>NC_140501.1:24399983-26799983 GCF_964271855.1 Acomys minous | reverse complement strand
TCTAAGTCTGTGTTTTTATTAGTGTCATCATATGTTAGAGATTCCAATATTTTTTATTCACCAAGACATTTTGAAGAGATTATTTGACTCATGAAATATTAATAATTTTAAATTTATTTTTATTTTATTGAAAATACAGTTACAAGAAATGATGTTATTTCTATTGCCAGACATAGGAAGAGTATGAACTATTTTCATATGTTACTCAGGATAATATACATTTAAAGATAAACATAGTCAGAGAATATTTGCAAAGTTCATTTACACAATACTTTCTTTGAACAAGTCTTAAAAGAATTCTTAATATCTTCCACAAATAATATTTGTGGAAATATTAATGGTGTTTAAATTAATCAATCTAAGCCATGAGATGGCTAAAGGTCAGAGTTAAGAACTGAAAACTGGGTCTGATTTTACATTCAGTGATCTGTCTACTAGGAGTTATTACTTTTTATATTTGTATGCTTATGTGACTAAAACAATTTTATTTTGTTGGAGGCCAAAGTCTTGCTGTATGAGTCAGAATTACATGTGACAGCAATATTCACTATACATTTTAAATAATATCTTCAGGTTAAAATTAATATATAATTATATAATTTTTATGTAAATACATATATATGTTATTTAAGTAAACCCAAATGTTATCCTATAATGAATAAAATTACATGTTGGATAGATGTAAGAATAATTATATTTTAATTCAATTAGAAAATCTCCATGATAAGCTTCATTTTACAAGATAACTGTATTTATTTTCAGGCCCCAAATATGACAGTTGTAGATGAGATACTCAGAGAATAAGCTCCTTCATGTTAATCAGTATGGTTCAAAGTGTTTAATATTGAAAGGATGTACCCTTGAATCATTGTTAGCACCATTCACTATACAATAGTGGGGCATATTCAACAGGGAAAGGCTGAAACTTTTTTCTGACATAACACAAAACTTCAAAATTATTATTTCAAGTTTTCTTTAGTAACATTTTTCACAAGAAAGCAAAAATGATAATATATTTGGAAGAAATTTAAGTCTCACAGTTATACAGGAGATTAACCATCTATCAACTGTTTTCCAATGTATCTGTTTCCCTGACAAAATGTGTCTTCTAATTTTACATCCTCAGTACCATTCATGGGTAGAGATTGCTTTTCTTTTTTTTAAATTTTTTTATTAATTTATTCTTGTTACATCTCAATGGTTATCCCATCTTTTGTAGCCTCCCATTCTTCCCTCCCTCCCATTGCTCCCTTATTCCCCTCCTCTATGGCTGTTCCTGAGGGGGATATCCTACCCCCTGTATATGTTCATAGGGTATCAAGTCTCTTCTTGGTATCCTACTATCCTTCCTCTGAGTGCCACCAGGTTTCCCCCTCCAGGGGACATGGTCAAATATAAAGCACCAGAGTTTGTGTGAAAGTCATGCCCCACTCTCCACTTAACTATGGAGAATGTTCTGTCCATTGGCTAGATCTGGGTAGGGGCTTAAGGTTTACCGCCTGTATTTTCCTTGGCTGGTGCCTTAGTTTGAGCAGGAACCCTGGGCCCAAATCTGCCTATCATAATGTTCTACTTGTAGGTTTCTAGGACCCTCTGGATCCTTCTACTTTGCTATTCTTCCATGATTCTTTTATCTATAGTCCCAATAGGATGTCCTGCCCTCTGTCCCAGTTTCCTGGTTAGTGAAGGCTTTCATGGGACATGCCCCTTGGGCTAGTATGCAGATATAAGTGAGTATATACCATTTGAGTCTTTCGGCTTCTGGGTTAACTCACTCATTATGATCATTTCTAGCTCAATCCATTTGTCCACAAATTTTGGGAATTCCTTGCTTTCTTTTGATGAATTTAAAGACATTTACATATAATTTCTACAATGACCTTTTGAAAAGCAGTGCTATGTAACTCTTTACTTTTACTCTAAACAGAATAAGACCCACAAATATATTGTGTTTTGTCTACACACTACTAAAACTAAAACAATGCATCAGAATAAAGGAGCACACTGAGCATCACCTTGTTAAAATAAAAATATCATTAACATGATAATTGTCATTTGAAAACCTAAGTGTTTAAACATTTTCATATGAGTCCTGTAGTAAGGGAAGAAGGGAGGGCCTGTCTCTAAAGTGGACTCTGTCATCTGCTTTTTGAACACTTCCTCTGGTGAAACTGTATTGCCAGACCACAGGGGAAAAGATCATGCTCATCTTGATGTGACTTGATGACCTGGGGTGGGTGGGTAGGGTTGGGCTCCGTTTTTCTTAAAAATGGGGAAGGGGGAAGGAGGAGGGAGGGAGGGACTGAGAAGAAAGGAAAGACGGGTCTATTACCAGGATGTAAAGTAAATTAATTAATTAATTAATTAAGAAGAAGAAGAAGAATCTAGAAAGATAGTAAAGATTCTGTAATTATTGAGTTGTAGCACAATTGACCATGTGCCCTTGATGGGGAGGCCCAGTGGCACCCAGAGGAAGGATAGCAGGCTACCACGAAGAGACTTGATACCCTATGACCATATACAGGGGGAGGAGGTCCCCCTCAGTTACAGTCATAGCGGAGGGGAATAGGGTGAAAGTGGGAGGGAGGGAGGAATGGGGTGTTAGAAGATATGGGACAACAATTGAGATGCAATATGAATGAATGAATAAATAAATAAATAAAAAGATTAGGAATGCTAAGGAAGAACCCAGACCCTTGCACTCAAACAGTAGAAAAGGTACCTGGAGATAAACTCCACTCAATGAAGATTCTAGCTCAAAGGAAAAAAAATATTATTGGAATGAAGATGAAGTTTATTCTGAATACCATTAAGTGTCTCTTCTCTGGACAAAACCTACCCACCTAGGAAATTGTTTTTCCAAGGTTATGTACCTAAGTCACATGGATGCTAATATGGCTGTGAGAGAGGTAAGACAGGATAAATTTATATCAGTAGGCTCTGTAATGTTGTACAGATGGTGTTAGCTTATTGAAATGCAAATGCAAATGTTTTTGAGTCTTGTAGGCTTTCATCAAGCTTCCAGAAGCCACTGAGAATCAAGCATTTTAAGATAGGATTCCCTGCAAGAAGGTCCTTCAAGGATATTTGTGAAGTTGTGAGGTTAAAACTGAACAACAATGTAGGTGCCAGGACAGTGAAGGTTTCCAAAATCTTAGGACATCTACTGAGGAAAGATATTAAGCCTGGTTAACGCCTTTAGGAGCACCAAAGAATGGACATACATATTGCAGGACTTGCTGTTTGTGCTGTTTCATATTGGTCATGCCTTAGCATAATCGGCCTTGCTATTACATCATTTCCTTTTGCAGTGTTTATTATTTGGCATTATATATTGGAACTGTGTAATTTTTTGCTGCTAGTTTAAAAAGTGTCATAACTAATAAATAGGCCCTTGAAGTTGTGAACAGTATTGAAACATTTTAGGATTGTGGTCATGTTACAAATGAGCTGTTTGAGTATTGTATTATGAAAGGGTCTTTGAGGGCCAGCAGTAAGATGTTTTTGTTTAAGAGTGATACATTGAGTGTCAAGTTAGTAAAGAGGGAACTCATTATGTGTGATCTTGATTACAAACCTTACAGAGCTTGGAATCACCTAAAAGTATTCCTCAGTGGATGTCCTTCGGGGATTTCTCAGAAAGTTTCCAAGAGGAAAAACCAACTACAAATATAATGACACTATCTGATGGGCAGTGAATAAAAAAGAGAGAATGCAAATAAAGAATTTGATTTCTTAAACACAGATACGATGTGAACAACATTGTCCTCATGCCTTCTCATGATGCTAGACTGTATCTGTTGTTTAGGGGATAAGACATTTTCAGGTCTAGATACATGTTTTAAGTTGATAATGATGAGATATGATAGATATTGATTTACATTCAGAATTTTAGATGCACTATGATAGGACAGATGTTTTCTTCAAGGTTGCCAGATACAAATAGACAAAACACTATGAATGTAATATTTATATAGTGCCTGACTGTTTCCTGGTTCTTCTTGCTGTAGATAGTCTATTGTATATATGTGTAACAATAAAAATGTTTATGTAAAAATGAAATATAATAAAAAAGAATTTGTAGTCAAATTATATGGAGTGACTTTTATAAAGTTGTACATTTGAAAATTCTTAACAATGTGTTGAAAGTCAGTAGGAAGATATCTTTTAGCTTTGAATAGTATTGCATGTTTAAAAACAGAGATGCAATCAGATTTTATTTGATCATACACTAAGTTTTATCTAAGTATCATACACTGTCTTCCCATCCCTAAGAAAACATTAGTCATCTGCTATTCATTTTCTAAAAAATGAAAACAATTTTCTAATTAAGAATACACAGTCATAGGGGAGGGGAATAAGGGGAAAATGGGAGGGAAGGAAGAATGGGAGGATACAAGGGATGGGATAACCATTGAGATGTAACAAAAATAAATTAATAAAGTAAAAAAAGAATACAGATTAAAATCTTCTTAATTTTAGGTGCTTCATCTACTAGAGATCCATATTCTTATATTATTATTTTATTAGAAATTATATTATAATCTATATTACTGTATTTTAATTATGAATACCTTGTAAAATAGAAAATAATATATAAAATAATAGCCTTGAAAGACTGCAATATTATGATTGGCATTCAGGATAAAGTATTTGTGTTTGTGTATGTGTGTGTTCATTTCATTTTATGATTTCAATTTTTTATGTGTCAGTGAACTCTTTGTAGAATTGAGTAAGTCAATAGATACATATTACTCTCACCCATATTCTGTCTCATCTAACTGCTAAGACAATCTGAAGAGAATAAAAGTCAGAGGAAGTACCTACTTTCTCAGAATGAGCTTTCATGTGCATATCATTCTGTTGTAGGCCCAAACAGCCATACACACAGAGAGAGAGAGAGAGAGAGAGAGAGAGAGAGAGAGAGAGAGAGAAAAGACACACACAATAGCACCTTGGTTCTAGTACCTTTAGAATTTGGATAAGACTACACTATTCAATTTTCTCAGCATTCAATTTAAAATATTAGGGACTGGAGCTAGAAAGAAGCCTCAACTATTACAATCACCTGGCTATTTGTCTGTCTGAGGACCCAGGTTTGATTCTTAGCACCCACATCGCAGATGAGGACAAGTAACTCTCTTCTGGCCCTCATTGGAACTGCATGCAAGGGATACTGTTATGCCCAAGTCATGAGGGTCCCTTCGACACACCATCCAAGAGCTGAATCGAAATGCAATCACAAAGAAGTTCGAGCTTGGAGCATATCTCCTATGCACTGACAAAGCAGATGCAAGGAAGTGGCCCTGAGTCTCAATTGAGAGGAGTGCTTATAGGATTTAGACAATCAAATAAATTTTAGTATGTGATTGGACAGAAAAACTGAAAGGAGGAAGTTAAAAGCCTTGGCAGTTTGTGGTTGGATAATAGGCATAGAAGCAAGTTGACCTATAGAGAAAATTGGTTGAAGCAGTCATGCCAGACCTCAAAAGGCTAAGAATGTATCTGGGGGAGTGGGTATTAGGAACTTCAGCCTATTTTCTCCTAATTGGCTCTTGCTATGTGCCAGACCATCTGCTGATCCACTTGACAAGCAGAGAGTATATTTGTATTCTGAGTGCTTTCCCAAGGTGAGCTGATTGTGTTGCTAGGGGAATTTTTCTGTTCAGTCTACTTTGTGGTTTTTCCTGGAATCTGTGTTCACCCTTGGCCAGATTTATCACAAAAATGGAGTTTCTTTTTCAAAATGGAGTTTCTCTGGTCCTTACAATACAGAGACATACATGAAGACAAAATTCCCATTCTACATTAAAATAATGAATTACAAAAAATTATCAAAACAAGATAAAATTAAATAAATAAAAGTATAGACCTCAGGGTCATAATGTTGCATGAATGAGTCTTTCATTATAAGTTTTCCAGTGTTTTTATCATATCTCACTGCCTTGACATTTAGCATATTTTTTATCTACCTTTATTTGTCTATCTCTATATCCATCTCTATTTCCATCTATTTCTCTTGTTTTTCTCTCTATGTGCATAAATATGCCATTTTAACACCTATGTTCTCTGTCTCGATCTCTAAGTTTATGATATCAGCACTTAATCGTATCACTGATCCTATTACCTGTAAATCTTCATCTCATTTATCCAGTTACTTTTCTTTGAAACATTTATTATGTTTCCCTTTTAAAATATGCATTTATATTATTACACGAGTGTAATAAACTACATATAGCAGGAAGAACAATGAGACAAGCAGGAATTATATAAATGTTACATTCAAAGTGATTTGGCTATTTGTATTTGGCAAACTTGAAGTAAACATCTTTCCTAACCTGTTAGGTCTAAATTTCTGAATGGAGACGAATGTCTACCATATCTCATCTCTATTAACTTAAAACATCTATCTTGACCTAAAAACATCTTAACCCCTAACCTACTAAGCTTGATTGAAAGACTAAACTATCTGGTCTTCAAACACATCAGAGACTTGAGAAAGAATAAAACATAAATATCTGAGTGAACCCGGAGTGCAAGTTAGCAGCTTCCAAAATGAAAAAATGATTGAGACAGTTTACTGCCTGAACAGTCATCCAACACTCTTTGTAATGTTGGAGCATCATCTTCAACCTTCTGTCCCAATATATCTGACAGACAAATTTGCGAGGCAGGAACTATTGAGGACATGCTTACCCTGTCTTGACAGAGTTGGACCTTTGACTCTGCCTTCATCTTAACATGTCCAGTTTTGGGGAGAATTCTGTCTGTGGCAGAAATGAGGACATTTTGCCCAGTGGCTGGTTTGCCACATTTGAAGCCAACTCCATAAAGAGGCTTTTTGATGCTCATCTTCTTCATTGAGGCAGGCTAGGTGTTGCTAGGAGTTAACTTGTGAAAATTTATGTTTTCAGAACAAAAGAACTGGACACTGACACTGGATCCGACCTGACAGGATTCATTCCTCTAAGCAAGCTGGATGTTGATATCCAGCACTCTGTTTTCTAGCCCATGTGCTCAGTTGCTGTTATACAGTTATTTTTTACTTCTATTACATAATACAATAGCTTTAGAAAATTGGAGTTTTCAGCACACTCTGTACTCAATTTATATTACACTAAATTTCATATGTTCAACAAACAATCTTAATGTATTCAAAAATCTCATGTAAACTCTGCTGAAACTTTATTACAATGATCCACAATGGGATTATTTCTTTTGCTGTACTCAAATAATTCACACAAAAATTTTAAGTGGAACATCCATCCATTGTTAAAGAAATATCTTCATTGCTATAGAATTTTGTGTAGTAAATTTATTTGCTGTATTTGTGTCTGAATTTTATTTTTGTTTAAACTGTTACTTAATTTATTTTATTGACATGTTCTTAACAGATTATTGTTGTTATATACAAATGAAATCAAAAAATAATTGATAATTGGAATATATGATTTTACTCCAGTGATGAGAAAATAATCACTTAACATAACAAGATCCTGGAGATTGAAGTAGTAGGCAATTACTGACATATGTGAGTAAGTGGCTCTATTGCAGCAAATTGACACAACATATAATAGATAAAAAGAAACAGGTATCTAGTCTAAAGTATGATATTACATCTCTTAACATGTAATATGCTGAGGTAATTTGTTGATGGTGTCATATGATTTCAAGAGTGAGCATTCTGCATTGGACAACCATTGTTGGATTTACACCTTGTAGAGGCAAATAATGCCTATCCCAGCAGTGAATAGCTCTTTGTTAAGATTTTAGACTCAATGAAGTTAACTCTCCTTCTACGTTAGCATGTTCATTGATATTGCTATTTCCCAGGTCTTGTTTATGCAGCCATTTTAGAAGATATATTCACTGCAGATTTCCTGGTATTATGGCTCCTATATTCACCTCAGCCTCTTTTACATAGTGTTCACTGAGATGAAGATGCACCAGTCTTAAAGTTGACATATGCACTGGGACTAGGATAGCTATGATCTTTGGATCTCTGCATTATGTCTAATTGTGGTTTTCTATGGATGCTTTCCAGTTTCTTTAAATGGAGGCATCCTCCAAGCCTCCAGCCATAAAACCATTACTTATCTCTTATTTTATAACAATTTAATGAGTTAATAAATGTAAACCATTTAAAACACTGCAATGATTAAAAAGAATACTTACTATGGTGATCATTATATGTATATCATTGACACATTTTTTTTTTGTTCTACGCTTGTTGTACAAATATATACAGCACAGTATCCTGATCTCTTCACACTGTGTTGATAACACTTACTTGCACCCTGAGCACTTTGTATTCAAGGTCAATTATGCAAATTCTCTGCCTGCCTGAACTACATAATGTAATCTCAATAAAACAAACAAAAGGTATAAACATCATTTATTCTTCAAAGATGTGATTGATTGGTGGTAGATATATTTCAAATGTGTAAAAACTATTAAGCTATAATTGATATAGAAAACCTATACGTTAATAATCTAGCTAAACCGAGAACACAGAAGGGTATAAAAAGGAATATTTAATTTGCACTGAAATGATACAAAGAAAACCATTATATTTACAGAATACTTTGCTCATCAAATGAGATCTAGCTCAATAGCTAATCATGTTGAAGTTTTATGATATCAAAATCAATGTTTATATAATTATCAATGAAAAAACTGAGTGGTAGATGAGGTTTGTTTGAATGACAATACTACATGATCATTCTCCAGTAAAATTTACAAAGACCTCTGATTATTCTACAAATACATTGCAAAGAATAATAAATGGCATAAAAATATAACAGCTATCACACCAAAGTCATATTAAATAAGAATAAGATAATTAAAACTACAATTCAACTTAATTATTCATTATAATCACTAATTAAAAAGTAAAATCTCACAAAACAAAATTAAGTTTGAGCTCACAATAGGTCCATCTGTTCAGAGTCATGGATATCAGTTCAAAGTCACAAGATTTTTTTTTAATCTTAAAATTTATTAAATGTGATAAACTAGTAAAACACACTTATATTAATAGAAAAGTAACTCAGAAATTCAAGTTCTCAAAATGATTACAATTTAATAACAGATTCATGAATAAACTCCATTCAGAAGTATTTTAAAATATACATTTATGTCAAGTTCAATTGAGTGTACATATGCTTTGAAGTAATGGAATTTTGACTAACTACCCATCTTCATGGGTATATAGACAACATCTAGCCCACTTAGAAGTTAATCTTATCTATATTACATTCAAGAGTACCCAGAAGCTGAGAATGCAGAATTTAAAAAAAAAGTAGCTTGTCACACTATGGTATCACTGTTCACGGACCAGTGCCTGGGTTTCACCGTCCACCTAATATAAAATGTGAACTATATTATAATTTACTGAACAAACTTGCAGAGAAATAATTAAAAACTTTAGTTGACTATATGTGGTTACATTAAGACTGAAACAATATCCTAATCATATTCATGGGTTCATAAATCACTCTTATTTAAGCTTAAAGCTGCTTGATACTTAATAGTTGTGATTTTCTAGGCAAACTGTCTCAATTCTCTATTTCGCTGTTTTGACATTTATATAAAAAAGACTAATAATAGCTATAAACATCAAAAAATGAGATATGTAAAGCATGTGAACTATAGTAACTGTGTAAATGATATGCTATCATTGTTAAATGTAAGTATGTTCTGAGCACATGTGTTCACTGCTAGCTGGAAATTGACTCCTCCCCAGGGAAATGAGATTTCACAGCTGCCTGTGAGGTGCTTATTGTCTGTTTCCCAATCAGTCAGATGATTTGATTAGGATTCTCTTATTTCAAGCATAAAAATGAAATTTGATTGTCACTTTATTCCTGGTTCATTCGGTTAACATTTGTGAAATGTGTCCTGTGATTGCGATTGGCTTAAAGTAATGAATCATTACATTTTTTTCTGCATCTACAAACAAAACAAAACAGAATTTACACCAAATAATGATTTCTATAAAACAACAAATAAATAGAATTCCAGTAATAATTATTTCCCTTCTCTAGGGAGAAATCTAAACTGTGAGTATTGTCAAATAAATGTTAACTGCCACCAGTTCTGTCTTAAAAGATCTCGTCTTCTTGTCCATGTTACTTCACTCCATCTTTCCCTCTTCACTTCTTGTCCTTAACTGTAAGAATGAAGTTATTTCCCGGCTTAGTTTCTATTTCAAAGACCGATCATTCAGTGAAAGTGGGGTGTTGAAGTCTTCCACTATTAATTTGTGATGTCTTCTTGGTTGACTTTACCTTTGATGAATATGAAGTGTCCTTCCTCATCCCTTTTGATTAATTTTGGTTGAAAGTCTATTTTATTAGATATTAGAATGGCTACACCAGCTTGCTTCTTGTGACCATTTTCTTGGAAACTATGGGACCAGCCAAGGACAACATGTGCAGTAAGCTTTGCACCCCTAGTCAGATCTAGCCAATGGACAGGGCATTCTCCACCATTGAGTGGAGAGTGGGGACTGACTTCCACACAAACTCTGGTGCCCCATATTTTACCACATCTCCTGGATGGGGAGGCCTGGTGGCACTCAGAGCAAGGATAGCATGCAGCCAAGAAGAGACTTGATACCCTATGAGCATATACATGGGGAGGAGGTCCCCCTCAGTCACAGTCATAGGGGAGGGGAGTAAGGGGAAAATGGGAGGGAGGGAGAAATGGGAGGACACAAGGGATGGGCTAATAATTTAGATGTAATATGAATAAATTAATAAAATATTTTTAAATGATTTGATGATCATGAGGAATTTTTAAATGAAAGTAACAGGATGGTGTCGGAATAAACGTTTCATGTTTTAATACTGAAATAAATATGTGACTTGATGTGAGAGACAATAAGTTACCAGTGAGGTAAACACGTTTTTGAGTCATGTATGAATGAATAAAACTTTGATATAGAGCACAGATGCTAGGGCTTGCTGCTGGTCTCTTGGCAGAGCGCTGAAAGTGATATGGATGAATGGGGGAATGGATGGACCCAGAGGGTTCAGGAGCCCCACAAAGAGACCATCAAAGCCTGCGGATCTGGACCCAGGGGTATCTACACAAACTGTTGCACCAATCAAGGAGAGTAAACCAACCCCCCCCCTTTCAGATGTGGGAAATGGACAGCTCATTCTCCATGGTTGTTGTAGGAGGTGGAACTGGCTTTAACATGTACTTTGGTGCCTCCCCCCCCCCCCCCGATTTGATCACTTCCCCATGGTTGGGAGATCCAGTGGGCAAACAGAGGAAGGGTTCCTTCTGTTAGAGTTCTAAGGGAGGGAAAGAAGGTGGAATAGGGAGGGAGGATTGGAATGGGAAAACACAAGCAAGGGCATAACAATTGAGATGTAATCTGAATAAACTACAATAAATTAAAATTTAAAAAGAAGAGATACTGGCAAATTGTTCGGGGGAAGTAATCGCATAAAATCATGTTGAGTTTTGCTGATATTATAGATTCCGTAAGATAGCCAAATGCTGGACAAGTAACTTATTTTCTTTTTTGAGAAATGGAAAAATGTTCAGATTGAACATTCATGCTTCCTAGAATATAGGTAGTACACTATTACTCCTACAGCAATAGTGAATGTGTACAAGTTTATAATTAAACAAGGTAATGACCACCAAGGTAATTCTACATTATTTCAGGAAGCATATGACATTGAGGAAGAAGACTGAGAAGAAATGGCATGAGAAGTGAGTAAATATAGTGTAAAGGCCAATGGAAGAGAGCACTCTGAAGCAATATAGAAGAACATGTATAAATGCACATATGTAATTTTTAGAGAGTGTGCTAAACCCAGTGAAAATAGGGAGACTAATTGAGATGAGATAAGAATTTTATCTCAAACACTAGATGCATCCAGTGCATAAAGGAATAAATCCTGTAATTACCTCTGGGGAATGCACAGAAAGAGAGAAGGAAGTCAGTAGGTGACCAAGTGCTTTTTACATTTGTTAGTAAAATCATCTCCAATGTCTAAACGTTTATGTAACAGTTAAATAAAAACAAAATTTTGTGTAATATGTAATTTACTTTAGGAAATTCATATACACATATGCACCAACATAGTGTCAAAATAATATAACTAATGTTTCATTGATTAGTATTAGTTAATTAATATTGATCATGTTTATAACTGTTCAGTAGAAACATGGTATGTGAGATGTCAATTTTGTAGTGAAAGGAACATTTCCATAAATAATGTGTTTCATCCACTGCAAAAACACATGCTTTGCCTAATGCAACAGCCTTCTTTCTGCCTAGTTCATCTTCTTTTTTTTTTTTAACAGAATATCAAACTATTGAACTGAAGCAGCTGGCTTACAGGCCTTAAGGTCAGAGGAAAGTAGATTGCTTACTTTCCAAAGCTTTATTCAGTCATTGGGAGATAAGGAAATAATGTCAAATAAAACTTCACAACCCCATTCTACTTTCTTTATCTTCTCAGTAAAGCCCTCTGTCAGCCTTTGATCACACTCCACTGAAAATTTCAGCAATTCATCTGTCCCAGAATGATCTGTTCTACAGCGTTCTGTAATTGAAAAACCAGCTGGTAGAACTTCAAGAGACTAACAAAAAATATTTAGAAGGTATTTTCAGAACTATTACATGCAAAATTGCACATCTTTCCTTCTACATTTGAAGTATTTTGCACATAAAGAATATTCATTATTACCCACTGCAATTGGAGAAGAAAAAAATTTCCTTACACTTTACCTGCAAATAAAAGCATAGTTTCTATAATGACCGAGCTGTATTTCTCTAGTGCTTTTTCCCTACAAAATGTATGTGTGCTATATTCAATACTTCTTTCACCTATAGGTCTATTGGGCACTGCTCACTGCTGAAAGTAACTAGTTCAGAGCTATTTGTAGAGAAAGCAGTCCAATGAAAATCAGGTCAGGAAAACCTGTTTTTATAGGATATATAACTATCCATAGAAAAGGAAAAATAGAAGGCTAACTCCTCTGAAAATAAAATATAATTTCTATGTTTCATATTTAAATTATGTATATATAATGTATATTATTTATATACATAATGTGATACACTTTATTACTTCACACTTACAGTAAATGATATCACATTTAAAAGGGACACACTGAAGTATTAAAGTTAGCTTATACAAATGTATGTTACAAATATATAATGATAAATTCTTCCAATCACTATATTAATTATATCTTAATTTTATGCTTATGTAAACCACAGTTTTGTTTCATTTTTAGATGGCTGATCTTGAATTTAAAAATAACCTTGAAAATGTCATATTGATGACAGCAAATACTATGTTTTTTTTTTCTGAAGCATGTTTCAGCTTTTAACTTACTTTGTTAATGTTTTAAGATTTCACTGTGGATTTCATTGGTGGAAATTTGTGACGAGGAAAACAATCAGCTTGGACCTCAAAAAATATTCAAGTCTATTTCATCCTCAAGGCAAGGAGAAATGGGTTCTTTTTCAGTCAATCATTGTTTTTTTCCTGTGATTTTTCTGATCTTTTTATTAGCAAGAATACAATGTATTCAAATTTGAAGTCGTCTTCAAACTTTTTATTTTAAATTTTTATTTGTATGGGTTTGTGGCTTGCATATATTTTTGGTGCACTGTATGTGTGTAGATTCCAACACAGCTAGAGAGGGTCACTGAATTTACATCTTGATCCTGGAGTTCTCCACCATTGTAAGCTGCCCTGGGGCTGCTGGTAATTGAACCCAGGTACTCTAAAAGAGAGAGCAGTGCTCATAATCAGAGTGCCATTATTCCAGGACCTAAGTAAGCATTTTATGGTGAAAAAAAAAGTGAGACACCTTAAAATTATTCCTATTTATTTCCTAGATTTTGTGGGACCTACTTTTAAAATGTGTATATGTGGGAGTGAGGGGGAATATAAGGAAATAAAGGATGCAGGAAGGATGACTGAAGAAGTGATATGGCAAGCAAGGATCCCGATATCCTATTACTATAATAGCTTGTTAAATTTAGTATAATAAACGAATTTATTTATTGAAGTTATTTAAGGTCCCAGGATTTATTAAATTTTAGATCTTTTCTACTATGAAAGCTATAACATCATAGTTAGGAGTACTCAACTAAACCCCCCCCCCAAAAAAAAAGAAAAAAGGAAAGAAAGAAAGAAAAGAAAATGTAAAGCAGAGACATCCTGAGTATGTGAAGTATTTCTAAAGGTATACACACAATTATCTAACTCAATAAATTTTACATATTTGTGTCATTTTCATATACAGGATATATATTCAAAAGAATATATTAGTAAGATATTGAGATGGTAGTTGGGCTTTCTAAACACATGCCCAAGGATGTTTTGAAACTATTCCTTAAAAGTGATAGAATGTCTTCGGAAATTTCAACATAAAGAATGCATTCAGTTCTACTTTTTAAAAGTGTGTATGTGGGAGTAAGAGGTGCAGAAATGAAGGAGGAAGGATGGAAGAAGGATGAAAGCAGGTGTGAAAAGCAAAGGATGAAATTAGGACGATAAGAAGGGAAATGGTCAGTTAATGAACTCTAGTGCGTAATTACAGTGTAAAAAAAGATCCATCACTTAATGTGTCACTGATGTAATATTTTGTTATTATTTGAGTTCCTAACTTAAAACTGGCTTGAGTATAAATTATTTAAATTTGGTTTGAGAGAAGGTGAACAAGTTCCTATTAAGTTTACAAGTGTCCCCCTAGAGTCTTAGCAATGCTTATATTGTTAACAAAAATTGATACAAAAGGTATTATAGTCACCTTTATCGAATCTGTCCCCTGGCTTGCTTGCTTCTTTACTTCCTTCCATCGTTCCTTCCTTCCCTCCTTCCCTCTTCCTCACTCTTCTTCAAACTTTTGCCTTTTCTCTTTCTTTTAGCACTTTGGTTATGTCAAAAGCAAGCAGGGTAGGCATAGAATAGAATAATATACATTTTTTAAAACTTTCATCTGCATTTATTTATTTATTTATTTATTTATTTCGCTGAATTTATTCCAGTGCCATCAGTTTTTGTTTCTTCAGTTTCTTCTGGGATGTATTTCTTCTGTGCCCACCTCCTCTTCTGGCTTTGGAACAATCTGCTCCTTTTAAATGAAGATCATCTCAATGTGGCAGGGGGAGTTCATGTATGCATTAATCCAACCTTGGGCATCATAGGTTCCTTGTTCACCTGGATATGTTCAATTACTAGAGAATCTACATTTAAACCTTTAAGTTCACTCGTACTCTCTGCATTTTTCAGCATGTGCAGCGAAAATTCAGCACTCTTTTTTTGGCCACCTACCCTGAGTCCAGCCCCACTGTTTAGCCTGGCCACACCTCCATACTCTACCATTATATTGCTGGACAGCACACATCTCTTCTTTAAAGTGACATCTTTCGGATGCTTGGTGGGTTTTCAGGTATGCATACCTTGGTGCAAACTGCCTGAGCTGTTTCCTGGGTATTCTTAAAGTGAACACGAATATTTGTACCTCTTGATTTGCCTGATTTTGTAGGGTTTTCTGTGTCAAGTGAGTAGTGAACCATCTTCGCAGGTCACCTCTGGCTTCTTACAAGAAGCATAATATATATCTTAATAGAGTAAAAGAGAATGCATAAAGTTGTGTGATTTAAAAAAACACATATTTGGTTATTTAGTATTTTGGGCAAAAACACTAATTATGGTTATGTTCTATGCATATTAAAAGAGTAACTTCAAATATACTTCCAATGTTTCTGTAATTCAGAAATATTAGCATGTTCTAGTAATTGACAGAGAAACTGGTCCTTCACACCTCCATCCAAGCTAGTTTGTGAGATGCATTGTTCATGGATCTTTTTTCTCAAGACATTCTTTTCTGAGAAATCATGTCCCCTAACATACTTTCTTCATGATTTTATATTTAAATCCTGGTAATTTCATTGATAAAGACATAGTTCCTGTTTTCCCTCTGTACTGGCTGGGTCATAAGAGTGTCTCCATATGCTATTTATGAGTGAATTTGATATTTTATTCTTCCTGGATTTATTAGCAAATATATGTATTCATAGTTAAATAATTTGGCTGAATACTCTGTTTCTCTTTGTCTCTGTCTCTCTGTCTTTCTGTCTGTCTCTCTCTGTCTCTGTCTGTCTCTGTCTGTCTCTGTCTGTCTCTCTCTCTGTCTCTGTCTCTCTGTCTCTCTGTCTCTGTCTCTGTCTCTCTCTCTCTCTCTCTCTCTCTCTCTCTCTCTCTCTCTCTCACACACACACACACACACACACACACACACACACACACACACAAGAGAGACAATTGGAAAAAAGCTATGGCAGCTTCGTGAATGCTCCTCTCTTGATCATGACATTTGCCAACATGCATTAAATTATTATCTGCCTTCTCTCTAGTTTAAAAGAAGTTTATATTTACTTCCTTTCTTCTGACATACCTTTTGTCTTATAATCAGTTGCACTTCTATTCCTCTAGAAGGACTGACATACTCCTCTGCCCCCTGTAGACCCTGGATTCCTAGAGGAGACTTGGAGCAGAAAGAACTGGCAAACTGCTGAAGTGTCAAAGAATTAGCAGCAGAAAGAAGCAAACATGAGCTTTGCTACGTATCTCATAGCATGCTGTTGAAGATGAACTTGGGAGTGCACAAAGGCAAAGCTGCATAACTCATATTTTGCCTAAGGGCATGCTGATTGCAACATCAAGAAGGAATCACTAAATACCCAGTAGAATTTTTCAAATGTCAAACTCCCCATATAGATGCATGAGCAACATGACAGAAGCTGTTAAACATTGCAGATAGGCCTGCAACCTGATATCTCCACAGTGGAAGACAAGGTTGCAATTTATTGCCAGAAGAAATCTGTACAGCATAGGGTCCAATGGCAACAGTGAAAACTGAGGAGATACACATTCAGTGGAGTAGTATTCATTGATGAGCACACATTAGTTATTAATTCACAAAAAGTTAATTAACTGAGACTGCTCCTTGCAAAGTGAAGATCAAAAGCACTACAGAGAAAAGTTTGAAACTGGCATACCATTTGGTGGTGGCTGTTTTAAGTCTTCAGGGCAATATATTGACTAAATGAATAACAGAGGAAGTATTCAATTACTGGCATTAATCATATATAGTATTTCAGCAGTGGAAAAGTGATGTTCTTCATTTGTTAAAAGCCACTTAACTTTACATTAAAAAATAATGAAACAAAGTGTATGCCAAATATAAAAGACACAACATACAACCAAAATATGTCATAATGAAAGCAAAAAGGACATTTTTTTAACTAGATGACAATAGTTCAATGCATGGCCTGGTTTAAACTAAGCTACTGTGAATACCACTGGAAAGGTTTAACTGCACTGTAAACAGAACTGTAAAACTGAAGAAAACAAGAATCAAACATATCCACAGTAATGTACCCTAGATTGGAAAATAATTGGTTTTTTTTATAAGGAATAGGCTGACATTTCTGAAATTGTGTGGAAATTGGCACCAGTGTGAATGTACAAGGAAGTTACTAGTATGTATTAGAGAGAGAGTAATGTATAATCCTGTTGCTTATGGATTGGAGTTCCAAGCATCAATATGAATCCATATTTGGTATAGAGAGTTCAGCAACACACACATCTATTAAACACATTGTTATAACATGTTATACATGTGCTTTTTATGCATTTCCTGGCTAACAGCAACTAATAAGATTACCTCACAGTACCAAGGCAAGTCTTGGATTGACCACACTTTCTTTTTCTTTTTTACTTTATTTATTTAGTTGTTCACTTCATATAAAAATTGTTGTCCCATCCTCCTCTTCTTCTGGTCCCACCCTTCCTCCTCCATCTTCCCCAACGTCTCCAGAAAAGGAGGCCCCAGTAAGCCACCCCAGCACTTCAAGTCACATCAGGACAGAGAAAATCCTCTTCCTCTCCAGGGGGGAGTGATTGAAAAGCAGGCAACAGAGTCCATGTCAGAAACAATTCCCACTTCTCTTACTAAGCGATGCACAAGAAGACCAAATTGACCATAGAGTATATATGTAGGGGGCGTAGATCCAGTCCACGCATGTCATTCATTGGTGATTCAGGCTCCTAAGACCCCTCACTGCCCCTCGTTGGAGAGACCCTGTGGGAACACAGGAAGGGGATGCAGGCTATCCAGATGAGACGTGATAGGCTGTGATCAGATGGTGGGAGGGGACTACACCTATTAGAGGTTTTGGGCGTGGTAATAAGGAGGAAGAGGGAAGGAAGTTGGGAAAAGGAAGATAACAAGGAGAGGATTACATATTGACACCTAATATGAATAAATTATTAAATAAATAATTAGATGCCTAATAAAAGTTTGAAAGATTTGGTGAGTCGTGAATAGAATTAGTTGTCTAATGTGGAAGATGATAATGTTTCATGGAAAGGTTATCTATATTTCTTCTTTGGAACATTGCTTTTGCTTGTGGTGGCAAAAGGTTTCCTACCCCTACCCTGGACTAACCCGCATTTCATCTAAGTTCCACCTTGTTAAAATTAACCTCTTTTTAAAAAGTAGCAATAATAACATCTGCCTCTCACTAACTACAGTCGTAGATAACTAAGAATTCAGCATTTTACATTTTATGCTGCATACAATTTTGAATATTTTCTAGTGCTTCAACAGTTCCCCATTAGACTTGTGGTTTGTGTTCTGGAACGTTCTTGTTTTGTCTTGTTAATAGTAATTTCAATATTGTGTATATATACTATTTAATTTGCTCTCCCATCTCATTCAGACAGTTAAAGCAAAGAATTCATTTTCTCTTCATCTACTCAGTATAAAACCACCTAAACCCCATTTTGTGAGAGACTGTTGCTGAAGAATAAAACTCTCACCACCCTTCACTAGGAGTCCTGTCTAGTAAGAGGTGGCTTTTTCAGTCTCCATGACCCTCACTGCAAGGGATTTCAGATTTCAGAGTCCTCCCCATATCTTCCCTGGAGCCTGCCCTGTTAGAAGTCTCCAGCTTGTCTAGAGATGTCGCACCATGACTCTTCTCTCTGCTCGCCCACTGTGCTCCCGCCCCCACAGTCCCTACTACTACTCCTCACCCTGGTTTCACTCATTCCACTTTCCCTGTCCTGTTCTGTCTCTTAAACCACATGTGATGCCTGTTCTATTTCCTCTTCTGAGTTAAATTCAAGTATTCTCCCTTAGGTCCTCCTTGTTACTTAGCTTCTTTGGATGTGTAAATTGCAGTGTGGTACAATGTGGCTAATTTCTGCTTCTAAGTGAGTAAAAAATATTTGTGTCTTTCTGGATCTTTGTTTCTTAACTCAGGATGATCATTTATAGCTCTATCTATTTGCCTGTAGATTTCAAGATTCCCGTGTTTTTAACAGCTGAGTAGTATTCCACTGTGTAAACGTACCAGTTTCTTTACCCATTATTTGATTAAAGGAGATCTACTAGGTTGTTTGCAGATTCTGGCTATTCTGAATAAAGCTGCAATGAACACAGTTGATCAAATGTCTTTGTTCTGTGGTGGGGCATCTTTCAGATATATGCCCAACAGTGGTATACGTGGGTCTTTATGTAGCAGTATTCCCAACTTTCTGAGAAAGTGCCAGATGGATTTCTAAAGTGCTTGTAGAAGTTTGCACTCTCATCAGCTATGGAGGAATGTTCCCCGTTCTCCACATCCTTGCCAATTTGTGAAGTTTCTCAAGATTTTTATCTTAGCCCTTCTGATGGGTGTGAAATGGGATCTCAGAGTCATTTTGATTTGCAAGTCCTTGATGACTAAAGAAGCTGAGCATTTCTTTCAGTGTTCCTCCGCCATTCAGTGTTCCTCTATTGAGAATCTCTGTTTAGCTCTGAACCTCATATCTTAATTAGGTTATTTGATTTGGTGGTGTTTGGTTTCTGGAGTTCTGGAGTTTGTTGGATGTAGGGTTGGAGAAGATCTCCCAAGTCTTCAAGCTGTCACTTTGTCCTGTTAATAGTGTCCTTTGCCTTACAGAAGCTTTTCAGTTTCATGAGGTCTCATTTATTAACCATTGATCTTAGAGCCTGAGCTGTTGGTGTTCTGTTCAAAAAGTTGTCCCTTGTGCTAATGAGTACAAAGTTCTTCCCCTTCTTTTCTTCTGACAGATTTTAGTGTGTCTGATTCTTTATTAAGGTCTTTAATCAACTTGCACTTTAGTTTTATGCAGGGTGATAAATATTGATCTATTTTCATTTTTCTACATGTAGACATCCAGTTAGACATGCACAATTTGTTCAAGATGCTATATTTTTCCTCATTGTATGAATTTGGCTTCCTTGTCAAAAATCAAGTGTCCATATGTGTGTGGATTTATTACTGGGATTTTGATTGCATTCCATTGCACAAAAAGCCTATTTCTATGCTAGTATCCTCTAGTTTTAATTACTGTTGCTCTATAGTACAAATTGAAAACATGGATGGGGATTCCTACAAAAGACCTTTAATTATATTGGATTGTTTTAACTATTCTGGGGTTTTGTTTTTTCGTATGAAGTTAAGAATTGATCTTTGAAAGTACTTAAAAATTGTTTCACTATTTTGATAGGGATTGCATTGAATCTGTAAATTGCTTTTGGTAACATACCCATTTTTACTATGTTGATTCTCCCGATCCACAAGCATGGGCAATCTCCTGGACTCACTTTGTAGAACAGGCTGGACTTAAACTCACATTAATCTGAGTACTTTTGCCTCCTGAGTTGGCTCATAACAAACCAAAGATTGCAACTACCAGAGTTAAGTGAATAGACACAGTGAATGAAAGTTAATAGAACTTGAATTCATAGTGTTAAATTACAAAAATATGTATATAAAACATGCTGCTAAATTCATGTATACAATGTATCTCTTACATGTTGAAGTTAAAATTTTAGCTATTTTCTTTTTGTTATATATTCATTGTCTAATATTATGAATGACATATATGTATACTATTCAGGAATATTTTTCTACACTATGTTTTGCAAAATTCTAAAATAAGTTTCTATTTTTTCAAATCCAAATTACAAATATCTACTAGATAACTCCTAATCTCTGATGTTTACTGACCAATGTGTATGTTAGTTTCAAAATGACATTTATAAATCTTTAGAAAAATTGATCAGATTTAAAAATATTTAAAGGAGACAGTTGCATACATTTAATGAGTGAGTGGATGCTTCTTTAAAGGGAAATAAATCCCTGAGCCTGTTATATATCAAGCAAGTATTGTGCACTGAGCAACATCTTTTATTTATATATTTAAATCAAGTGATGGAACAGAACTTCTAAATACTTAAAAATTTTTCTTTATTTATCTAACTCAAAATTTTAGACAAAATATATTTTTATGGACATTATGATATCAAGCTTGACACCCATAAAAGTTTATTGTGTGAAAGCAACTGTGTGTTCAGTAATATTACAAGGAAACAGGTGGTGGTTAATTTCAGTGGCATGAAATGTTCAGCATCTTAAATGCTGACAAAAGCAAACAGCTTGTCTCTTATCATCTTTAGTCACTCAGCAAAATTAATTGCATTTCTGCATGACAGATTGTTTCATTATTTTTATTTATCTAAACAAGAATTTGCCTTATACTTAATTTGACTTTGAAAAAGCTTTTGACACTTGTATAGTAAAAACTAGATGTCATGCTAGTACATTACTCTCAGTGTCTGGGACATAATTAAAGTCATAATGGTAAACACAGAAGTCTTTGGATCATCTACAGTGGGTTTATTTATTTGACTTAGAGAAATAAAGACAGTCTCTGATTTTTACACTGTCACTTTCTGTAGTGATGAGAGAGGGAAGACAATCTATGAAATAGAGATAATTCAATTTTCAAATTAGATTTCTTTATGTATTTGGTGAACAATTGTTTAACTATATCATAGCACTTTCCTAATTCGACTGTCTTGTACATTTATGGCTAGATGATGTTAGTAGGCATTATTATGTGTCTTTGATGTTAAAATTCATGGATTATCAGCGATAAATCATTTCTCTGAATAATCAAAATAATGAATGTGTCTTTTCAAACCTTAATGTAAAAGATTCATGAAATCCAATGAAAAAAATACTGGATAATGGGTCAAAGTCAACATTTTACCAAAATATATACCGGAAGCGGACAAGTAATAAAAGGAGTACTTAAATGAAATGGTTGAGCTCTAGAATATATTCATACAAGTTTTCACATTGGTTGGGGATTGTGCAAATTCACACATTTAACAGCCTTTGGATTTAATTTTTTATTTTAATTTTATTTTATTAATTTATTCTTATTACATCTCAATGGTTATCCCATCCCTTCTATCCTCCCATTCCTCCCTCCCTCCCTTCCATTCTCCCCTTACTCCCCTCCCCTAAGACTGTGACTGAGGGGGATTTCCTCCTCCTGTATATTCTCATAGGTATTGTCTTTTCTGGGTAGCCTGCTATCCTTCCTCTGAGTGCCACTAGGTCTCCCCCTCCAGGGGTCATTGTCAAATATGAGGCACCAGAATAAACTTCAAACCTCTACGCAGATCTAGTCAATGGACAGGACATTCTCCACAGTTGAGTGGAGAGTGGGGTATGACTTTCACACATACTCTGGATTTAATTTTTACAGCTACAAAGTTTCACAAAATTTCAAATATTCATCATTTTTTAAGATTTGTATGAGAGAGAAATCTTTGCCACGTGCATTTATAGAACACTAGAATATATTATCTCTGTTCATGGTCATTTCTTCAAAAATTCATTTTTATATTATTTTTAAAATGTAATTTTAAAATTGACTTAATGGAGAAAAAATTCAATGGTTGTTTCTTTCTCCAGATGGTAACTCTTTGCATATATAAACCCTACAAAATAAAAACACAACCTTGGTATTTGTGGGGGAACAATACTTAAGTTGTTGGTGAACTTAATTTTTTTAGACTACTAAGTGATTAATTTGCTTAAAACCTTTTGCTGCTTTGGATAGAATAAAAAAGTATATTTGCAGTGCTGCATTCATTATATTTATAAGCAATTTATATTTAAAGTGGTAATAGTAATGGCACCTTCAAAAATCATCGAGTGGGTAATATGGCATGTAATGTGTGCTAAGCACTTTGCATGCTGTATATCATTTAATCCTCTCAGCTCCTACATGTGATGAAGCAGGAGTGCTAAGCAGTTATGCAATTTCACGGAAACCTCACAGCTAGAGGTGGCTTAGTTGAAAAGTGAAGGAGCTTTCTGTAAACTCAAAACATGTTTTTAGCCATTTCATTATTGCCTCGTATTGAATTCTAAATATTTGTAAAACAAGTATAACATGATTTATTTTGCTAAAGTAAAAAAGTAGATATGACCGATTCCATGTTCTGAAAAGAGTATTTTGCATAAAATGTACACATCCTATTAACAAGATACAATCTTGGAAGCCATGTAAGTGCCATCTCTTAAAGTATAATGTTAACGTCCTTCAAAATCTTGTGTTAATTATTTTGTCACATAAACTTCAAATTGTGTGGATGTATTTTCAAATATCGTGTAATAATTTTGTTTGGAAAATGTGAAATGAAACAGCTTTGAAATTTCATCTTACTTGAGTCAGAGTGTACAGAAAGAAAACAACTGCCAGCAAACGGTGGTGATTATACGGGGCAAAGAGAATTCTCACTTAGAGTTGATGGGATAACAAACAGCTGCAGTAACTCTAGAGTTTACTGAGGTGGGTTTTCAAAGTGTGTAAAAATAAATTTATTATTGTTTGGTATATAAGTACATGCCCAAAAGCTTTGATCTTCTACTCCACAGATACTTGTTCAACCATATTTATTGATACATATTCACAATAGGTAGAAAATAGAAAAAAATCTAAATATACCTCAACTGATGAATCCATAATGAGAAATAGTATAAATACAAAACGAAATTCTACTCAGATGTGAAGAAATAGCTTACATGATTTTTAGGTAAAGAAATGAAATGAGAAAATAGTATACTGCATAAGATTACTCAGACCCAGTAATACAAATTCTGAAATGGTTTTTCTCATTTGTTAATCCTGCCTCATTTTTTTTTTATTTTTTACATTTGGGTTTATAAACTGATGTGACTGGAGAAGCAAAGAAAGTAGAATGGGACTGAGGCAAGAAGGAGAAAGGAGGAGAGCAGGAGAAGAGGACATAGGTCTTACAAAGGAGGGGATTTTTAAAAGCTAATGAGGTTTCTGTAACTGGGGAAGGACGGAAGAGTATAATAGAGAGGGGGAAGAAGTAAAGAGATAAATGACACTAAATGTTTTTGTACAATGTATAAATCTTTATAAGTTTACTTTAAAATACATATAGTACATTAAGAAAGAAGCTAATGGTAAATGCTGCAGAGGAGATGGGGGAAAAGGTCAATTATTTATTGCGTATGTGGAGGCAAACTACTCCAGACACTCTGGAAAATAGTATGGAGATTCTCACAAAGCTAGAAATAAATCATCCTTATGACCCAGCTACACTACTTCTTGGCATATTCCCAAAGGATTCCATACTTTTACATAGAGATATCTGCCCATGTATATTCTTTGTTGGTCTATTCACAATACCTGGGAAATGTAAAGAAACCAAATATTCTTCAGCTGTGGAATGGGTAGTGTAAATACGGTACATATACTATATGGACTAGTATTCAGCTATAAAAAGAAGTGAAATAAAAAGATAATAGAATGTTTGTTCTTGAGTGAGGTAGGTAACCCAAACTCATTACGACAATCTTTCTCATCTGGGGTTTCCTTCTTCAGTCTTCAGGTGTGAGTATATACCATGGGGTAATTTCAAAAACCAAGGAGATAAAAAGGAATCATTGTGGGAGGGGTGAGGAAGTAACAGAATTCAATTAACCTGAAGGGAAAATTTGGACAGAGTTATGCTTTTTAAATGTACGGACAAGAAGATAGAGAATAAAGCAGGAATAGAATACACCACACACACACACACACACACACACACACACACACACACACACACACACATTTTAACTGAGTTATAAAACTATATATAACACAAGGGGTGATAAGTCTCCCCGCAAGAGCCAGAGTTTTCTGAGAAAATTTCTTCAAATTGTTTACCAGAATGTCCAAGAGACTTCCTAAACAATATAGTCCATTGCTAATGCCTTTGCTTCCCTCCTAGAACTTGAAGGTAATGCACTGTTGCTAAGGACAACAGATAGAACTGTGATGTAAGCCTCTTATCTGAGAAGTAGTTCTATAGTGTCAGACAGTTGTATATAAGCTGACAAGGGAGAAAAGCAACGAATATCGCTATATGCAGCCATATAACTACAATGGTACAATATCAGTATGCTTATTTTGGGTATATCCAACAGCTATATCACTGGACCTAATTCCGCTAAATAGGAACAAATTTATGCCTAATGTTGTAAACCTAGCTAACTACCCGTGGTTGAATACATCATAGATCCTAGAGGAGAACCTACCCATGCTCCTTTTCCTTACTATATAAATTGTAAATATATTTTAAATCATTCTACTCATAGGTAAGTGCAGCTATTACCCCTCAGCAAAGATTCTTCTTTTTATATCCTTGGTCATTGCAGATATAGACAAGTGAATAAAATTCAAGCATTAAGTAAAAGTGGGGTGCTCAACACAATTTTTACATCTATAAACAATACCTATATTTAAGCATCTGGAAACATGAAAGAAGAGGGAAAAGAAAGATTATAAGAGCCAGAGGAATAGGAAATTTACTGCTAGGCAATGTATTCTATATATGACAGGAACCTACATATATGAATTCTTAACATGGCTCTCTAAATAATTCTTGCCCCATATGACCACAGCCTAACAGTTCTCATCTGGATAGCCTGCTTCTCTTTCTTCTGTTTGCTGCCAGGCAAACACTTCCCCAAAAGGGGAAGTGATCAAATTGGGGGCACCAGATGTTGGAGGAAGTTTCCTTCTGTCAGAAGTCCAGGTGTGCAAATAGGTATTGAGATGTTATCTGCATATATTATAATAAAAACAATAATTCTTGCACCATGGCAACAACAGTTGATCCCAACATGAAAAGCAAGATATATCACAAGGCCCCACATTTAGATGAAGAGGTACAGGAATAGTGGCCACTTAAAAGAGAATATCAATCATTTTCAGAGAGATGTGCCTCATTATAGCTTATCTAATCCTAAGTGGTCAATCCTAAACACATATACTGAGAGTAATACTAAATAGACTGACCACCACATTTTATTTATATTTACACACACACACACACACACACACACACACACACACACACACACACACACACACACTTTGAAATACTTGGGACATAGTTCCCCTTAAGGTTAGTTCCAGTAGGTTAACATACATAAATATTGGCATTTTATGAGACTTAAATTCAAGTAGACGGAGATGATTTAAATAAAACTCAGTGGCTACAGGAGCCTGTGGGATAATAGTAGTTTGATTAGAATAGTGTTCAAGTGATATGTTAGTTAGGGTTTTTAGTGCTATGAAGAAACACCAGGACCACAGGCAATCCTCATACAGGCAAGTATTTAGTTGGAGAATGACTTACACTGTCAGAGTTTAGACTATTACTGCCATGGCAGGAAGTGTGACAGCATGCAGGCAGGTATGGTGCAGGAAAGGAGCTCAGCATCTGAGATCCCAAAGTCCACCCTCAATAACCACTTCTTCCAGCAGGTCACATCTACTCCAACAATGCCACACCCCCTAATAGGCCTATGGGCCTATGTGAGCTATTTTATTTCAAACCACCGCAAGAGAAAAAAGCAATCTGATGGAATAAAAAACTATTGAGGTTGAATTTTAATTGGGTACTACTTTGACTATGAGGGATATCAAGGATTATTCCTGATTATTTTGTTAGTAAGACAAAGCATCACAGTTATTTATTTTAATAAATAGAATTTTATTACAATCTACTCTCATTGGCTTGAAATCCTACTTCAATAATTTATTCCTGAATAGTTTTTTCCTCTGCAATATTATCAAAGGAAATGCTTATAAATATTAGAAGATAGTGGTTTTATTTGAACATTGAAATTGAACATAAAATTTTTATCTGAGAGAAATTTAGGAACTCAGCTAGAATTAAAATAACACAAACTTGTATCTACAAACCTAAAATTCACTGAGGGGTTTCTAAATGTCTAGATTAGACATAATAGATTTGAGCAATATTCTTAAGTGTAGTTTATGATACCCACAAAGAGGACATACAGTAAGAAAAAAATGTCATTTTATATCATAATTCAAATGTTGTCAAATGTTCAATCTAATGCTGAGATAAGAAAGCAATTAATTCACTCTCCAGAGTCTTATAAATATTGTTACAGATACAGAAGTCAGAGAGGGTCTGAGAAGCTGATCTGCAAATAGGGCAAAGGTTTACTCAGGCATACAAATTATATTCTGTGCCATAATCACATGCCCTTTACATTGGATCTCTATTGAGTTTCACAGTAGGAAATAAGATTCGAGAAATGAAGTCAGGGCCTGCTCCCTCACAGAGAAGCCCACAGAGATGCTGAATAGATCAGTCTTCAGTACTAGGCAGGGATCTCCAGGAAGAAATTATATTTTTCAAGACAACTACATGCAAGCAGTCAAATTATGTATTGCAGTGGTGAGTTCAATTTTATTTTTAATTATCGGTTGTCAGGAAACAGATTGAGATTTGTTATACCATTTTTCTTACCTTCAGGATAGAATTCAAATTTTAGTCATGCATAGCCCCTAAGAGAATTTATTCTTTTTAAAAATTAGTCTTACCATGCTTAATTATTTATAAATCCAGAGGGTATCTAAGGTCTTGAAAAAAGGTTGCTTGCTAGAAGAAAGTCATAAACTGGAGTCCTGTGCTTTAGAGTAGGTATTCCCTAATGTCATAAAGACTTTTTCTAGTCAAGTTATGTAAGGCCATGTGTGTCTGTAGAGAGAAGCCCCAGTTCACTCTCTATGACACTTACATCCTTTTCTACTAGGTGCTATGATCAAAATAGAACTAATATCCTTGTTCACTATTTCATGATTGATTTCAATTAATCATAAATGTTCTGGAAGCCTTACCTGATTACTGTTTATTTATCAATAGTGTCACACTACTAAACATTCATTTTCAATATTTTCCACAGGGTATTGCTACAGATATTAAATCAATCGATGTGTTGGGCTGTTTTGTAAATTTTTTTTATAATTTAAAATTTTAAATTTACTTAATACTCTTGTCATGACAAGCTTTGAAAAGAATGAGATAGTTGTAAACATGTGGCTGTTGATAATTTTTTATTTTATTATAATTTATTCACATTATATCCCAATTGTAATCCCCTCGCTTTTCCTTCTGCCACCATCCCTCCCTCTTTTTTCCTAGTCTCCTCCCCTAGATCTCTGACAGGTGGGGATCCTCCTCCATCATCTGACTATAGCCTATCAGGTCTCATCTGGATAGCCTGCATCCCCTTCCTCTGTGTTCCCACAGGGCCTCTCTGCCAAGGAGTAATAAAATCGGGGACACCATAATTCATGTCAGAGGCAGTCTCTGACTCTTTCCGGGGTAGAGAATGACCTGTCCATCAACTATATCTGGACAGTGGGTCTAGGTTCTCTGTGTGTGATGTCCTTGGTTGGTGCATACATTTGTCCAGGTGAATTTTAATTTTTATTAGACTTATTCAAATCTTATTTTCATCATGTATCCAGTTGGATCACTTAAACTCTTTCTGCTTTAACATGCATCTGTACAAGAAGGTATTAAAGGTATTAAAAGGTATTTGATGATATAATTATTTGAAAAATATATTTTTATGTTGTACGTTTATGAGGTAGCTGTTTTAATCAGGAAGGATGCATATAGCGGCACAATGTACATAATGTAGCCGACACGTCATTCAGAAGATGAGGAGGGAAAATAAGAAGTATTTCAGTGTCCTGCAGCTCGTTGTAGCAGTGATGCTGCACTCCACTTGTGCAAGCACCTGGAGAAGATGCTGTTAGCAAAACCTCACTGAGAGAACATTTTAGGAGGTGGTGGATTTGAAGACACCACTGGTTCTACCACTTCAAGTTCATGTTGTAATGAAGGAACTGGAGTTAGTTCGTGTCCCTGCTGTCTTCAATGTATTTATACTATACCATGCCTTATCATTGACTGAATCAAATTGCAAGCCAGATGTAGAAAAGCCTGTGGGTAAAGTATGAAAACCCGGTTCTGAAGGTAGAGAATTTGTTATTGGTAATTACATTACAGTGGACATAAATATACTGAAGTTTATATGAAGTATGTGCCGCACTAAATACATTATTGCTTGTGGCGTGGCTTTTTGTAAGTATGTGTCTACAGTCAATGCACTGCAAAGAAAGGAGCACTGATGTCAGAACAAGGATACAGCTTCACCTTTTTCTTTTCTTTCTTTCTTTCTTTTTTTTTTTTTTTGGTGGGGGGGCACAAAGTGTCCAAATGCTTGAGCCTCTGGAGGAGTTTCTTTCTTTTATTTTTAATTTATTCATATTACATCTCAATGGTTATCCCATTCCTTGTATCCTCCCATTCCTCCCTCCTTCCCATTTTCCCCTTACTCTCCTGTTTCTGGTTTGTTGAACCAATGACTTTGTTGAGATTACTTAGTGAGCATACTGGACTCAAAATCATAGGCACTAATGTGAAGGCCACTGTAGCAGGTACAATGATGATTCACAAGTGCTACATCCCTGGAGTTCTCTACATAACAAGGCAAGGCAGGTTCCTCCGAAGCATTGTCTCTGCCTACTGAATAGGTACCTCTTGAGGAAGGATGGTGGAACTTGTACTTTTCAACCTTTATATTTTTAAATTTTATATTCATTTCTGAGATAATAATTATACCAATACCCTTTTATTTCTTCCATCCTAACTCTTCCATATACCCGCTTGCTCTCTAATATCTATGATTTCTTTTATTTCTAATCATTTTTACATACATGTGTGTGCATGTTACAAAATTCATAAATATAGTCTGTCGAGTCTCTTACTAATATGTATGTGTTCACGCCCAACCATTTGGTATTGAGTAACCAGTTGATCTACATTTTTCTGAGGAATACTATTTCTCCCACTCTCTGAATTCCTTAGATGCCATTAGTTCTCTGTGTAGCCTTAAGGATTATTGAACTTACCCTGTCCTCAGCCATCCACTGAACATCCACATTAGCCTATCTACTGATGTAATCCTCCCTCGGCCTAAGCTCGGTAAGTCTTTCATTTCCATTACTATCATGATTCTTTTGAATTTCTATCCTCCTGCTAGAAGGAAATGTTATAGTGCAAGGAAAGAACTGCACTTATAATATTGTACTTTATTAAAACTACAGGCTGAAAACTATTCACTTATTTTTCATATTAGTTCTACTTAAATGCACAGAAACAGACAGAATGCACATGATTAACTATACTATATCATTTAATAAGTAACTTTGATATAGCATGTATCTTAAGTAAAATATTTTTTCTTGATGCTGCTAATTTAAAAATAATTAGCAATAAAATGATGTGAGAATTAACTTATGAAAAAGACTAAACATTCTCAATTCACAGAAAATAAGAATTTATCAAACTTTTACTTTTTTCTTCACATTTTATTAGTTAATATATGCATTATTACATTTATAGAGAAATAAAAATAATAAAATAGTTTGTGCAAGTATTTTTCAGAACTATTTATACACTTTAGAAACATTTCACAGATGTTAATCCTCTATTGCAAAAAGATAAAAAGTACAAAAAATAACTAGTATATGTGGCTCTAATTCTAAAATTTATTTAAAAAGATAATTATCTTTGTGTTATCTAATAGAGATGAAGATAACTGTGTTTTTATCTAGATAAGAAGACAATTTTAATTTTAAATTACATAGTTTAATATTAAGATTAGTAAATTAATATAATTAGTATTAAATTGGTTCTAATTTACACTATAGGTGTATGGAAATACAATAGCACTGTAAAATAGATTCTATTGCTCTCTTAGATCAAACATCACTACTAACTTAGCAATTGGCACTAAGGAAATGTTTCAGTTTATAATTTACATTCAAATAAATGTTGTACAGTGGTCTATTTGTACTCATTGTGTAAGTGGATTGCGTGTATTTAAGGAACAACATATCAACTATGGGGAAAGTAAAGAGGAAACATGAATGAGCAGTTTAGAATGCTGGTGTCTCACCTTTAGGAGTTAAGCAATTAAAGACAAAGGCAGGTTTGATTGTACTCAATGTAAACTAAAAAAAAAAAAAAAACCCTAGAAAACATAGAGATGATATGGTCCCAAAGAATCAAAAACATTCAGAATCTTCATGATTTTGTTTAAAGCAGTTATTGTGGTCTTTTGAGTACAAGGCAATATATACAATGTTGTAAATTTTCTTAAATATAGAGAATATATACATTCTACTATATTATTTTGAAACGAACAGTAAAACGTATAGTTATGCAAAAATATTGAGCAGGGGTTTACAAGAGTTTTGCTTTGTTTTATATTTTATTTTAATGTGTAAGAGATAACATAGTATCATTATAATAACTGAATGTCACACAACAAATAGTAAGCATAAAATAAATCAGAGAAACAAGAAAAACAGTCTTCCTGAAGGCATAAATATACTCATTAGGTTTTTCAGACAAAAATACTTTACTATGAATTAGAAAGATTACCTATGATGTCAGGTACTTTCAGAGGAAAATGTCCTGAGAATGTAATCATAAACACTCAGCCCACAAGGGGGTATCTTCATCTAACCCTTAGCCTCTCCTTGGGGTCCAGAGAGCTATTGGGAAGAGGGGGCAAAAAGATTATATGAACCAATGGGGATTGAGGACGCCAAGAAAGAAGTATCTTCCAAACACAGCAGGACTGAGATAGAAGTGAAATCACAAAAACTATGGCTGCTCTCTCTCTCTTTCTCTCTCTCTCTCCCTCTCTCCACTTCCCTTTTTGCCTCCTGCTTGTAGATCTGGTGCAAATTCTCAACTATTACAGTAGCATCTTATCTGTCTATGTACTGTACTGCCATGTTAGTCAAGATAATGGTCATGAACCCACCTCTGAAACGCTAAAAAGGTCCACAATAAGCTCTTTCTTCTGTGAGTTGCTTGGGCATAGTATCTTTTCACAGCAACATAAGAGCAAGTAAGTAATTAGTGTGACTGATCACTGACCTGGAGACTTTATAGAGCCTGAGGATTGCTAGTATGTGCCACCATAAATGACATTTATTTCTTAAGATTTATTTTTATTATTACAAAGAATGTGTATGTGTTTATTTGTATATAAGGAGAATATAAGTGCACATGATTGCAGACGCCAATGTCACGGGTTTCCTTGGACCTAGTTATAGGCATTTGTTAGCCATTAATATGAGTGCCGTCTCCTTGGTCCAAGGCAAAACATTTTAGAAAATTTGGGCATCAAATCCATGTTCTCAGGCTTGTAGAACTAGAAATTTTCTTATTTAAACTTAAATACATTTTACATTCTGTTAAATAATGAATAGATAAAATTTAAAAACAGCTCACATGCAAAACTGGAGACTTAAGTACAACAGCTTTTTTCTAAAATACATGAAAACTAGACTATTTTTAAATGACTGAGTGTTGGTGAGTCTACTTTGAAGTCTATGATTATGTGTTTCTACCAAAAGTGATTGCTTTCATGTTGAGTAATTTCAATAATTTTTTCTGGTTCCTTAACAATTAAACTTCATTATGAATTTCTAAATAAATCTATTTATTACACATGTATAAAACATACTACATACAGCAGGGAGAACCATGTGACAATCATGAGAATAATGAGTTCTATACATGTTACATTCATAGTGACTTGGCCATCTGCTTTTGTCCCATTTGAAGTAAATGTTTTTCCTGTCTTATTTGGTCTAAGTTTCTGAATGAAATTCAATATCGATACCACCTCAACTCTAATAACTTAACTTCTTTATCTTGATCTAAAATGATCTTATGAGCCGGGCGTGGTGGCGCACGCCTTTAATCCTAGCACTCGGGAGGCAGAGGCAGGCGGATCACTGTGAGTTCAAGGCCAGCCTGGTCTACAAAGTGAGTCCAGGACAGCCAGGGATACACAGAGAAACCCTGTCTCAAAAAAACCAAAAAAAAAAAAAAAATAAAAAAAAAATAAAAAAAATAAAATGATCTTATGTACTAACCAACTAAACTTGTTTGTGAAACTATATTTTATGGCTTTCAAAGTCCCTCAGAGACTTGAGATGGAATAAAACTTTAATTCCTGAGTGAACCAGCAGTGCAGGTTAGCAGCTTCCAAAATGTACAAATTAACTTAGAAGGTTAACTGCCTAAGCAGTCACTCATCACTCTCTATAATGTCGGAGCCTCACCTTTGGCTTTCTGGCCCAATATCTCTGTCAGACTTATTCACAGGCCAGGAACTATTGAGGACTTGCTTACACTAACTTAGCAGAGTGCAGCCATCAACTCTGCCTGCATCAAAGCTGCCCATTTTGGGGCAGATTCTGTTCGTGGCAGTAATGAGGACTGGTTTGCCATGTTTGAAGACATCTCCATAAGGAGGCTCTTTGATGTTCATCATCTTCTTTGAGGTCAGTGGGGGTATTGTCAGGAGTTAAACTGCCTTGTTGCAAAGAAATTTAGTCATGAATGCTTATTCTCAAAGGGAGGTGTCATAAGCCATTATTGGTCTTGTACAGAGAATAATTTTAAGACAATCAAAGGACTAGGTGAAAAAAGCTGTAGGGAAAAGAAAGAGAAGAGTACAATATATAGAGTAACACCTAGAATTAAAGAGTATCTGTGTATTAAACTAGGATACTCTTGTGTCTACAGACTAGAATTCAATGTTTCCTGTGGAAATGTGGATAAGCTTCCTAAATGTATCCTAATCCGTTTTCTAGTTAAACATTAATAGGTCATAAAAGCTAGGTTTCTCTAGATGTGACATTTTACCAAAGCCCATGGTCCTAGTTAGGAAACCCCTCAGAAAATGGGGAGGAACTCAGAGGAATTCAAGGGTACCATGAAAACATGGCCCACAGAATCAACTGAACAGAGTTATGGGGGTTCACAGAGACAGAAGCAACAAAATAAGATCCTGTATGGACTGAGCTAGGTCCTATACATATATGTTAAATTTGCATAGCTCAGTGTTCTTGTGGGAACCCTAATAGTGGGAGTGGCCAGCATTTCTGATTCTTGTCTATGCTTGGTACCCTGTTCCTCCTACTGAGGTGCCTCATCCAGCCTTGATGTAAGGGTATGTGCCTAATCTTATTGTAAATTGTTTAGCCATGTTCAGTTGATGTCCCTTGGAGGCCTGATTTATTTTTCTTTGACAGGAAATGGAGGATGAGTGGATCTGGGGGAAAGGGGAGGTGGTGGAAGGAATTGGAAGAAAGGAAGGGAGAGTAAAATTGCTATACAGATATAATGTAGGAGATAAGAAATAATAATAATAATAATAATAATAATAATAATAATAATAATAATAAACAGCTCAAGCTTCACTCAAAAGATTATGGAACATGGATATCAGTAGTAGGAAGTGGCTTCAGGAGACAAAATAAGGAAACATGGTATGTGTACAGTATTGATACAATCCAATTTAAACAGATAATTCTATCACACACCCAGTGATTTGGGGTCAAAAATGAATAATTAGATTCATCAATTGTTTAAATTATTTTTATGTTTTCCATGTTTATTTATATTATTACACATATACGCAGTAAACTACCTCTAGCAAGAAGAATCATGAAATAGTCTGGAATTATAAATTCATACCACGTAGCAATACACTGTGCCTTCCTCTTCAGGTTTTATTTTTAATAGAATGGTTTATTGCTTTTGATTATACATTTTAAGTTAGTTATACTTTATTCCAGCAGTTAGAGAAAGACAAGCGGTTCTCTGCATTCAACGCCAACCTTGCCTACATAGTGAGTTCCAGGATAACCAGAGATATATAATAGAGACTTTATCTCAACATCTCATTCCCCCCCCCAAAAAAATTTCATATACCTCTTCCATGACTAGAATTAGCTTTGACTTTGGACCTAGTCATCTGACTATTGTGTCTAGGAGAATATTAATCTATGATAACCAAGACAAGACTTTAGATGACCATGTGTTTTGGGACTGCCCTTCTGCCACTTTGTGATTCACTACACAAAGGAACCTGTTCAGAAAAGACATTAGTAGAGGAACCATAATAAAAACTGAAAGGAACCTAAGTCTACTCAGCTGGTTAGAGTCAAACCCATCCTGTTTAGACTGACAGAGTCAAAGCTGCCTATAATTTCTCAAACAAAGAAACAAAAACCTGTAAATACCTATCTTTCCCTTCTCTCCTACCCCCACCTTCCCTCTCCTCTCTGCTCCTCTCACCTCCCCTTCTCTCCTCTCCTTTTCCCTTCTCCCCTGCCTGCCTCTCCTCTCCTGTCCTCACCTCTTCAGTTCTCTCCTATGTTTTTTTTCATTTCCCCAGGGAGTTTGGAACAGGCACAGGTCCTAAATTTCTGGGTCTTGAGTACTATGAACCTTTATCAGGCACCCAGATAGAGCACAGCCCTCCCATGATGGTACATCCAAGCCTTTATCTGCACATCTTCCAATCACTTAAACATTGGCTTCTTCCATATATTTATCTTGATACTGCTGTAACTAGTCTCTATTCAGCAGCACCAGCCTGCTAAGAGCTGTGATCCTGGGATAATTTGAGCTACCTGATGTGTAAAGATTAGTCTTTTAAAACTTCTTCTATTCTGATGGGTTCAAACTGGAATCACAGTATTATCTTTCTCTCTGTCTTCTACTGTTTAGAGAGAGTTTGGGTTTTCTGTAATAGGAGTTGGTCAGAATCCTTGTATTATTAGAGGTCTAGATTAAAATTCACCCAAGTGTCTTTTAAATATTTGCATTAGATTTTAAAGTTTTACATTATGTAGAAGAATGTAAGACATTCCTTTCTAGTGTTAAAACATAGATAATAGGAGAAAGTAACAGCCATGTGTTACTTACAATAAATTATTCACATGATTTTTCTGTGTCAAGGTTTGTTATATATCACTGTATCTAATAAGGAATAATAAATTTTATATACATGGTTTCAATACTTCATACCCTAATTCTAATGCAACAAACTGCATAGCCTTGAATCAAAGAAACATTTAGAAATAATGTAGTTCTGGAAAACATTAAAATGATTGGGGTCAATTTTCCTTCTTATTGGAATAATTTTGGTTTGATTTCTCATTGCTCAAATATTTCAATAAATCCTAATCCCTACACAGGAGAACTATAAACAACTAAGAAGTATTGAAAGTAGAAAAAAAATATTCTTCCACAAAGAAGAGCAAACCAATTAGTTGTCCAATACCAAATTGCCTGTCCTGAATTTATGCCCAGGGCATTTCTATCTATCCTTAAGCATAGGCCTAGAAGCTTCTAGCCGCCATAAAATCTAACCTTATGTAAGCCCAGATCTTGAAGGCTTCATCTTCAAACCTCTGTCTCATAACCTAGGCTTAAAACATTTCAGACAATGAGACTTACTGTTGAATTAACTCACCCTTTTCAGTTCTTTCCGAACTCTGGCTAGCTTGTTCAACTCAACTTTTCTAGCTCAAAATCCTCTCCAAGCTGACTGATTCAATTTGGCTTCTTTTGGCTTCTCTTTGCATTGGTCTGCTAGGATAAACTTGCTCTGAGGCCCACAAACTGCATGGAACTGCCTGCACAGAACTCAACAGAATTGACTCTAACCATGCTGTATTGACTGCACTGACAGCAAGGATGCTACTGTATTCCTGTACTGTTCTCTCCCCGAGTCTCTGTACTGTCTCCATGATTTCCCTTGCTCACTCTGCACTGCTCTTAAGTAGACTCTTTTTCCTATTTTTTCCTAAAAGTTGTCCATATCCTATCTTTGACTCATTCTGTCAGATCTTTCTGTGACTTATCAGATTTTTCTGTTCCTCAATTCAAAGTTACTTTTTGGGACTAAAGGTGTGTAGTGAAGGTGTGTCTGTATTCCAGCTGGACCACACAGATGGTATGTCTTTGACTGTGATCCCTTTCCAGAGCAATTGCTTTTCTGGATTAAAATTCTTCTACATATCTGCTTATAAACATATAGATATCATGACAATTGTTGACAAAAGAGGATATCAATTTAAAAGAGAGCAATGGGGGGTATATGGGTAGGATTGAATAGAAAAGAGAAATTATTCAATTACATCATAATAACAAATCACAAATCATAGCTGCCAAATAATTTATAATAAAAGATCTTCCTTAAAGAATTAAAACAGAATGATGATTTTATGCTCATTACAAGGTAAGTGGAAATAGTTTTATCAATAGAATGTGGTTCAGCATTCAATGTAATACCTAATCTAAGAGAAACATCTTGTAAATTTTTTATCTTTACTAATTCTTCTCTCATATAATTCATCCCATATGTACTGCCAGCAACCTCCCCTCTCTCCACTCCTCTCAATTTTCAAATAAGCTAACCCCAAGACTTTCAGAATCATTGTTCATCCATTCCCCTTCAGAAGATAAGAAGCCTTCCATGGATATCAACCAAACAAAGCATAGTGTGATACACAAGCCTAATGAGGCAACCCAATAAGATGAAAGGGTCCCAAAGGCAGGCAAAAGAGTCAGAAACAACCTCATTTCCACTGTTAAAAGTACAAGAAAAACCACACTAAACACCATAGCATGTAAACAGAGGACCTAACAGAGACCCACCCATGTTACCTGACTGATGATCAGTCTCTGTGAGTCCCTTATGAGCACCCCCCCATATTTTATTATGTAGGCTATATTCTCCTTGTGTCCTTGACCCCTCTGGCTACTATAATCTGTCTTCTGCCTCTTTTGCAGGGTTCCCAAGCCCTGCTCTTGTTTAGCTGTGTCTCTCTGCATCTGCCTAGATCAGCTGCTGGAAGAAGACACTCTGATGATGATTGGACTAAGCACAGATCTACGAGTATAGCAGAATATCATTAGGTATCATTTCCTGCAGTGTTTTATCAGTAATGTTTGTTTCTATTCTAGGTATCTTGGCATTCACCTCCTTGTTCCTGGTCATGCAGTTTAAGGCATAGGTTCCCTCTCATGGCTATTGATAAAGATAAGATACCATAGCTTAGAAGTGAAAGTTTGAGCTTCAGACTTCAGTTTGAAAGATGACTCTGCTCTTGTAACTGTAGTGGATGTAAACATGTTTTTGTTTTGATACCAAAGGTGGGATGAGACACAGACTTGGGAGAGAACAGGTGATGTTTATCCACTAATCCACTAGAAGAGGAACCATCTCATGCAGGGGCTTGGTTTTTGCCAGCTGAGACACATCTTAGTATAGACTTTGAGCATATACTACACTACTAGGGACTACTACACTAGGGAAATTTCTCCCAGCAGCTGAGTCTAAATAGGTCTACTTCTGTTCCCATTAACCTCTTTTCTCTCCTACCTAGAGTAGGCAGGTTGGAAGGGAGGTATAAGCACTAAAGAACCTTAAATAAAATAGTTTTGGAAAAGTTGAAGCCTACATTTAACTGCAATATTTTCTCAAATAAATTTACTGAGAAAGCATAGAATCTGAAATAAAACATGGAAATAAAGAGTGAAACTTGAATTAGTCCAGAAAATGAGTATAATTAAGCAACTAAGAAGCACATGAACATTACTCAAAGTAATACATAGAGATTATACAGGTTCTAATAGAACTAGCATTTCTCCTTTACATCAAAACATAATGGATGATGTTTTGATATCCCATCAGCACTTAGCATTTCGGCAAAATATGAGCTATATCAATATAGGCAGTAAATTACACAAGCCGTATTTATCAAATGAGTAAAAATATTTACATGCAACTCACACTTTGGTGTTCAGTAAGTCCATGATAAATGCTATTACCCAGAAAACTAAGCAAACCTGAAACTTATGAGTTCCCATAGGGTTTTCCTTCTAGAGAACAATTGTCAATTAATTACTGAAAGTATCTACATAAGTAAATTTTACAAACACAAAAATTACATAAATCCTATTTTTCCAACTTCTGGGTCTTCTAATTACAGGTTTGTCTCTCTCTCTCTCTCTCTCTCTCTCTCTCTCTCTCTCTCTCTCTCTCTCTCTCTCTCTCTGTGTGTGTGTGTGTGTGTGTGTGTGTGTGTGTGTGTTCATATTGCAATTTTAACAGTGATGTTAGGGAATTAACTGTTTCTATTGTTTGTAAGTTTTAAATTATACTATAGTTTTAGGTTTTATAGCCCAATCACTATCATCATAGGCGTTAATCATGACAATGAATTGATTGTTTAATAATTTTATATACGCTAATGCTAAATTAATATTTTGAGGAAATCTGAAAACTTCATTTATGATTTTTTTGTAACTTAATTTTAGCTTCTGAAATTATTGCCAGATTTGTAATGCTGTCCAAAGTTCATATCCACCTTTCATAAAAAATTTTATTTTCTGTTACTACAATCATGACTTCTTTTATCTTTAATGATAATATATTACTAATGAGTGTCTTTCATAAAGGGTCTCGCTTAAATATTAAACTTTTCCCAGTGTTTTATCTCAGTATATGCTCTATATTATCATAAACATATGATTATTTGTTTTCTAATTCATAGTTGGACGAGTTATTCTTTTGAATTGGATTTAATGTCAAGCTGTGATTGCACTTCCTTTTAATCCCACTTCTCTGAAGACAGAGACAGACAAATCTGTATGTTCAATGGCACCCTTGTCCAGTACAGCCAAAACTATATAGAGAAACCCTGTCACAAGCTTGTATCAAAAAATGAGAGAGAGAGAGAGAGAGAAGGAGAGAGAGAGAGAGAGAGAGAGAGATTATTAATTAATGGAGTTTTCACTCTTCTACTATGTGAATTTTTTTTTCATATGGTTCATCAATAACTTCATGTCTGTTTCCTGGGGAAATTTCAATTGTCTGTCTTCTATTTTATTCCTCTAGGATTCTTATCCATAATGATCTTTTAATTTCTTGGTAAATAACTGGCCCTTGTAGACATGTAATTTTCTCATATCTCCTACAATTTATGTGTATTAGGTACCAATTCCTAGGAGCATATTCAGAAACAATAATAATGAAAATGATGACCATTAACTCTTGTATATTTACACTCTTTGCATTCATGTGTGTGTGTGTGTGTGTGTGTGTGTGTGTGTGTGTGTGTGTGTGTGCATTGATTCTTTATACTAGCCCTATGTAATGCGAGGACAATGTGTCGCTGAAGAGAAAATCAGGGCTCCAAAGATGCAGTTTCTTGCCAAGATAACCCAGACACAATGGAGCTTGAATTGGAACCAGGAAAACTAGCTCCAGTGTTCTTCCATATAGGCATTGTTAACAAGTCTATTCATTCCATGTGTGAGTATAACTTGTAATAAACTCTACAATGTGTGAAAGGACAAGCTGAGAATCTTTCTTAATAAGAAAGGAACTTCGAAATAGTGAGAGAAATGAGCCTTCCATGACTAATGCAGGCCCCTCTCATGCTCTTTGGTTTTGCATCCTGTTCCTTAGTCCCACAGTTGTATAGAAAAATGAAAAAGGACAAAGCCTGAAACCAAAATTAGGTTTCTATAAAACTAGAAGGCAGAAGCTCTCAGACATTGCACTGGAACAATGACAGGAAGGGCTTCATAGCTGTGGGTAATGAGGGTCACATTCAAGTACCAGCTACTTATTCAAAGAATAAAAAAGTTCATGATAAACCAGATTTGGAAATTGGAACTAGTTATCACTCCCCTAAATGAAATGAAATTGTGGCTAAGTGTGTAATGTTAGCTATATTCTAAAACACATTATAATGAGGTAGTGATTGACACACCAAGACAATACCAGGGATTTCTTGCAAAGCAGAATGTCATATAATGGGCTTTTAAAAATTAACTCATTATCACAAAGCTTCACAAAAATTCAGGTCTCAAGAATAGGCAGGAGTATCCTGAGAAAGCATATCGTCTGTCCACATTTGCAATCAATTGGGATATCCATCTGAGCTGCCTCTCTACTTCCAATGCAGGATCTCTGCTCTTCACCTATATTTTACATGTGTTTGATCTACTTTAGTGGCATTTATTTAAAGGTTACACATACCAGCGTTCATAACATTATTTTCTTCAATCTTAAACATTTATTTTTAGCTCAAATGATACAAATTATGACAATAAAATACACTAGAAATCATTTAAAAACTGTGTCAGCTGGAAAACTAGACAAAGAAAGGCCTTAGATTTAAAATGAATTATGCATCTGGATGTAAATTTGGCCACTTCCCTTATTATATTTATATGATGTTTCTGTAATTCAAGAAAAGACCCTTTAGAAATGCAGAAATAGAACCAAGCATAATTTTTAGGAAATGTATGTGTATTTAAATACGTGCTTTGCCACCAAAATGTGCATTGAGAGGATGAAGGAAAACTTCACTACACATTAATTAGAATGTTGGATGTCTTGATAGTGATTTTCCCTGGGCCATCATCTATGCAATCTTGTACCTCTCTCACTTTCTTATACATCCTTAGCTCTACAAATATGTAATTCATTACATACTTTATGGCTTACTCATCACTTTGCCACATTCTCTTTGCCTATTGTGACTTTGCAACATTGATTTCACATTTGTAGAATTTCTTTACAATCATTCAAATCTTAGTGTAAAATTTCAGTACCAGCAAAGACAATTTTGACTTTCAAACACTTAATTATTTCAGGCTGACTTATAATTAAGCCATTAATTTATAGGTTGAACTTATGTTTATTCAAGTTACCTTCACGAAAAAAGTGTGTCCTTACTCATACCTTGTGTTTTCTATCAACATATAAGGCAGCATAGACAGTTATAAAAGATCTGATATTATTTCTGTTTCTGAAAGTAAGGTATTTATATTCTCTACAAACATCAATCATAGAAATGAAAATAATTACTTTTCATTTTACTAGAAATAATGTATATGTACTGACATTAGAAGTAGTCAAAGATATAAAAATATTTCATATATATGTATAGACATATAAATGTAAGAAAAATCAAAATACCTTAATGAATATTTTCAATCAGAATATTGTGTTTTTAAAACAATTATGCTTATGTAATCTGAAAAGTTATACATTTTTGGAAAAGTATGATAGTGTGCTGGATAGGTTTATATCACTTTGACAAATCAAAAGTTGTTTGAGAGTAAGGAACCTCAATTAATAAAATTTCCCCATAAAATCAGGCTGCAGGCAAGTCTGTAGGGCATTTTAATAATTAGCTATTGATGGAGAAGAGTCTATCCTCTTGTGGTTGGTGTCATCTCTACTCTAAAGGTCTTGGGGTCTACAAGAAAGCAAGTTGAGCAAGCCATGGGAACAAGCCAGCAAGCAGCAAGCCTCCATGGCATCTGAACATCTGTCGCCACCAAGCTCCTTTGTTACTTTAGTTCCTGTCCTGACTTCCTTAGATGATCAACAGTAGTGCAGAAGTATAAGCCAAATAAACCTTTTTTCCCCCTGAAACATACTTTTGGTCATGGTGTTTAACTGCAGCAATAGAAACCCCAACTAAGACAAACATCTATGTTATAAATGTGATGGTTTGGAAAATACCAATTGCTTTTCTTAATGAAGAAATTTAAAATCTCTAGGCTTACAACTCTAAAATTAGTGATAAAAGAATTCAAAATATCTTTCATGTATCTTTGTCATTTTAGTAATATGCCATAGAAAACAGAAAAGAATAAAAGAAGTTCCTGAAACATTACCGCAGTTAGTCCCTGTTCAAAATAAATCATTGGCTCTGTCTTGAATTACTATAATTAATTTTGAACCATATCAGCAATTGTGTGCCTTTATAGTACTTATTCCTATTAATATAGTCTCGTGTTTTAGTGTGAGGTATAAGCTATTAACATATTAATAAATTTGTTGTACTTTTATTAGAAACAACATAACATTCTTAGTTATATTCAGGAGAACAATGAATTATCCCCTGGCATATCATAGACAGACATTTTAATGATGCATTCATTGCTTATGGCATGATATCAATAGGGCATTAAATTTAGTATATGCATTCATAAGTAAAGAAGAAGTACAATAAATAATTTGTATAGTAAGTATGGGATTAACAGACAAAAAGTAAATAAATGACAGAAAATGTAAAAGAACTTTTTACAAATTTCTTTTATGTTCTGACAATTATCATAAATACATAATGGTGGCCAAAAAGCCATTATTCTAGTAACATAAGTAAAATGTTCCAAATAATTTATAATGAATCTTTTGATATGTGTACATTACATTTTCAAAACATTAATTTTTACTATCATATATTAACTATAAATAATCAAACATATACAGGATTTCTTTAGCATATTATTTATGTCACTAGATAACTGAGTATTTCTTAATGTCATTATAAGTCTATCTCAAAACTGATTATTGAATATTTTATTATATTAAGAATTCAATGTAACTGTGATACATTCAAGAAATCAGATAGAAATAGATGTGACAGAGGGCGCAGTGCCTCACTGTATGTACCAAAGCCTCGGTTCCTCAGTTGTTACTTCCATGATACTGATACTGGTACTCATACTCACACTCATAATAATGGAAACCACAGCAGAGAACAGAGATAAAAAGAAAGATGAAGATGAAGAAGAAGAAGAAGGAGAAGAAGAAGGAGAAGGAGAAAAAGAAGAATTTTGTTTCTATAGAAATGGTCACTGTAGGACAAAAAAAAAAAAAACAAACAGAAGAAAAATAGTCAAAACACAGTAAATACATTCATACCTACAGATGAACAAATTCACACACACACAGAGTTCTCATGGTATCCAGATTTCCTTACATTCTTATTGGTTTCTTTCTTTATATCAGTATAGAAAGAAAGATTTGTAATGTCCTGTTTATCCTTTTCAACTTAGTATTGATGAATCATATTAAATGACAGTGGCGTTACCTTTTTCTTCATTCCTTGCTTATTTAGAGCAAGGCAAGTAAAAAAATATTAGTTATCCTTAGTGGACAGCATTAAAAGCTTTAGTGTTATTATACTGGCACAGACAATATTTGATTTGCTGTATCATGCCCAAAGTGTGTGGGGTTTTGTATACATATGTAAGAGTATATGTTTATATTCATGTGTGCTTGTAGGCTTAGATTGTAAAAATTACTTCATTTAGGATTATTAATGCTTCTACCTCTGCTCCAACCCATTGATAAGAAGTAGGAGAAAATGAAGGTTAATAGGGAAGAGGGAGCCATGTTGATATGGGTGAACCATGCTGCCACTTGGGGCAATGGTGATGGTCAGACCCATAATGTCACTGGGGGCACATCTGGGTCCTTTGTCCTGCTCCAGCCTGAAGCCATCGTGATTTCCATCATCTCTGCTGCAACCGAGGGCTGCGTGTATGTCTGAGGCCCTACTCAAGCTGAGAGCCCTGTTAATAGATGTATTATGAACCAGAAACCATATGTGGGCTATGATCCAGATTATATAGAACAATAAAGCTACTTTTGTAAGCGATATGTATGACTTCAGATACTCAGTTGAGAAGGAGTGATATGAAAGACCTCCTCCCCTATCACCCCACCACAAAAAGAAGAAGAAGAAGAAGAAGAAGAAGAAGAAGAAGAAGAAGAAGAAGAAGAAGAAGAAAAGAAAAAGAAAGAAAGAAAGAAAGAAAAAAAAAAAAGAAAGAAATTAGTGCAATTGCTTTATCACGAAACCAGGAAGGCATCAAAAGAACTCTTTAAAACTGCTGAAGGACCCAAACCCTGGCCTACTAGTGTCCCGTTGCAGAGTCATGGTCCCAGAAATTCAGAAAAAGAGATAATACCAATAATCCTCAAACTATTTGACAAAATAGTAACAGAAGGAACATTACCAAACATGTTCTATGAAACTACTGTCACCCTGGTACCTAAACCACACAAAAACTCAACAAAGGAAGAAAATTACAGGCCAATTGCACTCATAAACATGGATGCAAAAATACTCAGTAAACTACTTGCAAACCAATTCTGAGAACATGTTAAATATACCATCCATCATGGTCAAGTTGGCATCATCTCAGGGACACAGGGATGAGTCAACATACAATCCATTTATTCACAAATTTTGGGAATTCAATGCAATCCCTATCAAAATACCTACACAATTTTTTAAAGACATTGAAAGTTCAATTCTGAACTTCATATGGAAAAACAAAAAACCCAGAATAGCTAAAACAATCTTGTACAATAAAAGGTGCTCCAGAGGAGTCTCAATACCTGATCTCAAACTACTATAAAGCAATAGTAATTAAAACAGCATGGTACTGGCACAGCAACAGGCTGGTTGATCAGTAGAATCGAATCGAAGACCCAGATATGAATCCACACACATATGGTCACTTGACCCAGAAGCAGAAAGACTCAAATGGTATATACTCACTTATATCTGCATATTAGCCCAAGGGGCATGTCACATGAAAGCCTTCACTAACCAGGAAACTGGGACAGTGGGGAGGATATCCTATTGGGACTCTAGATGAGACAAGCATGGGAGAATGGCAAAGCAGAATGATCCAAAGAGTCCTAGAAAACTTCAAGTAGAACATTATGATAGGCAGATTTGGGCCCAGGGGTCCCGCTCAAACTAAGGCACCAGCCAAGGACAATACATGCTGTAAACTTTAAACCCCTACCCAGATCTAGCCAATGGTCAGAACATTCTCCACAGTAGAGTGGAGAGTTGGATATGACTTTCTCACGTACTCTGGTGCCTCATATTTGACCATTTTCCCTGTAGGGGGAGACCTGGTGGCACTCAGAGGAAGCACAGCAGGTTACCAAGAAGAGACTTGATACCCTATGAGCATATACAGGAGGAGGAAATCCCCCTCATGAACTGTCATAGGGGAGGGGACTAAGGGAAAATGGGAGGGAGGCAAGAATGAGAGGAGACAAGGGATGAGATAACCATTGAGATGTAACAAGAACAAATTAATAAAATAATATATATCTTGAAAAAAATAAAATAGAGCACACTAATTTGCATACTCCAAAAAAAAAAAGACACCCTCTTACTAGACAAGCCTTCTAGTAAAGGGAGGGGAATTGCCACCAATGTACAAATATTTGATTCAAATTTCACCCTGCCTACAAGTTGTGCTGGGGTAATGATAAAGCAGAGACTAGGAGGATGACCATCTAATTCCTGGCCCAACCCAAGAACCACTGGATGAAAAAGAACCCACCCCTGACAGTTAATGGTACTGCTCTATGCTTGTATGCAGGAACATGGCAGAGTTATCCTCTAAGAGGTTCCACCCAACAGTGCCTTGAAATAGATGCTAAGATTCACAGTCAAACATTAGGAGATGTATAGGGCGCTTTATGAAAAAGTGGAAGGGGGAATGACAATTGACCACAAGGTGACAGAAGCATCACAAGAAGAACAGTAGAGCCACCTGACCCAGATGGGCCTGCTGAGTCTGAGGCACAAGCCAAGGGCCTTGCATGGACTGACATAGGCCCCTACAAAGATGTAGCTGCTAGGTACCTGAGGCTTCATGTATGTTCTCTATTAAGGAGAGTTGAGGATATCTCTGCCATGGACATTCCTGCCTGCTTTTCAAGTAATAGCTACTAGTGATACTGCCCCTCCAGGCCATAGGGGAAGAGGATGTACTCAGTCCTGATATGACTTGATGTGCTGCAGTGAGTGGGTAGGGTGGCTCTCTTTTGCAAAGGAATGGGGAGCAAGATGTGGAAGCTGGAGGGAGGGTAGAACTGGGAGGAGAGAAAGGTGAAGTCTATCACCAGGATGTAGAGTAAATAAATACATAAAACTGCCATAGAATCCTGAAATGTTATTCTTCTCAATAGATAGCTTCCATGAGGAGAGCTGAAGAGGAAGGGCTCAATTCTATTTAAGAGGTAGGCTGCTGAGAGTTTGACCACACTCTAGTAAATATATAGAAAAGAAAACCCGGATGTTGGCTTTTTTTCAGCTGGTGAAGAAGCTACGTGCACATGGTGGGTATAGATATGGAAGGAGTGGAAAATGCAAAATCTCCCACACAAAAATCAGTGAAAATATTATGGTGAAACCACTTTTCAAATAGAAGCTGATAGTTAAAAATTCTATATGAAGAAAATCTTTTTAATTTAACTTATATATTTTTATTATTTTCTTTTTTTTCTTCTTACCTTAATTTTTTCAGAGTTTTTTTTTTTTTATGGTTATCCCATCCTTTGTATCCTCCCATTCTTCCCTCCCTCCCATTTTCCGCTTATTCCCCTCCCCTATGACTGTTTCTGTGGGGAATTTCCTCCGCCTGTATATGCTCACACTCACTGGTCTTCTCCCAATCCCAAGCATTCTCCTTCTTCCCTCCTCCCTTGCACCCTTAGTCCTAGAAAAGGGAAGCCTTCTTCCCGGTACCATATTTCCCCGGTTTGTCAAGCCTCATCTGTACTGCTTGCATCCTCTTGCTCTGTGGCCTGGCAGCTTAATATGCTACCTCATGCTTGCGTGTAAGGTGAAGTCACCTCTTGTTTAAAAAGATAGAATTGCTATAGCAATTATATGTACATGTGACTCGCCTATAGTTTTATTTCATGAAAAATATGATTCAGTAACAACAATTATTTGATGGTTAAAGTTTATTTTATATAGTATCTCCAGTTATAAAAGTAACTCAGACAAACACAAACTAACTTGAAGATGTAGGTCAAGCCTTTTGTCATTGCTGACTTTGTCCAGCTTTAGCAATGGAAATAAACTGAGTCATGAAAACACCTGATATTCTGTAAAAGTACACTATAAAGGATAAGGACTCTAGGTGAGAGAAATAAAGGTGAATGGGGAAATAGAAGGATCCAGAGGGTCCTAGAAACCTACAAGAAAAAGATCGTGATGGGTTGTCCTGGACCCAGGAGGTTCTGCTTAAACTAATGCACTAACCAAGGACAATATAAGCAGTAAACATTGAACTCAAATCTAGCCAATGGACAGGACATTCTCAACAGTTGTGTGGAGAGTGGGGACTGAATTGGACATGAACTCTGAGAAAGAATAAGCAGGCTACCAAGATGAGACTTGATAGCCTATGACCATATAGTGGGAGAAGAGTTCCCCCTCAGCCATAGACCCACGGGAGGGGAATAAGGTGAAAGCAGGAAGGAGGGAGGAATGGGAAGATACAAGTGATGGGATAACAATTGAGTTGTAATCTGAATAAATTAGTTAAATTAAATAAAAAAGAAAAGATAAGGAAAAATGAGGTTCATAGTATTTCTATGGACTATAATCATGGTGCAGTTTTATTTATATGAATCTTCAATTCAAAATTATGAGGTACAAATTTAACAGGGACAAAACATGTTGGAAACTGTTGAAATCAAGACATGCAAGTTAATGGTGAATGAACTTAGAAATGGCCAAAGTCTTTAATATTGTCAGCACTGTGCTTGTAGTCATACAAAGTAGAAAAGTAATTTGATTATGGGGACAAATTCTAGTCTTCTGTATATATTTTCAAAGTTAAACATAAAGCAAGTAACTAAAACAATTAAATTTATATATATGTATATATATATATATATATATATATATATATATATATATATATATTTCAAAATGAAGAGTAATTCACTAATGGAAAGAAGGTGAATATATATTGGAACCTTAGTCTCAAATAAAAAGAAAATGTTTTATGTTTCTCTATAAGATGACAAACTGACAAGGCAACAAAGCTTTTAATGTTTTCGATGTACCGTTTTATAATAAATAGCATTATATGCCTTGAACGAATATATCAAAATCTTTTGTAAATTCTTTTAAATAATAATCATATTACAATATACTTTATGATAAAATTTAAAAATTATTAAATTAGTAAATAATAATATTTTATGAATTAAAATGAAAAGTACTTTTATTTTTAGACATTGTTTTCTATATTCTTTCTTAAATTTTCATTTAAAAAAAAAATTTCAAGTGGCTATACAAATTGTGAACTGTAACCCTAGTCATATGAACAATTGATATTATGTAAAAATATACTATGAAAGTTTCAGAAAAATAAGGTTATTAGTAGTTAATATATTTACCTAATATAAGAAAAATACTTCTATTTTCCAACAAATAGTAAGTGAACAATATTATGAAATATGTATGTAGCAAATATAACTTATTTTAACATATATGGATACACATTTATACACATGAAAATGAGAAAATATATAAAATACATAAAAAGGAGCAAAGTGTTTCAATTAGTAAAATAAGGTTAGGATCTTTGGCACAGAACAGTAATTATAATCAGTAATTAAGTTTTATTTTGCTTAGTATGTGTTGGTGAATAATGGTCTCTATGTGAGCACTTTTTCACCCAGAAATTGTTATTTAAACCAAGCTTGTATCAAACTCTTAATAAGTTTCTCACAGCTGGAATTACAATAATGTGCTCCATTTTATGATGAAGAGATTGCATTGCTGCTTAAAACAAGCAAAAGTGGTAAGTGAGATGAGAACTTGAGGAAATCATTTCATATTTCATACATGTTCTTGATGATCAGAGAGGACCTAATTAATGTATATGAATATGGATTCTTAAATAAAAAGAAGTAGATTTACCTAGCCATTTGGGTTTTTGCCACAAATGCTTTAGTGAAGAAGATCTTCAAATTGTGTGACAGACGAATTTAAAAATAAGGAAAAAAAGAAGGTGTTTATCAGCTGTAGGAGTTCTCTGGTGGAATTTTTGGGATCACTTATATACACTATCATATCATCTGCAATTAGGGATAACACCTTCAGGAAATTGGCTGGATACAAAATTAACTCAAAAAAGTCAGTAACCTTCCTATATACATAAGACAATCATGCAGAGGAAAAAATTAGGAAAACTATACCCTTCACATTAGGCACAAGCAATATAAAATATCTAGGAGTTACTCTAACCAAGTAAGTGAAGGATATATTTGAAAAAAATTTCAAAACTCTTAAGTAAGAGAATGAAGATAACCTGAGAAGATTGAATGATCTCCCTTGTTCATAGATCGGGAGAAATAACATAGTAAAAATAGCCATCTTACGAAAAGCAATTTACATACCATTAGAGAAAACTTACTCTCCATTTCCTAGCATTTATTAATTGCCAATAACTCCTAAGCTAATGGTAGAAGTTTATGCTTGTCTCTCTTCCTCCTTGTTGCATTTTTATTTCTTATTTGAGCTCCTGAAATACTTGTACATCCTTTCACATTTGCTGTGAGTTCACACACTTAACATCACTTTTGTGTGGCAAGAGTGTTATTCACCTCCATTAGCTCTTAAGAGTCTTTCCCCCTGGATGAGGAGACCTGATGGCACTCAGAGGAAGGATAGCAGGCTACCAAGAAGAGACTTGATACCCTATGAGCAAATAAAGGGGTAGAAAATCCCCCTCAGTCACAGTCATAGGGGAGGAGAGTACGGGAAAAATGGGAGGGAGGGAGGAATGGGAGGATACAAGGGATGGGATAACAATTGAGATGTAAGATGAATAAATTAATTAAAAAATTTAAAAAAAAAGTCTTTCCATATCTCTATTCCCCAATGACTGATGAGTCTTTGGAAAAGAGGTGGTGTGATATAGATATAATTATTATTTCTGCTAATATAAGTGACAGAATATAAAACACAGTGGTATAAGAGGTTAAAGCAAATTATGGAGCAGAAATAATTAAATATGGCAGAAAAGGTAAAGTCAAGCAAAAAGAGTGAATATGGAAATAGTTAACTAAAAGTAATGACCTAACCTACATTTTGAAAAAGCCACAGAAATATATTAGTGTGAAAGTTTCCTAAAATATACACATATAAAAAGGTTTTAAATGGAGTAGCTCTATATAGGTGTGCTAATATCCTTTTTAGATAACACAGAGTCACAAAAATCACAGTGCCAGGAATAGGTTAGCTTTTGGGTTGCTGGCATTTGAGGTGTCATAGATCCCATACTTATACCGGCTTTTGCTCTTAGTGCCCTCCATATGTTTTGGTAAAACCCTAATCTTGAACACTACACTTAATTGTGCCATAGAACTTGAAAATATTACGCTGGTACTGACATGCAAGCTTCTTCTCTATTGGCTAGCTTTCCTAGCACTGGAAAGAGCTGTGCTTTACTCAGCTAGTATCCCCGAGGACTATAATAACAACTTTCCTGAAAGACATACCCACTGGTGAAATAGTGGCATGGAAATCGTGGTATGGGAGTAATCAATCACATTATGAAGGCATTTAGGCACCACTCCATTAGATGAACCTAAACTATCACCATTGTCGATGTCAAGAGCATATATCCAGACACAAACAGGCCACTGAGTGGGGAGGGGGGGTGCCACAGTTATTTTGCTCAAAGGAAATAGTGTTAAACATTCCAAACATTTAATTGCTGTACTTTCGAATTATTGAATTTCTCAACACTCATCAGAAAAGCTTTTGTTTTAGAAGGCAATTAACACAGGGATGCACAACTGCTGAAAGTGCATAAAATGAGATGTTTTTATTATATATGCAATGCTGAGAATGACCTTTACATACATACTTAATACAAAGTGGCAGAAGCATCATTATGGTCATATAAGAAATTGTTGGAAAATTGTTTAAGCCAAAGTCAAAACTTATATAATGATTTGTTATGATCATCAGACCATCGACTTAAATGGCTGTTTAACATCTAACATTTTATGTCACAGTCAGTCCCCGCTCTCCACAGTTATGTGGAGAATGTCCTGTCCATTGGCAACTCTGTTACCCCATATATTACCACCTCCCCTTGATAGGGAGGCCTGATGGCATTCAAAGAAACAATAAGCAGGCTATCAAGATGAGACTTGATAGCCTATGACCATATAGTAGGGAGGAGGTCCCCCTTGAGATAAGACAAAGGGGAGGGGAATAGGGTGAAAGTAGGAGGGAGGGAGGAAGGGGAGGATACTAGTGATGGGATAACAATTTAGTTGTAATCTGAATAAATTAATAAAATTGAAATTAAAAGAAAAAATCTAACCTTTTTAACACAGTGCAATCTAAAGATATATTGCCATGACACTTTTATAGTGAGAAATGATGCTGAGAAAATATTCAAAGTATTTATTTTGCAATATTAAATCCTCATGATTCTCTAAGAGGAGAAAGCAATCTGTGTGCAGTAAAAACACTACAACTCATAAGATGCAGTCATCTTTAATCTGAGCAGAGGCATTTCAGATAGTGCATTTGGCATTTCCTGATACCATGTAAAATACAAAGTGTGCCTGTTGCGTGTTCAGAACCAACATTACAAGAAGAGTTATGAGACGTTTCATGGTACATCAGAAAAAAACCTCACTCATTCATTTGTGAACTAGCTTTTCACCCTTGTATGCTAAGAAACATTTTACTTTTCCTTTTATTTTCACAAGTACCCACATTTACATATTCTATATTTTATAGATTCCCATTCACAATTTAAAAAGCTTGAGAAAAGGAATGTATTTTTACTGGATTGTAAAGTGCAATATAGCATCACCATCTTATCTAGTGCTGATACAGAAAGGAAAACACTACAGTGTATATAGGGCATTAAAGTCAGAATATTAGTTTTAGCTATTGTGAAGGTAGTTGTGTGAGTGGGGGGATGTTGATGTGGATGTGGGTGTGGGTGAGAGTTTCATGGCATTTGGAAACATGCCTGTGGTTTTAAATGTGTCTTGCTGTAACTATTTCTTCTTAGTGTTGTTTGAGGTGTATTACACTTCTGGCTCCTGCAGGAAATAGTAACTAGAATGATACAATCTGGAAAACTATTCCAACCTGCTTTTACTTCTACTCTAGTCATCTTTAAGTGTAACTCTTTTAAAATTATGTTACAGAACTTCAACAAAGTATTAGAATTTTGAATGATTACATTTACCAAAATATTAAAAGACTGCATAAACTTTAGTTATTTGATTTCACAGGAAGCTTACTATAATATTATATACACAATATTTGCTTGCCATGAATCTTGTTCTTTGGATATTGTAGTGTTTTATTCCCTTTTCAAATATATTCTAAAGAGTAAATACTGCCATTTCACTATGAGTCTTTTCTTCTTTCCTCAATATAATGATGATTATGTTAAATATTTGAATGTTAGATAACATCAAAAATATTACATTTATTATTTTGGATTGACATCTCTGTATTTTTTCAGACAATAGGACATTATATTTACTAAGAAGGATCCTGACATAATTAATAGTATCAATTAAATAATGAACATTCAAGAAAAGACAAGTTTAACTAATTTTATTAATAGTGAATAATGGCAAAGGAATTCTTTCCAATAATTTTGAGTTTGGTGTAGGTAATATTGCTCTAATTAGAGTTGATATCAAATTCCTCATATCCAATTATCTGCTCCCAAATATCTCCCTTTAAGGAAACTTTTCTTTCCTCTTTATAAACCACAATTATACATGTCTACTGTTCTCCCAAACCAATAGCTGTACTGCTTAACTACTGGTCCATTGTCCTGCCACTCCTGATAGCAATTCCTATGATCCACTTGGACTTCATATCCTTCTCAGGCCAGAACTGTACACAAATCCACCATGCAACTCCAGTCTCCACCAAATTGGATACATTTTATAAGATATTCTTCTCTTTTTCTTTTCTTTTTAGATTTTTTGTTTTGTTTTGTTTTGTTTCTTTTCTTTTTCAATATAGAGTTTTACTATGTAGCCCTGGATGCCTTGCAACTCTTTAAAGCAGGCTGACTTCAAACTCAGAAAGATCTGTATGCCTCTGAATCCCTAATGCTGGGATTAAAGATGTGCACCACCACCACTGGGCTTTCTCATTTCTTTTGTTTGACCTACTACAGAATGAGCATAGAGAATTTTCACTTCTTGGTCATCATATGTGCTTTTTGTTTCAGCATGTTGAATGCTAAAATGTAGACATACTTCATATTATTATACTTTATTTTGTCACATTTGTCATGTTTCATTCCTGTACTTTTCTCTTTTTTAAATTTTTATTTAAGTAATTTATTCATATTACATCTCAATTGTTATCCCCTTACTTGTATCTTCCCATTTGCCCCTCCTGCCCTCTTTCATCCTATTACCCTCCCCTCGGTCTGCGGCAGAAGGGGACCTTCTCCCCCACTATAGGATCTGGGGCTATCAGGTCTCTTCCTGGCAGCCTGATTACTCTTCCTCTGAGTGTCACCAGGTCTCCCCACCAAGGGAAAGCAATCAAATAGGGGGCACCAGAGTTCATGCCCAAGTCAGTCCCTGCTCTCCACACAATTGTGGAGAATGTGCTGTCCATTTGTTAGATTTGGATAGGGGTTCTATATTTACTGCATGCATTGTCCTTGGTGGTACAGTAGTTTGAGCTGACCCACCTGGGTCCACATACTCCAGCTTTAATGGTCTTCCTGTAGGTTTCTAGGACCATCTGGTTCCTTCTATTTCACCATTTTTCCTTATCTTTCCCACTTAGAGTCCCAGCAGGAAGTCCAGTATCTATCCCAATCTCTGGCTAAATGAAGACTTCCAGGGAACATCTCTGTTGGGCTAGTATCTAACTGTAAATGAGTATATGCCATGTGTATCTTTTGGCGTCCGGGTTAAGCCTGAATGTTTCAAGTGGATCTGGTGGGACAAAGATGTGGGGTAGAAGTAAAGAGAGCTAAGTGAGAGGAAACTTCAAGTACTATGTACTTTATAAGAAAAAATGTATTTTCAATAAAAATAATTAAAAATACATCACTCACATCTTCAAAGAAATATGAATTCCTAATAAGACCGAAAGCAGTTGCCATTTCATTGGAGTGAAAGATGAGAATGATTTTCTATAAACAAACAGGTAGGGAAAATCACATAATTTATATTAACGTTAGCAGTCTTGAGAACTGTGCTATTTGGCAACTATGTTCTATTTTCTCACAGTCTGTAAAATTCAAAGACCTTTACCGTGAGTGAAATGTAAGTTATTCGACATATAACACAATACCCAATACTAGTAGGAAACAAACTTAGGCCTTAGTCCATTAAAGGCTGCTCCATCAATACCTTCCCAACCACTTGATCTCAAGGAAAATGCAACTAATAAGTAGAGTCAAAGGTATAACAACTCTTCTTTTTCTCTCAGGACTTTTTAGCAGCACATGCATATGTTTAAAAATATCTCTACATCAGTGCCCTAAGCCTACTAATTTTTTGTACCTAATCGCAAATCTTATAATGTAGTAGCCAAATGTTCTCAATAAATATAAAACTCCTAATGCATATACTTAAAGACATGGTGCTTCTATACACACACACACACACACACACACACACACACACACACACACACACACCACACACACAAAATAAAACCAGTCACAGAACAAAGATAAAATGGAAGCTCACTGCTACAGTATAAGAACAAATATGTGATAACTGTATATTTGTAAAAAGTGAAACCAAAGCATTTTGTAAATTTGCATACTTACAAGAATTCCAAACAAGTATTTTAAGACACTAAAGGATGTTGAAAGTCCCTATAGCTATTTTCCTCCTAGCTGTGTAAGTATAGAGTGGATTCAAATGTTCAAATGGTAATTCCTAAAGCTGCTATCACACAAATGATATTTTAATGATTTGAAAAGATAATTGTGCTCATATTTAACATAGCTGCTAGACTCATTGTTTAGTGTCAGCAGAAGGTTAACAAAAATACTGCTCAGGAGCACTGTGCTGTTAAATTCATCAAGACTCTAACAATATGTTATAAACTCTCGGATACAATAAAGATTCAATTACAGACTTTTTTTTTAAAGCAAAACTGTAGATGAAATCAAAGAAAAGAAGGAAAAATGCAAGTCTTGTAAGAAGGAATGAAGACTGGCTGTTTATTGCCTGTGTTAGAAGATAAAGTTCTCCAGGAAAAGGATAGCTTACAATGCCACTGATATGAAGAGAGAAGACACAAGGAGCCACTCAGGTAACTGTCAAAAGACCTCTGAGTCAGTGTGGCCACCATGAAACCTACCAGAGCCCTCAAGGTTACTATGGTCTCACAGTCACATGGTTTTCCAGGTTGACCAAAACTTCTGAGGAAAAAAGACAAATATATTTCTGAAGAATCCAGGAAAATCACAATGCAGAGTCTCCACCAAAGCTCCCTGAGGGTGTCTAAGGTCTGGCTTATTGCACTACATCTCCTCTCCGTGTGTTTATCATTTATGGGTGCTTATCATTAATAGTACTTTTTATCTCAAATTTTTTCTAGGTCTTTCCTCCCAGGGAGCCTAATACTGGACAGATGGTAACATGCCTGGTGATTGAGAGGTTTCCACCCAAGCCTACACCATTGCTACCAAAGTTCATCACTCTGGGTGAGATTTTCCCCACAACTCTGTCACATACCATGTACTTCAGACTGCTCAGCACCCCTGATCTTGTTCTTTTTCCTTAGCATACAAGTCCATTTACCCTATTATGCTTTCAATAATTTAAATTATAATATCTGCTCCTTTATTTCTCCATAAGAATGTGTTTTCTTTGTATTTTTATCTGATTTGTGTATTGTAGGTAGTGATTATTTGTTGTACAAGTAAATACTCTATACAACTGGAAAAGACCAAAGTGAAAATATAGGAAAAAGCTAGAAATTGAGCACTATATTTTATACAAGTTTAATATGTATACACATTAAAATGAAAAGTTAGTTTTTATTTTTTACTTATTACTGTACAGTTTTTAGTTAAAATGTAATTACATTATTGTTCCTTTCCTTTCCCTTCCTATAGGCTCTCCCATTTTCCCTTTATCTAACCCCTACCGCATCATCTCCACACATTCTCAAAGTGATAACCTCCTCTTTCTTTATTATTATTGTTACATATAGTTTGGCAAATATATAAATAAACACTCTGACTCCATTTCTTTTGGGTTTTTTGTGTGTGTGTGTGTACATATTTTCAGGGCTGACCACTTTATTTTCATAGGATTTCTTTTTGTATTGCCTTGGCTGTTCTGGACTCACTTTGTAGACCAGGCAGGCCTTGAACTCATAGACATCCTCCTGCCTTTGCCTTCCCAAGTGCTGGGATTGTAGACGTGCACCATTATACCCTTGCGTGACCACTTTCTATTAGATAACCAATCAGTCATGGGACTCATCCCAGGGAGAGGCTGTAGTCTACAGTTCTTTGCCTAGGAGTAGACCATAGGAGATTTTTTCCAAAATTAAGTCTTTAATGTATGATTCAGGAATCCCTGTCTTTTAAGAGGAAAATAGCAGCATTTTTCTAGTATAAGGAGATTACATTTTAAGTTTTCTTGGCCTGTCAGTGCATATACACACACACACAAATACACACACACACACACACACACACACATATATATATATATAGGTTCATGTGTATAAATGGTCACACATGTACATTCATGTGCGCTGGGGTTGGAGATTTTTGTGTATATGTCTTCTCATTAACTTGGAAATAACTAACCATCCTAGGATGCCAGGAGTGTGAGCATATACATATGCCTATGCATCTGCCTCCACAGCACTGGTGAGACAAGTTCATGTTATCATACCTGAAACACTAAATGGATTCTGGGGATTAAACTAAAGTATTTATGCCCACAAGATGAGCATTGAAAGGATTTTTCTATCTACTTACCCACTGCAAGTTTATTTGCTGAAAGGTTTTCTTGTTTTGAATTATGAGTTTGATGTTTGATGGATAGTTGACTGAATATTCTGGTGTGTTCTTTCAAGGGTAGTTGATGATGCATCTATACATAGGTTATCAAAGCCTATGAGATAATCCTAAACATATTCACAAATGAGAATAAATCAGACAAATGTCTAGTGTGGTGTAGTCATTAAGTATTTAAATAATTTTAATATACACCTTAGACTTTTGTGATTCTATTTTGGCAATATTAATTGTTTAGCTTATATACTTCAAAAGTACTTTAATATGTGAATAAATCTTATAACTTCAATTGAGTTTCTTTTTCTAAATATAAAAGGACCCTGAGTTACCTAATGAGAAGTGAAAAACCACAGTAAAATGAACTTGAACACAAAATATTTCTTTCCCTTTCAAATATAATTCTATCCGAGAATAATTTCCATCATTTTTGCTATTGAATTAAATATGTTGTAATACTTCCTCGTATGTATGGAACAGCTCTATAATCATTGGCAAGCTTTGATAAAGAGCTTTAGGGTGAATGATTCTATCTGGCTTTACAGGACATGCATGCTTTCAGCAATGCTATCTTTGCAGTGCAGACACAGCTTGTTCAATCTCAGTGGCAAAGAGTATAAGAGGAGAGAGTGGATAAAAAGGTAATATCCTCCCTAACTTAATCAGTCTTCCATGGTGAGCAGCTAAGCCGGTAACTGCTATTCAGAAAGATGTTCATTAAGGGTTCTGAAGCGTCCTTCACCTTGCAGGAGACAGGCCATTTTATCGGATTGCTTAAATTAACAGACAGGATGTTCCTTGCAATACCTTTTAACGGAAGTGTCCTCTGCTTACTCTATGTCAGTCAGGAGCTATATTCTCGAGGTGAAATATGCTTTCAATATATCAAGCTCAGGGTCACTTGTAAATCTAACTTGTACATATTATGGGATGTCCACAGTTTTCAGACGTGGAGTACCTTTAAATTTTTATTAACTTGATTTTTGATGAACTTATATTAATTACACATATCTTGGGGCCGCCATGGAACAATTATAAAACACTTAACCTCTCTCAAACACCACAGAGGGTAAGTTCTTTAAACGTTGATTGTTAGGTGCTAAAACTATGCAATAATACACAGCAATTATTTTCAAATCTAAACTGTTTAATAGGAAATATCGGGAACAATCCTTTAAATCAGCGTCCTCCTCAAGTCTGTAAGATAACGCAGCTGTATAAGAAATTCTGACCCAGGCACTCCAAGTTTCATCTGGGCGAAAGAACTGAGTCCTTGGTCGTGAAATCAAATTGCATCTCAAAAGGAAGGCATCTCAGCCTAATTTTGCAACTGTCTCTTTTACTTTAGGGCCCCTGCTCACTTCTCCACTTAGGCATGTTAATCACTAAAGAAAGTGTCTAACTTGTCTGAGCCTGCCTCAAGGCTGAAGACATAGAGGTAAATCATTATTCTACACCTGAAGTCATCTTGGATTCTAAGAACAGCAACACTTCACAAAATAAACAACCTTCCCGGACAGATGAGGGAAATTATCTATGTTAGTAAGTAATCCTTCTCCCCGGATACAGGATGACCCATTAGGAAGTGATATTAATCTTTTCAAACCAACTTGTGGAAAAAAGGAGACGATCTTGTGTAAGTATGCATGACTCTTGTCCCTCTTAGCCAATTCTTAAGCTGTTTAAACCCAAAGCTAGTGTTACTACCCTCAAATGCACCTGGGGTCATTGAAACCCTTCATGAGTTCATTTCCTCAGTATGAACCTGCTGAGTAAATATTTTTTTATTGTTTCTGCTTTTAGGCATTATTTCTTTATTTATTTTGTATATAGGGCCAAGCCTAGCTTTTGGAGACTGTTAGATACCAGGCTTTATCCTCCAAATCCCAGTGACCCTATTTGTGAAAGTTACTGATATTTTTATAAGGTTAGCTGCAAATGCAAATGGAAAGTTGAATAACAAAATAAGGATTCAAATACAAAATAAGAATTTTTTTGTATATTACCTAAGTAAAATAAAATAGCATTATTTTAGTTACCCTCCCAGGAAAAAAAGCCATGTCTGTGTTACATTGCCCTCTATTGACTTTGTTTCAATTATGATCTTTTCCTGGCTGTTCAAATTTTGTTGAGTGTGTTCTTTGTTTTTGGTACTGAGGAGTTATAAAATAATGATGAAGGCATTCATTCAGTTCTCATGACTGAGGCTCATCCTTTTGAGTTACCACTGTCCACTTCTGCCTGGACTCCAAAATGATATGTTCTACTAAATGAATAGTCAATTATCTTGTTAAAAAGCAAACACTGATGTACTAGAGTGTATATTTAATCCAAGTTCTGCAAATTCAGCTGTATTTGCATAATACAATATAATTATTTTGCTAGTTCATTTATAATCCTGTCAATTCACAGTTTGATCATCTTTAATTCTCTTTCCTTTTTAGCTGAACAAAGTTAGAAATTAAATTAGTTCGTATGGACACTAAAGTATTGTTAGTGCTTTAACAATAATAAAAGAAAGTTCAGGGACATCAAACAAAAAATATGAAAAACAATTTCCCTGGTGCTATCTTCAATATAGAAGATCTTAGCTTTGTTATCTTAGTACAAAATGTATGAAGATGGCTATGTATATTATATTTACAAATTGGTTTTTGTCTAAAAAAAAAAAGAGAGTATTAGAAAGATCATATAGAAAAATATACTAATGCTATTTTGACTCTGAATTACTCTGAGAGTATAAAGGAATTTTACAAGATCAAAGGGCATAATTTCTTTTGAATGAATAAACTTTATTTAAACTTTAGAAAATCTATGGAAAGATGCAAGGAATACCTGCATTTTCTAGAATAGATTCTTCAGTTATTAGAAGATTATGTTCTTTGTTCTCTGTCCTACGTTTAATGTTTTTATTGAAAAGAGATTTTTTAATACAGGGTAACATGATTACAGTTTTCATTCTTACTACTTGTCACAGTTGCTCTACATTTTTCCTCCTATCTGATCTATACCCTTTGTATCTCTCATAGATAATAAAACTAAAACCAAACAACAAAAACAAAAATATGAATATAAAGGATAATAATTTAAAATATAAAATAAAAGACAATAAATAAAAAATGAACAAGTTGGAGAATGACAAAACAGCAAAACAAGAAAAAAAAACAGCCATGGAGAAAGCAAAATAAATGCTATAGTTATTTTTATGTGAGAAAACATTTCATGGGGAAACACAACACAATAGACCAAAGTATGGATACTACCAAAGTCCAACTTCGTTAACCAATAAGTCTTTTGAGGGTGGCTTACAGGAATATGGACCAGGGTTACTTATAGCAGCAAAAATGACTCAAAAACAGTTGCCTTATCAACCCCCCACATGAACAAAGGTGACTGCTCACAAATCTAGAAACCTGGAGCACATCGCAGAGCCTAAATGTTCAACTGGTAGGAAAGTGTCCTTTCCGTGGACCTCTCTGTTCATCTAATCTTCTAAGCAGCTCAGGTGATTTCTGTTTCTTTAGGGCAGCTGAACATGCCTGAGACTCTACAACTTGGCTTTTCTGAGTTTGAGGCAGACTCCTAGCTTTTCTTGCATTCTCTGGCCTACTGGATCTACTTAGTTAAGTAACTTCCTGAAGATATTTTTATTTGTTTACCTTCTTGCTTAAGGAAATTTCTGAAGCAATTTTACATTGTCTATCTTTTTCCAGAATGGATAATTTCAATTTCAGAGGAAACTGTTAAACATCAGATCCAATGGTCTCATTCTCACACCAGATATGACACAAAATCAGAAATCATAATATCTATGAAAAAACACATTAACTACCCTGACTTAACATTGTGAAACAATGAACTATCAGTGCTGCCTTTGAGTTTATTTTGTGCTGGACATCTACTTCCAGGCACATACTCAGTGTTTTTACCTCTTGTGAAAGTTCCTTGAAGAAAACTAAATTTTCATTTTTAAGTGGCTATCAACTGGAGAGATTGTTTCTGGATTAGGATCAGTATCTGTGTCTTCTGCTCTCAGCTCAAGGACTGAAACTGGTGTAAATGCATGCAAGCCTTGTACATGCAACCTCAGTGTCTGTCAGTTAATTTAAGTAAGATTCAATCATGCTAACTTAGACACCTTGTTTCCTTGGTTTCTTCCATCCTCTGTGGTTCTTACCCTGAGCCCTGGTGGAAAAATTCCATGGAGATAGCCCATTTAGAGCTAAATCTTCCAAGAATTTTCCCTGTCTACATGATATCTGGCTATAGTTCCTTTGTTTCTTCCCACTTGATTCAGCAGGATGCTTCTCTGATGATGACTTGGCGTGGCATAAAACATATTTGTATTTGTGTGTCTGTGTCACCTCACAAAAATATTTTTTTAATTCAATCCATTTATGTCTTCCTTGCTGGTCTGGCTGGCTAACAACGTTACTTATTTAGCTAATTCCATTGGTAAAAAAAAAATGTTAGAAGAAATTATTGGTTTTATTTGCATTTCACCAGAATCCTTGGAGTAATTTTTTAACATTTTAATACCTAATTTAGAATGTATGCAATTAGTGTTGTGGCTTTGAAAAAGAGGAATATATATGTGTCTTATAATCTGCTATGCTTCATAATCTCACTCTTTGTAATTACCAGGATAATTCTAAACAAGATTCACTGTACATTTACTTTTAGAATCCCTTTATTCGGGACTCTCACGTTTTTCTATTTACACTGGGATTATGTATTTTACAATAAATAGACCTTATTAAATTATATGGGTAGGGAAATAACATCAATATAAATATTTAAAGTGATGGGAACAAGGATACTACAACTAAGGTTCCAATTCATCAGTTGTGATCTGTCTGACTTGAGTGCTAGAAACCTCACTTGAGTCCTCTGTGAAAACCATGAGTAGTCTGAGCTGCTGAGCCAAGTCTCTAGCCTTTAGCCTGATCATTCAAAGTGAATATCATAAGTTCATTTAAATGTGTATATTTACATCCCTATGCCAGAATAAATTCATGTTCAGAGCAGTAAATTGAGAGAAAATCAGGAAATGGCAGAGAATGCAGAGTATCTCTCCCAGGCAGCAAAAGACAAGCTTATATTTGCCGGGGGCATGCTTACCACACTCTTTTTCTCATGTGATTTCTCATTTAGCATGTCTTTAATTACCTGTACTATTTGGGAAATTTTTTATACTTTAAATATTGATCCATTAAATGTTTAGGTTTTCTACTCTGCTTAATCTTCATCAGAATGCCTTCATTTCCTATACTGCTGCAGAACACAAGAGACACAGAATTTCAATATGGTATAGAGGGATTAATATTGCATTTTATTTGACACATTTTATTGCAGCTGGTACATTTGGATATTCTCACTTTTATTTTATGATATAGAAGCATTGGAGGAAAAGTTTTAAGAAAAATCAATCATAAGTATTCAGACACTTAGTTTATTATTTTTCTGAGTAAAAAACTTCAATTAATCTATTTCAATTTTTTGCTGCATCAGATATGATTTTCACTGAGATTTTCTCAGAGTGTATGCAAACTTTAAAGACTATCGGTGTTATTTAGTGAATGTTATTTATAGTATTTGGCTAGTCATCTGCACATTCATTTTATGTATATAATATTACTGAAATCAAACTACATAAACATGAGTTATCTTTATAAAATGTTCTATGCACTTGATTCCTTATGGCAACTTAATGCAGTGATACTTTACACCACCCTAAGCTGCAAATGTTAGTTAGCACTCAATTATTTCATCGAAGTAAGCAGATTTCTGACAGCCATCTGTTTAGAGTGTATTTATTTCTGTTAATAAATCCATTTGAAAGTGAAATAGTCATTAAGGCAAGGAAGTCATCACAGCATCTCTAAAATACTGGAGCTATATATAGAGAGCGACACATTCTGTGCAATGTTACTTACAGAGACATATAATATGTGTGAAATTCCTGCTAAAATAAAAAAGACAGAACTCTATAGTGCTCATATTCAAATACCGCTTTAAAAGAAACAAATTACAAATGATTTTGTAGCTTCAAAAATGTGCATAAGTGACATTAATTAAGCAAAAGTAGAATTAAATTTTAACACGTCGGTTTATCTCCCCTACTTTGGTTGTATTTTCTTTCTCTTGTATTCTAATATGTCTTTATAATGTGTAGTTACAGTGTGTTCCTTTATAATAATCTCATGTTCTATTATTGTCTACTACATTTGATGAAACATGTGCAATAGAGTTATATTATATAAAGAAACATGCTCTCATTTTCACATTGTTTCAGTGAGACCAATTTTGTGCGTGCTTTGTCTTTAGTAGCTTGTACCTTAAAATTCTTACCATCTTGGATTTCATTCTCTTTGTTGGTGACTGCCTAGAGCTCTAAGGTGATTTCCTACTGAGTTTCTCAAAGAGAATTGTTCATACTTTCTCTATTCTATATTTAAAGCTGGATCATGTAAAACCTACCTTCCAGACTGGCATTTTCACAATGCATGTTAACAAATAGAAATGTTTTTTTTTATGTTTCTTTTATTAAAAAAATTTAAGATGTTCAGAATAACACAAAAATTTGTTCAGAAAAAAAAATAGTCAATGAAATAAAAATGACCTTCCTACTTGAGGAAAACATTAATAGACTGTCATATACCCGTATGAATATGTGACTAAATTTCCGAACATATTGATTAATCAAATAAAGTTTCTACCAGGACCATACCAAGAGGATGAAATGTCCACCTCCTCTTCTTAGATATGTAGTTAAGGTACCAAGTAGATGCTTTCTATGTTTCATAAGATTTGTCCAAGAAGGGAAAGGAGGAGATTAGGAGTAAAGATAGCAAGGACACCACAAGAAAAACAGCACACACAGTCGACTAAGTGAGGCTCCTAGGGATTCAAAGAGACTGAAAGAATACCAAAAGCATATACTAGTGAGAAAAAGAAACTTAGGGACAGCCAGCAATGATATTTCAATGTAACTCTGCCAAAACCTGCGAATTTTCATGCCATGTGGGTCAGGATTCTCACTTAGGTGTGCACATCAGAAGGAAATAAAATAAAGATATGAAAAAAAATTTGCATTTTCATATTTTTGAAGAATTTTACATTGATGAAGACTTGAAATTTATCCAAGGGCTCATCACCAAAAATGTGGTAACAAATCTACTATGCTCACACAATGTAATGTCATTTAACCTTTTAAAAGACATAAATTCGAACCTTTTTTTGCAGTGTATATGATCCAATAGGACACATCAAAATCAATTCTCTCATGTTGAACATATAGAAGGCAAACTTGGTGAAGTGAAGAGCAAACTGATGCCTAGGAGAAACCGCCATTAAGGAGTTGAGAATATAGTAGTCACAGAGTAGAGCATTTCAGGTTAACTGTAAGATTAATCATTGTGTGCTCATCATAGCATCTCATAGTTACTGACAAAACATTATATATTTTAAATCATGAATAGAGCAGATCCTTTAACAACCATAATACACAATAAAATAGTAGAAGTTGTTCATTTATCCTCTCATTCTCTTTCAAAAGAGTAGGTGTAATGCCATAAATATGATTTAAAAATAAAAAGTCTTAAAATTTGAATATTAATGAAAAACATTTTGGTGAAACGGATTATGAAAGGTAACACAGTTGGACAGAGTAATGGATTTATGAGCATAAAACCAATGAAGCATGAAAGAAGTGAGTGACAGAGTGTGCAAATATTGATTCAGAAAAGTTTCCAGAAGATTGGAAGGATAGAGACCATTCTTGTTTAAATTGCCCAAGCTTTATTAGCACACATAACATATGAATAAAAGAAGAATCATCACCATTATTGAAATTGGGTGCTGTAATCTAATGCTTCATTATTTTATTATTCTCTGTTGTTGCTGTTAAAATATTTGGTGCTAGTTGTGACCTGATAATATGAATATATAAATTGTTGTGAAATACATAAATATAACAAAACTGTAGTTTTGAGATTAGTAAAATAATGCCACTTAGATATTTCAAATTTGTCATAGATAACAAGAGTATTTTAAAGAGGTAAAAAGGAATTTAACAATATTATCAAAACTTACTTGTGTTATCATTATGTTTACAGCAAAGTATTTTTGCTTTTGAATAATATATTTAATTTTATAAAATATGGTGAAGGTAATGTGAGAGTTTTAATATTTTATACATCTCATAGAGAATTCGTTCATCTTATGGTTTGTAATTATCAATGCTCACTTCAATGGATAAGCTATTAGTTTAAATATGGAGAATTATTAAATGATAAACTTAAACAAATTAAATATATTTAAACTCTTTAAGATATGCCATCCTACATTTTTGTAGGTAGATTCTCTTTTAATTCAAATTTTAACAATAAGATGTGATTATCATTATATTATATTATATCTGAATATTTTACTGTGACAGATTTGCACTATTTCTAGCATCTCCAAAATTTTACATATATCACAGCATAATAACATGATGAATGTTTACTATCTAGTTCATCAAATGATCCCCATTTAACAAAAATATCACTATCATTTAAAACTGTTTACAATCTTGTTAAGTTTACTTTCTCTATCAAAGACAGAAAAATTTAATTTTTCTTTACTAGAAACGATGTTGATTACTTTTCCTTCTGGGAAGATGATGTATTATATAGTATTCTAGTCACTTAAAGGTGTTAGTAGAATCTTAAGTGTCTTTTCTCATTCATTTTCTCTTAGTGGCTTAAAAATGGTTGCATAATTAAACAATACCAAAGAGTCAAATAAGTCATTGCATTTAATTATTTAGTAGATATTTGTAGAACGCTATTATGTGTCAGCAATGTGATAGGCATTAAGAAAAAGTCAAAGAAGAATAAGTCATGCTCTTTGCCCTTGGCATGTATTCCACTGCTCAGGAGGGGAAATGCAATCCATTGTAATGAGTAAAAATAGAGGAAAAATGAACCATAATCATTTCATCATCAAGGACAGAATGTCCAGATTAGTAGTGCTACAATTGTTACACAAACGTATGCATGTCTCCATAAAGAACAAAGTAAGTATTGTCACAGACAGGTAAAACAAGGGCTTATGGACAAAATTGTCAGTGTGTTCGGAAGGAGGTAGAGTGAAATAGGGAGAATCATCAAAGAATTATGTAAATTGTTTTCCAACCAATGCACAAATAAAATAAACTATTATACTATTTAAACCAGTAGCTATTGAAGGCAATTAATAATTATATTGCGGTGACAACACAAGTAGAGCATTTAGAAAGGATTGGAGTTTGCCAGCACATTGGTGGATTTTAATGCTTTTTTGCTGCACACATTGAAACTAAAGTGCATTGTATCCAAGGCAGCCATATAGTGAGTTACGATTTAAACTGTGTGGCAAAAAGTATGATGGGAAGAGTACTTAATTTATATTAATTTAAAAACATTGATACATATACAGTCTATATACATTCATTACAAATTCATGAACATTCTTCAAATTAGTAAAAATTACATAAACACACACTCATATATAATCCATTTCTATATTTATCTGTCTATTTGATCTACAAAAACACATCAAGGTCTCACTCTTCTTATAAGACACCAGAATTCTACATAAGAAACATTTAATTAGCATAAGATAGGTTCACCAATCCAGTACAGGGTAGAATTTCAGTTATGGACAGATTAAGAAATTCTGTAAACTCTTTGAGTTTATGATGGTAGTATTACTTAATATATAAAATATTAAAATACTATAACTAAAAATAATTGAATTCATGTCTGGAGAAGATAGTTTGGAATGAAAAGACATCTTTTGATAGAATTTTTCACTTTAGACATCACAAAAAAGTACATGTTAGGAAAAAAATGAGTCTATAGAAAACCCATCTACCTGAATATGACAGTCAGCTTTGAATGAAGAAAAACTTTATACAGTGCTCATATAATTTTTCCATTCTTAGTATTTTCATGCAAAAATAATTTTCTGGAAATGCTACTAACAGTATTTATTTTTAATTAGTAATTGTCCTTTGAGATGGAGTGAAAACATTTCCTGTCAAGCCTGAGATCTGACTTTGATCCTTTAGACTACAGGGAATAAAGAGAATACCAACTTGATGTTTGCAGATTGTCCTCTAAACCTCAACATGAACATCATCTCTGTCTCTCATTGCATCAAGTGGCCAGATTTATAATGTAAATGAAAAATCCAGGATAAAGAAATAAAGCAGCCTACCAAGAAGAGACTTGATACCCTATGAGCATATACAGGGGGAGGAGGTCCCCCTCAGTAACAGACATAGGGAGGGGAGTAGGGGGAAAGAGGGAGGGAGGGAGGAATGGGAGGATACAAGGGATGGGCTAACAATTGAGATGTAATATGAATAAATTAATAAGATATAAAAAAGAAATAAAGCAGAAGCATGTCACCTTAAACACAATACTTAAAGATAAAATCTGATGACAGTTCCTTCAGAGAAGTTCTAAGACTATCTAGAGTTAGAGAAACATATTGTTTTTAATGAATCACTAAGGAAATGCTATTTTTTAAAATATCAGAAGGGTATTGGGAGGGAAATCTTCATAACTCAGGATTAAGAAAACACACTGGAGGCTATTGTATGGATTTATTTATGAGAAGGTAGCTATGAATAGCAGTAAGCTTATCAATATAATGTAGCAGCAATGTCTTAGATCACTTATTGACATTTTTCTAGAGCACTAACTTTCTAATGGAAACATCATGAAACCATACAACCTGAACAAAATTATTAGGGAATAAATCAAATGGTGGAATTTTAGTTCAATGCTTTGTTATCCTAGGTGCTAAAATGTAACTCCTAAACAATTTCTTGTTATAGGATGCAAAATATGTTCAAATATGTTGAATTCTTTCTATATACTTAAGTTCTACATGCTCAAATAATTAATAAATAATTTTTAATGTGGTTCATCATTTAAATTGGGTAGATTCCATGTACATAATAATTAATGACAACTGCAATTTCTAGACTGTGGTGTGTCTTTCTTCTACGGGAATTTAGTAGGTTTGATTATAGTCCTTATCTCTCCAGGTGTTTCTGGAACAGTAGTGAATACTTCTTCACTCACCCCTGAAGCACACTTACTGAATATTATTCATTTTCCTTTTGTTTTTTATTTTATTTTTTGTTGTTCGGTTTTTTGAAGCAGAATTTCTCTTTGTAATGTCCCTGGCTGTCCTGGATTCACTTTGTAGACCAGGCTGGCCTTGAACTTTCAGTGATTTGCCTGCCTCTGTCTCCCAAGGGCTACGATTAATGGCATGCTCCACCACACCCAGATTATGTTCTTCACTCTCTATTTATATAACTGTTAACATTTGTAGCTGACTTTATAAAACTATTAAAAGTCATTACTGAAATGTCTATCTCCTGATTAAGACTGTCTTCTCTGTTGGCCTTTACACAATATCCATTAACTTAATAAGTGTAAAATGTAGGGACAGTTTGAATAAATCTGTAAATATATCTATAAATAAAACTGTATATCCTGGCTCATTGTTCCTGAGTCCCATACACAAGAACCAATCTTAAACATCTTGCTTGTTACCATAGATAGCTATTTCAAAGATAACATTTCTTGTGTTTTATTTCTTTTTAAAAAAATGATGTATAACTACAGATTAAAGTCTCAATCTTTGCTTTGTATACTGGTGCAATTCCACTACCTCAGAATCAAATCTTTTTGTCTTTATATAACACAGAATTGCTATGAGAGGAAACAAAAAGTTTCCAACCGGGTAGTTTAAAGAAGGATTAATATAGCTACTTCTTTTCATTCTCTATTTACTACATTCATAGGATTCTAACTAGAATTGGAAAACTGAATATGTTATTAACTTGAATGAATATGTGTGAAAATATATACACACATAAATATGTAATTATTATAAACTATAGTGTATATGAAATTACACATTTACTTCTATTATCATATACTATGTATATGTTTTTCATAGACGATGACAGCTCACTTTACCGGTTTCTCTGAACCAGTGTAATACTTAAGACTTTAATAAGTTCATAAACTCTTCGGTACTACTGACAGCTCCTCTATGACATTGTATGACATTGTATGACAAATTGGAATAGCCCAGCATTCATAATAGTGTACTTACTCTTAACGCTTCTGTGGAACAATACAGTTGGGTTAGTCAGATGCAACTTACTGAAGGATTCATTAAATGAGTAATTATAAGCTTACCCTGTGCCTTTGTAGAATAAGGTTGTCTGAGGGCCTGTAGGCAGTACCAGTAAATACCTACTGTAGATTGTAAAGGAAGCATTGCAGTGTTATTAAAAAATTACATTCATTCTTCATATCTCACTTAGGTTTTCACACTTATTGAGTGTTGGCTATAACAAATGGATCCACTCTGATACAGATGAGATTATTTTGTCACAATAGTTTTACAAAGACTTTTTAACACTAACGTTGAGGCCACCTCATTATGGTATAAAGCAGATATCAGCTTGTCTGTTAATTCTCTCATATGGCAAATGTTCTTTGTTGAATATTAAAATGTACACAGACATAACACTCTGTGTATCTGTAAACTCATACCTGTTCGTTTTGCCCACAAATCATAGTATAATACATGCCCAAACCCCTGATGATTGTTGTAACTTTTCTTCATTGCACTCTGTGCAATTGTTGTTTTTTGTTTTGTTTTTTAAGTTTTGCTTTCATTCACATAAAATGCCAGCTTTAATGAGAAAGTAGCCTGTACCTTTTTAAAAATGTTTGATTGGTTATTTTGGTATTATCACTATAGTTTTACATTTTGCCTGTATTTTACTGCTTTGTGCATGTTAGGGAATGTTTCACTTTTCCTAGGGAAACACATTGTTCACATCTACTTTTTTGAGATAGGGAGCTTATGACCCAAGTAAGTTTATTGTGGTGAGCCGATGAGGTATAGTGAGGTTACGTATAGAAATATAGGTTAGAGGTTACTTGAAGGAGCAGAAATTACTCAGAGATACCTGCCTCATCAAATCCTTCCCCAGCATTGGTAATGGATCACAAGATGTGGAAGCACAGAGTACACTGCACAGCATACAGACAGCTCTACAAGTTGGAAAGTGTCCTTTTCAATTGACTAGGTTTATCTAAAGTTCTTCCTAGAAGCTCAGCTGGTCACAAAGTCTTCTTTGCAGCTTGGGTTTTCTGAGATCGATTCTCTGCTTTCTTTATTATGTATTCCTAGAAGGAAGAGGCCTAGTAAATTTTGTCAGTTTGTGATACTTCCTGAAGCCTGTTTTGAATTGTTTAAGATCTGTATTAAAATGTTTTCCTGCAGGATGAAACATTTCAGTCTTGTTGGAAACTGCCACACATCTGGGTAGAGGTTGTGCCAGTGTGAATAAATGTGTGTGAGTGACACATTTTTCTCAGTTGCTATCCACCCCATCCCCTGGTTATTTGGTTCTGCTGGTCTTCTTATGAAGCTCTTGTCACCTCCAGATTGTTTTCTCCTCCCCCATACTTTTGCACAAGATTTCCTACACATCACCTAATATTTGGCTGTGACTCTCAGCATCTCTTTTGAGGTGCTGCTCTGTGAGGAGAGGACCACTCTGCTCGGCTCCTGTCTGCAAGTATAGCAGAGTATCATTAATAGTGTCATGGGTTGCTTTTCTCTCATGGTTTAGGCCTTGAGCTGGGCCAAGCATTGGTTGGACTTTATCTCAATCTCTGTTCTATCTACTCTATCTTTATCTCTGGACATCTTGTAGGCAGGGAGAATTTTGAGTTGAAGTTTTTGTGGATGCATTCATGTTCTCCTCCCTCTACTGGGAGACTTTTCTAGTTAGAGGGTTTCTTCTTCAGTATCTATGTCCCCGGCTACTACGAGTCTCTGCTAGAGGCCCTCTTGTTTCCTCCCAGTATGGTACCCTGACTTCAGTCTCCAGCTTGTCACAGAGATGCCCCTGACCATATTTTCTCTTTTCTCTACAGGCCTTTTGTCCTCCTGTCCCTGTTCTCCCCTGGTCTGATCTCAACTCATATCTCTCTGTGCTCCCTCTCCTACCTGTTCCCTCACTTCAAGGGCTACCCCTGTCTATTCTGTTTCCCCTTCTGAGTCTTCTACTAAGATGTACCTGATGTGCAGCTCAGGTTTCCTCTAGTTAGGGGATCTGGGGATGTCTCTGATATGGACTCTGTTGCCTGATTCTTGATCATTTTGCCTTGATGGGAATGCTTTGCCAGGCCTCAGGGGAAGAGTAAACACTCAGTCATGATGAGACTTGATGAGCTTGGATGGTTTCTTGGGGTATAGGAAGGGGGGAGGGAAAGGGCAAAAGAGGGCAGAAGGGTGGGTGGAACTGAGAGGTGATCAGGGATGGGGCATTAACCAGTATGTAAAATGAATAATCAATTAATTAATTAAAAAAGAGTAAACTTTCAAATGGATATCACATCTTGAACATTAAAAAGGTATCATATAGATATACAGAAAAAATTTAAACACACACTGAAAACTATTAAAGACAATACTAGTCAACAATAGAATATTTCAGTTTAATTATAGGATCTTAGTCAGTTTCAATGAATTTCAGAGAAATATAGGGCCATTTTTAAAAGAAATTTATACTTACTGTTTTAGTAATATCCAAGCAGAGTCACAGAATACTAATGAACAAAGAACAACAAAATCAGAACAAGAAGTGCACACACACACAAACCCATAGGTATAAAACAGTGAGAAATGCATAATCAACTGAGAGTAGACATGGAAGACATAAAAAGCAAAGGAAAAGTACCAAAGAAAATGATAAGATGTATGAAATACTTCAAGGGCTTCTGTATTACTCAAAGATTGGCTTGTTTGTGTCAAGCTATATTTCAAGATTGCTTTGAACCCATATGTCTCCTGTCTTGTAGAAGTTATAGTAAAGTTAAGTGGATATACTGTCATTTCACCTAAGGATTTGAGGCAATACTACTTCCCTTTGGGTCTAATCAATCAATTCCTTTTCACACGAAATATACTTATCAGATTAAAACTGAGGAATTAATGCTCAAGTATCTTATCATAAACTTAAGTCTTGGTTAAATGACAAATGGAGAATTTCAAATTTATGAAATTTGATAACAGTGTGATTTCTACTGTTATAAGAAGTGAATGGAATATCAAGTAAAAGATCCATAAACAAATTATTGTCAGGGCAAAAACATAGAAATTTTGAACTCTGTTTATAGTACTCTTGCATTTTCCCTCAAAAATATGAACCTAGCAATCACAGATTTGAGATACATGACCTGGATCATTTCTAATAATTATAATAGAATTTGAATAGACACTGTCACATGACCCTCATTCAAAATCACAAATAAAATGACCCATCTTTTGATTTTTATTTTAGCTCATTAGAACTAAAGCAAGTATTTTTTCATAGTCTAGAGAAGTTTATTGGTCTGCTGATGTATGGAGCAAAATTGTGCTTTCTAATGGCATTTCTTCTATGATAGTGTATCTTCATGAGGCAACCTGACTTTATTCTATTATAAGGGAGTCTGAGACATATGTATCCAATTAGGATATTATAAAAATTATATTTTAATTGAAACATTACTAATTTTATAACTGTTAGTATCAAACATGGTGCCATGCTATAACTGTATATTATGAAAATGAAACTGAGGAACTTATGCATTTTTACTGTTTTGGATATTACATATCAAAATAACTTTCCACCAGTCACTTACTGGCATATTTGTACACAGGACAAAGATTAATACAAACATATTTTGACAGTTGTGTTGAACCAAAAGACTCATTGTATCCCATTATGTAAAAATGCTATTATATGATAAGAGAGTGATGTGTGATTTCTTGAACAAAATTAGCTGAGAATTATGGACATTTCCTTGAATTGTTAAGGGATTGGAATTGACATATATGGATGTTGTTGAAATGACTGCATGAGAAACATACCTCATAGAATAAAAGTTATACTTTTTGGAAAGGACCGGTGGGGGCACATGAAACTGTATTTCATTATTACCCATGAAGATATTATATGTTTGAAAATGTAAACAATCAAGGAACATATCAGAGATCAGTGATATTTTTAAGACTCAAAATAAAAAGGAATAAATTATTTTATTAAAATTAAAAAGAGTAGTCACTGTCCTAATTTTATTTACTGTATTAAACTGATTTACAGAACTTAAAAGTATTTAGTGAATTGTAGATAAGGAAATAAGAGTGAGCTAAGTTGTCATATTGGATAGGTACCTTTTCAGACTTGATCATTTACCTTCTTATTCATTGTATGTGGGCAATGATTTTAAGCATATATCTTATTTTCTCACTGAACAGAAAAAGAATGTTTATAAGCAGCATTTATATGGAGTAAAATCAATGTGCATATACAATATGTATTTCTAGCTGTACTCCAGGTTCATCCCAAAGCTGAATGCATCCTAAGCATGTGCTTTACTACAAACAAGGCCCCACATGTGTAGTATATTGCCAGCTAATGTTTGCCAACTCTTTGAGTAGATATCACATGGATATTCTGAGGACCTTCTCAATGACTTTACTCATTAATGACAAACTAACAGTACCAATTTAACACTTATTGTTGAACTCATTTGATGTCTGAGCTCTGTAAATTTTGAGATGTTTTGAAAATTACATATCATCGATACACTTCTATGGTATTCACTGTGCAGTGAAAAGAAACATTTCCCTGTAAAGTTGAAGACTGACTTCATGCTTCCTACTGTCTATGCAGATGAACAAGGAGCCTCTATACTTGGTAGTTATCACAGGGTTCTGAGAACAGTTTCTATCACAGCAAGAAAGATGCCAAATTTTAATTAAAACTATAGTAAACATTTTATTAAAATGCCATACTTATATGTAAATATGAAATTAGGTACAGTGTGAGTCTAAAATTAAGAACCTAATCAGTCTTCAATAAAACAACAGGAAGAGCAACAAAAGCTTTAGGAAATTAAAACTGGGAAATGAAGGGCTGGAATCAAGCAAAGAAAGGGCTATTTCTCGCAGAAAAAGCAGTATGAATAGACGGTCCATGTTGAGAAGAGCAGCATTTGTAACTAGCTGTGCAGTGTACTGCATGGGGATAGTAAACACTGAAGCACATTCCAGTCAATTAGTAAAAGGCATGTGATGTAAGACTATGTTTTAAAGAAGATGTGATAAAAAAAATCTGTAAAGTTATATAAACTGTCATTTAATTAATATTTCATTGGGATAGTGAATAATGTTGTGATGGAAACTTGTGATTATAAGTCTACGAGAATTTATTTAAAAAAATTAAAGTGCACTGTTATAACAGATTCCATAGATTAAGATACAATATTTTTTATGGAAACTAAAAGCTAGAATAACAGCAGTAAGGTGTTGGAGTGATGAAGCCACATTTTGTATACTGTCTTAATTTTTTTCTAATAAGTACCCCAGATGTGTAGAAGTGTCATATTCACTTAAAATGGGTGAGTTGAATAAGTACAGTGTCCCTTAGGAACACCATTTATTGGACCTGAAGGCACAGGAAAAGTTTTGAAAGGAAGGAAGCAATCAACCGTCTGACCCAGCTATGACACCTAGGAATCACAACAAAGACAGGCATGACATCACAGGCATAGAGTGCAATAACATCAGTCCCTCCCTACTCATAACAAACAGCTCTTTGACCACCTCCCCTTGGTGGGGAGGCCTGGTGGCACTCAAAGAAAGAATAAGCAGGCTACCAGGATAAGACTTGCTATCCCATGACCATATAGTGGGGGATGAGGTCCCCCTTGGTCTTAGATATAGGGGAGGGGAATAGGGTGAAAGTGGGAGGGAGGGAGGAGCTGGAGGATACAAGTGATGGGATAACAATCTAACTGTAATCTGAATAAATTAATTAAATAAAAAAGCCAAGAAAAAATTAATCATGACTAGAAACTCTTGTTTCTAGTGACTACTTGACTCTTCATGGCTAGTGAAGTCTTTGATTTTCAGTTAGAATCCATTACTGCTACTTCACTAAAAACAATTTTTCTCTAATATTGTTAGATACCCTTACACACAGAAATTCATATAATCAGTAACTGTTACCAAAATAAATTTTGACAAGTCATAATTCATATTAGTATTTTTAAATATTGTTGAGCTGTATATTAGGTATAGACAAATATTTATTTATTTAATGATAGTTGATTTGTATGTGTTTGAGTGTGACATACATGTCATGGCACACATGTAATGGCAAGAGAATAATTTTGTATACTAATCTCTCTTTATGTTCATGTGACCTCTTGGTATCTAACTCAGGTCCTTAGGCTTGTGTAAATAGTACTTTTACTCACTATTTTATCCTGCTAGTCCAGTAAATAGTACTATAGTATAGTAAACTAAAAATAAAATTAAAGAGATCTTGAATGTTATTGACTGTAAAAAAAAAAGGTCTATGGTTACTAATATGAAATATGTAAACTATATAGGTAAGCTACAATGGTGGAATTTTCTAATTAGCTGTGCTTTTGATTTCTCCTTTTGGCTTCTTAAGGTTAGATGATGAACCAAATAAATTTATTTGATTGTAAAAAGACATTTGACTATTTTTAAATAGGTTATGAAAAAAAGCACCAGGATAAGTTGTTTATTTTAACTGCATAGAAGTACAGAATATAGAATTCAACAGAGTATTGCAAAAGATATCCCAGTAAATTATAAACCATGGATAATTAGCTCGGAAATTTTTCCACAAGTCAGGACAGAAATATTTTTATGAACTCTAGGGCTGTAATCACAGCTTCTTTGCAATAACATAATTGCCAAAATAGCAATTTTTCTCTGACACAAAGAGTGAACATTACCAGTTAATGAAGAAATGACTGAGTGGACAATAGAGTTTCCAGCACTATCAAAATGTTTAACATTTGTACTATGCAATGAATCCCTGAAATTCAAAATGTTTGGATTAATAAAATGTGATGATTTCTTTTCTTTGTGGTCTACCACAATATGCTAAACATTTTAACTTAGCTCAAACAGGTATTGTTCCATTCTTTAGCTCATATTTGGTTTAGCTTACTTTTTAGAAGTTATTCCTAAATCTTTAAAAATCTGCTGATCATCTATAGTAAGTAATAGAATTGTAACTGAAAGATAATATATTGAGATAACATATTGCTATTTTACAGCTATTCTATATTTCCTGTGGCTTTGCATAAAAATAATACAGTGTTTTCCCTAAAGAGCCACAACCAGCATTCTACTTTATGTACTTCTCTTACATCTTCCTACTTTCCTTAAACTTTATTAAGCAGAAAGAATATCTTGAAGCCAAGTCCTGAAATATTAGTCTTGTATTATCTCCCCCATATTTACTGAGTTAAATTGTTACCTAAATAATAACATACGTACAAGCTTGTCATGATAGCACATGCCTTTAATCCCAGCACTCAGGAGGCAGAGTCAGATGGATCACTGTGAGTTCGAGGCCAGCCTCGAAGCAAGTTCAGGACAGCCAGGCCTACACAGAGAGACCGTGTTTTGAAAAACAAAATCAAAAACAAAAGCGAAAAGCAAGTACTTGCTCAGTTATCTGCACATACTCAGGAGAAACCTTTAACCCTCCCTGAAAGATAATGCTTTCTGAAAAAGGGAAGATCTGCTTAGCCTACAGACTCATCACTTGTTAAAATAGCATTTATCCTTTGATAAACATAGTTATGATGCCTATGTACTGTGCACTATATAAACCATTTAATGTAACATTTTCATAATCTTGATGATGGTTTTAAGATTGGGTTAACCTATATTCTGAAAATTGAAAGTTTTTTAAAAGTGTTTTGTTTCTCCTTCAAAAGTTTGTAACTGAATGGTAGAGATATAAATACAGAAGAATTAGAGGCAGCCCTTAAATTACTTCTTTTTAAATATATAAGCAAAAGCTTTCTTAATTTTTTAAAATAAAATACTAGAATGGTGTGATATGAAAGGGAATTTCCTTTTCTCTAAAAGCTTTGCTTGACCTATAAAGTTTTATTGGCACTATTTGGAAGTGGTGAGTCAACAAACCACTATGTTCTGTAACAACATATTTCTCTGCTTGGAGTTAGAATGATTTTCATTTCGTAGATGTTCTTCTGAAAAGATACATGTCTATTGGTTTCACTTGAATACTTTAAACCACTTTCAAATTTGCTTATCCCTAGACTCCTTAAGAGAGGCAATGAGGGTTACAATGAATAATAGGATTACCATGGCTGCTTGTCTCACTCCACTCGCTCCTCAAAATCAAGCTTCTCTTCAGAGAGATGTTCTGTGTGAATTGTTAAAGAATCTAGTATTATATAACAATGGATGATTTACTTTTTGAGCACGGGAAGTTTATTTGCTAATCGCCTAATGAGTAAGAACTTAGCAAGTCTATATATAAATAGCCAAATATGGAGGAAAGATCTTCTCTAAATAAATATACTTTTGACGAATGGAATAGTAGTTTTGATTGCGTTCAAAAATAATAAAATAAATTAACATTTGACCATAGGAATTAAAATTAAATGTAGACCAAGAGATTAATTTATTGCAAAAATATACAGCATTTCTTGGCTATGCAGACCCTGCCATTCCACTATTTTTTGGGCCTCTTAAATTAAATAACATTGTTTCCATAGACTAAGGTACTTGAATACTAGTGTCCAGATGCTAGAGCTGTTTGAGTATGTTTGAGAATTGTGGCCTTGCTGAACAAAGCATTTCATTAGACATGAGCTTTGATGTTTCAAAGCCACATGGCACTCCCCTGTTCTCTTTCATTTTTGTTCTTAAGGAGAAGATCAAAATCTCAAGCTTCCTGGTTTTTGTTTTGTTTTGTTTTTTCTTTTGTTTTATAATCCAGGATATGGAATCCAACCATCTGAAACCGTAAGCCAGCCAAACTCTTTTTGTGTACATTGTGTTCGCCATCTTCTTTTATCAAAGAGTTAGAAAAGTAGCTATTAGAAACACCAAATTGGAAATAAATTTGATGTGTAATCTCTTATAAGCCAATTGCAGTCAGATTAGAAGTATTAAAAGAGCAGGCTCATTTGGGAACTGATTCCGCAGGTTGAGTTCAGCAACCTCAGGGGAGCAGGTGGTTGGGGTTTCTGCGGATTGCAGGTAAAGGAAGAGGACATGTCTGCACCTGCTGGGCTTGTAGAGCCAGTGGCACCAGGTGAGGGGGTTGGGGCAGTCCTCAGGTATGCCAGGAATATGGAGAGTTTCCTTCTAGGGTCCTGGGTTGGGGATAGGAGTGAGATTTATCAGACCTTGTCAGTGAGAGGAAGACAACAGAAGGTAACAAACAGAGTTCTTAGTCATGCTAGTGATGTCTTTGGAATGATTTTATTAAAAGAGTAAGATCTGAAGGTTAACTTCATAACTATACCAAAACTGTCTAAGAATTATCATTGCTATAGAGAAAAAAAATTGTGTCCTAATTCACAAGAAGAAACAAGATGTGTAAGATACATGTGTGTGTATGTGTGTGCATGTGCATGTATGTGTGTGTGTGTGTGTGTGTGTGTGTGCCTGTGTGTGAATGTAAACAAATGTACATGCGGATAAAGTATAACATGAAGAAAAGAGACCAAGAAAGGGTTATTATATGAATTGGATGTAGGTAAAGGTCACAATTATGTACAAAGAGGATATAATGTTAATTGTTTTATTCTGTCATGGATATTTCAGTTTTTGATGGTGTGTTGAGAATGTGGACTGTGGAACCAGTGTGGGACTTTTGTTGGATAAAATTAATATCTGACTTCTCTAGATAGTGGTTCGAGCTAGGTCTATGAAGTAGGACTCCCTTTTCTTAGCAGGATTCTCACACTACCATATCTGGTAACACCATTTCTTGTAAGGAGTACCACATAGCCCTCAGGGAAGATTACAAGCCTAGCCCTTCCCTAATAAGGAACTTTACCAAGCAGCACAGTGAATTCCTGAAAGTACCCCATCCTATGATGAACAGGCCTCTAGCAAATGACCTTTAATTATACATAGAAGTAATTCCCACTCATATAGGATAATTAAGTGGTGTTACTAGAAAACTTGGATTTCAGGGACACTGGGGCAAAGGTTAAGAAATAGGTCTACAGGAGACAATTTGGCCAGCTGCAGGAAGGAACCAGCAATCAGTATTGTTGCATTATTCCTTTCCACCCACAGGATAAAAGGCTGCTAAGAAACCAGCCCAGAGAGAGGGAGAGAGAGGGAAAGAGAGAGAGAGAGAGAGAGAGAGAGAGAGAGAGACAGACAGACAGACAGACAGACAGACAGACAGACAGACAGACAGAGACAGACAGAGACAGAGAACAAAGAAAACCAGCACCCTTTGTGATTTTGGTGCTGTCTCACAACCAATTATTTAAGGTAAAATACCCCTTTCATATCTCAACCAATAGATGCTTGACACGCTGGAAGTCAACAGCTTTGGACACCCTGGGAAGGAAAGGAACTTATAAATTTACCCTCAGCTCAGAGTTAAGGCCCTTTCTTGATACCACTGTGTTGGTGATGGTCAGAGCCCAGCTCAAGTCAAAAATTAAAGATCCTCTTGTGCTTGCATTGAGATCGAGTCCTGGTTGTCTTTGGGGAGTCTTGTGATCTGGACACAACATTTGGGGACCCATTTTGGATCCCTCTGACCCTCCCCCAGGAACCCGAACTGGGGGATTCTACATCAGGTGGTAAATGTACTATTTGTTTGTGTCTTTGCTTCAGTTCTGTCTGTTACTTTCATTTTCAGGAATCCTGGAACTTCTGTATCGTTGCAGTCTATTCCTGGGGTCCACACTGAGAAACAGGGTCTGTTGTCAGTGCAAACGAATAGGAATTTATTGAGCCGATGCGACAGGGTCTGGCAAGCTCTTTCAAGCTGGAGACCCTGAGGAGCAGAAGCATGGGCTTTTTACACCCTCTCCAGAAACAGAACTTAGCAGAGAAACTTGATTGGTTAATAGACATTTTTAATTGGGGAATGGTATGTACAATTTTGGGGTAGTGGAAATTTTTAAACACAAACTGTAACACAAACTGGCTGTTCTTGAGTCAATCTGGACTCTTCAAACTTTCTCCTGTCCCTGACACACACACACACACACACGCACACACACGCACACACGCACACACACACAGAGTGATATGCTATCACTGTCGTCTATTCTGGTTCTTTCTGGACCCTACACAACTTGGTTGTCCTAGAGTCAAGTTGGACCCTCCACAATATGGCTGTCCTTGAGTCAAGCTGGACCCTCCACAAATTTACATGCTTTGGCCTTAATAGGGGTCCTTAAGGGAGGACTGGGTAGTATGACTTTTCCCAGACTTTGGCCTTAATTGGGGGTGCTTAAGGAGGGGGAACTGGTTCCTTCAGTATAAGACACTTGAGCACACAGCATTTGGAGAGGGTTGAAGCAGGGTTGCCAAGGTCTGCCTACTCCATCCTTGCCTTTTAAAATGTCCTACCAATTCCAATGAAGAAGCAACAGGATGTTCCAGGAACCGCAGGGCTTTTGGTCGTCCGCTGTTTAGCCTTGGTAAAAACTTTTTCCAGCTTGCACTCTGGTCTCAAGCCTGGCCTCCAAGCATGGTACACTGGTCACCTGATCCTGGACACTGCTGAAAAGCCTCAGCTCCTGCCTGTATAAATTGGGGTCAATAGGTGGAAAGGTATTTTCCCCATGAAATTACAGCTAGAGAAAGTAAAAAAAAAATTTTTTGTCTGTTTATCTTAAATGTAATAATATAATTAATGTATGTGGTCACTATATATTTGATTTGACTTGTTTTATTTATTTATTTTTTCAGAAAGCCAGTTTTATTTCTAAGATTCTGTCATAAACTTTTAACGGGTACCAATAGTCACCTGCTACACTCGCACCAGGTTGTCTGTATAGCCAGCAAACAGAGTCTGACCATCAGCAGACCAGGCAAGAGAGGTACACTGGGGTGGCTCTGCTTTGCTGCTGGTGCTGGTAACTTCTTGTTTCAGTCCATCTACAATGATCTTGCCCTCCAAGTCCCAGATCTTGATACTGGGGCTAGTGGCATCACAGAGCCAGTAGCGGTTGGGGCTAAAGCACAAGGTGTTGATGATGTCCCCGCCATCTAGTGTGTACAGGTGCTTGCCTTCATTGAGATCTCACAGCATAGCCTGGCCATCCTTGCCTCCAGAAGCACAGAGGGATCCATCTGGAGAGACTGTCACTGTGTTCAGATAGCCAGTGTGGCCGATGTGGTTAGTCTTCAGCTTGCAATCAGTCAAATTCCATACCTTGACCAGCTTGTCCCATCCACAGGAGACGATGATAGGGTTGCTGCTGTTCGGGGAGAAGCAGACACAAGACACCCGTTCTGAGTGACTCTCATCCTGGACAGTGTACTTGCAGACACCCAGAATGTTCCATAACTTTATGGTCTTGTCTCTGGATCCAGACACAATCTGCCGGTTGTCAAAGGAGAAGGCCACACTCAGCACATCCTTGGTATGGCCTACAAATCGTCTCGTCGTGGTGCCCATTGTGAGATCCCAGAGATGCAGTGTTCCATCCCAGGAGCCTGAGAGGGCAAACTGGCCATCAGAGGAGATAACAACATCACTAACAAAGTGGGAGTGACCTCACAGAGCATGCTCCGGAATGCCATAGTTGGTCTCATCCCTGGTCAGCTTCCACATGATGATGGTCTTGTCTCTAGACGCGGACAAGATCATGTCCGGGAACTGCGGTGTGGTGGCGATCTGGGTTACGCAGCAGTTATGGCCCTTAAGCGTCCTACGTAGGGTCATCAGCTCGGTCATGGCTGCAGCTGATGTGAGTGTCACCGCAGCGACAAGGATGGCCGACTTGCTTTATTTAAATGTATAAGTTTATTGTGTTTTGTACACACTGGTTATAAATTACTGGTTATTGAAGATGTTTAAAAGCTTTATCATCTGTAACAGAAAGGTTAACTTAAATTAGTAATTTAGAGTTGGAGCCATTCTAAGAGGCAAGTGGCATAAGCCTACAGATCTCCAAAGGTACTTTTAAATTAAAGTTTTTAGGTAATTCTTGTCTTGTATTTAAAACTAGACTTGTAAAAGATAGGCTTTAAAACATTATTTCTTTAATAAGGTATTAAAGTTGTACCTCCAGGCTATGTAGTTTAAGACTGTGCTGTGAACTTTTATCTAAGGAATTATAATTTGCTTGTTGGGTATGATGTTTAAATTTTAAGTTCAAACTCTTGTTTAAAACATTATGATAGGTAGATTTGGGCCCAGGAGTCCCGCTCAAACTAAGGCACCAGCCAAGGACAATACAGGTGGTAAATTTTAAACCCCTACCAAGATCTAACCAATGGTCAGAACATTCTCCACAGTAGAGTGGAGAGTGAGATATGACTTTCTCACATACTCTGGTGCCTCACATTTGACCATGTCCCCTGGAGTGGGAGACCTGGTGGCACTCAGAGGAAGGACAGCAGGTTACCAAGAAGAGACTTGATACTCTATGAGCATATACAGGGAGAGATAATCCCCCTCAGGAACAGTCATAGGGGAGGGGAATAAGGGGAAAATGGGAGGGAGGGAAGAATGGGAGGATACAAAGAATGGGATAACCATTGAGATGTAACAAGAATAAAGTAATAAAAAAATTTAAAAAACATATTTATGTGCATATGTGTTTGTAACACAGATGTTTTAAAATAGCAACCATGTAGACCATATTGTGTGCACCCTGCCATATGATTCCACCATCTTGAGATAGCCACATGGCATAAGGCAACATTTAGAAGTTCTTGTTCTTAAGAAGCTCTCTGATTTCTATAACGATTGAGTCAGATTAACAGACTGCTATATTGCAGACTTTGAAAATTTGTAATTCTAAAGATACTTTTGATTTAAGATGTATTAAGTTTAGATATATTCAATTGTTTATTATGTTGAAATATGAGTGTTGTCTTCTAAATTTATGGTTATAATGTTCTACCTTCATCCTCAAAAAGGTAAAACTCAGTGCCTTAGGAATATGTTTGGCCTTATTTTCTGAATATGGCTGTTTTTTAAATTGCCTGCCATGGCCTCTAATAACACGTGGCTGGCTGCCATGTTCAATCAGTGATACAAAAAGTGGGGTCATAGACTCTTCACCATCTTGGCTAAGGGCAGTCACACGACTGGAAGCATCTTGCCATAGCCTCTCTGCCATCTTGGTTAAGGGCAATTACATGACGAGTAGCCATTTGGGTTGTGGGAGACTCAATCCTCTCTATTGAAGGCTGTCAATCACATTCAGTTGCCTTGCTTAGCACCAAGGGCAAACTCTCTCCTTTAAACTATCTTTTGTTGTCAGGTCTTAATGTTGAAATGTGGGAGAATAAGCAAGATTGCCAGTCCATCAATGAACTGTATCTATGATTAAAAGTTTTACTATGATATTAGTTCAGAAATATACTTAAAGTTATACTAATAACTGATGCAGTTTATGGCCAGCTATATCACAGAATCAGTTGCCTGATAGTTAATGAAACAATTCTAAGAGAATGATGCTCCATTCTCAAGATGGGGTGGATGGTTTTTGGTTATTCTAATTTTTGTATATTGATACAAAATTAGGATTATACTATGATTACAGCATACCATGTATCAACTCTTTTAAGGGCTTGTGCCTATATAATTCTTAAAAATGCTATGTGCAGTTCCAGTCCTTTTAAAAGCTACTATCACAAACTGTTTAGGATAATTAAAGCTTATGGTTTTGTTAGGTACTAGTTCCATTAACCAAGGGTGTTTCCTAAATTAATCAGCCAATATATATATAGAAAAAAGCATTTAAGGTATACTAAAATAGATAGATGTGGTCTTCTAACACTTATCTGCAGATTATAGATTATAGCATTCTGTTTTATGTTTGTGCGATGTGGTTTAAAGCACATAGTTAAATATAGATAAAGACTGAGAACAGATATGCTGGTCCTCATGCTTGTCAGAGATCTTCTGAATATGACATTAAACTAATAATGACAGAAAATCCTACATCATCCCAAGGTCTCAGGCGATTTTGGCAAAATGACAGGTGACTTCAACATTGGATTGTGGTAGCTGGACTGAGCAAAACTGCTCCCAACATCTCAAGCTCTGCTAGGGATTAGCCTAACTGTGGACACTGGACACCTGGAAAGTTATTGTCTCACATTGCTGAATATGAGGTGAGGTCAATCTCCTCCATGTTCTCCTTCCACAGGAACATGCTCTCGTCTTCTGTGCTGCTGTGCCCGATGGCCAGACTGCCCATAATTCCATGTTACCACAGGAGACACCTGAGACAACTGTTTAGGTACCATGATATGGCTGGTCATGTCTGTCATTTTGATTGATGCATAAATTTATCTAGGTTACAATTTATCCTCCTCAAGTCACTGATTACGTTGATGGCTATACTAATGGTAGCTTGACAGCGGACAATTAGATCCACTATTAGGACACTGGTCAATTTATTAGCAAGTTAAAACTACTAGATACTAGGTCTCTCTTATTTAAGAGGGCAAACAGGCTTGCCTTGCTCACAGGCTTCATGTTAAATGGCAAACAGGTTTCCATGTAACTTTATTAATCCTTCATTTGGATGACTGCACTCAGTAATCAATTGCCTGTGTCTTGGTAAATAACTGGAGAAAAAGAAGGTATAGTTTATACAAGATCTGAGGATATAAAAGTTTAAGTTATGTGAATCTAAAGTATTAGAGGGTCTGAGAAAGTGTTTAGGGTTGATAAATGCAAGTCATAAAGAAATATTTGAGGTTATAAGAAAGTATTTAAATGTTGTTAAGTGCAAGTTATAAAAGTTGTTCGATCTTAAGAGAAATTTTAAGGTACATAAATACAAGCTACAGATGTAAAAGCTATGAAAAATGATATCAATAGAGTTATCATAAGCTTATTGAGTACTAGTGGCTTATTAATCAGTCCCAAGCTCAAGATTTTAACTTCCCTTTGGTTGTATTCTGAATATATATTTAAGGATACTTCTCATCATGCTAAAAGTGAGTCTGTCCAATCTGATATGAAGTCTTCTGGATGTTCATGCTTTTATTGGGTTTCAGAAGCATACACCTACTACATCTGTCTTATAGAAACAATTTTAACTTCTATCTCTAGTCTGTATTTGTCTCAGAAGATTTTTACCTAGCTAACAGACTCCATCCAAAACTGCTTAGATCTGGACATGTTGGAAGCTGATATAAACCAGTCCCACAGATATGACTACTCTCTCTGTCTTCAAATAGATCAGCTAAACAGATGCTTTTTATAAGCGCCTCATTACCTAGCCTTTGGAAGCTCTTCAGCCTTTCTAGGCCCTGATAACAGTGCCCCTATTGTCAGCAGGAAGAAGTTACAGAGGAAAGTGACCTCACCATTTTCCCACTTGATAGATTGAAATGCTAAGCCAAGGGCAACTCTCTTGCAAGAGGAACAAATGGTTACAAGAAAATAGGATCTTAGTTCTGTGTAAACCAATCATGCTTTGTGTCTCCCTTATATCAAGCAAAGATTGGGTGCTATCCAGCTAATGGTCATGAAGTTGCAGTTGCTGGCTCTACAACAGGCCCAACAAGAGGAGTAATTTTCAAGAAGACCCATGATTGGGACTTCAGTGAGCCTGTCAGGGGGATAATGAGGTACTAGAAGAACTAAAATTGGATTTCAGGGTCACTGGGGCAAAAGTTCAGAAACAGCCTTACAGGAGATAATCTGGCCAGCTACAGGGAGGAACCAGCAACCAGTCTTGTGGTATTCCTTTCCACCACAGGATATAAGGTTGCTAAGAAAGCAGCCCAGAGAGGAGGAGGAGGAGGAGGAAGAGGAAGAGGAAGAAGAAGAAGAAGAAGAAGAAGAAGAAGAAGAAGAAGAAGAAGAAGAAGAAAAAGAAGAGAAGAAGAAGAGCACCCTTTGTGATTTTAGCACCCTCTCACGGCCAATCATTTTAAAGCAAAATACCTCTTTGATATCTCAACCAATAAGTGCTTGCAAGGCTGGAACTCCCCAGTTTTGGGCACTCTGGGAGGGAAAGGAACCTATAAATTTACCCTCATCTCAGAGTTCAGGTTCTTTCTGGGTAATACTGTCTTGGTGATGCTCAGAGCCCAGATCAAGTCTAAAATTTAAGATCCTCTTGTGCTTGCAAAGGGATCTAGTCCTGGTCTTTTGAGGGTCTGATGATGTGGGCCCAAAACCTTCCTGTTGTGATAAGGCCCCATGTTACTCCCAGAAAATGAAGTACTAAACTACTATATGTAGATTTAGCATCGTGATACATTTAGCCCTGCCTTATTAGACACATTCACCATCAAAACTGCTCCCCACTGCCAAAGGCTTATAAAGAAAGGCTGGCTGGCTTGCGGGGGTGGTCATGCTTGCTTGCTCTCTTGCTCACCATCCCTCTATTATGACCATCTGCGACTTCATTTATTTAAAAGAGGGTGGAAGGCAGGGAAGACCACTGCTGGCGCTCTGGTGGTCAGACAACAATGGTAGAACTATCTTTTCAGCCCCTGAGGTCTGCTCCACCACTGTTGTTAGTTTGGTGATGACCCATGGTGAAGCAATACCAGGCCTGCATATCACAGGACCTGCCTGCCAGTGGGTTTTGGACATCTTTCTGCTTCTTCTGTCATGCATGACAGCTAAAATGAGAATTTGTAATACTTCATATAATCACAGGTCTCCAGTGTCTTCTGAGACATGAATTCTCATTCTGAAAATAGCTAAGCCTTGACACTGTGGAATACCCACTTTTCACCTTCCCTGGAGAGTCTTGGAATCTGGCCTATCGCCCTGGCCCTTGGGCTATACCCTAAAGTGTCCTAGCTGCCCCTGAGAGAGAAATGGGACCTTTGATCGCTTCTGGTCTGGAAACAAGCAGTACCTGGACTCACCAGTGGACATGGGGCACAGGACACCCACAGGACACAGAACAAAAACCAGTGCCACCTTCATGGAGTTATAGCAAGTTTGAGACATGTCTAATCCCAGAGAATCTCAATCTTTAGTTGAGCACCTGTATGGATCATGCTCTCCTTCTTCTTTATAAATAATATGAAAGATCAAGGCAGTACCTATGCCACCCCATTGCAAATATATAATTTAAAGTCCTATAGTAATAGGAGTTACTGGGATATTTGTCCTATGATTATAAGACAAATAAAAAGTACACTGTCGTTTATAAGTTACATCTTTTGAGTTGTCAACCAGCAAGTTTCCATAGACCACTAAATTTTATAGAATAGTGTTATTGCTGTTGCAAGATATCACATGAGTGAGTTACAAAGCATAATGGAGATATCAAGAAGCTGTCATCCTGAAAACTGTATCCCTCTTGGCTAGCTTTCATACTTCTGGAAGGTACTATGCATGCTCTAAGAGAAGTAAAGTTAAAAAAAATGACACATAGCTACAAATACTTTGAGCCATAATACTAACCTGACTGGAAAGATATGCCAATAGTACAATAGTAACAAGAAAATCAAAAGGGTAAACAACTATGTTGTGACTGAATCAAATTTTCACTCCAAAGAGTAAAACCCATATCTGACGCTATTATGAAGCTATGGCTAGAAAGTTCAAAGGCCTTCTGAGAGACTTAACTACAATTATGTTGTTAAATGTGCACAGATCACATCAATTCCATTATATCCATAGATTAATGCAGCTCTCATCCCACACATAAAAGGTTCACCTTATATGGTAATCTACAAATCACCCACAACTATCAAAGATGATGAAAATAATGTATTAAAGAATGTTCATGCCTAAATGCTGCATATTTACAGCACTCCTTATTCCACAAGGCTCTGGATTATTTCAATAAAGGCTATGAAGAGTGTGAGAGCCAAAAGTGGTAGGTGACTACAAGAGAACATTATTTTCTGGACATATCAGTGTATCTGCCCATGTGAATTCACTGTGGTGTAAAGTATGTACAAAATCTGTGGAATCACAATCAAGACAAAATACCATCAAACAGAGAGAAGTTGCAAATTCAATCCTTTTCTAAGCTATGGTACTGTTGGCAATTTATAGCTGCTGTTATTTTTTCTGAGGGTACAGGCATTGTGAAGGAAGCACTCTGAAGTCAAAAGACTTCACATACAAGATTATATAGGGAACACTAAGTGATTTTTAACATTTAAAAATAATGACATAAATTTGAGAGGGTAGAGAAGTGGCAAAGAACAGAGGAAGTGTTGCTGAGAGGAAGGTAGATATGATTAAAGCACCTTGTATGAAACTCTCAAGGAACTAATAAAAAATGAAAAAATAGTGAAATAATTTAAAAAGTTTTAAATACTTTAAAGATATCTAAGATATTTTAAATTCTAAAAAAATGTATGAGAAGAAAAAGTAAATATATATCTCTCAAATATATAGAATCATATTCCAGTATGAGTATAATTTAACAATTTAATTGCATGTTTTCCTACACTACAAATAATACTTGTTCTGTCAAAATTATAAATGTTTTTCTTCAGAATGGATGCTAAAATTTAAGTGCTTCAAATGATTCAAATTTTAGAAAAGAATTGATATTATTAGTTATAGCCTTTGAATTGAATATATACTGTTACACCAACAAGGTCCAGAGGAAGTATATAGGAACTAGAATATGTTATATATTTACAATTAGATAAATGGGCACTTAAATTTAGTGAGTGAAACTACATGGAACTATGATGGCAACAATAAAGTACACAGAATTTCGAAATGATTACAATTTACTTTGGTTGAAAAATAAATCAGTGATTTTTTAAAAGAAGTGAATAAACTAAACTAAGTAGAGCTTCATCAAGGGATGTCAAGAGGTCCTGGTGTGTTTTTATAGTTTTCCAAATTATATGTAGGTCAAGGGTCAACCTCTTCCTAGACCAGAAAAGAACCTTTGAGATTATGAGACACTGGACACTACAACAGAATAAAGATATTCAAGAAAAAAATTTTGTTCTGTTTTTTCACATGCATTGGTTGATTACAGAATTATGAAAAACTTCAATGGACTATTCAGTTTATTTGTTCTGTTTTTTAGTGGGGAGTGTTAAATTTTAATTAATTAAATGTATTTATTTTAAATTCCGACCCCAGTTTCCCCTCTCTCCTCTCCACCCAGTCCCTGTCTCACATATCACTTTCTCCCATAACCACTCATCACACCTCCACTCCTCCTCAGGCCTCCCAGGCATGCTAGACTTGGAGTATCTAGTTGAAGTAAAACTAGTTACCTCCTCTCATATAAATGCTAGAAAAAACAACCCAGTAGCAGGAAAGGATCCCAAAAGCAGGCAGAAGTATCAGGGTAGCCCCTGTTCCCGTTACTAGAAGTTCCACAACAAAACCAAGCTGAAAAACTGTAACATCTGGGCATTGGAGAGGGGCATGGTGGCGCACGCCTTTAATCCCAGCACTCAGGACGCAGAGGCTGGAGGATCGCTGTGAGTTTGAGTCCAGCGTGGTCTACAAAGTGAGTCCAGGACAGCCAAGACTACACAGAGAGACCTTGTCTCAAAACAAGCAAGCAAGCAAACAAACAAACAAACAAACAAATAAAATATATGGGCATTGGGCCTAGATCAGTCTCAGGCTGGCTTCCTGACTGTCGGTTCATTCTCTGTGAGCTGAGCTGTCAAAGTACAAGAAACTTGGTAATTTTTTTTTTATAAATGTGTTTTAGGATTACATATTGTTTTGTGGAGCAGGGGAGTTGTTGTTTGAGAGAGGATCACACTTAGCCTACGTTGCTTTGAAAATATCAAGTCAAAAGTTGCTTAAAGTATAATCTTGCTTTATGTCCATAGTGCAAGAATGAGAGATATAACATAAACACCTTAGATAAACGGAAACATTAAAATGAAAGAAACCGAAGAGAACAAATTACTTCAGAAACAAATTTCCATTGTCTATCATCTGTCTGTGTATGTGTGGGTTTGTGTGTGTGTGTGTTTGTGTGTGTGTGTATGTGTGTGTGTGTTTGGGTTTATAGTATTTTTTGTGAATGAATAAATAAGCTAAAATACGTTAGTTCACTACTTAAAATTGCAGGCAGGGGAAAGCAATGTTAGATAACGGATACAAATACAATAAGATGCAAAGACTAAGACAAATTATAGAATATACTTTTTAAAGAAATCATTAAACACAGTTTCGACATGATTGACCAAATGTGAGCTGAACAATGATAACGAAAATGAACATGCCAAACTGTGTGGAAAAGAGTCAACAAGGCCTTAACCCTACACAAACAACTACAGTCCATTGCGGAAAGCTAGAGGCAGGGGTAGTATTCTTCTCCAGCTAAGAACAAACCAAAGGTCGTTCAATGTTAAGGAATTATCTCTGCAAACATACATACAGGTAGGATAATAACAATTAGTTATTAACAAGAGACCATGAGTTGGAATGAACATGGGGAAGCATTCGTGGGAGGGTTTGGATGGAAGAAAGGGAAGGGTTATGTATCGAACTTATATTAAACCTCAAAACCAAAAACAATTGGGAAAAGTGTATAACATACTAATATATGAATTTTTAACAGAAAATTAAATGCCAATGCCAAAATTTGAAAAGAAAATCTGCCATTGAGAAAAATTTTTATTATGAAATTGGGCATTATTACTATGATTGTAGAGACTTGGTCGGAAAATGTACTAAAATGGAATTCTCCAACTCAGAGAACAAACAAATAAACAGATAAAATAGTGTATTGAAGAAAACTGTCAAGACACCTATAATATTATAGTTTATTATCTGGAATCTGATTTCTCATTTGAAAAACTAAAACCTGGAGAAGGGTAATTGAAATTACAATTCCTGTAAGAAATAACCCTCTACTTACTACAGGCTCAGAAAATGTGGGCTTGTGGTAAACATTGATTTTCTAACTTGTTTGTCTCATATAAACAAACTTATAAAGATAAAGCCCATAGATCAACTATCTTTGTGGGAGACTCAGGGCATCCTAACAGAAAAGTGATGACTATTAAGCCTACAAAACATCAAACAAAGAGACAAAAACAAACAAACAAACAAAATAAGAACAAACACCAAGCAAACAGAAAAGAAAATAAGAATTGAGGTACTCTTATGAATAATCAAAAAGGACAGTTAATCCTACATGCAAAATTGTATCAGTGGTAAGAGGCAGGTGTTTTAGTGAATCCCAACACTTGGGTGGTAGAGGCAGGTGGGATCACTGTGAGTTAGAGGCCAACCTAGGCTACATGGGAAGTTCCAGGAGAGTGAGAGCCACACTCAAAAAATATACTGTTCTTCCCCCAAATTATATTAGAGGTATGTACAGAAACAAGTAGAAATGAAGAATCCTTTTATCAACAAAATATGAAAATAGTAATGTGCTTCCAAAATAAGTATTAAGAGTTTTCAAATGTACAGAAAAAGAAATAAAGTATTTAAATTGTTAGTCTTTGTACCAATCATTTTATTAGTTCTTGCTAAAAAGGTCAATTTGTTGAAAAATATACATATCAAACCTTTATTTGAACATATGCTCAAATCACTTTACTTTTAAAATAGTTTTTTTAAATGTTTTTAAATAAAAATATGAACTATTAGCCTAGATAAACTAAAATCAATACTGAATACAATATTAAGACTATAGTTTTTTGAGTGTGCTAAATATTTGGTAACTATTTTGAGAAGTAAATACTATGTTTATTCCTGCAAATTTAACATGATTTTGAGACTATAATGGGCTAGTCGATATAAAATATTTTTTAATGAAAAAGATGTCATTAAAGTGAGAACAATTATACTTGTGCTTCTTTAAAAAACCAACACCAGCTAAATACATGGCCAAAAGTGTTCTACTTATCATGGCTAATGTCCAATTTCCAAGACCATACTGAATTGTTGAAATTGTCTTGTAATAAAGGGGAAGCCAAAAGACACCAATTAAAATAAAAATTAGAAAACAGAAATGTACATATAAATATTTATCAGGACCAGATGGCTCACAGGTGAAATACACATAACCTTGAAAGATGTTATAATTCAAATGGCTTAATTTAATTAAGTGTTAAAAAGGTGGAAAAATAGTATCTTTAGCTTTCACATTACTAAAACTGCATTAGCATAATAAATGTCAAACCAATAATTAAATACACTCTAATAATCATAAAGTTTTAAATATAAGTTATTAAAATTGGTAAAAATATTTGTTTCTTAAAAGTATAGGTAATCTATTATGATTAGAAAATGGTATCACTTGTTCTGGTATAGTAGGTAAGTATATCTTATTGACTCATGTTTTAACGTCTTTGTTGTTAGTGAGTAGAGGTTTAACCTTTAGCATGGAGGAACTGGGAGAAAGAAAAGAGTTCATCTAAGAAATGGATTTAAAAAGAATATTGGAACTGCATCTTTCCTTTGTCCTGTCTCTTCTCTTTCTCTCCTCTTCTCCCTCTCTCCCTCTTCTCTCCCCCCCCCCGTCTGTCTGTCTGTCTGTCTCTCTCTCTCTCTTTTGCAGCAACAAAAAGGTGAACTGTAACTAAATCCTGCAAACCACAAATCAGCCATACTGTTTTCTGATTTCTTTTACAAGTATTTTTCACACAGCAATGGGAAGTGAATCTAAACTGCTATCAATCAATATGAAAACACTTTTACACCAAAGTCCATGTCAATATCAACACTCAAGAAAGTTTGCAAGAGCATAGGGCAGGTAATGGCACACAAAAAAAAGGTTGTTTATTAAAAAGGAAAAAAAAAGAAAAAACTCAAATTTATCATGTCCTAATTCTTAGATAAATTGAAACTACGAATTAGACAATATTGTCCAATAAAACTCTGATCAATCAGTAACAGCCTTAACAGGATTTTGACAGGAAGTAATGATTATATGCACAAAAAAATACATAAATTACAAACGATTAAAACATATCAGATAGATGCACATTTGAAAGTGAATTGTTCTGTTTATTGAATGTGCCTCTTATCTTCATGTTAAACTTTGTACATTTAAGGTTTACCACGTGCATTTTGATATGTATAAGCCTTATAAAACAATATGCTTTGATATTTACAATCCATATGTAATAAGGACAATTAGGACTAACTTTTAGCAAACTTATGTGGATGTTTAAATATGTAATTTGGAAATTTAGTACTAGTTTAAAGTATTTGTTAAAGAAAGTGTTTATATATTGTAGGACAATGATTGTATGAATGAAATCATTAAACCTGTATTTGTCTGTGCTGTCCCCAGAGGCTAAGATGGTGTCTATTGCCCAAGCGTTGTAAGAGGACCTTGTTCATGTCCATAGTACATACTGCATCTGGAGACCAAGAGGTGGTCCTTGTCACATACTCATGCTGCTGACCACATGGATGTTTATGGTCAGTGTTGTTGTCAGAAACAGTGTAGAATCTCAGGACTGTAAAAAGCAAGGATGATACTTTTATAGTGGTATTGATAACTATAGATGCATAGTTGAGAAAGAGGGACATAAAGTGCCAAGCAGAGGTGGCATACACTTTAATCCCAACACTCGGGATGCAGAGGAAGGAAGATCACTGTGAGTTCGAGGCCAGCCTGTTTTACAAAGTCAGTCCAGGACCGCAAGGCTACACAGAGAAACTCTGTCTTGAAAAAGAAAAGAAAACAAAACAAAACAAATGTGGGTTTGTGTGTGCGTGTGTGTGTGTGTGTGTGTGTGTGACAAATCCTACACTGACTTTTCATGCCCTCCCTAAAATTTCATCAAAGAGAATACTGAAAAATTGTGATAAGGATGCTGAAGTGTAGCTATTCATAGTTGATAGATCCTGGTGGGATTGCCGGTCGAGGAGGACTCAGTTTTCTTTGGTGGAGGGCTGGCTACTCTGAGGTAGACCATACTCCAACACCAGTTAGATGCTCCTCTCTCTTTCTTTTCTTTCTCTCTTTTTCCTTCCTTCTTCCTTCCTTCCTTCCTTCCTTCCTTCCTTCCTACTTTTCTTTCTATTGGTGGAAGGGGTTATAAAGTTGTTGAGACAGATATGGGAAGACTGGGAAATGACTGTGATTAAGGTTCAGACATGAAATTCACAAATAATAAAAATATTATGTGGAAAAAATAGCTAAGTACAATGAAAATGCCCATATATTTCTAAACAAATATTTCTACATGATATTATATGTATTCTTTCAGTCATTATTGAAATATATATATATATATCTTGTAAGTGGCTTGATTTTTCCCCAATATTATAATCCATTGAATAATGCTAAATGCACAAGATTTTGCAATTTCAGTGATGTATTTATTTGTCTTAAAAATCTGCTTCTCATGGCAACTTGGCCCAGGTAAATGCAAGCTAACTCATACTATACACCACAGAAAAATCACTAAATATATCTATATGTGAATGCATGGCTATCAAGAAGAGACTTGATACCCTACGAGCATATGCAGGGGGAGGAGGTCCCCCTAAGTCAGTTATAGGGGAGCGTGGTAGGGGGAAATGGGAGGGAGAGAGGAATGGGAGAATACAATGGATGGGATAACAACTGAGATGTAATATGAATAAATTAATAAAATATATTTTTTAGAAATGTAAATAAATTAAACAAAAGAGACTGCAGAGAGCTCAAGAGAATTCAAGAGGATTGAGGGGGAGTTCATACTGATAACAAGCTCGACCAGTGCCACTGCTGACCCGGTGCAGGAAAGAACTGCAGGTGGGGCTGCTGATGTGGTTGCTGATGTGGCTGCTGATGGGGCTCCATGTAGGGATGCAATTGGGACTGATGTTGGGACATCAGATGAAGCTGTTGATGGTGATGCAAGTGGGGCTGCAGGTGGGACACCTAGTGGGGCTGCAGGTAGGGTTGCCAGGGCAATCAGTTATTTTGCCTGCATGAGTAATGTTTGAGAGTCAAAGTCTAGAGCTCAGCTTGGAGAAGAAATTCTGAACCAAGACAGAAAGGAGAAAGGGGGCAGAAGTAAGAAACACCTGGCCATGTCTACGTCTAGATGCATAAATAGATGTACGAACAAATAGTCAAGTAGGCTATAGAAATAGCAGGAAGAAAGCCAACTACTTTGATAAACATATCAATTACCAGATGGTATATGTGATCCACACTTTGCCTTCCTATATGTCAAACATTTATGGGATCCAGGTGAGGGAATTACATCTTTTTCTCAGTTGTTGTCTTTAAATTTTTCTTTGGCCTATTTTTTTCTATATGTTGTTAAATGTGCTTATTTATTCCAACAGTTTCAACTTCTTGATAAGCTTGTACAGTGATTCACATTCTAGTATCACGATAAGTCACTAACAAATCTGTGTTAGATGGGTTATGTTTGACACTTGGGAAAGTTCTGAGTTGATCAAGGGCAACGTTCAGCCCTTTCCATCAAAAACTGGGTCAAAAGCTGCTGAGAAACAAATATCTAAATTTTACTGGTAATAGTTATTTTGAATTTCCTTTTTTTCCATTTCTCTTTTTTCTTTTCTTTTTCCTATTTATTTATTTATTTATTTATTTATTTATTTATTTGTCTAAAGCAGAGAGAAGCTTCCTTGATGAGAGGTGACAGCTACATTTATCTGTGGGTATAACTATACATGTTCCGTGTTTAGAATGCAGTTTGGTACTATCTGGTATAGTAAAAATGTGTTGTGGTAGTCTAAGTGTCATGCCATAATTTGTTTCAGGAATTTGAGTACTTGTTCCCCAGTTGATGGCTGTTTGGGAAGAACTAAGAGTTACACCACTGTAAAGGAAATATGACATTGTGGGCAGACTATGAAGTTACAAAAGACTCCTCTATTTCCAGTTAGGTCTCCCTGACTTCTGATTTTGGGTCAAGATGTAAAATCTACACTGTTGTTCCAATGACAGGACAACCTGCCTTCCTACCACCTTGCTCCCCACTTTGATGGTGGTGGCCTTTTATCTCTCTAAAACTGCAGCCCTAAATAAACCTTTCTATAAGTTACCTAAGCCATGATGTTTTATCACAGTAAAACAAAAGTGATAACACACCGTGAAAATAGGTTCTCCTCTTAAAATTTGAAGAAAACTCTGGAATTCTGAGAGCTAAGTAATTAGTGTTCCCTGATGATGAGCCTTAAGACTGGTTATCTATAAGCAAGTGTCAACACTAAAAGAGACTGGTGTTTTGAATAAGAATGGGCCCCATAAACTCATTTGTTTGAATGTTTGACCCATGGGGATTGGCACTATTGGAAATGTGGGTCTGTTAGGGTACATATGCCTTTGCTGTGTTGTAGGTTGAGGAATAGCCACACTTTGACTATTCAAACATCACATTCAGATTGATGGAAACTTATTGAACATTGAACAAAGACTGAACAGTCCAAGAACAAAATCTGGGCTCAGGAGCCAGATTGTAACACTGGTCTGTTTCTAAGGCATGTTTATTTTATTTTATTTTACAAGAAAAACTATAACAGAGTACCAATGAGGTATCCAGGAGGGACGCAAGGGATCAGGCAGCATTACATCATTTTGACTAGCTAAGCATAACTGTTTTTCGTCCAAGTACACTGTATCTACATAGCTGGATAAAGAATATTTAGCTGATTGGTTAGGATATAGGCTTGGGAACCTTCCAGTTCACCACCTTTCTGCAAGAAAGGGACATAGCAGGACATTGTGGTTTTGTAATTCAAGCAGAACATTCAGCAAGTATTGAATTGTAAGTAAAAGTTTTCAGTCAGGCAAAGCCTGAGAACTTGAACTTAATTTCACCATATGTCCAAATGGAGGTTTAAAAACAAAATGGCAGTAGTTGTGTAAGGCAGTAAGGCTAGACATGTCTGGACATGTTCCAATGTTGGTGTGCCTCAACAGCTAGAGGAAGTGTGTCATAGTTCAGTAGGGCTTTGAGGTCTCAGAAATTAAGTCAGTTCTCTTCTTACCTGTAGGTGAAGATGCAGAAGATTCATCTCCTTCTCCAGCACCGTAATCCACCTGTACATTGCCATGTTTCCTGCTATGATGATAATGAACCAAACCTCTGAACTGTAAGCCAGGTCCAATTAAATTTTATCCTTAGAGTTGTCATCATCATTGTATCTCTTCACAGCAATGAAACCCAGAGAAAGAATTTAGTATGAGGGGCTTAGATATTCCTGTGACAGTACAAACCATGCTTTTGTTTGGAGGAACGTGGACTTAAGGACTCTGGGTTAGAAAGACAGTGAAACGCTTGAGTGATGTTTAATGAACCATCCTAATAGGAGCATGGAAGACAGTGATAGTAGCTGTGTTTTGAGTGGTGGCGGCCTGGATGAAGAAGTTTCAGAGGGGGAAAAAAGTTAGTATGTGGCCTAAAGTTTTGCCTTTGTCCAAAAAGTTGGCCTGAGGCTAAATGAATAGTTTTGTATTTATTACATTGCCAGGGGAAATGTCAAAGCAGCATAGAATTGGGTCTGTCCTGTGGTTACTAGTGTTCACTCTTATGAAGATTTGAAATAAAAAGGAGCAAGCAGAGCCAGTAGAAGTATAAAATGTTCAGATTGAGAAGAAAGGGGGCAGCAGGAAGTGAAATGGAGCTAAATCCTGGAATGAGGAAGAAAAAGAAGTTAAGGAATAGAATAAAACCTGGGTGTGGTGGCACACACATTTAAAAATATTTTATTAATTTATTCATGTTACATCTCAATTGTTATACTTTCTTTTGTATCCTCCCATTCCTCCTTCCATCCTGCTTTCCCACTAGTCCCCTCCTCTATGACTGAAACTGAGGGGACCTCCTCCCCCTGTACATGCTCATAAGGTATCAAGTCTCTTCTTGCTAGCCTGCTATCTTTCCTCTGAGTGCCATGAGGCCTTCCCATTCAGGGGATATGGTCAAATATGGGGCACCAGAGTTTGTGAGAATGTCAAACCGCACTCTTCACTCAACTGTGGAGAATGCCCTGTCCATTGGCTAGATCTGGGTAGGGGTTGGAAGTTTACTGCACATACTGACATTGCCTGGTGCCATAGTTTGAGAAGGACTCCTGTCTTCGTCTGTCATAATGTCTTGTAGGTTTCTAGGACCCTCTGGATCCTTCTATTTCCTCATTCTCCCATGCTTCTCCCACCTAAAGTCCCAATAGGATGTCCTCCCCTCTGTCCCACTTTCCTGGTAAGTTAAGACTTTCATGGGACAGATGGATTGAACTAGAAATGATCATAATGAGTGAGTTAACCCAGAAGCAGAAAGAGTCAAATGTCACACACTTTTAACCCAGCACTCAGGGAGGCAGACAAGGCAGATCGGCCGGAGTTCCAGGGCAGCCTGGTCTACAAAACAAGTCCAGAACAGCCAAGACTACACAGAGAAACCCAGTCTTGGGAGGCAAAAAGAAAGAAAAGAAAAAGGAAATGGAATAAGGGGAAATGGTGACCTCAGGGTAAGATATCACTGAGCTAAACTCCCAATTTATAAAATAAAATTAAAGAGAGTTTAGGTCCAGGTGTGGTGGTACCTATGTTTAATCTCAGCACTCCGAATGCAAAGGCTGGTGGATGTCTTAGTTCAAGGCTAGTCTTATCTGCAGATTGAGTTCTAGGACAGCCACATGTAGGCAGTGAAAACGGAAAGTTGGTAAAGATGTAGTTGAATGAGGGGACCATGTTCCAGCCCCAGTAACCAGTGAAATGTGGCACCTTCTGCTCCATTGGCATCTCTGGTTGTCCTGCCCCTCCTCCACATGATCTGTTAAATCCCACAGCTTTCTCCAACCCTGTCTCCTCTAAGAAGGAAAGCCTCTGTGCATTCTTGGCATTCCTGGGAATGCCACAACCCCCTCCCATAGATCCACCCAGCAGGTGACATACCTGTCATCTTTCTTCACCTGCAATTTTTAAAAACCTCACCTGTCATAGCTGGGGTAGGAATTCTTCTAGCCTCTTCCCCTGAGGCTGCTGAACTTGCTCAGGATCTTCAGCTCTGAAGTAAACCTGCCTTTTTTATACATTTAATCTGGCTTCAATTGGCTTAATTTGTAGGCAGAGATAACTCATCAACTTCCACAGTGCTAAGGATAGGCAATGAGGTCAAGAAAGTGTCAGAGATATTTCTGGGTTGAGGCCTAGAAAGGCCATTGTGCGAAGCTGTGAAGGTGACGCATGATTTACCATGGAAATCTCAAGATCTTGGAGATGCCAGACTCGTGAGATGCCTGCTGAGGAAAGATTCTAACAGGGAGAGGAACCAACCCAAGGGAAAGAAGTGTGTTGCAGTCAACACAGGGGAAAGAAGTTGGGAATCCGAAGAGTGCTTTGACCTTAGACATGAAGATGCAGAGTTTGGAGTTTGACCACCTAGATTTTGGTCTTGCTTTGGTAAGTATTTCCTCATTATGTACCATTTGCTTCCACTTGGAACCATAATGAATATCCTGTGTTGTCATGAATTGGAAGCATATGACCTGCTTTCTGTGTTTGATTTTAAAATGGATTACAGTAAGCCGGGCAGTGGTGGCGCACGCCTTTAATCCCAGCACTCGGGAGGCAGAGGCAGGTGGATCGCTGTGAGTTCGAGGCCAGCCTGGTCTACAAAGTGAGTCCAGGACAGCTAAGGCTACACAGAGAAACCCTGTCTCGAAAAACCAAAAAAAAAAAAAAAATGGATTACAGTTAAGAGATTGCATGAGTCTCAGAAGAGATTTTGAACTTTTAAACAAGTTTGAGATTGCTATAAACTATGGGGACTTTTGAAGGTGGACTAAATGGGCCTTCATATTGTTTTTGGCTATAAGCATATGGGAGCCAGGGAGTGGAATATGTCTATCTGAATAGGAATGGCACCCATAAACTTATGTGTTTGAATTCTCAGCCCATAGGTCATGGCGCTATTAGGAGGTATGGTATTACTGAAACAGGTATGGCGTTGTAGGATGAAGTGTGTCACTCTGGGTGTAGGCTTTGAGGTCTCTGAATCTCCAGCACATTATCTGCCTTCATGCTGCCATGTTTCCTTCCCTGAGGAAAATGGACTAAAGCTCTGATCTAAAATCCAGCCCCAAGTAAATGTTTTCCTTTGTCAAAATTGTCATGCTATTCACAGCAATAAAACACAGACTAAGACAGAGAAATAAACAGAATCATGAAGTGATGGGAGAGATGGAACCATGTGGGGCTGTATCTCATCACTAAATGAAGCCTCCCTTTCTGGGAATGGGCACACTTAAACTGAAGTGCTGTTGACACACTCAAACAAGCCAGGATACTGCCAAGGCTACTGGCTGCTGTTCTCTATAATCTGGGAGAATACGCAGAGTTCTGAACATAAAACATACACAACTCATTGAACAGGGAGAAGCTGTGTTAGTGCCTACCTAGAGACTTAATCTCTAATGAGCAGTTTTTACTTGAAGGTGTTTTGCAAGCTACAAAAAGAGAAAGGTAAACACCAATTGAGATTCAAATTCTGCAACCTACAATGATGACTTGACTGAATGTAATGTTTGCTTAATAGTGGCACAAAGCTTATGGAATTAAGGAGCCGATAGGAGTTTAGATTGAAGACTCACTCCATGAAATAGAACCCATCACTGATACTGCTAGAGTAATCAAAAACCTGAGACTAAGTACGCCAGAGACCTGAAGGAGAGTGAACTATTATTGTTCTGCTAAAGGTTCATATCCATAAAATGACTCTTAAGGACATTCTGCTATTCTGATAGATCAGTGTCTTGCTCAGCCACAATCAGAGAAGCTTCCTCATACAATGCATGGAAGTATTTACAGAGACCCACAGCTGCACAATGTACAGAGAACACGAGACCTTGGAACACTCAGTCACATAAAAGCCAAGGAAGCTTTATGAAAGAAGAGGCAGTGAGATTTTTAAGATCAGAGAGTGTGGAGGAAACCAACGATACAAGCCTTGTAAAATCAGCAGAACCAACACAACTTATGAACTCACAGAGACTGAAATAGCATGCACTGTTCTGACTGTGTCTGGGCTAGACAGGGTCACAGTATTGACAGAAATGGATATAAGATCTTGACATAACAAATAAGCTATCTGCAATTGACAACTGCTTGAAAATAAAAATTTACTTTTCTCCAATGGTATATCACTTGGTATACAAACAACCCTTCAAGTATAGACCTCCTATCCAGCAATAGATGGGCAACACATAGTGAACTCAGTAGCATTTTGTAGGAGATTTGTTCTGTAATGATTTGCAGAATTTTATTTTAACTTTATAGGACTTTGCATAAAATTTATGGTTTCTGGTTTTTGCTTTTATGGCATTTGTGTGTTTACTAATGTGTGTGTGTCTGTATCTGTTCTATGTAATTTCACTTTGGCTTTTATTTTTCTGTTAATTTTTTGGTTGTTGTGTAGTATTGTAACGAACAATAAAGGACTCAGTAATTAGTATTGTCAAACTGCTTTCTTGGTGAATCATTCCCATTTATAATATGAAAGAAATCAGAAGCAAAATGTTCAAAATTATACTATATTATACAAAATATAATCAACATCTTATTATTATAGTAAATATTAATCATAATGTGACTTAATGGGTTTTTTAAATGTCTACTTTATGTCATGAATAGACATCCATTTTTTATTTATTTGTAAATATACATTTAACATTTTTCTAAATTGTATCAGGTGGCAGAGTAAAGCCTTCTGTTTTCATCACATTGTATTAAAGTACATTTAATGGAATGATAGAAAAGTAATTATGTCAAGCATAAAAATAACCTATCTAAACAATATTATATTTTACTGTTCTTAACAATTATCAAAGTAAATTAAATTAAAAGAAACCATTAGTAGTATTTAAATCTTAACAATGTACTTTCTTTTAAGGATTTCACACTTACGGAATAAATAATAATTTAAAAATAAGGATAAAATAGCAAAGCCATTCAAAATATGTGTGAAAGCCATGAGTTAAATGTATTTGCTTTTTTGAATGGGAAGATCTAAAATTCCTGAAGCCTCAACAAGATATTTATTACTTCTCAGTAATATTCAGATGGGGATCATAGAGAATCTTAACGAAATAAGAGTGATGTGTGCATTAACTAGGTATCTTACAGAATTGTAATGAAATGAGAGTGAGGTGTGCATTATTTCCATGTCCTTTCTGATCCGTGTAAATTCTATACACAAATAATAGTTTACTTTCTGTGTGATATATACTTATTTTATTAAATTTGTTCATTTTCAATCCCATGATTTTTTTAAAAAAGGTCCAATTTTGTTCTATTTATTACTAAAAGACAATTGATTCTACATTTATACAACAATAGCGTCATTTATTCTTTCATTTATGGGTATCTAAGATGACTCCGATATCATATGGCCATGAAGAATACAAATGAAATTCACTTCCATAGTAAATGGCTTTGCTGTCTTTCAGTAGATTGGTATAGCTGTATACAATTATAGTTGAGTTTTCTTGTTAAGGAAACTCTATTTTAATCACCATAAGGAAAGTACTGTTTCTACCATGAGGCCATACGGCTTCTTTTCTCATTCAATTCTTGGGAAACTTTATTCTTTGTATATTATAGACATTTCAATTACGATGTGATAAAATCTTAATAAATCTGATAGATGGTGACATTAAATGTTTGTTTGCCAGAATTTGTTGACTTTTTCATTTTTACTGGAAAATATATTTTTAAATTTTTCTTAGCCCATATGATTTTGCATTATTCATTCTTGTTTTGAAGTTACTTAAGTTTTCTTACTATTAATCTCTTTGTCAGACAGAAAGCTGTTTCATTTAATTACCTTTATGTACATACTTTTTCTACACTTATTTCGTTTTTCTTCGTAGGGGCTAGAAGCCTTTTACTTTAACATAATTTAAATTGAGAATTATTGCAACTATTTCCTAAAATGCTTGAGTCTTTTTAAGATTACTTTTTATGCCTCTATTTTTAATTGGTTGCTCTATGTTTTATACTAGTAGTCTCAAGGATTTTGCTTAGAAACTTTAATAAAGGCTGAGTGGTAGACCTATAGTCTGAGTCTTTAACCTGTGGATATATGGCTTCTATGTGTTTACCTGTTAAAGCATCTGTACTTTTTTTGAATTTTTTATTATGTTTCTTTTTTAACATATACATTTATGTTATAACACATGAGTAAAATAAACTATATTCAGCAGGAAAGAACCACAAGACAATCTGGAATTATATAAATGTTACATTCATAGTGATTTGGACATTTGTATTTGGCGAACTTAAAGTAAACATCTTTCCTCTCTTGTTAAGTCGAAATTTCTGATTGGAGACTAATATCTATCATATCTCATCTCTATTAACTTAAAACATCTATCTTGATCTAAAAATATCTTAAACCCTAACCTACTAAGCTTAATTGAATCTGGTCTTCAAACCCATCAGAGACTTAAGAAGAGATAAAACTTAAATACCTGAGTGAACCCAGAGTGCAGATTAGCAGCTTCCAAAAACGAAAAAATGATGAGATAATTTACTACCTGAACAGGGTTCCCCTTGCATCTGTCTTTTTTAGAATTTCAACTTTATGAAAAATAAGATGGTTTTAGCTGCTTGCATTGTTTCTGAATCTTACATTAAGTTTTAATAGTCTAATGTTTATTAGGAAAATGTCAAAAGGAACTTAATCACACAAGATATGGCACCAATGACACACACCAAAGAAGCCATGCTCTCAAGTAAATATTAGCTAACAGTTTTGTATATTGAGACACTTATAGGATCATAGATGAGGTAGAATTTGCCAGGAGATGAGTGATTTGAATGCAGATACTTTTACCAAAAGCTATCCTTAGCTGGGTTTTGACACACAGTTGCAAGCCTGGAGATCCCAGCTCAGCTGACAGTCAGCTCCCTCAGATGAACTTCTGTGGAATAACATGAAAATGACTACTGATTTCTCTTCAGCATATCTGACATTACTTGAAACTGCTGTGGCTCTTTGAAATCTTTTTCTGTGTCTATTTAAAGTATACCATTCCATTTTACATTCCTAGAAAAAAAATACGTTAGCGGGCAAATTGGTATAACATTACTTTTGGAAACACGATACTTTAATAGTATTATTTCTGCTGAATCATAAACCTGTGCGTTACCATTATTGGGTGTCTTGAACAATATATTGCAAATCTTTTAGAATTTTCATTAGAGATATCTTTTGTTTTATTCTTTGTTTTATACTGTATTTGTTGTGTAAGCTTATGTATTTTATTTATTTTGAGGTTAATGTTAAGTAGAATTATTGTTGTAAGTTTTGTTTCATTAAGTCTGTCATTCATGTAGAGAAAGAGTACTGTGGGTTAGTTTTGTACCGTGCTATTGCATTAACTGTGTTACACAAACATAGTTACCTTTAATATAGGTGGACATTTTTTCCTTTTCCTTTTCAATATAATAAAATAACCTACAAAGGATATAATTTAATTTCTTCATGTTAGCAGGGGCTGTCTATGACTCAGTTGCTTGCCCTTGGATCCTTTTCCCCTAACTGGGCTGCCTTGTCCAGCTTCAATAGGAGAAGATGCACCTAGTTCTATTCTATGTTGATATGCAAAAGCTGGTTGCCATCCATGAGAGGTCTCCCAGTCTCAGAGGAGAAAGGGATGGGGGCATGGGCGGAGAGAAAGGGAGGACAGAGTAAAAAAGACTTTCCCAATATGAATATATCAGAACTGAATTGATTCTGAGATTGATTATAGCAACATCTAAAGAGAAGTAACAGAATAATCTTATCACCATTCCATAAAATAGTCAGACAAGGAATGTCTCAAAATTCATTTCATTAAGTGAGTGGATAAGGACAAAAGAAAATTGCAGAACAACTCTCTTGATTAGCATTAGTGTGCAAAAGTATTCAATAAAATCCGTGCAAACTAAACCCACCAAAAGATTAAAAAGCCAAACAATGCAGAGAACTTCATTTTATATAAAATGCTAGGTATTTTGACATAGGAAAATCAATAAATATAGCACAAAATAACTATAAGCAAGTATAAATATCACAGAGTAATTTTATTTTTTTTCTCCTTTATTAATTTATTCTTGTCACATCTCAATGGTTATCCCATCCCTTGTATCCTCCCATTCTTCCCTCCCTCCCAATTTCCCCTTATACCCCTCCCCTATGACTGTTCCTGAGGGGGATTACCTCCCCCTGTATATGCTCATAGGGTATCAAGTCTCTTCTTGGTAACCTGCTGTCCTTCCTCTTATTGCCACCAGGTCTCCCTGTCCAGGGGACATGGTCAAAGGTGAGGCACCAGAGTATGTGAGAAAGTAATATCCCACTCTCCACTCTACTGTGGAGAGTGTTCTGTCCATTGGCTAGATCTGGGTAGGGGCTTAAGGTTTACCGCCTGTATTGTCCTTGGCTGGTGCCTTAGTTTGAGCGGGACCCCTGGGCCCAAATCTGCCTATCATAATGTTCTACTTGTAGGCTTCTAGGACCCTCTGGGTCCTTCTACTTTGCCTTTCTCCCATGATTCTTTCATCTAGAGTCCCACTAGAATGTCCTCTCCTCTATCGCAGTTTCCTGGTAAGTGAAGGCTTGCGTGGGACATGCCCCTTGGACTAATATGCAGATCAAAATACCTTATAAAAATCAGCACCCAAACAAAATGAAAATTGTGAAGAACTAGCAATTGGAAGTCTATCCTTGGCTGAGCAGAGTGGAGTACACTATTAGTTTCTTCTCTAAGGAGGCAGAGATAAGTGGATTTCTGTGAGTTTGAGGCCAGACTGGTCTACATAGTGAGTTCTAGAACAGCCAGAGCTATGTAGTTAGACTCTGTCTCAATTATCTAACTAATTAATTAATTCATTAACAAATAAATGCAAGACTAGCACTCAGTGTAGTACACCATACCTAATAAACTGATAATTTATATCATAAAAAGGATGAAAAATGAAAAGATTTCCACACATCATCAGGTTTGAAACAATTACTATCCTTTTTATTCCTTTTCAGTAGATACGTTATTATTTACCACATCAGGAAGATAAAGGAAATAAATGTATACAAAGAAAACTGAAAGAAATTATTTTTGTGAACATATATGTTCTGATTTTGTACCAATATGAAATATATTGGTAAGCTTAAAGTATTAAGATGAGGTTTAATTTTTTTCATGAAGCAGCCCTTTTTAAATTTTTAAGAAGTATTTTATTTACTTTATGTCCCATATGCCCTAGTCCCATTCCCTAACTCTAGCTGGAAGCCCACTGCAGACACCCTTTCCTGTCTGGCACCATCCTTAAGGGATCACAAAGATGTTCTCTAACCTTCCTTGGTCCAACTCATGCCAGTATCCCAGTTTTCAACACCAGCAAGCATTCTCTGTGAACACATCAGCCTAGGACTCCTCAGAAACAGATCAGTACCTTATTCAATCATTATCAGAGAAGCTTCTTCCTACAACAGATGCTGAGACCCATAGTCAAATATTGAGAAAGAGAGAGAGAGAGAGAGAGAGAGAGAGAGAGAGAGAGAGAGAGAGAGAGAGAGAGAAAGTGTCAGTCCTTGGAACATACCTAAATGAGGTATCTCCACCATATTCCTTCTGTCAGAGCTTAAGGAGCCCTATGGAAAAGGAAGAGGAAAGAGTGTAAAAGCCAGAGGAGTTGAAGGACAGTAGAGAACAAGGCCCCCTTGAATCAAGTGAACAAGACTCGTATGAACTCATAGAGATAGAAGGAGCAAACAGAGGGCTATCTTAGGTTTGCACTAGGCCTTTGAAAATGTATATACTTAATCAGCTTTCAGTTATACTTTTTATGGGACCCTTTCCTGGGTGTGTTTGTGAATGGACTTTGTAATCCTTTTCTTTCTGTCTGGTTGCAGCTTCATTGTGATGTTTTTTTTTTGTTTTAAGATTGTTGCATTTTATTTTGTTATGTTTGGTTGTTATACCTTCAAAGTCTGTTTTAATAAGAGTCAGAAAGGTAGTAGATCTGGAGGTGAGTATAAATGAGGAGGAAGTGGAAGGAATTGATATAGGAAAAACAGTAATTAGGATTAACTGCATGAGAAAATGGTCTATTTTCTTTTTTTTTAATTTTAGTATTCATCTTTATTTTCATAGGATAAATTCTTTACAAATGTAGTTACGGCATCAAATAACATAAGACTTTTGATGTACACTCAAACTGTGAGTTGGAAACTATGTATATCCTGTGGGGAGGGCTCCCATCCTTTTATCCTAAGACTTGTGAGTTTGAGGGATGTTACTAGAAAACCTAAGAACAAGTATCCCTCAGTAGAAGAATGGATAAAGAAACTGTGGTACATATACACTATGGAATACTACTCAGCTATTAAAAAAAGGAATTCCTGAAATTTGTGGACAAATGGATTGATCTAGAAATGATCATAATGAATGAGTTAACCCAGAAGCAGAAACAATCAAGTGGTATATACTCACTTATATCTGCACACTAGCCCAAGGGGCAAGTCCCACGAAAGCCTTCACTTACCAGGAAACTGGGACAGAGGGGAGGACATCCCATTGAGACTCTAGATGAGAGAAGCATGGGAGAATGGCAAAGTAGAAGGATCCTGAGAGTACTAGAAACCTACAAGTGAAACATTATGATAGGCAGATTTGGGCCTAGGAGTCCCGCTCAAACTAAGGTACCAGCCAAGGACAATACAGGCCACAAAACTTTAAACCCCTACCCAGATCTAGCCAATGGTCAGATACTACTTTTTTTTTATTATTGTTTTGTAGACTAACTTGAAATGAAGTATCATCACAGTACCACCAATGTTTTTAATTTTTGTTTTGTCTATTCTTGATCATTTGTGTGTTTCCATATGAATCCTAAGATCATTTTGTCTTCAATTTACATTTAGAGTTTGCAACTAAGCTATATTGCCATGAGTTATGTCTAGAGTATTGAAAGTGTAGAAAACAGCCAGTTGGAAGCATTTTTATGGGAATGCCAAGGCATGCAAGACTAAGCGACTCCATGTTCCCTAGTAACGATGATTCTCCGATGGAAAACACACTTACATTCATAGCTCGCATATATTAGTTCTCTCTATTCTCTTATGAACTCACATTACAGTTCCAAACTATAAGGTCCTCGGCTTCCTATAAGCCCTTCTAACCATCAGATACACGAGTGCCTAAAAATGTGTTTCTGGTCACAAGTACTTTCATGTGTTCTCGTATTCTTGAGGCCATAGCTTGCTTATCTAAGGTATATCAGGGAAATCCTATGAATCATGGGTGGATAAAGTGAATGGGCTATTGCTCTTTCTTCATTAAAATTTGACAGTGTGGTTCTTTTCAGCATCTATCTGCCATGGCACAGTGAGAACAATAGGAGATAGTAGGTTCTCATCCTCATTTCCTCAGTAGGTGGGTGCCAGGGCTTCTGTGGTATACAATAATTTAGCAGTGTTCCAGTAGATGGCATACCTATGAGACTCAGAGCCTTTTCTATTTTTCGTTAAGTAGAACCCCGTTGTAACCAATATTCTATTTTCTTTCTACTTACCGTCATTTTTTTTTTGTGGGGGGGAGAGGGAGAACAAAGGACAGGATGCCAAGGTTAGTGTCTAATTGTGATCCTCCTTTTTTCATAAACCCAAAGTTATGTATTTGTAACATTCTCATAATCTGTGCCTACTATTTATGGTTGCTTTCTGTTTACATTTTAAGCTACTCACATTTTCCTGTAGCTTTTCACCTAGTTCTTGTTTTAAATTAGTGAAGAAACAGGTGAGTCATTGGTTTTTCTACCATGGTACTTTGCCTGTTTTTACAATTCTTACTACTTCTTCTTTTGAACTAAATAATTTTCTACATCATATAATATATTTTATTATTGTTCCTTACTAAATGAAACAAATTTTAATTTCAAATAATTTCACACAAACACTCAGGCACACATACACACAAAACCCAGAATCCATAAAAACAAAAAGTCAGAAACCATAATAGGCAGGAAAAAGAGAATTAAAACAAAACAAAACAAAACAAAACAGAAAGTGCTAATGATATATCATAGCCTCCTCCTCAAATCTACGGAAATATGACTAAGTTCATGTTACAGTGGCCATCAATGGGGCTTGCTCTTAAGAGTGGTGTTTTATATCTAATAAAACCTCATTGGAGAAAACCTTTTTTCTTTCTAAGTAGTTGTCATTTGGGTACAGCCTCTTAGTTAGGGATGGAACCTGCTAATCCAGTCCACCCTTGATGCTTGAACCCCATCTGGCTTGATCCTATGCATGCTCTGTTCATGCTGCCAAAGTCGCTGAATTCATATGCAAATTAGTCCTGTTAAATCTGGAAAACATTGTTTCCTTGATATCATTCATCCCCTCTGAGTCTTATAAGCTTTCTGCCTCCTTCTTAGGGATCTGTGAGCCTTGAAGGAAGGGGATTGATAAAGACTTCCATTTCAGTCTCTTACTCCTTACACATTGCACAAAAGTGGGTCTATGAGTTTGTTACCATCTACTGAAGGAGGAAGCTTCTCTGATGAGGACCGAGTGAGATACTGATTTATGGGTATGTGAGAACATCACTAGGAGTCTTTTGTTTTCCTTTAGTAGAATCAGAGCATTTTGTTTTTTCATAGACACACAGCCTAATGTCAGGATATTGGCATCCCTAGCAGTGTTAGGCATAAGTTCCATGTCATGGATTGGGTCTTAAATCCTATCAGGTAGCTGGTTTTGTATAATCATTACTTTCTATCTTCATATTATATCCCCATTTGGCATGTTCAAATGCGTAATCTATATTTCTTTGTAAAATTTCTATGTTTCAGTCATATCCATGATTCTTAAGGGACTTAAGGGACAAGATATGTGTATGAATATTATATCTTTTTAATGTAGAAATAACAAAACAATTCTTCATTTTACATCTATTTTTGACCTCCTGGTATGTGACCCAAGGGTATGACACACTGATTTTTCATTAAGAACATGCAATTTATCAAAAATCTTTGCACAGCTAATTTCTGTACAATTTATTCTCCTGATTATGTTTTGTTACAAGTGTCTGAATGAAAAATATACCCTGATAAATTATATATTTTTGTTATACATCCAAATCTAATTGTCCCACAGCATCAGCCATTACCTTATCAAAACATCACTGGCTTCCTAAAATACTTAAATATCTTTAGTAACAGCATTTGAGCTTCAAAAATATTTCATCATCAACGTATGCATCATTCATTGCCTTGCATGCTCATACTAATTTTAAAATCAATTTCATTGTGTTTTGAATCTCATGTATTTTATTATACAAAATGTAATATTCCAATGAAAATGCTGCATTCATTTTACTTAGAAATAATAGTGAATTGCAATGTACAATTGATTTAATGACAGGGTTATTATGTTCCGTACCACAATTAGATTGATTCAAGGGATTTTTGTGTTGTAAGTGCTTTATTTTGAAAGTCAAACAGTACTTTCATTGAATACTTAAATTGTAAGACTTTATTTCTTTAGAGAATTCTATCATATTTACTTGTGTGAAATCAACTTTTCTATTGAATATGTGCACTCATCATGCTAATTACATTAATAATCTAATGGTGTTTTACCTCTAAAAAATTATTTTTAAGTCCAAGTTGAAAATGTATGTTTGATAAAAATATACTTAATTTATACAGACATACTTTTAGATCATACCATTTTATAGTCTGTAAATGAACCACATGTAATACTGACAGTCTTCCATTACAACTCATAATTGTACTAAAAACCTAAAAAGCCGAGACTAGAGAGATGCCAGCTAAAATCGCTAGCTGCTCTTACACAGGACCAGAGTTGACTTTCTACCATTCATGTGGAACAACTGAAAACTTCCAAAAACTTCAGAAAATTTGATACCTATATTTACTTTCAACAGTAATACATCACACCAAAATATTTAATGGCTAAAAAAATTACACGACCAGTACTTATGAACATTTTCATATTGTTCAGTAGAGACAATAAAAGATCTTTCTCAGTATACTCTTTTACTTGAGTGGTGAATCATTCTTCTTTTTTTTTTTTTCTTCCCAAGACAGGGTTTCTGTGTGTAGCCTTGGCTGCCCTAGACTCACTTTGTAGACCAGGCTGGCCTCAAACTCATAGTGATCCATCTGCCTCTGCCTCTTGAGTGCTGGGATTAAGAACATGTGCTACCATGCCCAAAAAATCATTTTTTTATATCCAAGCGTATAGCTATTTACCTATCGTATGTTAAGGCAACTATCATATAGTAAACAAGTCAAAAGTTATATAAATGTCCATATCTGTAAATGATTCACGAGTACTTTTGACCTATGATTCTTCCCTGGTTTTGTTATCTGCTTTGGCAGTGCTTTGAAGTACATCTCAGAATTGCTTACTTACTTTCGTACTTTTATTAGAAGATTACCCACTCATCTTGGTTTTCAGTTTGTGAGTTCCCCCATTGCCTCACTGCTGTCTATAACCCTTTCCTATTTTAATTTATATAGTTTATCATATGTATCTATACTTGACTTTTTGAATCTCAATCATATTTCCTTTATTATTGCATTGCTGTTGGTTGTGTGTAAGAGCAGTATGCTTAAGTACTGCATATGTTACCTGAAGTTTAGGAGTACTTAATTCCACATGCAAGTGACAGTGGCATTTTCAAGCGTCCTTTGACAATCAGAACTATTTGTAGATATTATTAACTGTTACTTGAAGAAAGATATCATGAAAATCAGTGCTCTCTGTTTCTATGGCAATGCTTCCACCTTTAGGCTTTTCTTGATTTCAATGTGTTTACTTCCTGAAACCATTCCTTGGTGCAGAACAAGCTCACTATTTGCTTCTAACAAGCAATGTGGAGCCTGTGACAGAAAACATGGATATTCAACAAGTTAAACAAAGTGATCCTATTAATTAGAAGTAGGCTTTGAGGGACAAAGTATATCAATAATTTACTGCAAATTGATCCTCCAGGCCTCAGGCGTATACTGATGAAATTTGATAGTCTCAGCATATCACTGCCTTCTTCTTTTCATTTTATTTTATTAATTTTTAAATTTTTTTCTGCTTTTTTAAATTTTAATGATTTATTCAGATTACAACTCAATTGGTTTTTTTGGTTGGTTGGTTGGTTGGAATAATTGCTCAATTATATTTATAGCTGCTTTAAGATGTCATTCAACCAAAGAATGATAAAAAAAAAACCTGTGGTAAATTTAAAAAGTGGAATACTACTCAGCTTATAAAAACAAGGACATCTAACAATAATATGGGGGTTAGGAAAATGCCTGAAATAATTCACTTTATCCATTAATCCTTTACTTATCCAAGCTGCATATGTTCATGCAACAAGTGAGAATGTGGTAAGTTGTGTCATTCTTGAACTATATGAAATATCTCATGTTATAGTACCCTGAAATTAATTGGAAAAGAGAATTCATTATTTTTACTTGATGCTAATTTAAAATTTTTAAATAATTATGGTTATAGTCACTGTATACATTCTAAAAATTTCACCAACATTTAAATATTATTTCCAGGATTAACTCTTGAATGTAATTCTTGTAAAGAAGATAATCACACAACCATACAATTGAGCTTAAATATGTAAGTTTTCTATTTTTCTTGATGCAAATATGTTACAATGGCTCACTTAAAATACAAATATGAAACTGCCCATAATAATGGTCACCACAGAGAACAGATTACAATGGTGTGAGGAAACCGTGGACGCAACTGTGATTCTCTATTGCAGTGATTTTCAGCCTGTGGGCCGCAACCATCACAAAACACACATTTCAGATGATCTGAGGAATGGAGAAAACCACTCAAAAGCAAAATTGCAGTTATGAAATAACAATTAATGCAAATTTATTCTTGTGGGTTCCTAAGACCATTGGAAATCATTTCCCTGTGGTCGCAACCAACAGGTTGACGACTGCTGTTCAAACATGCTCTAAGGTTTACAAGTCTCTGAGTGCCTGTGAGAAGTTATCAAACCATTGAAGCTTCTTAGCCAAAACCATTTGACTTCGACTCTCAGAAACTAGAAATTGAGAATCTACCTTTGCGATTTAACTCCCAAGAAATTCTAATCCATTTGCATACTCCAGCTAGAGAGCCAATGTTAGTTCAAATATAATTTTCTTCCCAAAACATCCACTATAATGTTTCATACATCCCCTGAATCGTTCATACTTATCACCTCTTTCTATAGAAAACAGAAAAAATCACCATTGGCTGGCCCTGAGATTGTAACTGAGCTATGTTGTAGGAAAAATAAAGATATGGAAGGAAACACAAATATGAAGCTACTGATAATCAATTCATGAGAACACAGGAATATATAGGTATCACGTAGTCATGTCATGCCAAAGCGGTATGGGTTACACCACTTACTAACGACCTTACATGTAACCACAACTTCAGAGTATAAATATTTTAAATGTCTTAAAGAAACAGTTACAAGGTCTGATAAAATGTCTTCATTTTGAATACAAAGCATTTAATAAATACTGTATAATGTGCAATATCCCTTTAAAACACGTACTGTGTTCAAATGTAACCAGATCCATAGGAAGAAGAAAATCACAAGGAAAAGAGTTTACAATCTGGTAATAAAATAGAAACCTATAATTAGTCTAAGCCTTTTTCAAATTCTTCTAAAGTATTAAATTTGAATAAAAATTTAACATCATCTAAGTAAATTCATAAAAAAATGCACTGAACTACTTAATGAGTTACTAAAACATAGGGCCTAAATCAAGTTATTACATGTATTATATTTTAACTTATTTTGATATCTTCTTATGTTTTACATTTTCTTAATAGATTATTAACTTCAAATGTAAACAACAATGAGTTAATCCTATGAAGCTATCAAAAGACTTTGAGTAATTGGGAATATATAGGAATATCTATTGCTTTTGAGTATAAGTGTTTTAGAGGGGAAGTGTCACCTACTAAGCCTTCTTAATCATGCACATGGGAACAAGCCTTTTCTGTAAAAACTGGATCAAGTTAAAGAAGCTCTTCAGAGTGAATGGCTTGGCACAGAGGTAGTTTTGCTTGTGTTGGTGACATCTCAATATGTACAGATATTTTTCATTATTTTTCTTAATATATATGTATATATCATATATGTACACATAATATCATATATTACATGTGTGACATTATCTGTCTTAGAACACACACACATTATATATATATATATAATATATATATAATATATATATATATATATTTGTATACTCCATGCTTAATGGTCCTCCAATCATATACTAAGTCAATTATGATGTCATTTGAAGGCTAGGTAAATTTTAAGTACCATTCACACGTTGTTTACTTGCATACACTTGTAGATTTCTTCTAAAAATCACCAAGAAAATACAACAGGATCAAAAAGTGAGCCTGACAAAGTAGGCAGGCTCGGAACAAGTTATGTAAATTGAAAATACAAATCTCACGAACGCAGAATCAATGTAGAATGCTGTACTTTGCTGTGGAACAACATGAAACTTCTTTAGTCTTAACTGTATCTAAGAGAAGGGCTGTGTGATTAGATTTCATCAAGGTGTATAACTATAGCTAATAAATAAAAATTATGTATTTATGATGGGTGTGCTAAGTGCAGACACTCTTTCTAGCTAAACCCTCTCAAAAATACTAGTATGCTTTATAGAATAGCCAACAGTATAAAACATGAACTTAAACTCAGCAAGAAATATAATGATTTCACTACAGTTAAGCAAATGATCTAGGAAATGTGGACAAAGAAACTTAATGCTTTGAGTTATTTACAATATTCATGAGAAAAAGAAGGTTTAAGTTTCAGTGATTATCTTGTCACTGTTGATAAGTATCTATTAAGTAAAGATCCCAGATACTGAAACTGTGTCTTTAATATATAATGACAAACCATCTGATACCTACATAGAAAATTATAAATGAGCTGAATGCATTTATGTGCAACTACATCTAATATGTTTTACCTCATTACCAATAATTGAATTTTTTGGAATGCAACATTGAAAAATGTAGGATAGTTTTGCTACCAAAAAAGAAATAAATATATTCAAAGATCCAAAAAAAAATTATTGTAGGAATGAGGAATGAACCAATAATACTCAACAGAGCCCAAGTATGGCACCCCCAACAAACACACACACACACACACTCACACACAAACACACACACACACACAAAGTAATAGTTCAGCCTCTAGAAATAGTTCAGCCTCTAGAATTAGAACTTCTCTTACGTTAACAATCCGCAGTTTGAAGCTAGCTATACGCATTTTTCTTTTAACAAATGAAATCTGCATGTAATGAAAATGAAATCTGCACGTAATGCAAACTCTAAAATAAAAGTTCCAGTTGTAAGAAACTGGTGGAAGAATTGAACCAGCCCACACACTGGCCGCCATGGCAGCCGGAAGCTGTGCCGTGTGCCTTACCTTCTCTTCCCGCAGCCTCTGGGCCTCAAGCTTGTGGGGAAGGCTGAATCGCAGCAGCATGTTCTCCTGATAATTGCCCCATCTGGAGGGAATTGCCCTGGTCAGGGTTCCCCTTTTCTCCACCTCTATCGCCCCAATGTGGATGGTGGCACCTCCTGTCTCTGTTGGGACTTCTCCGAAAGATCATATGCCCCACAATGCTCCTTAAAGACCTCCTTCTACTTAACTCCAGGTGCCGTCCTCCCCTGCGCCTGCGCAGACGCTGGCCTTTTGTGGGCGCCAAGCTTCCTCACCTGCGCTGAGCAAGAGAATCCTCCCACAATAAACCATCAGCTTGAAAAAAAGAAAAAAAAAAAAAGAAAGAAAGAAAGAAAAAAAAAAGAAAGAAAAACTCTCGCATATGTGCAAAATAGGTGAGTTAAGAGAAGATAAAAAAGAGCATTGACTAAAGTTCAAATATAACTCTTAATGATCAAAAACTTAACTCATAAATCACAATTCTATATACTGAGCATGATTTAAAAAGAGTACAAAGCCATTTTCCCACAGAAGGAGCAACATGAGAAACAAGTGTCCACATGGATGAATGTAAAGCATATTTATTTGTAAACCACTCATTTAAAATTTGCGAAGTAGTTTATTATAATTTGTTTATGCCTTAATATAGAATGCATTTACATTCCATATAGAAAACAGAATGAATTACACCGGTTTAAAATTTAGAAAGTTGTGAAAGAAGAGAGAAAAGTGAAACATAATTTTGAGTACATCTTAAAATATATTCTGAGTCATATACAGTAAAAATGTTTAATCTGCTAAGTTCATATTGAATATAGAACTACTTTTTTTCCCAAGTGAATTGCAGAGCATTAAAATACATTTTTATTTCTTTTTTTGTTTGTTTGAGATATTTTATAAATTCAAGAAAATGATGCTTAGAGTTTATATAATAGTTACTAATTTGTTGTTGTTGTTTCATTAACAGCGTGGTACTTATTCATTCTTTAGACTATTGCTTAACTATGTTCAGGGATCCTAGAAGGCTGGTTACACTCTTGTTACTTTTCTGTTAAGGTCTAGTCACCTCAGGAGTCTTTCATGCTTATGCTCTTCCTCTACATTTACTGCATTGAGGCATTTCTTTCTATAATTTGCAAATATATACTTGGATTTATAAAGCTATGATATTCTGATACATTATTGTTTCAGTGATGCTCACAGAATAACGGATGCTCTTCCAGGTATGTGTGCATATTATCTTTAACTGAAATTCCCTAAATCATGAGTCACCGTAGCTGTAAACCCAGGGAGACAATTACTCAAAACCAATAGATGAAAACAACATATACCATTTCCTATTTATATAATATATGTGCTCATTTTATTATTTGTGATTTTTTTTTGTCTGCATGTCTGATGTATGTGCAACATATGTGTGACTGGTTCCTGTAAAGAAATGAATAGGGCGGTGGGTCCCCTGGAAATGGAATTATGGATGGATGTGAAGCACCAAATAGAAGCTTCACACAAAACCCCGGTTCTCAGCACTAGTAACACATACTCACTCACACCTGATCAGCTATCTCTTCAGTTCCTGCCTAATACAGAAAAGCATGTTTACTTTTTTTTGACATGATAATAAATTACACTATTTCATTTTCTTCCCATTTTTATTATTTTTCTTTTTTTACAGGTACATTTATATTATTACACACACATACAACACACACACACACACACACACACACACACATATATAATAAACTACATAGAGCAAGAAGAACTACGAAACAATCAGGAGTTATATAAATGTTATGATCATAATGTTTTGCCTATTTGTATTTGGCCACCTTGAAGAAAACATCTTTCCGATCTTTGTAAGTCTAAAGTTCTGAATGTGAATCAATATATGCCATATTTTATCCCTATCAACTTAAAACATCTATCTAGACCTAAAAACATCTTAACTCCTAAACAACTAAGCATCACTGCAAAAATAAACTATCTAGTCTTCAACCCCATCAAAAATTGTGAAGGAATAAAATTGATTATGTGAGTAAACAGGAAGTGCAAGTTAGCAGATTCCAAAATGAAAAATGACAGTCTGCTTCTCTTCCTTGCTCTCTATCATAATCATAGCCTTATTTTTATTAATTAGTCACATATATATATATATATATATATATATACATTCATGTATATATTCTTAAATGAATAATTACAAGCTATATTCCATCTATATAATGATGTTATTATGTATGTTTTCAGGGCTGAGCATTTAATATTACATAGCCAGTTGTTGTACTCTTTCACCAGGAAATTTATTTTCTTACTCTCAGCAATTTTGGTTACCTGTACTTCTTTGTTAATGGGGTGCTTGTTCTGTTCTTATTTAGAGAAACTTTATGGGTACAGCTTCTAATGTTTCTAAGAGACAAGTGTTTTAAAAATTGGATCCTTCTGAAAAATTGAAAGCTATATTTGGGTTGTTTAAACCTTCTTTTGTGTATGTATCAATTATGGGAACAAAAAATAAATGTTGAGTGATCAGTGTGACTCAGCTCTCTAAGTCGTCATAAACTGTCCTTTGTCTTTAGTAAGAGCAACTGAAAAGCAATGTAGGCTGTGGATTTTTCTAATGCTGTTTGAAATTAGAGAATTATATGAAATACCTGACTTGTGTTCATACTAAAGTTGGAATGTTATTTCCTTCGAGGCCTATAAAAGTACGTGTATTTAATATTTAACTCACTTTGATGCTACTAGAGATAGTATTCACATCTTGATGCATTTCTTGAAGAGACAATATATTTGATATCTACAATAAATGGCATAGAGGTGGGAGGAACACAGAAAGAAGAGACAGGAAATATAAAATAATTGGGATATTACTATGAATTAATATTTGTTATTAGAAATGCACAGCCCAACAGTGTTTTCCAGCATGATCATGACACATTTCTTTTTAGTGTCCCAAAGCATGCTGAAGTAAAAGAAATTCAGTTCTCACGTAAAGCTCAAATGTGTCTCATCTTTATATGTCAGAGCCGACAATAGGACTTGTTGCAACTATCTTAGAATGTGCTTTTCTTAAAACGTTAGTAAGAAAGTCATCATTTCCTCTAACAATTCTACTTCACACCAGTTTCTCCCAATTATGAGAAACAGAAACCTAAAATCATATTTGTGTTTCCATGTTCACAGCATTATAATTTTTAATGATCAAACTGAAGACAAAATCCACAATCAGTGAGAATATGCACACAAATTGAGAGAGAGAGAGAGAGAGAGAGAGAGAGAGAGAGAGAGAGGGAGAGGCATTCAGCCTTTAAAAACTATTCACTGAGCCATGTGTGGTGGACCATGCCTTTAACCCCAGCACTTGGTGGGCAGAGGCAGGAGAATCTCTGTTTATTAGAGGCCAGCCTGGTCTACAAACAAACAAACAAAACTATTTACTGTTAAACTTGGAAAGAAATTCGAATACCTAAGTCAATACATACAGATGAGTGCTGTGGGTAACATTTGAATTAAAATAAACAACACATAATAGCAAATATAATGTATTGCTAAACCTGTGTTACAAAAATATCATAATCAACATTGACAGAGGCAGAAGGCTTGTGAGGAGCTAGGAAAGCAGAATTGTTAATTGATGCAGAATTTCAGGCGTATTAGGGCAAAGGTGATGGGTGTCAGTGGTTATTTTACAATGAGTGAACTTAACATCAATAAACTATAAACTCAAAGCACTTCAAATAATAAGTATTGTAATGTGTATATTTAAAAAGGCAGAAAGACAAATGTAAATAAACAAAAAGTTTCACAAATTAGCTTTTCCAGCTATCATTAACTATTAATGGAGACAATGATACAATAAATCTTTGTCTTATACTCTAAGTGCTCATAAGGATAGACATTCTACAAATTAAGGTTGATTTTATTACAAAATATTTATAGAATTGGTTCCAATTTAATCATAACAGAAAAAATGACTTTGTCTAAAATGCACTCCCAAAATAATGAACTTGATAGTGTAAAATACTGAGTAAAAATGTATAGTGTTTGAAACATACATTTAAAATATCAGCATGCAATGCACATCTGGTGCTACCTAGATGTCTGGAAGCTCATGGCCTTTCCTCGTTGAACAGCACAACACCATAGGACCATATTGGAGACAGTCTTTCTAAGTCATGAAAGCCCATCACTGATTTTTCATTAATACTGAACATTTTGTTGTTGTGTACAAAATTGAAGACATGTAAAAGCAAAGAACCAATGATTTAAGTATGATAGCAGCAGATGTGGGAGCAAAGTAGGACAAGTGAGTACACAGTAATAATATATTTTAGCATTCTACATATGAGATGCACACATTGAAATCTCATACAATTGTTAATATAACTGTATACCTGCTTTATGTAAATTACAAGCTACATACTGGTAAAGTTCATTTATTTTATTTATCTAATTTAAAATATATTCATTAACATGTTTAGGTATAAAATTTTGTGTCTGACTAATTTAAAATCGGGGAAAATAATATACATTTATGTTTGTAGTATATGAAAGTAAAATTCAGTTACATTTTCTTGAGTTGAATGTGCTTCAGAAAAACAGCTATATTTTACATGCAGTGAAGTGGAAAAACATGTTAGTGAATCTTTGGTTCATTCTGTGGCTTTCACCAATGCCTACCACACAAGAATGACTGACGATACAGTTAGACTTTGAAACAAGAAGCATGGAAGCAAATATTTAACTTGATGGCCTTGTGAAAGTGTAGCGTTTCTTCAATGATACTACTGCAGGACTCAGTACAGAGGTTTAAAGTTTCTGTACGAATAGTCTCTCCACAGTAATAAAGTCTTTAACACGTTTGGTACAGTGACCTTTGGTGAGAACTCATTTTTAGTGTGTGGTTCACCTTCACCTTTCCTGGTGAATGCTAAGACTGTCAGAAGAACCAAGGAACCTTGATCCTCTGAGATCTCTGGGGACTACTGCTCTCTCCTGGTTTCATTAGAGCTGAGACGTTTTCAGTAGGCACAGTGTGTCACAGGTCATGATGGAAACATCATCTATGAACAAAGTGAACAGAGAGCCTCATTCTCAAGTCTTATTGGATTTGATGTTTGGCAGATAGTTAACTGGTGGTGATTCATTAATTGGTGGTGATTCATACTGAATTAGTACTGTAGTATTAATCTATGATATATATATATATATATATATATATATATATATATATATATATATATATTAGATGGCACAGTTTTTTATGGCTGTACTACAAAAACAAGTCCATTCTCTCATATTTTCAAAGTCAGATTATATTTATGTTCTTCATTGTTATAAAAGGTATACATATGGTAAGCCATTTAATTATTGTGGCATGGAGCAATATATATAACAATTATTAATACTAATAATAAACCTGACTTCCAACTTTTCAAAATAATGAATTGCTGAGATTTAAAGTTAGTTGACTTAAATTGTCATTAGCTTTCTATGCTATATTAAAGCATTTCTTATTTACATGGATTTGATGATAAATCTGAAAGTAATTCAGAAATCCAATTAAAACAATTAATTAAACATGTTACTTAGAGTTTTAATCTTGATGTGCTTAATAAGATATGAGTAGAAGCCTAATTGCCTCTGTGTGATTTATATTTTGTCACCTTGGAGCTCTCTTAGTGTTTGTCCCTAGGGGTAATTTGACTAGAAATGCTCTTCAGACTTTGGCTATAGTTCTCCCTTGATTCGGTTCTAATAGTGACACTGGCGAATACACATTTAAATTCAACTAGTTCAAGTGTGTCCATAAATAATCACTAGTGTGCAGAGCAAGGCGCATGCCATGCACATTGTTAATCTGTAGAAAACTTGCTTTCCAATTAAGGAAACTCAATCTGAGGCATTCTGAAAAGAGTGTTTGAAAGACACTTTCATGATTTCACTACTACTTCTTACTTACTAGGGGAGCCACCAAGTAGTCCTTGTTTGAGATTGTGTGAGAAAGACAGCAACTTCACACTCAAAATATCTTTACTTACTTCTACATCAGTTCACTGATCAATGAGAGGTGAATGGCTTGCCTAGAAAGCTTCTATTTACCAGATCTGAAAAAGTGGTAATATTTGAGACCTACAGAAATGAAATGGAAATATTTCTAAAAACGCAAGTATGCTAAGATGATGCTTTTGTGGGAGAAGTCAAAGTATCATGTAGATTATATTTTATTTCAGTGAAATGTTCATTTCTTATAAACATTGTGATGAAGAAAAACATAAATATTAAAAAATTCTAGCTAAATATCCTATATCTAAAGAACAGTTAACCTTTTTTGTATAAGCAGTAAAATAGATTGAGTTGATATTGAATAATCCAACATTATCCTTAAGTTCTATAAAATAATGTATAAAGCGAAATAAATGAACAACAAAATGGTATAAAATTACAATAAATTTAATGTACTAAATAACATAGAAGTGGAGTGTTTAGAAGGCACTTTAATGGACTCCAGTTCATACTAATATCCTGGAAATATAGTAATAATTTTTACTCTCAGTCCCATGTTTGTTGTTAAACAAAAAGGTTTTTAAAAGTGGCAGATGTTCTTATTTAATTATTTGGTAAGGCTATAGAGAAATACAAATTCTACCTTGTTATCAACAAGGAGGATATAGACTCTTGGAAGGCAGACTCAAGGGAATGGTGTCTTATTTCATTGTCCTGTAAGATTTGAATTTGTTTCTTTGCCAGACAGACCTCTGAAAAATGTATCTCAGATGAGGAATTTAGAAAGAAATCTAAGTCCTAAAAATGAATCAGACCTCACAAACAAGAAAATAATGTGTCTTAACAAATTGTAAGGGGATGATTGCTTCCAGAAAGAAACGATCAATTAAAATTTAACTTCTATTTTAAGTTATTAAAAAGGAAGAAGAATAGAAACTCTGGTGCATATATTTGGTCTTTGGAAAATGATTAGGACCCTTTATTGGCTTGGCTCATGTTCATAAAGAAGAGAGAGACCAAACTCATATTCTCCCTGTCACTTTCTGAACTATCTGTTAACTGTCAGCAGCAAGTTATCATCAGACAAGTGTGCTTTATAGCATATACTCTTGTATTCATACAAGTAAAAAAGAAAGAACTCTGAATGAAAGGAGAACACTGAAATGGATATAAAAACACATTACTCTGTACCCTTTTTTAAAAAAATTATTTTTTACTATTTTTGCAACATGTTGAATACTTTTTTAAATTTAATATTATTGTATTAATTTTTTTCCGTCAAGATTCATGAAAATAACAAATATCAAGTCCAAGTAAATCCCTGGAATTGAATATTTTTAAGTTATCTTTTTATTTTTTTTCCTTTATTTATTTAATCACTTTACCGGCTGATTCCAGGTCCCTTCCTCCTTTCCTCCCAGCCCCACCCTCATGGCACTGACCCCATATTCCCCCATATCCTTCTTCTCAGAGAATGGTACCCCAAAATGTACCATCCCACCCAGGTATCTCAAGTTACAGCAGGCCTAAATATATCCTTCCCAATTGAGGCCTGAAGAAGCAGCCCAGCTAGGGGAAAGGGATCCAGAGTCAGACAACACAGTCAGAGACGGAGACAGTCCACACTCCCATTGTCAGGGGATCCACATGTTGACCATCTGCTTCACATATGCTACTTATGTGTTTTATGTGTAGTGGTTGTAGGTCCAGCCCATGCATGCTTTTTTTTTTTTTTTTTTTTTTTTTTTTTTTTTTTTTTTTTTTTTTTTGGTTAGTGGTTTAGTCTCTGTGTGTTTCCATGTGCCTAGCTTAGATTACTCTGTAGATCTTATGGAGTCTTTGACCTCTCTGGTTCCAACAAACCTTCCAACTCTTCAGTAAAACTCAGCCTATTGTTTGGCTGTGGGTCTCCGCATCTGTTTCCATCAGCCGTTCGATGAAGCCTCACAGAATATAGTTATGCTAAGGCTCCTGTCTGTAAGCATAACAAGATATCATTAATAGTGTTAGAGGTTGGGTCTCTCCCATGGGGTGAGCCTCAAGTTGGGCTACTCATTGGTTTCTCGTCTGCTAACTCTGATTCATCTTTATCCCAAAACTTCTTGGAGGCCATACAAATTTGGGGCTGAAGGATTTACAGGTGTGTTAGGGTCCCCCTCCCTCCATTGGAAGTACCACCTGGGTCCAGGAGGTGGCCACTTCAGTCTTCTTAACCGCTGGTATTAGGATTCTCAGCTAGGGTCTCCCTTACAGAGTACCAGGAGCCTTCCCTCTACCAGAGATGCTCCCTACAGATGATTCTGTCCTCTTCCCTCCCATCCCTCACTCTCCCCACACCTGATGCCCATCCCTGTTATCCTCCCAGCCTCTTCTTCCACCCAGTTCCCTCCTTACATTTCAGATTTCTATTTTACTCTCTCTTCTGAGTGAGATTCAAGCATCCTCCCTTGGGCCCTCCTTGGCTTCCCTGGGTATGAGGATTGTAGCACGCTTAGCCAGCGGAAATCAATCTGGCACTTTCTCAGAAAATTGGGAATAGATGTACCCAAACACACAGGTATACCACTCCTTGGCATATACTCATAAAATGCTCCCCAACCACAAGGGCACTTGCTCAGCTATATTCATAGAAGCTGTATTTGTAATAGGAAAAGACTGGAAACAACTTAGATGTCCTGCAAATGAAGAATAGATAAAGAAACTGTGGTACATTTATACAATGAAATACGACTCAGCTATTAAAAACAAAGACATCATGAAATTTGCATGCAAATTGATAGAACTAGAAGAGATCATCCTGAGTGTGGTAACCAAGAGCCAGAAAGATACATATGGTATGTACTCAGTTATATTAGACATAAAATACTGGAATTGAGTATTTTATAACACTAGTTTGTGACATCACATGAAAATGAGTGCTTCGAGTAACATGTTCATAGGAATTACTAACAAATATCACATCACCCTCAGATATCTTTAAGTCATTTCTAATTCCCATTTAGGAACTCACAATTGCATGTAACTCAAACTCCCAGAGAGTACATGCCTTAGACAAACACTGTACATATGGTTACAAACACACAAATATGAAAACGTATGTGTATAATACATACTTATAAATAAACATAAAATCTTAAGTGAAAGTTTGCATAAATTGATTCTAAATACAAGATAATGCTTTTGAGCATTTATACAGTAATTCAAATCCCTCATAAGTTCTTATACAGATTTATGGGCAATTTTATAATTTGATAGATACATTAGTTAATCAGATTTTGGTAATGATTTTAAAATACATTCTGCTCTGAAATATTCTTATATTTTAAAGATGTATACACATTTTATTTTTCAAACACTTCACAATAACACTATACGAAAAACTCCGCATAAATACTCTTCCATAAAAACAGTAGTGAGAGCAATAACATATTTTCTGTCAGGTTAACCTGCTCTGTCTTTTGATCATTGCTATGGGCAAAACAATTAAAAAGTAAAGGCCAAAGTAATGAAGGTAAGAAAGGACTTATATAAAAATAAAATGATTTAGTTCAGAAATAGCACAAATTTTAGTTGCACAATTTAATAGTTCTTAGCTACAGTGCCTGACTGGCAGTGACCATGATCGGTTGTGGGGCTTGGTACAGTGTGAGTATTACAATAAACCCTAATTTTAGTGCCCAGTGAGGCTTTAATTCCTCATATATACTTTAAGATAAAGCTGAAATGAGAAAATTGAGGTTAAAAGTTTCTAACATAGAGTAAAAGAAAGAAAATAATATGAACAAAGGGAATTTACAAGAGGACTTATACAGATATAGGTACATTATCAGGTGATATAGACCAAGTCAAGTATTATTATGCTCCCATTCTGTGTATAATTCTTGAGAGAAGAAAACAATTTACATGTAAATGAAATAAACACCTTGAAAGAAACAAGAAAAGATACCAGGAGAATAAAAAGACTAGATATGAGAAAATGTGTAGAGTGAAATAAGGTTTCATGGATGTATGTAATAACAAAACTGATTCTGCCAAAAGATAATTTTATAAACTTAAAAATTCAGGTCAAAGTTTGTTTCCCAAAACTCCTTAGAAATATATTAGAAATGAGTTTTTTATGAGAAAACCGAGATATAAAATATAGAAGAAAAATGTCAGTGTTCATATTACAGTAATCCCAGCCTAGGACACATAGTTTAATGCAGTGAGAAATTCTTTCTTGTGTATGGTAGAGGAAGACAAACATGGATTTAAGAACAAAGGGCTTCAATTTGTAAACAGTGTGTAGAATATTCAAAATTTTAATAAAGAAGTTGGTCTCTAGTGTAAGAATGAAGAATATACATGATGAAGGAGACAATAGGAAATATATATTTTTAAGACCGCCAAGAGCACTAAGAAAAGAAAATCATAGCTGGGATATATCTTGAAGCATAAGTAAATAAAAAATAGTTAAATTTTCTAGAAGTTTAAGAAACATGCTTATTTTATTTAATATGTAACTGTGTGCTTATTGGTCTATCTTTTAAACATTTCACTAAGTTCACATTCATATGAAAAGCAAAACAAAGTGGACATATGACAGAATGAGTGTGTTTTATACATTTCCCCACAAAATATTTAAAAATTAAAGAACTTTTCAATAAACTGAATTTTAAAATATGAATCATTTATATAACAGACAAGACATGTCAGTATTATTATGTTTTGTAGAAAAATTGATGATGTGCAAATGAAATCTAAATATAAACAGACAGTAAGCATCACCATGTGGTATCATAGCAAATCTACTGATCAAGAGACTTAGAAATCCACTTTATTTATTTCTCTTACTAAACATTTCTTTTATATTGAACATTTGTACATAGAAACAAGACAGAAAAAATGTTTAATAAAATATTTTGGGATCATAGGATAATTATGGATAATATGTTTTGTATGCATGTGATTGTACACAGAATAAAATATCTAATTACTTATATATTTATGTACAGAGTGTAACATAGGACTAAATTTATAATACATAAAATATTAATTTCTAATTAAAACACAAATACAATCTCATTGATTCTGATTATTTCTGAAGATACAACTGGTTTTATGGTTAGAGTTAAGTGTTAGGTAATTTTACCAAAAGCCTACAAACAGAAAGTAAAGTCACTGTCCTATTTAGGTTTCTGATATGATAAAACACTGACCAAAATCAAATTAGAGAGCAAAGGGTTTTATCTTTGTTTCTTTGTTTGGCTCATAGGTTATACTACATTATCTATGAAAACCAAGGAAGAAACCTTGAGGCAAGAGAATGGCTTGGTCTTCTTTTTCAAACCATCCAGGATGTACAGAGATGGCACTACCTACAATAGTCTTGGCCCTCCCACATCAATCATGAATTAAGAAAATGCCACCTCTCTCTCTCTCTCTCTCTCTCTCTCTCTCTCTCTCTCTCTCTCTCTCTCTCTGTGTGTGTGTGTGTGTGTGTCTCTGTCTGTCTCTGTCTCTGTCTCTCTCTGTTGTCTCTCTCTGTGTCTCTGTCTCTCTCTGTGTCTGCCTTTCTCTGTCTCTCTGTCTCTCTCTGTCTCTCTGTCTCTGTCTCTGTCTCTCTCTCTCTCTCTCTCTCTCTCTCTCTCTCTCTCTCTCTCTCTCTCTCACACACACACACACACACACACACATACATTCTTATTATACACTGATAGTAAGTATTTCAAATCTACTCACTCCAATTTACCTTTTAAACAAAGCAGACTTTGCTTCTCATTTTCCAAGTGTATAATTTACTTTACAGACTTAATGACCCAGCCAAAGTATTTCTAAAGCACTGTCTTTCTAATGTGATGAACTTCATTTTTTAAGTGAAAATTTTCTCAGCTGAGATTTACCTGTTCCTTCACATTACGATGCTCAGGTTGGAACCTTGACTTGCCTTATTTTTAAAGTGGAACAACTGTTTCATGTTTCTTTCAAAGTAAATGAGTAATTCTGTTTGTACGGAGTTATTTTAACTTGTAGGTGATAACAGTAGTGCTACAGTTAAATAATCAATTTTGCGGAATCCTATATAAAACACGCTCTGTCAGTTGAAAAATAAGTAGCACTCAGTACAATGTCCTATGTTGGTTACAATTTACTTGCAGAAAAGAATACACTAGACAACTAATCAAAATACATGCCATGTCAAAATATAATAAGGTCAAAATCATAATTGATTAAGACATACAATTTTTAAATAAAAATATGACTGGTTATATCCCCATATTTTCTTCTGAGCTATAAAATTTATAATAGCATACTATAAATAACCTTTAAATTTCTCCCCATTTGATTTTGAAATCTTTCATTTAGATATACAGTAGTCTCCAAAGACTTGCTGTTTTATGTCTGAACATCATGAAATATTCATGGGTCAGTATTTTTCATGTTGAACTGAAATTCGGGTATTGTCTAAAGTAATCATGCAATGCCTTCTTGGACATAGCTCTTTTTCTCTAACTCAGCAACTTCACTTCTTTCATTTCTTTATCTCACTCACTGATGGAGTATGACATGAAAATTGTAAACTGAAACAAACCCTTCCTCTCCAAGTTGTTTGTGGTCATGGTGATTCATTACAGAAATAGAAACCAAAAGCAATAAAATATATATATACATATATATATATTTGCCACAGATTAATTTTCTATTGATTCATTTGGGTGCATATATATTGATGTCATAGTTTATCAATTTTGAACTCTGCCCTAGTTCCTGTTGTCATGAATTATCTCCTAAGTGTAGTGATTTTCGTTTCTTTTACATACATACTCTAAAATGGGATGGCTTGTTTTCATGTGGTAATAGCTTTAGAAATTTATCATTATAGATATCTGTTATAAATGATAATATTATTGACTAAATTAATAATAAAACTTTATTTAACAAAAAACTAAGATATATCTGGAAACAACGTAGATGTCCCTCAGACAAAATATGAATACACTGGTACATCTACACAATGGAATACTGTTCAGCTTTTAAAAACAAGGAAATCTTGAAATTTGCAGGCAAATGGATGGAACTGGAAAAGATCATCCTGAGTGAGGTAACTCAGACCCAGAAAGACATGCCTGGTATATACTCACTCATAATCGGACATGAGCCACATAATACACTATAACTAGACTACAAAACGGAGTCAGAAACATTAGCCAAGGGCCATGTATGATGTGCACCTAGACCCAATGTTTACATCTAGTAGCACAGTCTCCTCGTGGATCCCATGTCTGGACAGTAGGGACTACTTCATGCATGCTTTCAGGCCACCAAACTTAGATCACTCGGCCTGGTAAGAGAGCCATGCCAGGCGACAGAGGAAGAGGTTACAGCTAATACTGATGAGACTTGATAGGTTGAGGTCACATATAGGGGGAGAGGGATCCCCTGTCTGAATACTAAGGGAGGGAGGGAGAGGGCATTGGGAGGGAATGAGGGAGGGGACTACAATCAGGATGTGAAAAATTTAAACTGCCGAACAAGCAGGTAACTTATATTGCTAATCCCACCATATGGGACTAGCTCTGAAACTTTCTGAAACGTGAATGTCTAGCCATAGACAATGATTCTTGTTGACTAAAGGACCCCTATGAATTATTATTAGATGCCATTATTCATATGGCATGAATGAAGATTTACAGATGTCTTCTTTCCCTGCTCATACAAAGAGCAGAAATCCAGCCTTAATTGCACCATGCATCACGCACACTTATACACTTATAATTTTAGGAGTGTATAATGCTTGTGAGAAACTATATGCTTTCAGAACAAAAGAAACAAACATTGACATTGCATCAGACTTGACAGGATGCATTCCTGGCAGCATACTGGACTATGTATCATATTTTTTATGAAAGAAAAAATGTTACTTGATTCCATTTATAAAGGAGAATCTCGTTCCAAGAATACAGTATAGTTTACAATAATGTCTGACGTTTCAGCTACATCTTTCTTCCTGAAGCCACTACATATATCAGAAAAAAAAAAAACTGACCTCACTACTAATTACAATGAGAATGTTAATATGCAGAATTCTCTTTAATTTTGATACTTATCTGTTGTAAAATATATATGCAGTAAATCTGGAAAATAAATGATTGAAAAGAGTCAAAGCAAAGGATGATAAGCTTCACTGTCATTAGACTGTAGATCCTGTTTGGGAATGGGTGAACATGCACTTTTTAGCTATCCAACATTTGCATTTGAAACCAACACTAATATTTACAGGATGAATACATGCAGCACTTTGATGAAATTATTATTTTTTTGCTTTATTTTTTCAATTAATTTATTCATATTACATCTCGATTGTTAGCCCTTCCCCTGTTTCCTCCCATTCTTCCCTCCCTCCCACTTCCGCCCTTCTCCCCTCCCCTATGTCTGTGATTGAGGGAGACCTCCTCCCTCTATATATGCTCTTAGAATATCGAGTCTCTTCTTGGTAACTTGCTATCCTTCCTCTGAGTGCCGCCAGGCCTCCCCATCCAGGGGACGTGGTCAGAAAAGGGGCACCAGAGTTCGTGTGAGAGTCAGATCTCACTCTCCACTCAACAGTGGAGAATATCATGTTCGTCGGCTAGGTCTTGGTAGGGGTTCGAAGTTTACTGCCTATATTCTCCTTGGCTGGTGCCTTAGTTTGTGGAGGACCCCAGGACTCAGATCTGCCTGTCATAAAGTTCTTCTTGTAGGTTTCCAGGACCCTGTGGGTCCTACTATTTCCCCATTCTTCCATGCTACTCTCGCCTAAAGTCTCAATAGGATGTCCTCTGACCCACTTTCTTGGTAAGTAAAGTTTTTCATGGTACATATCCTTTGGGCTAGTGTTTTGATATAAGTGAGTATATACCGTTTGTCTCTTTTTGCTTCTGGGTGAACTCACTCATTATGATAATTTCTAGCTCAATCCATTTGTCCACAAATTTCGGGAATTCCTTGTTTTTAATAGATGAGTAGTATTCCATAGTGTAAATGTACCACAGTTTCTTAGTCCATTCTTCTACTGAGGGACACTTAGGCTGTTTCCATGTTCTGGCTATTATGTATAAAGCAGCTTTGAACATGGTTGAGCATATGTCCCTGTTGTGTGGTAGGGCATTTTCTGGGTATATTCCAAGGATGAAATTATTAAGAAAGTGAAATGGCTTGATGGTCACTGATTCTTGGGAATTCTTCAGGGATATAATTTATTTTCGTTACAATTTATACATGTTTTCTTAATTGTTTTTTATCATTTTTTTTCTGCTAATCACTCAATAGGATGGTATAATAAAGAACAAAAATGTACTAATCAGTGAACATGAAAAGGTGATAAGTTTGCACATGAGCTGATAGTATGCATCAGGAATACAAAGAAATAAAATGGAAAGGGAAATTTTATGTATGTGTGTGTGTTTGTTTGTGTGTGCATGTGCACGTATGTGTATATACACACATAATCTTCAGAAAGAAATCATTAGAAAAATTAAATGTATTAAGAATAAAATTATTTAAAACATTTATGTTAGTTATAAATGGTATAGTAGATTAAAAACAAAATGCCATGATGTAATGTGTAACATTAACAAGTTAGTTGAGTGAATGGCATCTGACAGGTTCCATGTTCCAGAAGATCATCACATGTCCACATCATACAGCCCATACTTCATGGGTTTAGTGAGATCTGGAAAGTTAAAACAAAAAATAAATCATGAAGTTGCAGTGAGGAACTTGTTTGTGAGATCATGAAAACTACAGAAGCAGTGGAATGAGGGACTGTGGATGAAATTATATTTCATTGAATTCGTGTATGACATTTCAACAAACCAAAAGAAATATTCAAAAATAAAAATGAAGTTCTCACCACTGTTTACTCAGTGAATATATCATGTAGTGTTTGCTTAAAATTATGAAGGAAAAACATAAAAGTGAATAATTTTCCTGGTATTTTGCTCAGAATAGCAAGAATACAAATTTAACAACCTAAGTAAATGGTATGCATGCTGACAATTACAAGCTCTTTACCAAAGCTATCAACTAGATGTAAATAGAAAAATGACTATTTATAATTTGGTAAAAATATTTTGGTATATATATATATACTATATATATACTATATAGATTTTGTAAAAACAATTTCAATACCAATATTTGAATAAAAAAATATTCACACGGACAAAATAAACTTCAAATTATGGTCTAGCTTAGTTAGCCTCTGTGATAAAGAGGTGGTAATTGATGACTTGCTAAATGATATGTTTATTGTACATTTAAAGACCAATTCCACCTGAGAAATATTCATGTTGTTTATAATTGTATTTTTCACTTTAAAATGTCTCATTCATTTTTTGGTTTTGATATGATAAGAAAAAAATCTGTCTGTATTTGTAACCCAGTTTGTGCGTAGAAATTACCTTAAGAGAACAAAGTGTTAGTTGAAAATTTTGTATAAAATCTTATTACTCCTCTTTGTGTGATTTCAAATACCTATCCTTTAAGTACCCTGACAAACACATGTACCCTATGTGGAAGTTGTCTCCTCTATCTCTCTAGCCACTTGGAATACTTTGAATTACCAATCTTAATATGTCCACTATTCATCTCCTTTCTTTCCCTACAGAAATAAGAACAAAATTAATAAACACCATTTGGTTTAAAAACCTTCCTCACTCCTATAATCTGTATCCTAACCACCCTTTTGCTTCTCCTGCAGGCCTATGTACCATATTGTTTCCCATTATTTTAGAAAACATCAACTGAAATATTAAAAAGTGACTTATTAAAGTGGTGGTAACCTCCGTGTGCAACGACTAAATCCTATTTTTATAAATTAAATACCAGGTATAATTTTAGAATACATAGCACGAATCTTAAACGTGATAAAATGTATTTTATCATCCAAAAATGACAGACTTCGGTTGAAGGTTATGTAAATGTCAAGACTATGGATGGCTGTTTGCTTCACCTCTTCTCTGTTGGTTTTACTAAAATCAGTAACAATCAGATTCACATGACCTCTTGCACTCAGGACTGACATGTTTGACAAGTTCAAATGTGATAGAAATCATGACCTAATACTTACAGGCAAGGTTGAGAAAGACATAGAAATGATTGCCAATCTAACTTTTTTTTTTTCTAAAGGATGAGTTTGATGAAAAAGGAAAGCAAAAATAACAAAGAATTCTAGGTTTAAATTGGGAAAACTCAGAATTTAAGAGTATATGAGAGTTTTGACAAATCTACTGGAAATGAAGCAAATTAGAAGCTAAATCAGAAGGCTCTAAAATTAAGACATTTTAATGGATTTTTAAATTTATCATATTTTAGTAATTTTATGTGTACAATAGCTTGGTTAATAACAATAAAAAACACAATAGCATAAATAAGGACAATGACTTATTGTTGTTAAGCACCTGCTAATTTTATATTTCTAAAATTATGTCATGAAATTGTACTAAATTTGTATTAATATTCATAATATACTATTTGGATCACACTCCCAATACATATACAATTTGTTTTGTTTTGCAAAATATCTATCATATTAACTATTAAATGATAAAATGTCTAGATTCAAACATTAAAAGTCATTTCAGTTAAAATATATTTATCAGATTATAACTGACTAACTCCACCCCTACATTGTCTTTAAGCATGTGACAAATGATACACAAGCGTCAGATAGAAATGTCTGGATGAACTACTATCTCTGCATAGGGGAGCTATGTATATGTTTTCCATACTTCTCTGCAGAGGAAGAATAGAATAATTTGAAGAGACCTGTCCTTACTGCACCATTTGTCTCTACATCTATAATGTAAAAGAAGGAAGAAAACCACTGGCCTGGCCTGTGTACAAAACGAAAAGACCATATATAACAGTACATTGATTTAGCAACAGAATGTTTAGTCAGCTATCGTTTAAAAACCTGGAATGCCTGAAAAGTTAGTAGGGTGTAAGAGGGAAGGAAAGTGGGAATGGGAAGATACAAGTGAGGGGATAACAATCGACGTGTAATCTGAATAAATTTTAATAATTTTAAAACAGATAAAAAAATTAAAGCCTGGAATGCTTAGAAGAAGTTAAAATTTTTTATGGAGCTCTCTCTGACCACCTTCAGGTGGGATAATATTTTGTTTAGTTGTCCCCTCCAAAAGTATTTCATAGCTCAGTGGACATTTGGTAGATGTTTGAAGTACAAATTGAAGTCACATTTTTCTTTATGAAGTAATTAAAAAAAATCACCCTTAAAAATTTGAAGTCTAAAAATTGTGGACCAATTGGAACAGTCAAAGATCCCTATGTGTTCTCCCTTTTGAGCGAACTGTGAACTTCTGACTTCCTGTTTTTAGCTCTTGATCATATATTTATATCAATACATAAAATAATTTATCTTCTGTCAAGCATGTTTTTGTTTTCTCCTAATTCATCAATATCACAGTTTTACCAGTTTTTTTTCATTTTTTGTATTATGAATGGAAACTCTTTAATTTGAATTTTTGATCTGCTTTGCAATAAATTTTAAGAGCAAGCAAATAATTTGTTTTTTTTTATTGTAAGATTCTAGAAGCATTGACTACTCAGAAGCTAGCAGGGAACCATACCATGAACACTAGTCCATATGGAAGTAGTTTTCAAGTCAAATTCTCCGCAGATCTGGATCCAATGTCCGCTGGATCTTGAACAATGTGTACTTAACTTCAACCTCTCGAAGACAACCAAAAAAAAGAATTTTGCCTTTAATATTTGGGAAGTCTTTCCACCAACTATTCATCAGCATTTTTCTCATTTCTGACACTTGAGTTTTTGTTAGTCTATTGAGTTTAGGTTTAGAGGGAACATATGATTAACATAATATTAATAATATATTACATACATATCTATACATCTATAGCGGATATATAGATATTAGAAAAATATAGCAGAGGCATGTAGACTGTACATGGAAGGTGTTGGAAGAAGGAAATGTAAAGGGGAAAATGTTCTAAGTATATTTTAGTTTGAAGGTTAAAAAAAGGCTGGAAAGATGGCTTATAAATTAAGGTCCCTGTCTGCTCATCCGGATATCTTCAATCTCCACCACCCACATGGTGACTAACAACTGTTTGTCAATACTGCTCCAGGGGATCGAAATCACCCCACATTGGTCTCTGCTGTCACCAGGCATGCACATGGTGCACAGCCTTAAAGTTAGGCAAAAGTTATACAAATTAAAAATTAACAATACAAATAACCACAATTTAAAAAGCTTAAGTAACTAAAACACGTAATTTCAATTCGATAATGGTTTCTGGCTTCATTTATTTCTAAGAAACGTTTGAAGAAGGATGATAAACTTCTGGCTAGAAAATCACATTGAAATAGTTATAAGATAAAATATGTAGATTCTATTATAGTATCAGACTCAAACATAAATTCAGAATCAAGTATATCTTCATTAGAAACTCTTTTTATGTTTTTGTTTTTGTTTTATTATTTAGTTATTTATTCAGATTACAGCTCAGTTGTTAGCCCATCACTTGTATCCTCCCATTCCTCTCTCCCTCCCGCTTTCACCCTATTCCCCTTCCCTAGGTCTAAGACAGAGGGAGACCTCCTCCCCCACTATATGGTCATAGGCTATCAAGCCTCATCTTGGTAGAATGCTTATTCTTTATAAAAGGTTATTGTTTAATATCATAGGCCACCTCTTAATTTCACTTTGATTACTTATTCTTTTTTTCTTTAAATATGGTCTCATGCACACACATAATTTTCACTTTTTCTTATTATTAGCATGTATTTTATACTAAAAATCGATATGAGGTAGATTTCACATATCTCATCTTTCTACTGTAATAATTATCAGGTGAAGAAAAAAACTGAAAATATAATCTGCATTAATTATTGCACCTAGTAGACAAGAAAACAGGAAAAAGTGCATATCTTCTTATTTAAAACTCAAACCTGTGTAGGAAGGTTAGAGTATTATAATAACCAAAAAGAGAAAACTAGAAAAAGACTGCAAATTAATGCTTTTTCTGTGTCTGATGACTTTTTAAAAAATATAATGGCTCAGAAAAACTACTATAAAATAAGAAATATATTTTTCTATTGTTGTGAGGAAACTTGGCACAGATTTCATTTTCTTGTTAGAAGCACACTCTACTATGAACTTGATTCATAGTAAAGGATCAAGTTCTTTGAAATTAAGAAAGCCAAAGTTCAAAGATTTAGCATCAAAATCCAATATATTGAGGCTGTGAAAGTTAGATAACATTTCACAGGAGAAGATATTTCAGAATCCCAATCTTTTCTGTAGGATTTTTTCTCTTACTAGTCTCTGCTAGCACATGTCCCTGAACGCATAAATCAATAGCACCAAAACACAAAACGTAGAAAACTCATTTAATATCTTAAACAGTATGTACAGGCAAGATATGGCATTCAAAAAGTCATCTGTAAAAGTGAATGGTAAACAAGTAAAAATAAGTTAATGGCAAAATGTAATAATAAAATTTTAAATATTGTCTAGATAATAAAATGAAAAATGATTATCTCTCAGATTTATAAAAAGTCTAATGACAGAGTTGTTTTAAACTAGATAATACATGAAACTAAGTCCCTTTGCAATTAAAGAATGTATAAATTATTTTAAGTTTATTTAATTGGTATAATCTATGAGACATATTACATGTAAGACAATGAAATAATTTTATTGTACAAGAAGTTGAATGAATAAAATTAGTCATAATATAATTTTAATACTATCAGGTCAGAAAGGCTAACACCATCTCTAAGAAAAACTTTCATTGTTTAGGGTAAAAGTCATTCAGCTACTTTTACACATGATAAACATCTTTTCATTCTCATTCTTTATATTTACTTATTTAAGATATGTTTTATACTATTATGATTAATGAAATACAATTTCTTTCTCTAGTTTTCAAAAAGGTTGAGAAGAACATTTGTATGTCCAAACTATCTCAGATATTTAGATAAATTTAAGTTGACATAGTCTGTTTTATTCTCAATTTGGAATATATAGCTGTCAGATCTCATGACAAATAATATTCATTATTTTTAAATTTTGTGAAATAAACATATGCAAAACTTTTAAAGATAAATACATATTTTTCTTCTTTGTGTTATTTTTATCATTTTATTGACTCAATTTAATTGATCCATCCATAATTCCCAGACTAGTTATCTATATGAAAAAATGTTCTAGACTTCTTCATTGTGTTAATTAAGCTATCAGTAAGTCACAAATACTTAATTTTGTTATGAATAGTGTCTGGATTAATTCTACATTTCAAAAGATATGCAATAATTCCTATATTAAGTTTTCAATTTTATTCCAGCAGACAAATGTTTTATTTAAGGAAATTTAATTTATGAAGTTTGTTTGAAGAGTGTAATCTAGTTCCAGGAAAATCAGCTGTATTTCTAGCTTCTTCAAGCATTTCCTTCATTATAATATTAATCATTACCAATGCATTGTTCTTCATTTTTCAATATATTGCAAATTTATCTATTATCATATATGTTTTATTAAATAATAATATCAATTTGGAAGTGTCTTGGTCAATGTTCGATTTCTGTGAAGAAACACCAGGATCATAACAATGATTACATAGAAAAGTATTTAATTAAGTTTTGCTTATGGTGTCATACATTTAGTCCATTGTTAGCATGGTGGGAAATGGCATTATGAAAATAAACATCATGGTGATAGAGAAGTTGAAAGTTCTACTTTGTGATTCACAGGCAATAGAAAGAGACAGACATGGGGCCTGACTTGAGCTTTGGAAACCATGAACCTACTGCCAGTGAAACACTTCCTTTCTCCAGTCCACACCTAGTCCAAAGATACCACACCTGCAAATTCTTTCATGTGGCATTCTTCCCTAATATATAAGCATTAACATTTATGAGCCCATAGGGCCATTCCTATTTAAACTACTACAAGAAATTCTATGCCTATATACATTTTATTCTTCATTGATTTTAATATTTTTTATCTTTTTAAAAATTGTCCCTTACATTTTGTGCTATTATAATTTAGTATTAAGTTTTAAAAGATATAAATAAGAATATATATTTGATTTAAGAATCCCCATGTTTTATGGTTTAATGATATTTTTCTGTAATGTGAAAAAACGTTACTTAGACAATAATTGTGTAGACACTTTAAAAAGCTTTTCTTTGTTAGATAATGAATTTTGATTTTGTATTAACATTGAGAAATAGTAAAGCAAAATATCTATGTTGTAATGTGATTTTATTTGCAGAGATAATGTATAATTTTTTTTACATAGTGCAGTCATTTATGGTTTTGTAATGTTAAGCACAGTGAAAAATTAAAAATCTTATACTGTACCATTGAGATCTAGAGCATTTGTTACTTGACAAGTAATAACAGCATAAACATTACATAGGCCAGACTAAAAGTCGATATTGTGGGAAGATTTCCAGAAGCATCAGTACGGCTATGGTTCAGTAGGTGAGTTCTTCAGATACTTCTAATATATGATGATGCTTGTACTTATTAAAGCTTAAAGATAAGCTTAATTTAAATTGCTCTAATCTAATTTTCACACTCAATTTAGAATATCTCCTTGCAAGACCTCTTGGTATATCAAATTAATTCATTTAAAAATTATATGATAATTAAGTATATGTAAAAGTTCAGGGAGAGAAATATAAAAATTCTTTTTTATGGGGTTTTAATGACCATTTTATTAACTAAGTGTAAAGGGTCATCCAATTGATAATATTTAAATAGCATATAGTTATCCATTAATGCCTTGGCTGATAACAGGAACACGTCAAAAGCATCTTTGTACAATCTAAACTTTTGTCTCAAGGCTATTTCAAGCAATATTAATTTTGATATTTTTATAACTCAAAAAAGAAAACATGTGTTTTAGATGGTAGAAAAATGGTCAAATAATTAACTAATGACAACATAATTTAAAGCTACTCTCAAGGTAGCTTCAATATTATATTTCCTCCATGGTAAGGAAAGATATTAAGTCAACAAGAACTGATTCTTTGCCAGGAGTTTCTTTATAGTGTATGTCTAACTTCCTAAGATCAAAAGCCATGAAATGATAAGCCAGCATCCTTTGTATTGGCTGAATAATGAATAAAATATCATTATATAAGACTGAATGATATATTTTAGATATATTGTTTTCAATGATTTGTGCTATGGTGATGAAGCTACATCGCTATTTAATTCTTGTAATATTAGGAAGGTAAAAGACAAAACTGGCCATGGAAGTGTCTTCACTTTTAAAGACTAAAATATAAACAACCTTTTATTGAATAAAATAAAATGTTTCTAGAAGATGAAGAAATGACCTCACAGGAGAAGAACTGGAGAGAAGTAGCAAAATACTTGAGTGAAAGAAACTAATTGTGTTAGGTGGGCTTTTGTTACTTTAATATTTATCTTAGATCATTGTTTTATGAAGACAACAGGATTGTTTGGCTTATAGTTTCAGATGCTGCAGTACAGGGAAGGTTGGTATTTGGTTTGTGTCTATGATGAAATAGGATATTAAAGGAGAAGCATGTGGTTCAGCAAAACCTATCACACATTATATTGGCCATAGAAGAACAGAGGATAAGTGAGCTAAAGCTTCTATTTCTGTTAACCCTCTGCTATGGTTTACGAAAGAAATGCCCCACATTAGATTTGCATATTTGATTACAATTTGAGAAGTTATGGAACCCGTTGATTATAAAGCATGGAAGGGGAAAACATAGATTCATAAGCTTAAACAAATTCACTCCTCTGTAAGTTGTTTTTAGATATGACATTTTATCACAGCAACAAAAAGTAAGTAGTGCTTCACCCTACAAGACCTGATTACAGTGAAGATTAACCTTACACAAGGATTTTACAAAGAGATATTTGGTATGAAAATATGATGGGATGTACCTTATTGAAAAATTATGCCTAAGACATTTATAAGAAACATAATTTGGAAATATATACAGTAAAAAGTATTTCAAATATATCCTTAGTTGTTTGTGCACATTTGATTTGAATGGTGATAACAGATATTTTCCTCTGCCATTTCATTTTTAATTCAGGTAGAAAACTGTATTAGTAGAAATTTTAGATGTAAAAACATTGATGTACTTTAACAATCAACTAAAATCCTTAAATAATAATAACCTGAAGATTGAAATAGTGAAAAATAACCAGGGTAGGAAATAGAAATAGAAAAGTAATCTGTCTAGGAAATGTAGTAATATCTCAACAAACAGAAACCTAAATTAGTTATGCACTTAAAATATATTAATTTATGTCACATTATATTTTACACCACCCATATATATGTATGTGTGTTCTGTCATAAAGTAGGCTTTGAATAGTTACTATTTCAAAAAAGAAGGAAATCAAAAGGCAAGGAGAATATAAGGTTTGGAAAAAATTTAATTTTTCTCCAAGGAGGAAGAGTCTGATTATAAGGTTTCATAACTTCAGAAAACCTACCAGATTTGTAAAACTCATCCTCAGGGCTATAAAAGCACTAGTGATTACTGAAGAGGAGACTGAAAACTGTATGTGCTGCTTGCAAGTTGTTCAGGAATCTGTAGTGATATGGATATTGTTAGTTGTCACTATACTGGCCTAAGCCTTAACCAAGGCATCTATGTTTTGAATAACCCATACTTTTGTAGGTGTCTTGTCACTCATATCCATAGAATCTCAAAAATGTGGATGTTTTCATTGCATTAGGATATATTCCTAATATAACTCATGTGAATAAACATTTGTTAATGTCTCCCAGAAAAGCCACACAACATAAGACCATGTGTTAATCTCACAGATGCAAGGAAAATGACCACTGGCCCAATTCATCATGGTCCAATTAATTAAAGCAAGTAGCTAATTTTAAAAAGGGCTTGCTTTAATGATGGCCGTAGACTAACTCTTTCTAAAATTAAAGTTGAAGATATAACTGTTAGACATGAGGAAGACACATTTTTTATATCTCCAGGGTAGGCATTTTCTAAGTGGGGCATTTGGCAGGCAAAATAGTCAGGGTTGCAGGAGTAAATAAATAAATAAGTAAATAAATAAATAAATAAATATAAAGCACAGCAAGTTAATCATAATGGCCTCCAGAAACAGTGACATGATTAAAGGTGGTTATAACAAGGTACTCATAGCAACCATTTGAAGCAAAGGAATGACTGCAAGATTATTATAATAACTTTAAAATTTTATTTATTCATTTATTGTTCATATTGCATCCTGATGGTATGCAGGCATGCACCTTCCACCTCTTCTCCTGGCCCCCTCCATTCCCCCAACTCCTCCTGAAAGGGGACACTCCCCACCAATCCATCCAATGGATCAAGTTACATCAAAACTGAGTGCAGTCTTTTCCCCTGTGGCCTGGAAAGGCAGTCCCACCAGGTAAGAGTGATCAAAAAGCAGGCAACAGAGTCTATGTCAGAGAAAGCCTCCACTCCTCCTCTTACTAGGGAACCCACATGAAGGCCAAGCTATCCATCAGCTAAGCTACATCTATGTATAAGGGAGACTAAGTCCAGTTCACCCATGATCCTTGATTGGTGCTTTAGTCTCTGCAACCCCTGCTGGGCCTTAGTGAGTTGGCTAATTTCTTCTTACTGTGGAGCTCCTGTCTCTATGGGTCCTTCGATACTTTGCCGATCTCTTCCACGAGACTCTGCACTCTGACTGAAACAAAGACATGACTGTCATTTCCTGGAACAGGCAGTACAGAACAAGTGTTAGTTAAGGTTACAGGTGGAGCATAGTCAAAACTTAAGAAATATGTTACAGGACTGAACCTAGTCCTCATGATAGCTTTTAGGCCTAATTCTGAGGTAGAGGAAGGCTGGTTTATCATATATCGAAGGTTCTGAGATGTTAGAAATTTGAGAATCTACCATGACAAATTAAGCAACCCATGTCATCACACACATACACACACACACACACACACACACACACACACACACACACACACACACACATACACACTCAGTATTTCAATTATGAAATGTTGGTAATGTATAAGTAAGTTATAAAATAGCAATTTTGTGAAGTAATAAAAGGAAGACTAGAACGACAAAAGAAAACCAATGAATCAACCAACCAAAGAAACAAAAACAAGGTGCCAAGATATTGATAATATTATTTACATGAGTAATATCAATATAGAAAGGAAACAACATTCTCTCAATTAGACAAAGCGCAGCACACCTCAGGAACTTATAAAGCATCTTACGCTCTATGGAAGGAGCCATTTTCCTTATCACTGACAGAAGAGACAAATAGTTATCTGTGTTGCCTATTAGCATACCAAAGCACATGCTGGCCTCCAGGCTCCCTCAGTATCCGCAGTACCTGTGATTTCACCTTCCATACTGCTCTTCTGGCTGTTCTCTGCTCTTCTTACCCACGTCCAAATTTCCCTAGCTCACAGCTTTCCTTCCCACAGCCACTCATTCTTCATATAACTCTTCTGTTTTGGATATGTTCTCTTTTTGTGCTCTTTTTTTTTTTGTATTTTTTTCTTTTTCTTTTCTCACTTTGTCTTCCTTTTCTTCTCTTCTCTTCTTCTTCTTCTCCTCCTCCTCCTCCTTCTTCTTCTTCTTTTCTCTCTCTCTCTCTCTCTCTCTCTCTCTCTCTCTCTCTCTCTCTCTCTCTCTCTCTCTCTCTCTCTCTCTCTCCAGCTTCTCTCATAGCCAAGTACAGTCTGCGGACCATGTCCATATTCACTCTACCTCATGCCCTGTCTGTACTATGTGCTTCTGGTTGACTCTGGATCTTCTCCCTATAATATCTAAACTAAAACTTTTCCCTTAACTATACCATTGATCAGTCATATAGACAGTTTATACAAATGTTGTGTTACAAGTATAATAAAGCTAAAACAATTAATAATTTTCTACAGATATATACATGAGGCTACACACACACACATATCAGCAGTAATGTTTTGATATATAGTATGTATATATGCTAATGGAATACACTAATATGTGTGGACATATTTGTGTTAATTGAAAAAGTTAATATTCTCATCAAACTTTATTGTCAGTATAAATATATTAAATTCTCTGTGTACAATGCTAAACATTTCCTTATTTCCTGTAGTTAGGTCGTGAAAATTTTTTCACAATGAAAAAAATAAAGATTCATTTTGCCATATTTCTTTTTTAAGTTCTTATTTTTTAAATAATTTTTTAAATTAATTAATTCTTGTTACATCTCAATGGTTATCCCATCCCTTGTATCCTCCCACTCTTCCCTCCCTCCCATTTTCCCCTTATTCCCCTCCCCTATGACTGTTCCTGAGGGGGATTACCTCCCCTTGTATATGCTCATAGGGTATCAAGTCTCTTTTTGGTAACCTGCAATTCAGTTTACATTCCAATTGTTTTTTCCTCACTTGTATCTTCCCTTTCCCTCCTCCCTCTTTCACCCTATTCCCCTCCCCTAGACAAAGACCTTCACTGGTAGTTAATTTTCCTGGCTTACTAGGAATTACAGATGACATTCTTCATGGAATATATGATAATTGTTCGAGTGGTATTCTAATGCTATGGGACAGTAGGTAAATAAAAAGGATTAAATAATAACCTTTCCATAGAACCTAATTTTCATTCTCTTCACAGTTTCCAGCTATTAATAAATGTGATTTTAAAAATACTTTCATTAGAAAAAGTTTGTTTCTTCCATAGACTTTTCAATTGTTACATACTAAGCAGTTCCAGCATTCTAAAAAATTCTTAGATAAAAGTCTTGGGAAAATAAAACAAGAGCAAACAAATTACTTTACTGCCTACAGTTCTTCTTCAAGTTTTTTTTTATTTCCTTGCAATCTTACTGCCCTTGTGCATTTTTTCATAGTCCTTGGACAGTTGCTCTGAGAAATCTATTCAAAAATTTCATTTGTAGGTTATGGAAAAACTGATCCCTAATGGGTATACATCACCTTACAGTACCAGAATTTTGCATCATTTAATCAATAAAAAGTAATTTGCATTACATATTAGGAAAATATTGCTGCAAATATTGGAAGGCAAGGCCAGCATTTTAGAAATAAATGCTGACAAGGGAAAATTATATTTCATATAAAATATAATTATATTGGGTTAAAATGAGCTCTGTGGCTAGTTTATTTTTCAGGAGATAGTATAATTACATATTTTCTTAAGATAAAGTAAAAACAGTTCATTGTACTAGGAGAGTCAATATATTATTTATACTTGCAATTAATCATTGTGCAATATTTGATTATTTTATGTATGAATTTATTAAAATATATAATTAGTATTTAATTTGGATCCTTAAAATATTTCAGAAACTCAATTAATAAAAAATCAATAAAATTTCCAATAAAAATGTAATAAAAAGTGATGCCACATGCTTTAAATCCTAGGACTTCGAAAGCAGAGGTAGACATATCTTTGAGTTCAAGGCCAGCCTGATCAATGACAGTCAGGACTGTACAGAGGGAAAGAAAAGGAAGAAAGAAGAAAGCAATAATATAATCATAAGGAATAATTATATATTATTCAGGAAATTTCTAAAATGACCTAAGTTAAAAAGGAATAGAATATTATACCTTTTATTGAATGAAATATATTTTCATGTTTTGTACAAGTGTGTGTAATCATGAATATTCATAATCTTATAATTCTTTATGTTTTTAATAAGATAATTCAGCAATATATTTGATTGATTCATGGCAAGTAGTCCTTTAAATAAAAATATTCATCACTGAATATTATTTGTGTAATATCTATGTTAACTGAACTAAGAATAGTGTATGGAATGTTCTGTATCTGTGAGTCGTGTTTCTACATGCATTAAAGTGAAATAACTTAATGCTGCCACAAAAAGGGCCACATACATAAGCCTAAGATAAACAGCACAGTGACATGGCTGTGCTATTCAATGTCCTACTTACCTTGGCTGCAGTGCCACATTAAAATCCATATAAATTATTATCCTGTTTTACTCCAGTGGCTTAAAATATATTGCTAGCACATCTCCCGAGGATTAACTTATCTCAGCATATACCTATAAGTCATGCAGAAAAATCAAATTATCCTGAAATACCCATAGACTTATATTCTTCATTCATAATGACACACATTTCATGTATAGACATTTAATAGTGTAGCACAGTTAATATGTTTCAAAGATGACCCTATAACACTCAGGATTATTAACTACAAGAAACCTGAGCATCAATTCAAGGTTGCTAGTTACATGGCACTATAGTAGATCATTTTAATACCAGATAGATCTGATAAATTTCTGTTACTCTACATATCTAAATGCTTTTTCCTCTGCCTCCTCTGTTTACAACCAATAAAAGAAAAGCATTAATAGAATTTTACTTTAGGTACTCTAGATCAATAGTGTTTAAATATGTCCTGCCTAATATCTCTCAGCTTCATGAATCTACTCTTAAAATATGTATTCCCAACTTAAAAACCCAGAGTTACTTTGGAAAAATATTTATTTCAACTTTAAAAATAGTCCATCCATAATATTGTGGAAGTATTTCTGTCAGATATATCATAAATAAATTTAATAATCAAACTGAAACAAAAAGAATGTTTGAATATGATATACTCATTTAAAATTGCATTAGATATAAAGTGAATGAATAAATAAATTGCAAATATATCTATATATGCTAAGACTTTTCAAAAAAGAACAAATGTGATATATAATCTCTTCCCTAAGGAACTAGCTACTCTTTTTATAAATGCAATAAATGTCATTGAAAATATTACAGATTATTCCGTGTTAAAATTTTTATGTTGCTGGGGCTCAACTCTTTTCCTTGGAAATGTAAAGCAAATGCTCTACCATTGAGAGATCTATCCATTCATTTAAACATGAATTTGAAACATTTTACACATTTATTATTTTTAATATATGTTATTAATTTATTCATATTACATCTCAATTGTTAGCCCATCCCTTGTATCTTCCCATTCCTCCCTCCCTCCCATTTTTCATTTACTCCCCTCCCCTATGACTGTTACTTAGGGGGACTTCCTCCCCCTGTATATGCTCATAGGGTATTGTCTCTTCTTGATAGCCTGCTATCCTTCCTCTGAGTGCCACCAGGTCTCCCCCTCCAGGGGACGTGGTCAAATATGGTGCACCAGAGTTCATGTGAAAGTCAGACCCCACTCTCCACTCAACTGTAGAGAATGTTCTGTCCATTGGGTAGATCAGGGTAGGGGTTCGAAGTTTACTGTATTATCCTTGGCTGGTGCCACAGTTTGAACAGGACCCCTGTTATTTTTAAAAAGATTTACCTATTTAATTTTCTGTGTGAGTACATGGATGTATGTAGGTTGTATGAATGTCTCCTGCATGCGTGTGGACTTTAGGTGGTTTCTGCTAGGTGCACATGTAGCTCTGAGAAGGTGTCAGTTCCTTTGAGTTTTGGTTATGAACTGTTATAATCACCATGAGGTGGTAGGAACTGAACCAAAATTAATGTCTGAGGCTTCTTTCTAGCACTTTGCCATCACCCATTAACCAATGCATTTATGAATGTAAGATTTCTGTTATGATCCAAATACATTTCTTTAAAAATAATGATGTATTTTTTCAAACTTACGAATTAAGTATATGTAGAAAAGAAACTGAAAATGTTAAACTGAGACTCATGTCATAAAACTTATATGACAATAACAGGTAAGAATAATGTAATGGCAGTGGACTATATTGAATTACCAAGAATAAGCAAGATATTCTTAATTTTCAAGCACATAAGAAGCCCCAATAGCAATTTACTGCTGAATTTTGATTATATTTTAATTAAGAAACAAATTTTCTCATTAGCAGAAGTTCTACTAATACCTAATTTAGAAATCATATTATTTTCTTCCTTGTAAGAAGTTACATGTAAATTATAATAATATTTTGCTGTAGAGTTATTCATATATATATATATATATATATATATATATATATATATATATATATATGGATGTGCATCAGCATGATTTTATTGTGTTGCTTCCAGTATTTGGTTTTGAAAACTATGATGATTATATTATACACATACATTTATCAGAACAAAATAACTTGATGAGTAACAGAGTCAATAATGGGGAATAAAGATGATAAAAATAAAGTGTTGTTTTAAAATAGTCAATAAAAATTAATCTTTATAGTACTCATTATATCTACTATCGACGTAATACTAACATATATACATATATTGCATTGTAAAATAGAATATTTAATTATATAATTACAAATAATGCTTACATCATAGACAAGTAGACACATTTTATGTGAAAACTTTTTTCAATATTAAAAATATTTTGATATAATTCCGTTTGAATAAACATTTATTAATCCCAGCTCTCCGGAGGTAAAGACAGGAAGATCCATATGAGTTCGAGGCCACCCTGGTCTACAAAGTGAGTCCAGGACAGCCAAGGCCACACAGAGAAACCCTGTCTTGAAAAAAACAAAAATAAATAAAATTAAATAAAATGTGGAAAAAGAGAACCATTTGATAGAGATGATAATTTTTAAACCTAAAAAAATATATAATTTCATATGTATATTTATAAAATATATAATGCACATTTCAGATGAGCTACAAGGTGTATTATTTTCATTTTATAGAGAAATACCTGGCAAATTTTGGCAAAAAGAAGTATGTGAATTGAAGAGTTGTTGAATAAGACATAATAGCAGCCATAGTAGAAAACAAACTGACATCTTAGAAAACGCTGTACATACAAATGTAGATTCACATATCAGTATGAATAATGAGCACTTAGACTATGTTTCATTTTATTTTTTTCCTTAAATTGTAGTATTGATAGTCTTAATGTATTATTTTTATTTCTTTGCCCAGATCGTCTTTTAAATGCTATTGAAATGATTAATTTCCATGATCCATAAATTTTATACTGAATATAATTGATAATTATGAATCATTTCCCTTTCTGCCTGTTGATGTAGCCTGGAGTTCCTTTGCAGTTACATCTGATTTTGTAAGTGGATTAAATAGTATGCTTTCTGTGTGTGCTGTTATCTATTTGTGTCAAGTTTAAAGCTATTGTTCTGAACTCAATCTCAACTCTACACCATTTTTACTACTCAAAACTACTGAATACTCACAATAAAAGATCAAATGACACTACTTATAAAATTATTTAAAACACAGCATAAAATAAAAAATAATAACTTTAAAGGATGTCTTTTTTCATTTAATTTCCCCTGAGATTAAAGATAAATTAAGTGTATGAAACTAAATGTAACAAAACTAATGTTTTGAAAGAAACAATTTTTTGAAACAAAAATAAATAAACTTAGCTTCTTACTTATTGAACAATATAATTTTATATTAATTTCTTGCCACTATTGAATGTAAAGTTTAAAAATATTCATACACACATATGTATACATATATATACTAAGACTTTCTTCCTAGTTTTCACACACATTCCTTAATATAGCTATGGCTTCACCATTACTTTAGAGAAAACTTATTTTCAATGTATGTTGAGCTTTATCTCTATTTCTAATAAATAACTGTGAAACTTAGAGTCAAGTTATTTTGCAGAAAATATGTATAAATACTTGAATGCATTAGTTTTATGAAGTGAATATTGCTTATGAGATTATTTTTCCCAGAAATATTAACATGTTTATAAATATATTGTTATAATTCCTTCTAAACTTACTTTTACATGTTGTGTAAAATTTCCCGGGATCATAAAAAAAAGTGTGTGGGACTAAAGTAGGGCACTAAAGATAGACCCAAGAAATTATTTCAACCTAGTCCAGCGTGATAGGCCAATGAGTTTATTTAGGATTTCTTGCAGGGACATGTGAAATTTACAAGCATTTTACTACTGGGGAGAATCTCTCCCAAGCACTTGCTCACCGCCCACATCTTTTGAGGTCTTTATGAGATATTGAAATATTGCCCATTTCATAAGGGAATTCCAGTAAGCCAAATGGTAGACAAAGCTCCAACAATAATTATAGCCACTGAATGTTCAAACAGGCAATGGCTATCTCATTCTCAGAGCACAACAATATAAAATTTTACCTACTAACTGAGTTGGGAAAATTTCCAGAATAATTCAAACATGATGTGATTTCTTATATTCAATTTATAGAGACACTTAAACACCATTTGAAATTAATATCTATGTAGCAATAAATAGTATTTTCAGAAATATTCCAAAAGGCACACATTTATATGTTTGCTTTAGCTCAGTTTTTATTCTTAGTATTTCCCTAAGGAAAACAAAAACTGTTCACAGGGTCTTATAATAATAATAATCTCACTTAGACAACACTTTGAAAAATAGTATTCATGTAATCTATAATGTATGTTCTGTATGTTCATATATCATTGAACAGATGAATGCACTTGTATTTATTCATAGGCCCACTGGTATTTTAATGATTCTGAATTGTAATTGGCAGGCATTATTGGGATACAAAATATAAAATAAGTATTTTCACTTAGAAATTTAACATACTATTAATAACTCAACAAACTTGTGTAATGACATCTAGGCTAAAAAAGGGTGGGGTAAAAGACAAAGGGGTCATTCATCCATGATATTATAGAACATGTGGAGTTTAATTTTTAATGAATGAAAAATGAAACTAATTAATTCAGTTACAGTTCAGTGAGCTGATCATCATCCTGTAAAATCACTGTCGTCTATAGTAAGCTAATGGATGAGACAGGTGATTCTCTGAGGATTAGTATGTGTTGCTCCACATTGTAGTAAGCTCAAATTAGATAAATTGTCAGACATCTTCCACTTCATTCTTAGAATAAGAAAATGAAAAAGCTTCCTTTAATTGTCAAACTCCTAGCCAATATTGTCGCACTATACGGAAACAGCTTATTATAAGAATACTTTGAATACAAACCTTTGATGTAATAGGCATGCGATCTAATTAGAGTTAATTATATAAATAATCATTTCTCCATGTCATTATGGGATCTTATTAAAATATATGAGCCACATTTACTTTTAAAAATGTACAGGATTTTATACTGTAAAATATTCTTCTCAGATTATAGGGAATTTATCGAAAAATATCTCTCACTATAATAAAGGTAGATGTTTTATGGATTTTAATGCTTTTAGGTGGATTAAAACATGGGCAGCAGTAATTTGGAATAATGTGAGATAAGATTTCCCCCAGACAAAAACATGATGTTTTTCCTGCAATTTCTGTGTTCAATTTTTTTTTTGGTGTAATAGAAGAACCCAATAAGTAGTAAATAGTTTAATAAGTCCCCCATAAAAGGAAGATTCATTTCCAAGATATCTGCAATGATGAGTGAGATATCACTGAGTCCAGTGAAAGATGGGTGAAGGGTATGTAGGCAGCTAACATACACGTTTTCCGGAACATATACCAGCAATGTTGACTATTATTCAACAGTAGTTTTTGCTTAAATATATAAGCCACAGATGTCTAATATTTGTTGCACTGTTTTTATTTTCTACATTTCTGTCACAAAATCCAAAATCTTTTCTCAGTCTGGAACCAATTTTAACTTTTCCATCAGAAATGTTCTTTCTTCCTCTAGTGCTAGGCCATGCTGAGCATAGAAAGCAGAAACAGATCAAAGGCCAGGTGACAGTGTGCACCGAATTTTTTTTTTTTTTTTAATGTACAAGGTCAAACAGCTCCCTTAAAGAGAGAACCTTCTTCTTTCTCACACATAATTTTAAGTTTTTTTCCTTGAAAAATCCACATAAGCAAACACATTTCTCATATGATAGAATTGCTTCTTTCTTGATGCAATCAAGATTATTATTCTTTGCTTTTGTCTTTTGAGTTTAATATTCACAGGGAGTTTTTAACTTGTATTTTTGTTAACTTTTGGAAAATTATAAAATGATTCTTTTATGACAGTGGAGACTCATTTATAGACTATTAATAAAGCTTTCACAAAATGTTGGCAGTGTATCAATTTTGGTTCATACCGAAAATGTGTTTGTTATTCTTGACAATTATATAAAACCATATTATTTTATGAAGGCCTCTCAGCAAAGTTTCTAGCTTACCTCAGACTTTTAATGATGTAAATAATAGAAGTAATTCATACTTTTAACTCTTCAAATTTCTGTAGAATAAATATCAGGCCTAAGCAAATTCTCCTTTTTTATTTGCATTCTTCAATTTTTAATTCTATTGCTTGATTTCATATTTGACTTGCTTTCTAAGAAACAATTGACATGAACGTGTTAGAGAAACATTATTAATATTAAGACAAATACTCACAAGTATATAAGATGACTTAAAATATTTCAAATGTATATTGTTTCATTGATTGATTTCGTACAGACACATGACACAGTGTTTAAATGATACCAGAGGTAGGCTTACTGGGGTCAAGTCACTTGTTCCACACTGTAGCCTTATGAATCAAATTAAGCACACTTGATTCAGTATCCAGTGACTTTAACTAATGAGTAACCTCAAAGGCCACATTTTATGTTATTTTCTATCATTATAATTAATAAAATAATTTTAATTAATAAAATTTTCTTATTGTGTACTACAAATGTTTGTTATGTGATAAATTTATATTTTAATATTTTTACTTTATGTTCCAATATAATATACACTGAAATATTTTACCTAGTATTGCAAAAGTATATTTCACTTTCTTCATTTTTCTCTTTTCATCTTTAAAAATAAATATGCACTATTTATAATGGATATAATCACCAGTTACTGTGGTCAGGAAAAATGCTAGGTGATATAATAAATTTATTCTCTTAACCTCTTTCTTTTTTGTTTGTTTGTTTGTTTGTTTGGGTTTTATTTTTTAGTTAAACAATTCCTTTTTTAAACTTTTTGAAAAATTTATTGAAAGTAGACTCTTTTCCTAAACACGACAATCTGACTCCAGTTTCCTCTCCGTCCACTCCACTTGCCGCCCCTCCCCCCCACCCCTCAGATCCACATCTCTTTTCTTTTACTTCGGAAAAGAGCAGGCCTCCAAGAGACAGCAACAGCAACAAAAAAGAGTAGGTATCCCCCCTTATATGAAGGTGGACAGAGTAATCAAGTTGGAGAAGGGTCACAAATGCAGGCAGAAATATCAGAGATAGCCCCTATTCCCTATGTTAAGAATCTCACAAAAAATCCAGCTGCACAACTACAACGTATATAAGAGGACCTATGTTAGATCCGTGCAGGCTCCTGCTTGTTTTTTCAGTCTCAGCCCTGTTGGTTCTGTGAGTTTTCTTACGGTGTTCGTCACCACTGTAGCTCCTACAATCCTTCCTCCTACTCTTTAGCAAGATTCCTGGAACTCCGCCTAATGCTTGGCTGTTGGTCTCTGCATCTGTTTGCATCAGATGATGGAAGAAGCTTCACTCATGGGTTAGGTGCCAATCTATTAGTGTAGCAGAAAGTTATTAGACGTCATTTTATTAACACTTTTGGGTTTTTTTGGGCAGTCTTGTTTTGTTCTATCCAAGGTCTCTCGGTTCTGGCACTCTAGGCAATGTGGCGTGGGCTCCATATCTAGAACATTCACTAGTTGGCCACTTCTACAATTTCTATGCCACCTTTACTCACATCTAATAGGCAGGACAAATTGTAGGTTGTAGGTTTTGTGTCTGGGTTCATGTCGCAACCAGGTGAAGTCTTGCCTGGTTAGAGGGAATGGACAATTCAGCATCCATAGCTGAATTTCTATGAGTTTTAGTATTACCATCAGATTCTGGAGAGCTGCCACTGGCCTAAGGTCTAGCTCATCTTATAGGTGTCCCTGAGTCTATTTGTTTTCAACTGGATGAGTCTCCCAGTTACCCTGAGTCCATTAGGGATATGTATTCTATTTCATCTTCCCTGAGAGATTTGTGCATCACCTGCTTGAGCCCTCCGTGCTACCTGGGTTCTCTGGGTCTGTGGATTTATTTTACATCTACTATACACTTATAAATGAAAATATCTTGTAGTAGATGATTTTGTTTTGATGACAAGTGTGGAGTGTGAAGCAGATTTCTGTGAGGGTGTGCAGTGCTCTTCCACTGAAAACAGACTTGTGGGAGAACTGGTGATGCTTGTTCACCAGAAGAGGAACCACTTCTTGTGGGTACATGATCTTTGCCAACTGATAAACATCCTAGTATAGACTCTGAGAGGAGTTTATATAGATATTTCATATATATGTTTCATATATATATATATATATATATATATATATATATATATATATGTCCAAAACAAGTGGATCTGCTGGAATCCTGCTGACTACACCAGTGGAGTCACTCCAAGGAATTGAGTCTAAAAAGGGCTACTTCTCCTGTTTCCATATTAACATCTTTTCTTTACTATCTAGGGCAAGTGGTTTGGAAAGGAGGTATAATTAATAAAGAACCCCAAATAAAGTAGGTTTTAACAAGTTTAAAGCCTACAACATATCATGTTTATCTTTCTGGAATTGGGTTATCTAACTCAGAATGATTATTTTCTGGTTCCATCTTGTTCAAAGTGCCTGGAAATTTAATAATTTTTTTTAACAGCTGAGTAATGCTCTGTTGTAATTTCTCATCCATTCTTCCATTGAGGGACATCTAGGTTGTTTTGAGTTTCTGGCAATTACAAATAAAGCAGCTATAGCAAGTGTCCTTATGGCAGGATAGAGCACACTAGGTATATATGCCAAGGTATATATTTACCTTAAGGTAGATGCATTGTCAATTTTTCAGGATGCCACATATTGATTTCCAAAGTGGTTGAACATGTTTACATTTCCACCCACAATAGAGAAGTGTTCCCCTTACTCCACATCCTCACCAGCATGAATTGTCACTGTGTTTTTGGTCTTAGTTATTCTGACAGGAGTAAAATGGAATTTCAGAGTCATTTTGATATGAATTCCACTGATGGTTTAGGTTGCTAAACATTTCTTTAAATGCTTTTCAGTCATTTAAGATCCCTCGGTTGAGAACTCTCCGCTTAGATAGGTACACCATTTCTTTCTTTTCTTTTGTTTCTTTTCTTTCTTTCTTTCTTTCTTTCTTTCTTTTTTCATTTTTAATATTTTGGTTTTTAGAGACAAGGCTTCTCTGTGTAGCCTTGGCTGTGCTAGACTTGCTTTGTAAACTGGTCTGGCCTCAGACTCAAAGAGATCCTCCTGCCTCTGCCTCCCCAAGTTCTGGGATTATAGGTGTGTGCCACGCACATGACCCATTTTTAAAATTGTTTTATTTTGTTTTATGATGTATAATTTCTTGAGTTCTTTATATATTTGGAAAATTAACCCTCTGTCAGATGTGTGATTGTTAGATATATTTTCCACACTGTACGCTGCTGTTTTCTACTATTAATGATGTCATATGCCCCACAAAAGCTGTTCAGTTTGGTGAATTCCCATTTACTAATTGTCAGTCTTAGTGCCTACTCTAGTGGTGTTCTGTTCTGGAAGTTCTCTCCTGTGCTAATTTGTTCAAGGTTATTCCCCACTTTCCCTTTTCTCAGGCTCAGTGTGTCTGGTTGTATGCTGAGAGATTGGCTTTAGGGACTTCTATACAAAAACAAAAACAAAAAGCAAACAAACAAAAAACCCACCAAAAACCATACAACTCTATAACAAATAACAACATTTTAAAAGTCAAAGAGAAGAAAATAAAATTCACAAAAGAAACACAACCAGTACAAATATTTCTGAAACTGTAATAATATATTCACCAATGTTGCCATCATTTTAAATATATTTTTAAAGACAAGGTTTTGCTTTACACCATAGTCTGCCTTTTGCTTTTTGGCTCCAATGACCCTCCTGCCTCAACTTTTTAAATCTATTGAACTATGAGTGTATGGAACTACTCCAGCTTACTCCCACCATGTAAAACAATTTATTGTTCTATCTCCAGATAGTTATGATGAATAGCAAACATTTGAGTATTTGAGCTATAAATTAATTCATCATGGGGGGTGGTTATTGGCACCATCTGTCTGATATTTGCACTCTTACCTAGGATATAGACTTTTAGACAATTTTTCATTGAGAAACTTTGGACAAATGGATTGATATAGGACTCTATGTGTAAAATGTGCTTGTTTTCATACAGATATGCACAAAGTTAATTGAAAAAATATAATAAGAAATGGAAAATTAGAAATCTAATTGTAGACTAGTTAAGTGTAGGTATTACATTCCTATTTCTTTGTCATTAAAAAGAATGACAGAGGCCAGATTTGTACACCTGAAGAAACAAACACTGTTGATAATTAAAGCTGCAGTAGTAAACATGTCCATAATACCTGGGTATTAACACACCAGGAGACCATTTCTTGTTTACAGTTTCTATCTAATATACTAATGTTAGATGCCGACAGAATGTGCTAAGCAAAGTCAAGGGTCTCAGAATCATAAGCCACCCACAAGGCTTTTGTTTTTGTTTTTGTTTTTAGGGTTTTGTTGTTGTTGTTTTTGTTGTTTATACTGTTGATGAGAATGAGATTATTTTAATGTAGTTACTTAAACCTCTCTTTTACATAGCAAGTGAAAGAGAGCATTTTTGTTTTTTATAGATATTTCTTTTTTTTAAAAATATAACACAGGTGCCCTATATTTGACCAACTCCCCTGGGTCGGGAGGCCTGAGGGCACTCAAAGAAAGAATAAGCAGGATACCAAGATGAGACTTGATAGCCTATGACCATATAGTGGGGGAAGGGGTCGCCCTTGGTCAAATACCTAGGGGAGGGTAATAAGGTGAAAACAGGAGGGAGGGAGGAATGGAAGGATACAAATGATGAGATAACAATTGAGCTATAATCTGAATAAATTAATAAAATAAATAATTAAAAAAGAAGTGTACCCCAAACCAATAAAAAATATCATAACACAGATCATTTCCCCCTTCTCTTTTCTTCATCTAAATAATTCTTAATATTTGTCGGTGTCATGGCTTTGCTTTCTATTATGTTGGTACATACATATAAAATTAATAAAATAATTAATGTTTCCGTTAGAGCCGATGATTTCCCCAGGGTTACATTTTGTCCAGCTTTACAGTATCTGCCATGGATTTCATTCTTTTGTGTAGAACTTAAATCTAATCATAGAGCTGGCATTTAATCTCCATAAGAGCTGTGCCATTATTCCAGAATCTTACTGTGTATGTTGGAGGTGTAGTCTGCAGGTGTCATAACAGATGCTTGATGCCTTTACTACCCTAGTAGCCTGCATTAGGAAAGCTATCCAGAAAAGAGGCTGCAAGACTAGTTCCAATTTGATTTATCTGTATTTTGTGATGAAAGTTTATAAATTTATAGCATTTTCAGCAAATAGACCTTTTAAACTAGTTGTCATCTGAGATAAAGAAAAGTGACAAGACACCAATTCACGACATCTGTTGTTACCTAAATTAGGTTTGGATTTGATAGAGGTGGACCCCATAAAACCATACCTGTCACATACCTGTCACTGCCTAACATAGTCATGAAGTCCCTAATTTTAGTTTATGTGTGTTAAGTCAATGTCTTGTCTGTATGCATGTCTGTCATAAAATACATGTGCTCATGGTGACCAAAGGAGAACATCAAATAATCTGAAAAGGAGTTAGAGAAGGTTCTAAGCCTCCATACAGATACTTGAATTGGGCCTGGATCTTCTCCAAGAGCATCCTGTACTTTTAAATGCTGGACCGTATCTCCAGCCCCAGAAGAGGGTCTTTGTTTTCAGTCACATGGTCATTTATAATACTATAGATTATAATAGATGTTGCAAATCCAATTAGAATGAATTACCTATATGCATGACATTGTCAAAGAACAAATTAATTAATAATATATTCAGAGCAAATTGAGTATTTCTTGAAGTATGCTGTAAAGAGTGTATATATAACGTTCTATGCACAATCATTGACATACCTAATAACAGTAGAAAGTTTATGTAATACAATTCCATGGGAAATGGTAGAAGAATATTTTTAACAACAAATGTTTATAAATTAATTTTAAAAGAAAACACTAATATTCAAAGTTTTAATTTAAAATTATTTTGAGATTTTGAGCTGTGATAATTTATTATTTAATTCTATGTGAAATATGAAAATCCTTTTTTGCAACTTTTGTATGTATGTATATATATACATATACATGTATATACATATATAACATATAATTAAAATTAGATAGTTTGGGGCATTTAGTCACAAATAATTTATATTCTTTACCATTTCTGAGCTTTCTTACTAAAAGAGGTGACTTCTACATAGCATCAGCTACTACTTCCCTCCTGTATCTGGGATGCAGCACTATGTCACACACATGAAATATTCAGTATCTATTTATGTTTCATTTTGAGAATATTTTTCTTGCATTTTATGTCAGCTACCCAAAAGCTTTGCTAGACCACATAAACTTCCATTCATTGCTATTAATTGCTTGCAAAAATTACATTCATATGTTTTTTTATTTGGGGAATCTAAAGTTACCTTAATATTTTCAAGATGTATTATTTTCCTTGGTTGTTATTTATCTTTTTTGCTTTTCCCCCAAATTTACACCTAATGCATCTTTCTAAATGAAATCTGGTCATTTCATCTCTCTACTGTTCTTAAGAAAATACTTAAATTATTCAGCTTATAGATTTACCGAAGTGAGTAAGTATAATATATCTAAAACATTTATATTATATTATAATTTAGATACATCAGGTTCAATTTGTAGAATGATTTCTTCCCCAGATTTTTCCTCAGAATTGTGATTTTAATTTAAAAGTTCTTTTCCCTAAAATCTTCTATTAGAAAATTAGATATATCTATATACATAAGATAATATGCAGATAGATATGTTTACATGCAAGAAATTATTCTTATTTTTGAGACCAGTTCATGCATAAGTATAATTAACCATTAATCTAATTACCATAAATTTAATAATCAAAACATAATTAAAGAGATTATGGATGGTAACAGACTTCTTTACCATATAATAAGAAACATTTTTAGGTTTTTTTCCTATTGGTTACTAATGCAAGTGATTCATTTATTTTTAATTTATACAGCTTTTCCCATTTGACTTTGGCATTTTAGTCTTTAATTAGGAATTAATGTAAGGTATGTAGGGAATTAATAAGTGTTTTCATGATGCTAATGAATACACATTTGCTAGGGAATTAGTTCATATTATACCAGCTGCAGAGCGGATGCATACAATCTGTATAATCCACAGAGTGCTAAAAGCAAGGCACAGGGATTTTTACTATTGTTACTTTCAAACACATGAAACTTGTGGTTACTTTAAATTAGTACAATACTTCATTTCATAAAGTTGTGACTATCTTCTGATATTTCAGTAACTGAAGATAATTTTATGACTTTATTCAAGGTTCATGAGACGATAATGTTTTTGAACAAAATGTGGTTTGTTTGGGCAGATGGAATAAGGACTTTTGAGTATTTTTGCCTAAATTATTAAATTCTGTTTTTCCAATAAATTATCTCTTAATTTATTAGAATTTATTAACATTTTTGCATGATAGGAATGAAAGCTGATGCTTTGAGAACACTATGCAATTGTTTAAGACTGGTATATGTTCCAGTCCAGATTTTCTGTTTTTAAAATAAAAAGAATTTTATTTTATAATTAAGAAATATATAAACCTCTGAACATTGCTAAATAATTTAATTTGATAAATTTAACTAATTTAATAAAAATTTGGAAATATAAGTATTTTTTTATTCTTTATGTACAGCATTTCTTAATGTCAATTCAATAATAATGTTTAATGATTCTTATGAAATGTTCTGACTATGCCAGTTGTAAAGGCAAAGAAAGCTCAGGATTAAATTATGTAATCAAAACATCTTGACAAATGCTGAATAAAAATAAATTATCTGATTTCAGAAAAAAAAAGAAATGTTGTATCACTGATGGACCCTTAATCTAGGCAGTGAATAAATTATATGTCTACTCCAGAAAATCTAACACATTGTGGTTATAATGCAAAAAAACCACATCAATTTAGGTTCTAATACTTCATTTTTTACTATTTATGAATGAAGTTATATAAGTTCTTAAATCTTGATAGGCATATAAAACCATAGGTTCTATGTAATTTTATATACATGTAAATAAAAAGCTAAGAATATCACTTTGTATGTCCATATCTATGTTGTATATATACCTTTAGTTAACTGGTTGTTGCAAAGCTACTAAGAAAACCTATAAATATATCTTAATAAATAAATATGAATATTTTCTAAATGATTTGGATGTCCTTGAAGTAAAGAAGTATTCTTTAGTAATTATGCACCTTCAAAGCAAGAATAAACAGAAGGTACCAAAGGTACTTTTACTTTTTCATATTGAGGTAGAGTTAAGAGAATCTTTAGAAATCATTGAAATAAAAGCAAAAACATAAAAAATTAAAATAAAACAAAAACATTAATAATAATAATAATAATAATAATAATAATAATAATAATAATAAATAATCAATGAAACCAAGTTTATTCTTAAGGAAAGGAACAAGTTAGAATATAGTTTAATTAACAAAAAGGCTGGGAGAATATATTCAAGCTAACAAAATCAGAACTGAAAGTAGAGACATAACAGACACTAAGGAGTACAGAGAATCATAAGGACATTCAATACAAATTTATAGTTCACAATAGGAGAACATATAAAAGAAATGGCAACTTTTCTTAACTGCTACTTACCAAAGTCAAAGCAAAATCAGATAGGAAATTTACACAGACCTACAGGCAATAGAAACAACCATTAAAATTCTCTCCATAAAAAAAAAAAAAAACCCTGGGCGAGATGATTTTAGAACAGAGTTTCTTCAGATTTTCAAAGAAGAAATAATGACAATATACCTCACAAATTCCTCCACAAAATAGAAACCAACAGTGATACAGGAAGAATATTGCACAATACATTTTATCGTGCCACAGTTACTCTGATACTCAATACACATTGACACAACAAAGAAAGGCATGTACCGAGCAATTTTCCATATGATGTATGTGCAAATATTCTCAATAAAATACTTGTAAACAAAATCCAAGTGCATAGTAAAAAACATTTTCACAATCAAATAGGCTTTATCAGAGAGATACAGGGATGGTAAAATATATCAAACTCAATAAATATAATCCACAGTATAAACACACTTAAAAACAAAAACTAGATAATTATTCCATTAGAAGTAGAAAAGATCTTCACTAAAATCCAAAACTACTTCATGATAAAGTTCATCTTGAGGTCAGGTATACAAGGGAAATACCTCAACCATAATAAAGCTTCATTCACAGGAAGTCCATGACCAACATGAACTTAAAAGATAGAAACTCAAGCAATCCCACCAAAATTTTTCATACTACTTAATAGAGTACTTGATGTCTTAGTTTGTCAATAAGATAACTGAAGGAAAACAAAGACATGAAATGGAAAAGAAGACTGCAACATATCTTTTTGGAGACAATCTACTAATATACATAACTAACCTGAAAACTCCCACAAAGAAATTTCTACAATTGAGAAACAGTGTCAGTAACACAGCTAGATAGAAAATTAACTTTCAAAAGAATCAGTAGTCTTCCTATATGAAAATGACAAATGGATCAAGAAAGAAATGAGTGAAACAACACTTATCACAATATCCACAAATGATTTAAAATATCTCAGGGTAATTTTTTCCATGCAAGTGAAATATTTGTTTTATAAAATCTTTTTAGAAAGAAGTTAAAGAAGATAGCAAAAGTTCTCTCATACTCTTGAATAGGTGGTATTAATATAATAAAAATAGCCATCCTACCAAAGGCTATCTACAAGTTTAATGTAATCTTACTGAAAATCCCATCATAGTTCTTCACAGATCGTCACTGGAAATTTTTCTGCTTTGTAGAGAAATACAATTAAACTCAGGATACCTAAGATAATCCTGAGTAATAAAAAACTGTTGGAAGTGTCACCTAATCTGACCTCGAATTGTACTATAAAGCTACAGTATTAATAAAAAAGCATGGAATTATCACAAAAACTGACATGTTAAATATAATATGACTGAATATGCATATTTAAACCAAACACTATGGAAACTGGTTTTTTAAAATAAAGTCAGGAATATACATTGGAATAAAGACAACATACATATATCTATTGACCTACATAAAGGTAAACTCCAAATAGATCAAAGACTTCATCATGAAAGAACATTCCACACAATACAAGAGAATATGGTGAATAACCCTGGTTTGTAGGCACAGAAGACTTTTTGCACAGAACACCATTAGTACAGGAACTGAGATCAGCAATGAATCTGACAAGCTTCTATCAGGGAAATGACATCATCATTCAGACAAAGCAGCATCTTACAGAATGGGAAACGATATTTAAGGCTAATATTCAAATTTTAAAAACACAGAAAAACTAGATATCAAGAAAACAAATAATCATTCTAAAAATGGGGGGTACAGATTTAAACATGGAATTCTCAAAGAGAAAATGCAAACAGCTCATGAGAAACACTTAAAGAAATGTCACATTATTCATCATCAATGAAATGCAAATCAAAACTACATTGAGATTTTATATCACATCAGTCAGAATGGCAAAGGTCATTAAAATAACATAGAACATTAGATGTGAAGAATTTGGAGTAAAGGAAAGAATCAACCATTGTTGGGGTGAGTGCAAACTCATGCAACCACTATGGCAATAAGTGTGTTAGTTGCTCAGAAAGGTGGAAATCAATATTCTTCAATATCCAGCTATACACCTTTTGGTCATATATCAAAGTAATACTTCATCCTACCACAAGAACATTTGTTCATCCATGTTCATTGTTGTTATAGTCACATACTTCCAAGAGATAAATACACACTAAACATTAAGTCTTTTCCTTACAATGGTCTCCTATCTGCAGGATATGCTAAGGCAATGGTGGCACAAAGCTTGTGGGAGTATCCAGTTAATATCTGACTTCACATTAGGCTCATTCCACAAGTTGAAGCCCATACTTAACAATGAGTTCTAAAGCACACACGCTGGCTCATACACACAGTACAAACCTCAATAAGCAAATACAAAATAAAAGAGACATCACATATTGTCTCCTGTGATCTTGTAAACACGTTACACAATTACTCTCATGTTAAATCTCAGATAAACTTATTGAGGTTGCATTACTATTTTCATAGTGAACTCAAATTGTTAATTAGAGTGTTACAAATGACATTAACCTGTAATAAGCAGAGAAGCATCACTAGAATTATAACAGTACAAATATTATTAACTAAGATAATATGGAACACATACCACTCAATTGAAACCTTGAAAGAAGTTATGATAAGCCATTATAAGAAGCTATTTCCTGGATTCTGTGACATGATTGCTGAGTCTGTTTTATATTAACAGACTTGATTTGAAGAGTACCTTCTGTGATTGTCCTCATCTCTCCTGTCTTTTCTTAGATGGGAAAGACAGACGAGAAGCCATTATCAAAAATTATTCAATCTACTATGCAAACTATTTTGAGATATTAGAGATGATGATTTGCAGAAGTTATATTTTTCTCTGTAGGTGACAGATGAGAAAATTATCCTTCCTGTTGAAAGAACTCAAAGACAGAATGTAGAAGCAAAGACTAGAGTTGGATAAAAATTAATCAAAGGAGATGGTGACATCTGGCTCTGACTCTAAGTAAGAGAAATGAAAATAAAAATTATTGTTTTATATAAAACTTCATTTAACTTTCCAACAAATTGAGAGACACAATACATGATTACAGAGATTTTTAAAGAATATTTGAAGCATAAGTATCTCTTACCTCAGAATCTATTGCTAAGAAAAAGAAAATAAAAAACTGGGGCAATCACTTTTATCAGTGCATTGGTAGTAGGAAATCACTATCTTTTTGGAAATGGGGGTAATGAAGATGCAGAAACCTACGTGTCAAGTCAGAAAGAATTAACATTGAATGGCACTCAGCATCAGAAACACTGATACTATTCTTTGACTATCTAAAATGTTTAGAAGTTAACAGACATGAGCATGACATTAACTTCAAAACAGGAGAGAAAGTTCCTCTTTAGATAAGGAGAAAACAGCTGCAGAATAGACAGTTACACACTCCCTGTTATTTCACCAGAGTGGATTACAGGAAGTCAGGAGGTAATGATCTTCAATTTGTTTATAAAATGAAGAATGAGGTTTTCTGTTTTTATGAGACATGGTCTTCTGTTTAAAAAAAAAACAAGTCAAAATAAACAAGTGCATGAATGTGAACATAGAAGCAATCCTGAAACTGAGAACATATAGAGCAATTAATGGTAAACTTGAAGGAATATATTATGAATCTTAGAACCATCAAAGCAAATGCCAGCTTGTCCTGGCACTGGCTACTTGAGGTGGAAGTTATTTCCTAAAGGCAGAATTTATTTGTTTTGATTTGATTAAGCAATAGATATATACAAAGAGACATTTATGTGTCAAAATATTTTCATTCCATTGTTCTGAAATCACCCTATATAATGATTTATAAATTGCAAATATAAGCCTTTATTCTCTTGAACAAAATTCAAGAGGATATCATATCTTAAAATCATAATTTCCTCCTAAAATTTAGTATGTTGGACCTAATTTAAGCTGCATCTTCCTTTGAACAAGCTCTTAGGTATGAAGAGATTTCGTTTCCTGCTGTCGTTTTGGAGTAGGTAGGGAGCTGCATTAATTTAAGAGCAGATCTTTTTGTTCTCTCCATTTCATGCTCCACATCCAAACCTTAACCTGTGGAGTACAACAATTTTTCCCTCCCTGAGAATGTGCTTTCCTATAATACAGAAAGAAAATGAAAAAAAGAAATTCAAAGTGTCCAGCTGTTTAAAAGCCACAAAGAAGCAATTTGCTTTAGCTCTGAATGTATGTGTTGTCCTTGAGTGAAGATTAGGGCAATTAATTTTGGTTGTTTCCTTACCTGAAAAATCAATCAAGCAGTGATGATATCATCATGTCTATCAAAGGTTTTAAAGAAAACACAGTAAACAAGACTTAATTACCTCACTCACTACACAGGGGTTCACTCTAGGAACCTAAAGTATAAGGCAGATTAATTTTCCTCTTCTTATTTTGCTTTCCTTGTAGAGATTGCTATAGCAACAGTTCTAAAAAATATGTGAGACCAACATCTGCAGACTTTTAAGGCAAATAGTTGCTACACTGCATTGCCAGTTTATGGTACTAAATAATCAATAGCCATCTCAAATGCTCAAGGATCAGCTCCAGAAATGGTGCAGTTTAGTGAGTATTTAATACATCTTATTCTTTTAAAAGGATAAAATCTTTGAAAATTGAATTGTGTTTATGTACATTATGCAAGTGGTTGCTAGGCAGAGTTTCTACAGGGTAGAGTAAAAAGAATGCAACCTGCTCTATAACACTAATTAAATGTAGCTGTAGGATTATTTGTGCAACGTATTTTCCCCTTAAAAAAAGCCAACTCCAGAAAAAAAAGTCATTTAGTGTACATGTAATATGTATGTATGTATGTATGTATAAATGTATATATGCATTTGCCTTTTATCATATTTATTTACGTAATACAAACATTTATTAATAAAATGTGATATACTTAATTTTATATCATTTTGATCATACTTAAAGGAGATTTTCGCTTCAAGAGTAATTCTATGATTAATGTATGTGAAGATGAAAATAGTTTAGTCATATTTTATGTAACATTATATATATACATATTTAACAGTATTTATTTCTAATTGTTGAGATTTAAAAACATTATACAACTATCCTAAAATTAAGCTACACCCAAACCCCTAAAATAATATATTTCATTATCATTCACATAATATTTTTAATATTTTAGATAAATGTCCTCTATATTGATAAGTTTTAGAAAAATTCTTTTTGTTGTTGTTGTTTTGAGATAGGGTTTCTCTGTAGCCCTGCCTTTATGTAACTCCTTGGCCATGAACAGTATTTGCCAACACTGCCCAGCAAAGAATCCAATTTTGTAACAATTATTTTGTCTATACTAGTGGGCAAAATATTTTTAAAACCAAGTCTTTGATAGTGATAAGAGTTTACATCCTAATGGAAACTCTAACTTAAATAAATGGCAGCATGTACAGATAACATTAATAAGAATACACAAGAGTTTTTGATGAGGTGTTACATGACAAATCAAATTTTGAAATGTTTGCATTGAATGAACTTGTTACCTATAGTCATGTCTGTCCTTGATTGCCATTGGAACATCTTTATACACCTTCTTTTCTCATACAGGATATATAATTGCTTCCTTCTTTTCTTCCTTCTCCCTGATTCAATTTTTATTCCCATTTTTCTATCTTTATTCCCTCACACTCTTCTGCATACTCCTCTTGCTCTCCTTTTCTCTTTCTCTCTTCCTTCTTCCCTCCTTTCCTTTTTTGTTTCTTGTGATCCTGCAAAACAATGCAACTAAGAAACATCTCACCTTTACTACCCTAAGAATCTCTATTGAAATCTTCTCTGGGTATCATACTTGTTCTATTAACTTTATAAAGCAACATTTCCACAGCATAGCAATCATATTATTTAAGTAAAATTTATATCACCTCTTTAGTTCTAAGCAGCTCCGATTGAGCCTTGACAATAAGAATTATTTGACAACAATTGTCATCAAATGGTTCTATGTTTGCCCTTAAGAAAAATCATAGGGTCTGCAGCTCAGGCACCGTAGTCGTCATGAATGACACAATGATGTTCTCTACCAGGAAGTCCGTGACAAAATGCCATCTTCAGAAGAAACAGATGGTCATGGACGTCCTTCACCCTGGGAAAGCAATAGTCCCAAGGACAGAAATTCAGGAAAAGTTGGGCAAAAAGTACAAAACCACACCAAATGTCATCTTTGTATTTGGATTCAGAACGCATTTTGGTGGTGGCAAGATGACCAGCTTTGGCATGATCTATGATTCTTTAGATTATGCAAAGAAGAATGAGCCTAAACACCGACTTGCAAGACATGGCCTGTATGAGAAGAAAAAGACCTCTTGAAAACAGCAAAAGGAATGCAAGTACAGAATGAAGAAGGTCAGGGGACTGTAAAGGGCAACGTTGCTGCTGTCAATAAGCCATAGGACTAGATCTGCAGTGACTTGATCTGCTGTGATGTGCACATTTCTAAGAGGACAAACAAACTAAAAAGCTTTAAAAAACAACACACAAACAAAAGGAAAACAAACAAACAAAAAGAAAGAAAGAAAAATCAGAGGTATGAATGAGATTACCTATCTGGATACATTTGGTGTTAGTGACTACTATATTTATCATCATCATTATCATCTTCATCATCACCATTATCACCATCATCAAAAAACCAGTGAGGAATAACTGCATCATGTTAAATCTTATGAATTGGTAATAATGACATTGTTTGAGGGAAAACCCTCATCTATTAGACAAATCTCCTATATTGACAAATTGCAGAAAAAGGAATTTCATACAGCCACTCAGAACAATCCAGAAACCTGGAAATTTTGATAATCATTGTTTAGTAACATGAGTCAATACTCTACCTGACTAAAGTGGTGTGACTAGGTTGTACACTACTTACATATAACATTATCACTAATATACTATCTCTTATAGCCTAGATATATAGCCTAGATATTGTATATTTATGCTTTACATGTTTTAAAATCTTAGAATATGTATGATGTGTGTGAGTGTGAGTCTGCATGTATGTATAGACATGTATACAAATATGGAATACTGGAGTCTAATGACCCCAAATATTTAGCAGCTATTTATAAAAAGCTTACATGAAAAAAAAATTGAAATTAAGTCCTTCATTGGAGCTTGACAACCTGTAGATGATGTGTAATAAAACTAAATCATGGCTTCAAAATATAATGAACACTTTTACTATTTCATCTAACATGTTGTGAATTTGTCCCTAGTGCAAGATATAGTCCTCTGGCATTTTACACATATTCCTGAAAACCAATGCAATGAAGGCATACAGAGATTTCTTGAAAACCAAAGCCAATATTTGGGGGTTATTTTGTAGTCCATCATCATCTCTTTCTCAATTCCTTAGAGCTCCTGGTCTGATTTCTCCTCTCTCATTATAGTTTTATTAATCGTTAGAAAGTCTTACAAAAGAACTTGTAGAATAAGTAATTAATTTTGACTGAGTTATTTAACTTAGCCTTTAAAATTCACAAATATTTTTGCATAAATAAATAAAATCTACTTTTGTCCATGTGTTAGTACATCTAAAAAGAAACATCCTACTGTAATATTCTAAAGTGTTTGATTTAATGGATACCCATTGATGTTATATCTAACTCATTCACACTGTGAATATATTTTGATTGTTTCGGTTATTAAAATTTTTAAATCACACTTGTGTATTCATTTATATACATGTTTTTTATTAACACCACTCCTTACTTTACTTGTGTTCATTATGACAATTTAGATTGTTGAGCCATTACTAAACAAATCACCTCAGAACAGTAAATAAATAAGCTGTTTCATTCAGTGGCAGTACATTTTTATTCTATAAAGGGTTATATGCATTAGTTTCTTTGTTATCAATCCACAATACCACACTTGACATTACAAAAATACATAAATTTACTTTCTGTATATGAAAACGTCAGGATGGATTTTCTTCCTAAAAAAGAAATTCACCTAATACCTTACTTGTATTCCATATCTTCTTCATATTCATTTCTTTCACACATTTCTACATGTTCTTTAAGAGACTTCAGTGTCTTTGCGGTTCATTTTCTTAAAATTTTTCTAACTGAGTTGCATTTGGCTTTCTTTCCCATTACCAACTCTATCTCTTCGTCCCTCTAGATTCCTTCTTTTTTTATTTTTGTTCATTTCGCTTTGTTGTTGTTGTTTGTTTGTTTGTTTTATTTCTTTGTTTCAGTCTCAAAATATACCACTGGCTGTCTTGGAACTCACTACCAGGCTGGCTGGACATGCTTATGCAACATAAATTATATCTGTCTGTTAAGTTTACTTTCCATAAATTTAATAAGTCGTTGCCTATGGGAGACGTTTCTACATATTTCTAAGACATTTTATCAGAAAAAAATTTTAACCACCAAGAAGGACAGTTTTACATCAACGTTTTATCCATACCCTTTAAATCTCCTTTTTGACATTTATTTTCTGCAAAACGTGAATGGTATTTATGAGTGCTTTATTCAATTAATCTAAATTGTCAAATGCACACACACTGAGCTATTTGTCAAGCATGTCAATGATTTTAATTCTTGTATTGTCTATCGTGGTATCTCCATTCTCCTTCTTGATATTCACTATATGTATCATTTCATTGCTCTTTAGTTCTTTCAAGAATTTATCAACTAATTCAGTAGATTTCATTTAATTGCTTTTATTTTTTTCTTTCTTTTTTCTCTCTTTTATTAATTTATACTTGTTACATCTCAATGGTTATCCCATCCCTTGTATCCTCCCATTCTTCCCTCCCTCCCATTTTCCCCTTATTCCCCTCCACTATGACTGTTCCTGAGGGGGATTACCTCCCCCTGTATATGCTCATAGGGTATCAAGTCTCTTCTTGGTAACCTGCTGTCCTTCCTCTGAGTGCCACCAGGTCTCCCCCTCCATGGGACATGGTCAAATATGAGGCACCAGAGTACGTGTGAAAGTCATACCCCACTCTCCACTCAACTGTGGAGAATGTTCTGTCCATTGGCTAGATCTGGGTAGGGGTTTAAAGTTTACCTCCTGTATTGTCCTTGGCTGGTTGCCTTAGTTTGAGTGGGACCCCTGGGCCCAAATCTGCCTATCATAATGTTCTACTTGTAGGTTTCTAGGATGCTCTGGATCCTTCTACTTTGCCATTCTCCCATGCTTCTCTTATCTAGAGTCCCACTAGAATATCCTCCCCTCTGTCTCAGTTTCCTGGTAAGTGAAGGCTTTCGTGGGACATGCCCCTTGGGCTAATATGCAGATATAAGTGAGTATATACTATTTGAGTCTTTCTGCTTCTGGGTTAACTCACTCATTATGATCATTTCTAGCTCAATCCATTTATCCACAAATTTTGGGAATTCCTTGTTTTTAATAGCTGAATAAAATTCTCAACAGAGGAATATCAAATGGCTGAGAAACACTTAAAGAAATGCTCAACCTCCTTAATCATCAGGGAAATGCAAATCAAAACAACTCTGAGATTCCATCTTACACCCATCAGAATGGCTAAGATTAAAAATTCAAGCAACACCACATGCTAGCGAGGATGTGGGGAGAGAGGAACACTCCTTCATTGCTGGTGGGAATGCAAACTAGTACAGCCACTTTGGAAATCTATCTGGTGCTATGTCAGAAAAATAGGAATAGGGCTTCCTCAAGACCCAGCTATTCTACTCCTTGGAATATACCCAGAAGATGCTCCAGCACACAACAAGAAAATTTTCTCAACCATGTTCATAGTAGCCTTATTCATAATAGCCAGAACATAGAAACAGCCTAAGTGTTCATCAGTAGAAGAATGGATAAAGAAATTGTGGTACATAATTGCTTTTATTTTTATCTATAGCTTTTTTTTACTTCACTTATTTTCTCTTCCATTTTAATTGCTCTTTCTGGAACTTCTTAATCTTAAACATCATATTGCTCACATGAAACTTTGTATCTCCTTTGTTTTAATCAATTTCTGGCACACAATTTCTTAAAGCACTGGTAAAGCATGAGTCTATAAAATTGTGTATATTGGAATTTTATTTTCATTCAACTTAAAATATTCTTTAAAGTCCTTCTAAATCAACATTTTTATTTTTACTCTAAAGTGAGTAGTTTTTATTCCAAGTGTTTGTTTTATTCCAAGTGTTTGGATAAATTTTCCCTAGTAAGATTATGTTTCTTACCAAACATTATTTTTCACCATCTTTTATGTGCCACAAGTATTCCTCCTTTGTTGAATTTTATTTTTACTGTCAGATTTGTTCTGATTATTTGTTTTGATTATTGCTCCTTCATGCCCCCCCCAAGGTTGTACAGTTGTTCAGCCTTTTCTGTTCTACTTATTTAAATATTTTCATTGTAGTACCAATGCAAAGTGTTCTTCAATAATCTGATACTATTGTCCAACTCCTACTACATATATCTATAGCTGTGATAGCTAATATTTATTATCAACTTCTCAGGAGCATGAATCACCAAAGGCACAAACACTATGAGCACGTCTATGAGGTAGTTTGTATATTGTGCTAAATGAAGTATAAATACCTATGTCAAATGAGAGCACCTACCTTAAATTCAACATCATTTCATGGGCTGAATTCCAGCTCTATAGTTAACAGAGAAAGCCAATTGAGCAACATTTATTTCTCCCTGCTTTCTATCTGCAGATGCAGAGTGATAAGCCAGTGCAGATGCTGCTACTGTGTATCCATTCCTTGTACTAATAAGTTGTAATGCCAGGAAATCTGAGCCATAACCATCCCCTTTCCCTTCATTAACATTTTGTGAGATTACAACTTAATTTAAACATTTATTTCATCCATTTTGTTTCTTAAAACTACATGGCCACTTTTTTTTACAAGTTGTTTTTGCATGTGTATATATATTTTTATATACATATATATTTATATATTTCAATTTCTTCACACAAAGACGAATGTGAGCTGGGTGTCGTGTTGCACGCCTTGAATACCAGCACTCTGGAGACAGAGGCAGGTGGATCTCTCTGAGTTCAAAGCCACCCTGGTCTTCAATGAGATTCCAGGACAGGCAAAACTACACAGAGAAAGCCTGTCTCAAAAAGCCAAAAAAGAAAAAAAAATCAGCAGAAGAATGTGAAATAATATATTATTATATTTTAACACATGTTTACTACATTTTTACTATATAATATATATGCTAAAATAAGTATTTTATCTTAACTTCTAAATATATATTTGGTTATTATCAAGGTTTATTTAAATATTTTTAAATTAAATTTTTACATAATGCCCACATTATTGCCTTTTTATAGTTGGCCTCTGTTGATTGTAATATAGATATTTGTGATAATCTCTATAGAATCAGTTTGGTGAATATTTTCTCTTTTAACATGAGCATTATTACTAACTAAGGTATTACTTCTATGGGAAGTATCAATAATTTTATTTTCGCAGAAAAATAATACATCTGAGTTCAGATGATATATTTGGTCCAGGATATTGTGCTTTTGTTTTTAATGTCTTCAATATTGACTAAATGTTAAGGACTTCCAACCCATTTAACATACAACCCTATTTTGAAATCAAACTAGGAGCTGAGTGGTGGCTTCATTCTTAGCCTTATGTGTCAAATATATGCTTTAGTAAATAAATAAACCATGATTTCCTCAGGTTTGATTTACACAATCTCCAATAGAGTGAATTGGTACGTATCCTAAACTTCTTCATCTCTTTCATTCCCAATACCAACACCGTCTGGATTTTGGGGTATTTTGTTTGTTGGTTGGTTTGTTTTTTGCAAGAATATCAGATGCGAATATCCATCTTCTATAAAACTTTGCAGATTACTTTGCCATTTTCACTCTGGAAAAATGTCAGAAAGGAAGAAGCAAAGAAAATCGATTCATAGTTTTTGTTCTAAGTTTTTTTGTTTGTTTGTTTGTTTGTTGGCAATTTAGCTAATTTTTAGGTTCTTAGATTTAGAAATCATTCCCCATAATACAACATTTGCATCCTGTGGTGTCCTATTGTGATAGGTTTTTTTTTTCCAGAAAAAAAAAAAAACCAACATTTTCCAACTCTTTTAATATTTGTTCAGGCTGTGGTGATGTCAAATTCTAGAATTTTGACTGCCTTGGAGATGTGGTTGCAGATCCTGAGAGAAACAGAGAAGCTCAACCCTGTTCACAAGAACTTCCTACCATTACCGTTCAGTCCTCATTTGTTTTCTGAACTTCAGACCCTTGCATAGCATCTACAAGAATTTTGTTTTGCTTTTATATTTACATTGATGGGTAGAGGAATACTGCATTTTGCCCATATAATCTTCAAGGTTACTGAACTTTGAACTACCAAATTATATGTTTTCTACATAAAATAATAGCATGATATGGGGATATCTACGCCAGATTTTTTACACACAGTAGCTAGTACGTCCAGGGGATTTCTAGGCATGATTCAGAATCCTACGAATAACTGAGTACCTGTTTCCAGGAGACTACAGACTTATTGGTGCTCTAACAATGCAGGAGGCAGGTTCAACATGGTCTGTTTCAGTACTGTCATTTTGAAATTATTTAGAAATCAGTTTTTAATAACAGCTATTTATAATGCTAGCTATTATTGACCATCAAGACACACTTACCCAAATAAAACTCAACCTTAGCACCAAGAAGTCATTGAAAACACAGTTATTATGTGCTGGAATTTTAGAATAACAGAGCACTTATGAATGGCACAGTAGAAAGAACAGGCCTAAATGTCTGAACAGCACAATCTTCATCGCAGAAATATGAAATGACTTTGGGTGGTTCTAAAATTCTATACTACTAAGAGTATTTTTTAAGAAGAAATGAAGAGATTTATTCCTGTCATAATCTATCCATATCTTAAGGTAGGAAGAGATGCTGAGCTTAATAAGCACCTATAAATCCCTAGAACAGTTGTTACCTTATGACAGCTGTGCACTACATTTTCACATTGTGTCTCTTAATACCTGTCTGATTTGTGATAGGAAATGTAACATGATTTTCTATAAGATAAATTAAGTTTGATAGTAATCTCATTTTATTTCACATAAAATAATCTAAGATGTAAAATATTTCCTAGTAATCTTCATGACCCTTTTTAACTTCCTCACTTATAACTCATGACTTTAGAAGCAGAGAAATTGTTGTCATTGATCTTAGTACATTAAGCTCCATGAACTGTCAATCCACAGTTGATACGAGACTATTATTTTAGCCATTCATCATTTATACATTTCTTTTGGTGCAACGTGTGTTTGGAGTAAGGAACATAGCAATTAGTGTTGATCTTGGGCGAATAAACTAGGGCTCTCATTATAAAGGTCATACAATTGTGCTTCAGTTTTTATAGTCTTTAGTTTTTCATTAGTTTTGGATTAGGTAAGGATCCTTATTCCTAAATAGTAATTTTTTATTAAGTTTGAGAGAATGTATATTTGGTTTCATAATACTGAGATGGCTTTAGGTATTGGAAACTGCAAAGAATGTAATAGAAGGAAAATGAATCTTAAAATAATGTTAGAAGGCTTGGGTACAAAAGTCAAGAAATTCATAACTTCTCTTCAAGCAATTAGGAAGCACGGATATTACCAGCAGCTACAGTGGATAGGTGCAGTATCTATAGTGTCCAGCTCGGGTTAGGGGCAGATCTGAAAAAATTGGTAAGATACCTGCATAATCTTGAATCTGTCACTCCAGCCCATTAGCCTTCTCATTATTTCTAAAAGGGGTAAATTTGGGTTCAAATATGAAGTTCAATTGTTTCACACATGCCTTTTAACATCAGGATTGTATATAAAATTTCTACCCTCTTAGTTTGAGAGAATTTACTAATGAATAAACTATGATAAGTACCAATACACAACAACACGCGACCTAGTACTTCTTAATATTGTTCCATTCATATGTAAAAGAATTAGTTATATATCATAATTTCTCTAATTGCTCAACTTTCATAAGATTCTTGTACTGAGGTGCCACAAACTAGTTAGCTTAAAGAACAGAAATTTGTCTCTTAGTTAGTTCTAGAGACTAAAATGTTCAGATCAGTATTTAACATGGTTGGATCATTCTAAGAGCTGTGAAGAATCACCTTCAGAAAGCATGCCTCTGGTCTTCTTATGGAATAACATTTTGTGGAGTCTGGAAAAGGAACTGTATGAGCACTTTTTTTTTGCAGGAAGAATATTCATATATAAGTTAACTTTGTCAATAGAAAGATATGTCTTATGATGAAATCAGATCTCAAATTGGAAAACCTTTACTTAAAAATAGTGGCACTCTGGATGTCAGTATTGATAACTGGTTTTGTATATTAGAGCCATGTATGATTCACACATAGAAAGCTCATATGTGGGATACTATGTAACACCTTCATACTGAATATTTTTTGTATTTTGTTTATGAACTTATCAAACACGTACCAACGTGGCTTTGACAGAACATAGCTCTTCAGAGTGTCATTTCTTTTGCTTGACTATCCAAAGTCTTAACATTATTTGCTGAGATTTAACATAAAATATAAATACTATTATACTCCAAATTATATACTTCTAACAACTTAATATGCATCTTCCATGATTCCAACTCATTCACTTCTTCAATATTATTCTTTATAAAACACTCGCCGTGTGGTCAAATGATCACTCACTCCAAGTGAAGGAAGTCTGAAAAGTTAGTTATTGGGAAAAATGCACACTAGACATGCATTTCAGGATATCTCCTTTGGGGTATTGATTCCCTCAAGATCATGGACATAAGTTGCAAACTTCCAATTAAACTAGTGCAAGAGTTTCATGCTAGATGATGCTAAAATTTCAAATAGATTCAAAATTATTGTGTTAGTAAATCATGATAGCTATCTCTCCTTTTTGGTATTTATTTTTGTATTATTGAAATCTTTCAGTTAGTAAGCATTATGCTCAAAAACTTCTAAAAATGACTTATTTTGTCAGTTTTCTTCTATATGTAACACCTGGGGAAACAGTATAAGTAGTATCTGGGAAATATTGATTCTTTAATTTCTTCTTCAATCAAAATTAGAAATATAATATTAACTCTGTGCTGTGTATAAATTATTTAACCATTTAAATTTTTCATTCTGTTTTACTTCATTGACAAAAATATAAATTATATTGCCTGCACTATAAATATATATTTATATATATGCCCCATACATAATTTTACATGTATTAACATCTTCTACATCTAAGATTCAGAAACTTAAAATCTTTTAAATATGAGTAAAATATATTCATTTTTCTCAGTTGGCCCTGGAGAGCCAGTTATTTCATGTGGATCTGACTTGTACTGTTTTTAAACTCAGGATTGATCCCACTTTTGTGCTGAAAGGTGGCAACATTTATGCATTTGTGGTTTGTATGCTCATTGTTACAAATATGTAGTACTAGCTGTTTAAAAATAAAAGCCCACTGAACAAATAAATAAATGAACAAGAGTTCTCCTTTTTGTTTTTGATTTTTCAGAGATGGTTCCTTTTGGAGCCCTTGCTTGTCTCAAATTCATGAATATTATTTCTCAGCCTCTTCAGCGCTGGAATTATGGTGAGCACAGGAGGTAGATACTGGTTAAGGAATGTGGGACAATCACTCTGAAGTAAACAGTCCTTGTCCTTGGTTAGGACAAATCTGTAGTTGTTTGGACAGCAGTCCCAAAAGAGAGATTCTTTTTTTCTCAATTCCTAAATTAAACACCCTTCTCTGGAGGTTATACATGAAGATGTGACTTACATTCCAAAATAAATACTAATTCCTTTTAGTGAGCACCCTAGAAGGTTTGTCTCCAGATTTTTATATTGAAATTGGGTTACAGTTGTTTCCCTATTTTACCACATCTTACAATGATTTTATGGCCTTTAAGAGTTGAATATTACCTTAGTTTGAGGAGGACCCCAGGACCCAGATCTGCCTGTCTCATAAAGTTCTTCTTGTTGGTTTCCAGAACCCTGTGGGTCCTACTATTTCCCCATTCTTCCATGCTACTCTCGCCTAAAGTCTCAATAGGATGTCCTCTCCTCTGACCCACTTTCCTGGTAAGTAAAGCTTTTCATGGTAAGTATCCCTTGGACTAGTGTTTTGATATAAGTGAGTAGATACCGTTTGTCTCTTTTTGCTTTTGGGTGAACTCACTCATGATAATTTCTAGATCAATCCATTTGTCCACAAATTTCGGGAATTCCTTGTTTTTAATAGCTGAGTAGTATTCCATAGTGTAAATGTACCACAGTTTCTTAGTCCATTTTTCTACTGAGGGACACTTAGGCTATTTCAATGTTCTGGCTATTATGTATAAAGCAGCTATGAACGTGGTTGAGCACCAGCCAAGGAGAATATAGGCAGTAAACTTTGAACCCCTACTAAGACCTAGCCAACGAACATGATATTCTCCACTCTTGAGTGGAGAGTGCGATCTGACTCTCACATGAAACTCTGGTGCCCCTTTTCTGACCATGTCCCCTGGATGGGGAGGCCTGATGGCATTCAGAGGAAGGATAGCAAGTTATCAAGAAGAGACTCGATATCCTAAGAGCATATATAGGGGGAGGAGGTCTCCCTCAATCACAGACATAGCAGAGGGGAGAAGGGGGGAAGTGGCAAGGAGGGAAGAATGGGAGGAAATAGGGGAAGGGCTAACAATCAAGATGTAATAAGAATAAATTAATAAAAAAAAAGAATGAAAAAATAAAAAATAAAAAATAAATTCTCAAAAACTAAAAAAAATAAAAAGTTGAATATTACACTAGCAAAGGAGGTCACAGAGCATATAAATGTACTATTGAGATTATTATAGGAAAGTTGACTCCTACATGAAAGAGCAGGATCTGTCTTCTGTACTACAATATTTAGAACATTTTATAACCATTTCTTTATTCCTCAGTAGTTTATTCAGTGGGGCTTGTTAAAAGTTCTATTTGTAGACCAGATCTCAAGTCTAATCAGAAAAATGGTTAGCTATTCTGATAACATCTTTGTCCAATGGGCAAGTCTTGCCATTCCTGTCATTACTATAGCCTTCTGTTTTGGCACCTGAAGAGGACTGATTGCTTTTATATTTTGGTCGTGTGGCTATCAACTTCCGGTCTATAAAAGCTAGCCACTAGTGATGAAGCTTCCATGTAAGTACCAGCTTGATTACTCCATGTTCCATGCTCAAGTTATGGTATTATCAGCAGTGGAGTCTTACCATCAAGTTCTGAAAGATCACCATGAAAAGCGCCAATGTTTGCTAATGTTTAGGTGCCTGAAGCCTTTTTTATTCTTCAAACATGTTTTTTGTTTTCCTGAATTTAATTGCCTATATTTAATATATTTAGAAGATGCAACTTAAACATATTTGAGAAAAATAGAAAAGGTAAATGCCTATGAGAAGATTTCATGTATAATATTTGTATATACTTTAATTATAAATTAGTTATGATTTCTATTTTGAATTTTCTTATTGGTTACAGATTCCCTGTAACTTATTTCTAGATACCATTATACGTATGCCATGAATGAAGATTTGCAGATGTCTTTCTTCTGCTCATACAATGAAGAGAGAACCAGTCTTAATTGTTCTGTGCATCACACATATCTTATACATTTATAATTTTAGGAAAGTATAATGCTTGTGAGAAATTATGTTTATAGAACAAAAGAACTGGACACTGACATTGGATCAGACCTGAGAGGATTCATTCCTCTCAGCATGCTTGACACTGACATCCTGCATTCTTCATGTTCCAGCCTCAGGCACTTCAGTTGCTGTTACTCATCAGAACAGAAAACTCCTAAAACAGCTGTGAAGAAAGCATCCTATCCCAGTTGTCCAGCATTACAGACTATCCCACAAAGGACTCCTTTTAAGCCTGGAATTTCTCAACATTTAGAAATTGGAACACAAGTGTGATTCCTGGCTTGTTTAACCATTTTCTCCAATTTCATTTGTGCCCATGTGAGGATATTATTTATCCCAAATCAAGAGGAAGAAACCTTAAAAGAATGATGTACCATTTCCAATAAGGGGATTGGGTAGGTTTTGTTTGCTCTCTTGGGCTACAGATACTTATTTTCATTGGGAATTGCTTATAAGTTATTATTGGTCTTATACAGAGAGAAAACAAGGTTGGACTAAGGGATGTCTCTCTTTTCCTTTATCTTTCTTTTATAGGTATGGTGATTGGGGTTGAAAAGAAAGAAGAGAGGATACTGAAATATAGAGGGATGGGATGCTAGGACAAAAAACAGATTAGTGAATCTACTCCTCAACTTAAGTCCTTAATTATTAGTGACAAATAAGATTATTTTTAAATCATTGGTATAGAATTTTGTATATTGATGCAAAATGAGTTTAATTTAGATGCACTGGTATATAATTCATATTTAAGATTTTTTCACATAATATATATATATATATATATATATATTGTGTGTGTGTGTGTGTATTTCTACTCTGATATGAGATATAGTACACATACAACTCAATTATAATAGAAGGTTTACTTCCAATACATTGAAATTGTTATTACAGGCTGTTTAAGATAATTAAGTAATACACATTAATTGTTAGTTGGTAAAGTCATGGTCATGTTAATTACTAGTCTATTTTTAATCACTAGAATATACATCATATGTTTAACAGATTTATATATTATTCTATAGATATATAAGGTAAAATAGATAAGGTCTTCAAAATCTTCAGACACCTACAGAATATGGTATTTAGAGGTATTTTTATTACTGTAAAGATTCTTTGACAACAAATCAGGTTAACCCATGGCAACACCCAGACTACCTCAAGAAGATAACTAGCATCAAAGAACCTCCTTATGGAGACAGCGTCCAATGTGGCAAACTAGTCAATGGGAGAATGTTCTTGTTTCTTCCATAGACAGATTTCTGCCTAAAAATGGGCAAAGTTGGATGCAGGCAAGATTGATGGACAAACTCTGCCAAGACAGGGTAAGCAAGTCCTCCATAGTTCCTGCCTCACAAATATGTCTTTCAGATATATTGAGCCAGAAGGTTGAATATGAAGCTCCAACATTATAGAGAGTTTTGGGTGACTGTTCAGGCAGCAAACTGTCTCTGTCATTTTTTCATTTTTGAAACTGCTCACCTGAACTTCCAGTTTACTCAGGTAATAAACTTTTATTACTTCTCAATTCTCTGATGGTGTTGAAGACAAGATAGTTTAGTCTTACAATCAAGCTTAGTTGTTTAGGGATTAAAATGTTTTTAGGTCTAGATAGATGTTTTAAGTTGATAGAGATGAGATATGATATATATTGATTTACATTAAGAATTTTATTTTTTTCCTTAAACCATTTATTAAAGTTTTTATTTATTTTTCTGCTTGTATGTATGTGATGTGTATAGTACAAAGTTAATTTTTTCTTTTTCTTTTTTATTAATTTATTCTTGTTACATCTCAATGATTATTCCATCCCTTGTATCCTCCCTTCTTCCCTCCCTCCCATTTTCCCCTTAATCCCCTCCCCTATGACTGTTCCTGAGGAGGATTACCTCCCCCTGTATATGCTCATAGGGTATCAAGTCTCTTCTTGGTAACCTGCTGTCCTTAATTTTAGATTCACCAAGATAGGAAAGATGTTTTTGTCAAGGTTGCCAAATGCAAATAGCCAAAATACTATGAATGTAACATTTATATAATTCCTGATTGTTTTGTGGTTCTTCTTGCTATATGTAGTTTATTTTATTTATGTGTAATAATATATATCTATATAAGAAATATAATAAAAATTTAAAATGTTTACTTCTTTAAAATGTGTTTCATCCTTGTATTAGTTATTATTCTATTTCCCATGGCAAAGACTTGGTGGAAGCAACTGTTGTGGTTAACCTTGGAATTTCCTGACATATTTAAAACAAACTCTGAGTATGTCTGAAAGCCATTCTACCTTGAGTTATTTTTGGCCAATGTCTTGATACAGAATAAACAAGAACAGCAACTCAAGGAAAGAAGGATTATTGAAACTCATCAGCTTAAAGACATAGTTTATCATGGTTCAAAAGGCAATATGATGTTCACTGTATGTCCTCAGGAAGCAAAGAGACACAAACTGTTTCTGACCTTGATTTCTCCCTTGTATTCAGACTTGAATATAGTTCTTGGATTTTACTTTTTGAGAATACACTTCACTGTCACTTAGGGGTACCACAGACACAGACAGCAACATGGCTTAAGTAGCAGTGCAGGCTGCTCACATCAATATGGGCCCTGAAAGTAGCACAGATCATGGAAGTCAACATGGATTCTGGCTACAGCACAAAATATGGACATCTGCATGGTCTTCAGTGATAACACTGGCCATAAACATCAACACAGATACTGGCTACAATAGGACCACAGACCCAGATATTGCCTTCTACTTGAGCATGGATGCATAAATCACTGTGGTCTCAGGTTGCAGCATAGATCACTCAGAACCATATGGCCCGGGGAGGCAGAATGGCCTGAGGTGGGCCATTAAAGTGATCCAATGTAGGAAATGAGCCTGTTCCTCATCTCAGATCTCTGTCATTGTTGAGAGCCAGGACAATCCATTACCAAGTCTGTTTGGAGCTGAATCTGTCTGTGTCTGGCTAAGCTGCTACACATCACTCTACTAAATTTTTGGGAAACAACATTTTTTCACCTTCAATTTCAGCCCTCTTTCATACCTGTAACCAACCTTACATCTTTAGTTCTCCTGCTCTCTACAGTGCATACCCTGTTCTACTCTTCCATCTCTTCCACCATTCCGTCACACATTGAGGCCAGGCTGGTCTATAGAATAAGTTCCAGGATAGCCATGGCTACACAGATATACCCTGTCTTAAAAAATAAACAAAAGTTTTTGCATATACTCTTCAGGAAGGGTTCTTGATGATCCATACGAAGCTGAGAAGTTAGGGGAAGTTGAATGGATCTGAGAGGGTGGAGAGTCACATTGTTTAGAAATGTGGCTACTGTTAGATTCACTATGTCCATGAGCATATTTTCAACAGTAAACACACACAGTAGGTTAAAAATGGAAAAAAATAAAAGGTAGAAATAAACTTCATTGAGAAATATGTTGGGCAACTGGAGGGAGAAGGATGATGGAGTTCAAAGGTGAATATAGCAAATGGAAATTGTTTACATAAAAATTTCAATATAAATTATTTTTAAAAACTGAGAACAAGAGATTAAAACATTCTAAATAATTATAGATCAGGAAGAAGAAGAAGAAGAAGAAGAAGAAGAAGAAGAAGAAGAAGAAGAAGAAGAAGAAGAAGAAGAAGAAGAAAGAATATAAGAGACAAGAGACTGTGCTTAGCCTGAGGTTTTGAATTTCAAAGCCTGCCCCCAGAAACACACCTCAAGCAAGAACACACCTCCTCCAACAATGTAAACCCTCCTAATCCTTCCATTACAATTCATCAACAGGGAAGTAAGGATGCAGCTACATGAGTCTATAGGCACCACCATATATAGGATACTTTTTTCAAACTCTGTTTAGAAAACATATTTTAATTAGCTAACAAAGTATATGATTTTATAACTTTTCTAAATAGAATCTCAGTATTAGTTAACAGACACCTATAGGCCCTTACCTATAACTCCTAGACCATCCTGCTCCAATTATCTTAAATATTCAGTTCTCAGTATTTACTCCATGTTCTTCTTAATGTGCCTTGCTTAATACATTTCCCTTTCTAGCATTTGTCTCCCTTGTGATTGTTCATTCTTAATGTTTAATTACTTCATATATTAAATATATGTTAATATTTTAAAATAGACTTGGAATAACGGAACAATTACAATATAAATAACAGTAGTATTTACATTTTAGTTTTCTGTAAAAAATAAAAAGATTTATTTATGTATTTGTATACACTACTCTGCCTGCATGTATACCTGCATGCCAGAAGAGGGCATCATATCACATTGTAGATGGTTGTGAGCCATGATGTGGTTGCTGGGAACTGAACTCAGGACCTCTGGAATAACAGTCAGTGCCTTTAATCACTGAGCCATCTCTCCAGGCCCCCATTTTAGTTTTCTTTATTAGCAATACTTGATGGTATAGAGTTACTTTGAAGGAAGTATCAGTAAAATACCATTAGAGAGAGGCCACATTTTTCATACTTCTTTAACTTTGAATTCTCTTTATATTTTGCCTTTTTGGATATGTTGGTTAGTTTTTTCAACTTGACACAAAGTAGGGTCAGCTTGGAAGAGGGAACTTCAGTTGAAAAATCGCCTCCATAAGATTTGCCTGTATGTTTGTCTGCTGGAACACTTTTTTGATTAATGATTTGTATAGAGAGTCCTGGCCTCTGTGGGCAGTGGCAGATGTATTAGGAAACAAGCTGAGTAAGCTATGAAGAGCGAGGTAGTAAGGTGTGCTTCACAGAAGTTTCTGTCAGTTATGAGCCTCAAACTCCTATCCTAACTTCCATAGGTGATGGGCCATTCTGTGGAAATATAAGTTCAGATGGACCTTTCTTCCTCAAGGCACTTTTGGGAACAGTGTTTATAACTGCTGTCATGGTCACTGTTCTATTGTTGTGAGGAGACATCATGAAGACAGCAACTCTTATTATTAAAAAAAAAAAAAAAAGAAAGAAAGAAAGAAAGAAAGAAAGAAAGAAAGAAAGAAAAAGCATTTAATTCAGGCTTGCTTAAAGGTTCAGGGTTTCAGTCCATTATCATCACAGTGGAATCATGGTAGCAGACAGACAGGCCCGGTGCTGGATAAGCAGCTGAGAGTTCTTCTTCTGGAACTGCAAGCAGAAGAAAGAAAAAAGATACTGGGCCTAGCAAGGCCTTTTGAAACCTCAAAGTCCACCCCTAGTAATGCACTCCCTCTATCAGTACCTCACCTGCTCCAACAAGGCCATACCGTCTAAGCATTTCCAGATAGTGCCACTCCCTGATGACCAAGCATCCATATAAATGAGCCTATTGAGGTCTTTCTTATTCATGTTATCACAACAGTAAAGGGAAAATTACTAGGATATTACATCTGTATTTTGCAAATAAGTCACAATAGTAGAGATGTTTCCAACAAATCATATCAAAGTTACGTGCTATTTCATGATTGGTTATTCTTGGAATTGGTATTTTGTTTCATTTTGCTTTGTCTTCTTTTGTTTCTGGTGACTAGGCCCTGTCATTCATTTCTGTGCCTGCCAGGAAGTCTTTAAATAGACCAGAGTTGCCTCAAACTCTCAGAAAAAAATCCTTGTTTCTGTCTTTTACATCCCTAGATTAAACCATAAACAACAGCAGCATTGGCATCAATCCTGATAACCAAGTCATGTGGTGCTTGAAATAATATTCTGTCCTTCATTGTGTGTATATTGTTGATTCTGGCATTTTAATTTGATCTAGGTTTATCTTTTCTATACTCAGCATAAGCCTTTCCTGCCATGTCCTGACTTCCAAATAATATTACAGGGGATATTCCATCCCAACAGATAAAGAATAGTCTGGCTGTAGTGCTGAAAAATTCCTCTGATCAGGATATTCTAAGTTGTGTGTTAAAACCAACATCTCTGTACAATTACCTGTTGAGAAAATTTGCGGAAGCATATCATGGAGCTCAATAATGAGCCACATGTTCTAAATTCAGCCTATGCAGTCCACTCTGCAGTGGAATTATTTTTCCATGACAGTCCATTTGGTCAATATACTAAATATAGTTATATTTATTTAGTGAATGAAGGTAGCCTGATATAAAGCCTCATAAGTAAAATGGATACAGTTTTCTGGCAGAGACTCTAATTCTTTGCTGATATGCATAAAGAAATATTATTAAATTAAACTAATCACATCTATATATATCACACATGATCTGATTCATCCTATAGTTTTTACTGCCATAAGGTTATGACTAAGGAAATGAAGAATAGAGTGTAATACATGTTTGTATTATTGAGACTTTCTTTTTTTAGAGCATTTTGTTTTTAAAATCATTACACTTTATTTTAAAAATCTTTGGTATTGTTAAATACATTATTAATATAAGAAAAATCACACTGTGTTAATTATCATTCCATAAAGTTATGAGAGACAATGTGGTTTTTCTAAATGCCTACTATAAGTACTTATTATTTATTTTTTTTCTAAAAATACTTTTTAAGAATTAACAAAATTGTTTCTTAACATTTTCTCTGCAATTCACTCTTAAATTAATTAACTTTCTGTAGCAACAAAAAGATTACCTCAAATAAATGTTAGCAAACTTTCTCACCTTGTAAACAACCATCAAAACTTTAATGGTTTAATTGTAAACCTTTTAGAGCTACTTAGAAATTATATTTTAAAAAACATTGTGAAGTTTATACAATTTGAGTCTTTCTGCTTCTGGGTTAACTCACTCATTATGATCATTTTTAGCTCAATCCATTTATCCACTTATATCTGCATATTAGCCCAAGGGGCATGTCCCACGAAAGCCTTCACTTACCAGGAAACCGAGACAGAGGGGAGGACATTCTAGTGGGACTCTAGATGACAGACACATGGAAGAATGGCAAAGTAGAAGGATCCAGAGGGTCCTAGAAGCCTACAAGTAGAACATTATGATAGGCATATTTGGGCACAGGGGTCCCGCTCAAACTAAGGCACCAGCCAAGGACAATACAGGCGGTAAACCTTAAACCCCTACCCAGATGTAGACAATGGACAGAACACTCTCCACAGTAGAGTGGAGAGTGGGATATTACTTTCTCACATACTCTGGTGCCTCACCTTTGACCATGTCCCCTGAAGGGGGAGACCTGGTGGCACTCAGAGGAAGGACAGGAGGTTACCAAGAAGAGACTTGATACCCTATGAACATATACAGGGGGAGGTAATCCCCCTCAGGAACAGTCATAGGGGAGGGGAATAAGGGGAAAATGGGAGGGAGGGAAGAATGGGAGGATACAAGGGATGGGATAACCATTGAAATGTAACAAGAATAAATTAATAAAGGAGAAAAAAATGAAAAAAAATAAAATAAAAAACATTATGAAAATTCTAACAATTGTACAAGTTTTATATCATTTTTATTTGAATTTATCGTTAAATTTCTCAAATACTTTTGAAACATGTTTTCCTTTATTTAAAAAAATACCTCTCTGATAATGTGGATCTGTATTAATAGGTGCATGAATCAAGTCATTTATAACTCATCATTCCTTTCTTCATTTATCATTATTTCATTACACTTTAGCACTGCATCATCATGATATACAATCACTTTTCACATCCATAGTTTAAAATTGTTATATTCTATCTATTGTAATGGGATCAACACTTTGTTACATTGAAGATGAAATTCTGAAATAAAAAAGTAGCACACTTATACATTGTTATGTGATAATTAAAGAAAATTTAGAAGAAAACATTTTCATTTTAATTGAATAAAAAATGTTTAAACTGCCCCACTATATTACTATTATCAAATTTATTTGAAACATGGCACATAATGATAAGATTTACTTATTATAACTTCAGTGTTTGAATCCATACTAATAGGTATTGTCAACATAACATGCAGGCAAATCATTATTATCTGATGTGATATTCCTAATATATTGGTAATTAATCTCCACCACTGCTTCTGGAATCACAGAGTAAACAATATATATATATATATATATATATATATATATATATATATAGATCATGTAATTACTTTGTTTTTAATTTTCCATTATACTGCCACATTATAAAATATTTCATGTATAAAAAGTATTTCAGTCAATAATCCAGTAAAGTTTATCTTTTTCCTAAAGACAAATCTACTTAAATGTGTTACATAGCTGCTAAGATATTGTGAATAACAGAAGGCTCTGATTGTATTGTTTTTCTATTTAGATAAGCCTTTGGAAATAAAAGAGAATACTGAAAAGAAGATGTAAGGTACAGCACAAACATTATACTAGCCTATTTGTTTGCTCCAAATGTGGAAATTACTCAACTAAAAAAGAATTGGAAGAATAACCTGGGAATATTGTTATATCACCCAAATACCTAATGATAGGTAAAATAGACTCTTAGCTATTGCCTATAATATAATTTTTTAAATGTTGATTTAAATCTTACTGTTTTGACTCATTGAATTTGTTGTTTCCAGAATACAGCACTTAGAAGATATATTTATTCCTACATATTAACTGTGGTAACTGGTAATATAGAAAGAATTTTTAAAGAAATGTTTGGAACATGCATAGCTAGCACTATATAATACAATTTGATGCAAATAGTGCTATATGAACATGCTTGCTTGCCTCTATCATTTTGTAAAGCTAGTCAACATTAGTTTTCCTCATTATTACAAAATCCAGACATTCATGATAAAGTTCACTTTCACTGTAGTGTTACTACTGTACCTGAATGTATAACTAGTAAGAAAAACATGGAGGGAAGAAGTATCAATATGTGTATGGTAAAAATAGACAATACTAAACTAAATTCTTTCTTGATAGAATAAACTTTAAACTAGTTTAAGGAAAGGCATTTTCATCAGGAAGTTCTCCCTACATACTATAATATGTAGCCATAAATGAATTCGTCATCATAACACAGCTTCATGTTATAAGGCTACCATAGTTAGTGAAATTATCAACCCCAATCATTATCATTTAAACTTTACTAATTTTTAAACATTTCTTTTATCTTTTCTATTTCTATTTATATAATTTGAAATCTGTATATCTCAAACATTCCAGTTCTATAATAAACGCCTGTTAATATGCCTTCTACTAATTTTGGTTATGTATATTCTTATTTGTAATTATTATGTTACTAAGTACTAACCGTTAGAACAAATCACTGAAATTTTACAAAATTATGCCTTAAAATATGTTTATAAGAATATTATTTTAGCTATTTACTAAAGGAGCATAATTTGTGAATATACACAATTTTTGAGAGTTGCAAATTTTAATCTCCTGATAATACTAACCATTGGCATCTAGACTATGTTTTCTCCTTCCAGAAAAACACTGAGATGGATCTCAGTACACACATGTATTGTAGGACTCACAGTTTTTGTTTTCACATTTTTTATTAAATATTTTTTATTTTTATATATATCATATTATTACACATATATACAATAAATGTATAAAAAATAAACTACCTACATCGAGAAGAACCATGAAATTATCAGGAATTATATAAATGTTACATTCTTATTGTTTTGAGTACTTGTATTTGGCAGCCTTGAAGAAAGCATCTTTCCTTTCTTGGTATACCTAAAGTTCTGAATGTAAACCAATATCTATCATATCCCATCATTATCAACTTAAAACATCTATAATAGACCTAAAAACATCTTAATCCCTAAACAACGAAGCTTGATTATTAAACTTAACTATCTAGTCTTCAACCCCATCAGAGACATGAGAATGAATAAAATTAATTACCTGAATATACAGGAAGCGCAGGGTAGCAGCTTCCCAAATGAGATGACAGTTTGCTACCTGAGCAGTCAAGCAAAACTCTCTATAATGTTGGAACAAAAAATTATTCTAATGTTATCAATAAAATTAACAGGGACACATTTTCCCTTTTAAATGTTATAGGACATATGTGTTGCTGTTAATTTAAGGGTAAGATCTAATAAATATTTATCATTAGCCCTATAATTATTATTACAAAGGTATTTTTTTAACCCACTGGACACCAATGAAAACATAGACACCTGATGTACTTTATAATAAGACTTTACTTAGGGCAAGGCAGATATTGCCTCCTAAACTATCCTCCAATAACTCTCAGTCTACATCGCATTCCAAGTGCTTCTAATAATATCTATTTGGGCTGATTGCCATCCATAATCACCCCAAAACCTTGCTAATATTCTGCATTTCTTTCCATGTAGAATTTCAGCGTCCCTTCTTTGAGCCACATGGCTATATTCTTACCCAAGGCAATTCTCCTCCTTCTGCTTCCTCAGTCCTGTCTCTCCTCCTTGTCAAGATTTTCTCTGGCAAAAGCTCATTAACCCTTCACTCCACTCCTTCCTTCTGCCTTGCCCTGGTATATTTATCCAACCAATCAGGGAGGCATGGGTCAGCAGTTAGTATTCACAATACATCAGACCAATCTCTAGCATATAAATATATTCTTGGTATGACTCACAAACAATGGCTATCTGCAGTGTAGTATGATTTAAAATGTGTTTATACCACAAATATGAATTCTCATAATATTTATTAATGTCATAAGTTTGAATAAACTGAAATGATTTCTTTTTTGTTCTAAGTTGTTCAATGTATCTTTCTTACCTCCTTTTTTTTCAGTTTTGAGTTTTCTGAATTGTGGGTCTTCATGTATTAAAGAATCAAAATAGTTTTTTAGAAAATAAATTAGCATAGATTATGGTTATAATTCTGCATCACATTCCAGAACAGTTTGTTTATAAACATGCTTCAATTAATAACAATGACGTGGATTAAAGGAAACAGTCTTCAATTGCCAGTGGGAGTGCAAACGTGTACGGCCACTTAGCAAATCAATATGCCAGTGCCTCAGAAAGTTCGCAATTGAGATTCATCTCAAGATCTAGCTATATAGCTCTTGAGCCTATACACGAAAGACATGCAATCATACCAAAGGATAACTGCTCTAACATGTACATGACACATTTACTCACAATAACCAGAACCTAGAAACAATCTAGATGTCTGTCAACAGTAAATGAATTAAAAAATTTGGTATATTTCCACAATGAAGGATTTATTCCTCAGCTACGGGGGGAAAAAATGACATCATGAAATTTGCAGGTAAATGAATGGAACTAGGGGAAAAAATATCCAAAAGGGAAGTGACCCAGACTCAGCAAGATAAATATGGTATGTACTTGCTTATAAGTGGATAAGTGAACATTAACAGTTAAGTAAATCATTTGGTAAAAAAGAAATGTTCAAAGGGATAACTTGTTGATTTCCCAGGGAGTAGGAGACAGAATAGATTCTATGGTCAGACTAGGGCAGATGGAGACAAAGTGGGGCATCATGACGAGGGAATGAGGTGGAAAGAGAGAGTACAGAGACAGAAGGCTAGAATTTGAGGACACTGCAGGGGATGCGTGGCAACCTAGTCCAGTGGGAAATTCCTGGAGCATATGTAAATGATGTTAGTGAGGGGAGATAAGGAGCCTCACCTGGTCGCCTCTCAGTTGACAGGAAAGGCTTCTTGTTACATGACCGGCTTCAGTTAAATTGAGTTGTTGGCCAATGTGATTCCATAGAAATTTCAAACAGCCCAAGCTCTAAATAAGATAAAGTGCTGCACTCTGCAAGCTTATAGCAGGGCTGCATGCCAAAGACAGCATCCACACATCACTCATTGAATATGCACAAGTCAAGCTGCTGCCTACATGGAGCCTACATTCTAGCCTCTCAGGTATGAGAAGGTACTCTTGGAGTCTATCAAGAGAAAAAGGTGGACACCAAGCTTGCCACAAAACCTTTAACCTACATGCAGTCCTGCAGGCAGAATACGCTAGGCACAGAATTTGTGGGAGTAGGTAGTCAATGTCGGATTTGACCTAAGTTCCACTCCGTGAGAGAGAAATCACATTCTGCCTTGCGTGAGTACTCAGGAACCAGAAACTAGATGGTCCAGCAAAATAGGGTAAAAACAAAAATTTCTACTCTAGAAAAAAGAAAGAATGAAAAAGAAAGACAGAAAGAAAGAAAGAGGGGAAAAAAGAAGAAACTTCATATATCAATGAGACAACTCCTAACAATATTTTGCTATACTCTTAGATGAGATCACAGCACTATCCAGTCATCCTGAGAGAAGCTTATGGCAGCAAATGGGAACAGCTGAAGAGACTCACAGCGGGACATTATTTGAAAGAGAGTCTACATGGGAAGTCTTCATTAAATCCCTTGTTTAGAGCTCAGGGAAGCCTGTGAAAGAGGAGGTAGAAAAAACGGTAAGAAGTAAAGGGAATGAAGGGTACAAGGATTACAAAGCTGTCTGAATCAACCAAGCAAGGCACATATGAGATCACAGAGACTGAAACAATCACCACAGGGCCTATGTGGGTCTGTTCCAGGCCCCTCTGTGTATGTATCACAGTAATTAGTTTAATATTATTCAGAATTTATAACTATGAGAATGAATGGATCATTGATTTTTCTGCCTGATTTGGGCATAATTTTGTACCTGTTTGTTTGCCATGTCCAAGTTTGATATGATAGCTTTTGCTTCGCCTTATTATATTTTATTTTGTCATGTTTGGTTCTGATCTTGTAGAAGCCTGTTTTTTTCTATTAAGAGACAGTAAAGGAGTAGATCCCGAGGAAAGGGAGGTAGAGAGGAAATGGAAGGAGTAGAGAGGAGGAAAACTATGATCAGGATGTACTGTAAAAGAAAAGAATCTATTTTAAACAAAGAGTGGAAAGAAAAACAAAGTTATATCTAACTTTGGGAGAATATATCATGCTTTTAGGAAAAGACAATATTAAGTTTCAAATACTACAATAATATTATTTTTGAGTGATTGTTAAACGGACATAGCTTCAGTATTAGGTGTGGGATTTCTGTTAACTTTATTCAGTCCTGAGACTATATCTGTTGCAGTCCTATGAAGGTCCTGTGCAGGTGCCCATTATCTTTGTGAGTAAATGTGTTTGTTTGTATTGTGTTTCTCTTTTAGTATGCTACTTGTACTTTTCTTTAATTCATTTTCATCTGCTTGCTTGATTTTTCTTATTCTGGAATGCTTGTTTTTTGTTTAATTTTTATATACTTTATCCTTTAGATGCCTGTTTTTCAAAGGAGAGACAGGAAGTGTGTGGATTTGGACATAATAGAGGTCAGGAATCTCAGAGGAGTATAGGGTGGGGACTATGTTTAGAATATGTTGTTTAAAATAACTTTTCATTATAACAATTTCTTAAAAGGCACTTCATGAGAACATGAGTAGTAATACAAATGTTTGCATGAAAGTCAAATATCTTATTAGAGGCAGTGTTTGATATTTCCCAGGAACCCTTGAAAATGTATAAATAAGGCTGCTATGAACATGGTTGAGCAAATTTTCTTGTTGTGTGCTGGAGCATCTTCTGGATATATTCCAAGGAGTGGAATAGCTGGGTCTTGAGGAAGCCCTATTCCCATTTTTCTGAGATAGCACCAGATAGATTTCCAAAGTGGTTGTACTAGTTTGCATTCCCACCAGCAATGAAGGAGTGTTCCTCTCTCCCCACATCCTCGCCAGCATGTGGTGTCGCTTGAATTTTTGATCTTAGCCATTCTGATGGGTGTAAGATGGAATCTCAGAGTTGTTTTGATTTGCATTTCCCTGATGACTAAGGAGGTTGAGCATTTCTTTAAGTGTTTCTCAGCCATTTGATATTCCTCTGTTGAGAATTCTCTGTTTAGTTCCATGCCCCATTTCTCGATTGGGTTATTTGGTTTGGTGGTATTTAATTTCTTGAGTTCCTTATATATTTTGGATATTAGACCTTTGTCAGACTTAGGGTTGGTGAAGATCTTTTCCCAGTCTGTAGACTGTCGCTTTGTTCTCTTTATAGTGTCTCCTGCCTTACAGAAGCTTCTCAGCCTCATGAGGTCCCATTTATTAATTGTTGACATTAATGTCTGGGCTGTTGGTGTTCTGTTCAGGAAGTTGTCTCCTGTGCCAATATGTTCCAAGCTCTTTCCCATTTTTTCAGCCTTATTCATAATAGCCAGAACATGGAAACAGCCGAAGTGTCCCTCAATAGAAGAATGGATAAAGAAACTGTGGTACATATACACTATGGAATACTATTCAGCTATTAAAAACAAGGACTTCCCGAAATTTGTGGATAAATGGATTGAGCTAGAAATGATCATAATGAGTGAGTTAACCCAGAAGCAGAAAGACTCAAATGGTATATACTCACTTATATCTGCATATTAGCCCAAGGGGCATGTCCCACGAAAGACTTCACTTACCAGGAAACTGAGACAGAGGAGAGGACATTCTAGTGGGATTCTAGATGAGAGAATCATGGGAGAAAGGCAAAGTAGAAGGACCCAGAGGGTCCTAGAAGCCTACAAGTAGAACATTATGATAGGCAGATTTGGGCATAGGGGTCCCGCTCAAACTAAGGCACCAGCCAAGGACAATACAGGCGGTAAACCTTAAACCCCTACCCAGATCTAGCCAATGGACGGAACACTCTCCACAGTAGAGTGGAGAGTGGGATATTACTTTCTCACATACTCTGGTGCCTCACCTTTGACCATGTCCCCTGGAGGGGGAGACCTGATGGCACTCAGAGGAAGGACAGCAGGTTACCAAGAAGAGACTTGATACCCTATGAACATATAGAGGGGGAGGTAATCCCCCTCAGGAACAGTCATAGGGGAGGGGAGTAAGGGGAAAATGGGAGGGAGGGAAGAACGGGAGGATACAAGGGAAGGGATAACCATTGAGATGTAACAAGAATAAATTAATAAAAAAAAAAAGAGAAAAAAATGTATAAATATCAGTTTTTAATTTGGATGTTTGGAAATCCTGAAGAAGGCTCTAAGAATAATATCTAGGTTATTTAGCACATTGCTCCACCATAGATAAGGAGATTTTATAATAGCAAGGGACATACTTAAAGTTTAAACTTGGTAATATTGACAGGGCTGGTCCTCAGTGTCAGTAATAAACACAAAGAGTAATTAGAAAGTACTAATCAATTGCTTTGACAAAGAGCTCCTATTATTTTTGACAATAGACTTTGACAAAATAACAGGAAAAGATACATAATGCACAGTAATTCCCATTTGATTACAAGGACTGATAAATCAGAGGTTGTAAGTGAAATGAGTTTCTTTACAAAGACCTTTAGAAACTAAATAACTCTCTGGCTGAGAATAATGACAATAACAAAAGAAGGGGCCAGATAGTCAGGAATTATGTGTCTAGGATAAAAGAAAATTCAAATATAGAAATAAGTCTCTTGGAAATAGTGGGTCTGGTGGTAAAGTGTATAGTGGATGACAGAGAGATGGAATGTGTGGCTATGAGAAAAGATCATTCAAAACTATCTATGAATGTTCCTTGTGCAATCCTGTTTTTATGTAAATTAAACATAAATAAGCATACCAAAATTCATGTTATTCCTGATATTTTTAAAGACAATTTCTATCAATAAGTCTGCAAAAGAATCTATATATGTAAATATTGGTAAACTTGAGAATTTCTCTCACCATTCCATGTGATTTTTCAATGAGTTGATGTACTCTTGTACTTATATTTTCTACTTATAAATAGGCTTGTTCTTATATTTTGAAGCCACATATTATTAATTTTAAGCCCACAGATTCAAAAGGACTTTGATCCAGCATTAATGAACCATAAGACAAAACTTTAAATGATATTTGAGTTTATTTAATTATTGAAATTTTTTAGTTGAATAGTGTTTTCAGTGAGATTATAGTGGATTAATATTTTTATATATTCAATTTTTATAATTTATTTACACATTACATTATCCCCTCACTCTTATATTTCTGTTCCCACCCTCACTTCCTTTACTGCCCTATTTTCCTCCCCAGACCTCTGACAGGGGGAGTCCTCCTACCCCACTGTCTGGCCACAGCTTATCAGAACTCATCAGGATACCCTGCTTCCCCTTCTTCTGTGTGCCTACAAGGCCATGCTACCAAAGGGGAGTGATCAAATCTTTAGTAACAGAATGCATGTTAGAATTTTAGTGACAGTCCCCCACAACCCTGCTAGGAGAATGAGCTGTCTATCAGCTACATCAGAACAGGCTGTCTAGGTTCTCTGAATGCTTTGTCCTTGGTTGGTACATCAGTTTGTACAGGCCTCATGTCCAGATCCACCAGTCTTGACAGTCTCCCTGTGGAGCTCTTGACCCATCCGGGTCCTTCCATTTCCTGACTCATCCTTACAACTCTCAGCACTCTTCCCTGGGTCCTGCTTTGAGTCTCAGTATTTATCCTCATCCACCACTAGGTGGAGATTCTTTTTTTTTAATTTTATTTTATTAATTTATTCATATTACATCTTGATGGTTATCCCCTCTCTTGTATCCTCCCATTCCACCCTCCCTCCCATTTTCCCCTTACTCCCCTCCCCTATGACTGTGACTGAGGGGGACTTCCTCCCCACTCAAACTATGGCACCAGCCAAGGACAATACAGGCCATAAACTTCAAACCCCTACCCAGATCTAGCCAATGGACAGGACATTCTCCACAGTTGAGTGGAGAGAGGGATCTGACTTTCACACGTACTCTGGTGCCTCATATTTGACCATGTACCCTGAGTGGGGATACCTGGTGGCACTCAGAGGTAGGATAGCAGGCTACCAAGAAGAGATTTGATACCCTAGGTGGAGTTTCTTAGAAGACATGTATGTTGGGCTAATATCCACTTATAAGTGAGTATATACAATGTGTGTCTTTATGGGTCTAGATTACCTCACTCAGGATGATTGTTTCTAGATAGATCCATTTGCCTGAAAATTTCAAAATTACCTAGTTTTTAATAGCTGAATAGTATTCAGTTGTGTAAATGTACCCCAGTTTCTTTATCTATTCTTCAGTTGACTACATCTAGGTTGTTTCCAGATTCTGGCTATTATGAATAAAGGTGCTATGAACAAAGTTGAGCAAATATCCTTGTAATATTATACAGTATCTTTCCTGTATATGCTCAGTAGCTGGGATGTAGCACTATACCCAATTTTCAGAGAAAGTGCCAAATTGATTACCAAAGTGGTATTACAAGTCTGCACTCTCCCTCAGCAATGGGAGAGTGTTCCCCTTTTTCCACATCTTTGCCAGCATCTGGTGTTTGATATTAGCCATTCTGATAGGTGTAAGATGGAATCTCAAGAGCCATTTTGATTTGCAATCCCCTGATGACTAAGAACATTGATCATTTCTTTATGTGTTTCTTAGCCATTCAATATTCCTCTGTTGAGAATTCTCTTTTTAGTACTGTACCCCATTTTTTAATTGGATTTTTTGGTTTGGTAGTGCTTCACTTCTGAGGTTTTTTTTTTTTTTTTTTTTTTTTTGGATATTAGCCCTTTGTCAGATGTAGGGTTGCTGAAGATATTTTCCCAAGCTGTAAGCATTTTTTTTTCATTCCATTGACAGTGTCCTTTGTCTTACAGTAGCTTATAAGTTTCATGAAGCACCATTTATTAATTGTTGATCTTACAGTCTAAACTATTGGTATTCTGTTCAGGAAGTTGCCTCCTGTGCCAATAAGTTCAAGGCTCTTTTCCACTTTTCTTCCAATAGATTCACTGTGTATGGTCTTGTATTTAGGTCTTTAAGCCATTTTGACTTGAGTTTTGAGCATGGTAATAAATGTGGATCTTTTTGCATTTTCTACATGTAGAATACAGTCAGGCCAGCACCACTTATTGAAAATGCTATCTTGTTCAATGTACATATTTGCCTTCTTTGTAAAAAAAAAAAATCAAGTGCCCATAGGTGTATGGATTTAGTTCTTGGACATATATTCAATTCCATTGATCAACTAGCCTATTTCTATGCCAGTACCATGTCATTTTTGTTACTGTTGCTCTATAGCATAGCTTGAGATCAGGGATGGAGATTCCTCTGTAATATCTTTTATTGGACAGGATTGTTTTAAGTTGAGGCTGTTTGTTTATCCACATGAATTTGAGAGTGATCTTTCAAGGTTTCTAAAGAATTGTGTAGGTATTTTGATACAAATTGCATTGAATGTATAAATTGGCTTTTGGTAAGATGGCCATATTTACTATATTAATCCTACTGATCCATGAGTATGGAAGATGTTTTCATCGTCTGATATCTTCTTCAAAGACGTGAAGTTTTTTTGTACAAGTCTTTCACTTGCTTGGTAAGAGTTACACCAAGATTCATGTTATTTGTGGCTATTGTGAAGGGTATAGTTTCCCTAATTTCTATCTCAGCCTCTCCTCTTTTTTGTATACAGTAGGGCAACTGACTTTTTTGAATAGACTTTGTATCCAGCCACTTTGCAGATGTTATTTATTGGCTATAAAAGATCTTTGGTAGATTTTTTTTGGATTCCCTCAGGTATACTATCATATCATCTATGAAAAGCAATAATTTGACTTCTTAATTTCCAATTTGTATCCCCTTGATCTCCTGTAGTACTCTTATTGCTCTATCTTGGATTTCAAGTACTCTATTGGAGGAATATGGAGAGAGTGGATAGCCTTGTCTTGTTGCTGATTTCTGTGCAATTGATTTAAGATTCTCTCCATTTAGTTTGATATTGGGTATATGCTTGCTGTAAATTGCCTTTACTGTGTTTAGGTATATGCCTTGTATTCCCAATCTCTCTAAGATATCTAACATGAAAAGGTGTTGTACTTTGTCAAATGCTTTTTTAGCATCTAAAGAAGATGATCATGTGGCTTTTTATTTCAGTTTGTTTATATGGTTGATTAAATTGATGGATTTCAATATATTGAACCATCCTTGAATGCCTGAGATGAAGTGTACTTGTCATGGTGGATGAGATTTTTTTCATTTGTTCTTAGATTAAGTTTGTGAGTATTTTATTGAGTATTTTTGCTTCAGTGTTCATAAAGGAAAGTGGCCTGAAATTTTCTTTTTGTGTGGCTTAGATATTAAGGTGAGTTTGGCTTCATAGAAGGAGTATGGTACTAATCCTTCTGTTTCTATTTTGTGAGATAGTTTGAAGAGTATTCATATTAGTTCTCCTTTGAATGTCTGGTAGAATTTTGTGCTAAATCCATTGGGCCCTGGGATTTATTTTTGGTTGGGAGACTTTCAGTGATTGCTTCTGTTTACTTAGGGAATATAGGACAATTTAATTTGTGTTCCTAATCTTGATTCAACTTTGGTAAGTAGAATTTATCAAGAAAATTGTCCATATCATTTATATGTTCAATTTTGTGACATATAGGTTATTGAAGTAAGACCTAGTGATTCTTTGAATCGCCTCAGTATCTGTTGTTATATATCCCTTTTTATTTCTGATTTTGTAGATTTGGATACTCTTCCTTTGACTTTTAGTTACTTTGGCTAAGGGTTTATCTATCTTTTTGATTGACTTAATGAATCAGATCTTGGTTATGTTAATTCTTTTAATTGTTGCCTTTGTTTCTCATTTAATGATTTCAGGCCTGGGTTTGGTGATTTACATCATTCTACTCCTCTTGAGTGTGTCTGTTTCTTTTTTCCCTAGAGATTTCATGTGTTAAGTTGCTTGTATGAGAAGTCTCCAATTTCTTTAGGAAGTCAGTTAGTATTATGAATTTTCCTTTTAGCATTGCTTTCATTGTGTCCCAAAGGTTTGGATATGTTCATTTTCTTTTAATTCTATGAAGTCTTTGATTTCTTTCTTCATTTCATCTCTGACCCAGTTGTAATTGAGTAGAACATTATTCACTTTACATGTGTATAGGATTTTTGTTATTTCTATTGTTGTTGAAGTTCAGCTTTATTCCATGGAGCTCTAATAAAATACAGCACATTATTTGTAATTTCTTATATCTGTTGAGGCTTGCTTTGTGTCTTACTAGTTCTTCAGTTTTTGAGAAGGTTCCATGAGGTGCTGAGAAGAAGGTATATTCTTTTGTGTTTTGGTGAAAAATTCTATAGAAATTTGTTAGATTCATTTGATTTTGCTTTGACAATATGTCCTTGAAGAGAATAGGGTGTTGAAGTCTTCCATTAGTATCATGTTTGCATCAATGTGCATCAATGTGTGATTTAAGTTTTAAAAGTGTTTCTTTAACAAATCTTGGTGCATTTGTATTGTGGCATAGATATTCAGGATTGTGATGTCCTCTTGGTGGGCTCTTCCTTTGACCAGAGTGAAGTGTCATTCCCCATGTTTCATGAATAATTTCAGTTGAAAGTATATTTTATTGTATATTAGAATGGCTGCTACAACTTGCTTCTTTCATTTGTTTGCTTTGAAAACCAGTTTCCAGACCTTCACTCTCAGGAAATGTTTACCTTTGTTGCTGAATCTTCTTTATGCTGCCATTATGTTAGTCAATGTTTTTTGTTGTTGTTGTTGTTGTTGGAAAGTTGAGGCCATTGATGTTTGAGAGATACTAATGACCAATGATTCTTAGTTGCTTTTATTGTTGTGTTGGGGGTGATAGTGTATGGCTGTGCCTACTTTCTTTTGGTTTTTCTGCTGTAAGATTATCTATATTCTGTATTTTCTTGGGTGTAGTTGACCACATTGGATTGGATTTTTCCTTCTGAAATTATTTTTTGACATAATGCTATCTTTATAAATAAACCAGACATTCTGTGCTAGTTACTTTTCTGTGATAAAAGACCATGACCAAAGCAGCTTATACAATAATTTACCTGCTTAATATTACACAGGCAGAATTCCAAATGCTGGGGAAGACATGGCAGCAGGTGGCAGGAGCTGGAAGCTGAGAGATCACTTTTCTAACTACTGGCATAAAAAGGAACAACAAAGAGTAAAAAAATTTAGATTATAAATGCCAAAATCTCATATCCAGTCAGATATTTTCTCCAGCAACACTGTACTACATATAGTGCTATTATAAATTATGCCAAATGAATAATCAACACCAGCTTTGAACATATGCTGGCATGTGTAGTGTCAAGTCAATACAAGTTAAAGTCATTTTGGATGAGGATTTCTTAAATGTTAAAGTTCCCAATAGATTGGCCTGTTGGCCCACATGTGCTGCACCCAAGATTGGCAATTGATGTTGATGAACAAGCTTACAGCAAACAGGGCTATTCCTTGGCTAGTCCTGTGAGAAATAAGAAAACAGACTGAACAAGCAATGAAGAGAAGGCCTTCCTTCATAGACTCTGCTTCAGTTCTTCTCTCAAAGTTCTTACCTGAATCCCTGTCCTCATTTCCTTAAGTGAGATACTCTATTATGGACTTTAATGTGATAAAAAACATATTCATTTCCAAGTTACTTCTGGTACTAATATATGGACTGTACAATACACAATCTAAAACAATTTATAATCAAGTTTCCTTCATTTAAATTCTCTAGATAACTGTGCTTAGTACATACTACTTTGTTGGGGAATACCCTGTCTAATTACCTCCTAATGGTTCTAGCCTCATCCATCAGTGCTAAGGACTGGGGAACACGCCTTTCATACCTGGATCTTCTATTAAGGATAATATCACATAACAAATTTGAATATTTTATGAAAACCAAGAAACATTGTAATGTTATCTAATTTTCCTATTATTGTCACACAAAGAATCCATAGGAATGAAAGGCTGAAAAAAATCACATGCCAAGCTCCAGGTGGACCTATGTAATCTAAAAAATTCAAAGTGTACACTGAGCAATATTTCCTATAATCTTTGTGAATATAAGCAAAGCTATACTAAGCTAAAGAACCAATTTTGGTATCTATAATTAAATTGAGAGCATTGATCTGGAAATAATGAAATCCTGTAAAATGGTATGTTCTATGCTAGAGGACGTTCATGAGGTCAAGAACACTGATTCTAGTGTGTTTATTTTGTCAATAAATCAATCCTCAGTTTTCAGGGGTCAAATGGCATCACATCTACCAAAGGCAATATTGGTGTATTTATTTTAATAGGAAGCAGAAACAAAGCAATAATGAGAATCAAGTGATTCATCCAGACCTGTGCCACTGGATTATTTGTCAGAGTATTCAGAGAATATAAACAGACTGTCATCTACTGAACCTCTTAATATCTATAGGTACAAACCATTTTTGCCAAGTGAACATAAGTTCAACTTTAATTTAAAAATATATATATAATTTGTTAGTGCATTTCAAAATAAGCTAACTTATAGGCCATCAGTTCTTTTAAACAGACAAGAGTCCAGATATTCTTCAGAAAAAAATGACAAATAGCTAAAAGTTATACTATAAATATTTTATATCAATCTCCCAAAAAGCCATGATGACTTTCCAGAATAAAGGCATGGAAAAAAGGACATTTCAAGGAATATTATATACTGTCTATGAATTGATATTAGCTCCAAGAGACCCCAAAAGTCATTACATGGAAGAACAAATTGACATATAAATGTTGTATACAGCTAGGATATAAAAATGCAAAATATTATCAAATTTTAGAAACAACTCAGGAAGTTTCTGCCACCATAATTTGATGTATGATGGGTTAATTAGCCCAATTATACCCTCACTTGATTTCTATTTGTCCATAGGTGATACAGAAAGTTCTTAGATAAATATGGTGGATTGTTGTAAACTTTACCGTTTGGTTCTATTAATTTGAGTTACTGTACTGTTAGTGGGATTTTGAACACATAAATATGAACATAATTGTATGTACTCCTTCCCCACTGAGTTTCCAATATTATTTTTTTCATAATAATTTCACCAGCAAATCTTGAAGAGAAGACCAGTATGTTTCCAATTATCACTTATATATCCTCAATAACTTTATTAGTCTAGGCCTTTATGCACGAAGTAAAAGGAGGACTATTATATCCTTTTCTTTCTATCCATTTCCCAGTGAATTTTAAAAGCAAGTATTTAAGTTCCATCAAAATGTATAATACCCAGGTAAAGATTTTAGAATAAAAATAGTTCCATCCATACAGTTCTTTCTTTCCAGTTTCCTAAAATCATTTCCACTCCCATTTATATTTGAATATATAGGAAGGAAATTGCTGTGTATCTATATTAAATTACTGGCATAAATTTAGGAAAAGTAGTCTTTGTGTATCAGCCATAGTAATAATAATTGTGCAAACATAAAGTAAACTTATAACTTTCTATATTTATAGGGCTTTCTTAAACAGAAGCAGTTAATTTGAATACTTTTCTACTAAAATTTAGTGTGATGAGTTTGTTTTAAAATATATAATTTACTTTTTTATCATCTTTATTTTTCAGTTTCAGTGTAACAGCAGCAAGTTTAGGCTTTGATCTTTTTTTAAAAAATATTTTATTTAATGTTAATTTATGTGCACTGGTGTAGGGGTGTCAGATCTTGGAGTTACGGACAGTTGTGAGCTGCCATGTGGGCGCTGGGAACTGAACCCAGGTCCTTTGGAAGAGCAGGCAGTGCTCTTAACCACTGAGCCATCTCTCCCGCCCCAGCTTTGATCTTTTTAAAAGCTACTTTCCTTGGGGTTTATAATGCTTCTAGCCCATCTACCCCAGATAGGAGAGAAAGGCAGTTTAAAGGGCACTGAGAGTAGACCTGTATAGATACAGTTCCTTGAGGCAATTCCCCTCATCATTGTCAGGTTTCCAGAAGATTTGTTAGACATTATACCTGCAATTCAGCAAAGGCTTCTACCACTACAGAAAACAGAACCTAGAGGCATGTTCTGGAGCACTTGTCTCTAGAAGCATCTCAAAGACGAGGGAAGCACAGGCAAACAATGTGAAGCTATTCAAAAGCAACTGATCTTTGTTATTTGGATTATTTATACTCTTCTATAGTCCATACAGGATGTTTTTCAACTGACAAAGATCATGACCCTGCAAGAAAGCAGTTCATTTTCTAGCAGACAAACATCACACACCCTCAAACAAAGCAGTTTCACATCCTACACATTGCCTCCAATCATGTTTACATCTACTGCAAGCTAGTATTTATGCACTAGAATTAATAGTTATCCTATGTCTTACTTTTATATACTTTGGCCATCTACTGCAAGCTAGTATTTATGCACTAGAATTAATGGTTATCCTATGTCTTACTTGTATATACTTTGGCATATAATATATTAATAGGAAGTACTTTGTTCAACTACAATAATAATATTCTATATTTTTCTTTATTTTTGTGATTTGACACCTTTACACACAAAGAATAATTGAAAGTTTGGTGTTCTGTAGGCTTGTATGACCATGTCCCCTGGATGGAGAAACCTGATGGCACTCAGAGGAAGGATAGCAGGCGACCAAGAAGAGACTTGATACCCTATGAGCATATACAGGGGGAGGAGGTCCCCCTCAGTCACAGTCATAGGTGAGGGGAGTAAGGGAAAAATGGGAGGGATGGAGGAATGGGAGGATACCAGGGATGGGATAATCATTGAGATGTAATATGAATAAATTAATTTTAAAAAAAGAAGGGAAAAATTTCAGCTCTATTAAAATACTCTTCATTAGTAAAAAAAAAAAGGGCAGGTATGTGTATTGCTTTAGATTCTGTAGCACATCCAATTGAACTATTTTTAACTTTAAAGTCTTCACTGAATTGTCTACAGGTGCTATTATAATGGGTCTACCTTTATATGTTAATGTTTTCCCTCTTTTATATGTTACTTGTTTTTTCATCCTTCCTTCTTCTCTCCATTTATTATATTGAATACATTGTACAAGAGAGACTTTTTTTTCTGTTCTAGTCTTGTATTTTTCTCAAGTCTTTGATGGGGTTGAAGACCAAATAGTTTTGTCTTATAATTATTCTTAGTTGTTTAGGGGTTAAAGTGTATTTAGGTCTCTACAGATGTTTTAAGTTAACAGAGATAAGATATGATATATATTGATTCTCATTCAGAATTTTACAATCACCAAGATAGGAAAGATGTTTTCTACAAGGTTGCCAAATACAATTAGCCAAAACACCATGAATGTAATATTCATATGGTCCCTGATTATTTCATGGTTCTTCTTGCTGTATAATTTGTTATGTTTAATAATATAAAATTATTTGCCAAAAAAATAAAATAAAATCTCTAAATAAATAAATGAATAAACAAACAAGCAAATAAATAAACATTTTCAAATTGAATCCACTGACGCATAAAAACTTTTAACCACCATGATCAAATAGGCTCAATCCCAGAGATTCAGAGATAATGCAACATACATAAATAACAAATGTAATCTATCCTATAAACAAGCAAAAAGACAAAAACAACACGATCATCTCATTAGATGCCAAAAAAAAAAGCCTTTGATAAAATTCAGCACCTCTTTCATATAAAAGTCTTGAAGAATTTAAGGATATCAGGAACACACATCCGTATCATAAGGCAGGTTACAGAAAGCTCATAGGCAACATCAACTTAAACGGAGAAAAACTCAAAGAAGTCCCACTAAAATCAGAAGCAGGAAAATGTGACCCATTCTATCCACAGCTAGTAAAACAGTGTTTGCACCCTTGGCTAGAGCCGAAAGGCAAGTGAAATAGATCAGATGAACAAATATTGGAAAGGAGGAAGTCAAAGTATCTTTATTTGCAGCTGATAGGATAACATACATATGTGAAGCTAAAAATTCCACCAGGGAACTTCTAAAGCTAATAAATACTTTCAGCAAAATAGTTGGATACAAGATTACCTGAAAAAAATCAGTAGCACTTCTACATACACATGAGGAATGGACTGAGAAAGAAACCATAGAAACAATACCCCTTACAAGTGCCACAAATAATAGAAAACAACTTGGAATAACTGCAACAAAGCAAGTAAAAGACCTGTATAACAATAATTTCAAGTTTTCTGAAGAAAGAAATTGAAGAAGATACCAAAAGATAGGGGAAAAAAACCTCCCATGGTTACAGATCACTAGGGTTAGCATGGTAAAAACGGCCATCCTGCCAAAAGCAATCTACAGATTCAATACAATACCGATCAAAATTCTAAAACAATATTTTACAGACTCTGAAAGGATCATTCTCAACTTTATACAGAAAACAAAATCCCACTGGGGAACTCTTAAACTGATAAGTACTCTGAGCAAAGTGGCTAAAAATTCGGTAATCTTTCTATATACAAATGATATATGGATTGAGAAAAAAATCTGTGAAACAGTACCTTTTACAATTTCCACAAGTAATATAAAATATCCTGAGCTAACTCTAGCCAAAACAACTGAAAGAATTGTGTGATGAAAACGTCAAGATATTAAAGAAAGAAATTGAAGAAGATATCAGAAGATGTAAAGATATTCCATGTTCAGGCTTATTAGGATTAATATAGCAAAAACTGACAGCCTACCCAAAATATATTCACATATTCAATGTAATCCAAATGTAAATACAGTCAGTTCTTCACAGATCTTAAAAGAACAATTTTTACCTTCATATAGAAACACAAAAACTTAGGATAGATAAAAATTCACTATACCTGGGGCTGGAGAGATTGCTTAGTGGTTAAGAGTGCCGCCTGCTCTTCCAAAGGTCCTGAGTTCAATTCCCAGCAACCACATGGTGGCTCATAACCATCTGTAATGTGATATGGTGTGCTCTTCTGGCTTGGAAGAGTATATGCAAGCAGAGCACTGTATACATAATAATAAATAAATAAATCTTGAAGAAAAAAATTCACTATACCTGAATGCAAATTGTACTGCAAAACAATAGTAATAAAAACACCATGGCATTGGCACAAAGAGAGAGAAGTGTTTCAATGGTATCAAATTCAAGCCAGACACATGTCCATAGTTATATAAACATCTGAATTTTAATGAAGATGCCAAGAATACACACTGAAAAAAAAAAACCAACATCTTCAACAAATGATGTTTGTCAATCTGGATGGCAGTGTGTAAAGAATCTGTACAGATCCATACTTATTACCCTGCAGAAAACCCAGCTCAAAATGGAACAAACCCTCTAAAAATGTAAAGCCAGATTTCCTGAATCTAATAGGAAAGAAAAAAGAAATTATTATCGAACTTATTGGCACAGGAAAAGACTTTCTGAGCAGAACATCATCAGCACAGGGACTAAGCTTAACAAATAATAATATGTACTAATGAAACTGAAAATATTCTGCACAGTAATGGACATTGTCCATTGAATAAAGCAGCAGCATGGAAAAAGGGAAAAGATTTTTTACTAACGACACATCCAGTAATGGGCTATTGTCTAAAATATATTTTAAAAAACCTAAAACTCTAGATATCAGGGAAATAAATAATGTAGTTATAAAGTGGAATTCTAAACAGAGAATTCTCAAAAAAAAGAAAGAAAGAAACTGAAATAGTTGAGAAATAAAGAAATGTTTTATATAATTAGTCAGAGATACTCAAATCAAAGCTACTTTGAGATTTTTATCTTTTTACTACTCAGAATTGCTAAGATCAATGCAGCAAGTAACAGGTTAGTTACAGAATGATGAACTAATATGTAACAGTTAGATATTTCTAGCAAAGGGTTACAGAACACATATTTATGGATAGATTTGGGCATCTGGAATGGGAGGATCAAGTGCAAATAAAAGAAAGGTGGCATGGGAGAATATGGTAAGAGATAGCTAAAATTAAAAGCCAGTCAAGGTGTAGTATGTGAAGGGAATATAAATGAAATTGTCTAATAGCTGGAAGGCGAAGCCTCAGCTCTCTATCTCTTGTCATCATATTAGGCTGCCAGTAGCAGGATTTAGTTACATCTACTTGAATTGTTTACCAAAGGAGTCCTACTGGAACACGGAAACAACTCAGGGTGTTGCCAAGTCTACAGGTTACACTCCACATACTGAAAGCAAAACACTGTTGCTGAAGACAACACCTATAGACTCTATTGAACCTGGACAAGTGGAATGGGTGCCTACATAGAGGATCCTTTACGTCTGTGTTCTAATATCTTTGATATAGGAAAGTACTTTACAGACTACCAAAGGAAAGATGTAAACACAAACCCAGATTAAAAGTTTGTTTGTTTTATAATGAGAGAAGGTGGCGGGGGCTGGGGTGGGTCAGGATGGAAGGGGAGGTGATGAGACACTAAGTGGAGGAGAAAGAGGGGAAGTTGTAATTAGGGTATATTATGTGAAACAAATATCTATTTTCTTTTTTTTAACTTTTATTTTTTATTAATTCATTCATATTACATCTCAATAGTTTTCCCATCCCTTGTATCCTCCTGTTCCTCCCTCCCTCCCTCCCATTTCCCCTTACTCCCCTCCCCTATGACTGTGACTGAGGGGGACCTCCTCCCCCTGTATATGTTCATAGGGTATCAAGTCTCTTCTTAGTAACCTGCTATCCTTCCTCTGAGTGCCACTAGGTCTCCCCATTCAGGGGACATGGTCAAATATGGGGACCAGAGTTTGCGTTAAAGTCAGTCCCCACTCTCCACTCAATGGTGGAGAATGTCCTGTCCATTGTCTCGATCTGGGTAGGGGTTGGAAGTTTACTGGACATATTGTCCTTGGCTGGTGGTATAGTTTGAGCAGGACCCCTGGGCCCAGATCTGCCCATCATAATGTTCTTCTTACAGGTTTCAAGGACCCTCTGGATCCTTCTATTTCCCCATTCTCCCATACTTCTCTCACCTGGAGTCGCAATAGGATGTCCTCCCCTCTATTCCACGTTCTTGATAATTAAAGATTTTTCATGGGACATGCCCCTTGGGCTAGTGTTCAGATATGAGTGAGTATATATCATTTGACTCTTTCTGCTTCTGGGTGAACTCACTCATTATGATCATTTCTATTTTCAATAAAAGAAAAAAATGAAAAAAATTACATATCTATATATAATAAATATACTATTTACACACACTTAGAAAAACCACAAAATTATGAAGATGTATTTTTCTGTAAGACAATATAGTTTTAGTAATACAGTAAATTACATTTCGGTAAAAGAGAAGAACAGACACTGGTGCTTACTCACCACCACCAAGCAGTGAAGAAAGTGGCAACCATCTGGAAGAAGGCCTTCATCTTCATTTTTAAGTAATCACACTGAGTCATCACCTCCCCATCAATGTTTGCTGAGGATGTATGCACAGCCACTCTCAATTTACAATATTGAATATAAATGTGACATTGAACACGAAGCACCTAGCAGGAATACTGCAAGAATGTCAACCCCAGGATGACACCAAAATTTAATTCTGGAGTATAATTAGGAGGTCAAAATGCAAGCAATATATCTAAAGGTAAATTAAAGAACCTTCAGTATTGGCTGCCATTATTTTTATAGGAGAATGAGAATAATCTCAAAAACAGGATACACCCTAACACAAACTATTGAATTTTTCACATGGCTGGTAAATGAATAATAATGTGATCTCAAATTATGTTGCCAATGATTTAACTAATTTCACTAGTAGATTATGGTGATTTGTAAATATTTGTATTTTCATAAGAATTAATTATGAGTAATAGATGTAGGTGGCACAAACAGATTTTATTTTACACCAGCTGCTCAGAGCACCAAAGGCAGAGAACTGTGGGAACAAATCCGATTTCCCGAAAGTATGCAAATAATGAATCTTTTTGTTAAGAGTGTCAAGTTTAATTTAACACTGCAGTGGCAGAGCAGCACTCTTCAACATGCATTTATTTGAGGCCTTGTGCCAGCCACCTGGATGAAGTCCAATTCCTACTGAGTGAAAATCTGTCTTGTCTAAGGAATGATTCCAACATGCTCAAATTTGAAACACAACATAAACATCGTCTGAATAGACTTAAACTGCTGAGAGCTGTTCGAATGATGAACTCTGATTCACTTTCTAAGGCAGAATCATGTGTTTTATTTGGTTCTGATTATAGCCATTTCAAGTTTCTTTCTGACAACACTGAATAACCTTCCTTGTCACTGAATACCATTTTTATTTACCCTATTTAAAGAAAAACAGTGCTTAAAACATCTGCAGCTCCATTAGCTGATAAAGAACCTAACCACACAAGTTGATTTATTTCTTCCATGTGTGTAGGCATGACACTATTTTTTCCCATGTAGTAAATGCCAAAATGCTTGTAATACTTACAAGGTACACCTAAATGTAGACCTATTATGACTAACAAATTTAAGTGATTTTTTCACAACAGTGCATGAGGATATTATGGATTTTGTACCACATCATGGGTAAATAAAATAAGTAATAAGTATTAGATAATTTAATCTTACAATGCCACATATCATTTTGTTAAAAAAATCAAACAATATCTAAATTCTGAAAGCTTTTCTAATAAAAAATTTAAGTAGCAGTTTTCAAAAGGAGAATGAGATGTAATGTGCCTTTGGTATTTCATTTAAAATTATCAATTTATCAACATAATGCCTGTCATAGAACAATGTGCTTAGAGCTCAAAATTATAATCCATTTTGTTCAAATGCATGTGAAGAAATACTGACTGAATGACATATATGCAATTAAAGTATTTTTTTTCTCTCATTGATCTTGACTCATTCGAGTCTCAATTGTTTTCCAGCACAGGGCACGGAATAAAATTGTAGACAAGGATTCATAAACACAGTACACTCAAGGTTACTTCAAAGTGTTCCTGTGATACGAATAATATTACGATGCAGTTTTGGAGAAAATGTTAAAAATCAGTGTAATACTGAGAAGCACCCTGTTGTTTACTCAGATTATTTCCAGATTATTAATGAAAAAGAGACACAATGTCTACATTTATAAACATCCCTGTACCTAAGACTCAGGGAACATTGCAGAGAGGGAAAGGAAATGTTGTAGAATCCCAATGATCAGAGCATTTGCTTTAAGATTGTACCTTGAAATATCAGAATCTATGCTCATAAAATCTCACTAACATCTGCCCAAACATGAGAGGAGCACAGAGGAAACACACAGGTCAAAGTGGATGGGAAAAAAGCCCACAAACCTTTTGTGTGGAAAAATCAACACAATGAAATACATGCAACTAAGGAATGTTGAATTTGGTAGAAATAGTTTTCCCCAGGGAAGAGTACACCAATATTTATATTAATATTGAATGACCATATTCAATATCAAATTTTCAGCCCTGAAGACAAACATAAACATTATAGCATACAGACTGAAAAGATTTTACTTTGGAATGTGCACATTTACACACACACACACACATACACACACACACACACACACACACACACACATATGTAGTAACAAATAATGAAAGCAATAAGGCATTAATTTGAAAAAGATAAAGGAGAAGTGCATGAGTGTGTGGGAATGGAAAAAGGAGAGGATAAAAGTGATGCAATTATATTAATCTCAAAAGGGGTTCTCTTTTGGTTTAAAAATATATGCCCTATCAATTTTAGATACCATTTAAAAATGTTAGAATTATTTTCATGTTTTACCAAATTTAGTGTGAGTTTAAGAAATTAGGTTATGCATTATATATTATGATACTGTGATTTTGCATTGTGACAGAATAAGTAACAAGTAACAACTTGATTCCAAATATTTTTCATTCTATCAAAATGAGAATAAATGGAAATATTACGACAAATCCATACAAGTAACTCCTAAGTCCAGATCCTGTAAAGAGAAGAGAAAAGACAGTCCTAGAGTAAGCAATAAATCCAGAGAAACAAAACTATATGTGTATCAAAGTAGAATTAAAAGAAGTTAAAGTAAAACACATTGAAAAAAACATTTTATTTCACAATATTGAATAGACTGACTCATATTTAAATAATATACATCATGAAAGAGTATATGTATAATGAATGGCTTTTCTTTTAACTACTTTTCTTTCAACAGCATATTTTTTCAAAAATGTTAAATCAGCCATTACAAGCTATAATATTGTCAAAAAATAACAGTTCGTTACTTTGTCTGTTTAAATTATGTTGTGATAAACACTTGTATATTTGATGCCCTGAAACTTGAAATAACTTTATCTCCTGCTGTGGAAATGAGAAAAAGTGGTTGATGATATCATATTTCTGGCGTATATTTGATATTGATTTGTCAGTAGGAGAATCAGTAACCACAGACCTGGGATACCCCACTGCTCAGCTTCTATGGCTTGAAAGAAGCCTGGATATGAGGTGTAAATAATAATGAGAAAAAGGCAAAGACCATGGGTTTGGTATAGGAGAAATTGCCTCTGTTTAAGATAACTATTACTGAAATGCCAAATAAGTGAAGAATGTAAAAAATACAAACTTATTATGCATATTATTCAATTGTAGGGATGTGAAAACCAGTAAAAAAAACTTATATTAAATAATATTTTCAGTCTTCTGTGCCTCATATTTTAGAAATGAAATTTGCTGTGAACTTAATTCTTAATTGTGTGAAGGTTTACTTAGTTCTTCCTCCTTTAAAGAAGTAATTCTCCTGTGAGGTAGAATAGTGTTGGATCCCAACGGCCTGGGTTAGAAGGAATGGACCCTAATGGAGGAAGCGCCAAGGAAGCTTCAACCCGCGGATATCTCACATCTGAGAACCTGAGGAGTTGACTATGGTCGCCCTCCAAACTGGTTGCTACAAAGCCAACTCCCCCACCATAAATCTTAGTAAGTATTTATTAATTTGAAAGTTACCAGGCTTCACTTCTTCTTTGACCTTATCATGTTTCCAGCAGCAGCAACAGCAGCACCACTAGCAGCAGCAGCAGCAGCAGCAGCAGCACCACCACCACCACCACCACCACCACCACCACCACCACCATCACCACCACCACCACCTCCACCAGCAACACCATCACCTCCACCACCAACACCACCACCTACACCAAAAACACCACCAACACCACTCTATAGGCCGTGAGTATGCAGAAGAAGCAACTTCTAAAACTCCTGCCTTGGCCAGTGACACACAGCCACACAAACCTTGCCCCAGAGACCTTTACTACTTCTCTATGAAATACATACCACCACAAATAAACTTAACCAGTTCTCTGAAGCTGTTCTCAGATGTGTTCATTGCCTAGGCACTCACCTGAGCTCTTCAAAGCCTACGTTCCTCCTGTCCAGCTTGGTGGTAGTGGCTCCCGCAAGGAAGAAGCAGATACTTGGCAACAGAAAAGGCTAGATCAAAGATGTATTAATGAACCTTAAGTCTATTTTATTAATAGCACAATATGAAACACTTTTCAAGTCATAAAGCTAATGTGTATACTTCTGCTCCTGAATAAAACATAAGGATAATAGATTTTTCAGTGGTAATTTTACTGTCTTAAAAACCCAGTAAATCAATGACTTGTCTGTAATACATTTTTCACCCCATGAATTATGACAATATATTATAAAATTAGTTATTTTAATTTTGAACAAAACTATCAAATATCAGCTATGATTATAATTAATCTATTACTCTATTAATCTATTATAATTAAAATATAAGGCCAATGAAAGGTATAAAGATGGAAAATTTTTCAGCATCAGCAACAGCAAACAATTATTGCTACAAAACAGTCACAAATAAAATAATTGAGTATAGTTGTCCGATGTGATTGAATTGTGCTTCTAATCCAATTATTTCTGATCTTTAGTCAAAGAGCAGGAAAAGGGAAGCAAAGTTGAAATTTGTAACTCACTACACATTGACAGAACCATCTGCTGAAATATAATGAGGCCAAGCAGACAGTTTCACAGAGGTTAGTCCACAACTGTAGTGTTTTCTTGAAGACTCTGTTATAAGAGACATTCTGAGGCTTTTCTAAATTAAATATGCAAAGAGTACTATAAATTATTATTTGTATTATATCATTTTACATGAATAATTAATAAAACTTTTAATTTGGTTTCTAGTAAATTTTTCTTTAAGTTTTAAGCAAGATAATGCAAAATTTTCAGATATATTAGGAACTAAGTCTGTTAATCTTTAAGCCTCAATAATGAATATATTTTCATAAATGTAAAAATCAGTGTCATTAGCCAAATATCTATAAATAGGTTTATCTCTATAACAGGTTTAATAATATTCCATATAAGACACAGTGGGATGCTTGAATACCTTGGTTTGGGTCAGTACCAGTTCCAGATGTCAAGATGCAATGATTGCCTATGTGGGAGTAAGCAGACACCATGGTATTAAAAATAAAATATGTACAGTGTTCTCTCCTTTTATGTTCAAGTTCCAAGTACTATTTTTCTAGCTCTTGCTTCCTGCACTTGAATAAGAAAAAAATAACATTTCAAGATCTTCTAGCTTGTTCCTCAAAACATCAATACTAACCACATTTGTTCAACCAGTTATGTTAGTGTTCACTTTTTGGAACTTAAAACAACTTGTACAGACCTTCTGGATCCTTCTACTTTGCTATTCTCCCATGCCTCTCTCATCTAGAGACCCAATAGGATGTACTCCCCTCTATCCCAGTTTCCTGGTAAGTGAAGGCTTTCGTGGGACATGCCCCTTGGGCTAGTATGCAGATATAAGTGAGTATATACCATGTGAGTCTTTTTGCTTCTGGGTTAACTCACTCATTATGATCATTTCTAGCTCAATCCATTTTTCCACAAATTTTGGGAACTCCTTGTTTTTAATAGCTGAGTAGTATTCCATAGTGTATATGTACCACAGTTTCTTTATCCATTCTTCTACCAATGAACACTTAGAGTAGAAGGATCCAGAGGGTCCTAGAAAGCTACAAGTAGATCACTATGACAGGCAGATTTGGGCCCAGGGTTTCTGCTCAAACTAAGGCAGCAGCCAAGGACAATACAGGCCCCTACCCAGATCTAGACAATGGACAGAACACTCTCCACAGTAGAGTGGAGAGTGGGATATTACTTTCTCACGTACTCTGGTGCCTCACATTTGACCATGTCCCCTGGAGGGGGAGACCTGGTGGCACTCAGAGGAAGGACAGCAGGTTACCAAGAAGAGACTTGATACCCTATGAGCATATACAGGGGGAGGTAATCCCCCTCAGAAACAGTCATAGGGGAGGGAAATAAGGGGAAAATGGGAGGGAGAGAAGAATGGGAGGATACAAGGGATGGGATAACCATTGAGATGTAACAAGAATAAATTAATTTAAAAAAACTTGTATGGATCCTGGAGGTTTACTTCTAACAGCACTATAAATCTGGGATGCGTAGAATCGTGTGTAGACTGTCTTTTCTTTCTGGAGTCTATGAAATATTCACTTACTACAGTTTCCTGAGGGTTGATTACAAGGACGAATTGATAGCCTGATTCTCTATGTATGATTTTAGTCAGGCTTGTGTTGCTCTCTTTGCTTTGCTAAATTCGGTACATACTCATGTCTATAATAAATACTTGTTATTCTTATTTTTAAAAACTCATTGCTTTTACATGGGGTCTAGAACACATAGGTGATACTTTGAGGATAAATAAGAAAGATGAAGTGTTTTCATTGTGGTAACAGTTTAATATTGAGAACTAATTTCTGACATAACTTACAAAACAAATAATATTTGCGGGATGTAATCATTTGTAGTTCATACTTTTTGAAGAATGAATATAACTACATTTGGTTAAACTAGGAGGTAATAATAACTACTATGAACATTTACTATTTACTATGCTTGTTTCATCTAGAGGATTTTAAAAAGATTTTTAAGGACTTAAAGGAAGGCAAAACAAGAAATTTTTATATCATATATTTACATGAACAAATAGCAAAATGAACAAAATTATTGTGAGTTAAAAAGTTATGTTTCTCTGTTTTGGTATATACAAAGAGAAATATGAAATATCTATTTGTTTTAAGTCTCTACATCAATATTTCCTATTTAAACTTAGTATGATTTCTTTAAAAGACTAAAGGAAATACTGCACATCTCATAATTTTGTTATAATGATTATGAAACACAATGAAATTACAAAGGTAACATGTTCTTCCAGTTTCTCAGGTGATTAATTTTATTCCTTCTCAAGTCTCTGATGGAGTTGAAGGCTAGATAATTATTTTTACAATGAAGCTTAGTTGTTTAGGGGTTAAGATGTTTTTATGTCTAGACAAATGTTTTAAGTTGATAAGATGAGATATGATAGATACTGATTTACATTCAGAATTTTAGATGCACCAAATAGGAAAGAAAAGGAGTAGATCCAATAATCTACTTTTTGTCCTATCATTCCTATATATTTCTACATTTCACCTTCTTTCTTTTCATCTCATATCTCCAAACTTAAGAAAGATAAAGTAAAAGAGAGACATCCCTGAGTCCAACATTGTTTTCTCTCTAAATAAGACCAATAACAACTTATAAACAACTCCCAATGAAAATAAATATCTATAGCTTAAGAAAGCAACTAAAATCCTACCCAATCTCACTTAAAGGAAATGGGACATCACTCTTTTAAGATTTCTTCCAGCTGATATGGGATGAATAATATCTTTCAATAAGAAGGGTGGTGCCAGTAGGTATTAAAAATATATTATAATCATACCTACTTTTACTGAAGTTTTCTGTAAGAATTCAAACAGTGTTTTTCCATAAAATGCTCTTAATATTTTTTCAGAAAACATAGAAAGAATATACTTTTATAGATATAAGTAACAAACAAGCATATTTGTGAGTGGTTACTATGGCCATTAGATGTAAAAATACGTCTTGATGTTTAAATGTCACAAAAAGATAACTCTGTTTATATAAAGGCAAACAGAGTTAAGCTCTTGATGTACCACACTGCCAGAGTACTGCCATATGTGCAGAACACTGGTCAAATTATTTTATCATTACTCACAAAAGGTATTAGCTCTTTGACTTACCTTGATCTTTTTTCATGTCGTTGAAAACTTAAAAAGATTTGTGGGTGAGTATATTATTGAAATTGAGCCTTAATTAGAACTTAATCTCCATAATCATGCATAATTGCTCATGTTTATTACTCTACAATGAGGACACAAGCTTCTTTTACTTTCAAAGAGCCAGCACAAAGCGTCACAAACAGTGTTAAATAATATGATTGTGCACACTTCACTGACTTTATTTGATTATGTGTATTATTATTCAAAGAGAGACACAAAGAACTAACAGTTCCATAGCCTCTGACTTTGCTAAGCAACTTCAATAAAAATCAAAGATAGCATTTCAAAAAATCCTTTAAGCTATAATCATAGAATTGTACTTAAATTAATTTAAAACTATATAGAATGAGTTGCCTGATTTTCTGATTCTTGTTGCCAAAGTGTCATGAAGGAAAGTGCTCTGGGAAGAAGGAATTGAGGAATAATGAGTCATGTATTTCTTAGATCAGATAAAATCTTTTAGTCTACTTTTAATTTATTAGTCATATCTAAAACATTTGCAAGAGAAAGAGTGATTTCACAAAAGTTGGTGTTTTCTGATGCCAGGAATGTGCGATAAATAGCATAGCTATCTCTAATTATCAATATATGACTATATTCATTTATCCTGTTTATGCCAGGTCAATCATGATTTTAATTATAATTTCAGATCTTGTTATTAGCAACTACAATGGCTGTGAAATACAGTTCACACTTCAAGGGAAATAAGAAGAGTTTATTCTTCAGCAACCTGGTTAAGAATGGCCCTGAAATATAGATGCAGATCATCTCAGAGAAATAAGTGAATAATAAACACATACATATATAACTTCATTATGAAAGTAGTTTACCAAGATTTTTAACTAAAACAAATGACAATTAGTGATGGATGCAGATCATCTCAGAGAAATAAGTGAATAATAAACACATACATATATAACTTCATTATGAAAGTAGTTTACCAAGATTTTTAACTAAAACAAATGACAATTAGTGATGGCCTAGTAAAGCATATAATACTGTCATTAAAATTAAAGGGACCATCAAATAGGAAATACAGGATAGGATTCTTTCTTAAGTTAGGTACATCCTAGTAATAAAAGTTCAAGTTTAAATACATAAAAGTTCCTAAATTTTCATACTGAAATAGTAAACCCAAAGCACATTTAGCAATTAAGTTGTTTTCTGTAGTTTGCGAAATCAACCTTGACTTTGCCAGCTTCTCAACTCTACTTATACCACAACTTTTTCTTTTAAGGCTGAATTTTTTATTCTGATGATGTTGTAAAAATACGTATCACTCCAAGAATGTGCTGTGTTTTTAATTACCTCAAAAACTTTGAATTGTTGATGACAAACCAATTTTTCCTAAACCTAACCCTAACACTAACCTAACTCTAAAATGATAACTTTAACCACTAATGCTAATCCAAGACAAACCAATTTTTTAATGAAAAAATATATTCATGAAATAATTTTGGTCATGTTTTTCCCATTCTCAACTTATCCTAGACACACAGTAATCAAAAGACTATGCACAGAACAAAGAAAGGCGACTAAACCTGCATGAAAACAGACCTATTCAAAATATGCCTGACTTTTCAATGAAGTCACTAAAATCAAAAGGGGGCTGCACAGATGTTCTGCAAACTAAGAGATCACAAAAGCCCAGCCGAGATTGCTATATCCATCAAAACACATTAATCACACTAGATGGAGAAGGTCATTCCATGATAAAAATAAATTTAAGCAGTATATGTCTACAAGTACCTCTCTACACTAGGTACTAGAAAGAAAATTTTGAGGGACATGGTGCTGCATGCCTTTAATCCTGGCACTCTAGAGGCACAGGCAGAAGGATCTCTGTGAGTTCGAGGCCAGGGTGGTCTTCAAAGTAGATTCCTGGACAGCCAGTCCTCTGTTAGACAGAGAGACTCTGTCTCGAAAAACAGACAAATAAATATGTAAAACTTCAACACAAAGAGGTTAAGCACACCCAAGAAAACACAAAGATTTAATACTTTCAAACTAGCAAACTAAAATAGAAGGAACAACCCACACTACAAGAAGAAAATAATAAAACTCAACAGAAACTGCTTAGTGGTAGGCAAATGGCAGCACCGAAATCCTGATAAAAAATACAAACTTCTTGAGGAAGCCCTATTCCCAGTTTTCTGAGATAGCACCTGATAGATTTCCTAAGTGGCTGTACTAGTTTGCATTCCCACCAGCAATGAAGGAGTGTTCCTCTCTCCCCACATCCCCACCAGCTTGTGGTGTCTCTTGAATTTTTGACCTTAGCCATTCTGATGGGTGTAAGATGATGGAATCGCAGAGTTGTTTTGATTTGCATTTCCCATGTCCCCTGGAGGGGGAGACCTGGTGGCACTCAGAGGAAGGATAGCAGGTTACCAAGAAGAGACTTGATACCCTATGAACATATACAGGGGTAGGTAATCCCCCTCAGGAACAGTCATAGGGAAGGGGAATAAGGGGAAAATGGGAGGGAGAGAAGAATGAGAGGATACAAGGGATGGGATAACCATTGAGATGTAACAAGAATAAATTAATAACAAATTTTTAAAAATACAAACTTCTAAATTAACTACAGCATTCTTCCTGCTGATTCTATTTTGTGCAATAATTTGAAGAGTATTGGCAATAATTATCTTAAGTCTGGTAGATTTTTAAAATAAAACAACCTGACCTTGAGCATGTTCTGAATGGGAGACTTTTACTCATAACTTCTGTTTCACATGGGGGATATAAGTAGGTTTAAAGTATATATCTACTTGTAATTTAACTTTTATAGGTGATATGTGTTGAGAAAATTATCAATTTATTTTAGATGTTCATATTTGCTAGAGTACAGTTTTTAAAGCATGACCTTATAATACATGGGATTCTATGGCATCTGTTTTATAAATCCCTTTTGGGCTTCAATTTCTAAACTTGTTTCTTCTCTTTTCATCTTCTTGATAATTTGGCTAGAAGCTTATCAATATTATTTGATTTTCTCAAATAAATATCTCTTAATCTTATTGAAACGTTTTTGTCTTTTTGCTTTTTTTTTTCTTTGTAGCCTTGGCTGTCCTGGACTCCTGTTGTAGACCAGGCTGGCCTTGAACTCACAGTAATCGGCCTGCCTCTTCCTCCAGAGTGCTGGGATTAAAGGCATGTGCCACCCCGCTCGGCTGTTCCTTTTGTTATTTTAATGATTTCTACTTCTTTTGGCTATGATTTCTTTCTTTCTATTCTGTAGGTTTCAGTTAAGCCATTAAATTACTCATATGTTGTTTTTCCAATAATTTAGTGTAAGCACCTAGTTCTATAAACTTAGCTGTTAATACTGCCGTTATTGTATCCCATACATTTGGATATGCTGTGTTTTTATTTCATTTCTATTCTAAAATGTTAAAGTTTTTTCTTAATATCTGTCTTAATTAATTTTTCATTCAGTAGGAGGTGTTCAGTTTCCATAATTCTGGGTTTTGTTGTTGTTGATTTCTTGCATAAATTATGGTGGTTAGGAAAAAGCCACGGTATTATTTCAATTTCCTTATATCTTTAGAAACGTCCTTTACATCAAAGCATGTAGCTAACTCTGTAGAAAATTTCTTGAGGTTCTGAGAAGAAAGTATATTTGTGTGGGGGGGGGGGCGCGCGCGCACATGAAATGTTCTGTACATATGTCAGATAGGTCCATTTTGTTTATAACATCAGTTAGATGTAACATTTGTCTGTTTATATTTTGCTTGGATGACAAAACATATTGGGGAATATCAGGCATTGGAGTCACTCACTAGCACTATGTGAGGGTCTATATGTAATTTTAGATGTAGTGTTTTTTCTTTTATGAAACTGGGTGACCTTGTGTTTGGTGCATAAACATTAAGAATTTTAACATGTTCTCAGTGGATATATTCATTGATGAATATCTCTCTTCATTAGTTTTAGTTGGATATCTATTTCACCAAACATTAAAAAGGCTGCACTGGCTGGTTTCTTGGGCCCATTTGCCTGGAGTATCTTTTTCTATTTTTTTAACCCTAATATGATGTCTATCCTTATTTTAAGATGTATTTCTTGGATGCTGCAGAAGGATGAATCTTATCTCTTCTCAAGTCTATGACGAGGTTGAAGATCAAGTAGTTTGATTTTACAATTAAGCTGGCTTGTTTAGAGGTTAAGATTTTTTTAGGTCTACATAGATGTTTTAAATTAATAATGAAGAGATATGATAGATATTGATTTACATTCACAATTTTCACAATTTTAGCCTCACCAGGATAGAAAAGAAATTTTCTTCAAGGCTGCCTAATACAATACACTTAGCCAAAACACTAAGAATGTAACATTTATATAATTACTGATTGTTTCATGGTTCTTCTTGCTGCAGGTCATTTATTTTATATAAGTGTAATAATATAAATGTATATGTAAAAAATAAAAATTAAAAAAGAAAGTAAAAATTATACCATTAGATTCTTTAAAATTAAAGAAATAAAGGGAACACACAATTAAGTAGTAAAAATGTTAAAGTGTCTTTGCTGATATAGTTTTATATATAAGTAACCCTAAAAACTCCATCTGTAAACTCCTAACAGTGACAAATATTTTTAGCAAAAGTAGCAGTATTAAAAATTAATGAAAAAAGTCACTGGCCCCTCTATATACAAATGACAGACTGAGAAAAGAATCAAAGAAACTATACTTTTTTTTTTATTAATTTATTCCTGTTACATCTGAATGATTATCCCATCCCTTGTATCCTCCCATTCTTCCCTCCCTCCCTTTTTCCCTTTATTCCCCTTCCTAAATGATCATAATGAGTGAGTTAAGCCAGAAGCAGAAAGATTCAAATGGTATATACTCACTTATATCTGCATACTAGCCCAAGGGGCATGTCCCATGAAAGCCTTCACTTACCAGGAAACTGGGACAGAGGGGAGGACATCCCATTGAGACTCTGGATGAGAGAAGCATGGGAGAATATCAAAGGAGAGATAAACCTGTTTTTTAGGATTCCAAATGTGGGATCGGAATGGTCTCATGAGAGAACAGGTGAGGTTAATTCACTAGAAGAGCAACCAGCTCATGCAGGAGCTTAATTGCTGCCAGCTGAACCGATCCTGTAAACTGACTCTGGGAGGAGATATATAAATGAGCCCAGAACTGGAGGCGGGGCTTTTGGGAGACTTGGGATAGATTTGGCTGTTTTTCGCTGCACTTCAAGATGCTCCTAGAGAGAATTGCTCAAGGGACGGCTTCGGGGCTACGGCTCCTTCTGAGGTTCTGGGTTCTGTTTACCTCAGGTTCCAGAAGAAGAAATCCTGCGGCTCACACCCGGAGAATTTTTCCTCGGGACTGATATCCTTAAGGTTTGTTATTGTGTCCATTAATCCTCATTACCTATTGTTTTGGTTAGTCGGGTTACTTGTGACATATGCTTGGTCACTAAGTTGTGAATAAAATATATTGGTTAAGAAAATTGAGCCTACATGAATAGCCAACATCATTAAAAAAAAAAACAGCTCATGGTGATGAAGATGCAGAGTAAGGGGAATGTTCATCCGGTACTAGTGCAAACCGTATAGCCATTATAAGAGTTGTGGCAGTTTCCTGGTAAGCATTGGAATGCGACTACCTCAGATTATAGCTTAGGCTACACTTTGCCTTTCAACCAAAGGAAACTTTGTCCCTACTTTATAGACCCTTGCTCACCCATGTTGATTACTTTTCTATTCATAATAACCAGAGACATTGAAAAGGCCTAAATGTCTATCAGTGAATGAATGAATGGATTTTTAAAAGTGTGTTCTCTTCACACAAGTAATATTTTTTAGCTATCTCAGAAGAAAATTCAAAATTTGTAGGTAAGTGATTGGATCAAGAAGATATCAGTGAGGCAACCCAGACGCAGAATGTAAAATATCATATTTAACTCTTAGGTAGATAATAATTCTTAAGTCTGGGATAGACAGTCAACAATCTATATAACCAAAGACATTAGGCAAATGTGAGGGTCTATCAGGGAGGGAGAGATCTTCCTAGGAGGAATAAATAGGATAGATAATTAGGGATGGACAAGGATGCGAACAGGAATGGGAATAACAAGCACAGAATAGGTTAGGAGAGAAAGGTAATATAGAAGGTACAGCTAAATTTAAGAGCCATTTGTGGGGTCATATGAAAGCCTTATAGAGTAAAAGCTTCCCAAAATATATATGTATATTAAAGAGAATTAAATAAAATCACCAAATAATGGGGGAAATGGGTCCTTTTCTCAATAGTTCATCACTAAATAAGGTTTCCAGCACTGGGAATGTAATACACATAATACAGTTGGCCAGCAGGCGACTCATGGGAGGCACAAAACAGCCCAGACTATTTCTAATTCTACTGGTTGCTATTCACAATTACGATAAGACTTATTACTGAAAGCAACACCTACACATTGAACAGGTAAAAGTTAAACTGGTGCCTATGGAGTGTCTTCACCTGTACAAAATAGTGTTCATCAAACTGGAAGGTACTTGGCTCACTGCTAAAAGAGACAGGCGAACTCCAAAGCGGATACAGATTCTTTTGTCTACAATGGTAACCTGATTGCCTGATGTGCTACTGTGATAGTGGCAGAACACTTTGGTAGTAATCAGCAACTCTCTGTTTGGATTTAAGTCCCAGTCTGTAAAATAGAACCCTTGCCCAACACTGTTCAGGTGACCAAGAATCTGAGAATACATAGACCAAGTACTAGAAGAAACCAAGTTTTGCTGTTTGGATAAAGGAACATAATAATAAAATGGCTCCTAGCATTCTTCTATATTTATAGACCAGCACATGCTCAACCATCACCACAGAAGCATTGTTCTTCAGTAGGACAATGTCAAATACAAAAGTCCACAGCTGGGCAATGCTTGGATAGTGAGATACGTTGAAGCATTCATTGTTAAACGAGATGTCTTCATGGACTTCTTCCCCTGAGGGTTCAGGAAACCTTGTGAAGCACTACACAGAAAGAAGGAAAGTGCCAGAGGGAATGGCAGACACAAAGGAAAAAAGACCTTCAAAGCATAGCAAGACCTATGAACATAAGAATTCACAGAGACTGGCAGCATGCGCAGTTCTTGCATGGGTCTACACCAGATGGGGTATCCCCACCAAAGGACAGTGAGAAAACTGGACACATGACCCAGTACCTAACCAAGACACTATCTCCACTTGATAAGCACTCATAAATAAAAACATAGTGGTTTTTTTATTGTAATTTTACTAGGGATAGAAATCACTCTTAAAGCCAGGCTCCATAAAAAATGAACTCATGAGCTCTTTGGAGGTTCTTTGTTACATCTTATTTTGTCAGGTCATTTTTTTTTAACCTTACAGCTATTGTGTCTATATATATATTATGGCTCCTGGTTTTGTGTTTTTATGAGATTCCTGTGTACATGAACATAGTTTTCTCTGCATCTATATGTGTTTCTCATGCTTTCCTTTATCTCTTTTTCCTCCATTTATTAGTGTGTTTTGCTCTTTTCTGGTTGGCTTCCATTTGATTTATCCAATTTATTTTGGATATTATTTGAAAGAAGCCTAGTTATTTTAAGGGGAAACAGGAAGGAGGTGGATTCAGGTGGATTGGAAGGGAGGATCTCAGAGGACCTTGGGAAAGGAAAACCAAAATCAAAGTACAATTTAAGGAAAAATATATCGTATAAAAGCAATAAAATAAAAATAGAAAAAGCATAGAAAAGTAAAATAAAGTATGTATAATAATCCATAAATGTATATAACTGTAGCTGAGACTTAAAATATTTGGCCATAATATTTTAATAATCCAGGAGTTAAATTTTTGGATATTATAAGAGGTAACAAATATGTTCTGCAGGGCAAAATAATAGCATGTTTTAATATTCCCCAAATTCCTTCTTGTACATTATCCAGGTATTTTTCATAATAATGCCTGGATTGTCTTTACCCTCCTGTTTTGAGCAGATGTCAGTCACCAATATGACTTGTAAGTTTACTGAGCAATGTTGTACAATCAGGAAATTAAACAACAAAATATGACCTTAACACTTTATAAAAATATTTCAAAAACATTAAAGTTGAGTTTTTATCAAACATGATGTGAAGAAAGAGTTTGTATGTAATTGTGTATTCAGGAGGAAAGTTTTAAATTTTGGATCTTTTAAGATATAAAAAATTTGTTTTGTGTGGCAAAATAAAATCCATAAATATAATTGAAGCTAAAACTTCTTCAGATAAATAAAATCAAAAGTAACTTTTCCTTTTCTTGTTAATTCAAGAAATTGGTGAGCTGCAAAAATTTTAAAAACAACTCAGTTTTTACGATCAAGGACAAAAACGTTGATTGATTATTTACAAATCAACCAAGTATTAAGCATGCTAGGCTAAAGTCCTCCTGGGTGCAAATTAAAGATTCATTTTTGCATATTCTAAGTGACTTTTCCAAAAGTGTTTTCCATATTAAGAAGTATTTTCAACAACAATATGGGGCATGGGTTACGGAATCTAATTCACTACAGCTTTTCTCATTTGATGCATGCATAATTTATACAGCCTGGAATCAGGTGCTGGGTTTTTGGTTGTGAGCCTAGCCTTAAGAGCTGAATCTTATCTCCAGCCCAGGTGCTGGATTTTTAAGTGATTATGAACAAGACTAAATGTGATATAGAGAATGTGGTAGAATTTTTTTCTACTACAATTTTTTTTGGTCATACCATGTTCCTTTGAGTGCATATTCTTCAAACTATGGAGAATAACAATAAATAGAAGATCCAAATCTGATAAAATAAAATACACCATGGACCAAATTAAAGATAGTCAGGTATCTTTAAGTTTAATAGGGTGCTGAATTGCAGAGGGAAGAAAGTGGTTCTGATGGTTATTAGACATGCTTCAGAATGTTTGTCCTTGACATTATTACATAAAATAACAATGCAGAAATCTAAGGTACATTTATGGTCAGCAAATAAAAATTGTTGGCAGAGATTGAAATGCCCTGAGGAGGATGCTGTGACCTTCCCATATAACTGAAGCATATCAGTAAGCAGCAATGGTAAATTAAGATGAATAGTACTGAGAAAGAATGTTAAGTGTGTGGACTGCAATGCACATCTTTCTGATGAGCTCTGTAGATACAAATTTTAAAAGATAATTAAAATATACTGTTCTTCATAGCATCTATGATTTCAGTACTTTTTCAAGATTACCTGATAATATTTACCTTATGTAGTTTGGGAGCAGAAGCCTATCAGTTTGTTGATAATGTATCTCCTACCATTCACTATTAACTGAGCAATATTACTATGCTCATTTTATGTCTACCAAGAAATATTATTTTGATATGTTTTGAGTCAAATTTATATCATTATAATTAAGCAGCGTAAAAAAAGGACTCTCTAAGCAGTGTCATTATTTTTTTTCTCCTATTTTTGATATCATTTATCTTTCTGGCAGTGATACATTTTCATGAGTTAGAGTGTCCTTTACATGTACTTTACATTTAGCATTAAGGCAATTTTTATTATCAGATTTAAAGACCTTCATCCATAATACACTAAATATGGTAAGTGAAAAAAATTCATTTCTTGAAATTTTTGACAGGCAGAATGATGATCAACATTTGTAATCTCCACACATATTGGAGGTGGGAAAATCATGCTGATGGTCTAGAGTTTTTTCTGTTTAAGTTTGGCATTATAACACAAAGAGCTATACCTTGTTTCACAATTAAAAAGAAAACAAAATATATAGTCTCAAAAAATCTGACCTTGTATGTAATCACACAATAAGAATAAGGTTAATACAGAGAACTTTCTAAGTGAAGGTAGTGAAATTTAGACCTGGTTTGTTCGTTAACTAGTGTTAACCTACTTGTGATGTCTATTTTAATGTTTCAAATAAACCAATGCAACTTAAAATGTAAAAGAAGAAAAAATATTAGATTGTAGCAACTCTCTGTGATAAGGTTTTAACGTCTAAGTTTGCCAAGAGTAAAATATTCACTTTTCATAAAAATCAAAAAGAATTAACTTTAAAATGATGTTGAGAATTTCAGATGTGAGCTGTGTATTTATATCATTTTTATCTCTTTCCTTTCCCTGTAAAACTTCACTTTTTGACTCTCTTTCAAATTCATAGCAGCTTAGCCTTTAGCTATTTTATTATTATTATTATCATCTATTAATTATTACTATTACTACTTCTACTACTATATACATATAAGCATAGCCACTGAATCGCTTAATGTTGCTCATATGCATATGTGTGTGTTTAGGGCTGACCACTTGGGATTGAACAACCCTGAAAGAAACTGGCTTTCTCTCTCTCTTTCTTCCTTTCTCTCTCTGTCTCTGCCTCTGTGTTTTTCTTTTTCTCTCTGTCTCTGTCTCTCTCTCTCCATCCTTTTCTTCCCCCACCCTGTAGCAAATGATTGCATGTAGATTTTCATCTAGGGATGGGGCCTTGTTAAATTTTTCATCAACCATTGTAATATCAACTGGTGTTATCATTTTTCTATGTTTTATTTAGTGGGACCTTGTTGTTGAGATTTCATGAGTATAGCAAAATGTCTAAATGGACTTAAGGTCCACTTCATAGAAGAAATTCATGCCCGATACCAGCTAGTTTTGGCTGTTAAGTTCATATTGTTCATATTACCATAGAGGGATCAGAAACTACTTCGATTTTCCTGAACAAGTAAAATTTCTAAATACAATGTAAATGTATTTCCTTACACACAGATAAACTGAGTTTTAAACCTTCATCAGAGAAGTTTCTTTTTGCAGCACACAGAGATCATTAGGAAAATCTAAAACTGGTCCAAATAAAGAGAACAACTGACCATGTAGTGTTCAACCCAATCTATACATCTATAAGACAATCTTCATACCCAAGGTTAAGCAATTATTCTTGACTTTAGGGCAGAAAGAATTGAATAGCCCACAGACCAGGATGTATACTATGAGATAGGATCTTCTATATACAATATTGTTACCTTAATTAAAATATAAATTTAAAATCATATTTGTTGAATAATGTCTATTAATATCAAAGTATTGCTTATGTATAATGTAGATGCTTATAAATTTTTAGTTGAAAACAATAAATAAAGATTATTAAAACTAGGGGACTTGTTTTTCTGTAGTTATAAAAGATATTTTAGAAATAAGAATATGTCATAAGTTTCATATTTGGAAATACATAATAGAAAACTGCTGTGCCTCAAATCTCTAATGGTCATGAATTAATTGTGTGTATCTAAACGCTGTCTGTAGTCTAACTATGACCTTGATCTAGGAAGAAAAAAGTGATAGAAAGTAAGAAACAAATGCAAATACAAGGTACAAAGAAAGAGTGAATATAAGTTTGCATGGCTTCAGCTCACCTGATTTTATTGTAGAAATTTTTCATATAAAATTGGACAAAAGATTTTACCTTGGCTTCTTTGTAGTAGTATGCTTAACCAAGTTATTTAGTTGTTTTAAGAAAATACTGAAAATAAAATAGTCAAGTGGCAATCAAGATTTTCCCACAATAAGAAAAGCAATAACTAGACATTTGGAATAAAGCACAAAGGATTGTCAAACTATGATTATCCATTTTTTAATTTTTCCTTCCAATTGCTTATCAGTATTTTTATAAATTTTTCAGGTTCCATCACTCTGGTAACAGTGGAACCTCCCCCTAACCTGCTATGGTTAGACTGAATTTTATATTTTAAAATATGTTTTAGAATTCCTTGAGTCTTCAGAAACGCAAGAAATTTAACGATAATGATCATTGTTATTATAGAGTTGATAGTACAAATTGTCAATGAAGCATATCTAAATCGGGCCATCCAAAGGTACATATATGTATTGTTTAATGTTCTTCACATGTGTTGTGTTTACTGGTCATTACCTAAACCAATTTGCTATTAGTGTCAACATTTTAATCATACTTAGTAGAATCAGGCCAGTATTATTTTTATATTTCATTAACAGATGGAACAGCTGAGAAAAAACGCATTAAGTAACTTTTCCATATATTGGCTCATTGATATCACTGTATTTTAAACTGTTTACTCTAACAGAGAGTGCATTTTTTTTTTCTGAAACAGAGACTCATATGTCCCTAGTTGGTCTCAAACTCAAGGCACAGCAGGTTGATTCTGGGCTTCGGTGATTATACCTAATTAAAAGATAAAAGTATAGACATGTGTTGATGTTATCTTTATAAAACCGGTTTTGTTTCTCTTATTTTATTGTTTAATCGGGTTATTACACAAATAATTAAGCCTCTTTTATATTTGTTTATAAAGCTTTACAACACAATCTTGGGCAGTTTAAGTTTGTTCTTAACCCTCTATGTTATTCTGACTCCATCTTTGCCAAAATCCCTAAGCTCCTTGTGTTTCAGTTGTTTCTTTGCTCCAGCTAAATCTTCTTCATCTCTCATGCACCTCTGCCTGTGCCTGAATCCCCTCCTTTCTCCTCTAACTCCTTCCTCCACTGAAGTCTAGCCCTATTCTCTCCCCTGCCCAGTGATTAGCTGTAAACTTCTTTATTGGCATACCAAAGGACAACTGGGGAGCAGTGTTTACATAACATTAAAACAGGAGAGTCTCAGAACAAGGATATGGAGGCTACCAAAAAATAAGCGTTTGACTTACAAAATAACCTTATCCCTAGAGACATGAGCCACAAGGCCTAGATTATGTGTAACATTGACTAAAAATGGGCCTTTGTGCAAGATGGATAAGTACTTGACCATATTACCTATGTCCATACCTGAAAGAATTGGGTACTGCATTAGAATTACCTAGCCCATTGTTGTGAATTCCTATTACATTAAAGAATAAGATTCATATTAAATCTGTAAATGTTGTTTTTACTTCCTCATATGAGGGGATTAGATGAGAGCCATAGCAAATCTTTACACTTGCGGTGAGCCAATAGAATTTTTATCTAAATATCCCCAGGCCGCCTAGTCCTGAAAATTTCTAGATTCCATACAATCTAATCTTCTGAAAGCCCAGACCTAGAAGGCTTCAGCTTCCAGCCTCTGGCTGTAAACCTAGACCTAAAATGTTTTCAACTTCTGAGATTTACTGTTTGATAAACTAATGCTTTCCAGTTTTTTTTTTTTTTTTTTTTTTTTTTTTGAATTCTGGATGACTGGTTCAACTAAGCTATTCTGATTCAAAACTCCCCACCAAACTGACTGACTCAAATAGGCTTCTCTCAACATCTCACTGAATTACTCCTCTTGCAAAAACTGCCTCTGAACTCCACGGAACTGCATGCATTGAAGTCAACTGAATTGTACTGTACTGACTTCAGGGACTCTACTGTATTCCTGTTCTGTAGTCTCCTCAATACTATCTCTTATATGCTCATAAGTAGCTTCTGTTTCCTATCTGTCCTTCAGATAGATGAGTTTATCCCATCTCTAACTCATTCTGTCAAAACTTTCTCTGATTCATCAGTTTTTCTGTCCTGAAATTAGATGTCATTGATTGGGATTGAAGGTTTATACTACAAGAATGTCACTATATCTGCCAGACGGACTAAAGGTGTGTCTTGTCAATATTGCAGACAGAGGCATTCAAGGTGTAGACTCCAGCTTGAGAGATTAAAGGTATATGTTCCAGCCCAATCAGGTAGACCCAGGATTTTGCATGTGATCCCTTGCTGGAACAGCCACTTTGCTGAATTAAAATTCCTCTAGGTTGTTTCCAGTTTCTGACTATTAAGGAAAAAGCTTCAAAGAACATAGTTGAGTAAATTTCCTTTTGGTATAGTGGAATATCTTTAGGTACATGCACAGGGGTTGTATAGATGAGTCTTCAGGTAGACCTATTCCCAATTTTCTGAGATAGTGAAGAACTAATTTCAACAATGGTTGTATAAGTTTTCACTCCCACCAGCAATGGATGAGTGTTTCCCTTGCTATACATCCTCACCAGGATCTGCTGTCACTTCAGTTTTGGGACTTAGCCCCTAACAGGTGTAAGATGTTATCTCAGAAGCATTTTGATTTGCATTTCCCTGATAACTAGGGATGTTGGACATTTCTTTAAGCATTTCTCAGCCATTTGAGACTTCTCTGTTGAGAATTCTCATTTTAGTTCTGTACTCTATATTTTTTCCAAGATATATATTATTTATTTGTTCTTGTTACATCTCAATGGTTATCCCATCCCTTGTCTCCTCCCATTCTTCCCTCCCTCCCATTTTCCCCTTATTCCCCTCCCCTATGACTGTTCATGAGGGGGATTACCTCCCCCTGTATATGCTCATAGGGTATCAAGTCTCTTCTTGGTAACCTGATGTCCTTCCTCTGAGTGCCACCAGGTCTCCCCCTCCAGGGAAAATGGTCAAATATGAGGCACCAGAGTAAGTGAGAAAGTCATATCCCACTCTACACTCTACTGTGGAGAATACTCTGCCCATTGGCTAGATCTGGGTAGGGGTTTAAAGTTTACAGCCTGTTTTGTCCTTGGCTGGTGCCTTAGTTTGAGTGGGACCCCTGGGCCTAAATCTGCCTATCATAATGTTCTACTTGTAGGTTTCTAGGACCCTCTGGATCCTTCTACTTTGCCATTCTCCCATGCTTGTCTCATCTAGAGTCCCAATAGGATGTCCTCCCCACTGTCCCAGTTTCCTGGTAATTGAAGGCTTTCATGTGACATGCCCCTTGGGCTAGTATGCAGATATAAGTGAGTATATCCCATTTGAGTCTTTCTGCTTCTGGGTTAACTCACTCATTATGATCATTTCTAGCTCAATCCATTTATCCACAAATTTCGGGAAGCTTCTGTAAGTCTGGAGACACTGTCAAGAGAACAAAGTGACAGCCTACAGACTGGGAAAAGATCTTCACCAACCCTACATCTGACAAAGGTCTAATATCCAAAATATATAAAGAACTCAAGAAATTAAACACCACCAAACCAAATATCCCAATTGAGAAATGGGGCTTGGAACTAAACAGAGAATTCTCAACAGAGGAATATCAAATGGCTAAGAAACACTTAAAGAAATGCTCAACCTCCTTAATCATCAGGGAAATGCAAATCAAAACAACTCTGAGATTCCACCTTACACCCATCAGAATGGCTAAGATCAAAAATTCAAATGACACCACATGCTGGCAAGGATATGGGGAGAGAGGAACACTCCTTCATTGCTGGTGGGAATGCAAACTAGTACAGCCACTTTGGAAAACTACATGGTGCTATCTCAGAAAAATGGGAATAGGGCTTCCTCAAGATCCAGCTATTCCACTCCTTGGAAAATACCCAGAAGATGCTCCAGCACACAACAAGAAAATTTGCTCAACCATGCTCTTAGCAGCTTTATTCATAATAGCCAGAACATGGAAACAGCCTTAGTGTCCATCAATAGAAGAATGGATAAAGAAACAGTGGTACATATACACTATGAAATACTATTCAGCTGTACCCTATATTTAAGTTCGGTTATTTGTTTTGTTTGTGTCTAATTTTTGGAGTTCTTTATATATTTTGGATATTAGCCTTCTGTCAGATTTAGGGTTGGTGAAGATCATTTCCCATTATGTAGACTGCAGTTTTGTCCTACCAAATGTGTCCTTTGCTTGCAGAATCTTTTCAGTTTTATGAGGTCCCATTTATTAATAGTTAATCTTAATGTGTGAATAGCTGATGTTCTGTTGTTTTAATAATCCTGGATTTTTTATTTTTCCATATGAAATTGAGGTTGTTCTTTCAACTTGTGTTGGAATTTTGATGGGAATTTCTTTGAATCTGTAGATTGCTTTTGGAAAGATGGCATTTTTACTATGTTAATACTACTGATACATAACCATGAGAGATCTTCCATCTTCTAATATCTTCTTCAATCTCTTTCTTCAACGACTTGGAGTTCTTGTCATAGATAGATGTTTCTCAGCTGATAAATATATAAAGAGATTTGGCACATTTGCACAATGGAATACTATTCCCCTATTTTAAAAAACGATGTCATGCATTTGTAGGCAAATGAACAGAACTAGAAAAGATCATCCTGAGTGGGATAAACCAGACCCAGAAAGACAAGTATGTTATGTACATACTTATAAGTGGATGTTAGCCATAAAGTACAGAATAACCATGCTATAATTGATAGACCCAAAGAAGCCAAGGAGCATCCAAGGGACATTCTTTGAATCTCACTCAGAAGAGGAATTAAAACAGACATTTGGAGGAGATGGAGGGAGAGATCTGGGTGGGACAGTGGTGGGTAACAGTTGAAGGGAGAGCCAGGTGTGTGTGGGGGGAAAGGACAGGGTAAGAGAACAGAAATTCCATTATAACACTTAAACTTAATGAATGATTTGTCTTGATATTTGGTAAACTAAAACAAGAAAGGAGCTTTTTCAAGATCATGTAGTAGCATTGGTATCACATAATAATCATTCTCAAAAGATTGTTTACCTAACTCCAAGCATGCATTTTAAAAAATAAGTGTTGACAGCTCAGGAGGTGACACAACAGAAATTATAGCTACATGAGTGACCCACTAAATGGGACTCTAAAACATATCAGTTCTTAATAACCCAATAGCTCTATTACAAATTACATAAAACTTTCCAGTAGTGGTTTTATCATCAACTTTATGAAAAAAACTGCTTCCTTCAGAGTAAAAATGATTATTTTCTAGTTCTATTATTCCATTTGAATATGTCATAAAGAATATCCTCTTGCTTGTTTAGAGTTACTTTTTATTTTTATTTTATTATACTGTTCATTCTACCTCCGTCCCTCCCCCCTCCATATATATATATGGAGATATATATATATCCTCAAGACAGCGTTTCTCTATGTAGCCTTGGCTGTCCTGGACTCCCTTTGTAGACCAGGCTGGCTTTGAACTCACAAAGATCTGTCTGCCTCTGTGCCACTAAAAGAGATATATTGGAGGGAAGAACCCAAGATAGGAGTGAGGAATCCAGGAGTGCCTGCCTCTACTCACAGGAGATAGCAGGGAAGTGGGTAAACACAGCTTTTAGATAGTTAGTTGTTGTTATTGTTGTTGTTGTTGTTTTTCTTTTGGGGGTATAGTCTTCTAGGGCAGAGATTTCCAGAGTGAGGATCAATGGGATTTCATGTCCTGATCTTGGGGGATGTTTAGGGATTCTCAGGTTTTTGTTCAACCTTCTTTTCATACAAAATTAGCATAAATCTAGGTGGGGTCCCACTGAGGGCCTGGGTTTAGCCATTTTTTAAATTAAACTTTTATTTTTTACATATGCATTTATAATATTAGATGTAAATACAGTAAACTACCTACAACAAGAAGAACCATGACACAATCAGGAATTATATAAATGTTACATTCTCAGTGTTTTGGCTATTTGTATTTTACAGCCTTAAAGAAAACATCTTTCCTATCTTGATGCATCTAAAATTCTGAATGTAAATCAATCTCCATCACATCTTGTCATTATCAACTTAAAACATCTATCTATCTTGACCTAAAGACCAAATTATAGCTTATATTTATAATAAATTTGTAGGTAATTATGCACAATAACTATTTCAAATATAACTAGAGTATATCTGTATTCATATTGTTTAACTTTGGACTTTTTGAGTTATGTAGTTTCAGAAGCACACACATCTTCTTATATGCAGTTTTCTAGTTGCCAGGTTAGCATGTTGACAATGGAGGAAGGCCATAAACCCAATATAGAACAAAAAAGAACATGTCTAATATGCATTAATGACTTCAAAATAAAATCTCCAAACACAGAATGGCCAAAGAAGGAAAAAAGAACATGACTTACTCACATAACCAATGCTTTAAATGCTTTCAGACAAGGCAATGGCCACCAAAAACTTATTCTGTCAAAATTTAGTTACTTAAAGTCTAATGGACATGTGAACATTGAATTAGGAAAATTCATGAGAAATATATCTATAATAAAAAAGTGCAGAAAAATGAGAAAACTTGAGAAAGGGGAAATTGGATGAGTCTCTTAATTGAATATCTAATTCCAAGATATCAGCCTGAAAACACATTCTATGATATGATATGATACATATATATATATGTTACATATATATATATATATAAAACTCATTCAATATTTTATTAGTTAACACCACAATAATTAAACAGTTTTGTCTCTGTAATTTCAATTTCACTTATATTTCATTTTACTACAGGCATACAGTGAAACTTCAGGAATTTTGAGCCCACAAAAAATATATTTGGTTTTATATTTTTCTTTTATGAACAGGTTTATTGGGTTAAAAAGAAAGAAAAATGGATTTGATTGTTATCTTCTTAAATATATAATCATAAAAATTAACATTACTTTGTCTGTTTATATACATTCAGTATAGTTATAAGAAAATAAAATGTCTTGATCCAGTTGGTGATAATTGCTCATTTGACTGACAGTGGTAATGGTTGTATTAAAGGTGCTGCCTTATGCTTCATAAAAATAGAGACAGATTTATTAACTAGGAAATGTCAACAAAATGTTGGTATGAACATTCAGAGAATGGGAATGTAAAAGTCATTTTTAAAACCCTTCTAGGAAAATAAAAAGCATAGCATAAGCAAGAGAGGGAAGTACTAATCTTCAGCAAATAATTTACATAAGCTCTGATAATATTTGTAAGTTTCTGAAGTATTTAAAATTCAGAGCAAATCATTTTTCAAAAGAACATGAATAATTTTACTCAGTAATATCACAGAATAAACTAATAAAATAGTGTGTCTTAAAGTCTTAGGTTTGTGTGAATATATCCATTAAAGTAAAATAGCCTCACAGATTTATTATGAAACAAGTTACTATTGCTATAGATCTATTTCTGGCTTCAACTAAAGACATGTCTTTATTATAATGTCACATTTTGTCCCAAAGGTCATGTTGTGAATTAAAGCTGAAATTAATCCAGTGGAGATCCATTATTTATTCTCTGTGTGAAGCTTTAATAATGTGACCTGTCTGACTTGTTTCACTAATGTCTCAAGATATCTTGTTAATATTTCCTTTTGCATTACCATTTTCTATCCAGTATATACTTTCTTCTATGCTAAACATATGTATCTTAACTCCAGCTGCACCATATTCAGGTTACCATCTGTTGAACATTTGGATTCTGCTATAAATTATGAAATGTCTATTCATCAGGGGCATTTTTACAAAATGACCTACTTCCTTTATTTAGTCATTCTGAAACCTAGAGTCAAGTGTGCGTGCTTTTTGAGAAGACACTTGCTATATTCATAACAAAAGAACTTTTTAAGGAAAAACTTTTGATATTAGAAATATTTAATACCCTTTTCCATGTACTAACCATGTTAAAACACTAAAGGTTTTACTTATTTTTCAGTTTTATTATGTGTTTGTATATGCATGCATGTGTGTGTATGTGTGTGTGTGTGTGTGTGTGTTCAGCACACACCACAGCACATATGTAGACATTAGAAACAACTTAGTGAATCCCCCCCCCAACCCGCTTTAGCATAAAGGACTCAGGGAATAGACCCACATCATTAAGGTTACTGTTAAGTATACTTAATTGCTGAAACTTCATATAATCCAATTTTGTCTATTTTAAATGTCTCCCCTCTTATTTTAAGGTTATTATATTTGGGATATATTGATCACAATATGTTCTATTGATACATTGTAAGAATGGGATGGGATAACCATTGAGATGTAACAGGAATAAATTAATAAAAAAAAGAATACAACTATTCATTAGAAAATATTTTAATTGTACAATATGTGGTTTAATTTTGTTTTTAAATGACACAGAATTTTATTAATAGAACTAAAATTTTACAAAGTATTACTCATAAAAATAATCAGGGGTCCCGTTCAAACTAAGGCACCAGCCAAGGACAATACAGACGGTAAACCTTAAACCCCTACCCAGATCTAGACAATGGACAGAACATTCTCCACAGTAGAGTGGAGAGTGGGATATGACTTTCTCACATACTCTGGTGCCTCACCTTTGACCATGTTCCCTGGAGGGGGAGACCTGGTGGCACTCAGAGGAAGGACAGCAGGTTACCAAGAAGAGACTTGATACCCTATGAACATATACAGGGGGAGGTAATCCCCCTCAGGAACAGTCATAGGGGAGGGGAATAAGGGGAAAATGGGAGGGAGGGAAGAATGGGAGGAGACAAGGGATGGGATAACCATTGAGATGTAACAAGAATAAATTAATAAAGGAGAAAAAAAATAATCTCAAAATTTATTTAAAATAATCTTTGGATATCTCCTATGAAAAAGACTTCTATTGAGCCAAGGAACTTGCTTGTTTAACAGAAATATTAGTGCACAGTAATAAGAACCTATATTGTGAATGTTGTCAGCCATTTGAGAAGCAAGGTTTTCTACTATGAACCTCTTGTCCAAGTGTTGGAAAGACAAAGACAGAAATATACCAGAAACTTTAGTGCCAGCAACAATAACTGAATTCATCAGATCTTAGTTCAATTAGAGATGTATCTAAAACAAATAACTCTAAATGCTATCTACAAAGACACCTAACATCAGCACCTATGCATTTACAACATTTACACACATAGCATATTAAGTGAATTTGAGGTGTCACTTATTTCACACAGAAAGAAAAAATTGAGATGGAACATAAACTCATCTTGAGATAACGAAGATTTTATTTATCATAAACAATTGGTTAGTCTACTTTATAATATTTGTTTCGTAACAAAAAATGTGTTTTTGTTTAATCATAGTAATCTCATCATTTTGAAAATGTTTCAATTGAATTTAAAGCTAATAATGACCAGAGCCTCTGATACAAGAAGAATAAAAAACATATTGTATAAGAGCAAAAGCAAACTTCTAAATCACTATGAAAGAGTGGGCTAAAAGAGAAAGGAGGCACCAATAGGTTGAGCCATTTAAAGAAGACACTTATACAGCTAGTCACAGACATTCATTGTTTTTATTGAAATAATACATGTTCCATACATACCTTTAATTCACTTTCCTTTTCTAAATATGGTTAAATACTCTAGAGTAATAGAAAAATGGAAAGCCTACCAGTTTTCTTTGATGAAACATTGAAATATGGTTGTAAATATGAAAGAAGGGAGGAAGTGGAGATATAGACATTCTATGTTTATTCTAAGATATTAAGGATTTTCATGAAGAAATGTTTAAAGAAAGCTCATATTGAGAAGAGGTGAAAGCAACAGGACATCTGCACTTGAAAGATTGACCTACTTAAACAAAACAAAACAAAACAAAACATTTAACACTGTTTTTTCCTAACAATACTTCCTAATCCATAAGACATAATACAGAAATAAAAAGCACAGCATGATGAACGTTATGAATAGAAAAAACAGTTACTTTAAACTATAGACTGAGATTATCAAATGGAAAATGAGAAGTAATGTTGGAAACAATGGAGTAAAAAAAAAACTTGGATTCCCAATATTGAGTTACAAATAGTTCATAAAACTCTGACTCAATTCTTAACTTTGTCTTTCAAAACATGGTTTCTCTATGCAGCTTTGGCCTTCCTGGACTCTCTTGTAGACCAAACTGGCCGCAAACTCACAGAAATCTGCCTGCCTGTGCCTCCTTGAGTGCTGGTATTGCAGGCCTGTGCCACCATGCCCTGCTCTGTGCAATATGCTTTATCACCACAAACAACAAAATCCAAGAACAAAATTGTTTTTGGAAGATGAATGTTTTAGGACAATATGTGCTGTTTAAAAATAAATCATGATGAATATCCCAAAAAAGAAAGAAAATTTTTATATACAACCTTCAGTATTCAGGTTCAATGTGATAATGATTTTTTTTCCATTTCTCAAATGTAAATCAAAATGATTCTGAGATTCCATCTTATACCTATCAGCATGGTAGATAAAAAACTCAGTGATAGTACATGCTGATGAGGATGTAGAGAAAGGGAAACACTCCTCCGTTGTTGATGGGAGTGAAAATTTGTACAACCACTTTAGAAAGCAATCTGGTGTTTTCTCAGAAAACTGGGAATAGCTTTACCTTAAGACCCAGCCATATTACTTTTGGGCATATACTGAAAGATGCTCTACTATACAAGGACATTTCCTCAACTTTATTTGTAATAGCATAATGTGAAAACAACCTAGATATCCCTCAACTGAGGAATGGATAAAGAAACTGTAGTACATTTACATAATTGAATACTGATACTCAGCTAATAAAAACAAGGAGAATAGACCACAGAAAACTTTAGAGCATAAAATTTTAGAGCACAGAAAATTTGCAGGTAAAAGGAGGAGGTAGAAAAGATATTCATGAGTGAGGTAACCCTGTCCCAGGAAGACATGAATGGTATATACTCACTTATAAGTGGACACTAGCCACATAATACAGGATAACCACACTACAATGCACAGACCTATAGAAACAAAATAACAATGAGGACCCTAGGGAGAATGCTGAATTCTCATTCGGAAGAGAAGGATCTGGAAAAGAGCTTACCATAGAGGTCCTCTGAGAGAGTTCAGCCAGGAGGGGATCCATGCAGATGCTGAGACACACAGCCAAACTCCAGGGTGGAGCACAGGGAATCTTTTAGAAGAGTTGGGGAAGAGAGGGTCAGGAGCTTCTCAAGGAGGCCAATGGAGAAAACACATCTGGGTGGAGGACGGGGCGTGATGCAGAGGCTGATGCTCCAACCAAGGACTATCCATGATGAAGACCTAGACCCTCTGCTCAGATGTAGTAGATAGGGAGCACAACCTTTTTCTTGGTTGCATAATATAAGGAGTATGGACTACTTCTGGCATAGACTCTGGATTTCACCTGTTCACTTCCTCCTGTTGGGGTGGCCTTGCCAAGTCACAGAGGAAGAGAATACAGGTTGTCTAGATGAGACTTGATTAGCTGAGGTCAGATATTAGGGGAGGAGGGCTCCCCTTTGGAGACTATAAGAGGGAGGGAGAGTGTATCGGGTAGCGAGGGTGGGATCGAGGCAGTGAGGGACAGGGCTACAATTGGGGTATAAAGTGAACAAATTAAAAATTAAAAATTTTTAAAAAATAATTTATTCACATTACATCCAGATTATAATCCCTTCACTCTTATAGTCCTGTTCCCACCCTCCCTCCCTCTTCTGCCCTATTCCCCTCCACTAGACGTCTGACAGGTGGGGTCTTCCTCTCACATCATCTGACCCCAGCCTATCAGGTCCCATCTGAATAATCTGCATCCTTTTCCTCTGTGTGCCTACACCATGGGGCAGTAATTAAATCATGGGCTCTAGAGTTTGTGTCAGGGGCAGTTCCCGGCCGCCCCCCACCTGCCCCTGCTTGCAGGCTCTCCTTGCCCCTCCCCCACCCCATGTGGAGCATGAGCTGTCCATGAGCTACATCTGAACAGGGGGCATTTAGGTTCTCTACTAGCAATGCCCTTGGATGGTGCCTCCCATCCAAAAAGAGTCCAGGGTCAGATGGTTTCAGTATAGAATTCTTCTAGACTGTCAAAGAAGAGCTAATAGGAATATTCCTCAAAGTATTCCATAAAAAAAGAAAGAAGAAGAAGAAGAAGAAAAAATAAACGGAAGGAACATTGCCAACCTCATTCTATGAGACCACAGCCACCCAGATACCAAAACCACATAAAGCCCCAAGAAAAAAGAGAATTTTACACCAATTTATGTTATGAACATTGCTGCAAAAATACTCACAAATTAAACCCAAAAACACAGCTAAAATATCATCCACCATTATCAAGTAAGATTCATCCTAGGTGTGTGAGGGTGGTTCAATATATGAAAATCCATCAAGTTAAACTACCATATACACAAAATGAAATAAAATCATGTAATCATTTTATTGCCAAAAAATCACTCCACAAAGTCCAATACCCTTCATGATAAAGGTCTTGGAGAGACCAGGGATACAAGGCACATACCTAAACACAATAAATGCAATAAATATCAAACCTATAGTCAACATCAAATTAAATGGAGATAAACTTAAAGCAATCTCACTGAAATCAGGGACAAGACAAGTCCTTTCTTGCCTACTCTCACATTATCTCTTTAATATAGTACTGGAAGTCCTAGCCAGAGCAATAAAACAACTAAAAGAGATCATGGGGATACAAATTGAAAACTATTTTGTTGCCTGTTTTTTGATCACTTCTCCCTGGAGAGGCTGCTACACAAGCCACAGGGGAAGAAGACAAACTCAGCCCTGATGCAATTTGATGATCTGCGGTGAATGCAAAAAGGGAGGGAGCTCCATTTCTGAGGAATACGGGAAGGAGGTTGGGGGAAGAGGGAGGGAGAGTGGGATCAGGAAGAAGGAAGGAGGGTGGTACAATCAGGATGTAAAGTGAATAAATAAGTTCATTAATAAAGAATCAACTAATATCCACATATGAGTACATATCATGTTTGTCTTTCTGTGTCTTGTTCAGGACTTTCATGATGTCATTTTTAAACAGCAGCGTAATATTCTATGGTGTAAATGTACAATACCACATTCTCTTTATGCATTTTTAGGTTGAGGAACATTTACGTTGTTTGAGGTTTCCAGGTATTATGAATAAAACAGCTATAAACAAAATTAAGCATGTTCCCTTGTGGTAGGATGAACCGGCTTTTGGGTATGTGCCAAAGAGTGGTATAGCTGGGTCTTGAGGTATAGCAACTTCCAATGTTCTAGCAGTTTTACACTTTTCCTTTATTATTTACATTGTTCTATTCCATTATTAAATGCATTGACTAATTGGAGCACATATGAAAATGTAAATATATCATTATAGATCTCTATATGTTCCCTTAGTAAAATATAATTACATGTTATCTCTGTGTTATTTTTAACAATAGTACTTTTCTATATTGCTATCATTAATAAATTGCTTTCACTTTTTATTCAACATTTTTAATTGCATACCTAGTTGCCAACATTTTGCCACACCTGCAGACCAGCTCCAGAAACAATGAAGAGAGGAGGAGAAAGGTGGGTCCACGGTGGGAAGAACTGAGCAGGTGGTGAGAAACCAACCGTTGGTTGAACAACTACCTAGAGGATCTAGTTGTTGAGGAGAGGCTGAGGAAAGGAGGAAAGAGACATACTTGGGGACTCAGGCACATGCCTTACATGCTGAAGGTATTAAAGCACAGGAGAACTTTATTTTTTGGCTCTCTATCTGTCTCCGTCATGCCTGCTGTCTGTCTGACTCCTTTCTGTTCTTGGGCCAACCCCAGTATTATATTAAAATGAAGCTCAATTGTTTTCATTACAGAATACATCATGATTTTTTTCATCCTTTACAATCAATAGGGCATTTAAAAATCAACAGAGTAAGAGAACAGTCTAACAAGGAAATACATAAGCTACAATAAAAGCATACAGCAAAAAGCAATCCATTTCTATGCAATGGTCAGCATAACCTGATTATTATTTCTTAAACAATACATAGGAAATTTGATCATAAATTTCCCTAGGCTAAAAGAATTTATTTACAAGATTGTCATAACAACATAGCTTGAGCTAAATGTCCTCTAATAAAGAAAAAGCTTGACTTACTCCCAGTCCCAAACCAACAGGTGTTCTATCCAAGTCAAGGCTAAATTCCAATGGGTCCTTTATTGTAAAGTATCTGTAAAGCATGATGTTACAAGCCCACCTTCTATTGCTCTCAAATTAGATTCTAAAGAAACTTTTCTACAGGTAACCGTATCTAGCCAGGTACTGTTATTTCAAGGTCTTAACTTTCTTGCATGCAGTTTCTGCTTGGTTGCTCACAGTCAGAATAACAAAAATCTGTCATTGTCTCAAGCCTTTGGCCAGATGACCTCCTTCAACATTCTCTGTGGAAAAAAGTTTTCCCTGTATGATTTTCATTAGGGCTGAGAAATAAAGAGAAAAAGGCTATTTTAGGAGAAAAAGCAGATTTCTAGACAAAATTACACCTGGAGCTTACAGATTGTTTAGAGGCAGTGGTGATCAAGTGGAGATCTTTGGAACGTTGTGAAGCAAAGCCTCAACAGCTATTCTGGATGTCTGGAGGTCATGCTGGATTTGTACATGGACATGGACACTTGGAGGTCTCTGGAACTTGGTCAAACCAAGCCTCTATGACTGAGAGCTTATATTCACGTCTGTGACATATTTTGAAATGAGATTTCAATATAAACGCTCAATTTCTGCATAGATAAGACAAGAATTTTTTCCTTTCTGGGGAAAACTCTTAAAAAAGGATGAAACTCAGGGGGCACTAGAATTATGCAACAAGTTCCTCACAGAAAATTGACCCTGAATGACAGAAAAAGGGCTTTTTGTCCTCAATCATGTGATGAGCAGTAACAGCTGTGGGGCTCAGAACCACTTCAGCAACTGAAGATCCAGGTGTTCAGTTAGCAGTGCTAGTAGGACTAAGGTATTTAGAAGCACCGCAGTTGATGGAGAATCAGTAGTATGTAAAACTCAAAGAGTTTGAATGAAAGTGAAATGTTGAACCATAAACATACAAAAATATGTTAAGTGTCAGTTGAAGATAGCTTAGGTTATAAAATGAACTCAGCAGATTATATATATATATATATATATATATATATATATATATATATATATATATGTGTGTGTATTTAACAGTTACCAAAGAAAATAGGTATCAGCTTTAGAGGGAAAGTGTTCTATCAAAAATGACTTGAAAGAAGGATAACTATAAAGATAGGAAAGATAGACAGTGATGAAATTTTATTTCAAAGAAATCCATATTATTTTTTAAAAGATAATGATGATAAAATTGTTCATTCCATAAACTACAGAATGTTATTAGTGTTACCTAAATGTGTTTCACGTGATCTGTTTACTATTATGAACTTATTATCTCAATTTTCCTCAGTTTAAATTTGGGTGTAATTTATTATGTTTCTTCAATTTTATTTGAGATGTTTTGGAAATATTCTTTTCTTACATTTATTCATTCAGTCATTCATCAAATAACACTTTAAAATTACTTCTGGAAAAAATGTTTTACATCATAATTAGCACCTATAGATATTTATTACCTATTAATAAAATGTTAGTAATCGGCTATATTTGTGTATGCATGTGATATATATGAAAGCATGAATATCATGCTCCATAATTGGCTCATTATTTGATATTTACCACTGAAGACAAGTTTAGTTCCTTGAAATTACTCAATAATTCCAAACTATTAAAGGTCAAGGAAAACTTAGAGATAAAAGAAAGTAAAAAAGAAACAAGCAAAGACACAAAGAAACTGATGATGATGTTGACAAGGGAGATAAGAAATCTATTGCTCATATTGAGCTCAAGAATTATCAATGCAATACGAGTTTTAAAAATATTTCTTCAATAATCTTAATTCCATGTCTTTTCATAGTTTTGTTTAATGAATTTGCACTTATTACTATTACTTGATTTGTATGCATTCAAGATTCATATAATGAGGTTCTATTCTTTCTAGCCAGGGAAGACTGTATTTGGAAAGAAGCTCTTTTTTATGCTTCAGTGTGTTTCCTATGTGTACAAACATGGCAGTAAGTGAGTCTGTTGTTACGTCTTTTTCTTTGACTCATTTTCTTCAGTTTGTTATGTCTTATTCCGAGTTTTTGGGTTTTGTCGTATCTTATCTTATTTTATATTATCTTATTTTTAATATTTAGTTTCTGTTTGTGAATCCAGATGGGAGAGGACATGGAGAGGAACTCAGAGGAGTTAATAAAGGGGAAACCATAATCAGAATATATTGTATAAGAGCAAGAGATTTTCAATAAAAAAGAAAAAGTAAATAAATAAAAATTTCAATGGGGATATAGAGCAAAGGAAAATTCATGAGGTTATACTGACAAAGACCATATGAGAACAGAGCACAAAGATAAATGTGTCTAAACACTAAACCCAACATTAAAGAAGCTGGAGATGACAGCAACTTCACCCTGGGCTCCAGGATACTGTTTATATTTTGTTGTTCAAGTCATTTTGCCTATAATTTTTGTTTGTTTTTGTTAGCCTACCAAGAATGTATATTTCCAAATATATAATAGTTTCAGCGCAGAAGATATTTCCAATATAATTTCAAATGGAATACATAATTTGCAATATTAAAACTAGTGCTCAACTACTTCATATTTCAGTGTACTTTCACACATTAGCCTCTAAAATTCCTTGTGTGTTTTTAAAATATTTCGATTTTGTATCTCACTTTTTATTTCTTTGGAGTGGATGTACATGTTTCTGAGTCGAAGAAATAATGTTTTGGGTAAAGAGTACATTAATGGCAAACAAGAAAAATATAAATATTTCTAATTATAGTATTGTGCCTTAGATGTTGATTAAACTCACCATTTTCAGAATGTATCACTGAATAAATGCCAATATTAATAACTTTAAAAGTATTATCAATAATAGTTTCCCTCATCACTAATTCAATAATTATTTAAAATATTATATTCTGTGAGTTTTAAAATATATTGAAGTTAGTAATACTACGTGTAACCCAGTAAACAAGCACTAGTATGATCTTCCTTATGGTTTGATTGTTCTCAAAAATCTCATTATTTAAACAATAATAAATTTCAAGAAACTCATTTTGAAAAAAATAGAGCAAGTAACTGCAATTTTTTGTTTTACCTATGAAGTCAGTAAAACTTCTAAGATGATATTGTATATCTCTACCATACAACAGTTACAAAAGAATAGCAAACAGCAATTTAGGGAACCTATAAGTTTTTTTTCTGGGTCACAGAAATGTTAAAAAAACCCGATATGTCAAGGGATCTATCATATTTAAAAACAAATTCTATTTGTAGAAGTCAACCTATATAGCTTTTTCCCCTAAGTTTTCCACAAAAGTCTAACATCTTGTATATTCAGACAAAATTTATTAACAGTGGATTTTAGGTACTTGTTTATAGCTCAAAATAGTATTTTGTAACAAAGTAGTGGTTATTCATTAGCATACTCTGAAGCATGTCATAAATAATTTAAACTATAGTTGTCAAATGAAATGAAAAAATGTATTGTGTAGCTCCTTTAATGTTTTATTATCTATGTTTTTGCTTGCTTAATAATCTACAATATCTAATATATCAGAGCTTATATCATTTTAGAATATTAATCTACATCATTTCAACATGACTGATTAAATGGAAAGATGTCAAGAATATCAGTTTATCATTTAGACATTCTTTTAAAAGTGTATGGTAATGACTATAAAATTGAAAGATCAAAACATGTTCAATATGTAAAAATATACTATCAAAAAGAATATTTAAATTGATTTCCTAACGTGAATATGCTGGAAAATGTTCAAGTAGAAAGCATATCAAACTAGCTTAAAATATATTAGTGGAAAAAAATGTGAAGTAGTATAGTCTCACTGTGGAGAGATAGTATATTCACAAAAATAATTTTGGCTTGAAAATACAAAATAGATTTTTGTTTTAAAAACTTGAGTTTTTTTTTTATTAATTTATTCTTGTTACATCTCAATGGTTATCCCATCCCTTGTATCCTCCCATTCTTCCCTCCCTCCCATTTTCCTTTATTCCCCTCCCCTATGACTGTTCCTGAGGGGGATTACCTCCCCCTGTATATGCTCATAGGAGAGTGGGGTATGACTTTCTCACGTACTCTGGTGCCTCACATTTGACCATGTCCCCTGGTGGGGGAGACCTGGTGGCACTCAGAGGAAGGACAGCAGGTTACCAAGAAGAGACTTGATACCTTAAAAACTTGAGTTTTTTTAATTGACTGGAAAGTTGAAACAGAAGTTGGCATTCCTATCTAGTTCCCCAACTCATAAGTAGTGTCATATACTCACATGGTCTCTACTAGCAGAATGTCCTAGAATCATTTCTGTCCATGAGGCTCAATAACTCAGCAGGCCTTCAATAGCCTGAGGAAATAGGCCAACGCAAGAATGAGCTTTCCAACAACAGTGAGGGCAAGCAGGTAAGGAGCAAAAGCTTCCTCCTGCTATGTACTTTATATAGGGTGCTAACAGAAGACATGGCCCAGACTAAAGGTGGATCAGCCTCAAAAGATCAGAATTAGAGGTGAGTTTTCTATATCAAATCGTTTCAGTAAGAAAAATATCTCACAGGTATACCAAGACAGACACTTGGGTTTTAATTAATTCCAAATGTAGTCAAGATGAATAATAATAAAAAAAAGGCCATCAGGTAGAGCTAAGATTTAGTAGATTAGAAATAAAAATATAATTGGTAGAAAGATTATAGGGCAAGACAAATCTGAGCAACAAGGATACACTTAGTAAACAAAGGAGTATGAGTCATGAATTGGGAATAGGGTAGGTGGTACAGATTTTGTTTTTCTGCCACTTCTTGCCTGGGTGCAGTGGTTGGGAATTTCCCTATCCAGTTTCCTGTGTGCTCAGAGGCAGAGCCTGCCTCGATTTTGTCCATTTAAATTACAAAATCTGAACTATTTGTGCCACGAGGAGCTCTGTGGAGACAGCATTACAAAGGCAAGGCCACTGCGCTACCACAGAGCTCTAGCCAGCTTGCATCGATCCAGCAGGCGGTACTCAGGCTTCTTAGGAAGAAAAAGCATCAATCTCCTCACATTTTATCCTAACAAAAAGCTCACAGCCTCAGTCTTGAACACATTTTGTATAAGTATCCTCAGCTGTAGTGTGTTAGTGAATGAAACAGTCATGTCATAACCAGAAGACTTTTCTGATCTTCACATCCTTTAGTTTTCCTGTTTCTGTTACATTTGCAGAGCACTGGAAACCGTAAGATAGTTGGGAATGAACAATCTTCTCTTTCTTAGTTTTCAAACTTTGACCAGTTATGAGTTACTGCAAACTGCTACCCACTGTAATAAGAAGTTTCTCCTGTGAAGCTGGAGACTGTTGTAATGAGCAGGATGGTGGTGGCACACACCAATAAATCACAGCACTTGGAGAGGCAGAGGCAGGTGGATCTCTGTGAGTTTGGTGCCAGCCTGCCCCACAGCTTGAGTTCCAGGATAGCCAGAGTTACACGGAGAAACCCAGTCCTGAAATACCAAAAAAATCAAACAAGCAAGCAAGCAACAACAACCACTGTCATGATGTAGAACATACACATGCAATACATGAATAATGAAAATACAGTTTCACTATATGACCATCTATTTAGCAATAGCTATGATTGGAAATATCTCTGCAATACTTTCTCAAGAAGGTAATAGAACCCCAACCCATATTTACACTGAGGATGGTCAGGTTAAAATGGTCTATATAGTAAATCTAGGCCAGTCAAGGTTACAGAGCAAGTCCCTAGTCTCAAAAATTCAGAAAGGGAAGCATGGAGGAAAAGAGAGGGGGAGAACTAGGAACAAAGAAAGAAAGATATATCAGGGGTTTTTCTGCTTGCTGTCAAATTACGGACTCACATACCCCAAAATAATGTTCGTAACTTTGTCTAAAACTTATTACTGTTTGACCAATAAAAAGCCAACACACCTATGCAGGGCAATTGGGATAGGCATGTAAGGCTTACAGGCTTTCAGGACAGAGAGGATCTTGTGAGAAGACCATAGAGCAAGAAGAGAAGGAAGGAGGCTGCCACTGCCATCATAGGTTAGGTGGAGAAAAAAACCACATGGCCAGCATGGCCGGGAATCTGTACCAGATGAAGAACATTAGCAAGTATTTGGAATTACGGATGACAGCTAGCACCATAGAAATTATTAGAAGCAGGTGGTTTGGGATAGGAGCAGGGTGATATGGAAAGCAGTTTAGGGAATTAATATCTGCCTTGCCCCAGATGAAGCAAGGCTATTTTAAAATATAACAGGTGTCTGTATTTTTACTGATTGATAGTGGGTTAGAAAATACCAGTGTAATAATTATAGGGATAATAATAAACATTATTAGACCCCCACCTTTAAATTAATAGCAACACAGATGGATATACAAAAGGAAAGAAAGAAAGGATGAAAGGAAGAAAGGTGAAAAGGAAAGAAAGAAAGGAAGGAAAAAAGGACAAAAACAGCTAGCCGGTTATCTCTTGGCTAAGAATACATAAATTTTCAGGTTTTCTAATCTGTTTCAGTGATATAGTATGTCTGCTTGGAATATCAACAATATCCTTTTTAAAAAAAAATAATGGTTAACATTTGAGTACGCTTTGAAGATGGGTATAATTCTAATTTTCTTTTCATTCAGTATTGTTTCTTTATTTTTTTTTTATTCCCAGAAAATTAAGTTTTGGACCTTTTTCATATTCTTTGAACCACTCTTCATTTAGATTGGATTTCAGTTATATTTTGAATATTATAATATATGCTTACACTTTATATATTGAGTGTCTCTAAAGGACACTCTGAATTTCTCTGAGATGAAACAAGTTTTAAAAAGTGTTGCTAAAATATTTTTGGTATTGGAGTATTTCTAATGTATTGATTTTGAACCACAGATATCCAATCATAAAGAATTCCTTGCATTGATGGCATTTCTCTATACAGGTTTTTGAGATCTTTTACTGTTGGAAGATAAAAATATGCAACTGGAGCTTTTGTAGATTTTACTTTGCAGGAATTTTATTTATTTATTTATTTATTTATTTATTTTGGTTTTTTGAGACAGTATTTCTCTGTGTAGCCGTGACTGTCCTGGAATCGCTTTGTAGACCAGGCTGGCCTCAAACTCACAGCGATCCACCTGCCTCTGCCTCCCGAGAGCTGGGATCAAAGAAGTGTGACACCACACCCAGCTGTAGAGGAATTTTAATCCAGCCACATGACTGTTTTTGCAAGGAATCACATCCAGACACCCTCTAGGTCTCTAGAACCTGGATGGAACACAGACACACACTTTTAATCCCTTTGGCTGGAGTACAGATAGGCCCTTAGAACACACTTTAATACTAACCAATGACATCTAGTTGAGAAGCAGACAAAGTGACAAATCAGAATCATTTGACAAAATTATTCAGAGATAGAATATGCCCAATTCATATAAGAATGGACAGTGCAGTACAGCGGAGGAGAGTACAGTATGAGAATACAGTAGCGTTCATGAAGTCAGCACAGTACAGTTCAGTGCAATTCGGCTGGTTTTGGTGGAGACAGTTCTGTGCAGTTCAGTTCATGGAGTTCAAAGGCAGTTTTTTTTCCAAGCAGAGCAATTCAGTGAGAATCTGAGAGAAGCCAATTTGAATCAGTCATCTTGAAGAGGAGCTTCAGCTAGAAGAGGTGAGGAAACTCAGCTCTTCAGAGTTCAGAAAGGGTAAGCTTGTTCAGTCTTAAAGGCTGAAATACTGTAGGACTAGGTTAGCAGCTGGAGGCTGGAAGCAGAAGCTTTCAAAGTCAAGGGTCTCAGAAGATTAGATTGTATGGAGACTAGAAATTTCCAGGCCTGGGCCAAAAAACAGTTAAATAGACATGCTCTGGACTCAGCCCAAGTCATGTATAATCACAGCTTTGGTACAGTTTTTTTTTTTAATCTCACTCTTCATTTGAGGAAATGAAAGTGACATTTACATCTGGTCCCCAATATGATTGGAAAGGAAGAAAACCAAAGGAAAACCCAACAACAGTTACAGAACTTAAAAAAAAAGTTCCTACATTCCTACATAAGTCCTTGCTGCTTTTATTTCTGTAATTGGGTGGGTCAAAGGCTCTGCATCATTCCTTGTTCTGGACTCAGTGATCCCTGAGTCTTTCTGGGCATCCATCTCTATGCAAAGGATTGATACTTCATTTAGAAATGATCTCAGGTGGATTTCTCCTCTTTGGCTTTCTTTCAGATATTTCTTGTCCTCTGCAACATTTCTTTCAGATGTCCCCAGCTTTCTGCAATGCTGTTGGCTTTCTTCACATGTTTCCTGTCTTCTTAATACAGCACCAGATGTAAATATTATAAAAATGATTTTGTTCTCGTATTGAGTCCTAGACTTAAGCCTATCTGCAATTTTAGAAAGTGAACAGCTACCCTAGTGTTTTCCAATTGGCTGATGTGTCAGCATATTTTATGAAAAGTATAATGGTTGTACTTCTTCACCCATATGGGCACTTGGGGTTCAAACAGAGGGCTGTGGCCTTTCACCCAAGCCAAGAATATCCTTGGCCAGAGGCTATCAATTGGTGTTCCACTACATATAAACCCTCACCAAGGTGAAAACTGTAAGTAAGAGGAGAGCAAAGACTTCCAGCCTTTGCCATGGATAGGCAAAATCTGGGGGCTGATTGATGTATCCTTGGGAGGGGGGACATTCACCTTCCTTCTGTAAGTTCTGTCAGTCTCTGAGCCCCATGTTGTTGTACAGCTGGCATTCAGGATCCTTATTCTGACCTGTCACAGCTAGATTGCCCCAAAGTTGCTACTGCTATGGGCAGGATCAGCCAAGAGTGGGAGAGACCTCAGGTGGCTGTGAGCTTGCTGAAAACAGACTATTGGGAGGCAGCTCCAATGACACAGCTTTTATGGGGATAATAAAGGATAGTTAAGTATTTTGGGGTGCATAGGGGCTTTCAGGGTGTATATACATTATTGGCCAGAGACAGGGGCCTAGTGATATCTCATTTGCATGAGGAGAGATTCCAGGTGCTGCCAGGCCTCACCTTATTAAAGGGAGAGGAAGTTTGACCTGGCTCCTGTGCTACTTGACATCCTCTGTGGTACACAGTTGAGGACACAGGGCTGTATGTACAGGGACACACAGGCCCAGGACAGTGGGGAGCAATCCCATTCTTCCTCTGGTGCCAGAACTTGCTGGCAAACTCTAACAGTACCTTAATTGGAGGGTGAGGATTAAGAAAGAAAAGAGACAAAGAAAAGTACAGGGAGGGCTCACAGTGAATACTGCTATTTTGTTTATTCCTTGTAGTCCTTGTAAACAGTATACATGCATGTGAAGTGGAAAACACATGGAAGAAAAATTTGGAACAAGAACATTTGCTGAAATTACTTTGGTTTATCTATATGTTAGACTTCTTTCAACTTGAGGTCAAAGAGTATAGATCAAGTTCACACCTGGCCTGGAACTAACAAACAAGCCCCCTTTTTGAGGAAGTTAGCTAATGTAAGTATTTGCCAAGTATTCAAGACTGTGTAAGAGTCTACAAGATCCTCTGGCCTGCTTCTGTTAAGCACTCCAGAAAATGGCTCCCGACACTCTGACACTCTGGGATGAAGTGCCCCCAGTCCATTGGCTCCCCAGTACCAGGATATCTCACTCAATACGAAATTTTCCAGTTGAATTCATTTCCCTGAAAATTTCATTATTATTCTTTTTTGAAGTGAACAAAACTCTGTAGTGAATATGTACCAGGTTTTTATTATACATTAATCCATTTCACTTTATTTCCTAGCTTTTATGAATAGAGTTCACGATGAACATGGCTGAGTAAATATCTGCTGAGTGGAATGCTGAGTCCTTTGGGTATCTGCAAAGGTATGTTATAGCTGAATCATATGATAAATTTAATTTTAGCTATTTGATGATTCTTCACACTGGTTTTTAGAGTTTCTTGAACTATATGCAATTCCATCAATAGTGAATAAATTTGCCTTTGCTTTCTATATTTTATATGTTAGTAAAGGTAAGTTTAGTTATCAAACATCTTTAATATTTTTCTAGAAATAGTAACTTTTTTGTCTTTATTTTTGGATATATGATTAATATTTTGACACAAAATAATGTTTATATTTCAGTCTCTATTACTGTTACTGTGGAAAATGCTCCGAGAAAAAGCAATATCATGGACAGAGGGCTTATTTCAGCTCACATATCAAGATTATTCTCCATCACTATAGGAGAAGTCAAACATCAAGAGCTTTGGAAAGTACCTAGTCACTAATCACTTAGCGTTCACAATAAAGAAGCAGACAATGGATGCAGGAAGAACTGATGCTCAGCCCTTGGGCTCCACTTACCCTGTCCAGGAACCAGATGGAAAATAGTGCTACCCAAAGTGGGTATATTTTCCAAAGTTGAACAATATAGTCTCATAGGCATGGCTAAAATCCCACCTCCAAGATGACAACGAATCAATGACGTTGGCTACATGAGCCATGACATATAGCATAAGCATATTTGCATATTTTACAATTTAGAACACAAAAATATAAAATTTAACCAAATAAAGTTACAAAATTCCTAGGATAATAGTTACCTTTTATAAATATGATAAGAGTGGAAGTGCCTGTGTAATGGGTACTTCAACCACAGCATGTAGTAATACAGCCATTTGTTCTGTTTTGTATTGTTTTTAAAATTAAATTTACTCTCAATTACAATCATTGATAGATTATGAGGTGTTTCCTAAACAACTAAATACATAGATATAATGTAGATTCTTATTAAGTGCTGAATGACAACTTATTAATTAATAAATTAATGTTATAAATTACAAAACAAAATTGAACCTTCTTGCCTCTCCCTATCCCTTTGTCTCAGCTACAACTTCAGGTATGCATTTCCTAGAACCAACCAGCCATGCAAAATGGAATCAGGAAGGCAATTATCACTCTTCTCCTCCAATTCCAACCCCACAGCTTTATCTTCATCTTTGTATCAGAACAGAAGCCTCTTTTTATCTCTGTCCCCATCCTAAGTGTTCTAAGAGGATCTCGGTGGCACACTTAGGCATTTTCCCTCTCTCAGACATTCTCAGAACCTTCCTCAGACATTTTCAGAATCCTCCCCTTCTACTCTGTTCCAATTCCTTGGTGTCTTCTTCCAATACATAGCAATATGTTCTACTTGGGAGGACCAGTGACCACACCAGGATGGATCTCAGAAACATTTCCTACCAGACAACACACAGCCACAAACTCTGCTATGAGCCAGAAGGGGCAACAGAAACCAAGGAGTAGATCACCCACCCAACAAACAAGATCAGATCTTAGCATTACAATCAGATCTAGAATTACAATAGTTACAAACCAGATGCCTAAATGCCAGTGTAAATACACAATCAGCCAGGACAACATATCTCTACAAAAGATCATCAACTGTACTGTAGTAAACCCTATGAACTTCAATATAGCTGAAACAGAAGGGAAGGACATCAGAATAACTATTATGAATATTCTCAAGGACTTTAAAGGTAATATGAATACATCCATTATTTGAATCTGTAAATATACAAAGAAACAGGTGAATGAAATGAAGAATTGGTCTTGCTGGGTCATTGGGGGTGGTTGCGAGGGCAAGAGTGGGAGGGTGGACGTGAAAAGGATGTGAAGAGAATGTGATCAACAGATTGTATGAAATTCCAAAAAATACATATATTATACTGAGGGATAAAAAACTGTTAAAGACTTGAAAGTGTAACTAGAATCACAAAAGAAAACCCAAACAGAGACATATCTGGAAATGAAAAGCATGGAGCTGTTTGTCACCTACGTGGAAACTTCATCTGCAGGGACTTTCTCTTCATGATACAAGGAAGATACTCTACATACTACCAAAGACAAGGGCATCTTTGAGAAGCCATTATGTCATTATTTGTCTTCTTTAATACAATATCCCAAACAAACCCAATGCAGGTATTGACAGAAATACCTTTACAGTTGTTTACCATTTGGTAGATTTTGAACACATTTGTACTCAACCAAACTGTGAACTGTTACAGCTATGAATCAACGGGATGTCGATGCAATCAAAGCTTTTCTATGGATGAGTGATATTTTTAGTTAAATGTATAATTTTCTAAACACAGAGAAAGGCAGGAAGACAGGAAAAGACAAAGAGGGAAGGAGAGATATAGTTATGCACGTACTCTGAGAACTAGTACCTGTCTTACTTGTACAGTTCCTTGAATGTAGATTTAGCAAGACAAACAAAAATAGCTGCTAAAAAAAATACTCTAAGAATTTTCTTGTATTAAAATAAATTACTTTAGGAGATGATTACTATTCAGTACTCTGAACAAGTCACTGTAGGGTTTGGGTATAGTATTCAGTTTGTAGACATCACTCTGTGGGCTTTACTGTCACTCTAGCAGAGAATAGGGACTTGGATGCACAATGTGATCCAATTAAGTTTGAAAAACAAACAGATCCTGGAAGTAGTACTATTAGCATTGTGATAATGAAAAGTTCTGAAAAATAAGTTGCATAAATTCATAATAATGGTGTTTGGGCTTAAATTTCTTCCGATTAAGATGTGCTACTTCTCTGAGTGCCACCAGGTCTCCACATCCAGGGGACATGGTGAAATATGAGGCACCAGAGTACATGTGAAAGTCATATCTCACTCTTCACTCAACTGTGGAGAATGTCCTGTCAATTGGCTAGATCTGGGTAGGGGTTTGAAGTTTACGACCTGTATTGTCTTCGGCTGGTGGTGGCACTCAGAGGAAGGACAGCAGGTTACCAAGAAGAGACTTGATACCCTATGAGCATATACAGGGGGAGGAGGTCCCCCTCAGTCACAGTCATAGGGGAGGGGAATAAGGGGAAAATGGGAGGGAGGGAGGAATGGGAGGATACAAGGGATGGGATAACCATTGAGATGTAACAAGAATAAATTAATAAAAAAAATTTTTTAAAAGATGTGCTATTTTCTTTCCAATTGCAGTGGACTTTTAAGACATAACTAAAAACTTCTTACTTTAAGTCTTAAAATATTTTATATTTAATAATTTTAATAATAATTCAGAGATAATAACCTATTAAAAAGTGATTCAACACACTGTATAACAATAATGGATAAAAGAAAATAGCTAACTTTTTAAGCAATAGCACATAAACAACATGGCATACATTTTAACATTCCATGAAAAGAAAATTTTAACTTAAAGACCTAATTTTTAGTAAACATTCATGACATTTTTACAATAGACTGTGCTTTCAAAGGATAAAAAGGTAACATTTAAGTAAAATATTGTTTGAAGAAATTGTATGTTTAAATTTATATTTTTGAGTTTCATGGAAAATATTTTAGTTCCCATAATTAGTCCCCCTATTGCAAATCAACTGGAAATTTGTCATGTTGTGCAATCCATTTTCTTAGAATCCTATTTCTGTTCACTTAGTCATACTTAAACTGAAAATATGATAGACATTTTTATTCCCCTAAATAATTTTTTTCTTAAAATAAACTTTTCTATGGCACGCAAATTTATCTGTCAAATAGGTGCTATATAGAAGTTTAAGTACCTAAAGTAAGTATTCAAATCTGTCTCTTAGTGCAAATCTGTTTTTATGGATGATATTATTCCCACTATTATTTGAACGGTCTTAATGTATGTAGGCAATACATTTTTTATAATGAGCTTCATTTTCAAGTACTAGGATACTAGACATATGTACAATTGTTTTTGTTATTTATTATATGATTAATTATATTTTAAATGAGTTATGTTGTATTATTTATGAAATATAATGTAGAAATCCATCTTTTTAAGCTGCAAATATTATATATGTACATATATAAATGTCCTTGTATATCAAATATCTCTAATATAACTCAATCTAGTAATATATATTTAGTATATTTTTATATATTAAATAGTTTTAATTATGTCACTATTTCTATTAAATTAAAATAGAAACAAGAACAAATGTTGCACAATGAAATAATGATAAAAATAAAACAAGTCATAACATCCATACTTAATGATTTTTTATACATTGGTACTTTAGCCTTTGTCCAGGAAAATCAGGTATCAATTTGTAGAGATAGCCTTGAGTCTTAATTATTATTTTTAATATTTATTGTATACATATTTCATTCATGTGTCAAGTCCATATCAAATCTTTGGTAGAGCTCATTCTCACTTCACTTTTTTGTGATTTGTGGGCATTAAATTCAGATCACCAGTCTTTTCTAGAAAATACCATACCTGAAGTGGCTTCCTCCTGCCCCTTTAATCCTAATTCCCTGTGTACTTATCAAGTGTGATAGAAGACTTCACTTAAAAAAAAAGATTTGAAATGTGCTAATAGAAACGGAAAAATGTACCAGTATTTAACAATAATTAACACTGTGTTAATAACAATAACAACAACAATAACAACAAAAACAACAACAACAACAATAATAATAATAATAATAATAATAATAATAATAATAATAAACACTCATATCATTAACTTGCTCAGAAGTACATTTAATAGTATTTTAATTTTATGAACTTGGGAAAAGTCCAAATTTGAACTAAACTCTTTCGGGGTTGTAGTATTTCAGAACCCTCTTTTACTTGTGGTGAGAATGCAAAATTTCATAAAATTTTGTAATTGTTTTGTTGAGGACTGTGTCCAAAAACTGATTGCTGATTGACTGACTACCCATTAACTGAGAAGACTGGGCTTTCAGGGTGTCAAGTACACAGTCTTGCCTTGGGGAAAATGCTGTTTCTGTTGTTGAAGTACCATCGGTATCTGCAAAATGTGTGCTGAGCATACCTAAAAGAACAGAGTCTTTGACATAGGTTTATAAATTATATCTTATGTAAAACTTTTTGGCTGGTAGCCAATTTATGTAAATAATTGCATCATGAGGTACAGAATTTGGTCTGAGACTTACATTTATATAGTCTAGGATTGAAATGGTAAAACAAGGTAGCTAACATCTTCACACCATATTTATGACAGTTGATGTTACCAAATTATCTACAAGGACAGCCTTATACTTCACCTAATTATTTTAATTACATGGGTCAATGAGAGAAATTCAATAATTCATTGGTAGGATGAGGAAGTAAACCAAACCCATCAATAGCACCAGGTGTCAGTGGTTTTAATCTTTGAATAGTGAACATTTAATCAAAAACAAACAAACAAACAAAACAAGACAAAACAAAACCAAAACCAAGCATGTAGCTTTTGTGTTCTTTGAATTCCTCTATCCTGGTTGGTGACAGTAATGATTACATGATTATATCAGGAAGGCAGCTCAGCTTCTTAATTTCTGTCTATTCGTGAGAATAAAAAAAAATCTTCCTTGTTCTCATTTTTCTGTATTGTCAGCAGGCAATTAAATAATAATTATAATCATAAAAATAAAAAGTATATAGGGGGCATGCTTTTATAATATTCTATCTCTGTCTTGTTTGGGAGCATGATCTCTTAGGTTCACGAACTTCCTATAAGTTTGTCAAGTTTTCCTTCTAGAATTCTAAAGCATTTAATCATCTAGAAGGAGATTTTACTTTTAGTCTCATGACTACATTTAATGATGTACATATTAAGATTATCCTCAATATGATGTTGGAAGATATAGAAAATTGGGTTAACTAAAAGTACTCACAAATTCTTCTACCCATGATTCTTAAGTTTCTCATATTCTGTACTGCCTAAGATCACATGTCCTTATTTACATAGAAATTGGTTTTACAAGTTAAAATTATCATCTCGTAAATTTACTCATTTTCATACTTTTAATAATGTAATGCATCCAATCATCCTTTTCATAATTAAAGTAGAAGATTCAGCTTACAATATTAAAACAAAACAGACAAAGGGCATTAAAAAATAAAAAGAACAAAAGTTTTACATCAGCTCCTTTGCCTCTATTTGCAGGTCTACTTACAATGTTGTAAGGCAGGCAAACAAAAAGCAGCAATTACAACAACCTCCCTTTGCTCCATTGAGTCAAATATGCTATAAAGACAGGGGACTCCTGTGCATTTTCATTTACTGCTATTGCAAGATAATGTGTGAATTTTTAAAGTCTAAAAACATATATTATGGGTGTACCTCCAACAGTTTGCTTACCTACTTGATTGTAAAATAATTTATTTTGTAGGGCCTGTGTGACTGTCTATGCACATGTGTGAGCTCGGCACCTCAGACCATGCTCTTGAGATGTTGAGGGAAAGTGTGCTTACAAACGCAATCACTTTCTAGCTTGAATTTAAGTCTTTTCAGTCACAGGGATTTCCCTGTGAAATTGGTGGCCCCTCCATCACAAATGGACAGAATTACATTTAGTGAGCATTGCTTAATTACATGACTTTCCTCATTGCTATTTATTTTTTTTCACAAGCTAATATTTGTCTTGGAATTAAAGACTCTTGTATGATCAGACACTTTTGAGAATTGGCCATAATGTGCTCTGAAAGTCCTGTTGCGTGTGAACACCACTGTTTTTCTGTAACGTAATATATTTATAAGATCCCATGACTAAAGTATGAACAACATTGAAAAGTGATGGTGTAACTCTGCCTTTTGAAGCATTTCTAAATGAATATGTTGTATATACAATTTAAACAACATCTTTTAGTGGAAATTTCTATTTAATGGTTCAAATCCATTATTCTTACTTATGTTAATTTTATGGCTTTGATTTAATGATTTATCATTAGAATTTTTATGTTTACTACACATTTGTAGTAATTAGTACTGTGAACACAGCTCTGATGGTAAAAGTATTACAGACTCTACCTTTATTTTAAAAATTATCACTTTTAATGTAATTGTGCAAAAGCCTTAAAATGTCTAATATAACTCCTATAATATGTTAAAATTCAATTACATCGATAATTCCACTTATGCCATTTTATATTGTTTAACAAACTCACTTTAGTAGAAGGATCTTCAGTTTTGACTTCATAGAACTGTTCATCATAAGCTGCTGCTGCCCTACATGATCGTTTTCTATTTCATTATTTTCAGGATTTTGAGCTCAGCTTAATGTCAAAAGAAACTTCAAACCTTCATTTTGTACAATTGTTCCCAGGGGGACATCAGTATCCAGATATCTGGAAAGTTGTGGGTCATGAACATGAAGGAAACAAAAACACTAGACTTAACAATCTGATCTCCTAATAAAACATTTATCTCTCTCAGAGCTAATACTGGGAACTTATGGGGACTGAAACATTATTATGGTTATAAGCCAGTGCAAAATCACTGTGAGACAAGAACCCAGGCCAGGAACAAGAAATAGGAGATGGGATAGGATTCAGGCCATCCTGTTACAACCCAATGGGGAAAATTTTCTGCTTTATAATACCATATATATATATGAATGACAGAAACTCTCACAGTATGTATTTGAGCGTAGATCACTAAAGGAAGATAAAAATGTTCCATATTACACTTTGAAACATTTGCTTCTTTTGGCATATTTATTTTATAGTATAGGATTAATAATTGATAATTTAATAATTAATAATTTTCCAAAATTATTGGAGGATTATTGTGCTGGCTATGTGTTTAATACTAATACTTGAAGACATGGGCTAGACTCTTAAGTTCAAGTATAACCAACATAATCTAGAGAATGAATTATGGGCCAATCAGGGATATGTAGTGAGGCCTGAGCTCAAAAAGGAAAAAAAAAAAAAAACAAGAAAAAAAGAGAAAAAAGATAAAAAGGGTAACTTAATTATAATATTTAAATATATTTATATATTTTCTGTAGTTTTAGACTCTCTAAATGGCTCCAAACTGTTGTCTAAAAGACATAATATTTTTAATTCTTGAGTTTTACTTTGTTGTTAAGTGAAATATGATTTGTTATTATGTTCTTTACCACCTTTTACATGGAAACTTTGAATTTAGGATATTTTTAGATATTTGTAATACAAATGTAATTATGGACTATGACTGTGGTCTATTAACTTATAGAGAACATTGATTTGTTTCTAACAATAAAAAATGTACATATCAAGAATCTTGATATTTATTTCACTTTGGAAAGCAAAGTATAATAATGATTTACATTCAGAATTTTAGACTCACAAAGATAGGAAACATGTTTTTGTCAAGGTTGTCAAGTGCAAATAGCCAATACACTATTAATGTAATTTTTATATACTTCCTGATTTTTCTTAATTCTTTTTTTGTAATTTATTGTATATGTGTGTAGTAAGATGTGTCTATGTAAAAATAAAAAAATTACAAAAAAATAAATTGCAACAAAATATTACTCTTTCTGTGTGAAATTTGGAAATTATATATAAAAAGCATTCAAAAAGATTTCAAGCCAGCTCCTAAATGGCATCTATGTGCTAGCATGCACAGAGAAACCCTAGTAGCCACAGGCACACAGGGCATTTACACACATTTGCTATGAGAGAAGGTGGAAACTACATCCAACCAGAGACCCACCACCATGTGCTTAGAGATTTGAAAGGAATTGATACCATAAGAGTTAGTTTTATTTCTTCATTGGCAACTTAAATGCCTACTATTTTGTCTTATAACTGGATGAAGCTTTGAGTTAGATGTTGAGTAGCAGTGGAACAAATGGGAGCTATTTTCTTGTCATTGCATTTGTTTTGACAGTATTTACTCTATGAGCCTAATGTTACTGTTAAGCTTTCATAATCGCTGTTTACATCATTTAGGACTTTACCCTCTAATCTGTTTTTATAATGAAAGGGTGTTTGTTCCTGTGATGTTCCCACTTTCATTCTATTAATATGATAATCGCATTATTGAAAGCTTTAGTTAAAATAATGGAATTCTTTAAAGGAACGTTTTATAACTATCAGGAATAATTATTTGATTGTGCTAAGGGTCAATTTTTATTTACTTATTTGAGTATCTTACATGGATAAGGAATGCTAGTCTGCAATTTTCACTGAATATTACTATGCTTGGTGTCAGTGCTATAGTTTTCTGGCTTCATAGAATGAATTAGGTTTCTTATTCTCTTTGATTTATCAAAATGAGTTGAGAAGAGTGACTGTTAATTCCTTAAACACTTTTAGTCTTAGCCCAGGCAAACACATGACCAAAGTTTTCTTTAAAAGCATGTTTTAGTTACTGATTGAATTATTTTACTTGTTTTACTTGTTATGGTCCAGTTTAGCCTTTTTATTTCTGGGCCAATTTTGGAAATGTGCGTGTGCGTGTGCGTGTGTGTGTGTGTGTGTGTGTGTGTGTGTGTGTTTGTTTGCTTGTGTATTTGTATGCGTGTGTGTGTGTGTTTGTGTATTTGTGTGTGTGGGTGGGTGTGTGGGTGTGTGGGTGTGTGCATGCATGTACGTGTGTGTGCTTGCATAGGAGTGTTGCTTTTATTTTTGTTTTGCTTTTTGTTCTGTTCTGTTTTGTTTCTTTTTTTAACATTTTTTATTTTTTTACATATACATTTATATTATTACATGTATATACAATAAACTACCTATAGCAAGAAGAATGATGACATAATCGGCATTATATAAATGTTTGATTCTTAGTGTTTTTGGCTATTTATATTTCACAGCCTTGAAGAAACTGTCTTTCCTAAATTGGTGCATCTAAAATTCTGAGTGTAAATCAATCTCCAACACATCTTGTCATTATCAACTTAAAACATCTATTGACACCTAAAACCATCTTAACCCTAAACAACTAAGCTTCAATGGTAAAACTAAACTATCTTATCTTCAACTCCATCAGAGACTTGAGAAGGAATAAAATGGATAACCTGAGTTTTCTTGGAGTTCAGGTTAATAGCTTAACAAGTGAGAAGATGACAGGGACAGTTTTGCTACCTGAAGAGCCACCCAGCACTCTATAGTGTTGGAGCATCCTCTTCAGCATTCTGGCCCAATATATCTAACAGACATTATTTAAAAGGCAGAAACTATTGAGGACTTGCTGACCCTGTCTTGCCAGAGTTTGGCTGTCCAGTCTGCTTGAATCCAAGCATGCCCTTTGAGAATAGATTCTTCTGACATATAATATATCCCAACCACAGTTTCCCTCCTTCCGCTCTTCCCAAATGCCCCTCTGACCTCTCTACATCTCCCTACATCCATCCTAACCTGTTCAGAAAAGATGAGGCCTCCAAGAGACAACAGCCAAGCAGGACTAAACAAGATAAAATAAGCAAGGTGACCCACTTTTATGAGAGCACGGAGTGATGACATATGCCTTTAATCCCAGCACTCTGAAAGCAGAGGCAGATATTTCTCTGAGTTCGTGTTTGAAGCAATCTGCTCTACAAGGCAAGTCCAGGCCAGCCAGGACTATAAGGGAAACCCTCTCTAAGAACCAAAAATGAAAAAAAAAAAGTTTCACAAGAACACCAACTAACAGCTATAATATATACACAAAGAATCTAGTGAAAAACTTGTAGACCTAACGTTTGTGCTTTCAGACTCTGTGGGCCTATAAGATCCCTCCTTGGTTGATTTGATGTGCCATCATAGTCACTTTGGCATAAAACATACTCTGTAGGATACACAAAGGGAAATTTGGGTAGTAATTCATTCACAAAACCCTCTACCAACATTTTTTCCTGCCTGAAAGATTCTGGGGCACTGGTAGCACAGAACACGTGGTATGGCCAACCAATGTTCAGTTTTGGTAATTCACTTATTTCAATACTTTTTTAAAAAAATTCTACATTTTGTAATTTTCTAGTTCATAATAGCCTAAATTTTTCTATACTTGTTTTTTTTTATCATTTTTATTAAAGTTTTAATTTTCTTGTTTGTAATATTGGTGTGTCTGTTTATTTCAGACAGGGACTCACAATATAGTCCTGGCTAGCCTAGAACTCTTATGCATCTTGCCTGGCTCAAAATCATAATTTTTGTTTACTTCACAGTATGTTGGAATTAAAGTTATATGATGCCATGCCTGGGTCTGTTCCCCCCCCAAAGTCAGTCATAATGCTCTACTTTTACTTCATGATTTTTATTAATTCTAAGCTTTTTTAAGTCAATAATAATGTTTACGAACAAGACAAGCTGAATAATGTTTATACTTTTGGTCTTTTCAAAGAACGAACACCGTGTTTAACAACTAAAATTTTTATCAGAGGTCTCAATTTTGCTTTTCTCTTTTCGAGTCTTTGCTTTATTTTTCCTAGTAGGTTTAGTTACAAGAAACTTTCTAAAGGTTTCATTTGTTTTTCATTATGTTAGGATATAATATAAACTGAGATCTTTAGAGAGGCTGCCAACAAAAAGGGTGGCCCACGTAAAAGGTGGATCACACTTCAAATTATGTAATTAAGAAAAAAAACTCTCACAGAAGAACCAACCATCTGGGTTTTTGTTAATTCTAGATATAGTCATGTTGATAACCAAAAAAAAATATCAAAGATTGAGAACTACACTTATCTGTAGAAATAAGAAAAGATATTTAGAATACAGTTTGGTACTATTCTGCTTTAGTAAGTATAAGTTTTAGTTTCTCTTCCAAGATCAATGGCTTCAATAGCCCTTGGCAGTCATCTAAGTTTCTAGTAGCAATTTCAGTGTTAAAGGTTTCAATGTAAGATCTTTGATGCATTTAGGGTTGCCTTTTCTGTGTGCTGATAGATACAAGGCTACTTTCATTCTGCATTTCCTCAACCACTTTTCTTAGCATCAGTTACTTCCTTTCTCCAGCATATAGTTTTGTCATTTTTTTCTAATATTAAGTGGCTGAAGGTATCTGAACTCATATTTGCGTTTTGGTTTTGTTTATTGGTCTACATATCTGTTTTTGGTCTTGTACCATATATGCTTTAACCATTGCATCTTTATAATATTTTAAGCCACCCAGCATGTTCTTTGTGTTCAGTATTTCTGGCTATATGGGATTTTCTGTGGTTCCATATAATTTATATGATAGATATTTCTATTTATGTGAAGAATGACATGTTGATTTAGTAGAGATTGCCTTATATTTGTAAAAGAATTTTGGTAAAATTTCCATCTTTATAATATTATTTTATCAATTTATTAACATGGAAGAAATCTTTATTACACTCTTCCTCTCAGTACTTATGAAGCTGTGTAGAACAAGGATAAAAAAAGATGCTAAGAACCAGAGGTGATGCATGATTTTTAAGGAAACATAGCACGGTTGATGCACATGTGTGGTCAAAGAGACCATGAATACCATGTACAATACCAGCACAAGTTCAAGCCAAACAAAATTCCAAAACTTAGCAGAGGAATTGGGAATAGTGTACCACCTCTGGCCAAGAAGCACTTCACAAATGATAGCTGATAGGAAAAAAATTAGTAAGTTTCTACAATGGAGTGACATTGGTGAAGTTGTTATTTTGTAAAACAAAATTTGTTTCTCTTAGATTATTTCTTAACCCAGCTATCCCACATATAATTGAAACTCTTTTATAATACAAGGCTTCCCAACAAAATGTGAGCATTTTAAGTCTGTTCTTTTTATGTTTTATTATTTTATTCATATTACATCTCAATTTTAGCCCATCCTTTGTATCCTCCCATTCCTCCCTCCCTCCCGCTTTCCCCCTACTCCTTTCCCCTATGTCTGTGACTGAGTCGGACCTCCTACCCCTATATATGTTCATAGGGTATCAAGTCTCTTCTTGGTAGCCTGCTATCCTTCCTCTGAGTGCCACTAGGCCTCCCCAACAAACGGACATGATCAAAATGGGACACCAGAGTTCGCATGAAGGTCAGACCCCACTCTCCACTCAATGGTGGAGTATGTCCTGTCCATCAGCTAGATCGGGGTAAGAGTTTGAAGTTTACTGCCTATATTGTCCTTGGCTGGTGCCATAATTTGAGCAGGACCCCTGAACCCAGACCCGAGTGTCATAATGTTCTTCTTGTAGGTTTCTAGGAACCTCTGGATCCTTCTATTTCCCCATTCTCCCATGCTTCTCTCACCTAAAGTCCCAATAGGATGTCCTCCCCTCTGACGTGCTTTCCTGGTAAGTGAAGACTTTCATGGGATTCAAGTCTGTTCTTAACCCTTTGTGCTATTTTGTCTCACTCCCAGCCAACATGCCAGCTCCACTCCTTCCTCCCCTTCTTCCTTGGACAGATACCCTTGGCTCAGTTCCCTAACTCCTCTCCTAGCTATCAGGAAGTCCAGCCCTATGCTCTCCCTTGCTCATCGATTAGCTATAAGCTGCTTTATAGAAGCAATAGGATGACAATTGGGGAGCAGAGTTTACATGACATTTAAATAGAAATCAGAATTTAAACTGCACAATAACTTTATACCTATATACTAAGTTGATTAACTACATTCAAAGCAGAACTTAAGCTCATAATTTGTTCACCAACACAACATTGAGTCTTTTGTTTTAGTAGCATCTTATTTTTCTTTTGAGAGAGTAGAAAAAAATAGATAGAAAATAATATGATAAAAATATGTAAAATTATAAAAACATATGAAAAAAGAAAAATTATTATGAAAAGAGTATTCTTAAGAGAATGAACTAGGATTAGTTATCTCAGAATATTAGTCTAGATTTTGAATGTGAAAATGAAAACATCAAATTTAGATTGTTACTAAAACCTTTCAGTGTAAAATAAAGAAAATAAATGACATAGAAAAAAATGAAACATCTGCTAAGTTTCAAAATATATGTGTTTATATTTTGTGTGTTTTCATTAAAATTTCTTTCCAATTTCACTACTTTCATGTTTAAATTATCATTAGATGCTTTCCACATCACCTCCTTTGTTATGTTATTTTATTACCAGAAAATTTTTGTTTATAAAATATAGATTTGTTTTTTCACATAAGAATCATGATAATAGCAGAAAGGTACACTATATTTTATAATAATGTGTCATCTCAATGCTACAGGGAGTCCTTGAACACATGCTGCCCATATGCCCAATGAATTTACCCTGTGCACATCACTCTAAATGACTAACTGACTAAATAATTCTCTCAAGACACATCTCATCATAATGCTGATCAGCTATGGTTCATTTACTCTTATATAATTGCAGAGGATGTTTATCCTTTTTTGCCCTTTTATGCTGCACAAGCTGTTGTTATGTTCTGGGTCACAGCTAGGATGAAACAGTGACTAAGCTCTTTTGTAAGGGCTCTACAATTTGGTACTCTGTATAAAACTAAGTAAATAATAGTGTGTCTTCTCATTGTTATGTCATAAAGCTTAAATATAAGCATGGTCTATTAAATTCATAAAGAGTGATCTAAGTCTTCAAAATCTCTACTGATGACTTCTTCTATTCACTTCTTTATATAATTATATATTCCAACTGGATACATTAATATACGGAAGTATTTTATATGTTTTCATATTACTTTTGATTTAAAATTGTGCAAACAATAATTTATAAAATACAAATAGCTAGAAAGATAATAAATGGAATACAATGGAATGGTGCACCTTCAAATAGAAAGTTAATACTGTATATTATATTGCTAAACTTCTACATATTTAAATTCCCAATATAAAACTACCAATGGGTTTAATGCAAAGAGAACTTCACAATAATATGCAGATATTGATATTACCTTTATATATACATGAAATATCTTAGAATCAAGAAAAATATTATTACTTATTCTACATACATATCCATCATCTCTCCAACACGCCAACTGCTTTTTCAGAAGATTAAAAGGATGCCAAATAATACCTTAGAGTCTGGTTTTGTTTATGGTGCCAATAGATAAACCATATCTTATACATAGGCTCAATTTGAATAATAGTATTATATGACTTTGATGCTTTTATAGTTCATACAAATGTTATACTATTTAAAGCTTTTGGTTTCTTAAATTTTTTTTTCTAATTTTGTACAGTTCATTAGGTAACGTCAGAATTAGCAATCCTTATCATTACAACTCTCTTTTCTCTCCACTTGAATACAGTCTCAAATTTGCAGTAAGTTAGGGTTTTAACTTCCATTTCCAGTCTTACTCTTACTTATCCTGGGCCTCTGGAGCAAACTGAAGTGACATGATTTGTCTAGAAATATGTCCGGTGTCCTGTTCAAAAACGTAACTATTCTAAAAAGAAAATATTTTAGGAAGGGGATCATTGATTCACCACATTGCATAGCTGACATTTTTGGTTGGTGATTCCTGATATTCTGGTTTATTTTGGCATTAGTTAATTGTTGTGTCATCTAGCGCTAACTGTCAGTTCAAAGGGGTGCATTCATTTAAAATTATGGATCAGTGTCTTGCCCTTGGAACTAATACTATGTCCTGGAGTGAGACATATTTCATTAAAGGATTTGTTCCTTGTCTTAGATTCTACTGATTTTTCTCTGAAATCTTTGCTGACTGTTCTTTTTCTAAATGATCATCAACAGGTATTTTGGAACGGGTACTGAATTTTTCTTTCTAAAAGCATTGTCCCTCACTAACTCCTCATTTATTTCTCCTTATTTTTTGCATTAATTCAAATGGACTTATTCAAAAGCTGAAACATTAATACTACTCCTTAATCATATATTGATAAGTAAATGAGGTATCAACTCATTTTATAATGCTTAGAAGTCATTAGCTCGAAAGTGTTACTATCAACTGCCATTGCCAAAGTTAGAGTGCATTTTGGCAAAGACATCACTCTGATGAATAGGTCTTCCTATTATCATTTTTATATATAGAAAGATACTTTATAAATATTTATATATTGGTATATATTATATTTTTGTTTGTGATCTTGCATTGTTTGTATTTTGTTATTATATACCAGAGAGAAATAGTAAATGCATATCATGAAAATGTATATGTTTTTAATAGATTAGACATTATGTATTTCCTTTTAGTTAGATCAAGACTGAAAACTGATTACTTTAGTAAACTTAACTTATTACTTTATATTTTGTGATGTGTTTATACTGGTGATTTACTTACATTATTACTTTCTAACTTGAATAAACCTTTTAAAATTGCTTCAGAATCCTTTAGCTAATGGTTATCATTGAAAATAGCAATCTTGGTTGAATAATAACTTTACTGCAACAAATTTAAATAATGAGTTCCATTGTAATATGTGAACGAAATGCAAGTAACATGCATCTAACACACTGGACGTATGGTTTCCCCTCTACTGCTGTTTTGCCCGATTCTTTATGCCAAGTATATTTCTTAGCAAATACTTGAGCTTATTCATCATATTGATTCTTCCTAACATGCATTTAATTGTTTCATACCTTAATAAGACTGTACATATAGCTTACATTAAGATGTTGTGTAGCATATTAAGAATGCATGCTATGAATAATATTTTATGCATATGCTTTTTAGATAAATTTTGTAGTGCTATTTTTGTACCAAGATATTCCATTATATCTAAAATTATATATAAATTTTGTTATTTTTAAAATGTTATTTTAAAATTATCTTTGGCTAATATTATTGGCATTTTAACTGTTATTATCAACCATTTCATTGCTGGAGCAGAATCTCCTTTTAAAATAAACTCACAGAAATGTGGTGTGTAACACATACACACATAAACACACACACACACAAACCCAACTCTTGGACCTAAAGTTCAGGAGACATTTTGGAACAGGGAGCACAAAGAGTATAGGAGGCAGAGGGCCAAGAAGTCCATGGCAAAATTATACCATCTGTCTATGAAAAGGAAATTACATCACAAAAAGTCTCAAAACTTGGATAAATGAATGAGTTGAACAATTACAAGGCCAGTTAATATTCCAAGTATATGAGTGAAATGTTATAGGACCAAACCACTAGATGAAAAGCTACAAATATTTAACAATTTCTAAGAAAAGCATAATTAGTTTTCCCTAGGGATGATCACCTTGACTGGTTTTCCAGTTCCAAGTGGGCATACTTAGAAAATGATACGTGGTAATCAACACTGATGGATTCAGCAGGTTCTGTGTGTCCATATTAATTTATATGCACATGTAACAACATTATTAAAGAAGAGGGAAAAGTGAATAGTGAGCAGAGCAGACATAGGTGGGATAGGAAAGGAGAATGGGAACACTACACCCTGTAATTATATTTTAATTAAATTTTTAAAAATCTTAAGTAAAATATAAATTGTACATTTTAGAAAATACAGCTTAGTGTGCATAGAACATAGATAAGTGTCTTTCAAGTTTGGCAAATATGAATGCTATAAGATAATAATAATAATTATAATAAAATAAAGATATAAAATATATTAACATTCAGAAGATATTGTTAAGAAATTTTGGAAATTTCAACAGAAAACTTCAAACTCTGTTAGAAAAACTACCTACTATTTATCAATGGTTGAAAAAATTTACCAAAGTTAAAATATTTGAAATATCAACTATTAATTTACTATTTAAAAATTATAGAGTGTATTTACTATTGTATTTCTATTCAAATTGTAGGGAATTTTTCAGCTTGACACTATAGTCCACAAGATTAAGTCTTAGAATTTAGAATATATAGGCACTGCATGACCACAAAATCTCTGTGATTTGACTGCAGAAAACTTAAGGATCCAATGGCATCACAACTTGGTGAATAGAGTGGAATTCTTCACTATAAAATGTAAAATGCTAAGCAATAATTTATTTTCATAGTGTGCTTGTCAAAGGGTTTGGCCCCTAAATTGGAAAATATTTTAAATATAAATGAAAGAAAAAGAAAACAAATGACAGAGTTTTAATGACACTGGAAAGTTATGCTATTCCGATGTGTGGTCTCTTTAAAATTGACTTAAATATTGTACAAGTAAGGTGAACTAAGGTACCAATATCTTTATAAATATATTCTTGAAGTAATTTCAGAATATAAAGAATGACAAACATGACAAGTTTAAGGAAACATGAGTGTATTGTAACTTTTGATATTTACTATAGATATCAACTACAGTTTTCTCCATGTTCTTGAGTATTTTTTTGCATATTTGAGAACTATCATATAAAAATACTACCAAGGTTAAAACAAAAGTAAGGAAGCAAGAAAAAAAATAAGAACAGAAAAGAAAAGAAGAGAAAAATAGAAAATTAAAAGCCTGTTAAATCATACATTACTTAAAGATACTTTCAGCCCCGTGATGTAGTGCTAATTTGATGTAGTACACTGAATAGAATGTCAAAAGAGCAAATGAAGAAACCTCCACAAATTGGTCCTCTGCTGTTTACATGTGCCACATTCATTACACACACACACACACACACACACACACACACACACACACACACACACACACACCACTTGCTACCCAGTAACATATGAAATTAAAGTTATCCTTAAACAAAAGTGCCATTCACTTAGGACTTATGTACATGGCGGCAGGTTCACAGAAATTAATAGCAGAAAAGGCATTGCAATAATATATCCAGAACATTGCTCAATAAAATAAAATGTGTCCTAAACAAAGGGCCTGACATAATGAAGATGTTAAAAGTTATAATCAGGTACTGCCGACCAATGAATGGAAGTTTGTGGGGGTGTATTTTAATAGCTAGTTTATGAAGAATAACTTTCTATGCTACATCTTTTATTCTGAAAGTATCTTTATTTTGGTTAAAATATGGCATGTTAGTAACTTTTATCAAATTTTATTGTGTAGCTACTTACATAAAAGTTTAGAAATCATACAATTATCCTATACTGAATAATAAAATATATCTACTTCATATTTTTTCATGATAAATCCTAAGTTAACGAGACATCTACACAGAAACAGGGCTTTTATATTTATTTATCACTTTTGTGCTTGATTTGATTAAAAACCATTGTACTGTCATATCTAGTAAAAATTGAGAGCAGTAATAAACATTGTATGTTTATGTATGTAGATACATAGATAAGTGTGTTTGTCTATATATACATAATTCTTATTATATTGAACAATAGACAGCTGTAATTTACCTGAACAGTCAACTGTGGAGAACAAAGCTTGAAGTGTATAGTTATTTGAGTTTAAAGGTGTTGACTGTTAAGTTGGGATATTATAGTCTTTCTATCCATTTTTATGTTGAAGCCTGAAAGTCACCTATAGAAATTATGATAGTGTGATATAGACATAAACAAGTTGTGACTCCAAGTAGCTATATTGAATTTCTATGGTTTTGTATTGTGTGACTAAGTGGAAACTTGAAGTTTTATATCAAGCTTTATGACAACACAGTATATCCATTCGTTCTACACTAAACTAAGTTTCATGGACTATATAACCAATTACTATTTTGCAAAAAAATAAATAAATAATGGAGCAGCACATGGCTTTTCACCATTTCTAATTTTATTCAAAAAATTGCCTAAATTGTACAGATTAGATAAGAAATAAAATGTTATGATATTTAATAGTTGTCTAAATATATAATGTCAGTTTACAAACTTATTTCAGTTTAATGAATGTCTGAAGATTTGATGAGCTAAATAAAACTTATTTATAATGGAAAAATATAACCTACATGTAACTTTCTCTGCTGATGATAATCTGAAGTTTCCTCCCTTATTCAGATTCCAAGGCATAATTTTTCCTTCAGCCATTCAGATGACTTTATATTCAGTAAATTGTTTAAAATCTTTTCATATACTGTTAATCTTTTGAAATACAAAATATGACAACATGTTTTATAAAGTATGAAATAACTTACCAAGTCTTTTTTTGACATTTTCATATTTATTAGCCATAAAATAGTTGTTAGAACACCATCCAAATAAAGCTATTTGCCAGTCCTTAACCTCAAAAAACAACTGTCCACATGAAACCAATTACTGTAAATGAATTTCTATTTTTCTTTTTTCTGTTCCAAGATATATATTATTTTATTAATTTGTTCTCGTTACATCTCAATGGTTATCCCATCCCTTGTCTCCTCACATTCTTCCCTCCCTCCCATTTTTACCAAGTCTTATCTGAAGATTTTGTTCTCACTTTTTAAATTTTTGCTCATTTTTCCTTTTAAATTTAAGTTTATTTTTTAATTAAAAATATTATAATGTTATTTTTCCTTTCTTCTTTCTCGTCTAAAATTTTCCCTACATCTCCACCCACCTAAGATCAGGCTCTTTACTTTTTCTCAAAGATGGGAGTAAAAAGAAAAAGAAAAAGAAAAAGAAAATCAGTAAGAAAAAGCATACCAAACCAAAAAATAAAGCAAAACATTTACAAAACAGTCAAACAAAAACCGAAAATCAACAAAAACAAACATGTATTCCTTCCATTTTTTTCCCCCCACTTACTTCCAGGCATGAGCCTGATGTGGAGTATAGTGAAGATACACAATGAGACTCCATTGAAGAATTGTTTCCATTTTGAAACAGGTATCAATTGCAAATAGCTTCTGCTTGGGAACAATGCTTCTTATTATTGTACAAGTTATTCAAAACTATTTCAATGTTGGTTCTACTTTTAAAACAAATTACTAGACACATTTTTGTTTATATATGACTTTTTGAATACAATAAATATATGGTATGTAGAAAAAGAATTACCTCACAAAAGATGCAATGTAATAAAATGAATATAATCATTAACTAAGGGGAAATATCTCAAAATTAGTATTGTCTTTTAATTTGTTGACAGTATTTATGTGATTCTATTTCTGTTTAAGGTAGAGATGACCAATACTAAACAATCCTGATAGTTCAAAATGAGGCAATGATATAAATAAAGGTTGGGACTATTTACATGGATTTTTTTTTCATACCAACCTTATCATATATTGTAACTCCATGTAAGAGCCTGCTTTTACATTGGAGTTGGAGATACTATGTCCCATGTGAGAAATCAACTGATTGTGAAGGGTGATAAGTATTTCCAAATAGAAATAAAAGGTCAATATCAGACTGGTAACAAGTGAAATTAGAAAATAAGCCCAACAATAGAGGAAATTTAATGTTAATAGTTTTTATTTTATGAATGATAAAAATTATCAGTATGATTTTTCACCCTAGCAGTTCCATAAACTTCATCTACACACAACAATCTCAATTATTTGTCAATAATTCTTGAAGCAGAAAAAAGCAATTGTACCCAGCTTGAGGCATTGTAAACACAAGTGAAAACAGTAAAAGTTTAGAAAAACAAACATTTTTCTCAAGAAAATTGTAACAAAATATATCTAAGCAGTAACCACATTAGTGGACAACATAACTCAAATTACTTTTGTAAAATATCAATTTCTTTTTTTGTGTGTGTGACATGGTTACTATGTGTAGCCTTGGCTATCCTGGCCTCACTTTGTAGTCCAGGCTGGCCTTGAACTCATAGTAATCCACCTGCCTCTGGCTCCCTGAGTGCTGTGATTAAAGATGTGCACCACCAAGTCCAGCTAAATATCTATTTATAATGTGCCTCTTGTCAGAATTAACATAAAGATGTCCCAAGACATAAATTTAGTGATATTTTTGGTAGTGTATTATAGATATTTGGAAGTTCAGGAGGCTATGATACTGTAAAAAGATGGACAATTTATACTAATGATTTCTTTTTCAATAATACATCTTAAATATCCTTGTACTTATGAAACAAGACAAAAATATGGACCCTTTAGTTACATTATTTTTTACTGTAACTAAAATGCCAAAGATCTAGGACCTTGATAATTGTTAAGTACATTATGAGACAGAAGTATTTGGGTTATATAACTTGATAAAAGCTAAGCTTCACTTTGAACAGCTGGGGAAGGCTATAAAATATGTTATATGAAAAACAAGAAATCCAACCTCATATACTATAAATACTATAATAAATATAGATCAATTTATTTAAGATATATAGTGCTTAAAATCATATCATCATATAATGGTACAATTATATAGAATGCATTATAAATTATATAGTATGTATAAATCTACATTGTCAATATAATTTGGGTTATTTTGTCATGAAATACTAGTTTTTGCTAATTGTTTCTTAAATATACCAGTCAGGACACACTGTCCAGTCTAAAATCATGAAAATGTTTATAATTTTTAAGAAACATGTTACATAAATATGCTGACTCTAAATAAAATGATGTGCTGGCCAAATTATTAGGAAATATCAGAACAAATTTAGGAGAGCTTCAAATAGTAGTTTGAACAGTGAAGATCACAAATACAAGGAATAATACCTTTGAAAACATTTCCAGGATCCCAATCCTCAGCTGGTCTAAAAGATTTTAGAGTTGAGCTATCAGAATCTAAAGTAAACAAGCAAGAGGATATAGACAGATAAAAAGTTTAGAAAAATATAAAGTGAGAATGGAAACAAAAGCCTAACACATGTCCCTAAGGCTAAAGGTTCCAAGGAAAGAAAATAAACAAATTTTATCAGTACCAACAACTCTAGAAAATCAACAGAAGAAAGGGAACTTTTCATGTTTGCTTTTTGGAGCCTCTCTTTTCTTATTCCCATACTGTATACCCTAGAAGACCTGTTATTCAATTGCAGAATCTGGGATTTAAACATCACATTTTTAGCAAAGCATCAACTATTTTATTACTAGAATGCATACTTAATCATATTCATATATGCACAGACATAATGAATTAAGTGTAAAAATAACTTTTCTTCGCCAGATGTAATTGTTGTCTTGGATGCTAACTGCTGAGTAAACACAACCTCTCTAGTTCTTTCCTGAATGTTGGCTGGTTGGTTCAACTCAGCTGTTCTGACTCAAACTCCTCTTCAAGTTACTGATTCAAGTTGGCTTCTGACTGAATTCTTCTTCTTGGTCTCAATCTAATGCTAGCAATCTGTTCTAATCTTCTGGCTCTTCCTACTCTGACTCATCTACTATATCTGTAAAACTGTACCAGTAAAACTGCCTTTTCCCAGTCTTTCTATGTTGCTCCTTGAAGTAGCCTCTCTTTCCCCTCTGCTCTCAAAGAGTTAGAAGTATCCTATTCTGTCAAGTGTTTCTCTGATTTGTCACTTTGTCTGCCCTTCAATTTTCCCCATCACTTTTAAGCATAGGTGCTTCCTTCTACAAACTTACTTGTTTAAAATTAAAGGTGTGTATTTAGAGGCGGTGTGCATTCCAGCCAGATCACATAGACTTAGAGGACCTTTAGATGTGATCCTTTGCCAGATCAGCCACATTTCAGCATTAAAATTCCTCGACAATTAATTAAGCAAAATAAGCCTATTAAAAGAGGTATTATCTTAGTTACTCTTCTTTGCTGTGAAGAGACATCATGATGAAGGCAACTCTTATAAAAGAATGCGTTTAATTGGGGTCTTGCTTACAGCTTAGGAAGGATAGTCCTTGATCATCATTGTAAGAAGCAGACAGGCATGATAATGAAGCAGCATTTGAGACCTTTAATTCCTGATCTGCAGGTGGTAGTTATAGACTGACAAGGGGCCTAGCTTGGGCTTTGGAAACTGCAAAGACCACTCACACACAAACCAATTACATAAGTCCTCCAACAAGTTCACAACTCTCCCAACAAAGGCACACCTCCTAATTTTTTTTTAACTCTTAAGAAATAGTTTCATTCACAATTAATTAAGTGTTCAAATATATGGTCCCATGGGGGACATAGTACTTAAACTACCATAAGTGTTTATCAAAATAATTTTATATACAAATATAATCATATATTAAACTATTATTACATAATTTTCTCTGTATTCCTCCTATGTTAGCATGGAGTAAGTAACATCATGCAGTATATATTCATGTGTCAATGTTTTTAACAATGATTTTATATTCATCAAATATTAGTCATATATGAAATTCTATAAATGTTGGTTTGCATGGAACTCTTAAAACCCAACTGTTTCCCCAGATCTTACATTCAGAGACATAAAAATATACTTACTAATTAAATAGCTTATAGATTCATTTAAATTTTCCATCTTCATAATTGAGAGTAGCAATTTTATTTTTTTCTACCAAAGGTCATGTAGGCTTCTAGTCAGAATAATGTGACAAAGGTATTAATCCAAGTAAATCCTATGTAATGGGGGCATAAAAAGTAAAATTATTATAATTTCCAATTAGCTTGTTTTCTTGAATTAAAGAGGTAATATGATTTTACCTAGAAAATAGGATTGTAAAATAGAGAGTATTTGAGTAATACTGTGACTATTTTTGGTTCTATAGAAAAACTCTCACAAGTGAATTACATATTGACCCCAGATACAAATGTTCTATTTCAGCAACTATACCAATTTAACAAACATATTTTCAATATCTACTTGTGAAAATATCATTAGCTTATGAGTTAATTATTCATAGATGCCTTCATTCATCAACTCATTTAAAAATACTTTTAGTTTTTCTAAAATATACCTTGTTTACTTTTTCTGGAATATTCATTCTTAGTAATTGACTCAACAACATTGTAAATTAGCGAAGAGCAACTCTCTGAAAGCCAAGAACCCTTGTTTTAAGATAACTTTAAGGTCAGTGCATAATCACTGTGTCTTTCATATGAAACGTACTTGAATCAGTGCATGTGTATTTAAACAAGATAGAAGAAAAAGTATGTTCATTGAAGTTAAATGATAGACATAACCAATATACTTTACTAATTATTCTTATTTCAAAAGTCATTAACTTTCTGGTCACCATGTCATTAGTCTTGAACACATTCTTATTTTATTGATAAGAGGTTAATTTTTAATAGTAAAAGTTTGAGTGAATGATGAAAATATCTATTAAGAAACATTAGCATTAATGATGTACTAGACCTTTAAAATAATGAAATTATATCAAAAGATATATTAAGTTCAGCCTTTCCTTATCTACAACACTATCTACTGTGTACTGATCTCTTATGGGTATATTTTAATGGGCCACAAAGGGCAGAATGAGGTTATCAACAAAACTAAGCTAATGAAATACAATAAAGTAGTTCTTGTAACTGTTATTATTCATTCCAGTAAGAGTTCATCGATAACACTACTAAACTATACAAATATGAGAATTTTTAAAGGAAACAAAATCATACAATTTAATAAAAGACTTTTCAAATACTCAATTCCACATACAAAAATCTATATAAGATTAAAAGGAGTAAATATACAATGATTCAGTCCGCTCTCTCCAAATAACTGTGGAGAATGCCCTGTCCATTGGGTAGATCAGAGTAGGGGTTTGATGTTTACTACTTGTGTTGTCCTTGGTTAGCACAATAGTTTGATCCACTCTGCCTGGGCCCCAATCTACCCATCACAAAGTTCTTTTTGTAGGTTTCTAGGACCCTCTGGGTCCTTCTATTTCCCCATCTCCTATATTTCTCTTACCTAGCGTCCCAGTAGGATGTCTTCACATCTATCCCAGTCTCCTGGTAAGTGAAGACTTTCGTAGGACATGCCTTTTGGGCTAGTGCCCAATTATAAGTGAGTACATACCATGTCAGTCTTCTGCTTTTTTATTAACTCTCTCAGTATGATTGTTTCCAGTTCCATCCATTTGTCATGCAGGCTACCAATAAGAGACTTGATAGCCTACAACCATATAGTGGGGGAGGAAGTCCCTCTCAGTCTTAGACCTAGGGGAGGGAATAGAGTGAAAGCAGGATGGAGGGAAGAATGAGAGGATAAAAATGATGGGATAACAATTGAGTTGTAATCTGGATTAATTAATTAAATAAAACAGTACAGGGATTAGAAGATTTCACTCACACTGAAGAGAACAGTAAGAAGTTCTACAGTAAGATACTTATAATAATGTGAAATGTTATCTTCAAATTAAATACACTCACCTGAGATACACCTCAGAAATTCTTTAAGACTTCTAAATACCATCTTTAGTATGAGACGTTCAGGTAAATATAAAAGATAGTGTTTTATGAAATGATCTTATAAATTCTAATTTTAATAGACTCGCAATATGTTGCTCAATTTTGATCATAATTAAACTATTTTGTGAAAGATAAAATGACCATATTTTCTATTCAGATGACTTGGAGAAAAGTTTAAATAAATTCTATGTATTTCTACTCCTAAATTATTTCTATAATTTTCAATTGATGTAAAATTTAAAACCCATAAAATTTGTCATTTTACTATGAATAATGAGATGGCATTTAATATACTCAAAATACTTACTAACTGCCACCTCTGCGTCAGTATTGAGGCTTTGGGCTTTCCCTCCTTTGCCTCAGTGACACTGGGAATGTAAACATGAGCTTGGACCTTCATTAATATTTAAATTGCAATATACAAGCTGGAGGCATCTGGCTTTTTTTAGACTATGCTTTTTAAAATAAAATTACCTTCTCTTGGGTCTAAGGAATAGAGCCTAAGTTTATCCTCAGTCACAAAAACTGAAACCAGACATACTACTCAACCCAAAACATTGCAAACTGTTGTCCTTTTCTAAGACTTAATCCATCCACCTGAACTTGTCAATAGACTGGCCAGGTATCTACCCTTCCCTCCAGCACCTTTCCTCCTTCAGGAATCCTGATTCACCTAATACCATACTAAGGAAATGGAAAGAGGAATTATCGCCATAACAAAACATCCACTCAGAATAACCTTCTCAGTGTAGTAACCTAACAAGGCTTCCATCATGTAACACTGCCCTTTTTCCTGAGTTACTCAGGGTGGTGTTTGGAATGAGAGAAATCCCCCATAGGCCCTACCCTTTGAACACTTATTTTCTACTTGGTGATACTGTTTGGAGAGGCCATGTGGAGTCTCAGCCTTGCTAGAGTAAACATGTTACTGGTGCTTTCTTGAAGACATTAGTTTTCCTTGGCTTCTAGCTCTCTCTACTTCACTCCGGCTGAAGATGTGATCTCTCACCTTCCTTCTCTGGCCACCATGCCTGCCTGCTGCCATACCTTCCCCAAGAAGGATGCTTAAGCTTCTGTAATGATAAGCCCACATAACCCTTTTCTTGTGTAAGTTGCCATGGTAATGGTATTTTATTACAGCAACAAAAAATGTCATGAGTATATTGAAAAAAAATATTATTTTTTCATTTTCTGGGCATGCTGTCCTTGATGCTATGGGATGCCTCAGTGTTTTCATTTTTCTTGGAAGCTACCCAATCTTTCAACACTGCTTGTCTGCCAAGTGGCTGCTTTTAAAGTGTGTTTGGTGTTTTCTGTTGGATTCAGTCTTCTTCTTCCAGCAGATGCTTATCTGACCTATTGATATTCTCTTAAATTCCAATAAAATTGCTCTCAAGCTTCCCTCAAATTCCATTTCTAAATTATCTTATTGACATATCTAGAAATGCAAAGGTGTCCCCCCATTTCCACTGTTAACATATGTAGTTGGAAAGCATCTATGTCTCTCCAAAAGTAATCTTGTATGCAGAAATCATGCCATCCTTCTGGTATCTATCACAATTTACCACACAATTTTAAGGAGTAAAAATTGAATGAATTTCATGTAAACTATTACCTAACAAGAAAAATATTCAGCTATATTCCGTCCATTTCTATCTTTCAGAATAGCTTGAATAGAATCGGTATTAACTTCTCTTTGAAGGACTGGTAGAATTCTGCGCTGAAACCATCTGGCCCTGGGCTTTTTTTTTTTTTTTTTTTTTTTTTTTTTTTTTTTTTTTTGGTTGGGAGAATATCAATGGTTGCTTCTATTTCTATAGGCAAAATAGGGCTGTTTAATTTGTTTATCTGGTCTTGGTTCAATTTTGGTAAATGGAATCAGTCAAGAAATTTGTCCATTACACTTAAATTTTCAAATTTTGTGCCATAAATGCCTTTGAAGTAGGTTCTTACGATTCTTTGTATTTCTTAGGTGTCTGTTGTTATGTCTCCCTTTTCATTTCTGATTTTGTTAATTTGGATAGTGTTTCTCTGTCTTTTAGTTAGATTGGCTAATGGTTTGTCTATCTTGTTAATTTTCTCAAAGCACCAGCTCTTGGTTTTGTTGATTCTTTGGATTGTTCTCTTTGTTTCTTATAGGCAATAAACTTCGAACCCCTACCAAGACCTAGCCAACGAACATGATATTCTCCATCGTTGAGTGGAGAGTGAGATCTGACTCTCACACGAACTCTGGTGCCCCTTTTCTGACCACGTCCCCTGGATGGGGAGGCCTGATGGCACTCAGAGGAGGGATAGTAAGTTACCAAGAAGATACTTGATATTCTAAGAGCATATATAGGGGGAGGGGGTCCCCTCAATCACAGACATAGGGGAGGGGAGAAGGGGGGAAGTGGGAGGGAGGGAAGAGTGGGAGGAAACAGGGGAAGGGCTAACAATCGAGATGTAATACGAATAAATTAATTAAAAAAAGAAAAATATTTGAAGCTACATTAAACTTATAAAGTTAATTATCTATTATAAGGAATTTTTCAAACCATGTATGAGTTACTTATCACATTATGGTAAACATTATAATGATTAGCAAAGGGAGAAATAAACATAATGTCACTTAAATCTTATTATTTTCTTTACAACACACTATAAAAGATAACTTTTCACCTTTAATTTTTACCCACACTCTCTCTTATCAACAGTTCTGAAGTAAAATTACACTCAACCTGCCCATCTTGCCAATGGCTCTCTCATATACACAACAGAAATTTCTGAACTGATAAGAACAGATATCACATGTTATCTAAGGCAAAAACCAAATAACGATAATACTCACAGTAAGCAGTTTTTAATGATTGGTATACTAATCTTTATTTTCAGTATGGAACAAAATGTATTAAAAAAAATACTAAGATCAAAATCAACAGTGTGAAAAAGAAAGGATTCAATTCAGATACTTGTCTTTAGATACAGTCATCTCTGGTGCAATGCTATTCTGTGTTTGTGTTTTCGTATCATTGAGTGTTCTCCAGATTACTAGCAGCATGAAATAAGAGTACAATTACTACAAAATCATCAGCTTTCAGAGCTCCTCAAGTTATCAGCACAGCAAGTAGCTAAGTACTTGAAAAAATTATAAAAATTAGTTCTTAGTGTTATAGTCAAGCATTTTTTTTTACACTTTTATTTAGATGTTTTGAATGCTATTCTTGGGATGATACTCACTGCTTTCTTATCCTAAGTGAGTCACAGGTTTGATCATTACCTATGCTTTAATAATTACTAGAAATTATGTAGAAGAAAAAAGAAAAGTTGCCAACATATAGCTTTAAAATGTTCAACATGATTAGCAATGAAAAAATTCAAATTAGGAGACCTTTGCTATTTTATTTCAACTGAGTAATTATGACTAAGATGAAGAAAATAAATGACTGTAGATACCATCAATGTTATATTTTTTATAAGGTGGTGTCATTCACTTATGAGAGTGAAGAATGCTTCAGTTTCTATGGAAATCTCCTTAGAGCAGTGGTTTTCAACCTTTCTATATGACCCAAGTACAGCCCTCTAGCACATATCCAAGGACTGTATGTTACTACAGAGATACTTACTCATTCATGTGCATTGTAAATGTATTCAAAATAACTGGAAATGGTCTCAATTTACTCACCAACAAATCACTGGATGATGAAAATGTATTGCATGTACACAGTAGAATTTCATTCATCGGTATACATAAATGAAATTATGAAGTTGATAAATGGGAAGGAAGAACTAGAAAAACTACATTGAGTAAGGTAAGTCGGAGACAGAAAGTCAAATATCTCATGTTCACTGACACATTTATACCCTAATTTGAAAGTATTAGATTTGTGAGTTTAAACTGGAGTGCCAATAGAAGCAATAAACAAGAGAGAGGCCATTTGGGTAGGGATGCACCACAGGTGACATGAAAATAGAGTGATAATGCTGAAGTAGTAATATCCAAGCACAGATGTGAATAGGGAGATGAGAGAGGTGAACAGGAAGGAAGAAAAGATTAAATAGAATGAATAAAGATGTATGTAAAAGGCATGGGAGTCTACTATATAGACAATGGGTAATGATGCTTTTAAAGTCACAACTCATTAAATAAAATTTCTAGTTCAGATGTGGAATACATGTTCATAGTTTCTTAGTGATGGAGACACATGCAGCCCTCAAAACAAGACAGCACTTTGACTGTCCTCTTTGTTGCTGACCAGAACAAGCTTACAAAGCCCAATTACTGAAGACGTCACACATTTTTTAAAGATATAAAGAAGACTTGCAACTAATGTAGAATCTTCTTTCCTGCCAGATATTTTTCAGTGTTAGAAGATCCTGTACAGGCTCCTGGGGAAGAAAAAAAAAATTCATAAGTACCATACAGAAATGGACTCTTTTGTGTTATGGTTTGAATGAAAATGGCCGCATAGGCTCTCAGGAAGTAGCATTATTGAGATATGTGGCTTTGTTGGAGTAGGTGTGGCCCCATTTAAAGAAGTGTGCCCCTGGGTATGGGCTTTGGAGTTTCAGAGGCCCAAGGAAGGCAGAGGTCACTCTCTCTTCTTGCTAGCTACCAAGCTAGATGTAGAACTCTCAGCTACTCTGTAGCACCACATCTGCCTTCATGTCACTACGCTTCCCTCCATGATGACAATAGACTAAATCTCTGAATGATAAGTCATCCCCAGTTGAATACCTTCCTTTATAAGAGCTGCCCTGGTCATGGATTCTCTGCACATCAATAGAAACTCTAAGTAAGACACCTTTGAAGTACAGTACCAACCTTCTATAGACGATATGGCTGCACATGTAATAGTGACACAATTGTTTCAGAGAGAAAGGACAGATTCTCTAATGGTATTTGTGTCCAACCTCAAAAGCAAAACAAAACAAAAATCAAATGAAAACAGACACTCATGCCTGTTGGTGTTTGAATAAGAATGGCCTCCAATAGACCAATGTGCTTAAATACTTCGTACATAAAGAGCGGCAGTATTAAGAGGTATGACGTTTTTGGAGTAGGTGTGGCCTTGTTGGAGAAAGTGTGTCAGAGTGGTGTTAAGCTTTGAGAACCCACATGTTCAAGCTAAGCAAATCACACCATTCACTTGTGCTGTCTATGGATCAAGATGTAGAACTCTCAGCTTCTTTTCCAAAACCATGCCTGCCTGCAAGCTGCCATGCTTCCTGCCATGACCATAATGGACTAAACCTCTAAAATTGTAAGCCAACCTCAATTATGTGCTTGGCTTTATATGGTCATGTTGTCTCTTTACAATAAAAGAAATACTAACTAAGGCTATGCCTGATACTATCAACACATTCCAAACCCTGTGAATGATGGAAACTTAACACTGTTGTTTACATAAGTTGACAGAACTATATTTCCTTACATGAAGGAGCATGTGATCTGCTTTTTTTTTTTTGGACAGAGGTTTATAGTAAAGAGACTGCATGAGTCTCAGAAGAGATGTTGAACTTTGGACTGTTAGCTATGATTGAGGTAGGCAAGCAGATTCCTGAGTTCAAGGTCAGTCTACAGAGCAAGCTCCAGGACAGCCAAGTGAAGAAATCATTGAAAACAGAAAGTTTGGGAAGATGTAATAGAATAAGGGGACCACATTCCATTCCCAACAAGGAGTAGGACTTGGCAGCTGCTGCCACTTTGTTCTGGCCTTAACTTCAAGAAATCTCCCTCTGCAGCTAAGGAAAGTCACTGAAGCCAGATGTGTGGCAGAGGTGTTCTTGCAGGGGGCCCAGACAGAACAATGCATGATGCTGTGAAGGTGAAGCATGGACTGCCAGAACTGTGGGATACCTGCCAAAAAATCTGCTAACAGTAAGTGAAGCATGCCCAAGAGAAAGAAGTGCATTGCAGTTTACATTACAAAACTGAAAGGCAACATAAAGATACTGAGTTAGGTGTTTGGAGCTGGTTTTTGGTCTAGCATTTCCTCACTGGGCTCCCTTCCCTCTGTTTTGGAATAATAATGTATATCCAGTGCCATGATATGTTGGAAGTATACAATTTGCTTTTTGCTTTAGCTTTTATATGGGATTATAGTTAAGAGATTAAATGATATCTCAAAAGAGACTTTGAACTTTGGGTTTTAAACATTGTTGAAACTGTGATAAACTATGGTATCTTTTGATGTTGGAATAAAATCATTTTTGCAGTATATTATTTTAATTACTTTCATTCAATACAATCAGTACAATTATTTGAATACTTTCAAGGGAGAAGTTGACATTTTTTTTAGGAGAAAAACAGCAGCCTATGAAAAGTCTTCATTTTTATTTATGCAAAAATAATTGGAATTTCAGGTATAATTCACAAAATTATATATATATATATATGTACTTAAAAACAGTTAATTAAAAATATTGGCACTGAATTTGAAAAAGAGCAAGGAGATGTTATATAGAAGGATTTAGAGTGTAGAAGGGGCTGGTCTTGGTGGTATACACTTTCAAGCAAGCAACTGGGAGTCAGAGGCAGGTGGATCTCTGGGAATTCCAGGCCAGCTATGTCTACAAGCAAGTCTAGGACAGACAGGCTTAACACAAAGAAACCATTGCTTGAAAAAACAAACAAACAAACACAAAACAGTCTACAGTGAAGAAAGGAAAGAGAGAAATAATGTAACTATATTATAATCTCAAGAATAAAAGATTGTATTTTTTCCAATTAGACACTCATATTCTTTGTTTAAATTTTGAAAATAAAACAATGTTTAATATTCCAGTAATTTCTTCAAGAATGATCTTTAAAACTTGTATTGCTATATATTTCCATTGCTGCATTTTATATGTACATGTTTGAACAGAAAACTAAACATATATTCTCTATATCAGGATTAAAAATATGAATGAATTTTGTGAGTAAAATAGGTGGTGATAAGGAAAAGGAATGTGAAGAACAAAGACTTACTGAAGAATGCTATGAAGAATTATAAGTGAAAATCAAAAACTTGTAACAATGTATCTATAGCTCACTCAAGTAAAATCAGTGGAGAGAAGCTTTATGAAAATGCACTTTGACGACAGATTGCCATTATGTACTACCAACTGAAGGAGATGGATGCTCATTATGACTTTCATCTCACAAACATTTCCATCCAGTGTTTTTTGAAACCAAGGAAATATTGCACATTCTGAGCCTTACAACGAGCGTACTAAAGAAAGCAGGTCACTCACAAAAGCCTTTTTAATTTGACAGGGAATTACAGAAACATTTGGTGCTCTTTAACTGTTGTCACAGCCATCTATTACATTAAGAACAAGTTGATTTTAATATTTGTCAAATTAAAAAGCATTGTATCATGCTAACCTTGGGCATTCATTTACATAATTGGCTCTCTGCTTGCTGTGTATTATCTGACACCCTCATTTGATTACTGTTCACTTTTTTTCTGAAATTTGAAACAGTGTCTAACATAACCTGCATATTAATATTTTGTGTTTGTCATGACGTATTTTATGGAGCCAAGTTGCAACAAGCTATATTTTTTTGTTATAAATCCTAATATATGACACTTGCTTTACTGTTTTTGAAGAGTAAAAGTTTAATACAGATTTTTTTTTTACATTCAATAAGAGAACAACAAAATTGGACTCTAAAGATTACATTAAATAGTTAAGGTATCCAATTCTTGGAGTAGGATTAAAAAACATAAATGATCGTGAACATCATCATCATCATCATCATCATCATCATCAACATCATTATAATTTATAGTGTGACTGCAGTTTTTTCTCCATCATATCCTCCTAGTCTTTCCCCTAAACTTCCTGTCTGTCTTCCCCCTTCCCCATTCGCTCCTCCCCCCTCCTGTCTCTTTAGAAAATCACAGGCCTCCTATGAATATCAGCCAAACATGGCTTATCAAGTTGAAGTAAGACTACTTTCATATTTTGGCTGGATAAGGAATCCTAGTAGGATACAGGGGGATTCAAAAGCTTGTAAAAGAATCCAAGACAGTTCTGTTCCCACTGTTAGGAGTCCTACAAGAAGATAAAGCTATACAATTGTAACATATATGCAGAGGGTCTAGCCTAGTTCTTGAATGCTCACTGGTTGTTCCTTCAGTCTCTGTGAGCTCCTATGAGCCCATTGTATTTGATTCTATGGGTTTTCTTGTGGTGTCCTTGACTCCTCTGGCTCCTATAATCCTTCATCCCTCTCTTAAAGAGGAGTCTCTGAGCTCTGCTTAATATATGACTAGGAGTCTCCATATATCTGTTTCCATCAGGTGTTGGTTAAAGCCTTCCTGATGACAATTGTGTTAGGCACCAGTCTATGAGTATATCAAATGTTATTAGGAATCATTTCATTGAAGTCCTTTCTTTCAGGGAAGGAGGCAGTTGTGTTTGGTTCTATTCTAGATCTCTGGGATATCCAGGCTCTCGATACTGGCTCATATAAAAAAAAATTATAAAGAACTCAAGAAATTAAACACCAACAAGCAAAATAATCCAATTGAAAAACTGGGTACAGATCTAAACAGAGACTTCTCAATGGAAGAGCCTCAGATGGCCAAGAAGCACATAGAGACATGTTCAACAGTTTTAGTCATCAGGAAAATGTAAATCAGAATGACTCTATGATTCCATCTTACACTTGTCAGAATGACTAAGTTAAAAAGCACAAGTGACAGCTCATGCTGGAGAGGATGTGAAGCAAGGGGAATAGTCTCCATTGCTGGTGGGAGTACAAACTTGTACAGGCACGTTGCAAATGATTTCTTAGAGAATGAGGTATCAATATACCTCAAGAACAAGCTTTACCTCTCCTAGGCATAAACCAAAAGTATGCTTCATCTTACCACAAGGACATTTGCTCCACTATGTTCATAGCTGCTTTATTTGTAACAGGAAGAACCTGGAAACAATCTAGATGTCACTCAACTGAAGATTTTGAAGATTTGGTAATTTTTTAAAATTGAGGCTATCACTGAGCTATTAAAAGCAATGATGTTGTAAAATTTGCCAGCAAGTAGATGAAATAAAAAAAAAAAGCATCATTCTGATTGAGGTAACCTAGACCCAGAACAACAAATATGGTATGTACTCACTTATAGGTGCATATATACTGTAAAGTAAAGGATAATCGTGCTATAGTCCAGACAGCCAGAAAATTAATTAACAGTTCATGGGGACACATGAATCTTCCTGGGAAGAGGAAATAGAACAGGTATCACTGGCCTGGAAGGGGGAAGCGGGCATTATAGGAACAAGAGGGATCAGGTTAGGGCAGAATGGAGGGAGTGAGTACTGGGAGAGTTAACTGGACTTCAGAAAATTTTAGAATTATATAAATTTAATGTGAAAATTTTAGGTCTCTTTATCATTGGGTTTTTGGTAGCAACAATCAAATCAATTATTTTCTTATTATACCAAGATGTTGGCTATAATTTTGCTGTAATGATTTCTAAGACATAGAACTAAATGGTGATTATTTGCGCTTTTATGTTGCATAAGCATGTTTTAAATGGTGTTACCTGCTATATATTGAAAACAAGAATAGCCAATATTGACATAAGCTTTAGTTTCAGACTCCTTCAATTTTTCCATTGCCATCAACCCAGAAATCTGTATGAGGTACTTCTTGGTAACTGTCCTCTTCCGTAAAGCATATTGAATGGACATATTGGATGGACTTCTACCACTTATTCCCCTGTACCTTAGGAAGACTGCAAGTCATACTCTTTCACAGCTGTAGTAAAACTGTACAGAATACACATGTGTATGCTCTAAATTCACCAGCTATAGTTGTCTTTGTGTAACAGTCTGAATGGGAAATGCCCCTGGTCTATGGAAATTGGTATTACCGAGTGGGCTAAAAGGTAAATTCCTGACTCCTGATCAGGCTGCTTTTTGCCATCCCTTTAAGAGTGGACTATGACTCTCTCAAACCATGAGTCAAAATAAATCCTAAAATTAATTTGCCTCTTGTAATTATTTAATCATGGAGAAAGAAAGAGCAGAACAACTGTTATACTAGGGATAAGCAGCTTGAGTCATGCTTGGTGCCTCATGAGCTCACACATGCACACACACACACACACACTCACACTCACACAAACACACACAGAGGGAGAGACAGACAGACAGACAGACAGAGAGACACATAGACACAGAAACAAAAGGAGACAGAGAGAGACAGAAACACAGAGACAGAGAGAAAGACCGAGAGACAGAGGGAGAGGCAAAGACAGAGATAGAGAGAGGCAGAGAGTTTGTGTGCATATCTTTACAACTTTGGCCCCTAGTTGAGTCTTTTCCTTTCTCTTGCTCCATTGAGTGATTGAACACAAAGGTGTTGTGAGTTTCCCATACGTTTTAATTGTATTTGGTAGGACTTAAAGTACAAAAGGCATAGCCACTGAATGTGTCTCAAAATTTCAGCTAGACTCAGGTCAGGCTGGAGACTGGATTGCTGATAAAGAGATAAAAGTCTACAGTCAGCCTTCCTTTGTTACCCATAAAATAAAGTTTTTTTTTCTACCAGAAAGAAATATGTCCCTTACCTCTTCCTCTCTCTTGCAAGTGGGGCATCGTTAGGTTACATATTAAAAATGCCTGATAACCCACAGGTCCTTTAGGCCCCACTAACATGCACCTGTTATGCATACTAAAGGCCCCACTTAGCCTTCTGGCTCTGTGACCTCCATCACTTCTCTCCAGCTCTCTTAGTTCTTAAGGTGATCAGGATTACAACTTTTCTCTCTCTCTCTCTCTCTCTCTCTCTCTCTCTCTCTCTCTCTCTCTCTCTCTCTCTCTCTCACTTAGCAGCTTGGTCTTGCCTTTTTCAAAAACTGCAAGTCCCCACAGCCACCCATCAGTCCTCCTACTCTATTTTCCCCAGCACCTCCCAAGAAAGATCATTGACAGTTCAGAAAAAAACAAAAAAACAAGACACCACCACTACCAGCAATAACAACAATGAAACCAACCAACCAAACAAAACTTTTCTTTTGTGACAGAGAGAATGGATCAGTTCAATGGTTACACTAAACTCTCACTTACAGTATTAGTATTATTTTCTCATAATGCTGAAAGAAATTATTTCTGTTACTTTACATGAGAAGCTGTTTGTTCTGTGTGTTATTTATAAGTTCACTCAAATATATCTGATCTCCTGGTCAAGCTCTCCTACAAGCCAAACATAAATCAGATAAGAAACACAGAGTTGTAAGAAAGTTATTCATATTTCTTGTGTAAGGGGGTTGCCAGGTTACAGACTACACACTGGTAATACGCTGGTTGCCAGAAAAAGAAAGTATCCTGAAAGTCACACTTAAAGCATCTATGGTCACATGCCCTGGAGCCATGTTAGGGCTTGAATTTATATCAATTCTCAAATGTGATCTAAAGATCTCATCACAGAGAATGAAAGCATGTAGAAGAAACTCTTGTAGAGCAAAACATTTCATCTCCTGGAGAAAGGTGGTGGGAAGGAAGGGATGCTAGGGATATTTGATCCCATTGTGAACCCTGAGATTGTGAACTCTAAAAACCTGTTTCTGATTGTAGAGTGGTTCAGCCCTAGCACACACCATTAATCAAAGACATCTGTTTATTCTAAACAGATGGTTATTCTGTGGCTCAGCACTAGCCCACATATTTAATCTAAGAGCTTTCTGTAAACTGGATTAAATAAAGACAACCATAGGTCAAGAGGTAAAGTAAGCAACCAGCTGACAGCACATGGAGGTGGGACATTGAGTGAAGGGTGTTTTAGACAGCATAGAGAAGAGGAAGGGGCTTTGTGCTTTTTCCTTCTGGGACACTGAATGATTAGGAAGGTCAACTGTGTTCTTTCTCTGCCTCTCTGAGCTAGTAGGATTTCTTGCCAGCATCTGGCCCCTGAGTCTCTATTTGTAAAATTGAACATTTAGGATTTAGTATTTTCTTTCATAAGACAACAGAAAGAGAGAGAGAGAGAGAGAGAGAGAGAGAGAGAGAGAGAGAGAGAGAGAGAGAGAGAGAGAGAGAGACAGAGGCAGAGACAGAGACAGAGACAGAGACAGAGAGACAGAGAGAGACAGAGAGAGACAGAGAGACAGAGAGAGACACAGAGACAGAGACTCAAAGACAGAGACAGAGTGAGACAGAGACAGGAAGATTCAAAGCCTCCTCCCTCTCTGGATGTTTGCATGGATGCTAAAAAGCTGCACATGAGAGCTAAAGTAGTAGAAAGGTCAGAAAAGCTTCAGCCATGAAGTCTGATAATACGGCTATCTGGACATGACCTGAGCAAGGACAACAGCAGACATGCTAACATGGAAGAGGAAGGGCTCAGGAGTCCTCAATCCTAAACAAAGAACAACAGATAACTAAGGAATGCTTTAAAAAGGGAAAATAGTCTTCACCAGAAGAGACCACACCTAGTGTTTTCCCAATACCAATTGTCAATCCTAAAAACATATACAGACAGGTACAAATTTATAAATGCTGAGAAGGATACACACACACACACACACACACACACACCAGAGATGTAGATAGACAGATAGTAGATGGATAGAGCACAGATCTCTTCTTAACAAAAACAAGGAAGAATATATAATAGAGCCTTCTGAGAGACCACGGCTGGGAAGACATGGGGACATTTAGGTTGTCTCAAATTCCATGTTCCAATGTAGAAGCAGTTTCATGAAGTTTTTATAGATTTACAGAACTATGAAAGTCATTAAATCAAGATAAGTTTAAAATAAGTTGGTGGGTACGTCAGAAAGGTTATCACAGATGGGGAAGCTTTTCTGTAGGCTGAAGATGCTGTCCGATGACATTGTTAGATTTTGAGTGATGGAAGCTAGTGGTCTACTAAATTCATTGATTCCAAATAAGGACTTTATTTTTATGTACTGTTCACAAAATGTTAATTCAATACTGAAGTGGTGGGCAAATAGTGCCTGTTCCAGAGGGTAAGAAAGACTTTTAGTATAGTAAAATTACCATAGTAATATAATTAGCCTCTGGTTCTAACAAGTCAGTGAATCTCTGCATTCACAGATTAGTTCCAAGAGTTATATAGAATTCCTATATATATGTATATGAACAACAATTAAAGAAAACAGAAAATTGGGTTGTACATTTGAATGAATGCAAAGGGCTAATATGAAAGGAGTTGGAGGGAGGAAAGAGAAATGAAATAATTGTTATATATTCCTGTAAGCTTAGGTACATCTAAAACCTACTTCACTTGGGGTTCTTACATGCCTATACTGCCTTTCCAAGCCTAGATAGAAGAGAATGGATGTTAATAGGGACAGTAATGTAGACCTTTTTAGACTCATTTCCTAGAGGAAGATTCCACTCTTCATCCTCAAGATTTCATCAGAAACATAGCAATAGGAATAAGCAGCAGCAAGAGCAAGAGAATGCACAGCAGCCTCTTCAAAATCTTCCCCGAGCATAGAGCATCTCTCTCTAGGAGCCTCTCTCTCTAGGAACGTCTCAAAGTGAAGGGACAAACAGCCAAGCAAGGCAAAGTAATGCAAAAGCCAAGCCTTGGTTTGAGAGCTCCTACTTATCTCTTTTCAGAGTCCATACTAAGATGTTTATTACCTGGAAAAGACCATGGCCCCTCAAAACACCGTTCCCCTACTAGTGGACAAACATCACATACGCGCTCACAAGTCTGTCTCCTGACAACAAACATCAAGCATTCTCAGAAAAGTATGTTTCACATCTGTCAAATGGGATCAAAAGAAAACCATGTCTACACCTACTACATATTCATATGGTCTTTCCTGTTGAGTTAGACAGCTCCAGAAATGTGTTGGCAGACATATCTAGAAGTACACTTTGTTAATGTAGACATCTCTCAGAGTAGTCAAGATAATACAGAAGTGTGTCTGTGAGTGTGTGTGTGTGTGTGTGTGTGTGTGTGTGTGTGTGTGTGTGTGTAATTACTGTAGATGTTCCACTTTGTATTTGTTATGGAAAGAAAACAGTAAGTGAAAATGTTCCAATTTCTTCATTCTATAAACTTTAAAAATGATAATATATATAAAACAGAAGATATAATAATATAATAATAACACATTAAAAATCATCAAATATTTACAAATGATACCATCAACATTGACCTGTATCTGAGCCCACCTTTCTCTCTCCATTTTCAATCTGAGGCATGTTGGCCTCTACTCAGCATCTTCTTCCTTCTGCTGTAGACTCTAGATCTTGCAATACAGCTGCCTCTAGGTCATAGGCACTCAACTGCTTCTGGAATTTGTGTTGTTTCCAGCTGCAGTTGAAGTTGTACTTACTTCTCCACTACTTCTTTTTCTTGTAATTAACTGAACATACCTTTCTCATGGTCACAGATGGACTAGCTCTTATTCACTAAAGGTTAAAAGATGAGTTTAAAGAAAGTTAGCGAAGGTGCACATTTTCATTGCAAATATGAATACTGTTTGTCTCTCTCCTTTGAATAACTTTGAGTAATGGAAAGGGTTCTCTCTACATTTCTCTTATTATCACATTGTCAAGATTGTCCTAGTCACATTATAAATCACAATAAATGTTTTAGGGCAGGATGACCTTTACTGTATAAGAGAATCAATACTATCACTTTAAATTTACAAAGGAGCTATATTTTGGAATGTAAATGTCCATCCAACACCCATGTATATGAGCTTTCATGTCTAGCCTATGGTGTTATTGGAAGATAAAAATAAGTAGGGATGTGACTGAGAGTGTAGACTGGAGGAAGATGTTTTAAAACTAAGCCTGTTCCTGATTATTTTCACTTCTTGGCCACCATGTGTTGAACTTACTTCTTTTGCATACCAGAGTACTGACGCATTGCCACTTCACTATGTACTAAAAGCTCTAGCCATATCAACACATTGCTTCTTTTAAGCTAATTATACCTTTTATTCTGTAAAAGTAAAGGCAAAGTAAGTAACACAAAAGTAAAGCCAAAATAATGGCCTATTAGGTGATGTGCAAAGCAGGAATCATGGTTTTACCATTTAGCAAGTATGGTGCTGACAATTTAAACTAAGGCAAGTGAGTGTATAAAATTATATTTTTATAGAGTACTTTAGTACTAAACCTACAGAAACACACTAAGAATTCAATAAAAATGTAATAAATGAGATAATAAAATGTATAATGGTTACATTTTGCAAGATATTCTAAAAATAAAAATTAATTCACTCAAATACTAAGAATTGAAGTGTAAATTGAAATAATGTAGTCATCGAATTTTATAATTGAGAATTGTATACATGGAATACTGAGAGACACTCCCGCATGTTTCTATAAGTAAGCAAAGTAATAAACTTATTGATTTATTAAGCTGTACTTTGATAGAGTCATGTCTTGGATCTCATCATGGCTTCCCTAGAGTCATCAGTCAGCTTTCTATATTCCCCTTAGGAAAAGTAAAAGTACAGAGCAATGCTGATAAATGTGATCTCTGTGAACACATTTAAATGAAGTTTGATATACTAACAGTAATAGGCAATAGAGAGTTATCTATATTCCAAGTATAAATAATGTGTAAATGACATGAAGTGACAAAACCATTATATACTGCACAGAAGTTGAGATAAGATCTTGAAATTGTATATGAGGGTGTGTGTACTCAAAATCTAACAAAATAATAAAATGTTCTCTATTGCAAGAAAATGTTAAAAGAATACACTCAGATTTGCCTGCAGATAAGTAAATATGTTACTTCATGCATAAAGAAATATAATAAAATAAATTTAATTCCTCTTTAGAATAAACCTGTGAGATAAATAAATATGTTGAACAATTAACATACTGTGCAATAGATATATGTCGGTCAAACTTAATAAAATAAGCAACAGTGTAATATTGTATACTCCAGAGAAAAATTAAGGTAATTCATATCAGGAACCTTTAAATGTATTTTATTATCTAACACATGTGGTGAAATTAACTTAGCAAAAATACAGTTATTATTTAATTCTTTCTGCACAAGCTTTTTGTCAAAACTGCTTTTGTCATACTCTAACTTATATTGAAGCCATAGCTAATTTCTCTTCTCCAGCCTATACATACCACATAGGAAATATTAAAAAGTTAAACTGAATAATAGATTTTTAAAACATGTGAATAGTCTATAAACATTTAATGAGCTTTTGACAATGAATGTTATTTTCAAAAACAATGAGTATATGCCAACAAGATAGAATTACAATTTTTCTCTGTTGCATTTAGAATTTCATTCTTTACAATAACTACAAAAAGAGAACATGTAAACACTGTTTCACTTTGTAGCTTTTTTTCTGTAAATAAATTCAAGTAAATACACATATACTTAATTGTATATAGTTATTCAATAGGCTTTATGATTCTCACTAATAATTGAAAACTTCAAGGATAAAAATGGAATCCTTTGTATGCGATGCTGGAATACCTGAGGAGAACTGACATTTTGGAAATAATGGGGAAAGAGGAGTATAACAAAACTGATAATCATATTAGAGTTGAAGATACTTCAATATTCACTAATCAGGACAGAAAGAACTATATCACAAAAGTATCAAGTAAACTCTTACTTTGAAATATTACGTGTTAAAAAGAGGAGGAAATAGCACTGTAGAAATCTACTTAATATGGAAGAGACTATTGCAAGATTTAAATAAATAATCATTTCTGCTTGATTGAAAGAAAAACTATTTTATACTAAAAAGTTCAGAATTGTTGCCTATAAAAAGAAGGCAAATTAGAAAAAAGAAACTAATATAGAAAATGACAAAGGTGCTATAATCTGCTACTAAAGGCACTGAAAATGACCTTTACAGCATATTAATACATAAGAATATAATGTAAATCATGCAAAGTGGAGAGATAGAAGATACTAAAAACATACACTGTTAAAAAAAAAAGGAAGAATTTGTCCTCTGAGATGAAAGACAATCCTATAAAATAAAAATATCATCTGGAGGCATCTCCATCTTTGATCTCAAGCTGTATTATAGAGCAAAAGTACTAAAAAAACTGTATGGCACTTGTGTAGAAACAAACAGGTGGAGCAACGGAATCAAAGTGAAGACCCAGAACTAAACCCACACATCTACGGACATTTGATTTTTGACAAAGAAGCCAAAATCGTACAATGGGAAAAAATAATGTGTTGAACAAATGGTGGTGTTCTAACTGGATGTCTACATGTAGAAAAATGCAAATAAACATTTACTTATCATGCTTCACAAAACTATAGTACAAGTGGATTAAAGGTCTCAACAAAAAAAAAAACAGATTTATTTAGAAAATTAAATTTTTTAGAAGAAAAAGTGAGGAGGAGCCTTGAGCTCATTGGCACAAGAGACAATTTCTGAGCTGAATAGAAAACCAACAGCTCAGACACAAAGATCAACAACTAATAAATGAGACCTCATGAACCTGAAAAGCTTCTGTAAAGCAAAGGGCACTATCAACAGAACAAAATGACAGCCTACAGACTGGGAAAAGAACTTTACCAACCCTACTTCGGACAAAGGGGTAATATCTAGTTTAAGAACTCAAGAAATTAAACTTAACAAACTAAATAATCCAATTTAACCATAGGGCACAGAACTAAGTAGAGAATCCTCAACAAAGGAATATTGAACGGTCGAGAAACAATTAAAAGAAGTGTTCAACTTCCTTAGTCATCAGGGAAATACAAATTAAAATGACTCTGAGATTCCTTCTTACACTCTTCAGAATGCATATGATTAAAAACTCAAGTGACAGAACATGCTTATGAGGATTGGAGAAATAAGGTACACTTCCACATTGCTGGTGGCAGTGAAAACTTATACAACCACATTGGAAATCAATCTGGTTGCTTTCTCAGAAAATTGAGAATAGTTCTACCTTATTACCCAGCTATACCACTCCTGGGCATATACCTGAAAGATGTTCTACCATATAACAGGAACATTTGCTAAACTTGTGTTAATAGCAGCTTTATTTGTAATAGCTAGAATTTGAAAATTACCTAGATGTTCATCAACTAAAGAATGGAAAAAGAACCTGTGGTATATTTACACACTGAAATAATACTCAGATATTAAAAACAAGGAAATCTTGAAATTTGCAGGCAAATGGATGAAACTAAACAGATCATCCTGAGTGAGGTAACCCAGACCCAGAAAGACATGCATAGTATATACTCATTCATAAGTGAATTTTGGCCAAATAATACAGGATAATCACACTACAATGCAGACTGAAAGAAGCTAAATAATAAGGAGCACTATAGGTAGAATGCTTAATTATTGTTCAGAAGGACAAACAGATTAGACACTGGAAGTGAGTGAAGAGAAGAAACAGTACAGGAAACTCCCATAGAGTTCATCTGAAAGACTCCACCCAGAAGAGTAGCAAAGCAGATGCTGAGACTCACAGCCAAACTTTAGAGTGGAGCTTAGGGAGTCTTATGGAATGTAGGGATAAAAGCACAGAAGCTCCACAAGAAGACCAATGGAAACACCGAATCCAGTCGGGGTGGTGTTGCAGAGACTGGTACACCAACCAAGGAACAAGCATGGTGAGTATCTAGACACTCTGCTGAGATGTAGTAGATAGGCAGAGCAGTCTAATTGTTGGTCCCAAAATATGGGGAATACTGACTACTAATGACATGGACTCTGCTGCCAACTCATGGGTCTTTTTCCCATGGTTGGGCAGGATTTCCAGCTACAGAAGAAGAGAATACAGGCAATCCAAATAAGACTTATTACTCTGAGGTCAGATGTTAGGAGAGGAGGGCTCTACTTTCTGAGGACTAGGGGTCGAGAGGGGCATGAGAAAGGAAGGCTGGTATCAGGAGGTGACAAGGGAGTGGGCTATGATTGGGATGTAACGTGAAAAAAATTTAAAAAATCAAAATAAATCATAACACTCCCACAAAAAACAAAAGAAGAACAAATACAACAAAAACATGTAACAACAAGGATATATCTCCTACAAGGAAAATATCTGGAATAACAGCAGTTGTTTTTCATAAAATAAACAGAACCAAAATCTTGCTACAACATTTTGAAATATATTTCTATTTTGTTATATATGTGCTTTGTGGAATAATATTTATGTACCCCACACATTTATCTAAAGTTCAATTTTTATGTGCAACTATAATATTGACAATGACTAAAAATGTAGAATCATTTAGAAAGTACACAAGAAGTGAAAGAATTCATGCTCAACAAAGAAGAATTCAACTGAATACTGAATGACTCCAATTAGGAAGATGTACAATATTCCCAATTTGTCCTTTTGACAATTAATCAACAAAACAAAACATTAGTACATGAACACCAATTATCAACTTTTTTCTCCATATTCAAATACATTTAGAAGACTATGGATTTTTCTATCTTAGAGAAGACAGTGGTAGCGTACCACAGATTCTAAGAAAATTAGCAAGCTCTGTAAAATGTATCCATGGAAAGTTTGGTAAGAATATGGAAGGAAAAATCATGAGGAGTGGTGAGCAACTTGAGAGTGTAGGCCCAATTGGACACTTCTGTGGAAGTGTTTTTGTGTTTGTATGCCTGTGGCAGGTTATTTTATGTTAGTTGAGATAAGAAACCTTTCACACTGTGGATGGCACCATTCCCTGTATAGGGTTCACAAGCTTGAATAAGAAAGATTAAAGTGAGCTTCTTACTAATAAGCATGAGTGCATGGCTCTCTGCTTTACTTAGGATATAACATAAATAGCTGATTCAAGACTCTGTCTACTTGATGTTTCCAGAATAATAATGGACTGACTGTGAACTGTAATTGTGAACAAAAAAAGCTTTCTTTCTTTCTTTCTTTCTTTCTTTCTTTCTTTCTTTCTTTTTTTCTTTCTTTTTTTTCTTCTTATTTCTTTCTTTCTTTCCCATCTAACTGTTTTTGTCAGGGAATTTTTTTACAACAAGAAATGAAACTAAGACCATTTCCAATGTTGCCTTTACCAAACTGCTATTCAATCAGTTAATTGGTTCATTAGTATACTTAAAATATTATCAGGGTAACATTTTTTTATCAAATAAAATAAGGTACAGTCACTAAGTTACATGGCATAAAACTACCAATAACCAAGTTGAGAATAATAATAGCATCCAAAAATTTGTTTCATGATATAAGATTCCCTGATATCATGAACACATTCATACTTTCTTTCAATTATTTTATTAATACATTAATAGCCTCTTCTGAGATACAAAAGTATAAAAGTGGCTAATTCATAAGTATTTCAAACAAGTACATTTACAATGTGTCTGTCTGTTTAATATATGTAATAACCATTCACTATGTATAGATTAATAACAAGAGTTTTATGCAGCAACTGGACGTGGGGGTAGCAGTTATATTTAGTACTACTTAAACACATATATATATGAAATTCTTTAGAATGAAGAAAATATTAAAAACATTTCAAGAGCCAGGGACAGTGGCATACACCATTAAATCTAGCATGCAGGAAAGCAGAGGCTGGTGGATTGCTGTGATTTCAAGGCAAGCAGGGTCTACAAAGTGAATCCAGAACAGTCAAGGCTACACAGGGAAACCCTGTCTCAAAAACCATCATAATATTTCAGGTACCTTTGGAAAGAAAATAAGAAGGGAAGGAGTAGAGAAGGAAATGTGAAAGGTGGGGGGAAGGAAACCATCTTGACACAGGGTTGTCATTCCAACAGGGAAGAGACAAGGGCAGACAGATGATACCCAGCCAATATAGCCCACCTGACTTCTATTCTGGCAAGAGACCCTCTTCCAAAATTTTTGAAAATGGCGAATGACACCTAAGAAATGATTCTTGTAGTTTTTCTCTGACCTATACATGTATGAATCCATTTGCACACACATGAAAATGCACATAAACACATAAATACAAAAATGCTGATCCCTGTATAAGTTTTAGAAGTGAAAGACACCTAAAAAATTATGTAATATATGCATTTATATACGCTGATGTACAAGTTAAATATAATTCTTTTGTTTTGTTTTGTTTTGTTTTTGGTGTTTTTGAGACAGGGTTTCTCTGTGTAGCCTTGGCTGTCCTGGACTCGCTTTGTAGACCAGGCTGGCCTCGAACTCACAGCGATCCGCCTGCCTCTGCCTCCCGAGTGCTAAATATAATTCTTTTTAAAATTGTTAATCATATTGACTTGATTTTTCCAAATTCTTTATATTTTTGAAAGGAAATATTTTATTTTATGGATGACTTATGTTCCAAACTCAATTTAAGTGTTAGTATATTTCTGTCTATAGTACATTAAATATAATAATCAAAAATATTTAAAGTTTTACTCATAACCCTTAAACAACATAATTTATAGTAAAATTAATTGTTAAAACAAACATAACAAGTGTAAGGAAAATTAGTAACATCAAGTATTTGTTATTTAACTTTAAGAGATAAAATATTCTGAAATTAAATAACTAGTGAGTATATCATTTACTGACATACTAAGAAAAACATAAGTTATGTAATTTTTAAACAAAGTTTAGAAATTAGGAAAAATTAATATGAAACTACAAACACATTGCCATAACCTAGAAAAAAAAGTGTTTCATTCATAGCTGTGTTGGGTATTTTCTTATTGCTGTTATGATTCTCTGTCTATAACAATTTATTGATTGTCTCTACATTTTCACATACAGGTAAAGCTTTGAGAAATTTCCCTCTCCCATGTTGGCATGCCCAAGATACTGTAAGTATACACATAATTAATTAATAAAGCATAATGTTGATATTTCATGGATGAAGCATAGCATCACAGTCATGTGTAGGCTTTGAACTTTTCAAACCATTTTATTTGAGTTCTTTAATGCTTATAGCTTCCTTCCAACCTACTACCATAGATAGAAGAGGAAAGAGGCTAATGGCAACAGGAGAAGTAGAACATTTTAGATTCAGTTCCTTGGAGAGATTCCACTGGCATAGTTGGCAGGATTCCAGCAGACCCATTACACATAAAACCAGAAATTCAGCAAAGGTGGCTACAACCATAGCCCCCAGAACCCAGAAAAGCAGCCAAAACCTCAAAGCCTTTGCTGGAGTGGTTCTCTCTAGGAGTGTCTTGAACAGGAGCGAAGAACAGCCAAACAGCTGAAAATGATGCCAAGCCCCAGCCTCTTGTTTTGAGCTCATGTCAACTGACAATCTCTAGGTCTTTTAATGCTGAACTGAACTTAGAGTTTTGTTAAAAGACTTGTTTTGGCTTATTTTGTTCACTATTGATTTGGTGTTGGGTAACCAAATGCTATGCTCTTCTCTCAGTGAAACTACTTATTTCCTTCTCAGTATTCCTTAGTTGTCTGTGTTACGTATTTTATTTATTTATTTATTTATTTATTTATTTATTTGTTTGTGTGTGCTTAGGTCTTAACGCTATGGTACCTCTTTTTTTTTTTTTAAATGTAGGCACTTAGCACTAAAAAGTTTCCTCTTGGGAATGTCTAATATGTTGTTATGTTGTGTTTTTGTGTTTTGTGTTATGAGTGTTTGATGTTGATGTGTTGTATTTTTATTATCATTCCATTACAAGAGTTGTTTAGTTTCTCTACTGATTTCTTTATTCATGTTATTATTCAGTAGTGTGTTGTTTTATGTCCATAAGTATTATGCATAGTTTCTGTTGCTTTAGGAATCTAGCTTTATTCTTTTGTAGTCAGACAGAAGACATAGAATTATTTCCATTCCCTATAATTGTTTAGATGTGCTTTGTGTCCTTATATGCAGTGGCTTATAAAGAAACTTTAAATCCTGCTCAGGAGAATAATTATCACTATTGTTTGGGTTGAAACCAAGGCTGAAACAAAGGCCTGTTTGATTTGTAATGTTTTTAACTCCAATACTGTCCAATATAGCTTCATATACACGAGCTGTCTCTTAGTGACAGTGGGTTCCCCATAGTAATGCTATTGGGGTTTTTGCTCTAGTTTCACATCTAATACCTTTTTTTTACATACTTCGGTCCATGCGTGTTTGGTGCATATGGGTTAAAAACCATAATAACATCTTGGTGTGTTTTTCCTTTAATTAGTACAAAATATCCCTTTTACATTTCCTGATGAGTTTATCTTAAAATTAATCTTTTGAAAATAGATATTACTGCTTTCATGTTTAATAATAAGATACAAGAGATAATTAGATAATAAGAGATAATAAGGTATCAGGCAGCAGATATTAGAATATATGAGTTATTAAATGAATATGAGAAGAGAAGGAAAGGGGAGAGGGGTACCCGAGAGAGAGAGAGAGAGAGAGAGAGAGAGAGAGAGAGAGAGAGAGAGAAGAGAGACAGGGGATAAGGGGATAAGAAGAGAAACAGTAAAGAGAGAGGAGAGAGAGAGCCATGAGGAGAGTCTGTTATTTTATATAGTCCTGGGAAGGGCCACATCCCCATGACTGGTAGACAATGGCATGACAGGTAGACACACTGAAGCAGAAGTCCAATATTCTTCATTTTTCCTATAATTAAATAAATTAAGCAGAATGTTTAAGACAGATCTGTCTACTGAAACAACTAAGGAGTCAGAAGCAAAAGTTCAAAGTTTCTTCTTTCTTTCAATGCAGTTAAGAATTACATCTGTGTATGATCTACCAAGTCCTACTTTGTCCTTCTAGTGCTGTGGAATGTAAATCAGTTCTGAATTCATGAGGCTTTGAGAGGCATTTATATTAACCAGAATGTTTGGATTTGAAGCCAATAATATATCTTTTCTGGAGGGGGGGGAATTATTTTTCCTGAGTAATTTTGTTTCTTTGTTTCTTTGTTTTTATAATTTTTTATCATAAAAATAATTTAACTCATTTGGTGGAATATTTGTAAATTAAGAAAATACAGATCTATTTATATCCATACGTGGTCAATATATTTTCTTACTGCAACTATACCCTTTTCCCAAAATATATTTTTGATTCCTGTGTCAAAATCAATAGACAAAAACTATGATAGCGTTCCCACTAATTTTTATTGGTCTACCAGCTACTTTATGTTGGCACATGATGCTTTAATGATTTTAGTTTTCTTCTACTTCACAGTCTCTGTCTCATTACCTGGATTAGATTATCTGAAATAGAGAGCATTGATCAAAATGGTTTTGAACAAATGTAGTCTTTTGTGGCAGAGAACACAAAATAATCCCTATATGTACTCATGAAATAAGCCCCTGGACACTTTTGTTTACATTGATAACTTTCTATTTTCTTCATTTACCTTAATGTAAAAGTATCTTCATTTGAAAAACGTATGATTATTCATAATTTAGAGTTAGTGTGATTTTTTTCTATGACTAAAATGTGACTTAGTCATTTTTTTTATTTAAATGAGAAAATAAATAGGGATAGGAAGTGAAAAAAATGTGCATGTGTTTTTCTATTGTTTTGGGTTTTTTTTCAGTTTAACTACATGAAAAACAGCATAATTAAGTTAATTATCTACAGTACTAGTTTATCTTTGATTATATCTTCATACACTAAATCAAATAGTAGTGGCCTAGTCTGTGGGAGATGACACAGATACATTAGAGGGAAAGGCAATATGAAGAAATTGGTCATGACTGTTATGATGCTGCCACATAATGAGAAAAGTCAAACACTATCAGAGTTTGAGAAAGCCAAGAAAAAATGCAATTTTGCCTAACTTTAATTTGAGATATCTTTTCTTTAGAATATAAGAGAACAATTGTCTTTCGCTTTAAGCAATAGGTATTTATTCATATGGTACTTCCACACTCAAAACAGAATACAGATTTAAACTAGAATCTTCCTCACTGGTACATTTGAAATTATGTACTAGTACATTTGTCTTGTCACAGCAATAAAAATAAGACTTATACATATTGCCTTTAAAATACACAATAGGTTATTAAATGTTCACAGTGTAAGATGATCTATGGTCATGTACTCAGAGTGTGTATAGAGTTGTTTCTCCTAATACAATAGAAATGCTATCTACTAGTAGAAAATAATTCTACTCTCATCTAAATTTTGGAGAATTTATATTGTGACTATTCATTTGATAATAGAAATAACCTGACGCTGTCCTTGCATTCCCGAAATATAAATGTATGTTTTTAGTTTTAAAAAACTTAGAAGACAATAACCAGAAATAAAACTAATATCACACATGAGGAATTTTATTTAATACTGTCCTTTGAAATTTACATAAATGAGATGTCTCAAATGATGGTAACATATTTCTTATGTATATCTATTAGTAATTCCAAGGGTTTAATACGTTTTTCCTCACCCCCAAGATTTCATGCCATTGAGTACTATTCACCACTCTGTCATCATCCCTGCCATTTGGTTTGCTTGAAACAAATTTAAAACATACTCAAAATCTGGTCTGCTTATGAGAATGCTTTTGAATCTCTACATTGTTCATAGTTTTGCACTAATATACCCAAAGAAAGGTCTGAAGCTGGTCAAGGTCAATTTATTAAAAAATGAACAGGTATCTCCTCGTTTTTTTGTATCAGGCCGTCTGTCAAACAGCCTGAACATGACTCAGTGAGACAGGTCAATCTGCCTTGATATTCATTCGCCCTTGAGCCCTTTCACTTCATCTGTCAGACTTCTCTCCATGGAAATAAGTCCCATTCATTTTTAATCAGTTGATATTGCTTCCCTCACTGATGGTCATCTAACACTTTGTCTGACTACATGAAATGCTCAGGAGACACTTCTGTGTTCAGTATGTTTTTTAAAAATCTTTCAAGGCATTATCCAGGGGGGAAACAAAAAAGGACCTGCATTTTCCATGGTCCAGCTCATTCCACATTTCTGTGCAGCCACTAAAAGTGAGTTTCAAGATTAGAAAGCATACGTATAATACATCATGTGCAGAGATTGCTCTGTGAGTCGAGGAAATTTCAGAGCAGAAAAGGTTGCTTGTCTTGTGAAAGGTTAGTTGCACATAGATAGTTCATATAACTCCCCAACCACAGCTTAATGCACTGAGTAATAAAGCACAGAACAGTGTTTGTTGCTTTTTTATAACTCCTCAAAGAGAGTTTTATAGATTCACTTTGGCTTCAGTTATATTTATTTATTTTAAAAATGGGTCAATGTCATATAACATGTTGGATGCTATTTCCTATAACTTTACTGAGTTGTTCTTTTTAAAACTATGTATCCATTACATTTTCAGTTCAGTGGTTTAATCAGAAATTACATATTGTTACAATCACTTTATTCTTCATTCTAGGAACACTTAAGCAAAATAAGAGAAAATAAAAGCTCTGTTCATGATTAAACTATATAGAAAAATTTATAATTCCTTCATTCACGCTCTCTGCCATTCTCTCATTGATATATACATTTCAACAGGAAAAAAAGAAAATCTTAAATATGTCTTACAGAATTTAGTGAAATATGAAAACTGTTATTTCCAGATGATATTAAAGTATAACATTTCAGAAGTGGAAAATATCAGTCTAATCCATGCTTTATAACATTTAAAATGTTCTGAACGTGTTTTCATTTCTGCATATATTACTTTAAACTATCTCAAATTATTTTCTGAAGTTTTTAATCCTCTAATTTCCCCTTTCATTCAAATGATCATATTACTTCGTATAGGAATTTGTGCATACAAAATTGGAACTCAATTTAATTGTATTAACCGTGAAATGTCTCATGCTTCGTGATTGTCCTTATTCTCTCTTTAATGTTTCCACAATATACTGGTATCTTATGTATGTTCAAATTATTATGCACTATTGTAAAATACAGATCACAAGTTTCTAAATAGGTACAGATGTTAAAATTAAAATGGATCAAGTTCCTTTTTATCTTTTTCTGGCTATAGAAAAATCATACATTACCTTTATACTGTTGCAGGACTTTTTATAGAGATGACAGGAATAAATATTAAGTATCCAACAATGTTCATCAATTACTGTTATTGATTAATATCATAGGCAAACTTATTTTATTATGTTCAAAATTATACTCAGTTATCGATAAACAGTTGAATGTTTGTTAAAATGTGAATAAATTATTTAACTTTCCTGAAACAACTTTTTTCTCATACTTCTGTAATCGCTTTTTAAAAAATCATTTCCTGATTTGACTGTATTCATCTATGTTATAGAATGTTGGAAAACACTTCTAGTGTGAGGCAGACATCTGAGGAAACTGGATGCATCGCAAGTGTGAGGACATGAATTCAGATCCTCTGCATGTATATGGGAACGTGGGGAATGGACCTATGCTACCAGAGTTAGTGGACAAAGACAAGTGGACCCCCAGGATTTCCTGGCCACACCATCTAGCAAAATATTGATTTCTATCCTAATTGAATAATACTGTTTCTAAAACCAATGTGGAAGGGGTTAAAAAAAAACCCAGATAACCAATATCGACTTTTGCTATATGCACAGGCATATGCTTGGGAATGCATTTCAGATGTGAAAAGACCTGCGTACACCACACAAACACAGATACACCAAACCTCATGTACACCAACACACTCAAATAATCTACATAACTTTCTCCTACGGATCCAGTTTAAAACAGCTAACAGAAGTCTCTCAATGGGAAAACAGCAAAGCACTTCATTATCGTCCTGTGTTTACAGAAACTTTTTGTGTATTTTGTCATTACTTTAATATTAAAAATTAAATTGTTCAACGCTAATTCTAGGTTCTAACATACCTACTTCTTTGGTAATGATATGAGACATAATGACATAGAATTCTGATTTTCTTCATTACTGAAAGTACATAAAGCAAACTAACTGAAATTTATTTCATTTTTGTAGAACTGTTGTTTTCCTTCAATTGATCATACTACAAACTTTCTTCCTGCCATATACTGTGTCATTATGCTAGGCATAAAGTACTGCTGCCACATATAGTAGTCTTCAATGATTTGTTACTGAGGTAATGAGCCAATTAATGAGATGTTAGGCCAATATTTGAGAAAGACTACTGCGATGACAATTAATTGAGTAATAGCAATTTATCAGAGTCATTCTTATGTATTAGAAATGAACAAGATTACTTAGTAATTACCATTTCTCTAATTATAAACACTCAACAAAAATAATAACAGAATTGAAAATGTGTACAAAATGGAGCTATGAAATTTTCTGTTTATTACACACACTAACTTAAAACATGTTTGTTTCCTTGAATTGTCGTAGACTATTGCAACTTTTCTATTTTGTTAAAACTGTGATTCCAAGATAAGACACTTTTGGTCCCATTTAAAATACACTGTCAATATGAAACAATTGATGTTCATTTTTAATATATTCTTACTATAATTAATATTTCTTCTTGTTAATTAATTAATTTACATGTGCATGTACAGCACATGTTGTGCAATGATTTGCAAGTTAAGGAGTGCCTTTCCCAGGCAGTTCAGTTGATCAGACCCAGTTACAGGCAATTTCTCTCACTGGAGGATGTCTCTCAGCAGCTCTTCTCTTTCATCTGCTTGGATAGGTGTGTCAAGTCAGCATTGGGGACTCCCTGTATCTTTTGAGCCTTCATTTCCCTTGCAGAATGGAATATTTCACCTCCCTTTCGAATATCTTGTGTCTTAGTAAGTTCTCTCCAAGTTGGGGTATTCTATCACAGAAGAAATTTCTACACAACGAGTTCTGGGAGTCAAACTTGAGTCTTTGGGCTTGTCAATGGGCTTTCTTACTCCTGCCTCCCTGTGCTTTGTTAATATCAGTAAGTGCTGGGATGGGTTCTCATTATTAGCAGCACGACCAGAATTTTTTTTAGCTAACAGATTTACACTATTATTTTATTTTCTAAAGGTTTTATTTGTGTATATGTGTGTGCTCCTCAGTGTGTGCACATGCTTACATGTATAAATGCATGTATAGAGGCCAAAAGAGACCATCTGATTCCTCAGAGCTTGAGTTATGATTGTTTCAGTGATCTGAACTCTTCTTCTCATTACTGCACAAAAAAACATTTTTAAGAACTGAGCCATCTATCCCATGCTTAAACTATTCTCACCTATTATTTTATTCTCAGTACCAAAGATATAAGGGGCTATTCCTATGTTAAATGCGTATTGTATCTGACAAGACTGGAATGGTTCCTTTCTGCTAATTATAAATTGACCTGCTTGCAGTAAGCACTCATTTAATAAGCTATTTTAAAACCATCCTTACAAATTAATATGTGCACAGAGTGTGATTAATTTGACTCATTATTCTCTTCCCTGTAGGATATATTACACTACTTTCTTTGCCAATAATATTTTAAAGAGTTTCAATATTATGCTTAATTTATTCTTTTTAAAAATTTATTTATTTATTTACTTATTTTTATTGGCATATACAGTTATATTATTACATGTAAGTAGAAATATTACACGAAGCAAGAAAAACCACAAAACAGTCAGGGATCATATGTTTGTTACATTCAAGGTACTTTAGTTAATTGCATTTGGAAACTTTGTAGAAACAACTTTCCTACCTTGGTGAGTCTAAAATTCTGAATGAGAATCAATATCTATCCTCCCTCATCTCTGACAACGCAAAATCTCTATTATACCACAAAACATCTTAAACTCTAAACAGCTTAGGTTAATTGTAAGAATATAAACTATCATGTCTTCCACTCCATTAGACTTGTAAGGAGAGAAAGTTAATTATTTGAGTGAATCAGATTTGCAGGTTAGCAGCTTCCAGAATGAGAAGGAAAAAGAAAAAAAAAATGAAAGAAAAATGACAGAGACAGTTTACTGCCTGAACTCTCTATAAGGTTGGAGCATCCCAATATATCTGACAGATACATTTGTGAGGCATGAACTGTTGAGGACTAGCTTACCCTGTCTTGGCAGAGTTTGGCCATCAATTCTTCCTTTATCCATGCTTGCACATTTTTAAGCAGAATTCTGTCTGTGGCAGAAACAAAGACATTTTGCCCAGTGGTTGGCTTGCCACATTTGAAACCATCTCCATAAAGAGGTTCTCTGATGCTCATCATCCTCTTTGAGGTAACCTGGGTGTTGCCAGGAGTTAATCTGCCTCATTGTCAGTGAATCTTTAAAATAATAAAAGCTTCTTAAATACCACATTCTGTAGGTCTATGAGACTTTGAAGATTTTATCTAACTATTTCACCTTATCTGTATATAGGATCTTGTCTATCTGTTGAACTTAGGATGTATATTCTTGTGATTAAAAATAAACTGGTTGGGCCTGGAGAAATGGCTCAGCGATTAAGAGCACTATTTGCTCTTCTAGAGGTCCTGAGTTCAATTCCCAGCAACCACATGGTGAAATATAACCATATATAATGAAGTCTATTGCCCTCTTCTGGTGTGAGGGCATACATGCAAGCAGAACATTGTATATGTAATAAATAAATCTTTAAAAAATATATGCTGGTAGTTGACATGACCATAATTTGATCAACTAAAAAATGGTTTGTATTACTTAATTATCCTAATTAGCCTGCAATAGCACTTTCCAAGTATTGCAAGTAAGCTTTATATTATACTTGAGTTTATGGGCTCAGTGCCTCATATTAAAGTTGAAACATATATAATGTGTGTAAAGAATAGTTTTAAATTTTAATTATATATCAATGTATCAATCTTATTTTGTATCAATATACAAAGTTATATAACTTTTTTGTTAGTAACTAGTAAAGCCTTAGGTTGAGGAGTAGGTTTAATAATCTACTTTTTATCCTATCATCCCTATATATTTCTAGACCCCTTTTTCTTTCTTTTCAACACCTATCTATCTATGAATAACACATAGAGGAAGAGCGACATCCCTGAGTCCAATCTCGTTTTCTCTCTGAATAAGATCAACTATAATTTATAAGCAACTCCCAATGAAAATAAACATCTGTAGCCCAAGAGAGAAAACAGAGGGGAAATGGGGCATCTTTCTCTTAGGGTTTCTTCCCACTAATTTGGGAGCCCAAATAAAATTGGAGAACATGGTTAATCAAGCCAGTAATAGCATTTGTGGTCCAATTTCAAAATGTAAAAAATTTCAGACTTTATAGAAGTGTTCTGTGGGACAGTGTTAAATACTGGACCAGTCTGTATGGAAACTTTCTTTTAAGCTGTCCTGGGGGCTGTCCTGTTCTAATGAATAATAGCAACTGAAACACTTGGGGCTGGAACCTCAAGGATGCAGGATGTCAGAGTCATGCTTGCTGAGAGGAATGAATCCTGTCAGATCTGATCCAGCTTCAGTGTCTGGTTCTTTCCTGAAAACATAAATTCTCACAAGCATTATACAGTCCTAAAAATTATAAATATATAAACTGTATGTGATGCACAGAACAATTAAGGTTTGTTCTCTGCTCTTAGTATTAGCAGAAGTGAGACATCTGTAAATCTTCATTCATACCACATGAAGAATGGCTTCCAATAATAAGTCCCAGGGATTCTGTGACCAATAAAAAGCCTTTTCTATGCATGTACATTCATGTCTCAGCCAATCTCAGAGCTGGTCCCATGTAGCGGGTTTAGCACTACAAGTTACTTGCTTGTTTTGCAGTTTGAGTTCTTTTCATCCTGATTTTAGTTTCCTCCTTCATCATCTCCCTTTCCCACCCTCCTTCCATCATCCCTTCCCTCTCCCTCCCCTAGTTCTGCAATAAGGGAGGCCTACTCCCCTAACATCTTACCTCTACCTATAAGGTCTGATCTGTAATGTCGGTGTTCTCTTCTTCGGTGGCCTGACAGGGTCACCATGCCAGAGGGGAAGTGATCAAAGTCTGAAGACCAAAGTCTATACCAGAAGTAGTCCAGACTCTCCTTATTGTGGGACCCACAAGGAGACTGTGATGCCTATCTACTATATCTGAGCAGGGATTCTAAGTCCACATCGCCAATGGTCTTTGCTTTGTGTGTTCATCTCTGTTTTGTAATATGGCTATCCTGTATTAAGGGGCTAATATATGCTACTGAGTGAATATATAGCAGGAGTGTTATGGTTGGGTTTTGAGGTAGACTTATTCGCAATTTCCTGACATAGCGCCAGATTGATTTCCAAAGTGGTTGTACAAGTTTGAATTCCCAACAGCAGTTTAGGAGGATTCCTCTTTCTCCAGAACCAGGCCAGAATGAGCTGTCACTTGAGTTTTTTATCTTAGCCATTCTGATAGGTGTAAGATGGAATCTCAGAGTCATTTTGATTTGCATTTGCCTGCTGCCTAGGGAAGTTGAACATTTCTTTATGTGTTTCTCAGCAATTCAATATTCCTCTGTTGAGAATTCTCTGTTTAGCTCTGTATCCCATATTTTAATTGGGCTATTTGACTTGGTGCTGTTTAATTTCTTGAGTTCTTTGTAAAATTTTGGATATTGGGGTTTAATTTATTCTTTAAATACATATATTTTAATGTATTTGAAATTGCTTGTCATATGTGGAAATAATATTTTATTTTTTACTTCTAACCTATTCAGGCATTTTTCAAATGACATGTGGAATAAACTGGTTACTCCTTTGATACATGATAAAGTATTCTATTGACAGTAATTTTTTAAAAGATGTTAATTCATCAGTGAAATAAAGAGAATAATGAAAATTACACAAGGATGAATAAGCACCACACAATAGTTTTCAGTCTTTGTTAGTTAGAACTCCAAGTAGGTATTAAAGTTGTGACAATTGTTGAAAATGAGATTCTTGTAAACTAAATAATGTTAATCCATTAAAATATCTGTTGCTTGCTTTAACACATTAACTGTATGTCAACCACACTCTAAAACAGGCTCCAAGAGTGGTTTGCAACACAGATTGGATGCTCTTACTTTTCTTGTGTCCTTCTTGCTTTATTTTGGTATACTTTTGTCTTCTTCATTGTTATGTTTTCAGTTTGTCTGTTTTAAATTTCATTTTATGTTTTTTTATTTTAGTTTTTAGGAGATGAGTGTTAGCTTTATCCATATTTTAAAGTTAATCATGATTGTAAAAAATTGTCTAATGTAATTATTAAAATTGCTGAGGAAGATGCTCCAATATTATAGAGAATTTTGAGTAACTATTCAGATAGCAATCTCATTTAGGAAGCTACTAACCTGCACTCCTGGCATACTCAAGTAATCAAATTTATTCTTTCTCAAGTCTCTGATGGTGCTTAGTTATGCGATGAAGCTTAATTGTTTAGGGGCTAAGATGTTTTTATGACTAGAGAGTTGTTTTAAGTTGATTATGACAAGATGTCATGTGGATTGATTTACGTTCAGAAATTTAGACACACCAAAATAGGAAAGAAGTTTTCTTCAAGGCTGTTAAATAAAAATAGCCAAAATACTAAGAATGTACCATTCATATAATTCCAGATTGTTTCATCATTGTTCTTGCTATAGGTAGTTTATTGTATATATGTGTAATAATATAAATGTATATGAAAAAATATGAAAAATTTTCAACTAAAATACCATGAAATAAATAAAATTGAGACTCAGTAATTCACTCATATTTATTCAATTTAATGAAATATTTTGAATACATTAAATATTCTGCTTAGAATGTAAAATAAGCCAGAGGTATTACTTCTGTGAAAACATCATATTAAGTTTTAACTAATTTGGCAGCCTTTGAGATAAATGATAAATACTTTCAGTAATAAATATTATTGAATTAAAATCATCTTGAAACAAATACTCTAATTTTATTATCCTTGATAGTCCTTATAAGATTACCTCCTGAGCATTTATGTTGATGTGACACAGATAACATAATATAGAATATTATTTTTTGAGTCATAACTAATTATGAAATCTTTTATTATGAAACATATGGACTAATACTTATGTTAGGTGATTTGTTTAATAATTTTACCATTTCATTCTGATCTAAAAATTATTTAGTCTATATAAGTAAAACACAATCATATTGGTCACACCTCTAACCTACACAAAACCTACCATAGCATGTGGGATCACAAGGAATGGAGTTACCCTATAACAAGATAATGAAGAGAAAAAAATGATTCTGCTCCATGTTTTGGTTAATTTTCTATTGCATCAATGACACATGATGAGCAAGCCTATTTTCAAATTAAAGTGTGTAACTAGGCTTATTTTTTTTCTAGAGTGATGGTGTCCATGATAACAGAAGAAAGGACGATGGCAGGAACAGTTGAGAGTTCAGATCTTGAAACACAAAAATAAGGCAGAGAGAAGACACTGGAAATGACACTTTTTTTTTAAATAACAAAGGCTGACATGTCTGACCTATTTCATCCAGCAAAGCCATTCCTCCTTATCCTTCCCAGGCAACTACCAATTGGAGATCAATCACTAAAATGCTTGAGACTAATGGGGGATATCTCATTCAAACTGTCACACCCTACTAACCACTACATTGCTAGAAAATGAATACCTGAGATCTAGAAATGTTGAATTGCTGGCCAGTGTAGTCCCAGAAATGTTCCTCCCAAACAGTATAGGATATTACGATTGCATTTGCCTTCCCTTCATAACTAAACAATAATATACTATTTCTGAAGGCACAGCTTATTTGAATCATAAACCTTGGAGCAATCAAGGTAGTATTGATCTGGAAGCTTCATCATTACTTGCTAGCTTGCATAGTTCTGAAAGATGCCATACACTATAGTGGAGAAATAAAATAGTCATCAGTCTTACCCAGCTGTAACTGCAGTAGCATTTGCCCTGGAAACATTACCCACTGGTGCAAGAGTGGTCCCAATGTTATGAGAGTAACCAAATATTTTTGGATGGGATTTAGGGATGGGTTCACAATATTTAATGCACGATTACCATGGTTCTAGGGGTCAAGAATCTGTGGTTACACAGATATAAGTCTAAGGAGAAAACTACTATTTTTATACTATTATTATTTCTCTGAATAGAAATAATGCTAAGTAACTGATTAATACCTCTCTCAATTCAGATACCAATTAAAATATGTACACACCACCTGTTAACTTGTAGAAAATAATAGACTGTGAAATGCTTAGTTCTATTCAGATATTTATATCACACCATTACTCCCAAGTCCCTGCGATCCTTGTAGGATGAGGGGTTGAAACCATGTACGAGCCAGAAGCGGTAAATAAGTTCAAACACTGTTTTCTGGACATAGAAGGGTAGTGGCACATGTAAACTTACAGTAATTTTAGCAACATACAGAAGGCCTGAACAACAACAATTCAGAAAAAAATGGCCAGCATATAGAGGGAAAAGTGGGTACAAAGCCATAACCCCGTTTGAGGAGATACTTGGACTTGACAGCCTCTGCACTAATAAGTTTTGTTTTGTTTTGTTTTTTATGGATGTGACCTCTAGTAAGTCTAACCCTCTCTTGGGAAGTCTCTACATCCTAAAATATCTGTGCCATAAAAACGGACCGGTTGAGTTAAAGGAATACCAAAAGCGAAGTTGGGTGGGTAGAGAGATTAGAATATATTTAAGACAATTTGGGGGAAATGAATAGTATCAAAATAAGATGTATAGAATTCCCAAATCATTAATAAAAGATACTATTTAGGGAAAGAACCACTTGTGATTTCAAAAGAAATCTCAGAACCCTGAAAATATTGTTTATCAAATAATGTGTTAAAAAGAAAATGTAAAAACTAAAATGTCAAAAAGCATGCAATATAAAACATACATGCATATATTCATTTACATGTATATGCTACATTTAATTTATTACAGAATATTGATACAAATCTGACAGATAATTAAGAGACTATGGAGATGTAAAATATACAAAAATAATGGTGTAGGTATCATATATTCTCACTTTTCTTGACAATTTTTCTCCATCAATATTTTACTCTATTTAGTTAAAGCAATCATCAATTTATAATGGTCTCTCAGAAACTCTATCCTCAGAAGGCAATCTTCTTGTCAACTAGGAGGGTAAATATTTAATGTGTCTTACCACACACTTCCCTCATAATAATTTCCCTTGAACAAAATCTGTCTCATATGTCTCACTGACATGAATTGATTAGCCTAAAGTTCATAACTCATTATTTTGCCTCTTAAAAAGTCATTTTGTGTGGATGTTGAATAAAATATTTCTACTATTTGTTTGAAGTTGACTTTAGTTCTCTGAAATAAACATTTTGTACTTTTAGATTGTAATTTACAAACATTGACTTATAATCATCTCTTTTTCATGTGAAAGGAAATCTCAAACTTCATAAATGGTGTCAACACTGTAAATTGTATGTGGGGAGCAATTTTACTTTCACAGATCAAAGTTACAAAGTGATAGCTTTGGCTTTTCATTTTAGAAGAAGATGGTTAATAAAAGACTCATGTTAAAGCCAAATTTATGATCAAGTTTTACATTTCCAGTGACAATATTAAAGATAATATAGAGTGGGAGGAAGATAATTCATCATTCTACATTAGAAGTCATAAACTGTTGTCTCTTTGAGCAAAGCACAGGGATTTATATATCTAGAGAACCAAAAGTAACTATAATTTTGGCTACAAAATACAGCATAAAATGAACTTAGCATACAAAGGTACCTAGAACAAATACTACAAATTAACTTGCACCGAGTGCTACACTATTTCCTTTAATTATCTTGCCAATGTGTATTAAAATTGGTACAGCATTGCCCCCAAAGCATCAAAATGTGGCTTTAAAGACTCAGGGAAGAATATTTAATATTATGCCATTAAATATGAACTTAGTTCTGTAATATTTGTGAATCAACATCTCTATTAAGCAGACTGAAAGATGTCCTCTCTGTCTCTGTCTCTTTCTGCCTTCCAGTCTTTCTCTGTCCCCTTCCCTCCCTAGTTTGCACCCCCTCTCTCCCCCTCCACAGTGTATGTTTGTGTGTATGTGTATGTGTGTGTGTGTGTGTGTGTGTGTGTGTGTGTGTGTGTGTGTGTATTATGTTAACACATTCAGATTGAACTTATAAAATATAAGTTTATAAGTTGGGTAATAGGGAAATTAGGAAACAATGGAATTTTATTGCAAGCACTTCTGAAGCTGGAATGTTAAGTAGCAAGATCATGGTAGATGGTATGTCATAGTGACTTGGCTATTTATATTTGGCAAACTTGAAATAAACATATTTCCTATCTTTTTGAGTCTAAAACTCTGAATAAAAATCGGTATCTATCATACCTCATCTCTATTAACTTAAAACATCCATGTAGATCTAAAACCATCTTAACCTTTAAGCAACTAAGCTTAATTATAAAACTGGTCTTCAACCCCATCAGAGCCTTGAGATGTAATGAAATATAATTACCTAAGTGAACCAGATGGGCAGGTTAGCAGCTTCCAAAGTGAAAAAAAAAATGACTGAGACAGTTTACAGCTTGAACAGTCACCCAAAACTCTCTATAACATTGGAACATCATCTTCAGCCTTCTAGACTAATATGTCTGACAGACATATTTGTGAGGGCTTGCTTACCCTGTCTTGGCAGAGTTTGGCAATTGACTTTGCTTGCTTCCAAGCTGTCTGTTTTTAGGCAGAATTCTATCTCTGGCTCTTAGAAGGATGAATTAGATAATTACTTAAAGGGAAAAAATTTACATTGACATTCAGATTTTAAGATGTTTTGAGGACAAAAAATGTACATATGCATTATTTGGGGAACAGAAAATTTACACCTTTGTTCTTGGGATACTGGTCAGACCAAACATTTCATTTTCTAATTTCAGGTGAATCTCTATGCCATGTAGCCTCTGTCACCTAAATAAGAACATTTTTTCTTTTCACAGAGTTTCTCTACGTCCTTTACTCATTTATACTACCTGCTTGCCTTCTGCAGCACTGAAGTCTATGCTCACTGAGATAGACTTTTTATTTAACACAATGAAATAGAGGTTACTATACTCGTGTGAAAATGGAACTTAAAAATATAAGAAAGAACCAGGTGTGGTGGTAAAAGTCCTTAATTCCAGCACTTGGGAGGCAAAAGCAGGCAGATTTTTGTGTGTGGGAAACGTGATCTATATAGTGAGGTCCAGGTCATCCAGTCTAAATAGTAAGAACCATCTCAAAAGTGACCTTGTATTTACAAAATGCCAAAAGACCTGGTAGAATTCTGTGCTAAATTCATCTGGTCCTGAGTTTTATCTGGGAGATTTTTGATGACTGCATCAATTTCCTTAGGTGTTATAGGGACTATTCAATATGTTCATATTATCTTGTTTCAATTTTGGTAATTGGTAGCTACTAAGGAAACAGTCTATTTCATTTTTTTTTTTTAATTTTGTGCTGTATAGGAAAAGCTCTGTGAAGTTGAGGCCAACCTGGTCTACAAAGCAAGTCCAGGAAAGACAGCCAGGGCTATACAGAGTAACTCTGTCTCAAAAGAAAAAAAAAATGACCTGATGATTTGTTGGATTTCCTCGGTGTCTGTTGTTATCTCTCCCTTTTCATTTCTGATTTTGTTAAATAAGACATTCTCCCTCTGTCTTTTAGTTAGTTTGGCTAAGGGTTTGTCCATATTGCTGATTTTCTCAAAGATCTTACTCTTGCTTTCATTGATTCTTTGAATTGTTTTTCTTGTTTTTAATTTATTGATTTCAGCCCTGACATGATGATTTCCAGCCATCTACTTCTCTTTAGGTGTGTCTGCTCTTTTTTGTTCTAAAGCTTTCATGTGTGCTGTTATGTTGTTAGTATTGGATCTCTCCAATTCATTATAAAGGTACTTATTGCTATGAACTTTCCTCTTAGCACTGCTTTCATTGTGTCCCATAAGTTTGGGTATATTGTGCCTTCAGTTTCATTGAATCTAGGAAGTTTTTACTTTCTCTTTTTATTTCATCTCTTAACCATTGATTAGGGAGTTGTTCAGTTTCTAAGTGTTTGTAGGCTTTTGGTTGTTTCTTTTGTTGTTGAGTTCCAGCTTTCATACATGATGTTCTGATAAGATACAAAGGATTATTTAGATTTTCCTGTATCTGTTGTGGTTTTATTTGTTACCAGGCACGTGGTCAATTTTGGAGAATATTCTGTGAGTTGTGAAAAGAAGCTACATTCTTTTGTGTTTCAGTGAAATGTTCTGTATACATCAGCTAGGTCCATTTGCTTCATGATTTCTGTTAATTTCCTTGTTTCTCCATTTAGCTTCTTTCTTGATGATCTGCCTAATATGGAGAGTGGGGTGTTGAAGTCTCCTACTATTAATGTGTGGGGTGCTATGTGTGATTTAAACTTTAGTAACATTTCTTTTATGAATGTGGTTGGTGCTATCCTACCAATTCTCTTCAAACTATTTCACAGAAGAGAATGAGAAGGAACATTACCAAACTTATTTTATGAGGGAGGCAACAGTCACCTTGATTCCTAAACCACAGAAAGACTCAAAAAGGAAAGAGAATTTTAGACCAATTTTTCTTATGCTCATTGATGCAAAAGTACTCACAACCTAATTCAAGAACATACCAATATTATCATTCACCATGTCCAAGTAGACTTCATCCCAGGCATGAATGGGGAGTTTAATATATGGAAATCTATCAATGTAATTCATCATATAAACAAGCTGAAAGGAAAAAAAACACATGACCATCTCCTTAGACATCAAAGAGGCATTTGACAAAATCCAAAACTCATTGATGATAAAAATCCTGGAGAGAGCAGGGATACAAGGCACATACCTAAAAATAGTAACAGTAATATACAGCAAGCATATAGCTAACAACAAACTAAATGGGGAGAAACTGAAATCAATTCCACTGAAATCATGGATAAGACAAGGCTGTCCACTCTGTCTGTATCACTTCAATATAGTACTTGAAATCTTAGCTAGAGCAATAAGACAACTAAAGGAGATCAAGAGGATACCAATTGGAAAGAAAGAAGTGAAATTATCACTATTCGTGAATGATATGATAGCGTACATAAGTGACCTTCAAATAAAGGGGCTTTTACAACTGATAGCCACTTCCTGCAAAGTGACTGGATACAAAATAAACTAATAAAATCAGAAACCTTTCTGAAAACTAGGGGAGGGAGGAAGGTGACATGGGGGGGCATGAGGGAGGGGGCTACAATCACGATGTGAAGAATTCAAACTGCAGAACAAGCTGGTAACCTATATTGCTAGTTTCACTACACTGGGATAGCTCTGAGATTGGCTGAGACATGAATGTCTATACATAGACATTGCTTCTTTTTGGCTACAAAATAGCTGTGGTTTATTATTAGATACCATAATCCATACATAATGTACAGGTATATTTTTCTCCTCATATAAAGAACAGAGAACCAGCCTTAAATAGTCTGTGCATTAGACATACCTTATATATTTATAATTTTAGGACTGTATAATGCTTATGAGAAATTATATGTTATCAGTACAAAATAATCAGACACTGACACTAGATCAAACCTAACAGGATTCATTCCTTTCAGCATGCTGGACATTGCTATCCAGCATATTCATTTTCCAGCACCAAGTTTTTTAATTGTTGTTCCTCATCAGAATAGGACTGCCACCAGGAGAGCTTTGAGGAAAGCTTCCAATCTCAATTGGTCCAGAATTTCAAACTATTCTACATGGGACTCTAACTAAGCTTAGAATTTCTCAAAATTTAGAAATTGGACCACAAATGGTATTCCTGTCTTGTTGAGTGATTTTTCTCAAATTTATTGGAGCACCAACATTCATCCTAAGCCAGCCAGAAGAAATCTTAAGAGAAATGATACCCCATTTCCCTTTAGGGGGAGTCAAGTAGGTTTTTGTTGCTTTCATGGGTGATAGATGTTTATTTTCATTAGAAGTTGTAATAATTTATTATTGATCTTATCTAGAGGGTAAACAACGCTGGACTCAGGGATATCTCTCCCTTCTTTTATCTTTCATTTTTAGGTTTGTTGATAGGCATTGAAAACAAAGAAGTGGGAATATAGAAATATATAGAGATGATAGGACAAAAAGTAGATTAGTGAATCTACGCCTCAACTTAATGCCTTAATTGTTACTCATAATATTATTTTTGATTCACTGGTATATAATTTTGTATAGAGTGCAAAATAAGTTTACTTTTAGATACATTGGTATAAACTTATAATTTAAGATTATTCTTCACACACATGCACACACACCATATATATATATATATATATATATATATATATATATATATATTATGTATATACACATATATATATTCTAATATACGGTATTGTACCCATACAACCAAATTGTAATACAAAATTTCCTTCCAATACTTTGAAAGTGCTACTGCAGACTGTTTATGATAAGTAAGTTATTCAAGTTATTTGCTAGTTGATCAAATCATGGTCATATCTATTATTAATCTATTTATTATTCACAAGAATATACATCATAGGTGTAACAGATAGATGTGATTCTATAGAAAGATAGGGTAAAATAGTTAGATAAAGTCCTCAAAAACCTTAGAGTCACAAAGAATATGGCATTTAAAGATTATTTTTTAAAGATTCATTGACAGTGAGACAGGTTAACTCCTGGCAACAACCAGCCTACCTCAAAGAATATGATGAGCTTTATAGAACCTATTTATATATACAATCTATGATGTTTCATGGTTCTTCTTGGTCTGGGTAATTTATTGTATATATGTGCAATAATATAAATGCATACGTAAAAACAAACAAACAGAGAAAATTGCCAAAAGACCAATTTCCTCTGACTATAATTATAAAATCTGTATGTAGCTGGGAAATGTTAGATGCTAAATGAAGACTGTAAAATATAAACAAAGCAAGCTGTTTTAAATCTGAAAATAAGAAGAAAAACAGCATAATAGCAAGCTTTTTTGTCACTCCATCCAAAACCAAAAAGCTGATCAGACTGAGAAATAACAAAACATAGCACTAAATACCAGACAAAGTGTACACTCCATACAGCACAAATTATTAGAGACATAATATGATTACAAATAAGGGTCCAGAGCAAAAAATACCTCTTTCTCCCCCATAACTGAGATCCATTTCTTCTAGGGTGACCCTGAGCTCAACTGACAGAACCATGATAAGTAACAGGTCTTGAAAACAGTTTAATTCATATAGGTCCTTTTCTCTGGTTACCTGAGAATCTGCATCTACACAGTCATACCAACAGTGATAACAGTCACCAGTGAGAAGATACTACCACCCCCTTCTACATCAGAATCACCAGTGGGCACTTGATAAACATCCTGGAGATAAAGAAAATCATGTAACAAAGCTTCTTAGTATGGAACTGCCATTAAAAGCACAGTTTACAATTATACAACCAAAATGATGACTGTGCTAATGAGAACAAATTAAATAATCATGAAAGACAGATTTAACCAGAAATCAAAGCCTCATAATGCATATATGGTATAAAATAAAATTAAGAATGACATGTTATTTTTTTAAAAATCATAAAATGTCAAGTAACTTAGAGTTTGAATGGAATATATTGCTAAAAATGTGCAAAACTTGCCCCTTGAACAAAATGAGAACACTCATGAAAGACAAATCCACTGATCCTTCAGCCATCGAAAGAAGAGAATAGTAAAATCAACTCTATTGTCATAAATTTGCTTCATAAATTATGCCACAATGAAATGATGGCTCTCAAAAAGATAAAATAGTATTTTGTGAAGCTAAGCAGAAGAGGAAACTCTTTCCTATTAATGTGAATCTAAATTTGTACCATCATTATGAAAAAAAAAACCATTATGGAGCTTTCTCGAAACATTGAAAATAGTATTACAGGATCATTAAGCAGTCCTACTACTAGGAATACATACGAAGAAAATGAAATCACTGTGTTAAAGAGACATCATTGTTTTCAGATTTATTAGAACTTTATTTACAGTAGTTAAAAGATAGACACAACCTGTTACTGTCACCTCATAAACAAAGAAAATATGTTTATGTATGCATATTTATAAACATATATTTGTATGTACATGTGTGTATGCACAAACCCCCACACAGGAGTCCTATTCAGAAATTAAAGTGAACAATATCTTAACACCCATGACACCTGTGATAAAGTCACCACATTAAGTAAAATAAGCCAATTATAAAGAGATAAGTACTTTATCATCTCCTAATGATTTAGATATTTAAAAACGATTTCATAGAAGTTGAGGATAGTATTGGCTACAAGAGACTCTATATATACTTTTTGTAAATCAAAAAGGACCATCAGCAAATACAGCTAATGTACTTAAATTTCGCAAAACAACTTATGCATACATATAGGTATACTGAGTGTAAACAGAATTCAAGTCTTGAGGTTCTATGAAAATAAGTCAATATTCAATATGAACTAACTCTTAACCAACATATATAGAAAGGTATAATTGCATTGCTCTAAAAAAATAAGTCTTAAGGTCTAATTAGATTATGAGAATAATATTATGAAATGAATAATGAATATTTTTAAAAATTATACTCTCTTTCTGAAAATAGAAATAGATGGAACAATTCTCTGCATAATCTTTGACTCCAATACTGCATAATCTTTTTAAATATTAATTTATTTTGTTCTCTTTATATGCCAGTTGTAGCCCCTCCCTCATTACCTCCCAGTCCCACCCTACCTCCATGATCCCCCTCCCCTCATACCCTAGTCCTCAGAAAAGAGAGCCCTCCTTCCCTAACATCTGACCTCAGCCTATCAAGTCATATTTGGACTGACAGTATCCTCCTCCTCTGTGGCCTAGCAAGGCTGACCTGCTAAGGGGAAGTGATCAATGTGTGGAGGCCAGAGTTCATGTGATAAGTAGTCCCCACTCCCCATATTATGGGACTCACAGGAGACTATAATGCCTATCTACTACATCTAAGCAAATGGTCCTCACCAGGCATGGTCCTTGGTTGATGCATCAGTGTCTACAGCAGCCCCCTCATTCCCCTGAATTTGCTGGCTCCATTGATCTACTCAAGGAGCTCCTGATGCCTCCAGGTCCTTCTATTCCTCAACTCTTCCATAAGACTCCCCACATTCCACCCCAAATTTTGGCTGTGTATCTTAGCATCTGCTTGGAACCCCTGCTGGATGGAATCTTTCAGAGGACCTCTGTGGTTGGCTCCCTTCCTGTTCTTCTCTTCAACTGTTTCCAGTGTCTCCTATTTGTCCTTCCGAATGAGAGTAAAGCATTCTCCCTAGTGTCCTCCTTGTTATTTAGTTTCTTTAGGTCTATATATTGTAGTGTGGTTATCCTGTATTGTGTGGTTAATGTCTGCTTATAAGTGAATATATACGATGCATGTCTTTTTGGGTCTTGGGTAACTCACTCAAGATGATATTCCTCTGTTGAGAATTCTCTATTTAGTTCTGTACCGCATCTTTAAATTGTATTATTTGGTTTGGTGTGTTTAATTTCTTGAGTTATATATTTTGATATTAGCCCTTGGTCAGATGTAGGGTTGATGAATATCGACAGCTGCTAAACAACTTCAGCAAAGTGTTTGGATACAAAGGCAATTCAAAACCATCAGTAGCCTTCCATTGTACAAAAGACAGGCTGAGAAAGAAATTAAGGAAGAAACCCTCTTCACAATAGCCATATAAAACATAAAGTATTTTTGTGTAACTCTAAGCAAGCAAATGAAAGACCTGTGTGAAAAAAAACAAAAAACTTTCAATCTCTGAAGAAAGAAATTGAAGAATACATGAGAAGGTGGAAAGATCTCCCATGTTCATGGAACAGGAGAATCAACTTAGTAAAACTGGCCATCTTACAAAAAGAAATCTACAGATTCAATGCAATTCCCATCAAAATGCCAACACAATTCTTTATTTATTGACATTGAAAGAACAACTCTAAACTTCTCATGGAAAAAACCCTGAAAAGCTAGTGCATTCCTATACAATGCAACATTTTCTGAAGGCATCTCCATCCCTGATCTCAATTAGTGCCATAGAGCAACTGAAATAAAAATGGCATGGTACTGGCACAGGAATAGACAAGTGGTTCAATGGAACCAAACCAAGGACCCCAAAATAAGCCTACATGGATACTTGACTTTTGACAGAGAAGCCAAAACAATACAATGGAAGAAAGATAGTATCTTCAACAAATTTTGCTGGTCTAGCTGAATGTCTACATGTAGAAAAATGCAAATAGACCCTTATATATCACTTTGCATAAACTAAAGTGCAAGTAGATTACTATCTCATCATAAAACCAAACACGCTAAATCTGTTAGAATAAAAAGCAGAGAGAAACCTTGAACTGATTGGAAGGGGTGACAACTTTGTGAACAGAACACTCTAAGATCAACAATTAATAAATGGGACTTTATGAAACTGAAAAGCATCTGAAAGGCAAAGGAGATTATAACAGAACAAAACATAGCCTACAGACTGGGAAAAAATCTCCACCAACCCTTCATCATCTTCTTAAATGGAAAGAAAAAGAATCATATTAATTTATTGAGTCCTACAGGCAGCCTGAGACACCATTCACCTTCCCTTATAACCTCCCTGTGAATAGTGCAAGTACATGATGAAGTGGAACACTTCAGGTCTGCTTGATCACAGGAAAAATAATAGACGTATTACTTGCTTGTTATATATTTTTCATTTCTATCAAAAGTAAGAATAACTGTACTGGCACAAATGTTCATGTCTTTGTGCTAAATTATGACATATAATATTAAATACTGACATCATCTCTGCAAATCAAAAGGAGTAATTGAGAACTAGAGTTTCTGAATAGAGAGCTTGAATGCAGAAGATAATATTTTTTATAAATAGAGATTCCTGATACTTTGATTGGCATCAATTTATAGTGAATTAGTCTCTTCATATTCATAATATGCTGACATTCAATACAATTAGTTGGAGGAAAAATATGAAATTGTACCATTTTAAGTATGGGTAATTCTATAAATAATTTTACCCAAGCTGAGCACTTTTCTTTTTTTCAACTTTGCAGCATTTTCTTCCATTTTTATTTCAGGTATAGCATTCGAACTAGACTTTAGTCATTTCTCTACTTTTCCTTACCCTCACCCAAGCTTTTAACCACACTTCTGTCACTTCTAATAAGGATGGCAAAAGCAGGTACTTGAAGGCACAAATACAGTTTATCACTTCAATTCTAGTAAAAAATTTAATATATTCTCTTTCTTTTGGAACACTTTCTCACAAATATTGGATCTCGTGCAGATGGCTACCCTGTTACCTATCATACAGCTGTTGCTTTAGGAGGCCTAGGAATGCCTTTCCGTTTCTCCATGAAGGGATAAGAACACCTGCTGACCAAACTTTCATGTGATTTAAGCTGAAAGCATCAGAGATGATTCAGGCTAAGGCACTCCTCATATTCATTACTCCAGCCACATATATTTTTGTAATATTATGCCAGAAAACCAAGTGATTCCATTTTAAATATTATTTTAATAATATTCCACACAATATATTTAGAGTATCTTTTCTCCATTTCTGACTACCGCCATGCCTTCTACACTGTTCTACCCATGAATTACATGTTTCTTTTACAGTCTATCTCAAAAGAATATGCCATGTAACCAAGTTGTTTAAAGATACACAATTCTTAATTTAAATTGAACAAAATTTCATAAAAGCCCATAGTTGAACTAAACACAGAGTTAAGCCCACAATTTTAATTTGGGCTTATTTTGCTTTTAGTGTTGCTGAACATTAATTAAAAAATGTGGGCATACAATATACATATGCTAGTAGATAACAAGAAGTCTGGAAACTTAGTCTATTGAGTGGCAATTAGCGATTCCTGGGCTTTATGTTCAGTATTACATGAATTTTCTATTACATTCATGAATGAGATTAAAGACCTTATTAAAGAGATCCCAAGGAGTGCTTATGGCCACATCTCCTGTGAATACTCCGTGAATTAGGAGGAATAATACCCCTCAGACACACCATCTACCACAGGGTTTGGACAGAAATTTAGTGGAAAAAAATTCATTGTATTGTAGGGGTACAGCTTAGTGCTCATGGTAACTAGATTTAATGGGCTCCTTTTGCAAATGAGAAGTATGCTAATTAAGAAAAGAGAGCAAGACAATAAAATTCCAAGCCAGACAATCACAAGAGAGTCAAAGTTTGATTGCATCATTTAAGTCTTGAATGTAATCTTGACTGACATTTTAAATTATGCAAGTCAGGTACTCTTAGTTTGTAGGTTAGGGAAGTTTGATTGATTTGTTTTTATTTTGTTCTCATAACTTATAATTAAGACAGCTTGCCTAATCTTTCCCTGTTCTTTACAGACATTACCATCCGTTTTTGTTACAGGCTTGTTTGAATTGCTATATCTAATTTCTAGATACTCTTCTCACTCAAATGTGCCCCAAAACTAAGATTTTTCAACTCAGTTATTTTCTCATAGAAGTCTCATTGGATGTGCTCTCAGTGTATACATGTCCTTAGAAACCTGAATAAACAGGATGGTTGTATAGATACAGCATTGAACCAGAAGATTGCTTCTTACAGTTTTTCACTTTAATTTGTTTATTGAAACTGTACTTGGTTCTCTAAAATGTCAGTTATGGGTATAGAACAGATGGTTCAATGGCCTATAGCATTTGTTTTTCCAAAGGACACAAGTTTCATTCTCAGTACTTACATGGTGCTTTAACTAAAATTTTAGGGGAATTAATGTCTTCTTCAAGCCCCTGTGGACACTGTAACAGCATAGTTTATAGCATACATGCAAACAAAACAGCCTCATACATAAAAAAAATACATTTAAAATAAATATAAGGAACCTAAGACAAAGGAAATACTTACTTTGTGTTCTTTATTGTGTTTCTGCCTCGACTTACAGTGTTAAAAAAATCAATAGCAAAATCCATTTTTAGTTTCGGAATATGAACTATTTCTATCCCTTACTGGGATCATTTTTATATATCTAATTATATCTGCTACAAGGAAAGTATCTTTACTGGCCAGATAAATTACTAGATAACAGCATCAATAAAGCTAAATATTGTATCATTGTTATTGTAGCCTTCCGCTTGAGCCCAAAATGTGCATGCTTTCATTTATTTAATTAAAATATACTTACATTATTTCATTATTCTTCATCTTTTCAAAATAACTTCTTGCATGCTCTCCTCCAATTCCTTCTCAAAGTCATGGGCTTTTCCATATTTATTATTGTATTACAAACACACACACACACACACACACATATATATATATATGACCTGCTGGGTCCATTTATGTTTGCTGTAGCTATGTTTTAGGAATGACTTACTGGTATAGAACAAGCATTTAGGTGCTGAGTCTTAAATCTGCTTTTCTTAACAGTCATCAATTGCCTTTTTCTCTTCATTTGGGGTAAACCTGTGCTGAAGGTTTTTAGCTATTCTTTAGGTAGCTATGTTGCTGAGATGTCATGGGTTTTGCTTTCCTGCCATATCTAGAAGACTCAAACTTGAAGTGAACTTCCTTAACCTTTGGCTTTTATCATCTTCCCACTCCCTCCCTCAAAATGTTCCCAGAGACTTAGGTGTGTGGGTTATTTGTACATGTATCATTTAGGGCTGAGCAATCATATTAAGTTGTTATCTTCTGCATTTTAACCAGTTTTAAATGTCTGTAGTGGTTTTGGTCAGCATTACACAAAAACAAAACAAACACACAAACAAAAACAATAAACAAGTGCTTTGATGAAGGGGAAAAGCCACAAATTTCTGTGGATGTAAGTATGCAGATATACAATATAGGTAAGAATTATACAGGATTAGGAAAGCAGCTGTATTCTGCTCTCCTCTAAACTCTTTTTCCCATGTGAAATGACCACAAAAAGCAGACTCAAGGAAACAAATGATCCATTAAGAAGTTCACAATGTGTTTGAACAGAGAATATTCAAATGAAGTAATGAAAATGTATGAGAAATATTTTTAAAAGTCATTGTCATCCTCAGCAATTAGAGAAAACACATTTATTTATTTATTTTTAGTTTCTTTTAATTTATGTAATTTATTCAGATTATACCTCAATTGTTATTCCCTCACTTGTATCTTCCCATTCCCCCCTCGCTTCCTCTTTCTGTGAATCACAAATTTAGGTACTCCCTCTGAAAATAAGGGTTAAATACTCCTGAGGGCATAAAAGTAAATCTACAATGTGGCCCAGTTGCATCAATACAAAGTCAATAACCAAATACCACACCATCTACTCAATAGGTGATTACTTAGCCATGTTCACTTTAGCCACAAGAGCCAGCAAATAGAAACAACCTAAATATCTTCAGCTGATGAGTGGCTAATAAAAATATAATATACATACACAATAAGTTACGTATAAGTGTTAAATTGAATAGTATACAAAAATAACATAAAGGAATTGATAGGGAAATGGATGAAATTATAATATTATATTGAATGGGGTAACCAGATCTACCAATGTATATTGGTATATATGCTATGTCATTTGTGTTTCTAAGCTCCACATCTCAAGATGTCTGTATATCAGCTGAGGTAATTATAGGAACAAAGAAGATATAAAGGGACCATAAGTGTGCAGGAGGAGATCTAGAAAAGGGTATTAACACAAGACAGAAGATATGAAAGTAGATAGGAGAAATGATATGCTGTCTTGATTAGAGTGGGGAGAGAGAGACACATTTAGAAGAAGTGGGAGGCAGGTGGAATAAATAACACTAAGGATGTTTGAAGTAGCCTTAGGCAACCACAAATGATATATTTAAGTGTATATTTATTATCATAAAAATGAACACATTTGAGGGGTGTGGTTTTCTGTTATGCTGAAGTTTTACACTCAGTTAGTGTTTAAATCACAAAGTATAGCATGCATGAGACCATGGCTTCTGCATGATTTAGATATATAGTAATCCAGGCATTTCCATTACTCCTTTCTAAATTCCTTGTCTCTATACATACTCACTTCAACTTAAAATTAAAACTGCTAAACTTGGAGGGTGGAAGATGCTCTGGCAGATAAGAATGTTTTATGCTAATTGTATCAATTTGAATTTTATTCTCAAAATCCACACTGTGGTTAAAAAAAAAGTTAACTTCTGAATTTATCTTCTGAATTTCATATGAGTGTTGGCATGCATAAGCGCGCGCACACACACACACACATATACACACACACACCCAAATAAATACATACATAAATGTAATAAAACTGCAAATGTAAATTTGAAATAAGAATCAAATCTGCATATGATATTGAATGAGCTAATTCTTAGTAGCACTTTAGACAATAAATCAGATGGTTTATATTTTAGTTTCTATGAATCATACCTCTGTTGTGATTTTAGTTAAAATTAAAGGTGCAGACAGTTGTTAGATTCCGTGTGGGTACAGAAAAGTGAACCCAGGTCAAGTTTCAGAGTAACAACTGCTGAACCATCTCTCCTGCAACTTATACATTTTCTAAATAAAAAGTATTTATTTAGAAGTATTCAGAAGGTCAACATAGCAGCTGCATTTTTGTGTGATTACCAAGTCATATTTAGTAAACAGAACAGCAGTTATTTTTATATAAGCTTCATCAGAGACAACTGAAGTAAAAAAACAAAGAATTTTGTTACCATATATAACTAATTTGTTCTGTGGACTAAGAAAGAATCTACTTCAAATTTCCATGCTAAATTTACATCATCCATCCTGCACTAGGAAAGGATAGCAGTTATTGAAAATACGATCAAGGCAGGGCCATCTAAGGACATATTCAGTAGAAAGTCAATTATACAGTAATGACAGTGGACTGTAGGAAAAATCTTTCATGGCTGTATATTCCATTTTTCTTTTGTTTGAAACAATGAATTATATACAGGGCATATAAATCCTTTGTGTACAAGAAAAAAGCTATGCAAGAACCAACATGTTTTTCCTCTGCCTGTTGTCCTCTTTCTTTCTTTGAAATAGGAGGTGGGACATCTGGCAGGCAGAAAGTATTCTGGGATAGAGCCAGGCATGAGAGATTCACCCAGCAAGATGTGGGAGGACAGATACACACATGCATAGTGCCTGAGCACAGGTAATAGGCAACATGGCAGAACGTAGAAAGGAATAAATAAGATAATAGTACGAGCTGGTCAAAGAAGAGCCTAGATATATGCCCTAGGTATCATAAAATCATTTTGAGTTTCACAACTCATTATTAAGGGAGCTTAGTCAGAGAGGAAAAACCACTGTAACACAAATAAATGTTTGAATTGCTTTGATGTGCATTTCCCTGATGACTAAGGACATTGAGCATTTCTTTTCTTTTCTTTTTAATAATATATTTTATTAATATATTCATATTACATCTCAATTGTTAGCTCATCACCTCCCATTCCTCTCTCCCTACCATTATTCCCTTACTCCTCTCCCCTATGACTGTGACTGAGGGAGACCTCCTCCCCCTGTATATGCTCATAGTGTATCAAGTCTCTTCTTGGTAGCCTGAGACCATTTCTCTGAGTGCCTCTAGGCCTCCCCATCCAGGGGACATGGTCAAATATGGGGCACCAGACTTTATGTGAAAGTCAGTCCCCAATCTCCACTCAACTGTGGAGAATGTCATGTTCATTGGCTAGATCTGGGTAGGGGTTCAAAGTTTACTTCACATATTGTTTTTGGCTGTTGCCATAGTTTGAGCAGGATACCCAGGGCCCATATGGTATGGAAGAATACAAGGAATTGGGTAACAATTGACATGTAACATGAATAAATTAATAAAAATATACATATGTATATAAAGTGTTTGATTTCATACTAGCATGTGTGTGTATGTGTGTATGTATGTATGTATGTATGTATGTATGTATGTATGTATATATGTGTGTATAATAGCACAAATTATTGCTTCATGTGGATAAAAAGAACACAGGAAACAGCCAGGATGGAATCAAGACACAGAGCAATGAAGGTCCTATTTTATTACTTTAGTAGAATCTTACATTCTGGCATGTCAGGCAACAAAAGAACAAGGCACAGATTCCATAAAAGATTCAATTTCCTGCTTTCACTATCAGATGGGATCTCAGAGCCAGATTTAATATGACTTTCAAAAAATAAATAAGTACAGTTTTTTTGTTCTCACATGTGAATTTGGGGTTAGCATTGGCATGGAAACTTTCAACAATTTTTCTTCTAATTGTTGTTTATATTTCCCTTTATAATCTAACTTCTGTGAGGTTAAGATTATAACTGTTTGAATAAATATTAGATGTGAGCATATAGTTGACTACAGGAACGAAGTTGTGACATATTCTGTATTTTAGTGGGATATAAAAAAGAAGATAGGTGAGATAAAATAACCAGTCAAAAATTAAATTATTACTTAATGGCTGCATCTGTAACTTTGTAGAATATATGAAATTTGTCCACTCTGTTTAATGTTCCTGTATGTAAGGAGAAAATGAAATGATTATCTTATTCTTTGTTTATATCATATATATACACATATAGAAAATAATTATGTGAGTATTTCTGAAGAATGTAAAACTAGATATCATAAAATAAAACGGAGAATGGGACTGAATGATCATTATTTGTCTGTTAGATTTTTGGCAGATGTGTCAGAACTTGTTAAGTAGAATCCCAGTATCCAGTTTGAGCTGTAGTTTTTCAGAGCTGTTGATCACAGAGGCACAGTGTACATTGCCTAAACAATACAGGCTCTTGCAATTCTTCTTGGGGACCCTACTAGCTAGTTAATAGGAGCATACTAATGATGATACAGGATAAATGATTGTAACTCATGAAAAAATTAACCTGGAACTAAATTGTAAGATTCTTCCCTGTTGGGAAACTTTCATAGTACTGAAAGATACTATCAAGCCACTGAAAATGCATAGGAGGAGGTGAAATGGATGTGATGTCAGTTGAGTGCTCACTTGACCGTGACAACATTTCCGGTGGGTAAAACAATGACAATGGCTGGTATCACAATTTTCTGAACCTTAATCTGACCCAGTAGTCTTCTTTTTGTCAGGCTTCCTCAACACCAAATCCTATTTCCTCACTCAAATTAACTATTCCCAGTTTAGGCCTAACTTGTGGGAAGTGTAACCAAATGAGAAAAAAATGCAGTTTAACGTAAGCAGTTTTCCTAGTGCAAGACTAAAAAAAAATCCCCAGCTACAGGAAGAAAGGGATGCAACAAAAAGAGCAGTATTAACCTGAAACACAACTTAAAGATGATACAAAGTCAGGTGCCTCCATTTTTGAGGATTGGAAGCAGACATTAGTTTCAAAATTAAGGTCTAGAATCCCTTCTCCACTAGTACAACAGTAGCACTGTATTGGGTGGATATTAGCTGAAATGAGGACAATCTCTGTGAAACTGCCATGAGGAGTACCCAGTGGTAGTTCTAGAACTACTTTCCTCTAGAGCTCTCAGATACTCATGAGTTGTGATCTGGAAATTTCCAGCCATTTGTACACACTGAAGAAGAAGAAGAAGGCCTTTGCCAGGGTTGTCCTGCTTGGAACTAACAACAATAGCTGCTTTTTAGAGGTTTGGCCTCCATATATTTGAAGTTTAAAAAATGGTAGAAAATAGATCCTGACATCAAAATCTAGACCCTGGCTCTAGAATATTGTTTTCAAGAAGCAAGGCCTTCCTGTTCATGAAAAAAGCCTTCAATCAAAGCAAGAGATATTGTATTCACTGTATTATTTCTTGGTAACTCTTTTATTCACCATTATCTTTCCAATTGAGAAATTAATTTTCTTCTATGTTCTTTTAGCACCCATTGAAATGTGTTATTTTATGTTAAAAACAATTATCCTAAGAAAAAGAAATTTCCTTCTTTCTGTTTAGTATTATCATTATGTATAATAGTAGTTAAAATATCAGATTCTACAAAACAGCAAAATAGTTATCTGTTGTTCCAATTCACAATAGAATTATTAAAATTATTAAAAATGGTAAATATGTAGGAGAGAAAAGAATAAGCTTTGCAATAAATTGTCTTAAAATGAGAGATTTTGTGTAGCTTGCTTGAGGCAAGAATGAGTTACCCTCTCACTAGTCTATGTCAAAAAGACAAGCGAGCTGTTAGAAGTGATAAATGTGGAGAAAGACTGAAGATGCACTTTCTTGCAGATCTTAACAGGTGTAACAAAGAAAAAAACCCACAAAATAACCTCAAGTATAAGAAACAGGTGTAAATGTCTCCTACTGCGTGTTCAAACCTCTGTGGCTAGTAGATAATTGGTGGCAGACATTCTGAGTGTAAAAGAAGGATCAACAACCTTTGATCCTCCTCTGAACCCACAAGCCCTATTTGAATCTCACCTAATTATGTGCAAGTGTCCTTATTAAGAAGAATTACCACTACAATTAAGTGAGAAACTATGACATCAGATTGCATTAAGTTCCATGGAAACAGTGCCAATTAAGTGCATGTTCTATTGAAAAGCACATTCCAGTTAATACAGAAACTCTATTTATAGTCAAATCTAAAAATGAGGAAGTCATCAAAGTTACAAAAAATCATTGTCCTTATACTCAAATAGAAATCACTGTATGAAATAAACACACATATTATTTATTTAAAATGCATTTAAAGAAAATCAATCATTTTCAATAAGCTTCACCTCTTTAATATAAAAATATGAATAATTAAAATTGTAATATAGCTTTTCTGTGAATTTTACTCATGTTCATTTTATGTTGAATAAACAGGGACAAAATTCTCTATTCTGGAATGACTTACCTATAATTTCATATAGCTACTATTTTTTGATCTAACAAAACCATTTAGTCTATTGTTAGCAAGAATTCTCAATAATTTATAATTTCATTAAATTTACTTAGATGTATGAATATTTGGATCACTGAATCCCTTATCTACGATTTTAATCTGTGTATTCTAGTATCTTTCCCCAGAAGTTTTTTGGTAATCACTCTTCTGCAGACACATAGTTAAATGGTCAATTTTTGTAACACTCTAGTTAAGACATATCTACAATATGTACTCCTTGATATGATAATTAAGTTTTTTGTGTTATTCTTCCTAAAATTCATAGTCATAATCCACATCTAAAAATGTAATGAACAATCTATAATGATTTCAAGAAAAATTTTAAAAAGTCAGCCATAAATGCAATAAGAAAAACAAATACTAGTCATATGAAGGAGAACAGTGGCTTGACAAGAGAATGCAAACTAATATCTTATTTTGAATAGCACAAAGGAAACCATAGTAGAACAAATCTAAGAAGTTCAAAAAATTCTCTGTAATTATTTAAGTCTCCATTAGCTATGCAACGTGCTAATATGAAAGAATACTGTGAGAGGTGTACAGAAATCAATTTATTATATCCATATATTTAAAAAGCATAATTTATTTAAAATAAATTATATAGCTTGCCATACTTGAATTTTTAAGCATTTAATATATATTCTTGAACATTCTACTAATCTAAAAATATTTATAACTAAGAAATAACCATAGCCACAGAAAGAAACTCTGACTTAAATATCAAAATATCAAAACCAGAAACAATCACCTGACATGTTTTACAAAATGAAAATCTTTTTGGAGATGGCTTCTAATGTGGCAAAGAATACATTGGGCAGAATGTTCCCATTCCCTACCACAGACACAGTTGTGCCTAAAAAAGGGCAAGCTTGAATGCAGGCACAGTCAATGGCCAAACTCTGGCAAAATAAGGTAAGCAAGTCCTCAATAGTTGCTGCATCACAAGTATGTCTGTCAGATATATTGGGACAGAAGGCTGAAGAGGATTTCCCAACAACATAGAGAGTTTGGGGTGACTATTCGTGTAGCAAACTGTCTCTGTCATCTTCTCATTTGGAACACTGCTAACTTGCACTCCCAGAATACTCAGGTAACCAAATTTATTCCTTCTCAAAGCTCTGATGGAGTTGAATACCAGGTAGCTTAGTTTTACAATGAAGCTTAGTTGTTTAGGGGTTAAGACGTTTTTATGTATAGATAGATGTTTTAAGTTGATAATAACAACATATGATGGACATTGCTCTACACTTAATTTTAGATGCACCAAGATAGGAAAGATGTTTTCTTCAAGGCTGTCAAATACAAATAGCCAAAACACTAAGAATGTAACATTTATATAACTCTTGATTATGTCAAGATTCTTTTTGCTATAGGCAGTTTATTATATATATATATATGTGTGTGTGTGTGTGTGTGTGTGTGTGTGTGTGTGTGTGTGTGTGTAATAATATAATTGTATATAGAAAAATAAAAGATGTTTAATTAAAACAAAAAGAACACCCCACCCTTTGGATTTCGATTTTCCTATATATTTATTTATTTTTGCTTCCTTTTCTGATTTAGAAGCTAGTTCAATCGTAACATAAACTATTTGATTATGATACAGATAGTCATTCCATTATGGCGTAACTCTAGCCTATAGATCATTTTACATTTACTATATAATTTAATACAGATTCATGTTCATACATAGAGAGATAGAGAGGAGGTGATGGCATTGGGAGTGGAACCAATATACCTTAAAGACTGATATTTTGAAGTTTTGAGCTCAGAGTAGCACTATTGACAAATACTGGAATATTTGAGGTAGGAGACTTCATAAAAAGTTCTAGGAACATGAGTGTTATGCTTTCACAGAATATTGTGGGACTATTTGCTATTTTGCCTCTTTTGAAGTTCTACCCTGTTTTCAGCTTGTTGCACTACAAGAACCCATTACAATAGCACATACAGACTGTGGAGGAGAACCACGAATCTTATTTATCCAAGTCACTCTTTTCTTCCTTTCTATTCATTATCTCAAATGTCTTATTATAGTGATTAAACCTGACCAAGATCCATTCTTTACATTCCCTGTAACACAATAAATAATTTATTATCAATTATGTAATTGTGACATGATAACACTACTGAACATATGGTGAATCCAATAATAAAAATAATGATTATAAAATAAGTATTTAAATTATTAGAGAAAAATGAAACTTAGGTTTGGGTAAATTTTTTGTGTTTGGCAACATAGAATGAATTTAAACTGCAAACAGTAAATTCTCATACGTAAAAGAAAATTCACAAACAGTCTAAACATTCAAATAAAACATGCCAACACTGTGCTTGGTCTTCATTACAAACTGATATTCTCATAGGCATGAATGTTGGCAGGTACATAATAAATATACACAATTCTTTAATCCTAAATAAAACTTCTTGATAAAAATGGCATTTTTTTCATAAAATAACAAAAACTTGTTGACAGTTACAGCTAGGTCAGACTGTGAATTTTGTCAAGAGTTAGTGGGAAACATATGCAGAATGTCTAGGTTTGTTTCATCCCAGATTCAAATGTTGGGTTATGCTTAGGAAAAATATTGCATAATATTCTCTTGTTTTTCCCCTTAAGAAAAATTGATTTCACCATTCAGTTGCAGAAAGACTACAACTAGCACTACATAAACTGAGGTAATATTAGCTCTTCTCAGAATAAAAAAAAAAATAAGCCATCAACTGATAAATTATAACAATAATGCATACAGTGCTTTCCATTTTCTACTTCACTCTATGAGTGATGAAGAAAATGGTTTTTGAGACACTGCATGGGGAAAAAAACAATAGTGTTTGAAATGATGATCATTTGTGAGTCTGGAGCAGAAAACATGTGTCAAAAAAGACAACCCAGTAGATTAATATGTGAAATTTAATCCTAAAACAAATATCTTCCAGGTGATTGTGAATGTTTATTCATTATTATATCTTCAAAAAACAACTTCAAAACCTGTTATTTACTAGGGTTTTGTCAGCAATATATGATGACATCTCCAAGCATCATTTGGTCTTTTCAAAATAATCTCAGATTTCAAATTATTTTTCTTAAAATGTGTGCAGCTTTGTAATCACACATAGAATAGTGTTATGAGCATACTCAAGGACAGATGAGCTTGGGGGAAAAAAAGCTTAAGTTTGGTAGAAACTCTGCAGATGTAAACAATAGGGCAAAAAACTGTAAAGAGGGAAATGGGAAAAATTAGGGCAGGGAACTTTAACTGGAGAGGGCGAAGTAGAGGAATAGATGGAAAGTAAGGGGTAGAAAAAGAATAACATGAAGGGAGTTTGGGAATGCAATAGGTATTCATGTTATTTTGTACTTATCTAAAATTACAAATTATATATAAGCATACCTGCTTGTCCACGAACATATACACACACACACATGCGCATGCACATGCACACACCCACAAAACATACACACACAAACACACCCACACAAACACACACACACACACACACACACACACACACACACACACACACATACACACCCCTAGTGCAACAGTGATCCATTCAAGAGTCAGACTAGCAAAGTAAATCACAGGTCTATATTTAATAAACATACCTTTGGTTTGTATTTTGAGGAGAGCCAATAACTGTGTAATTGGCCTTAAGTTCAATTCACTAGGAGGGGAATCATGGCTGGTACTGTAAACATAATGACTCCTGAGGCCACGGAAGGCAGAAGGAAACGCATGCCTACCACTTTCATGAACTCTATTTTTAAAATATTTCTCAAAGAATGTTCTTTCACAGTAAAAAGACACCATTTCAGAAAACCAGAAGTAGGCACAAAGCAAAAAACTACTGACCATGGTGGGTGGGCTCACTCCCAATTCATATGTCACAAATAAAACCCCTACATCACTGACACAAAATTGTGGTAAGAGCTAGAGGACCAGAACATTCTTTTCAAAAAGAGCATGGAAGTTGTATTAAATTTCAACAGTTGTTTAGCCTCAACAATGGCTAAACAGGGACAATACCAGTTGGCATGCCTAGTAGCTTGAAGAAATTTCACCAATAAATGAAGATCTGTTGGCAATTTATGACTCTTTAGACAAATAGAAGCCTTTTGCCTTAGGAAAGACCCATGTAATTGGTTATTTAACTGTATGTGGTCATTTCTAAAATACAGACACAAAATTCTCACATAATGGAACAGGTGGTCATGTTCATAGATTTATATATATATATCATTATGTATGTATAACACTTGTGAGGGAAAACTATTTTACAAACATCTTCTGTTTGTGATCACACTTAGAAGGATGTATTTAAGTAAACTGAGATGCACAGATGTGCTCAGAAACCAAATAAGCTAAACATTGATAGGGTGAATATGTTAAAGGTTATAAACATGCTACAATTATTTCCATGGATGCTCCCAAGAATATGCCCATATCATTAGAAACGTTTATGCGTTTGAACATTTGAACTAGCAGAAAGCTCTAGGAATTTCATAATTAAAAGATTTGATTTCCTATGAGATTTTTCTGTTGCATATTGATTGCATCAACATATATGCATATAGTGTAGAAGTTTTGACTTTCATGTACATAGTGTCTCTTTGGCAACATCTCATAATTAAATGATGTGTTTGAAAGACCACTTTATTGGTGTGATTGCTAACTACTAACTATTGCTTATTATCGCTTTCAAATTGAGAAATTGAGTCAATTTTCTTCTAGAATAAGAAACAAATTAAAATAGTCCAGGTTGTTGTCATTTTTTATTTATTTCTCTTGGTTGTGATGTGTCTTAGAGTTTGTTTGTTTGTTTGTTTGTTGATAATTTCTGGTCTATTAATTTGAAGGTTTTCATTAGGGTATTTAAAAAATTGAAAGATTATTAAGTATATTCTGGAGAGTGAGCTTGCTGTATTTTCACCTTTTATTTTTTTCTTTCTTGATGATAATTCTAAGGACAAGGACGTAAGGATGAAAATTTATACATACAAAAGCCTATTTTCCACAGAATTAAGGTCGATACCACAACAGGTGTCTGTCAAGATTGTGTTATCCTTGATCATATGGCAAGAGCAGGGTTTGTTATCTTTCTCCATTTCTCAGTCACATGTTCGTCTTCTCTAGACTTTACTCAGCAGAGTCACAATCTGAATTTATAGAGCTACAAACTATGCTTCCCTTCACTAAATATAAAATTTTGATAATATTTAAAATTCTTATAAACCTCAAAATTGTTTCTCCTAATATTATTACTTTAATTTGATTACTTATTTAAGACAGCATAGACATACGAGTTACAAATACTGATATTTTCTTTTCATTGTCTTTTTAAGACATAAGAATAGTAAAGGCAATATACAGAAAGGCTATAGCCAACATCAAACTAAATGGAGAGAAACTTAAATCAATTCCACTGAAATCAGGGATAAGACAAGACTGTCCACTCCCTCCGTTTCTCTTCAGTATAGAACTTGAAGTCCTAGCAAGAGCAATAAGAGGAAGAAACCTTAAGATAATGATGTCTCATTTCCCTTAAGTGGGTTGGTTAGGTTTTTGCTTTTTTTTGTTGGTCTATAGATGTTTACTTTCACTGGGAGTTTGTTATAAGTTACTACTGATCTTATTCAGAGAGAACAATGTTGACTCAGGGATGTCTCTCTTTTCCTTTATCTTTCTTTCTTAGGTTTGGGGATAGGAGTTGAAAAGAAAGAAGGGGGGATGTACAAACATATAAGGATGATAGGACAAAAAGTAGATACCTCTGAGCCACAGTTCCTGGGTGTTGAGTCTAACAAAACACTGTACATAAGATTTCGTCTCACTGATTCCAGTCTTGACTTAATCAAGGTTCATTCTCCAGCCACAACTGCCAGCATCCATTGCCCCAGGGTGCAAGGGCTTTATTCCAGTGCTACTGCTCTCGTGTTAATCACTGGCAATAAATAGTTCAATGCCAGCCAGGCAGATATCAAAGATTCTTAACAGAAAAACACCTCAAAAGTACCCCAGTAGGGTCTTTGATTCTCTCTGAAACTTCAGTCAGGCTTTTGTCATGTGCCCTGCCTTTTATCTTACATGTTTCCAGTTTCCACTGATATCTGAATACTCACAGTATCTTCTATGCTGTTGTTACAAATTCCTTCCCTAAGCTTCTCTAAGGTACATAGTCAGGTGATCCATAGCAATACCCCATGGCTCAGTGCAAATTTCCATCTTAGTTATGGTTTCTAATGCTGTGATAAAATATTATGACCACAGAGTAATAATAATGATTGTGATGATAATTAATAATAATAATAAATAATAATAATAATAATAACAACAACAACAACAACAACAAGAAAGAAGACAGGTAAAAAATATAAAGCATACACTTAGAAGAAGAAATCTTCTTCTTGAAGTCAAGTCCTCTCGTGAAAAAGAAAAGAAGAGGCCTGACTTAAAATGGAAATAATGAGCTAGGGGCTTTCACCTTAAGACTCACATGCTAATTCTGAAATCCGGGAAAGTTAAAGGCCTGAGGCTATTTCTGGTGTTAAAAGCCAAATACAAATCAGAGTTTATGCAAATGTAATTCAAGGAGAGGCATAGGTTTCATCCCAAGCAGGTGGCATTGTCCATGTGATTCTGACTTTAGAATGTCTTTGTAACATCCTTAGGCCTCATCTGAAAGGGAAAACAAGATAATTTATTCTGGAGCCATTTTGATTGAGCATGGCCTGGGAATATTATAACCCCAAATTCCACATTCCAACATGGAAGCACAGAGCATTTTTTGTTGTTTGTTTGTTTGTTTACTTGCTTTTGTTTTTATATAGGTTTACATGTTTAAAATACATTAGTGGGGACACAAGAGTGGCAGGTACAATAAGAAGGGGGAGGTGCTCTATAAGCCTGAGATGTTCTTAGCTCTTGGATTGGTGGAAGTTAGTGTTCTACTTAGTTAACAATATCTAAGAAGTGGTTACTTATTATCATGAGATGTTAGTCCAGATACAGAGAAGGACAAGCAATGGCTATTTCAGAAGGCTAAAGATAGCCCTAAGTAATGTGATTAGCCTAAGAACCTGAAAAATTCCAATGTTCCTTCAGCACTAAAATCCAAATCTTCCACCACTCTCTGATGATATAGCCCGTCTTTGAATTTTTCATTGAAAGCCTGACACAGCTTTTATTTCACAGGAATTTTCACCCACAAGACTTAAGAAGCTATGGAACTTTTTCCACTTTCATGGAATGTCACTGATGCCAGGCATGTGGTTGTAGAGTCCTGGCATGGAGTTTGGCAGAGCACTGTGGGAAGCTATAAAAGTGAAGCCTGGGGTACACTGTAGGCCCCAAGATGTTAGAGACTTTAGAATTGTGTCATAACCACCTAGGAGAGATACGGGTGTAAAGTGGCATCAGCCCAAGAGAAAGAAGTGTGCTGCAATCCAAAAAGCGAGAAAGGAAGAGGCAATTTAGCATATTTTAAAAATATGTTTTATTTATTTATTCATATTACATCTCAATGGTTATCCCATCCCTTGTATCCTCTCATTCCTCCCTCCCTCTCATTTTCCCCTTACTCCCCTCCCCAATGACTGTGACTGAGAGAAACTTGATACCCTATCAGCATATACAGGCATGTACAATTTAGCCTTTTGACATCCCACATAGTTACAAGATTTAGAGGTTGGCTTGCTAAGTTTAAATCTTCTTTTGTCCCAATATTTCCTCACTATGTTTGTATTCCTCCCTTTGGCAAGGTAATGTATATTCTGTGCCATTGTATATTGGAAATGTATAGCTTGAGTTTTGATTTTACAAGGAGCTACTATTAAGAGATGGTGTATTCTCTTTTTTATTATTTATTTTTATATATACATTTATATTATTACACATATATACAACAAACTACATACAGCAAGGAGAACCATGAAACAATCAGGAATGATATAAATATTACATTCATAATATTTTGGCTATTTTTATTTGGCAGCCTTGAAGAAAACATCTTTCCTATCTCAGTGTGTCTAAAATTCCAAATGTAAATCAATCTTTCATATCTCATAATAATCAACTTAAAACATCCATCCAGACATTAAAACATCTTAACCACTAAACAACCAAGCTTAATTGCAAAACTAAACTATCTGGTCTTCAACCCCGTCAGATTCTAGAGAAGGAATAAAATTAATTACCTGAGTATACAAGGGAGTGCGTGTTAGTTAGCAGCTTCCAAAATGAGAAGAGACAGTTTGCTGCCTGAAAAGTCACTCAAAGTTCTCTATAATGTTGGAGCATTTTTAGTCTTCTAGCCCAATATATCTGACAGATAAATTTGTGAGGGAGGGACTGTTGAGGACTTACTTACCCCGTCTTGGCAGAGTTTAGCTGTCTACTCTGCCTGCATCCAAGTTTTCTCTTTCCTAGGCAGTATTCTGTCTGTGGTAGAAAGGAGGGTATTTTCCCCAGTGGCTTGTTTGCCACCTTTGAGGCCATTTCCATTAAGAGGTTCATTGATAATCATTATCTTCTTTGAGGTAGGCTGGGTGTTACCAGGAGTAAACATTTCTCATTGTCAATGAATCTTTAAAATAATAAAACCATCTTTTTTTCCCCGTGTAAAACATTTATTTTTAATATTTAAGGATATAAAATAAATGCAATCCTAGAAGAAAATTAACACTGAAAGGCATTATAAAGCAAGCAGAGACTTTCACTTATATCATTTTCATGCATTTTGTATTGGTGATATGACGGAGAGAAAACTGTTCTTTAGGATCCCAAGTGTGTGATCGAACAGTCTAGTAAGAGAACAGGTGATGTTAATTCACTAGAAGAGCAGCCACCTCGTGCAGGAGCTTAATTGCTACCAGATGAAAAAGATCCTGTGAACAGACTCTGGGAGGAGATATATAAATGAGCCCAGAAATGGCAGCTGCGCAGATTGAAGACTTGGGATAGATTTAGCTGTTCATCGCTGCCCTTCAAAACACTCCTAGAGAAAACCACTCGAGGGAAGGCTTCAGAGATGAGGCTCTGGGGTCTGGTTACCCCTGGTTCCAGTGAAAGAAATCCTGTGGCTCCCGACCAGAGAATCGTTCCTTGGGACTGATATCCTTAAGGTTTTGTTGTCGTGTCAATTAATCCTCATTTCCTACTGTTTTGGTTAATCGGGTTATAATTGACACAGGCTTGGTCAATAAGTTGTTAATAAAATATTTTGTTAAGAAAATTGTGACTACAGAATACCATACTTTGTATGCCTTTGAGGTTTTTGAAGACCTTATCTATTTTTACCTTAACTTTCTATAAAATCATATCTGTCTGTTACACCTAGGATGTATATTCTTGTGATAGAAATAGACTAGTCATTGATTTGGCCACGATTTGAAGAGACTTTGGAGTTTGGAACTCTGAACTCCATTTAGAATAGGAAAGACTGTGAGTACTTCTGAAGTTGGGCTACATACATTTGCCATTAGGATATAGTCATGAGCCTAAGTGGGACACAGAGTGGAATGCAGTGGTTTGAATGAGAATAGCCCCTATAGCTCGTATCTTTGAATGTTTGGTTCCAGGGTGGTGTAACTGTTTGGGAATTATTAGGGAAATGGCCTTTTTGAAGAAGATGTGTCACTAGGGGGTGGTTTTGAGTTTTCAAAAGCCCATACCTTTTCCTGTTAGTTCTCACTGTGTCATGCCTTCCTGCCTGCTACCATATTTTCTTCCACAATAGTCATGTACTTACCTTCTGAAATCCTAAGACCCAAATGAACTCTTTCTTATATAAATAAAATAAAATAAAGAAATGGTAATGAAAGGAATGTAATGGTTTAATGCACTTCTACTCTCATACTACAAATTATTATCAAAGGAAGGCAGGGTAATAACTCAAAGCAGGAACTCAATCAAAGGATGTGGAGAAGTGTTGCTTACTGGCTTGTTTTTCATGGTGTATTCAGTCTGTTTTTACATAACATCCTGAATCACCAGCCCTGGCTTTTCAACTTCCCCTGTGAGCTAGGCCCTACATTATCAATCATAAAGCAAGCAAATACACCACAGTCTTGACCACAGGCACATCTGAAAGGGGCAGTTTCTCAACTGAGGTTCTCTTTCGCAAAATTACTATAGTTTGTGTAAGTTGATGTAAAGCTAATGAGAACAATTTATTTACCAGTATTTGTATTTATATTATTGACTTTGTCATTCAATTCATTCATTGAAATGAATCTTAAAATCATCCATTTTTAGGTTTCATGAATAAAACTGTTCTGTATATTGTAAGATTGCTTGTGTATAAACATACTTTGTTGATCAGTTGGACGTTCTACTGAGATCATATGTGCTTCATAGAAATTTAGTGAGGGGTTGCAAAGGTGGTTAAAGCATCTTGCATTCTCTCAGGTTATGAATGGTAAGTCTGTGTTCCTTATCTTCACTTGAATTTAGTTGCCAAATCTCAGCTTCTGACTTTTCAACATTTATTCTTTGACAATTTAATCTGTAAGGGTTGAATTTTTCTAATGGCAAATGATGTGATATTTTCAACTACCTCTAATCCAGTTGTAGTTTTATTTTATTTGCCTCCTTTTTTGTCCTCAAAATTGTGGTCTATATTATTTTGTAAATGACATGGTCTTATTCTCTAATAAGTAATATTGATATGCATGATTTAATCCTGCATTGTCTCGGTATTTCTCTTTGTGAATTTTTCTCACTTTTATTATTTCCTTGACAATTTCATAAAATACAGTAGAACACTTTCTTACCAATACCACAAGACCATCTTGTTTCCCTCCTCACCATTCCCTAACCATACAAGGTGGTACTCAAGTTTCTTTTGAAATCCATCAATTATCAGTGACCACATAGTTGGATATAAGGATTTCTACTAGAATATAGTCAACCACCAGGTATCACATCTTTAAGACATAAAACTATATTTTAAAAAATCTTCCAGCATTACATCTTTTTTAAAAAAACGGGACTTCCATCTCCTAGTAGTTATCAATTTTCAGTAGCACTTTATCTAACATGGGATTCATGCCCACCTTCCCCATACATATTGGGTGTCTTATCAGGCTGAAGACTGATTAGCTCTTCTGCATGATATTCCAACTGCTACAAATTTATATGTTTTTTCCCTGTTGTTTCTGGAGACCCTATTTCTTTTATCTACTGTCCTTGCCCTCATTTGCAATGATACTTGTGCATTCAAAGAAGGGGTTAGACATACATATACATGCATGCACACATGCATGCAAACACACACACACACACACACACACACACACACACACACACACATACACACACCATTTTAGGTATGAGCATACTACAGTCTTGTTTTTCTTCATAATGGCCAGTTAGAAGTCTTGGTGTTCATTATAGTCTACTGTAAATTTAAAAAAAAATACCTCTTTGGTGATAGTTTATAGTGGAATTAGTCTATGAGTATAATAGTAAATCATTAGGTTATAATTGAAGATTATATAAAATTATCAGAGTAATAGTAGGACATTCTGCCTTTGATATTATATGCTGTCTGAGCACAGGTTCAGTGGTGTCAGGTGCGGCTTACAACTTACAGCTGACCTTAAATCCTATCTGAAAGTAGTGGATTATTCTATAACAATCATGCCATTATTATAACTGTGGAGATGCACTTCCTTCTGTTGTTGTTGTTATTCTTATTTTGGCTCATAATATACATAGCTAGGAAAAATTGGTTATTATGTTCCTTGTTTGGTGACTTGCATCACTTCTTGTTAGTACTTTGGAATCTGGGCAGCAGCAATGAAGTTTTCAGGCTAGTACCAGCTTTATTTTCTTTGTGGTGCTTCGGAAGGTGTAGAAGGAATTTCTTGTGTCTCTATGGGAGCATAATCTGTCAGTAAAAATCTGATGGCCTGTAGCTGAGGCATGAAATAGAAATTGGGTCATCAGGCAGACAGAAAGGATTCTGGGATAGAGCAGGCATGGGAGATTCTCCCTGGGAATACAAGAGGACAAATACATGGTACTTGAGCCACGGTAACCAGCCATCTGGCAGAACTTAGATTAAAATAAATTGGTTATTGATTTTGAACTAATCCAGGAGCAAGACTAGCTACATACCCTATGTATTCTTAAATATATATTTTATGTCTGATGTTTTATCATCCGGGAGTTTTACGCCGGGAGGAAAAACCACCACAACTATCAAATAATTAATGTCTTCAGAATATTTGAGTTAAGTTCTGAAAGGTATATAATAGCATTAATAACAGCTTATAATGTTGGGGGGAATGTCACTAAGATCTCACACTTCTTTATTTATTTTCCTTCTTTTGAGTTCTTTTCTTGCTTTTTAACAGCTAGTTCATGTATAATCCAGTGTACCTCATATAATATTTGATCTACCTCTTTCTCTTTATTGTTTAGAAATTACAGGTATATCACCGTATACAGGTCTCTTTTTTTTTCTATTAAATTCTAAATTTATATATTTAGCACTTATATATCTGGCATCACAGGTGTTCATAGTTCCAAAGGTTTAGAGTCATTCTCTAGGCTCACTGTTTTGCATATGAAACATTTGCATTCTGTTTCACATAAAAAATTTCAGTGTTTTCTAACTTTAATTAAAAAATTCTATCTTTTTCTATTGAAACTCCTTTAAACTTTTCGGTTCATTTTACTTATGAATCATTTCTTATATATTTTGTTCCACTGTTCTCTGCATCTCTTCTTTTACAAATTCCACACTGCTTAGATATGTAACTTTTTAAAACTCTTTTGACCATAGGTGTGATTGCTGGCTTTTCTGGTTCTCCTCAGCTCTGGAGATAAGAGAGGCCTCTGTAGCTGCATTTCATAGAATAAAACTAGGAAGTATATTTGTATCTCCTTCATAACTATGAAAAAATGGATTAAGGTTTTCAAAAGTGAAGGCTCAAAATAAAAATGTAGATTAGTTTTCAATATTTTATTATTATGAGTTACATTATATAAAAAATTTATATAATTAAACACATATATTATTTAGTTAATAATAATATAAAATAGTCACCAAGCAAACCAGTACTCATCAAATGTTTGATTAAATATTTTATGATTTTCCCATCTTTTAATTACAAATTTAATTAATTCATTGAAAATTTTAGTTGTTTTTAATTAAAATTACAATTAAAATTTATAATACTGACTGTGTTTTACAATTGAAATTCTTCAGTTTTTTGTGATGCTATTTGCAGATATTTGTCTTAGTGTTTTATTCAAGACAACTGTAAGATTTTCTTAAACCACAGAAACTCTCACTGCTTCTTTTGAGTTTACTTTCAAAATTAGTACAAGAAGTCTTACATCAAAATGCATGAGTAGTAAATATTTTAGGCATTTAAACTTCTACATGGTGTCACGATAAAAATATCTCTTCTTTTCTTTTAAATAATTCTCTACATGAATATTACTGATAGTTCCTGATATGTTTGCCATTCCTTTTTATAGCTAATTAATATCTTACAGTGTGCCAAGACTTTATATTTGGAAATTACAGCAAACTTACATTTTTTTTGCTTAACTGTAGTTATGTAATATATATGTATATATATATATATATATATATATATATATATATATATATATACACTGACTTTATATTTCAATTTTACTGAATCAAAAGTAGTTTTTATCAATAACTACTTTTCTGTTTTAATATTTCTCTTTTAATAATTCAGAGTACATTGACATTTGAGCTAATAAGTCTATAGCTGGCTAGAGAATATTCAATTAATTTTGCTCCAAATTAATGACTCTAAAGTGCCCAATATTATTGAAACTATGATTTTCATATACCTTCTTCAAAATAGGTTCTATAAGAATGTGCAGATTTTGTATAATTCTTCTAGGAGCCCTGACCTAATAACCACTGATATGTAATCAAATGGTCTTTACATCACCTAATCTTATAAATGGACTATGGGAAGGTTTCCCTATTATTGCCACTATAGTTCACTAGTTATACTAAAGTAACTAGTCAGTCTGCGCTGAAACAAATTTCACATAAGATATGTTTTTATAACACGCATACAGCTGTAAGAACCAATTGTGATATAAAGAATCAATCATTTAAACTATTCATTACTAAATTTTCCACTGATATATTTGTTGTAGAAAAAAAGTTGTTAAAACAACTATTTTTGATCAAGTTTATCAGTTGTAGGACATGTTATAATACTAGTATACTTACAAAACTATTGGTGATATACAAATTATAGTAGTGTCCATAATTATACCTATGTTCTTTTTTTGGACAACTATATCCTTCCAGCAGTACATTTTTAATAAATGTGTTTATTTAAATTTTGACTATTGCAGATTTATGAACAAACTTCCACATTAGATTTAGAAATGAGTAACTACATTCACTGAATAATTCTGGAATAGAAGAATCCATACTTGATCTCATCTCATTCTTAGCTATACTATAGGGAACAACCACGGTAGTTGTATTCTGAATTATTGATTTCAGGAAATCACTAACTAGAAATAAAGTGTGCAGTGTTACATTTTCAAATGATTCCAATGAATAACTCTAATGGATTTTTAACTGTATTAACAAGCTATTCATTAACTACAAAAGAGTGAAAGTAAAATTTACATATAAAATCAGTTTGGTAACTATTGTTTAAATAATTTTTGTGAAAATTGCATACATAAGCAGGCAAATATCAGAAAAAGAATATTAATTACTAATTATCTCCTTGTCAATTTCTCTTTAACCATCGTAGAACTCCTTTTTTTTTTTTTTTTTATCTGTTATGAGCTAGAGATTGACCTCAATCTCTTAGCACATGCTACAGTACAGGTATACCTATGGTATCTCATGCCATCATTTCATCATTTTATGCATATTCATTACCTTGAGAATTCATGAAATATTTCATCGCAGAAAAATTTAGTTTTAACATACCTATATCATATGTTACTTTGTTGTAGGGAGTTGATATAGTCTTGAGTTAATGTGTAGTGTTGACACGGCCATTGCTATTTCTGGCATCCCTATACCTCAGACCAGTAGAGATCACAAATATCTCCTTGAGACAGGCTCAGAGGAATGGTAAAGCCTTCCTCGTGACCAAGCATGGATCTTAACGCACAACTGACCTTTAGCTGTAACCTGTATATACTATCAGTCACAGTGTCTTCTGCATCCATGAGTAAAGTCTGAAACTCCTTCTCTAAAGAACTGCTGCCCATTGCACACCCCAACGAAGATTAGCTGATGCACCTTGTCCTCCGTGAATTGCATTACATAAACCTATCCCTTCATTCAGTGGTACAAATTTAATACACTGTGTTTCTGAGTTGCTTGCACTTCTCTATCAGCACATACAACCCACCCAATACCAACTTTTCTACTTTCATGTCTGTGTATCTGGTCTTTCTTTAGTCCTTGATTGCCCCAATTGTGTCAAGCACAAAGCTGTGCAGGGTGCAGCATTATCTTAAAAAAAATATGTCTTTCAGATAATTTGGACCAGAAGAGTGAAGAAGATGCTCCGACTTTATAGAGAGTGTTGGGTGACTGCTTAGGCAGTCAACTGTCTCTGTCATTTTTTTCATTTTGAATGCTGCTAACCTGCACTGCCAGTTCTCTTAGGTAATTAAGTCTGATTACTCCTCAAGGATCTGATGGGGTTTAAATCCAAATAGTTTAGTCTTAGAATTACGCTTAATTATTAAGATGCTTTTAGGTCTAGGTAGATATTTATATCAACAGAGATGAGTATGATAGATAATGGTTTATATTCAGGATTCTAGACCTGGATTCCTATCACCAGGATAGGAAAGATGTTTTCTTCAAGTTTGCCAAATACAATTAGCCAAATTACTATGAATGTAGCATTAATATAATTCCTGATTGTTTCATGATTTTCCTAATATATGTAGTTTATTTTATTTATGTGTTATTATATACATGTATATATAAAAATATAATAAAACATTAAAAATGTTGAATGGAGAAAGCCAAGATTTGAGAGGTTAAATGATGATCATTTCAAATTTAGGAGCTACATAGGAAGATGTAGCTTGTGCTAGATTGATAAACAATGTTTAAATTTATAAATAAAACTACAGATAAGTAAAAAATAATAAACTTGCCATTTGAAATTTCATTCACCTGTATTATTATCTTCTACAGAATTTTATTGAATAAAATAATTTATCTTAATCATTTTCATAGCCATTATATTAATCAGTATAACAGTCTTTCACAAATTTAGTATAATAAAATTAGGAATTTTAGTTTTCAAAATAAAAATTTTCCTGCAATATATTCTGATTATAATTTCCTCTTCTCCAACTCTGCAAGGTCCTTGCATATCCCCAAACACCTAATTCTACATCCTTTCTTGCTCTTTTTTTTTTTTTTTCATAAAATATATCCTGGTTAGTTTTCCCTCTCCATATCCCTCAGCTTCTACCCACTTCCTTCCCATCCTCATCGTCCCTGTTTCTCTCTCTCATTAGAAAACAAAGAGAAGTCTAAGCAACAATAATAGAATAAAAGGTAATAAAATAAAACAAAACAAACACATAGAACTTAGGATAAAATAAACACACAGAAATAAAAGAGCTCCAGAAAAGGATAAGAAACAAATATATTCCCAGAACCATTCTCATTAACATCCCCAGGAATCCAATAAAACAGAAAATAAGGAATAATTTATACTGAAAGGTCCTGTACCACACAGAAACAAACAAACACAGGAAAATATCAAGTGATATTTAAAGGAATAAAAAAGGAGCTCACACAACAGTAATAGACAATAAACCTCAAAGATTCTGTTGAGATCAGTTTCACCAGTGAGATTCCCTTGGAGAAAACTAAGTTTTTATTTGTAAATAAGCTTGTTTTTTCTGCTTCTACTCTAGCTCTGAGACCCCATCAGGCCCAGGTCTGCTTAGGCCTGTGCATGCTATCTGTCTCTATATGCTCATATGTGCCTTGGTTCTGCTATATTTAGAAGACATTGGCAGAGTTGGTAGTTATCATCATGAATATAGGGTTTTCCAGACACGGGAGGGTAGTTGCACATATGAACAGTCAGGAGAGTGACAACATACATAAGATGATCACACACTGGCTCTATCTATGTTAAATCCCAGCATGTAGAGGAAAGGTTGGCATGAAATCTCACCACTACCTGAGAAGCTTTTAGCATTTGAGGCTTCAGAAAAGTTAAAAGCAGTCTTCTTTATTTTGAACTCTTGTAAGGTCATCATACATGAAGGAATGCCCTACTCCCAAGAGTAGAAAAGCAAGACAAACTGGCCTTCTTGATGAGAAAAAAAAACCCAAAACTTAAAATATTGTGAGTAAAGAGGGAAGATGAAGAGGGCAGATATAGTAGAAGTTGAGGAATTATTAAAAGTATATTGTACAGAATTATCACAGATTTTATACAACTATTCATCAAGAAGAAAAATGTTAGCTCCAGCACATAACAGGGACATATGCTCTACCATGTTCAAAACGGCCTTATTCATAATAGCCAGAATTTGGAAACAGCCTAAATGTCCCTCAGTAGAAGATTGGATAAAGAAACTGTGGTACATTTACACTACGGAATACTACTCAGCTATTAAATCAAGGAATTTCTGAAATTTGTGGACAAATGGATTGGACTAGAAATGATCATAATGAGTGAGTTAACCCAGAAGCAGCAAGAATCAAATGATATTTACTCACTTATATCTGGACACTAGTCCAAGGGGCATGTCCCATGGAAGTTTTCACTTATCAGGAAGTGGAACAGAGGGGAGGACATCCGATTGGGACTTTAGGCAAGAGAAGCATGGGAGAATGGGGAATTAGAACATACAAAGGATCCTAGAAACCTACAAGAAGAACATTATGAAGGGTGGATCTGGGCCCAGGGTTCCTGCTCAAACCAGCCAAGGACAATATTTGCAGTAAACATCAAACCCCAACCCAGATCTAACCAATGAACAGGATATTCTCCACAGTTGAATGGAGAGTGGAGACTGACTTTCATAAGAACTCTGGTGCACCAATTTGACCACATCCTCTGGATGGGGAGCCCTGGTGGCACTCAGAGAAAACATATCAGGTTACCAAGAAGAGACTTGATACCCTATGAGCATATACAGGGGGAGGAGGTCCCCCTCAGTCACAGCCATAGGGGAGGGGAGTAAGGGGAAAATGGGAGGGAGGGAGGAATGGGAGGATACAAGAGATGAGATAGCTATTGAATGTAAAAATGAATGAATTAATAAAAAAATTTAAAAGAAGAAAAATGTTTGCTTGCAGGCTCTGTTTGGGTTCACTATGTTGGTATTAGATTTGCTTAGAATAATATTCCCTGAACACTTGCCTAGACTCTCATGTAATTATCTGACTATCTTCTTGAATTTCATTGTTTCAAGGCCTATTTGAGCATTAAGATATTTTGATTTATTTTATATACTGGTATATTGTGTCTCTTGTTGTCAACTCAGTACTTATAACTTTAAAAAATAATTTTAGTTATACATAAATATAGATTCATAAAGTGTTTTATCTTTAGTATTTTCATATATTTTGTTTTTGCTAATTTCTTGAGGTATATTTAATAACAGTAGACAAATGTAAAAAAAAAAACCTTTGTAGTTTTATTAAATTTACACTTTTGTTGAAAGTCATGGTCAGGAACTATTGAGGACTTGCTTACCCTGACTTGGCAGAGTGTGGCCCTCTACTCTGCCTGCATCTAAGTTGCCCATTTTTAGGCACATTTTGTTTGTAGCAGGAACGAGGACATTTTGCCCAATTTTTGATTTACTGCATTTGAAGCCATCTCCATAATGAGGTTCTTTGATGCTCATCATCTTCTTTGAGGTTGGCTGCATGTTGTCAGGTAAATTGTCTAGTTGTTGAAGAAGTTTAGGATTGTAAGAACACTTTTAAATGCCATATTCTGTGTGTCTCTGAGACTTTTGAAAACATTATTCAACTAATTTACTGCATAGATCGATAGAGTCATATCTATCTGTTAGACTTAGGATATATATTCTTGTGTTAAAATCTGCCAAGTATTTAACATGCTCATGTTTTGTATCAGTATACTAAATTTTATGACAATGACTTAGATATAACCTTCCTTATAAGTAACAATTAAAGCCTTGAGTTAAAGAGTAGGGTCAATCATCTAGCTTTTGATCTATCCTCCCTCTATGTTGCTAAATCTCTCTTTCTTTCATTTCAGCTCTCCTCTCCTTGCCTACCTATGCATAATAAAGACAAAGAGAGACATTCCTGCGTTTCCCCTATTTTTTCTCTTTATAAGACCAATAATGACTTATGACCACCTCCCGATGAGATTAAGTATTTATAGACAAGTGAGCAAACAGCAACCTATACAACCAGCCTCATGCTTTGAGAGAATAGTGCATCATTCTCTTTAGGTTTCTTCAGGTTCAATGCGGTAAATAATGCCTTGGACTGAGCCCCCCATAATTGGAGAGAATGGTTAAACAATCTAGTGTTTACATTTGTGCTTCAGTTTCTAAATGTTGAGAGATTCCAGGCTTAGTCCTCAAAAGTTCCTGCACTGCACACAAGTCTGGCAGAGATATTAGGCCAGAAAGCTGAAGATGAGGCTCCAACATTATAAAGTGTATTGGGTGACTGGTCAGGCAGTAAACTGTCCAAACTCAATTTGTACATTTTGGAAGCTGCTAACCCAAACTGCTGGTTCACTCAGGAATTTAAGTTTTATTCCTTCTCAAGACTCTGAAGGGCATTGAAGACAGGATAGTATAGTTTTACCACCAAGTTTAGTTGGATAAGGGACAAGATCATTTTAGATCAAGATAAAGAAGTTAAGCTATTAGAGTTGATGTAGGATAAATATTGAAGCGCATTCAGAAATTTAGACCCAACAAGACAGGAAAGACAATTACTTCAAACTAGATGAATGCAGATGGCCAAGTCACTATGAATGTAACATGTATAGAACTCATTATTCTCATGATTGTCACATGGTTCTCCCTGCTGTATGTAGTTTGTTTTATACATGTGTAATAAAATAAAAGTATAAAAAGAGAAAGTCATGGTCAAAAAGAGTAGTAATTCTGGCTCATTTTTGTCAATACACTAATGGACACATGTAAGATATACATGATTGAACAGTAAAAGTAGAAAATGTTTTGTCTACCCTAGTGAGTATAAGAATTTCTTTGAAAATTAAATTCATTTATTTATTCATATACATATGTGAGAATGCTCTTACATATTATGCATTGGAGGGCAGAGGACAGTTTGTGGGAATTGGTTGTCTCTCTCCTCGATACTGCATCTGGGAATAGAATATAGATCATCATCAGGTTTGGCAACAAACATATCTACTCAAAGAACCATTTTGTTGACTCAGCAGAGGACAATTTTGAAGGCAGTAATGATTCAAACACTTATAAAATGGCTTTGATTTGTTTAGGTATTTCACACTAATAGAAATATATTGGTGTTATAAGAGGCAATCATTGTTAACAAGAAGAAAGGGATTCAATAAGAAACTGAGGATAATGATTCAAGATAGACAGAAAGTAAATGATATACAAAGGCCCTATAAAGTATGTGAAGAAAAGAACAGATTGGTACTGTCAGTGCAATTAGTTATTCTCATAATATACCTGGTAGAAAAATATTGCAACACACACACACACACACACACACACACACACACACACACACACACACAGAGAGAGAGAGAGAGAGAGAGAGAGAGAGAGAGAGAGAGAGAGAGAGAGAGATGTAATGTATATATCTTGAAGTATATAAATGTGTAGAATTTTATACATAAATGATTATCCATATGTATAATGGTCATGGTTAGATGTATTTATATAAATGCTATGAGAAATAACATGTATACAAAATGGGTGTGTATACAAAAGATTTTGGAAGATGAAAAAATAGAAATATCTGGATATTCATGTGATAATAGACTTGCATATATTATAAAAGATTTGCATGTTTCTTCCAGAAAAAGTGATTATTTACTTTCTAAAAATAATAGAGATATACCTTTATTTAAAGTAACCAAGTATAAGAATTTCTTCTCTATTCTACTAAAATAAAATTGAAAATCAAAATATTAACTTTTTCTTTTAAAAATATTTTATTAATTTATTCATATGACATCTAAATTATTATCCCATTCCTTGTATCTTCTAATTCCTCCCTCCCTGCCATTTTCCCCTTACTCCACTCCCCTATGACTGTGACTGAGGGGGACTTCCTCCCCCTGTATATGCTCATAGAGTATCAAGTCTCTTTTTGGTAGCCTGCTATCCTTCCTCTGAGAGCCACCAGGCCATCCAGGGAACAATAGATTTTTTTACAGACACAAGAAGATGTTCATGGCAAAATTATGTTTAAGTCACTTTAGAAAGAAATATTGCAAATATAAGACTATCTCGAATAGTCTTTTCCTTAAAAATGAATAATGATTTTCCCTTAAAATAATTCTGGGTTTAAGAAATAACCATAAAAAAATGACAGAAAAATATGAATATTAACATTATTAACATTTCTAAATTCCATTCTGTTTTTATCTTAGTAAACTATTTTCTTTATGTTTACCATATTGTTTCATTTTTTATATATCAACATTATGACATTTCCAAAACAATTTTACATCTCACACTTTAGAGAACTTAGGTGAGATTACATAAATAGCAAGAGCAGATTTTATAAATTGTGTTCTCCTTCTTTTAAAGTATCATGAACTTATTTTATTTTCCATAGATGCCCTTGCATATCTGAACCAATATAATGGATTAAAATTGATTGTAATAAAAAAGATTTTTAATTATAGTTAACAGAAAAAAAAACAGTAATGACAAATGCCTTAAATCCATGTTCCATATCTCAAAATGGAAATGCACTACTTTTTTGAAGAATGGAAATGTGATCTATTCCTCTAACAACAAGGACATTGGCAATATACTATACACATTACATAAACAGATGAGAATAATTACTGCAGTTCTCTCCAGTAATGTCAACCTTGAATTTCAGCTTCTCTGAATAACATTTCAAAAGAGCTAGAGGCCAGTCCTGGTTGAATGTTTTGCAATTATTGATAATTAACAGTTACTGAAAGTTTAGGATGCAATTAGGCTCTGTAATAAACATCAGCTAATCTGATAGCTATCTAGTCTAAAGTGATTACATAAATAGATTAAATTTAGATTGAGGTAAAAGAGAGCAGTACTCTGAAGTGCTGGATGAGAGCAAATTAAGTAAAAGAAATTTTGTGTGTGAAAGAACCACTTGATTTCTTGTTAAAGCTACTAAACCTGCACAGAAATAGAACTTTGTTATTTAGCTGATAAATATTTAATTGACTGACCACTCTGTGCTGGCCAATTACCTAAACATGAGGGAAACATTAAGCCTCTTCACTTACTGTGTCTAATTGTAGTAGAAGATTACAATAAGAATTTTCATTGTGAAAATGGAGGCTTTTAAATGTTCTTTTTTGTTTTCTTTTCTTTTTTAAATATAGTTTATTAATATATTCATATTACATTTCAATGGTTATTCCATCCATTGTACACTCCCTCCCATTTTCCCCTTACTCCCCTCCCCTATGACTGTGACTGAGGGGGACTTCCTCCTCCGTATATGCTCATAGGGTATCAAGTCTCTGCTTGGTAGCCTGCTATCCTTCCTCTGAGTGCCACTAAGCCTACCCTTCCCGGGAACTTGGTCAAATATGGGGCACCAGAGTTCATGTGAAATTCACATCCCACTCTTCACTCAGCTGTGGAGAATGTCCTGTCTATTGGCTAGATCTGGGGAGGGGTTCGAAGTTTACTATGAAGAAAGCAAGTCAACGTATTGTCATGTATTCATAGGCTGATCATGGAAGAAAGATAGAGTCACAGACTACAAAGATCTCTAGAAGGTACTTCCAAAGAGAAGAGGGGAAAGGGAGGGAGAGGCAGAGACACAGAGAGAAACAGAGTTAGAAAAAAAATTACTTAAGACAAAAGTTAACTTATTATGTCAATTTGAAAAATGGACAAAATTTACTGTTGACAGTCTCTAAAGATCAATATGGTTAATAGATATATTGAAGAAGGTTGTGGAAGTCAGAGACTGTGGGGTTTCAGATGTCTTCATAAGAAGTTAGATTTTCTTTATCTACTCTTTGACTGAGGGACATTTAGGCTATTTCCAGATTCTGGCTATTGTGAATAAGGCCACTATGAAAATGGTTGAGCATATGTCTTGGTTGAGTAGTAGAGCATCTTTTGGTTATATTCCAATGAGTGGAATAGCTGAATCTTGAGGAAGCCACACTGTGGAATACCACTCAGCTATAAAAAACAGGGAAATCTGGAAATTTGTTGAAAAATGGATGGAACTAGACATGATCATACTGAGTGAGTTAACCCAGAAGTGGAAAGATTCACATGGTATATACTCACTTACAATTGGACACTAGCCCAAGAGGCATGTCCCATGAAAGTCTTCACTTACTAGGAGATTGGGATAGACATGAGAACATCCTAATGGGAATCTAGGTGAGAGAATATGGGTGGATGGGGAATTAGAAGGATCCAGGAGGGTCCTAGAAACCTACAAGAAGTACACCAGGATGGGCGGATCTGGGCCCAGGGGTCCTGCTCAAACTACTGCACCAACCAAGGACAACACATGCAGTAAACATTGAACTCCTACTCAAATCTAGTTAATGGACAGGTCATTCTCCACAGTTGAGTAGATAATTGGGATTGACTCTGCCATAAACTCAGGGGCCTCATATTTGACTACTTCCCCTTCGTGAGGATGCCTGGTGGCATTCAGAAAAAGAATAAACAGGCCACCAAGATGCGACTTGATACCCTATGATCATATAGAGGAGGAGGAAGTCCCCCTCAGCCACAGACATAGAGGAAGGGAACAGGATGAAAGTGGGAGGGAGGGAGGAATGGGAGGATACAAGGTGTGGGATAACAATTTAGATGTAATATGAATAAACTAATTAAATAAAACAAAAACAAATAAAAGAAGTTAGATTTTCATATTAAAATCATTTGAAAGACTTTGCTAGTTTTCAGAAAAGGAAATGTTGAAAGCCAATTAACAAGTACACACAATATCTTGTACCTGCTCATTTGTCTGCCTTCATTGCAAGCTAAATTTTAATAAAAGTAACATCTAATGTGTCAGACAATGTTATTATATTGAGAGAATTTAAATTAGAAGGCCTTGGCTATTGTTAGTACATCATTTTATCAGTATTATCTCAATTCAATGTCCTTATTAGTCTAAGCTGAGATATAAAATGATAAGCAATATAAATGTACCTTTAAACTTTATTATAGTTAATGAAACATATAATACTCTTAACCAATAAAAATTAAGAGAAAATTAACTATCTTTCAAATAAAGAATAGTATCAAACCTTCAGTAAAGCAATCCATGAGGCACTAAATCTCATATGTTCCTAATTTCATGTAGTATAATATTTTCTCATTTTAAACCCTTCAATGCAATCATAAATGATACTGAAGACATTAACTGTAAGTAAAATATTAAAGATAAGTCAACTCAACTTTTATTAAATATAATTAACTTTGAGGAAATTTGTTGCTTCATTATGTTTGCTCAGAGCTATATTATTAGGTACAATGGAGGGCCTGGTGTGGAGTCATTTGGTTTATATTTCTAGTTAGTGTCTCTTATGCATAAACTTAAAAATAATGATGCTACACGTTGTAAAGAACAGATGACAAATAAATAAGGATTTAGTATTTTATTTTCATAATATTACAATTTCACCACTTTACTGGTTTGATCCCAATACTTTCTTCTACTGGAATGTTTTCTCATTCTCAGTTAGTGGACAATTTTTGGAAGGATTAGAAGGTGTGACTTTCTTGAGGAAGGCATTTAACACGGGGTAGAGTTTAAGGATTCAAAAGCCCATAAAGTCAGTCACTCAGTCTCTCTCTCTCTCTCTCTCTCTCTCTCTCTCTCTCTCTCTCTCTCTCTCTCTCTCTGCCTTCTCTTGCCTCATGACTGTTGTCTGCACATGTAAGCCTTCAAGTATTACTTCAGTGCCATGCTATCCTGCCTGCTGCCATGTTCCTCAAACTGTTGATCATGGAATCTAACCATTTGAAAATGTGAACCACAATAGATATTTTCTTTTTTTTTAGAATATTTTACAGAGGTATTTATTGATACTTATTAATCATAACCTGCAAAAGCAGGCACTGACCTCCAAGTTATTTTAATTGATTTTGTTTTTCATTTAAAGTCTTATAAATTAAAAATACACCTTCATCTGGCCCACATTTTAATTTCAACAGATCAAAATAACTCTCATTTTTCCTTTTTCTGAGATGTTATTTCTTTATTACTGCTGCACTATTCAAAATATATCACATTCTCAAATGCCCAATTTATTCAAGGTATACATCACACAGATAAGAAAAGTATGACTTTTTCAGAACATAATATTTTCTTCCATAAATTATCTTTATTGTGATATTTTGTCACAGCAATTGGAAAATAACAGAAAACACCACAATCATCTAATTTATAGTTTACTATGATAGAAGAGCTAAATGTTTTATACCTCAAATATAAGCAGTTATAAATATTGAAATATAAAGTTTTATTGTTTATCTTCTTAATAATTATCCTAATAAATATTCTTAATAATTATTTTAGTATTTGCTGCCACAGAAGAATAATAGCTGTCAGTAGAAACAGGATCAAAGCTATTGTCTTAAAATGGGGATTTTTTTCATGTTGCATAAAGCTACCATACGTTACATTTTTTTAAAAGGCAGATAAAAGATCATATACATCATGAAATGCAAAGCAAATGTGAGGAAGAAAGGTACATGTTACAATTATAATTTCTTGCAAATGTATTTACCTTCACTGATTATAAGAAAATTATCAATTTTGAAAATAAGTTTATGTTTTAATGTATAAATTAATATTTATATATTTTTCATCATTTTGGCTAACAAATGAAAGGAGAAATTGAAGGGCATAAAGATGTAAGATGTACTTCAGCCGAGGTTATAGAAGATAAAAAGGAGGTCTTACAATGAAACCAATCAGTGATCATGGAGAACTATGGGCAAGGAATACTTTCTTATGAATAATATTTAGGCATGCCAAGAGAGCTAAGTGATATTTGACAATAGAGAAAGACATCCGAGCATTCTTTGTATACATGAACATATAGTTATTGTGAAAATGTAACTTATTGTGGTCATAACTAACTTTTCTTTGTCACATGTTGATATTTTTTAATAAGGTTTTTGTATTCTGTCTCTACTCAGTTATTCTAAAATGTTTTGTGGTATAACTACTATTTCGTTTATAAATTGTATATTTATATAAAACCTAGCATATGAAAGATCACAGAAGATTGCAAAGAGAAGCTGAGCCAAGCTCTGTTTGTCGTCTTTGACCCAAAAGAGAGCAAGTATACTTCCTCTGTGCAATCTTGAGACATATTTCAGATATGATGTCAAAGGAGAACATGAAGTCTTTCATAATAAAGGCTTCTTATGCCATCCATTCTCTTCCACTTTAAGGATTGGCATGCAATTCTGTAATGATCAAATGTACAATTACTCTCCAGAATATCAACAGAAAGGTTATGTATATTTTCTTTTTTAAAATACTTTTATTTTATTACACATGTATAAAACAAACTACATACAGCAGGGAGAATCATGTGACAATCATGAGAATAATGAGTTCTATACATGTTACATTCATAGTGACTTGGCCATCTGCATTCGTCCCATTTGAAGTAAGTGTCTTTCCTGTCTTGTTGGGTCTAAATTTCTGAATGAGATTCAATATCTATCCTATCTCAACTCTAATAGCTTAACTTCTTTATCTTGATCTAAAATGATCTTGTGCCCTAACCAACTAAACTTGGTGGTAAAACTATACTATCCTGTCTTCAGTGCCCTTCAAAGACGTGAGAAAGAATAAAACTTAAGTTCCTGAGTGAACCAGCAGTTTGGGTCAGCAGCTTCCAGAATGTACTTAGGACAGTTTACTGCCTGATCATCCGCCCAATACACTTTATAACGTTGGAGGCTCATCTTCAGCTTTCTGGCCTAATATCTCTGCCAGACTTATTTGCAGGGCAGGAACTATTGAGGCCTTGCTTACCCTGACTTGGCAGAGTGTAGCTGTCATCTCTGCCTGCATCTAAGTTGCCCATTGTTAGGCAGATTCTGCTTGTGGCAGGAACAAGAACAAACAGCCCTACCTGCCCCCTGTCTTTTTTGTTTCTGTGGTTGGTTTTTTTGTTTTGTTTTGTTTTTTCGAGACACGGTTTCTCTGTGTATCCTTGGCTGTCCTGGACTCACTTTTTAGACCAGGCTGGCCTTGAACTCACAGGGATCCATGTGCTGCTGTCTCCCATGTGCTGGGGCTAAAGGTATGCGGCACCACCACCCGGCTTTATTCTTTCCTGTTTTGGAAGCATGAGAAATAGTTTAGTTTAGGTTCATGAAGTAATTTAGAAGTATTTTTTTCTAAAAAAAAAAATGAGCAAAAAACCTGAATGCATAAATTTTGAAGACCTTTAAGTTAGAGCTAACCAACCATTTCAACCATGCTCATCTTCAGGCATTTTAGGTGAATGGGTTCGTGTCTATTAAAGAGGTATTTTCTTATGCTTGTATACTATGAAACTTAATAGAACTCAGGGGATCATGGAAGAACCACAATCATAACACTGTAAAGAGAGAGAAGGCAGGGCAGTGCTGGTCAGAGTCCAGCAATCACCACAACAGCTTTTTAACGTGTGGTTAACGTGTGGCTCCACTGGCAACTGGCACTACATGCTACCACGACAGTGAGTCAGATTACAGTGTTGTTTCGTATTTTGGCAATCAATATTTACTGTCCTTTGTAAAATTTAGTTGTGTAAATGTATATTATCTGTTGCCTAAATCTTAGCATGATAAAACACTAATTTCTAACACCTTACTAAGTTCACTTTGCTCTACTGAATTCTGAGGAATTCTGTTTTATGAATATTTCACAAAAATATGTATCCATGAAATCTCAGCAATTTATATATGTGTAACATTACTTGTACAGTAGACACACAAACACACACACACACACACACACACACAGAGAGAGAGAGAGAGAGAGAGAGAGAGAGAGAGAGAGAGAGAGAGAGAGACAGACAGACAGACAGACAGACAGACAGAGACAGAGAGAGAGAGAGAGAGAGAGAGAGAGAGAGAGAGAAACACTAAAGTTAGTAATTTAGTGATTGGTTAGAGTTGGCTCCTAATTACCTATAAGTTTTCAAAACTACAGACAAATACATAATTTTGAAAGAAATAAATATATTTACTTTGATTTTATTAAGATGTTATACCATGAAATGGGATGGCAAGTTGTTATTAGAATTAACTAGAGATTTTTAAGAAATAACACATTGGAAAGAACAAATAACATTATATAAATATATATCAACAATAGGAAATATAACTGAAATTAAATAACCGAAATCATATATCACATAGATTACAAACCGTCATTTTGCCATAACTATTTTATTATGAGAAAGTCTACAGTCCTTTAGGGAATGAGAGACTAAAAGATACCTCTCAGCCTGACAATCACATTTTGAGATGGCATAGGATTAAATGTGTAGAAATAGTTGGTACAAATATAAAAGAAAGTTAGCTGGAATCTGCAAGGATTTAATCAGATCTGGAATAACTTCCTCAGTGTTACTGATACAGCCTCATTACTTGAAATGTAACACAGAAGTGAAATGTAATGTAATGCTTCTTAGTGGCAGAACTGGAATGGAAAGCCAAAAATAACTAGAATATCCTTGAAGCTAGTTTGAAAGGAGACTAGAAGAGAGTGACATGATTTTAAATGTTCATTAATATTATTAAAGATGAATTATATTTCAAATAATCTCATGACATCATGCCTAAATCTGGAATCTTTTACATAGATTAAAATGATGAGCAATCATTGCTGGAACCAGTCTTATTATCACCAAAGATCATTGAAATTCCCAAAAGATTTTGATGCACAGAAAAGGAAAATTTATTACAGAATATTAACAGCAGCCATAAATCTCTACTTCCAAATTGGCATACATCTTTGGTAATTAAATTTTAGAAGCAGATGTCTGCAGGAAACCAGATACATAACATTGCATGCATAGTTTGATAGTATTTTTGAAAGTTTTTTTCCTGTAAAGTTGAGAATTATCATAACTATTTCAAATGATTCTTTAAACTGAGCCATGAGTAATAATTGGGCTGAAAATTAAACTCTAATATACATATAAATGAATTAATAACATTTCTGTAATGAGTCAACTGGTAATGGTAAATAACTATAGTTTAAATACTTATTATTTAGAAAACACTGAGCAGTGTATAATAGAAAAGTAGGGAAAGGATTGTACAACCTAGAGGTGATAAGAGCTCCACAACCAGAGCAACAGTAATAACTAACCAAGGCACAGAGGGGCTTGTGAAGTCTGAAGTACCAACCAAGAATGATGCATGGGTTAGACCTAGGTCAGTTACATAGAAATAGCCGATATCCAGCTTGGCCTTCATGTGGGTCCCGCAGTAAGGAGAGTAAGGGCTATCTTTAACATGGACTGTGTTGTCTGCATTTTGATAAATTCCCCTGCAAGGATTGCCTTGTCAGGCCACAGGGGAACAAGGCAAACTCAGTCCTGATGTGACTTGACAAGCATGGGTTGGTGAGTAGGATAGCTTTCTTTTTCTGAGGAATAGGAAAGGAGGAGGCAGAATAGGGAAAGGAGTGTGGAAGTGGAAGGAGAGGAGAGAGGAGCTATGACCAGGATGCAAAGTGAATAAGTAAATTAATAAAAAAAATACTCAAGTGAGGACATTAGAAATGAAATATGAAGATCTAAGATTATAAAGATGTAATCTCTTTTTTAAACAGACTGCTTAATTGTACATGGGTGTTTTGCCTCCATGTTTGTCAGTGCACCACGTACACAAATTTCTTGTGGATGCCAGAACAAGTAGTCAGATCATCTGACATGGGAAGTATAGATGGCTGGGACCTACCAGAGGGAACTGCAAACTGAACCCTGTTCACTAGAACAGCTACTACTAGACATTTCTCCAGTATTACTTATATCACGGATCATTAGCACAGAATTCATTACAAGGTTCTGGTAAAAATATCAAATTCACAATATTTTAATGAATAAGAAAATCCTACTTTATTTCAGAGCAGATTGATCATGTATGAACTGCAATATCTTATCTATTTCTCCAGTGGTGCAACAGAAGCCAAGCATGGAGTAATCTTTGGAGATCTTCACATGGGCCTTATTAAATGTCACATTTTACCCGAATAAGATAGATGACATCTCCCCAATTTCCTTTTGGCAAAATTCAAACACAAAACAACAGCCTCCGAGGAAACTCAGAAGGAGGGGATCTATGGGTGGGGGAGGGGAGGGGAGCTCGAGGCAGGAGAAGACATGGGAAGAGTGGAAGGAGAGGAAACTGTAGTTGAGACTTACGTATGAAACAAACAGCTGCTACAACAGCAACAAAGCATGAGTAAGTGGAAGACATTGTTTTGCAGAAGAGATGCCTTTAGTTAAAATAAAGGGAACCCAGAAAGTTCTAAGTCAGTGTGTGTCTATAGAGGGGGTTATGACCACAAAGACACTGCACAAGGTAACCCTGCACAACTGAATGATTAACATGGATATGAATATACGTGCCGTGCTTGCTCCTTCAATAGAGATTACACCTGTGTATGCTCAAACACTTAAAAACAGATGACTAAAAGATTTTATAACACGACCAAGGTAAAAAAAAAAGCTCCATAATCATAAAATCTATATTATATTCTATCTTTACCTCATATTTCTCTGGTTATTTCATTAAACTCACATACAAAATCAGCACTTGTCCCGTCAATTTCCTACCAGCTCGTTTCTAAAATGAGCAGTGCCCTATGTGTCTCCAGAAAGATCTTCTATAGATCACTGCTAAGATCCCAGAAGCTCCTCCAGGCATGGATGATATTAAATGGCTACTGTTACAGCTCTGCAGAACACAATTTTGGTGTTAGTGGAAGGCTTGATGTTTTGAATAGCTATAGTGAGGTTGCTTCTGTGTCAAATTCCGTTATTTGCCCTTTCTCAGGCCTGATGTAAACTAGATGATGCAAAAGTTAGAAATACTATTATTTTCATATCTAACATGTTTCTTAAGAGGCACTGGGCACAGCCAAAATGTGCAGCCTGCTAAAAGTGCACAACCTGGAAATATTTTTAATTAAAAATTAATATAAAAACAACAATGACGACCTATACTTTCTCAGAAAAAGGATCGTGGTCACTTCTACTCTAAAACTTATGGAAATGACCAGGATATTCTGTTTTCTGAATTAAGTCAGTCCACCATTGAGCTGTTCCAAAGATGATTTGGTGAAGAAGCACTTTGAAGGAACTGGCATTTAACTCTCTTTATAAACCAAGATTTAGCCCCACAAAGATTCATAGGTAAAGGGGAAAAAGCAAGGTTCCAAGGTAATCTAAAAAGGATTTGTATACTGTAAATGGCAGGCAAAATGAGTTTTGTTTTTATAAAAAGTGTTTCTTATTCCAATCTTAAAAGAAAAACACAGTAAACACTTTCCTTATAAAATACCTCTTATTCGACCACTTGGAAGACTGTAAAAAGAAAATACTCTTAAGTATTCCAAAGGCTGCGTAGTAAGACAAGAACAAAATAGTAAAGATGACAGAAAACAGGATATAAGAGATAGCAGGGCAGGGAAGGAAGAAGAAGACAAAAGGATAGAAGAGAGAAGGGAAGGGAGAGGAGAGGAGAAGAGAGGAGAGGAAAAGGAAGGAGGGAGAGGAGAGAGGGCTTAGCAATTAAGTGTACTTGCTGTTCTTGTAGGGAACATCAGATGACACCAATTTTTAGACATCTATGGGTGCCAAGCATACACAAAGTCTACATACATCCATGCATGTAAAGCACTCATTCATGTAGTGTTTTGAAAAGAAAGGAGAGAAATAAAAAGAAAAATTTCATTTAAAGAGATGAATTTGTAATTAAGAGCACTTGCTGTTCAGTTCTCAGCACTCACATCAGATAGGCCACAGCCACTAGTAACTTAAGCTCCAAGGGGATTGGATGCCTTCTTTTAATCCCATGGGCACTTACATATACATGGTGTTCATATCTTTACCCAGGTACACACACACTTACACAAAGTTAAAATATGGTTAATCAAGTACAATAAAGAAAAAGGGGAACTGTCTATTAAATTATGTTAAACTAAAAAAAAGTATGTTAAACACAAAATGTACTATATGATCTCAGGAAAATGGCTAATAATGTAGAAAGAAAATATTAGTGTGTTATACCCCAAATGCATCTAAAAACAAAGTTTTCCAATATATGATGCCTGTAATCCAAGATCTATGAAAAAAAAAGATAGAAAGAGCACCCATCAGACTGTGTACCGGTGGAGTCTACCGGTTTTAGTGAGAAACCCTGTCTCAAATATATAAAATGGACAACAGTGAGGAAGATATCCTATATTAACCTATGTCTTTAATGTACAAATACAAAAATACACAAAAAGAAAAGTCTATTGGATATAAGATTTTTCTTATAAAACTGAAAGGCTCTTTTAATATAAAATCTGATCAAGATATCCAGGAAAATTTCAATAGAAATTTTAGTTCTAATATAGTTGAGAGAGTTATAGATTTTAGAAAAATTGAATGAGCAATGAATCAATGATAATTACCATATAACGTTTGAGACATAAGAAAGAATGGAAAAAGACATTAGTGGAGCACAGGTTTGCTTTTGTAATAATGAAAAGACACAGAAGATGCGGAACAAGAAATGGACCTGAAGGAAGAACAGCAGCCTATCATCATGGTCTCCCTCAACAGTTCCTTGGAAAGAATAAAAGTCAGGAATGCACTGGATATGAGAGGAATAAGAATACTAGGAGTACACGTTTAAATAAATGGCTTACACATATACATACTTCAGTGAGTCATTACTTACCTAAACTACATTTCCTCATCAAAATATTGAAGATATTAACTAACAGAGTCACAGTGACGTTTACATGGGAGTCCATTAAAAAGTACGTGTTTTGCTTTCAAAGTGAGAAACAAACTAAATGCTTGGTAATTAGCATTATTTTTATAATTGCCAGTTAGATGATGGTTCATGATTATATCACTTGAAACATTTAAATAGCTCTTATTAGGCAGACTAGTGTTGGTTTTGACATTTTAGGAAGAACAGAATATGCATTTAAAATCAACAAGTGAAACAGAGTTATTTTATTGGTCTACTTGTGTTCTGGGACATATACTAATGGCATTTTATCTCAATGACCAATTACGTAGAAAAGTTAATTTGAGTGAGAAGTTGTTTATTTCACACACATATTCAGAGGATTTTGTTTATGATCATTTGGTTCTATGTTCTTGGGCAAGATATACTGTTTGTGAAATCCTGTGGGAGCCATGACACTAGCAAGTAAAGACTAAGGGATGCCTCCACTGGGATAGTTTTTTTCCTTTCTGTATTTTATTCTTTTGGGACTCCTAGGGCATGGGGTGATATCAGCACTTCCATTATTCTGCTCTTTAACTGGTCTCAAATATATACTAGAAAGAGTTCATGGGTAGGTTGTATCTTATCATTAATCCCAGTATTCAAACCAGGAGACAAAAACAGGCAGATCTCTGTGAGTCAGAGGCAAAAGTAATCTATAAAGAAAGTTTTAGGCCAGCCAAAGTTATACACTTAAACTCGAAAACAAAACAAAACAACCTGATAAAAAAAAAGCAGCTAAAACAGCTTATAATCCTTGAGAGAAACATACGCGTACGTGAATGCACACAATAAAATAAGCATGCTTGATAAAAGAATTTTATTATCAAATTTTGTCTTAAAAGAAAGCACTATATAATGTTATTTGTGCCTATGTTTTTAGGCTGATCATTAGGTATTGAATACTTAGTTGGTGTGCTTAATGCTGAGGAAGACTCTTTCCTCCAGTCTTTAGCACTCCTTAATTCCTCAAAGTTCTTTGTGTAGGGCTGAGACCTCAGGGCTATCCTCTGTCCTATTAGCATGACTGTTGTTGTTCTTTTTTAGCTCTTGTTCAGATAGTCAAGTTTGTGAATCATTACACAAACCGAGCAACTCTTATCTAATAACATGTATGTATATACTTTTAGATATGTACAAGTAACAACAATCTTAAAAGAAGACATAGCTTTGAAAGAGAGCATGGTGGGATATATGGGAAAAATTAACATGATGAAGGGAAGGGGAAAATGATATAACACCTTTATAATCTAAAAAAACACTTTTAGAAAAAGAAAAGATACATAAAGCAAAAAAATTATACTGTGATGATCTATCAAGGGCGAATATAAAGTCATATGATGGTTTTTAAAAAAGAGTATAATGATCACCTTATATTTTGAGAATCCTTCCTTCATTTTTTATTTTAATTAATTAATTTCTTTATTCACTTTACATCCAAATTGTAGGCCTCTCCCTACTGTCCTCTCAGTCTCACTCTGCCTCCCTCTTCCCTGTGTCTCCCCTTCCCTGCCTCTCAGAAAAGGAGATACCCCCCCTCCACCTACCCATACCAGCATGTCAAGTTGCAATCAGACTGAAGGCATCATTTGCCACCAAAGCCTGGAAGGAAGTGATAAAAAAGCATGCAAGAAAGTCCTTGTCAGAAACAGCTCCTGTTCCCCTTATTAGAGGGCCCACATGAAGACCAAGTTGCTCATCAGGTATATATGTGTAGGAGGCCTAGATCCAGTCCATACCAGGCCCTTGGTTGTTGTTTCAGTCTCCACAAGCCCACCTGGGTTAGTTGACTCTCTTGCTCTTCTTGTGTAGCTAAGCTACTGTTCCCTCCAGGTCCTACTATCCTTCCTCACACTCTTCTACAACGTTCTCTGTGCTCACCTAATGTTTGGCTATAGGTCTGTGAGCATAACAGAATATTGATAATAATATTAGGGGTTGGATCTCTAATCCACATACCTATGCACACATGATTTTTGACAAAGAAGCCAAAACCATACCATGGAAAAATAATAGCATCTTCAACAATTGATGTAGGCCTAATTGGATATCTACATATAGAAAAATGCAAATAGATTCATATTTATCACCCCGTACTAAACTCAGGTCAAGTTGATCAAGGACCTTAACATAAAACTAGTAACATTAAATCTACTAGATAAGAAAGAAGGGAAGAGCTTTGAACTCATTGGCACAGGAGACAACTTCCTGAACATAACACCAACAGTGCAAGCTCTAAGATCAACAATTAATAAATGGGAATGGGACCTCTTGAAAGTGAAAAGCTTCTGTAAGACAAAGGACACTCTCAACAGAACAAAAATACAATCTCCTGATTTGGAAAAGAACTACATCTGACAAAGGGACAGCTAATATCCAATATACATAAGAGACTCAAAAAAATTAAACAACAACAAACCAAATAATCTAATTTTAAAATGTCGTACAGAGCTAAACAGAAAATTCTCAATAAAGGAGTCACAAATGGCAGAGAAGCACCTAAGGAAATGTTCAGCGTCATTAGTTATATTAGAAAAGCAAGTCAAAATGACACTGAGATTCCATCTTACACCTGTCAGTATGGCTAAGATCAAAAACTCAAGAGACAACACTGCTGGTGAAAATGCAGAGAAAGGGGATTACTCCTCAATTGCTGGTAGGTGTGCAAACTTGTATACCCACTTTGGAAACAAATACAGACATTTCTCAGAAAATTTGGAATAGCTCTCCCTCAAGACCCAGCTACACCACTCCTGTGTATATACTCAAAAGTTGTTCCTTCATACAACAAGGACACTTGCTCAACTATATTCATAGCAACTTCTTTTGTAATAACCAAAAACTGGAATCAACCCAGATGTCCCTCAACCAAAGAATGGATAAAGAAGCTGTGGTACATTTACACAATTGAATACTATTCAGCTATGAGAAACAAGGAAAATAAAATATATAGGCAGCTAGATAGAAATAGGAAAGTTCTTCCTGAATGAGGTAACCTAGACCCAGACAGACACAAAAGGTATGTATGCACTTTTAAACTGAATATTAGCCATATAATACAGGATAATCTGACTATAGTTATCAAACTCAAAGAAACTAAGTAACAAAGAGGGCCCAAGAAAGGATGAGTGAATCTCACTGAGAAGGAGAAATAGAATAGACAGAGGAAGTGCTTAAAGAGAAAGAGAAGGATAGGTGAGGGAGTGCTGAGGGAAATGAGGGTGGAATTCTGATGTGAGGAGGTCTGGGGCCTGAGAAATAGGACAGCGGGCTTGCAGCGAGAAAAGAAACCAAGGCCTGGGGCATCTCTGAGATAGGCTGGAGCCCTGACAGGGTAGGCTTCTGAGAGGATATGGGGTGACTCCATCAGAGACCCCTAAGTGTGGTCAGCATGTAGGATAAAGAGGATTATAATTAGAGGCCATTAACATGGCGTGAATGAAGATTTGCAGATGTCTTACTTCTGCTCATACAATGAGCAGAGAAACATCTTTCATTTCTCTGTGCATCCTGCACACCTCACAATCACAATGTTAGGACTGTATAATGCCTGTGGGAAATTCTGTTTTCAGGACAAAAGAAGTGGACATGGACGTTGGATCAGATCTGACAGAATTCATTCCTCTCAGCAAGCTCATCTCAACATGCTGGATGATGGTAACCTGCGTCCTCCATGTTCCAGCCCCAGGCACTTCAGTTGCTGTTACCCATCAGAGCAGGTCAGCTTCTAGAACAGCGTTGTAGAAAGCTTCTGATCTCAATTGGTCCAGCATTTCAGACTGTCTCACACAGGATTCCAATTAAGCCTGGAATTTCACAACGTTTGAAAAATGGACCACAAACGCTATCCCTGGTTTACTTAATCATTTCCCCCATTATTGGGGGCCCCTTCAAAGGCACTATTTGCCCTAAATCAGCCTGAAGAAACCTTAAGAGAGTGCTATCCCATTTCTTCTATGGGGGGTTGGATAGATTTCTGTTTACTATCTTGGTGTACACATTCTTATTTTCATTTGGAGTTGATTATAAGTTATTACTGGTCTTTTACAGAGAGGATACTAGGTTTGACTCAAGGATTTTGAACTGATTTTAAGGTAAGAATCATACTTGTACTAGGATATTACAATATTTGTTTTCATAACTTCTGAAATATTTATTAGCCAAATAATTTCTCAGAATTTATTAATTGTAATTTCCATGGCAAAAATAACTTTCAAAATCTGGGAAAGAATGTGGGTGCTTGTGTGATATTATAGAGAATCATAGTAAGTGACAGCAAAGTTTTAATCATTACTAAATTCTGAAAATATTGTAAAAGAATTTCTGGGGATGCTTTATATTTTTTATTTTATTACCATATCAGAACTAGTTTTGCATCAAGTATCAGTTTATAAAATGCCTCACAGTACTAAATGAAATGCAGGGCTTGGGCATTTTTGCAAAAATCAATGACACTTAATTTCATATATACTTATGTAGAATACAACATATAAAATATATCATAACAATATATACACATTATTTCTTATATTTTACTCAAGTAGCATTAGATATATAAGATTATTAATTAGAATTTTAATGCATAATATGACATCTAATAGAAGCCTGTCATTTTTATATAATCTCTGGAGTAATATTTATGTACATTTCACAACCATTCTCTATATGATCTCTATAACACTCAACCACTCTTTGTTGCTACAGATATAGTGTCATGCTTTCATGTGTTGAAAAGATAGTCTACTGCTGAGCCTCAGCACAGTCCTCTTATCTACTACTTTCACATAACTCATTTCATAAAAATCTACATTTTCTCCCCTGTTAATAAGCAGGGAAATAGAGTCTGATGGGTAAAACTAAGTTACAAATGTAAAATGTTACCAATTTCCAATGAGATGCCTCAATTTCCACAGTAATAACAAATTTATGAGTCTGCTTTGTTGCTTTCAAAAATATTGAAAGATGGAGATTTGCTCATCAGTGGGTACTCTGTACATCACAGCCCTTTATACAGTCCAAAGCACTCATGGCTCTATCTTGGCAGATATTTCACATGTTGGATATGCTTTATGAAATCTGGTATATTTAGTTGTTTACATTGCTACTGAGATGAATATAAAATTCTGCCTTGAAAGTCAATTGGGCAAAAAATTACAACATAAAGCCCAATTGCCATTACTGACACCACAAAAGAACTGCTATTTCCATATTTAAATGGCCAGCAATACTTTGCACATCCACGGTGCATAGGAATTCAAATACCGAACAGCAATAAGAAACTAAATAGGAAGGTCTTCATCGACTACAATTAAAAATGTCTTAAAAGATATTATTAACTAGTATTAAACTTAACTTAATCCTGATCATTCATATCTCTCCTGCTCCCATTTCCAAACTGTTCCATAAGGTCGCAGATAAAATCTTTTTTAGATTTTAACAATCTAGTTTAATGTTCTTTGGCAAAATAGATAAGCTTTTTTTGTGTGTCAAAACATTTAATTATAAAATTGTTCATGTTAGTTAAGAAGTAAATCATTTAAAGGGTAAAAAAGATTAAATGTAATCTTGAAAGGAAAATGCTTACTGATGAAAATAAGAGAAACTTACAGTCAACGAAGGAAAGTAATTTGTCATTTGGAGATAGTTAATGAGCTTCAGATACTCTTTGATGATGAGAAGGAGTATAATATACACAAAAATGCTTTAATGAAGTATCAAATTACATCAGATAATGAGGTTCTTTTTTTAGAATAAGCAATTAGTAATTGTTGAATTTCTCTATTTCTTTCTAATCATAAATATGTTGATGACACATGTAAAACTATTCTCCCCAAAACTGACAAGTTCTAAATCTAGATCAAAAGATCAAGCTAACACTTCCTTCTCTGCTTTAATTTTCCATTCTGAAAGCTTAAATAGGAAAAAGTTTGTTGGACATACAGGATTTCAGAAAGACTTCCATTAATATATTTTAATTACAATAATATAGAAGTTAGCTGCAGTTTATTTTTAACTGATGACTTAATGTTTGTATGGTGGTTTCTAGGGAAAGAGGCCAGCATCAGCATATAGGAATAATTATAAACAGACTAACATTTTTAGAATAACTGGCAGAAAGGTATGGAGCTGAAAATTCTTTTTTTTTTTTTTTTATTAATTTATTCTTGTTACATCTCTATGGTTATCCCTTCCCTTGTATCCTCCCGTTCTTCCCTCCCTCCCATTTTCCCCTTACTCCCCTCCCCTATGACTGTTCCTGAGGGGGATTACCTCCCCCTCTATATGTTCATAGGGTATCAAGTCTCTTCTTGGTAACCTGCTGTCCTTCCTCTGAGTGCCATCAGGTCTCCCCCTCCAGGGGACATGGTCAAAGGTGAGGCACCAGAGTATGTGAGAAAGTAATATCCCACTTGGAGCTGAAAATTCTATTAAATAATTTATAAAAGACAGAAAACTAGGAAGTAAATATATTAAAGTGAATATGAAAATGAAATCAACAATGATTTTTCTATATAGGCAACTCTATGTCATAATTACTTAAACTTGCAGTAAGTACAAAGTAAATTTATAAAGCATGCATACATTTATGCATTTCTGAGTCTTTCTGATTGTCTGGAATAAATATAACATTACTAAAGTGATTAATACTTCATTAATTATTAAAATATTTTTATTTGTGTATATATTTGTCCATCTCTGTGTGTATGCCAATGGAAGCAAAAAGATGTTGCTGGATTCCATGAAAGTGAATCACAGACTGTTGTTAGCTTTCTGAAGCAGGTGCTAGGAACTGAACTTGAGTCTTCTGAAACTCTCCAATTCCAATGATCACCAACCTTAAACATAGTTTAAATAATATATTTTTATGAAACAATTAGTAGAGGGAAAATCAGATTATCCTCGTTTAAGATTTCATCGATAAAATAATCTAAGAATGGACTCAAACACAACCTAAGTACAACTTTATTAATTAGAAGAAATACCTCCAGGGAAATCAAGATGTAATTATTAACAGCTTTCTTGAAAAAAAAAGTGGAGGTGAGGCTATTTCATAACACTTAGTAGGCATGGAGGTTATACACATGACAGACACGCAGCCACTGGCACAGAGGGAGGCATTAAAGAAAGATAAGGAAGTACCAAATACAGGGGAAAATCATAGTGCTGAGGAAACCACAGTTAATAAGGAAAGAAAGCTGAAGTTATTCTTTCTTTTCACCGTTCTGCAAAGGTGGACAGTTTATAAAACTACAGTGCTGTGGCCCTGATTAGCTGCTGTATTAGGAGCAGCAGAGATTCTAGGAAGGGAAATACAACACCTCATTAATAGGATAGTAGTCCTAGCTATCTCTTGTTTGGCTTAAGGTGAGCTTGCCTACCTAGGGGTTTTTTTTTTTTACTTTTTTTTCTTCTTTATTAATTTATTCTTGTTACATCTCAATGGTTATCCCATCCCTTGTATCCTCCCATTCTTCCCTCCCTCCCATTTTCCCCTTATTCCCCTCCCCTATGACTGTTCCTGAGGAGGATTACCTCCCCCTGTATATGTTCATAGGGTATCAAGTCTCTTTTTGGTAACCTGCTGTCCTTCCTCTGAGTGCCACCAGGTCTCCCCCTCCAGGGGACATGGTCAAAGGTGAGGCACCAGAGTATGTGAGAAAGTAATATCCCACTCTCCACTCTACTGTGGAGAGTGTTCTGTCCATTGTCTAGATCTGGGTAGGGGTTTAAGGTTTACAGCCTGTATTGTCCCTTGCTGGTGCCTTAGTTTGAGCGGGACCCCTGGGCCCAAATCTGCCTATCATAATGTTCTACTTGTAGGCTTCTAGGACCCTCTGGATCCTTCTACTTTGCCATTCTCCCATGATTCTCTCATCTAGAGTCCCACTAGAATGTCCTCCCCTCTGTCTCAGTTCCACTCCTTGGAATATACCCAGAAGATGCTCCAGCACACAACAAGAAAATTTGCTCAACCATGTTCCTAGCAGCCTTATTCATAATAGCCAGAACATGGAAACAGCCTAAGTGTCCCTCAATAGAAGAATGAATAAAGAAACTATTGTACATATACACTATGGAATACTATTCAGCTATTAAAAACAAGGAATTCCCGAAATTTGTGGATAAATGGATTGAGCTAGAAATGATCATAATGAGTGAGTTAACCCAGAAGCAGAAAGACTCAAATGGTATATACTCACTTATATCTGCATATTAGTCCAAGGGGCATGTCCCACGAAAACCTTCACTTACTAGGGGTGGTTTCTTAGTCAAGTGTTCAAACTACTCAACTGAAGTATTTGGTTTAAAACAAGGCCAGAGATTTTGTTTTGTTGAAAGAGTGAGGTTTTCATTGCTGAGACTTTATTGCCACTATAATATAGTCATGTGTCATATGCATATATTTAAAACATTGGGGAAGATACCATTCTTACAAAGATGATAAAATTCAGGCAATAGGAAAGTTATCCCCTAAAAGAAACACACCTTGTTGTCTACTTATTTTAATGTAGATATGAACTATTTCAGTATTATACTTCTTGCTGTTTAGAAATTATTTAAGACATGCTGCATATATAGCACTGGTTTGAATCAACATTCATAGATATTTGCATATAGAGCTAGTATTCTAATATTGAGATAATGTAGAGAGGAAATATAAAGATGAGAGAAATGAAGCAAACCACTAAGCTGTGAATATATCTCATTCTTTTGTAAAGTTACCTAACATCGTGTCTCAGTATGAATTTTTAACTATTGTTTTTTTTTTGTATTTTTATATTTTTATTACTTTCCATTTGTAAAGTAGTGTGAGGCACACACATACCCTGCTTCATGAGTGGAGATGTGGACCCAGGTTGCGTGAATCAATTCTTTCCTTCTAGCAAGTGCTTTCTGGTTATGGAACTCAGGTATCTAGACATCAAACGTGCTTATCCACTAAGCCGTCTCATCTACTGCAGACATTGGGTACATTGGAACGTGTTATCTTAATACAACCACTGGTAGATGACTACAGTCTAAGAAGGTATATTTCAAATAACTTTAGAGGATTAGCTTATAGCAGGACGATTCCCTATATTTCTGACAATAATTTTTATATTCATTCTAGGAACTCGAAATCAAGTATAGCTTGACATTAAAGAGTAACTTTGAAAATAACAAATTATAGTTCAGTGTATGATAGTGCCCCAGAAATCAGTTTATGGGTTTTTTGAGACAAAAACACTCTGAGAGAGAGGAAAATAAGTATATTTTTAGAATTCTTCCTACGCAAGGGTACAGGTCAACTTCTTGATTTATTTAGTTTATCAGTCAGCACTACAAATTTTTCCTACAGTCTCCTGAGTCAGTTTCTTAAAACTAAAATCATGAATTTATGCTTCAATTTTATTCTCTCACTAATAGCCAAGGTATTAATATTCACTACGTTTAAGGATAAATTACACTGCTTTCAATTTTCATAATATTGGGATGTAGCTGGTACGTGAAATTAGCAAATGAATATAACCATAGTAATAGAAATGGCTGTGATGATCAACTTAAACAGACATTTCCAGTTTGATATAAATCATAAAACACAGCTCTACGTTCGAGAGGAATAGAACTTAATTTATTATGGCAAAATACAAATGAACATGAACCAAGAATCAGGATTACATTAAATTGCGTATACCACTGTGAAAGAGTTCACAAAATCTTTTAGCATTGTAGTACAAATCAAAGTAATGAATTCACTGGGAAGCACATGAGGAAAGCTACATGTCTTAGAGAGAAGAAATAATATTTGTCATTTATAAATGTTCTTACACAATAGTCTAATCTTTGGGGTTTGAGAGAAGTAATAATTGTTAATCTTAGCAGTTTGTTCATAAATCTCCACAGAAATATTATATCAAATACTGAGTTTGGTAACGAATTGCTATTAAGGAAAGTAAAACCTGTTGAAGGTAATTGTTTCATTCAATTTTGAGGAACTCCACTTGACATAAATTGAAACAAATATTTTACTGGGCCCCAATCAATCAATTTATCATTCAATCAAACAAACAAACAAAAAAGCACAAAACAAAACAAGAAACAACTTTAAAATGTGTAAGCCAATTCAACTAATTGAGTTCCTTTACATGGTTTTGTTCAGAAAACAATTAGGCAATAGAATTACGTTGAAATTATTGTAAAAAATTCCCAGGCTATCAACTATCAACGAATAAGATGAGCATAACTCTTGTCACAGACAATATCAAAAGCTTATGGATATGAACAATCACAATCTTTTTCTTTCATTGCTCATTGAAAAGCAATATGACACTGTAATTTGGAAAACAATATGGGAGTTTCATTATAAAGCTAAACATATTCTTACCACAAGATCTAGTAGTCACATCACTTAGTGTTTTTGAAAACAAATAAAGGAAAAAGAAAATATATCAACTTAAATTTTTTCACACTTATGTTTTTATAATCTAGATCCATAACTGTCAAGCCATGAAGCATATATGATGTTTCTAGGACAAGAATGAAAAAAAAACCTACTGTATATACAGATAATTGACTGCTTACTGTACTTTTTAAAAAAGAGCTTACAAAACAATATAAAAAGAATTTCAGGAAAGTGAGTCTATATTATTAAATGAAATATAGCAACCTGAAAAGGCTGGATAATATGTAACTCCAAGTATATAACACCTGGTGACACACAAAAATAAATACATCCATATATATGACTGGTTAGCAGGATTTAAGGGATATGAAGGGATGAGTTGTAAAAGAGTATTAATTTTTAAGCAAGTGGAACTTTTCTATATGATGCTATAATAGAGGGTGTGTGTCATTGTTTTCTGTCTAAATCAACAATGTAAATAACCCTGAACTCTCATACAAACTGTGAATTGCACACGATGATATCTCTGAATATGACTGCTGGTTATAACTAATGTACACTTCGAGTCAATACTAATATAAAGTGAGCGTTGTTGTCCTGTGGTTTCATGTACTCTATAGGAATCCTTGGTTACTTCCATATAATTTTCTTATGAATCAGTTATTTCTGTAAAAGTTATATCTATTCAGATTTATAGAAAAACACCCCCATACCAAAGAGGTTAATATCCTTAATCTTCAATATGGTCTAAATTTTCCTAGTAACAAACTTTTCTTTTAAGTTATTTATTTATTTACTCTACATTCATATCGCAGCCTCCTCCCTCCTCTGTTCCTACCGTACATCCCTCACCCACCTCCACTATTCCTCAATAACCACCAACCCCAACTCATAAAGATGCCTCAGGACTGAGTTTGTCCTATTCACCTGTGGCCTGAAAAGCCAGTCCCACCAGGTAGCAGTGGTTCAAACGCAGGCAGCAGAGTCTATGACAGAACAGCTCCCAATCTTTTTACTAGAGGACCCACTATAAGCTTGAGCTGCCCATAAGCTGCATCTACATAGAGGATCTAAGTCCATTCCATGCATGGTCTGGCTGGTGCTTCAGACCTCACAGGCCTCTCTGAGTCCTGGTTAGTTAACTCTGTTGGTCTTCTTGCGGAGGTGTTTTCACCTCTAGGTAATTTTATACTCCCCCTCAATCTCCCATCCCCCATCCCCCACCCCCGTTCTCCCACTTTCCACTAGTCTTCCTATGCTTCACCCACTGTTTAGCTGTGAGTCTCAGCATCTGTTTCAAATTGCCGCTGGAGACTCTTCTCAGAGGGCAATGCTGCTAGGCTACAGTCTGAAAGCATAGTAAAGTATCCTTAACAGTGCCAAAAGTGGGTTCTCTTCCATGGTCTGGGGCTTTTGTTAGGCCAAGCACTGGTTAGACCTTCCCTCAGTCTCTGCTCTATCTGTTCTATCTTTATCCCTGCACGTTGTATAGACAGAGTAAGTTTTGGATCAAAGATTTTGTGGATGGGTTGGTGTTCTCCTCCCCTCCATTAGGAGTAACTAAACTTTTAAAAACTGCATTTACTCTTGACTGCAGACCTTTTAATATTCTCTTCATGTAGTAAGTGCTTTAGCATACTCGCCATTTCAAATGTAGCCTCTGATCTCATAAGATATACGTAAATAGCCTCAGACTAACACAGGCAAGGGTCTCTTCCTCCAAGATGTGTGAGGTTCTCTTTGATATGTAAGTGTACACTTCTATTGCCCATCTCCTACTGAGGGATCAGTTCTGAACCTTAGTAAGCGCCTTGCTTCAGGGTATAAAGAAGTTGGAAAGATTGTTATTAGGCGAGGATAAACTCACTAAGGAACACGCCAAACTGAGTGAATTTTCCCTCCTCAGATATTATACCGACTCTCTTGTCTTTCATTACCAGAGTTGACAATTCTGATGTCTCTTCTGACTGTAACAGATTTCAGCATATTGGTTTCCTTTTCCTGTTTAAATGTATACAGTTTAGCATTTCAATTACTTTATCTTTGTTTTCATACTTTATTAAAATAATATATGTATTCATGTACAGAAGCATAGACTACATCAATATATTGGCATAAGTACAGATATTTGAGAGTTTGAATTTTAAAATGTCAGACTCAGAAGAAACAACAATAACAACAAAGCTATTTCAAGTGTGATCTATTCTAGGTGGTTAAGAGAATTTGCTGTCTTACAGAAGACCCAGTTTCCTTTCCTATAAGTGGCTAACTGCTATAGATTCAGTTGCAGGTTACCTGAGGGTCTCTTCTAAGCTTAACAAGCAATAGACATTCCTTTGGTACACACATCTACATACACACGGTCACATATATACTTAAAATAAAAGCAAATATATATCTAAAAATATGCCAGTAATATATGTTGGTCTTCTTAATATATCCAATGCTTTGATATAAATGACAGTGAATGACTAGAAAGAAAGTTAATTGGAGCACAATAACAAAAGTTCATGACCATTTCTGTCTAAAAGTGTAGAATAAAGATTTTCAGATAATGTAAAATATTAGTCAGTAACCTATGTGACCTCAGAGACAGAAGGACTTTATTTTTCTGTATAATATTTCTGTGTATATAATATATAAAGAAAGGAATCCTAATCGATATCACTGTTAAAATGTCAAGCTAAATAGAAAAAATGTTAGTAGTTCCTAAAAGCAAACTACTTATACATTTAATGGGCATTAATGAAAACTGATTCATCAAGGTCTAAGTTAAAGTGCATGTCAACTCTGCGTGTGTGTGTGTGTGTGTGTGTGTGTGTGTGTGTGTGTGTGCTTTTGTGTGTATGTGTATCTTAATGCTACAGGAAGCTAAAATAGAAACATGTTCTACTTCTACCCACATAGTGTTTTAGCATCTTATATTTCATTCTTAATAATAGTCCATCTTGAATTGCTTTATATGGTAAATTATTTTTACAGTGAACTTCAAATTAATGATAATTTTCTTCAAACAAGTTCTGGCTTCATATGTTTGAGATCTTATATTCTGTCTATCTTGGGTAGCTAATAACCCATTCCTAATGATATTTGACCTTGATTTTGTATCTTATTTCAAGTTTCAAAGTTACTTAGCTCTTGAAGAACAACAGTATTCATGAAACTAATTTTTAAAATTAATTTATTCTTGTTACATTTCAATGGTTATCCCATCCCTTGTATCCTCCCATTTTTCTCTCCCTTCCATTTTCCCCTTATTCCCCTCCCCTATGAAACTAATTTATATATGAGAAAACTATATAAAAAAAGGCTTCCCTCTATTTTGTTTGAAAATGTCTTATACATCCTTTGAGTAAGCACATAACTCACTAAGCCCTAACTAAGTGAATATTAATGAACCTTAACCTTCAATCCATCAGTTATGATTCACTATCTCATTCTTGAAGGTATGGGCAGTCTCAAAGGGGATACGGAAAAGCTTACTGCAAAAAGAGAGAAATACTAAATATTATAAAAGATAACTAGATATACTAATTTCATAAAGGCGCAGCCACGAACACACATTAATAACACAATTCACAGAAGGAGAACATTGTACCTGAGGTTGCTGAATATCAAGGACTTCATTAGGTGCAGTTTAAAACTACCTGGGGATGTGCTATTAAAGTTTGTTACCTTAACAGGATAGAATTTACATATTTTCAATGTCAATTATGTAAGAGGCATATTTAATTTTAGAGGGAAAAAGCCAATTAAAATCTTTCCTCTTTTGGAAAAAAAAGAAAATGAGGGTCAACAATATTAAGGAATTTATCCAGGGGCACAAAATCAGCACAAAATTAAAGTATATTTTGAATCTGGGCTGAATGCTAAGACAGTTTGCGTTCTAAACACTGACCTTTCTTCCTATGTAAGGAGACTGAAGAGGATGCTTCCTTTCTCAGAGATTCACTGATTGCATGAGTCCTACATTAACTGGAGACATAAATGTTAAGAAACTATCTGGAAAGGCACTGTAACTGCTGGGCAAAAAGAACTCACTTTGGAAGTACCTGATCTCTATAGCAGAGAGAAAGAAGAAACATCAACATTGAGGAAGATGGAGAAACAGAGACACATCAGCATGTGCAGTCTTCCTCTTAACCTCTACAGGGGAGATGGTTTATATATGAAGTTCTAGCTCTCTTTATTTGGTTATTTGGCTTGGTGGTGTTTAATTTCTTGAGTTCTTCATATATTTTGGATATAGACCTTTGTCAGATGTAGGGTTGGTAAAAATCTTTCCCAGTCTGTAGGCTGTCGCTTTGTTCTATTGACAAAGTCTCCTGCCTTACAGAAGCTTCTCAGCCTCATGAGGTTCCATTTATTAATTGTTTACCTTAAGACCTGGGCAGTTGGTGTTCTGTAAGGAAGTTGTCTCTTGTGCCAATGTGTTCTAGCTTCTTCCCCTCTTTTTCTTCTAACTGATTTAGTGTCTCAGTTTTTATGTTAAGGTCCTTAATCCACTTGGACTTGAGTTTTGTGCAATGTGACAAATATGTGTCCAATTATATTTTTCTACATGTAGACATCAAGTTAGACCAGCAACATTTGTTGAATATGCTATCCTTTTTCCATTGAATAGATTTGATGTCAAAAATCAAGTACCATAGGTAGGTGGATTCATCTGGGTCTTCGATTCGATTCCATTGATCAACCAGCCTATTGCTATGCCAGTACCATGCAGTTTTAATTACTGTTGCTCTATAGTACAGCTTGAGATGAGATGGAAATTTTCTATTTAAAATTTCAGATATTCTATCCATGCCACCGAAAGAAATTAGACATTTATAAAAATTTTCACTTCAATGATTTATTTTTTCTGAATTTTATTCCTGCTTTCTTTATTTTCATACCTTCCTTTTCTTGTCTATCTACTCACGAGTTCCTCCAGCCTCCTCATAAATTCATGACCTTTTTAGAAATACAGACAAAGAAGACATTCATACAGAATCAATTCAATTAGGGTTTAGTGCCTACGACATGACATGAAAATCTTCCTGGAAATTCAGGAGCTGTGTTGCAACATTGTCACAATAAATTTGGATGGGAAAGAACACAAGGAGCAAGGGGAGGAATACAAAGATGTACAGGTAAAACTAAGGACTCTTTGAGTGGTAACTGAGAAACCTAGAAGAGAGCCTTTTTTATTATATATACACGTATCAAGGAAAAGCAGTCATCAAATAACAGAAGAAACAAGGTCACAACTAGGCATCTCTTGCCATCAGATGTAACCATTAGCACCAGGAATGGGTTACATCTGATCAAATTGTTGGCCAAAATGACCTCATGAAAACTTGCAAACAATCCAGGCTATTGTCATGATTATTGACTGCTCTCACAAAAGACAGTGTCCTAATGGTGACAATAAATGCTTTCATAACTCATTGAAGACAGAGAGAGCTACCTAGAGCTCTCACACTTATTGACTTGAATTCTTGGTAGTAAAAGTTACTATTTATGCTACCAGAAAACTGAAAACACAAATCAAGCCCTAAATTCTGCAGTCTACTATGGTGACCTGCCTGTAATATAAGTTGGCACAATAGTGGTGCAAATATTGTAAGAGTAATATTCCAATATTGGATTAGTTTTAAGGTCTAACCTATAAGATGGGGCCCATGTCTGATACTACTTGGGTGGCCAAAAATCTGATACTAGATAAGCCAAGACCCAGAGGAAAATCAAATACTAGTGTTCTAGTAAAGCGATGTATCAATAAAATGACTCCCGATGACATTCTGTTATAGTCTGCCCAGCTAGGCCAAAGGAAAAGACAGTGTTCATTCCTGATTTGACTTAATGAGCTGCGATGGATAGGTAGGGGGTGGACTCATTTTCTGAGGAATAGGAGAAGAGAAATAGGGAAGGAGAAAGAATGGTGGGACTGTATAGAGAGGCAGCTAATATTTGGATGTAAAGTGAATAAATTAATTAATACAAATGAAATTTTATCATAGGTAGCATTATTTTGTTTATTCCTTTCATAACATATTAAGATGTTTTAATTTCATTATTTTAAATGTTTCCCTTTTGAGTATGTAAAATGCAAAATTATGTGGATATCATAACTCTAGATTAAAAATTGCACCAAAGATTAAAATCACTTTGAATAATTTGAACATCTTCAAAATTATTCTTTAAAACTGTGACATCTTCATCATGTATTTTCTGATTTTTGTCTTAAAAATATTCTATTAACTTCATGTGTGATATGGTTAATAATACTAATTTGATCAGATTGATAGAAATTTACATTTATCAAGCATAATTCGTGATATGTCTGTTAGAGAGTTTAGAAAGATGATTAAGCTCTAAAGCAATCAGTTGTTTAACTGACTAATAAATTCAAAATTTGAATAGAACATTGGGTGGTCTTTGAGCTGTGAGGGCTGGGACCAAGTTAGTTGGAAAATATAGGTTAATGAGGGTATACCCTCGAAGGTTTTTTCTTGCCCTGTCTCATTTCTACACTCTTCACTTTCTCTTGTGCATTTCAGACATTCCTCAAAGAGACATAAAGTTAATTGGCACAATATGACTCTCATTATATGTTTCTAAATTTCTTCCTTTGTACACCTGCCATATTCAAAGATTTAAATGTGGAGATATGTGTTAACATTTATTGTAATTTCAAAATGCCTTGAAACTAATTTATGGCAATTACTGAATTGAAAATGTATAAATGCACAAAGTTCATTTCTCAGAGATTAAAATAAGTAATTACACATTTATTGAAAATCATTTTGTTACATCTTTTTGTAGTAAATGTAAAGATTTGGGGAGAAGAGTAAGTTCAAAATTCAATCTGTGGATGAACTTCTTCATGCATGTAAATCTTTATATTCAGTTTTATGTTTACATTTGCATATGTTATAAATATTGTTAACTTAATGCTCAAATATTTTGTTCATCATGATGCTTTGACTTCCAAGTGTCTTTGTTTCTTTATTACTTAGAATAAGTACTTATTCTTATAGATGTGATTTTCATTCTTGCAATAGCAGAGCTGTTTTTGTATGTTTCTTTTTATTTTATTAATGTCTAAAGACTTCAGAACTTGTGCACTAATTATTTTATTCTTACACAATTTCTGTTGTCTTGTACTATATGAGACTTGCAATTCTCACAAATACTAATCAGTGAATAAAGATATACTTCTTTGCTTCCAAAAATGTAAACACACACACACACACACACACACACACACACACACACACACACACACACACATACACACACAAGCTCATCCCTGGGAGAAAATAAGTTCCACTCTCATGCAGTTTTAAGTTACATACATTTTTTGTCAATGCATGGCATTATGCAAATCTTTTCACATTTTTTCTTATTACCATTAATATCATAGTTTTCACATCTTGTATACTGTTTATGCAGCCATTTCTAGGAGAAGATATTACACATAAGTCCTACTTTTATTCTGGCTTTTAGACCCCTTCTGCTCCTCTTCTGGGATGTCCCCTGATGCAGGATCTGTGAAGGCAGAGCTCCCCGTAATGTGATGATCTATGTATTGTGGTTTTCTATGATGGCACAAATTTACTGTAAAAGGAGATTTGTGATGAGCAAATGATAGCTATACTTAGCTCTATGTACATTGATAGGATCTAGAATTCAGTAACTAATTATGCTGGTGTAACAAAATGATGGTAGTAGATTGTTTCCTAAATTCCATGACCTCAATAGTCCTATGAAGCTGGCTAAATTTCTAGTAGCAGCAACATGCCCCTCCTCGTATGTGGGCCATAAGTCCATTTAGAGAGATGTTGGTGACCATTGACATGTGAGAATCTCTTTATTACATCGTTATGACTTCCTTGCCATACTGACCATTGTCACGGTATTGCTTTTATATATATTACAACTGGGTAGGTGTCTTTAGTTTCCTCTCTTTGTGGCAGCTTGAATAGCATTTTTTGGAACCCTGGATGCTAAAACACAGGAAACAAAGTCACAGATCAGATTTATATTGAATCATCCAAGTTCTGTGCCCTATGTGTTTAGTGTCTTTAATATTAAAGTCAAAGTCTGAACCTATGTGAAGCCTCTGCTGGCTTTCTCTTCTCTTCCTACCACTCTCCTCAGGTCAGATCTCCACCTTCATATCTCTCTGTGCTCCCCTCCAACCTTTTTCCTCCCTTTCTTCCACTTTCTCTGATGTTTTTGTGGATGGGTTGGTGCTCCCATTATTCTACTGGTAATTTTGTCTGTTTAAAGAGTGTTTTCTTCAGACACTATGGCCCTGGCTACTATAACTACAGATGTTGAACAGAGGCTGGAGGCTTCCTCATATTCTCCCAGGAGCCTACCTTGACTTATGTCTCCAGCTTGTCAGAGATATGCCCCAGACCTCTTATGACTGATGTATAACCATCCTCCCTTGGATCCTCCTTGTTACTTATATCCTTTGCTTCTGTATGTTGTAGTATGATTAACCTGTATTATATGGCTAACATCCACTGATAAGTGAGTACATACCATGTGTGTCCTTCTGGGTCTGGCTTACCTCACTCAGTATGATCCTTTCTAGCTTCATCCATTCGAATGCAAATTTCATGATTTCTTCATTTTTAATAGCTGAGTAGTACCCCATTATGTTAATGCACTACCCTTTCTTAACCCATTATTTTCAGGTTCCACAAACCCATTATTATCAAGTTTGTGATAACAAAGAAAGCTACTTTAACACAATTGAGCAAGTGTCCTTACTGTATTGTAGACATCTTTTGGGTGTATACCTAGGAGTAGTATATCTGGGTCATGAGTGGCCAAATGAAATAAAATAATAAAGACATAGCTAGCAGAGAAAATGGTTCTTCAAAAGTGGAGAGAATGCAAACAAGTTGTTCCATCTTTGGAAATCCAGGCAAAACACTTAAGTCTAGAAAAACAAAAAACCTAAAAGTTGAACACTTAAAACAAAAGATCATATCAGAGATTTCTATAACAGAAAACCAAGCCTTAAATGGTCACCACAGACAGTAACTCAGTTAATCCTTGTAGAGAAGGAAACTGTCAATCAAGACATTTAAAATTCCAAAGAATGCAAGGGGCAATGGGTCAGTAATTCCTGCTTAATGAAGTCTCAACTGAAAACAGTCAAACATGTTTCCAAAACATGAACTAAAGATGCAGTTTATATATCCACAGACAAATAAAATGTCAGTGAAGCACCCTGGTTGTGCCTTATGAGTTACAGTGAAGATTTTCAAGGCTCAGGGGAAAATTGATGGCACAGAGGAGGGCTGGGGGAAATGGGAAAATAAGAATTTTACACTCAGAACACATTTGATGTTTTCTGAGATAGAACATAGAAATTTATCTATTAAAGGGGAACAAAATATTCCCATATGCACGTGATCTTAAAAAAAACACTTAAAAATTATATTTAAGCCTCCTACACAGATGTAGCCAATGGGTAGTTCAGGCTTCATGCTGGTTCTCTCATAAGGGAAACAGGGGTTGTCCCTGACAGGAACTCTGCTGCCAGCTTTTTGATTACTTCTCCCTTGTGGGACTGCCTTTCCAGGAAACTGGGGAAGAGGGTACTCTCAGTTTTGATGTGACTTAATGAGCTGGGGTGCATGGGAAAGAGGGATCCTCTTTTCTGAGAAACAGGAGAGGAGAGAGGGGGAGACTGAAAGAAGGTGGGACTGGGAGGGAAAGAGGGATGGGGCTCTGACCAAGATTTAAAGTGAATAAAACAAACAAACAAACAAATAAATGAAAAAAAATTAAATTATATTTCCATGTACAGGTGTGTGTTTTCTGTACTTATAGCACCTGTGTGTGGTTACTCCTGAGGCCAGAAGAGGGTGTTAGTCCCCTACAGCTCGAGTTACAGGACGTGTAAGTTGCCTGAGTTAGGTAATAGGAACTGAATCAGGGTCCTCTGAAAGAGTAGCAAACATCCTTAACTATGGAGATATTGGTCCATCTCAGGTTTTAAATATGACTTTACAGATAACTGTATCTGAGAAATTATTGTTTGACACATAACTCAGTGTCAATACTCAGATTATGCTGAAGTTGTCACCAGGATGACAATTTATGAAAATATAGGAATGACTTCAGTAGAGTCTCCAGAATGTGAGATTGTTTGCTAGGAGGACAAAAACAAATCTTTTCTGTTTTCTCTCCCTCATTCCCTTTTTGCCATACTATACCCAGTAGTCTCTGTCTCTCTATATATGCCTCCTGTCTCTCTGTCTCTGTCTCTGTCTCTGTCTCTGTCTCTGTCTCTGTCTCTCTGTCTCTGTCTCTGTCTCTCTGTCTCTGTCTCTGTCTCTCTCTCTCTCTCTCTCTCTCTCTCTCTCTCTCTCTCTCTCTCTCACCCACATGCATGTGTGTGTGTGTGTGTGTGTGTGTGTGTGTGTGCAAGCACATGATTGCAAATGTGCACACGTGAGAGTGTGTGTAGTTCTCTGTGTGAGAGCTTGTGTATTATGGATGCACTTGTGTGCAGAATCTAGAGCATGTTCTTGGGTGGTTCTCTGGGTGTGGTCCATCTTTGTTTTTTAGGTAGGGTGCTAGTTGATTTAGAAAAAAAAAAAATTCAAGGATCTTCTTATCTTTGTATGCCCAGTGCTGGATTTATAAGCCCCACAAACACGCCTGGTTTTTAACACTTTTTTTTTTAAATAATGGAAATGGAACTTTGCTCTGTATGTTTACAAATTAAAGACTTAACTGGCTGAGCCATTTTTGCAGTAAGAATTCCTGATCTTCAAAAATGTGTTGTAACTTAAGCCTCACTACATGGGACGATTGTCTGACCAAAGCATGATATAAACACACCTTTGATAGAAATATTATCTGAAAGACTTGTTTAGTATTTTCCTATAAGAATGTGCCATTTATTTTACCTTTTACAAGTAATTCAGTAATTTCTCTGTTCTATTACTGTATTTCCTACAATCATAGCCTTTTTAATAGATTCATAGAAGCATAGTTTACCATTCATTATCTGTTTATCTATTAACTCTACTGACATAAAACACATTATCATAAATAAAAGGTATAAATGAAACATGTGATATAACCTGGAGTTAAAAAATATTCAGAAAAAAAGGACTAAATTATGAATGCTAATTTTTTATAATTTTGATTTATTAATGGTTAAATTCAAATACCATCATTTATAATCAAAGACATTTTCTTTGACAATATAGCTTAATGAAAAGCACAAGAGTCAATACTTCATTTGACTGAAATTAGAATTAATTGAAATAATATTTAAGTAGCACTGAAGTTGGTTACAAAAGTAATTCTTTTCATAGAGATGTGTCAAATTTAATATTTTTGTCTAGAGAGAAGAAACACATTTTTTATGATTTACATAAATTACATTGATAGTTAACTCTTTGACAAAGTTAAAAGTCAGGATCATACCACAAGAATTACACCAGAGGACTGAAAATCAAATAGCTTCATGGATGACTGTAAATACTGGTGCAAGATGTTTCAAGCACAAAGACATAATGGTATGACTATTATTGGATGAACTCTGACTTTTTCAATTTCTCATTCTGAATCACAAAGTTTGCATACTTTAGAATGTAAGTATGTTCACCATCAGAGACTGAAGGGGTAATTCTGTTAAAACAAAAACATTAGAATGGCTCTTTAATGAGTATGATTGATATACTGACAAAGGAAGAGGAGACAGGTTGACACTGTACCTTTTAACATAGAGGAAATATCATATTAGCATAATAAAGAAAGAAAGCTTGTGCTGCAAGCAAAGAAAGAAAACAGAAGCATTCTTCTACTGAGGGACACGTAGGCTGTTTTGATGTTCTGGCTATTATGAATAAGGCTGCTATGAACATGGTTGAGCAAATGTTCTTGTTGTGTGCTGGAGCATCTTCTGGGTATATTCCAAGGAGTGGAACAGCTAGGTCTTGAGGAAGCCCTATTCCCAGTTTTCTGAGATAGCACCAGATAGATTTCCAAAGTGGCTGTACTAGTTTGCATTCCCACCAGCAATGAAGGAGTGTTCTTCTCTCTCCACATCCTCGCCAGCAGGTGGTGTCCCTTGAATTTTTGATCTTAGAAATTCTGATGGGTGTAAGATGGAATCTCAGAGTTGTTTTGATTTGCATTTCCCTGATGACTAAGGAGATTGAGCATTTCTTTAAGTGTTTCTCAGCCATTTGATATTCCTCTGTTGAGAATTCTTTGTTTAGTTCCAAGCCCCATTTCTCAATTGGGTTATTTGGTTTGGTGGTGTTTAATTTCTTGAGTTCTATGGAATACTACTCAGCTATTAAAAACAAGGAATTCCCTAAATTTGTGGACAAATCGATTGAGCTAGAAGAGATCATAATGAGTGAGTTAACCCAGAAACAGAAAGACTCAAATGGTATATACTCACTTATACCTGCATACTAGCCAAAGGGGCATGTCCCATGAAAGCTTTCACTTACCAGGAAACTGGAACAGAGAGGAGGACATCCTATTAGGACTCTAGATGAGGGAAACATGAGAGAATAGCAAAGTAGAAGGATCCAGAGGGTCCTAGAAACCTACAAGTAGAACATTATGATAGGCAGATTTGGGCGCAGGGGTCCCACTCAAACTAAGGCAACCAGCCAAGGACAATACAGGAGGTAAACCTTAAGCCCCTACCCATATGTAGACAATGGACTGAACACTCTCCACAGTAGAGTGGAGAGTGGAATATTACTTTCTCACATACTCTGGTGCCTCACCTTTGACCATGTCCCCTGGAGGGGGAGACCTGGTGGCACTCAGAGGAAGGACAGCAGGTTACCAAGAAGAGACTTGATACCCTATGAGCATATACAGGGAGAGGAAATCCCCCTCAGAAACAGTCATAGGGGAGGAGAATAAGGGGAAAATGGGAGGGAGGGAAGAATGGGAGGATACAAGAGATGGGATAACCATTGAACTGTAACAAGAATAAATTAATAAAAATTAAAAAAAAAAGAAAACAGAAGTTGAAGCTATTGACTATGATGTCTTCATCCTGCACTTCTACCCTCTCAAAGGTGAAAATAATTTCCAATGCTAAAAATAATTTATAATGCTAAAATTTTGGGATTTTTGTTAATGCACCAGAAAATTAACAGTATTAAATTTATAAATACTCTATAATATATTTACCATTTTTGTCATAGCATTGTATACAAACTAACTTTCTACTAACTATTATGTTAAATATTGAATAGTATTTCCTGTCTTCAGTAAGATTTTGATTTTTTTTTAGGATATAACTTTGAAAGTTAAAGTAATATAGAAATATTCTTTTTCATGCAAAGAGCTTATTCCAATATCTCTACCTTTTTGAAGAAAAATTCATTTAATATATTCAAATGCTATTATAATAAACAAGTTATTAATATTCATTCTGGTAGTCTTTTAGCACTTTCATTTTAATACATTTTTATATTATTGAAGTATATAATGATGTGGACTGTTGAACCTTCCTTTCAAATATTCTAAGGGGAATGTATCACCTAGTAGATAATTCAGATATTTCTTTTTATATGCACTTAAATGATATGTTTTGAAATTTTGTGAATATGTGTCTCTCTATATGAATATGTTAACATGAATGCAGATACTTGTACAGATGAGAAGAAGGAACCAGATCCCTTTGAATCAGGAATTGTAGATATGTGTGTTACAGCTAACAGCAGTCATATTAGCCAAGCTCACGACTTCTCAAAAAACAACTTAATTTTTATGTGAAGTGGCTTCCCATATGAATTGCAGTTTTATAAATGAAATGTTTACATTTGCTGTAATGTTATCTCAATATAGTGAACCAAATTTTGCATTTAGTAGCTCTTCTAACTATTTAAGTGCACTACACTATGTTGTCATAACATAATGTTTAGTGAGAAGCCATCTCTCTAGTCCTTTCAAATTTTTATTAGTTCTTTGAAAACTTCATACATGTACTACTCTTAACCCAAATGTATTATAACTTTGGGGAAATAGAATTTAAGAACTACATCTTAGTAGGTCAGACCCAGAAATAAATTTAACATTGCTATCTAGAATACCATGGTTTTTATATAATATTTATTTATAAATTATTATAGATACATTTTTGTGAATGGATTGGAATTATACCAAATACGAATTTTGAAAGGTTCAATAACTTCATATTATATATTAATTACTCCTCCAGTATTATCTTTCACTCCTATGAAACATAATAGTTTAACCAAATTTATAGGATAAGAATGAGAAAAATAAATGAGAAATAAGTAAGAAAATAAAAATATACATGTATGTGTGTGTTTATGATTCCTTTCTCATTCATCACATAAAGATGTCAAAATCCCTGTAAGATATAATAGCGGACAATACAATTTTGAGGAAATAGATTCAGATTTAGAGGATTGGTAAAGTAAATAAAGAATTCTAATAATATCAAGGAAAGAGGACTGTAGAAAATCTAAAATTACAAATGGTTATGTGGGTTTTCATACAATAGAATGAGAAGAAAGAAGTTAAAAGCTTCTTGGATAGTGTGTCAATGACTAATAAAGAAGGAGAAAATTCTGTTGTGTAAAACTTAACTTTGAAAACACAGATCAGATTTACCTACATCCTATCCAATTAGAAATATATGTCTCATCCATAGAAAATATCTGAAGCAAGGGTATGCATGATTTGTAGCTGTAGAAATGAAATCTAATGAGTAGAGGACTGACTGATGCAGTGCAGGAATCATTAAAATATAGTATGACAACCTCACTAATGGTATAAATCAGATGTAATCAGTTACATGGTCTGGGATGATTATATACACTGATCCTTACGAGAAGAAAATATATATGAAAGTGACCTCATAGCCAACAGTGCATCTGCAGTCAGGATTCCCTACTGTTTGTGTATATATAAATTGGCAAATATCATTAAAGAAAGTAATCTGTGGTTATGTTGCCTAACTAGAGCTATACTTTTGGGATCATTTCTAAGGTTCATTACTAGAGCTCATAATTGGTGTCGCTAATATGTTGAGCATGAGATCTCACTCAGTAACTAGACATTGCTGAATATACCCTTGACTCAGCTTTAATTGGGTATGCTAAATATGAGTTTGCTTAATGTCCTAATCTGTCCTGTTTAATAAACATATTGCATTACAGAAATAAGGAGAGACTAACAGGTCATGGCTAACAATGAGATAATGGTGCAAGTGGTGGTTTTGAAACCAATGTTGTTTTCTGTTTTTTTCTTCTGATCTGTAAATCAGGTACGTAGTGCAGGGAGGCAAGGTGAACAACTAACAGATACAAACGTGCTCTATTCCTATAGTCTGAGCTATACAGATCATGGAGAACCATACACAAGATGATTATCTACAGAGTTTAGTGGCGTATGTATAAAACATATGAAGTTCAGCATAAACAACTTCATTTTTATGTGAAGTGGCTTCCCATATGAATTGCAGTTTTAGAAACGAAATGTTTACATTTGCTGTAATATTATCTCAATGTAGTGATCCAAATTTTGCATTTAGTAGCTCTTCTAACTATGTAAGTGCACTACACTATGTCGTCATGACATTGGTTAATTAAAAATCGAAGCTATTAATACTTTAAATAAAACAACTAGTCACTTACATATAGTATGTTATCTATATTACTGTATTTGAATATATGTGAGGCTATGAAATGCAGCTGCTTGATACCTTTTTAGAGCTTTGTCTTTCTTTATATCATTAGTGTGAAAATATATACAGTTTTTAATAAAACTAAGCAAATTGTGGGAGATCTCTGGCTACTGTAACACCATCAATGTAGGACTCCTACCAGCTATTTTGCTGTTGACCTGTGTCAACAGCACAACTGCCCCTTTCTTGCATTTCAACAGTCCACAGATGATATAAATTTTAAGTTAGGCCACTTCAGAGCCCTAGATCTTGGTCTGGGAGGTAGCTGAGCATGCCTGTTGTCCCTTATCCAACAACCTGGGAAAGCTCTCCAGCACTGCTCCAGCTAGGTTCCCCTCCTCTCCAGCCAACAGGGCAGGCTCACAAGCTATTAGAGCCAGCTCTACTGTGCTGTCCAGTCAAGGTATGGCTCCCACCCTTCAAAATGCTGCAGATTTAGAGGTGTTGGCCAGCTTTACTGCTCTTACACCCTGGGGCTGGCTCACCTGTGCTTCTGCTGTGCTGCCCAAGGAAAATTAAGTGTCTGCTCTCTTGAGTGCTGCGGCTAGTGTGGGGTGGAGTAGCTCTCCCTATGGGCAGCTTTCCTGACTGACTGAGGTTTCAAGGTGGGAGAAGGAGGAGGTGATTACCTCTGTGGCCTGTGCCACCCTAAAGCAGACAAGTAGCATGGTCAGCCCTGCTGTTGTGTAGCCACTGACTCAGCAGCAGCTTGGCCTGGAACCTCACCTTGGCTCCAGGTAGAGGCGCTGGCCACTCACAACAGGCTACTCCCCACCTGTGAATCTCCAGTTCCATGTCTTTTCACAATGCTCAGGCTGTTCCACTTCTTCTTTCCTATCTGACCACCATGTGTTTACTTATTGTGGTGGCTCCTGCTGCAGGTTGGCCATTCTGCTGGTGAGCTCCTGGATGACATCCTTCATCTGTGTTGCAGGGATGAAGGAAGAATGTGTCTATAGGCTTCCTATGCTGTGTGCTGCAGGGCAGGTCTATTGATGGCATGACAGTACACAGGTCTCAGTCTCTCTTGATCCTCCCTTCTGTACTATGATGCCCGGATTTTATTTGAATGGGTTAGATTTGATTTGATTTTTATGAGCCCCAGGCATAAGACAGCATCAAGCTAGAATGAGCAAAGGACTGGCAACCACTCTGCCCCTGACTGATAAAAGAACACCACCACCAACAAGGTGTTTCTGCTTATTTCCAGGAAGGTCATTATTGGTGTTTTAAATTACTTCTTAGAGGTCTTGAGAATAAAACATAATTATGACACTGCCCACCCTTTATTTCCTTGAAAGATCTTCTCACATACTATTCCTCGTCCCTGTTCAAATATGAAGTTTATTTTTTTATTGTTACACATGGATATGTTTATAAAGATGTAATCATAAATATCACTTCAATTTGTTCATATGCATGCTTTCAGAGTTACTAATGTGGCATTGGATAACCAATTAATATGTCTATCAATGGGGAAGACGATTTCTCCCACTCTCAGCACTTCTTGGTTGCCTATAGATTGTCTCTAGCAGAGTTTGCATGCTCATTTTCCAGTCCCTTTAGCATGTCTACTGATGTTAGCCATGTTCACTTCGTGTTTAGACAATCATGTCAGTGATATTTTGTGGGTGAGACTTCTAATATGCCTAAATGACACAATCTCAGCAGCAAACTCTGTGACAGACTGACTCTAACAATATTTTTACCCCCTCTCCTGAGTCTGAGGGGTGGAAGTGTTTTGTACATGGATTGACTGGATAAGGCCTTTAGAACTCAGAATTTTGATTGGTTGTGGTTTTGTGTAATGGTTTCTGTCTTTCAGAAGGAGATGTTACTTGTTGCTTTTGAGAGTGGATAATAAAGCTAGAAATGTAGTCAAGTTGTAAAGGGCCTGTCTAGTTTGTTCTGGTTAATGATTTTCACTTCCTTCCAGAGAAGAAATATTATGGATTTTTTTCTCATTTAACTTAAAGTATCATATCATATTTGAAATAGATTTTGATTAAATGTTGAATTTTCCGTGTGTGTGTGTGTGTGTGTTTGTGTGTGTGTCTGTGTATTCTGAAGCACAATTTTTCTATTTTTTATTTATTCAATACTTTTATTTTATTATACATGTATAAAACAAACTACTTACAGCAGGGAGAACCATGTGGCAATCATGAGAATAATGAGCTCTATACATGTTACATTCATAGTGACTTGGCCATCTGCATTCGTCTAGTTTGAAGTGTCTTTCCTGTCTTGTTGAGTCTAAATTTCCAAATGAGACTCAATATCTATCCTATCTCAACTCTTATATCTTAACTTCTTTATCTTGATCTAAAGCGATCTTGTCCCATAACCAACTAAACTTGGTTGTAAAACTATACTATCTTATTTTCAATGCCTCTCAGAGACTTGAGAAGGAATAAAACTTAAATTCCTGAGTGAACCAGCGGTGTGGGTTAGCAGCTTCCAATATGTACAAATTTTCCGATGCCGCTCCCGTCCAGCAGGAAAGACACCAACACCGGGAATTCTTCTTGCAGCAGTTTTTATTCAGGATCCTAGAGTGACCCCGGGAAAAGCTCCCACAGAACCTTTTATAGTGTGCCTGTCCTATCAGAAGCTGCCATGTCGCCACTCCTGGTTGGTGCATTCGGATCACACCACCTCATGCCATGCCTTGTCAGATCACACCACCTGACGCTATGGCTTGTTTGAATCATGCCACCTCAGGCCATGCCTTCAGGCATGCGCATAAGGGGGCTTGCTCACTGCGCACGCACATAGTGATTACTCACTGCGCATGCGCAAAGGTTTACTCACTGCGCATGCGCAAAAGGGGGCGCATTGCGCCGGTGAAGCAGCAGGGGTCGCTGCTATCTGTGGCTCTCCACACAAATTGACTTAAGACAGATTACTTCCTGACCAGTCACCCAATATACTTTATAATGTTGGAGTCTAATCTTCAGCTTTCTGGTGTAATATCTCTGCCAGACTTGTTTGCAGGGCAGGAACTATTGAGGACTTGCTTACCCTGACTTGGCAGAGTGCGGCCATCATCTCTGCCTGCTCTAAGTTGCCCATTTTTAGGCAGATTCTGTTAGTGACAAGAATGAGGACATTTTGCCCCATGGCTATTTTGCCACCTTTGAAGCCGTGTCCATAAGGAGGCTCTTTGATGCTCATCATCTTCTTTGAGGTTGGCTGGGTGTTGTCAGGAGTTAACTTGTTTTGTTGTCGAAGAAATTTAGGATTGTAAGAAAAACTTTAAATGCCATATTCTGTGTGTCTCTGAGGCTTTTTTTTGAAGGCCTTATTCAACTATTTTACCTCAGATCTCGACAGAGTCATATCTATCTGTTAGACTTAGGACATATATTATTGTGTTAAAATCTGCCAAGTATTTGACTTGCCACTACTAGTAAGGCAAGATGGAAGATCTGCAAATGCCTTACGTCAACCCATGCAATGACCAGGAAACTAGCTGTAATTGTTCTGTGCATCCCACCCACCTCATTCAATTATAATGTTAGAACTGCATAATGCTTGTGAGAAATTATATTTTCAGACCAAAATAACCAGCTGGATTAGACCTTACAGGAATCATTCCTCCCTGCACGATGGATACTGACATCTTGCATCTACCTAGTTCCAGCCCCGGATGATTCTGTTGCTTTTACTCAGCAGAGTTGGACAGCTTCCTGGACAACATTGTAGAAAATTTCTGATCCAATTTGGACCACCATTTCAATCTCCTACTAAGCCTGGAATCTCTCAACATTTAGAAACTGAGCCACAAATGCAATCACTAGATTGCTTAACCATTTTCTCCAATTTGGGGGGGCCCACTCCAAGGTATTATTTGCCCCAATTGAACCTAAAGAAACCTTAAGAGAATGATGCCCCAGTCCCTCAAAGGGGGTGGGAGGGGAGGTTGTATAGGTTGCTGTTTGCTCGCTTGATCTACAAATGCTTATTCTCCTCAGGAGGTGACCATAAGTCATTATTGGTCTTATACAGAGAAAAAATTAGGGGAAATGCAGGAATGTCTCTCTTTGCCTTTATCTTGCATATGTAGGCAAGGAGATGGGAGCTGAAAAGAAAGAAAGGGAGATTTAGGAACATAGAGGGAGGATAGAACAAAAGCTGGATGATTGAACCTACTCCTTAACTCAAGGTCTTAATTGTTACTTATAATGAAGGTTATGTCTAAGTCATTGCTGTAGAACCTGATTGCTTGCCATAAGACACTGCCTTCTACATATGAAAGGGTGAGCTATCTCCATGAAGTTTTCACTGTATAATTGCCTAAACAAAATATGAACAATGGCAACATTAGTTGAAATGCCATAAAATTGGCCAGGCCCCCCCAACTTAAATGAGAACTACAATTAATTACTTGTTGAGAGAGGGAGACTCAGTCTCCTTCCAGAAAGCAAACTTTAATACTTTGTCCCTTCCCAAGTTGTCAAATCTAAACACATACACAAAAGCAACAAAACCAGTAGGTTATATTTGCATATACATTTGAGTATAGAATAAAAAAGATTAAAGAAGAGGTAATAAATTTGAGGGGGAGGGTGGCATGCAGCAGGACTTGGAGTGAAAGATGACAGTTAATGGAAATACAGTCCCCTTGTGTGAAAACTCCTCCCTAAATTTAAAAAGTAATATTGCCTTTGGGAAGAAATGGAAATGCATTAATGAGACTTTGATACTAACTCAACATTCCTTAGATACCATGTGTGTGTGTGTGTGTGTGTGTGTGTGTGTGTGTCTGTGTGTGTGTGTGTGTGTGTATGTGTGTGTATGTGGGAATTTTAATTATTCTTTCTCCAGAAAGAATATAATTGTTTAGCAATAAGTTTTTATCATGTTTTAAGATGCAAAAACATAGAAAAGCATGATTTTTTTTCTCTAGCAACAAATATATTTACCAAAAACAGACACCAAAATGATTGCTTTTTATAAATTCTATGTAAACAAATATTGCTATAGTTACTTAAAAATTCTGTATTACAAGATAATTGGATTTATATTTTAAAATAAAATTTAAAAGTTGTTGTCATTTTCAGCTTCAGAGGATTGCTATTAAATGGACCTTTACTATAAATTTAAATGTGGTAATATGCAGTATACAACTTTTAAAAAAGAAAGAAAAAATATCTGAAAATACTAATTCTAAATTTTAATTCTTATAATTTTAAACAATGTCCTCATGAAATTAGTATTGTGTGAAATAATATGATATACCATTGAAAGCAGTGCATAAAATATAATTAAATGAATTGAATATACTACTAACTGTATAAACAATTCAATGATCTACACCTACCAGTTGACTAAAATAGTTAAAACAATTGTCATTATTAAAAATAATGAGACAAATATTGCAGGCTTGTGAAATTAAACAAGAAACATTTAAAGGTGAGGCTTTCATATCACCATTAGCAATAAATGATAATTCTAGATGAATTTGTTAATTAAAAATAAAATGAGAATGAGATATTATATCAGCCCAAAAGTTGGAACTTGAAGTTTTGCTAAGTAATATGCCATAAACTATAAATTATACCCTATCAAAATAATTTCACAATTAAAATAAATATTGATTTATTTGATTACCTAATTCTATAATTTATGTTATAGATTATGTCATGTCTTAAGTTATATCATATTGCCAAAAGAATGTAAGAAAAAATATTTGGTGAGATGTTGGATATGGACACAAAAATGGAAAAAATTCAATCATAAACTTGGAGATGAAGCACAGAAAATAAAAACTATAAATAGTGGTACTCTAAAACTACAAGCTTTGGGAATGAAAGCACAAGGCCTGACTATAAAATAAGTGGGAAAAATAAAATATATGCATATGAGCTCATAATAATGCAAGCGGATGATCTAAGGAAAAAAAAACCCCTCTGTCTACATTAGTGTTAAATCAAGGGTTAAATATCTAAAGACAATATCTATTTTATCTTCAAATTAATTGTAAATCCTTAAAATGGTTTATCGCAGAACATTGTGCCATTTTCTGTTAGTTATTCTAGTAAAATTTTCATACTCATCGATGTTGATCCTGAGAAGCACTCCCAAGTAAACACTCATATATTCTAAGTACAGACTAGCAACTCCACTTATGCAAACAAAACTGTAAGCAAATCTTACAGAGTCTTATTTTCAGCCAAGAGCAGTGATATTCTATAAAGCTAGCAATCAATTAATAAAAATTACCTCAAGAAAGGTACAAAATTATTACATGTCCTTTTTCATGTGTTGTTCATCCTTTTTCCTGCCTGCTAATCTTTTCTACTTTCTTTCCTTATCTATTCTTTTGTTTTCAACTTTTCTTTCATTTTTTTTCTGCTTTTCAGCTTCACACACCAAGCCAATGGAAGCAAGATTAAAAGTATAAAAAGAGAAGGTTTATATAAGAATTTAGGCTCCTGGGTGAGTTCAGCAACCTGAGAGGAGGAGGCCAGAAGTTGCATCTTGACTATGGTAGACGGGTTTTTGAAGGAATGAACGTAAAGGAAGATGAAGTAGGCAGATTATGTGTCTGTCTCACCTTTTGGACATGGAGAGCTGGTTGCTCCAGGTGGGGGGTTGGACTGTCCTAAGGAATGCCAGCAATGTCAGTTTTCAGGAATGCCAGGAATGTGAAGGATTTCCTTTGAGGGGATAGAGTTGAAAATATTGGAATTACCAGACCATGTGGGGCAGAGCAGGACAATTGAATATGCTGACCATCCATACCCTATACCCACACATACATGTCCTTTATGAACTGAACCTAGTGGACCAATAAAAAGAAAAACTTGAATCTGAGTTATAGGTGATATCATCTTGAACTATTTATTCTATTTCTACTTACTGTATATCCTAAAGTTAATAATTTTGTCATTATTTCAGTTTATTTTATGTTTCCACCTCTGTTGAATGATTATTAATATTTAATATTGAATGATTATCTTAGTAAAATCAGCAGTTACTCCTTAACTAGCTTTATATGCAAATAACCACACAGAGAAACCAGAATTTATTTAATTAGCCTGTAGCACAGTGCTAAACAATAATTACTCCATCCTATACCTCCATGCTAGCTAGTATAGTTTCCTCACATTCTGATTTCCTACTTTATACTTGATTTTTACTCATATCCTAGGTCACGCTCATTCCTCCGGGTGATTTCTGGTCCTCTCCTCTTGGATCCGCCCTCCTCTCCTTCCTTCTCTTTCTCCTCCCCTCACTAGATCAGGATGCTTCACCCTATTCTCTGTTATTGCTCAGTATTGCCTAGTTTGTTTTATTGGCAACACAAAGAACAAATGATGACATGTTTACACAAACTTGAAACAGGAGATACTTAGAATAAAATCACAATGCAGTGTCCAGATTGGTCCAGATGGTGTGGTGGGTACACAGTCCATAAGAACATTACTCTAATACACCCCCACTGTAGGTGCACATGAGAAAACAAAATGCTTTCTTGACATTGTCACAGCATGGCACTTATACCATGCTCTTTTCATAGAAAGGTAATAATACATTGGTATTAAAAACATTGACTGCAAAAACCCAAGTTTCTTTAGACCTTCCTATTGTTTCATGAGGTATGCTTAGAAAAAAGAATTGCAGGGAGGAAAGCAGGGCACACATAAAATGTCAAGTGGATTAACTTGCTAGGAATTCCAGTTACATATGGAAACATATCTATAGCTACCTCTACCTACTATGCAAATACAACCAGAATGAAGGAATGGAAACATTCATAAATTCAAAGTGAGTGTGAAGAGAAAGAGTAATCTGTCATAATTATAATGATTTGAAGATAAAACAAAAGAGTTATAAACCCTGAAATGTTATAGAATGTATCAATAATGGTATGTTAATGATAACAATAAAACAAAACAAACTGGCATCTCTATGTTCCAGAGCCAACATGTGTGGTGCTTTGAACACCAAATTCTTACCAAGTAGTTATGTTGTGCAACCAAGAGCATAGTCAATAATTTGTATTGTTTTGGGGAGTATACTGGGGCCTTACTAACCAATGAATCATTGAATGGTACCCCATGCATGACACTACGGTATTAATTTAATAACCTATGTATTGTTGGAACTGCATTGTTCACTTTTACATGAGTCTATTTTATCTCAGTTTTGTAATTTGAAAGTGGCTTATGATCTAGTGCATTTCCTCAATCCTCCTCAACTTGATTCCTCTCAGATGTATGTACCCCTCCCTGCAATATTTCATAGAACAAAAAAGTGTCCTCACTTTTCTGGAGATGAAAGAGGCTAATTTCTTACCCACCTCTAGGCCTTGCATGCTCTAGAACTAACTTACCAGGCTGGTACAACAATGGCATGCCCAGGATACAGTAGCAACTAACAGTTTTCCTTGGGCTTGGTGTTCGCTCAATTAGAAAGAATTTCCAGCCTGATATTATAATCATAGGCAGAAGCTTATGGTTGCGGAGGTCATAGGGCTTGGGATAGAATCGACTATTGCTATTTCACTAAATGGCCTTGCTGTTGATTTACCTTATAAACATTTATGCATATTCTCATAGACTTGTGCTGCTCTCATCTTTGGTCAGTGCAGCTATTTTGCAGTGGGACGAAGTCAATGGAGAAACAAGTAAGTGGCCATAGTGCTTAGGCAAGAGGCTGAGTGCTCAGTCATAAATAGAATACCTGTATCACCCTCAACACCAAGGATCAGGGAATGTGATGGATAGAGGATAGCAACTAGTGGCAGTGATTTTGTCAAATGTTGTCTTTTGGATGTGATATGGCTATTAAAATAAAAAACCTGCAGCAAAGGTGATTACCTTCACAAGACCTATGTGCCACCCAAAATTCCTAAGTAGTTAGCATAGATAGTCTCTATGCTCTATCCCTCACTGAGGATAGTTTCTAGGAGAAATAGAGCCCTTCATATATTCAAATGTCATCACAGATAGGATTCCCATGATCCACTGGATGATCTTATACTCATACACACATGTGTTGTGGAAGTTTTGGTTTCTTTAAATATTCAGCAGTGTTATGTGAACATGGTTTTATTGTAATCCCAGATGTGGGATATGAGGCTGCTTTAGATTGTCCACAGCAGTAGATTATTTGCCTTGTGGGGACCCTGAGATGAATGTGGCCCTTGCGATCTGTGGATAGTTTAATTCTGAGGACATAGAAAGGGTAGAAATCCCAGAGCCCAGCAAGGGATGGGGGAGGGGCACACTCCAAGGAAGAAGGCTGCTGCAGTTCCCTCTGCTGCTCCTGGCTGCTGGTGTTGCAGTGGAGAAGGTGGAGATAGCCTGACTGTGAAGACTGGACTTGACTCAAGGAACCCAGTGATCTTAACCAGCAGTAAGTTAGCCTAAGAGACTTATGCCCCCTCTTCCCACTAACCTTCTTTCTCTCCTACATGGTATTGGGTGTTGGAAGGGATTAGGGTGGAGAAGGAAGGTAGAGGCTTACGGAATCCCAATAAAATCAATAAAATTACATGCCAACAAATGTTACCTACACTGGTCTTGGAATAGTGGAAAATCTGCTTTTGAATGCCATAGAGGTGACGACACTGGGGTGTAAAGAAATGAATATACTGTTTCAGGATGTAAAAAAAAAAAAAAAAAAAAAAGCTGTGTTTTTTCCTGCTTTGCTTCCAGGGGGAATTTTTAGGTTTTGCTTCATTTTTATTTTTCTTGTATTCCATTTCAAAAAAAGGTTGAGAGAATGGCTAAACAACTATAAAAGTTGTGATTGGATACGGAGGGTTCTGAGAAACAAACAAACAAAAAAAAAATGGATGCAATAGGAAAGTCAGACAGGTTACTCAGTTTTCTTGCTTTTTAAAGAATTGCAAAGTTGGATAGGAAGCTAGAGTTTGTGTAAAGGTAACAGTGCTACTGGAAAGGGGAGAACAAAAGGATTCATACCTGGTAACTGAGAGCTGGAGTTTCCTGCAAATGCCACCTACCTCCAGCTCTAAGCACTTTTGGTGTCAAGTTCCTACAGACCCTCCAGTGGGCTGGGGAGCCAAGAGGGGCAGAAAGTTGTAGTGGGAGAGTGTGTTAAAGAGAACTAGCCCATTTTGAAAGAAAAGGTTAATCTTGAGGAAACTGAACTGCCAGAAGAGCAGCCTAGCATTAAAAGATTACTACCACCACTAGCTTTTCCAATAGCGACCAAAATCCTTAAATATCAAAATGCTCAGTGCTTCTGTTACAGTAAATTTGGCCATTTAAAAAGAAATTGCAACCAAGCCATTAAAAGCCTCAGAGCTCAAAATGACCCAAGCATTAAATCTGGGTAAAAAAAACACACTTTCTACTGCAGAAGTAAATGAGCCATTTCTGACAGCAATGGATTCTCTGTTAGAACCTCTAAGTTTCTCAGGATTTCTAGACACTGTGGTAAAGGATGTCTTTTAACTAGTGAATGCAGGTCCAAAAGGACGTACGAGGTAACATCTTGCCATTAGCAAGCAGCTCTGGGGCCATAGGGCAAGACTCAGCAGCAAAAAAGTTTGAGCCTTTCTAGACAAGAGAAGCTAAGAATTACCAGGTTATAGAGAAAAACAAAAAGCAAGGAGACAAACAAACAAAAACACCGCTGATTTGAAAAGTGTTTTGTTAAGAAATCAACAGTTTGGTTAAGAAATCAAGAAGTCTCATTCGTGATAGAGAAAAGCCATTTTTTTTTTTTTTGGAATAAAACGGGGAAATACAGTGGTAGATTTGGTTTCTTTTAAAATTCAGTTATGTTATGTGAACATGTTTTTGTTTTAATCCAAGGTGTGGAATATAAGGTTGCTTTAGATTGTCCTCAGCAGCAGACTATTTGCCTTGTACAGAAGGGCATCATCTCTGACTGCTGCTGATAGTTTCATTCTTAGGACTTTGAGAGGGAATAAATATATGAGACCAGAAAGGGACAGGGAATGGGGAGGAAGTGTTAGACTCTATGGGGGACCATCCCTTCCCGCACTTCCAGATGTTGTGAGGGTCCTTGAAGCAGGGATGAATGGAAGAGGAGCAAAATCAACTCTTGAGTCAGACATTTGATGCAAGCTGAAAGACAGTGATCCTGGCAGCTGACATCAGGCAGGCATACAAGCATACAAACATAACACAGAACACATAACTCGGTTTTTTACTTAATTTTTAAACAAGTATAGTCAAGAGGCTTTTTTAAGGAAGTAAAGTCAAAAGTTAGTCATTTCACATCATAGTTGCATAAAACTCTACAGAATTTCAACCTCATTTAAACTTTGAGAAACAGAAGAAAGTCTCATGTCTATGCCCTACCCCAAAAACAAACACATCATTTTATTACTCATTAGTTCCCATGTTTGAACTCTTCAGCCAGTTTTGTTTTTGGCCGAAGGGCACAGCCTTTGCAGTTTCCTTTCATCTGGACAGTTGTACTCATAGATTATTTTTATATAGAAGTACTAAACATGAGTTCAACTTGTGGTAATATTTTTAAGCTCAGCTTGATGACTAGCCAGGCATCTTAGCATCTTTTATAGAATCCTTGAGTACAGCAAAATGTAGCTGCGTCCTTAAGTGCTTCAGCTCTAATATATTGTGTAAGACTCCTAATCTTAGCCAGGTGCCGTAGCACATGCCTTTAATCCCAGCACTTGGGAGCCAGAGGCAGGCAGACCTCTGTGAATTTGAGGACAGCCTGGTCTACAAAGTCCAGGACAGTCAAGGCTACACAGAGAAACCATGTCTCAAAGAAGAAAAAAGAAAGAGAGAGAGAGAGAGAGAGAGAGAGACAGAGACAGAGACAGAGAGACAGAGACAGAGACAGAGAGACAGAGACAGAGAGACAGAGACAGAGACAGAGACACAGAGAGAGAGACAGAGAGAGAGAGAGAGACAGAGAGAAGAGAATCCTATTCTCCTCCTCTTCTTCTTCTTCTTCTTCTTCTTCTTCTTCTTCTTCTTCTTCTTCTTCTTCTTCTTCTTCTTCTTCTTCTTCTATTACAATTCCAAGGCCTGCCATTTGTTGCAGCTTATCTTTCCATAAAGGTCAAGTACATTAACTCCAGCTGCTTTGCTCATCCTTCTACTTTCAGTTTGTGCCTTTCTCAGATTCCACCCAAGCCTTCTCTTTAAAGTTCCAAGCTATAGGTATTTTTTTTCCTTTTCCTTAATCATAGGTTCAGCCCTAGAAATTTCTTTCTTCAATACCTCACGCTTTTCATATGCCATTTGTAAACCATAAACAGTTAAAAAAAATTTAGTAAAGAACAACTTTTACATTTTCCCCACATTACAGCTGCTTCCTCATCTGAAACATTCTTATCCTTAGTATGAATTGCTGGCTAGGTATTATGACTTGAATTGGGCAGAACATCTAACTTTCTGTGCTCAGTGATTTTTCGAGAATCAAGAAGAGGGGTAGAGAAGTACATCAAGGTAAGGAGAGAGCTAAAAACATCTTAACTCCTAAAAAACTAAGTTCCGTTGTAAAACCAAGCTACCTGGTCTTCAACTCTGTCAAAGACTTGAGAAGGAATAAATTTGATTACCTGAGTATGCCAGGAGTGCAGGTTTGTAGCTTTCCAAAGAGAAGATGACGGAGATATTTTTTCTACCTGAATAGTCACCCATAACTCTCTATATTTTTTGAGCATCTTCTTCAGCTTTCTGGCCCACTATATCTGACAGACATATTTGTGAGGCAGGAACTATTGAGGACTTGCTTACCCTGTCTTGGCAGAGTTTTCTTTTAGGTCTATATAGATGTTTTAAGTTGATACTGACAATATGTGATTGAGATTGATTTACATTCAGAATTTTAAATGTACCACAATAGGAAAGATGTTTTCTTCAAGGCTGTCAAATGCAAATAGTCAAAACACTAAGAATGTAACATTTAGATAATTCGTGATTGTGTCATGGTTCTTCTGGCTATAGGTAGTTTATTGTATATATGTGTAATAGCATAAATGCATACGTTAAATGTAAAAAAAAATTAATTAAAAAAAGATAAGGACAGAGGATTGCAGAATGAAAACAACTATTATGAAAGTAACATGTGTCCTCACAACAACTGATGAGCTCAGGGGTTGGTTCTTTGTCAAGTGATTCAACTCCTATTCAGTCAGGGTCATCTGGAGGAGAACTTAAGCGCTGATCTTTGTCAAATGGGTTGCATGGTCTCCACTCCTGGGTCCTTGGTCATGACACTGACAGCAATACTCCAAGAAAAAAGGCTGCTAGTGCTCATCTCTGCTGATCTTGGTTACTATTGTTGCAGTTTGATAAGAAGAGAAAATTGGAAATATCCTGACTATGAAGACTGTAACTTGACCACCCTAACCAGCAATAAGTATTCAAAAGAGAACCTTACCCCTCTCCCCACTAACCTTTCTCTCCTACCTGCTGTTGGAGTGTGGGAAGGTATTGGGGTAAAGGGAGCTAGAGGTATAAAAACTCTAATAAGATAGATTAAAAAGTACAGTGGCACATGTGCTTTTTTTTTTTTAACTGAATTTAGTAACTAAAATTAAAATACTTCAAGCTGGGAGGACTACTGAGGGTAATATCAATCATCTTGAACTTAAATATATGAAAATATTTCATTGTACAACTGTATACATATCTGAAGAATAAAGTAAAAATTGCAAAATGATATAATTAAAATAAAACCATCAGGATTATTTGAATATCGGTAGAAAGAACATATTCAAATTTGCATAGCTACTTAGTATCCAAAAATGGAAACTTCTTATATTCATCATTCTACCAACCTCCTATTAACCCTAGTAAGAATTTACTACCCGAACAGTTAGCAGACCTGACTCCACGTTTTACCTTATAAACTCCTCCCCCACCCCCAGGATACCCCAGACCCTGAGTGTGCACATAAAATATGTTCTAACACCTCTATCCTGGCTAATAATACGTGGCCACGCAAAACTTGCCACATAGCCCTGAACACCTTTCCAGGGGCATAATCACCTCCTTTATCCCCCAGGAAACTGAACCATTTATGTGAATCTGTTTCCTGGTTCCCTGGTTGCCTCATGTTTGTGGTCTTTGCACAAACACTCATCACTTATAAAGACCCTGTGTTACACCTACCCAATCTGGATAAGCTTCCTTCCCTATATCCCAGACTGATGCCCAACAGGCTGGCTATACTAAGGGGCGTAAGTAGACATGGAGTCATACAAACACACACAGACAGAGAGAGAGAGAGAGAGAGAGAGAGAGAGAGAGAGAGAGAGAGAGAGAGAGAGAGAGAGAGAGAGGAGCAAAACAATAATTTTAAAAGAAAACCAGACTATCAATTTGAGTAGAAGAGGTTATGGAAGAAATTACAGGGCAAATAGATTGGGGGAAGGAACCATAAGGGAGAAGAAAGGGAGAAATAATGTAATTATATTTTAATTAATAATGCTTTTGTTGTCTTTATTTTGTTTTTCTAAGAAATGGCAAGATATGAACCAAAGAAGGGAACTATCAGAGATTCTGTTCTTAAAATGAAGATAGCTTCTGGGTTAGGGATGGGGACTTCTGTCTTCTTCCCCTCTTAGAGATGGGCCCTCATCTGGCTTAAATGTATACAAGCCGCGTCCTTGCTGCCACAGTCTCTAAAAGCCCATATACACTGAAGTAATGTTACCTAAAGAAGTCCCTGATTCCTTGGTATCTTCTATCCCAACTCAATCTTGTAATCTTTTCTTCTTCTCTTCTACAGAGTTCGCTGAGTTCTGATGGGAGGGAATTGTTGGAGGCATCCTATTTATGACTGAGTGTTCCAAAGTCTCTCACTGGGTATATAAACCAAGGGCAGACCCAATACCCAGCAGTAGATGTTTAGCATAAAATAAAAAATAACCATGTTTTGAGTGAATCATGTATGTTTTTAGTTCTCTTGTTTTGTCAAACTATTATTAAGATAATGACTGAGAAAAATATCTTTTTATATTTAATATCTCCATAAGCTCCCAAGAAGAATAAAAATATCACTGCATAAAATTAGGTCACTATATAATTGCATTTTATTTAAACCAATTTATTTTGGGAATTTTCACCAAAAACTATGTCCACACAGCTTCCTAGATAAGAAATAATATATAGATTAGGACATACAAATGTCATTAAATGAAAGATTTAAAAAAGTAGAAAAACCTCTCTGGAATTAAATTTCAATGAATAATTCACCAGATGTTATTATTATAGATAAAATATGTATATTTCAGAGGAAACACAGGGGATTTCTAATTGTTCAAAGTAAAATTCCATTTGATTTGCATAATCTGTTTCTCTTCTTTGATCTCCCATCATCTGCAGTGAAGTATTTGTGGTTTTTATTAATATTTTTCTACGGATGGGAATTAATATCTGTATATCTGAGTTTTGCAGTATGAGTGTATAAAATTTCCAAGTGTGCTTTTTGCAAGGTTACAGTACTAATGGGTGCAAGGGTTATTTCTAAGAAGGAGAAATTCATGCTTTTCAAGGACAGGTAAGCTTAACATTTCTTTAATCAGAGTTTTCGTATATACATACATGTACATCAGTACTCTATTGACTGAGGTATCTCAATCTAATGTGTATGAACAAAAGGCCATTGAGGTTTCAAATACAATAAAGAGTAAGACATAATAAAATATATTTCCTTCACTGATTGAATAGATTAAGAATATTATCAAATTATGAATTCCTGAACCAAAAACAATATTCCCATCTAAATAACTGCATGGTTCCTTCATAAAATGCTCAAATGTACTTCCAGTATATGTTTTACATTTAAAACACACTAAAAGTTTAGAACATTAATAGGAAGTCTGTAACAACATAATCTATATGACAGTAGCATATGCCAGACAAGGAAGAACATAGTATTTTAAATAAATAAGTGGTTACAATTTATATCTTGTATGCCTAAAGTAGATCATTTGAATGAAGTGGGTTAATTAAACTTGCTTTACCATGGAGAAGGCTTTGGAAAATTCACTTACAGGTAGGTATTCCAGGCCTTTGAGTATAGAGGGCTGGTGTAGAGAGGGGGAGTGCAAAATCTCACTGGCCAGCAGGCAGTGTGTCAGTTATGAGTTTCAGGACAAAGAGAAGCCCTATAGCCCAAAAGATGGATATCATTCTGAAGAATAGCTCATGTGATTATATTCTGATATACAAATATGAAAAACAACACACAAAAACACAGTCACACACACACACACACACAAGTTTCTGTTCCATACATATGGTCATACAGATAATGTGTCTATTTATGCTGCACATGCCCCCATACAACACAGAACTTATTGGATTACATTTCAGAGCTTTCCATTTCTGCTTCATTTATGAATCATTTGATCTAAAGCAGTTATATTACAGCTATCCAAATTGGTGAAATTTTCAAGACTCTTTCCACAAATATAAACCAACTAAATTTTCTCTTATTCTGACAAAATACCATGTTAATTGGAAATAATAGTTTCAAGAGAAGGCTATATTATAGTTTCACAAAGTATATAATAGTGTATAATATTATTTGATATCCTTCCATATGGAATAAAAATTGAAAATGTTAAGTCTCTATTATCTGTGCAATATGAAAGAATCAGTTCATCACAGACAAAAAAGTTATTTCATTGTATTAGCTATATCTAGATAAATTAAGCAATGTGAATGTATTATAATATTAAGAAGATGTACATATGAAAGAATACATTTATTCAAATAGGTGCTGAGCACCCCTGGAGATACTTGAGTGTGCAGTGATGTAAGATGCAAATAAAAGTTTAAATGAATAGGTTAAGAATACAACTGTGCCAAATATACACTTTTCTAATTTAGTCACACTTGAAGTTTTTGGGTAAATGAAATAACACATTTTTATCACTGTTTATAGGCTGAATTAGGTCACTTTTGATTATCTAAAAAAGTGCACATCACCTCTCTTTGAAGCACTTTATTTAGTCTTTTGTTTGGTTGTGCATTTTATGTGGACTTTGTCCCTAATTACCATTCCAGAGATTTGATTCTTGCCTTCTTGCTGGCTGGCTTTTTTGCTCCTGGAACTTTCACCATCAAATATTCATTAGAGTTTGCACAGTGCACAGGGCAAAGTACTATGAAGAGAAGAAGTTAAGAAGTCAGTCAGAGATATATTTCCAGATCCCATCTGGTTAGTCCTTTGAAAGAATCATGGGCATAGGACAAGACAAAGGGGTTAAGAAACAAAATCATATGCATACAGTGGAACATTCCAGAACTTTCCAGAGGAAATTTCCCTAACTCTTGTTTTTGTTCCCCATTAGCAAAAATGTTCTCCTTTTCTTTTGCAACAAACTCACAATTGGGATGGCTCAATTTTTTTCACAATTGTGCCTGTTCTCAGTTCACACGGCTTTATCTGGTATTTCAAACAACCAATCAAACAAGTAAACATACAAGCAAACAAGCAGTCTAGATAGTTGTGTAAGCAAGTATACTAAAATGTATTTTTTTCTTCTCTGAAATAAATATATAAAACCTCATAAGCACTTAATAATTTAACACAATAATGAATTTGCAAGATACATAAAAATAGTGAAAGAATGGATTGTGATATTGTATACTCAGTGTTTCTTTAAAAACTTCATGTGTCTTGTTAATTTGAATATGAGACACTATCTCTGTAATTTATTAATTAATAAAGTTTTAATTTGAAATTTCCACATTCATTTGGTAAGAAGTTTTTTTATTATAAAAGCTTTGAAGCATATATTCAACAGTTTCAATATTCAAAAATGACTTTTGGGCTTGAGAGATCGCTCAGAAATTCACAACTTGTCTTTCCCTTATGAAGGACCCTCTCTGTCCACAGAGCAAAATTCATAACTGAATGTGGTTCCAGTTCAAAGAGAATCTAATGCATTTGGACTTCACAAACACCTGCACTCGTTTACACAAGCGTGAAAACATACATATTCACATAACATAGAGTTTGTTTTTTTAAAGTATTATATACTTATTTTTTAATTTTTAAAATATTTTATTAATTCATTCATATTACATCTAAATTGTTATCCCATCCCTTGTATCCTCCCATTCCTTCCTCTCTCCCACTTCCCCCCTACTCCTCTCCCCTTTGTCTGTGACTAAGGGGGACCTCCTTTCCCTGTATATGCTCATAGGGTATCAAGTCTCTTCTTGGTAGCCTGCTATCCTTCTTCTGAGTGCCACCAGTCCTCCCCATCAAGGGGACTTGGTCAAATATGGGACACCAGAGTTCCTGTGAAAGTCAGTCTTCACTCTCTACTCAGCTGTGGAGAATGTCCTGTCCATTGGGTAGAAGTTTAATCTTGCTACAACATGGCTGCTCTGGCAAGGTCTTTATCATAGTGCTGTAATGTAGACACATGCTGGAATATTGACATAACATTAGTACACACATTTTATTCCAAACAATGAGGTCAAGGTTAGTTTACAGAAGTAAGCAAGCATGCTTAAAAGTTGTCTAATTGAGAGGCAGACATAGTGATGAAACAGATAAAGGTTTGACAGAATGAGTCATAGATAGGATATGCCCAACTATCATGAGAATAGGACAGGAATTAATGGAAGTCTACTTAAGAGCAGTGCAGAGAGAGAGAGAGAGAGAGAGAGAGAGAGAGAAGAGAGGAAGAGAGAGAGAGAGAGAGAGAGAGAGAGAGAGAGAGAGAGAGAGAGAGAAGAGAGAAGAGATTTTTGTTGTTCTTTCTTTCTTTTCCAAGAGTTTCTCACAGGTACAGTTTTATGGATACAGGTTGCAGAGACACAGGTGAAGACAGAACAAGCCAAAGAATGAAAAGGAGCTAATATTAAAATACCTTAACAACTTGAGTTTGAAGCCAGGGAAGAGAAATTCAGCCAGAAGCTAATTTAAGCCAGTTTGAATTAGTCAACTTAGACAGGAGTTTAGGTCAGAACAACTGAGGTGAACAAGACAGCAAGAGTTCTTTCATTTCATTTCATTTCATTTTATTTATTTTATTTTATTTTTTGAGTGAAGAAAAAGTCAGAAACAACATAGAACAACATAGCACTCTACCCAATACATGGTGTCAATTGATGTAATAAAAGTTTTATCAAATACTTACAAACCACTCAGCACACTAAAATGAGACTAGGGACTTTGAGAGTTCACAAAAAAGGAAATTCACAAATTAAACCATTACATATTATAAATTGAACTGAATTCAATTCCACGTAATTTTTCAACAGTATTGCAAGGCAAGAAAAAGAGGTTATTTCACCGTGGAAATGAAAGTTGAGGCGAAAATTGAATGCTTATGTTAAGGCAGAAATTTTGGAAACACTGGAGAAGGCAAATATCTGGACCTGATGCAAAATATAAGATAGCCAAGGTGACTGCATCAAAAAGAAAGAAGGACTTTGTGAAAGGCAGCCAAGTAGATCTCAGATGGCCCTTAGAACTCCTCTTCCTCTTGGGAATATGCACAAGGCATTGTTATTCTCCCCTCATTAACTTTACAAATTTGTTGCTGATTACACTTTTATAAAATACCTTATATCTGATGCATTTATAGGTATTTGGCTAAATTTTAGGAAAGGATAGCTTCTTTTCTTTCCATGAAATGAATCTCTCCCTGACCCCACACAGCCTTTGTATTTGGAAAGTGGACAAGAAATGAGAACATGGCTTTCAATTCTATCTACTAGAGAACACTATTGGTACTTTTCTCTTTTCTTCTTCTTCTGTACTGAGAGTTGGGCTTACTTTTCTCTACTGCGTTAGCACTGTTGAAATAAACATCAAATACTTACTTGGTATATCTATGTCCTAGAGTGAACTTTATGATCGGTATATCTATGTCCTAGAGTGAACTTTATGATCAGCATAAGCAAAACCACTGCATTTTAGATAAGGGGGAATATATGAAGACACATCTTATCAATAACATCATGATGTGAATGTTAGTAGAATGATATAAGGCCCAGTGTTTTTCAACATAGACATAACAACTGAGTATTCTGTGTATTCACTGCTAATTATTAATACAGAAGCATTTAATAGAGATAATATTTGGAAAAATAAGAAGTAGTTAAAAATGAAGGTAAAATAATATCTGGAAATATTGTACTTTAAAACTAACAAGTTTATTAAAAACATAAAGTAATTACAGAATCTTCATGTATTAGTTGTCATTCTTGGTAGCTTACCAGAAGTAACTTAGAGGAGATGAAATTTTTTTAGCCTCAGACTGACAGTTCACCAAGACAGGGAAGACATTATTGCTGAGGCTTCATGGTTCAATAAAGCAGGTCCTAAGGCTGTGTGCCCACATCTCAAAGATCAAAGAATAAACCTTGTCCTAGAAACAGAATCCCTGAGAAGCTAGCTATAACACATAAGATTTGACACCGCAGCATGGATACTTTCTCCTCACTTCCTACCCTTTTTACAACTTCCCAAAACATCATCAATTGCTGAGGACCAGAAGCCCAAGTCCACACACCTATGAAGGAACTTTTTGTATGAGGAACATAACAGCAGCTTAACAGATTCACTATCAGTAAATAAACTTATGATTGTATAACAGAAGTTCAGAGATGATTAAAGATAAGAGTTGGTTTAATAAGTCTAGCCTTTAGTATATACTTTTGATCTGTTTCAACTATTTTCTTCCCCATGCACTTCTACAATCTATTTTTTGCTTACTTTAGTTGCAATCTCCATATTGTACAAAGTATAGAAACAGTGAATTACTATGTTCATAGAGGTTCCTATGTCCACAAACCAGAAAGAACCATTTGAGAATCCGTTATTTGGGAAGTTCATGAAGTTCCCAAAGCTGGAGAAAGAAAAAGAGATAAGTAAACAAAGCATATATTATCCACTGTGGGGGAGATTGCCCATAAGTTGAGAGTATCTTTCTCTACATAGACCTGAGTTCAGTTCCAGCACCCGGGTCAGGATGCTCATAAACACATGTACTCTATTTCAAGTGGACTTGATGTTCTCTGTTGGCCTCATCAGGCACTACTCTAAGATACACAAATCCATCTAGAGGCAACACATAGACATAGTCATATCATTAATAATAATACCTTCAAATAAAAGACAATTCCAAAAAGTTGTTTTAGCAAATCGGTCACTTACCTGGGAAAATGACGTCTTATCCCACTGCATGAGTCAGGAACAGTGTTCATCTTCTGGAACCAAATGGTATTTCACATAACAGGCCAGTAGGTGAGGCCTGCTCAGGGTGAACAGAGGATGACTAACTCCCTCCACTTTCTTTCTGCCTGTTAATGAAGGACCAGTGAGATTTCTCAGACAAAGACGTCAGGCACAGACATTCGGATTTGGGAAAGTGAACATAAAACTGACATAAGATGAATTCCTTAAGGTGTTGGGGTACTTGTGGAGACTGACAGCATCCTGCACAGTGAAATCAATCTTCCTTTCCTTGACCAGGAAGAATAACGTTAACCTCTGTGAGACTTAAGACAGGAGTAACTTATCACCATCGACCCTAACTGGGGTTGGTGTTTTGTTCTTGGAAGCCTCGGCCTGTCTTGAAAAGCCAGTGACAGTAGCTGCTAACTACCATGGTGAGCCTCATTGAGTTCAAGGGTCACTGTTTCATAGGCCCCTGGTTCTTTCTTGAAACTCAGCTTTAGACTCCTTGGAACTATGAGACGTGTGAAAACTGTTCTTTTCAGCTCCCTTCAACTTGGCACTTTTCCCTTGAAGGCATATAAAGAATAATGTGAAAGAGCCTGGGGGAACGCTACTGCTGAGCTTCAAACGCTCACCCCGTCTTCCTTTTTATTAGGGACCTTGGACCCCACTATCTCTCAATTCACCACTGCCTCTGTTTGGGTCCACAAAGATGCCTAAAGCGCTGCCAATTTTTCTACCTTTTAACACCTCGTAGTTTTTCAGCGAACACTTCAAGAGGAAAAGCAGAAGAGATGATTGTAAAGAGAACATGAGCTCACGCTTGCAGGATCCTCTCTTTGAACCCTGCTCCTTAAGTGACATTAGTGTTTTAGACGATATTGGTTCTTCTATTTTTCTAGCCTGAAACAATCAGAAAAAAATACACTGTGTATATTTTAATTCTAACCGAGTAGAAGCAAAGTGAATAACAGTTCAGTTTTTAATTTGAAATAAATCTTTCAAAATCAAAAAATGTATCAAGGAATGTTTGTATGTAATTATAGTCAAAGAGTAAGGCATGAAAATGTACACATTAATCTCTATATGTTCATTTCTTGTACAAACTATTGTTTTCTGATATGCAAAGGTATATGCTGGATTTGATATCTAAGAGCACAAAAGAACTATATTAGTTTTGTGCTAATATACATAGAGATAGTCTTTTCTCTACAGAATATATCTGGGAGCATGATGGAAAACTCATTGTCTGTTTTACAAGGTTGAGGAATCGATAGGAAAAGCATCCATTGCTTTTGGAAAGATCTGCTGACATATTAGCTTACATGCTTTTTCAGTCAAGTGATTTCAATCTGTATAGAGTTTTCCACGGCAAGTAGATAATATGTCACTAACAATTTTAGAAGGCAAATAGATAATTAGAATTTTCACATGGAAAGTAGACGTGTAGGACAAACAGGGGGAGCTAATTATGATAAACCTTAGAGCTGTGAGTCTATTCCTGTTTGTGACATTGAATGGTTGAGCTTGCTTCAGTACCTATGTTTGTTTAATTTCCATTATCCTGATTCCCAGGGGGATGCAGCTATTTTGCAGGCTTCATACACACAATAACTAAAACCAGCCTTTGTGAAAGAGGTTAAGGGGAGGGCAATTGGATTTCTGCAATACTGATTCAAGGACATATGATAGGGCAGTGTCTGGACAATTCAGTTTGAAAAGAATCAATACTGAGTGTCCAGGCATTACATGACTCTCAATTGACAGAGCTCTAAATATATAAGTATTTAATTTTAGACAGTATTCTTCATAAGAAAGAAGATTGATAGAAAAAGGAAAATTTTTAAAAAATAGTCAATATACTATTTTCTTCTTAACATAGTCATATATTGAAAACTTTTATTGTTCTAGAAAACCCAAACAGTTTAAGCCTCTTTGTAGACAGGCCTACAAAAGGCACCACAACCTTGTTAGTTGTGCTGCCATTCCACTATGATCTCTCTGACCTCCAGACAGTTACTTGGCCCTTGTCTGGCCTTAATTTCTTTCCTGTGTATAAAAAAAAAAGAGCTACACTTGCTGTAGATACTGCTATTTTTTCATGGGTGCAAACTGCACATACTGGCAAAGAGTATAATTAAAACTTGGCAGTGTTTCTTTAAAAATTAAAACCCCATTAAAAATTAAGAAATTATTAAACAACCTCATTAGTGTTGGGCTGCAAAGCCATAAGTATATTAGTTTGCCCCCAAAAATCATCCTCAGAAGGTTTGCCGTGACACCTACTGCCAATGGCATTTACTTATATAACTAATGGTAGATGCCTTCTGATCTGTCTCTTCCAATAATTATTCCTCCTTTTAAATACCATGGACTTGAGATTTGAGACTTATCTAGGAAATTTAATCATATGAATTTATTTAATAGTCCAATAATTGATATAACGATTTAAGTAGTTTACAGATAAAAACAACAGAAGTGGATCTACTAATTTTGTGACACTGAGGACAGAACCCAGCCCCCCTCTCATGGAAGGCCTATCAGGCTGTGTAGTATCATGTAGAGCCCAGCACTGGACAAGTCTACTGATAGCATATTCTTTACTAGCACTGAAAAAGTGAGCCAGCAGTGAGTCTTTCTTGCTGTGTTCAAGAATGCTTCCTCCATGCCCTGACATAAAAAGTATATGATGTCGTCAACAATAGGATCTTAACATCTAGAAGCAATGACACCAAAGAGCATTGGCAGTAGCACATAGTGTTGTTTTGGGTGACTCTGATGCCTCTTTGACTAATAATGTATAGGGAATTATCCTGTGCCAGGCTATGAGATTTTTATGTAACAGTCTCTGCCCTCTGATAGAAGTGTCATTCACTGAAAACAGTGTTATGATCATTCAAGACATTTTAAATTTTAGAACTACAGAAAATTATATATATATATATATAAATATATATATATATATATATATAGAGAGAGAGAGAGAGAGAGAGAGAAATACGGAGAGAGAAATAGGGAGAGAGAGACTAGTGGAATTTCATGAGTCTTCGCTATAAAGTTTAGTTTTGGTTAACCCACTCCCCAACTCTCCTTTGCCTGGGTTTCTGTCTTTAGGTCTCCATTTAAGTCATTAACTTGTAGTATTCTCCCATTTTCCTTCAGGTCACAGAAATTATACTATGTCTTATTATACGCTTAACTTGATTTTTAAGCTGCTTCTCCATTCACACTTACTTTGGTTAATCATTCATCTCACTGTAAAAGCCAAAGTGGATGAAAAATATCAAGGAAACATGGCTTTGTAATGCACAGAACACACCAACACATGGATGAACACATGAAATAATAGACTTTCAGGCTGCATAGGGCCTTATAGGTCTATGCCAGTTGATGCCTTAGTACTGAAAGAAGTGGATACAAGCCATCATCCTTAGTTCATGAGCTATCTTCAACTGGTAATCACTCACAAATAAAAAACCACTTTTCTCCTATTGATTCTCACTGGGGATAAAAAAAAGGACATCCTTAAGAGCAGGTTCCCTGCCCTATAGTTGTTGGCCAGCACGAAACAACCTCAATGGCATCATTTTTCAATGTTCTTTGTCTTATATGTCATGTCAAAACAGGGTTTTGTTGTTTGTTTTGTAAACATACATGTCCTTTATATATATATATATATATTAGCTTCTGGTTGTGTGCTTTCATGGGATTCCTGTGTGTGTGAACATGTTTATCTCTGCATCTATATGGTTTTTGGGTTGTTTCTTTGTGCTTTTTCTATGGCTCCTTTTGCCCTGTTTGTTTGTTTTGTCCTTTCCTAGTTTACCTGTCTTTGTTTTATTTTATTTTTATTCTTTGGATGCCTGTTTGTTTCTAAAGGAGAGACAGAAAGTACATGGTGTGGGTTTGGATGAGCGGAGAAGTAAAGCGATTCTGAAAGCACCTGGGTGTGGAGAACCTCCAGTGACACATACACACACCCCATAAGGCCACAGCTGTAAATTCTTCCTAAAAACAATCCACCAACTGGCGACCTTAAAAGAAAAAAAGAGTCCATAGGGACAATTTTCATTAAAGCGCTCACACCAGGTCAAAGTGTGTTTCCTCTCACTCATCACTTTCTAACCTTTAGTCTCATTCTTTAGGATGGTGTTTCAAGTTATTAAAACTGTGTGAAATCAATCCAGGAGACAAGTTTCCCCTCTGATTGGAGCCATTTTCACCTCCCACCATGGGTTTCTTAGGGAAAACTCCATTTTATTCAGTAGTCTTGTAGTTAGATTGAGAAACACACATTTCTGTTTTGAACAGTTGCATATATGCCAACATAGCCTCCTCTCACTGCCTCAGCCACAGTCCATCCCTATTGCTATACCTTCCCCAATCTTACATTGAAACCTCTGTTTTCTCCTTTAAATTATGTCTTTCAAGTGTACATCATGGAAATAGAATGGTACTCATTTGATCACAACTTTTAGTTATCCATTAGTTTTACAAACTTCATATTTCATAATAAAGTGAACTCATCTGATACTGCCATGTGAACTTGGAGTTCTTTACAGATACCCTATCTGTACAGAAAAATGTTGCAGGGTTCCTGAGTTTGGCTGAGCACACAATTACACCTTGGTTGGGGAGAAATGAAATAATGTAGATGGGAAGATTGGGCTCTTTTAATTATCTTAAATTAAATCTCTGAATCTGACCTAATATCATCAGGACTTAGTGACATGTATTTTATCAGCTATCTAGATGCCACTAACAATAAAGAAAAAAAATACACATAAAATAACATTTGAGACAGTTCCACTTTTTCTTATAGATTCCTGTATAATGCCCTCTTCAATATAAAAATATATTTGTTGTTTTAGGATTTACCTGGTGGCTTTAAAGGCTCACATACCTTAGAAGATACACTACCTCTACTCACTATACTTTCTACTTTTCCCTAAAGCATTGCTGAAAACGAGTTTATACTCAGGCTCCAGTTAAATACCAGCAAGCCAGACAAGATCCTTTTAATTCTAATACTAAAGAATGTGTTGCTTCCTGGTCCAGGACATTAGTGTGCTAACTATCTGTATGTGTGTATATGAAGATAATTTCCCAATCAACAAACCTATCTATCTGGCTACATAAAAAAAGAGAAACTAAGAGAATCAGAGATGAGTTGAGGACATTAGTTTTGGACTCCATTCACAGTCTTTTATCTACCCATTATTAAATGTTGTTCTCTGTCTCCTTCAGTAATTTGATTTGACTTTGAAAAAACAATCAGTTTATCTGAAAATGAAATGTTGATGCCTGACCATCAAAGATCTAAACGTATTTGTTACCCATCAGAGGTAATCACTCAGTTATAGCCAATTGAAAATCATTATTCAATCCATATGGGATCACATCCATAAATTTAAGACCTAGGTGTAGTCCCAGTGTCCCAAACATGGAGTTTTTAAAGTCAGAATCCACATCCTGACATATGTGGCTCAGTAGCTGCAGGGGGTTTTGCAAAAGCCAGCAGTTTGATGACTGAAGCTAAGCTACATTACCTTGGACACTCTGACTCAGGTTCCTAGAATAGAGCTGGGTAATTTTCCATGGTATTCTTCATCAAAGAGATGAAATTCCAGGGAGATCTGAAATGACCTCAGCAGGAATACAAGAAGGAGAATCTGTATTGTTCAGCCCTGTCACAAAATTACTTGAAGGTAAGAGGGGCTCTGTACTATCACAAACAGTTTCTTCTTTAGTAGAATTATTATTTCACTCTCATAATTATCTTCTGGCTTTTCTCCAGCAGTGGGTGAGCTTGCCATCTCTAGAAGCTGTTAAAATGACTTCTGTATTAATGAAAGTTGTTTTGGCACAATAATCTAATATAAAAAAACTAAATCCCATTCTGAAAGTCTTTTTGCTAATTCTATTCGAAGTTAACATAGAGCAATGTATGAATAAACAGATAAGTTTGGGAAATATGTGTACAACAGACTTCTGCACTGAAGGACTGAGAGACTTGAGTATGTGATTCTACACTGTATTTGCTTAATAGAATAGGACCTAGTTTTCTAATGGGCAATATGTACAAATTTGAATGTTTTAATTCACTCTCTTTTAATTAGGTAACCATAGTTACCACTCAAACATGGTTAGAATACAGTTAAGGAATGAAATGAAAAAATTCACTAAAATATTATTCAAAATAATCTCATCTATATTGTATAAATTCTAAGCACCAATTGAGACACCAACAGCCATGCTCTCAAGCAGAAAAGAATTAAAAATTAAAAGAATAAGAATAATTGAAAAAGTCACTGATTTGGAACTGAATGTTGTCAAAAGTAGAAGAGGTAGTTTGTAGCACTAACATATTCAAGGAGAAGATGTTCAATTGTTTTCCCTGACAATCACCAGGAGTGAGTCAAGCACTTCACAGCAATTATGAACTGCTGCCAGAATCTGTTATAACATTGCCTTAAGGGAGGTAAGATAAGGAAGATTCGAGCTAAGAAGCCATCTCAAGGGAATTAGGAAAATGAGAATAACTGTTGCAGTATTAACTTCTGAAGTTTACCTGTAGATTAAAAGTGTTGCAATATTGGAAACAGAAAGGAGTATATCTCTGATGAAAATTAAACATATATTTTCCCCCTTGGGAAGTACTATGAAATAAAATTTTAAGTTTATGGTAAATACTATATTTAATAAAATTTTATAACCTTACTGAAATTTAACCGAAGTTAAATGTCTTGTACAGTATATTTAAACATTAAGCGAATTTTATATGGAAATAGAAAATATCATCCTGAGTGAGGTAACCCAGACCCAGAAAGACACATATGGTATATATGCACTTATAAGCGGATACCAGTCACATTATACAGGATAATCATACTACAATACACAGCACTAAAAGACTAAATAATGAGGATCCTAGGGAGGATGCTCAATTCTCATTCAGAAAGGAAAACAGAATAGGTACCAGAAGAGTTTGAGGAGAAGGAACAGAAAAGGAGCCTACTGCCAAGGTCCTCTGAAAGTCTCCACCTAACAGTGAACCCAAGCAGAGATGTTGAGACTTACAGCCAAACTTAGGAAGCAGCACAGGGAGTCTTATGGAAGAGTTGGGAGATAGAAGAACCTGGAGAAGATAGTAGCTCAAAAAGGAGATCAATGGAGCCAATAAATCTGGGCTTGGCTGTGGCCTACAGAGACTGGTCTACCAACTAAGGACCATGTATAGTGAGGATATAGATAGCCTGCTCAGATGTTATCCATAGGTTGCACAGTCTCCTTGTGGTCCCATAATATAGTGATAGTGGCTACCCTCTGTCATGGACTCTGTTGACCTCTAATTGATCACTTCACCCTAGCAGGGCAGCCTTGCCAGTTCACAGAGAAAGAGGATGCAGGAAGTACAGATGATTCTTGATAGGCTGAGGTTAGAAGATAGAGGAGGAGGGCTTATCTTACTGAGGACTACAAGATGGGGGGGCATGAGGGAGATAGGGTGTGGCTGGAAGAAGATGAGGGATGGGGCTACAATCAGAATGTAAAGTAAACAAATTAAAAAGAAAAAAAACATTAAATGAATAATTAAAAAGTAAAACAAAAATGATGTGATTATAAAGAATGTATCGTCATCAGGTGTAGGGCTTAAAATTCAATATGGAAAATACAACTAAATTTTAATATCCATCTATAAAAATGAAAAAAAAACTCACTAACGAAATAGATTCTAGAAAGAATTTTAGAATAAAATAACATACAAAAGATACCACAACTTTTCAATTTGAAAGATTATAGTCAACACGTACAAGAAGAATATTAATCACTTTCAAATACCTGAATTACATAAAACAGAATAGATTAAACTTTAGAACAAATGTAACCAAATTTCCCTTAGTTAAAAAAGGCTCACTCACATTGTGAAGCAGAACAAAGTTTCCTGTTTTAACCATGATATCACACTGTAACTCAAGCTGGCCTAGATTGTCAATCCTTCTGCCGCTGTGTCTCAACACTAAGATTAGAAGCATGATCAACCACAGCTGAGCCAAGAAGCGATATGATGGAAGCACTTTCTTCCAGGGCAATACAATATGGATGTAGATTATTATAGTAAACTTGTATGGTGTTACTAAGTAGAAATTTCCTTGTCTGCTTATCTATCTGCCTACTAAAGAAAACTGTAAGTGCATCTAACCATATCCAGGAAGGTAATTTGATACAGATGTTTGGACATGCATTATTTTTTTAAATGAAGCTTAAAAAACACAACAGTGGTGTACATTTATCTATATTCATCCACATATATAAAAAGAGGATTTAGAGTGGGAAAGATGAAACACTATAAAAGCAAAGGGAATAATTTCATTGATGTCAATGTTTAGTTTGAGGAGAAATTATTTCAATGGACTTTAGTATACAAAGCATTATTTACAGCAATCTACAAAATCTTTGTCTTGGCCAATCAGCAGTACAAATAGAAAACATATTTCATAAATATGTTTAAATTTGTCATGGCGTAGGTAACAGTAACTTATTAGCTTCTTAAAGTTATTTTTTTTTGGTTTGGAACTGTAGTGATTTCTTCTTGCACACTACTTCATAAATTCTTCCTTGTATCTATTTGGGCTTGATGGTGCTATCTATAATTCCAGCTACAGTTGAGGCTGTTTGTTGGAGTCAAGTGTTCAGGCCTGTGCTACATAACAAGAACAAGATAAGCCTGATATGCAAAGTGTGACCTTGAACATCAAAATAGAGCAATATTTTAAAATTTGGAATTAAAATATGGTGGCAAAATGTATGCTTGTCATGTAAGATTCCATATATTTTATTTTATGGAGCAAAAATAGCAAACAGATAAACAGAAATAAACTTTCAATATTGTCCATATAAAAAATGTAACTATTCACTCATAACTGTGTTATACTATGATTTTTCTCAGTGTCTATATATACATATGGAAAGGTAATTTGGTATAAGTGAAAGGACATGCATTGTAAAAATGAATCAACCTTTAAATGTCTCTTTGAAATCATATGAGGGAAATAAAATTTAATTTTTAACTCCCCATCTTTTGGAACATTTTGTAAAATTTATGTTTTACTATGGTAACTAAAATATTCTTTACTTGTATTAAACTTGGCCTATGAGGTGCATGGATGTTCTATTGATTGTGTGTGAGTGTCTGGAGACAGAGGATGACCTTGACTTTCATTCTCAAGAGCTCTATCTACTTTCTTTGAGACCCGTGACTCTTATGAAAGGAATCATTTAACTGGCGGCTTGCTTACAGGCTTAGTCCATTATCATCTTGGCAGCAATTTTGGCAACAGCCATGGCAAGCATGGTGTGCTGGAGAAATCTTGAGTGCTGCACCATGGTTTGAAGGCAAAGGAAAGGCCTGAGCTTCTTCAAGTAGGTTTTTAGACCTAAAAGCCTGCCACCAGTTAAACATTTCCTGCAACAAGGCCAACCTAATCCAATCAAATACTTCTGCTTCCTGGTGATTAACCATTCAAATATAGGAACATATGAAATACATTTTTTATTTAAACCACAATAACCTACATTTTATGAAGATTGACTATTACATTAAGGTCTAATACACCATTCATTCTGGTTTGTCTTAATGAAAGCAATTCCTGAAAATCTCTGATGAGTAATGAGGTGTTTCCATAATTTTGTGAGAGTTTCATACAAATTTGTGATTAAAATACATATGTATATTTGAACATCTGTATACATATATACACACAATCACACACACATATTATTTAAGATTTGTTTATTTATATCCTAGACATATATTGTATAACCTGCATGTAGTGTATGATGTGTGTACAGTGACTCCAGAAGGTAGAACGGGTCACTATAATTTTAGGATTTTATAGAATTTGAGTTGCAACCAGATGTGAATGGCAAAGTGATATTGAGATTCAAATCCAGTCTTCTGAGATAACAGTCAGTTTTTCACAGATTAGACATCTCTCCAGGCCCTACCACTTTCTTTTTTTTTCACAACAATTTGTTGTTTTATTGATATGAAATTTTCAAATTATATTTGTAATTTTTGGTTCTGATAATAATTTCTGTCAAAAGAATATATAACAGAAATATATTTATTATTCTACACTCAAATGCTCTGCCACTGAGATATACCCATCTTAGATTTTTCAGTAATTATCTTCCATTTAGTAATTATTTCCTTTTTAGTGTAGAACTTTTACTGTTTGCATGTCCTTATTTGTCAATTCTTAATGTCATTTTGTGAGCAATTGATTTTTAATGAGTTCTTTGGTATGTTTATTTCTGGAAATATCTTCACTTACAATGTAATCATTTCTAGTGAGAAAAGAGCCTAGCTATATGGTCTAGGTATTTGTAAAACTATTTTGAGTCTCCTAAGTCATTACTCTGGGAACTTGGGATTGGGAGGAAAACCCACAGCAACACATTACTTGAGACTTTCCTCTATTGAGATATATAATACTAAAACTTATTTGTTATTATTTCAGTTTTGCTACCTTATCCAAATACTGTGTCAAATTTTTTATGTATCCCTGATACTTGTTTCATTATTGGAAAAATTCTGTCCTTGTTGGTAGTACTTGATTGGACAGGCAAACAAATTTAAAATTGGAAAGGTAAAGAAAATTCATCCTTACACTAGTACAATTCAGTATGAATAATGATGTATTTATCTGTTTACTTATAATCTACTTCTCTGTCAGTATTCTCATATGAAACATAACAAATGCGCTAAATGTAAACTTGTGCAATTACATTATATTTATCATTTTCCTGGTGTCTTTACAATGCCTGATTTATAAGTTCTTCTACATCCTATCCTGCATGTGCATGCAGTTTTCTACACATAATCAAGTGGGTGGGTGTTCTTTATAATACTTCCCATACGTTGTAGTTATGGCCTCCTAATTTATTTATTTATTATGGGAGGGCTTCAGAATGAGAAATAAATTCATCTAGACTAGAAGTAAATGTAGCTGTCCCATTTGTCATCATCCAATGATGACTATAGATGCAGACTCACTGATATACAATATAGATATTTATTATATAGAACTATGTGATTGTTGATACAGGAATCTGTATTGTAGGCCAAGAGGCTAGAAATTTAAGCAAAAGAAATGTATTTAATCCTTTTGCAAACTGTCTCATCTTGAAAAAACCTGTTTCTCTTTCATTTGACATTTAACAGATGAGGAGTATATGCTTTATGCAGGATACATTTTTTTTCTTCATGTATGTTCTTTCAACCAAATGCCTTCAAAAGATTATAACATTCTAGCTCAATCAATACCTTAATTTCAGTCTTGTAAAATTCTAAGCAAAGAATGACTGGACCTTTTTATTCTAAAACTATGGGATCATACATAAGAGTTTGAGCTGAGGAGATAACTCAGGGATTGGCTATGTGGTTTACATGTATGTGGCCATAGGACTTTCCTCAGCTCTGTGATGAGTGCTGCTTTAATCTGCTAGGTATGTAATGGATTAGTATGCACCAATAAAAATGTAACTTGAAAGAAAAAAAAAAGAGCATCTACTGAAGTGTTTATATACTTAGGCACTGAACCTTGCCCTCAGCATTATATTTAAAAAATACATCTTTTGTGACCTTTGTGTTTCTTCTTCCAGTCTATCATTCATTGGTTTACTTAAATTTAGAAATAACCTAATGTAAGCAACATCTAAAAAGACTGAAACTTGTAATATAGCAGTTTAAATGAGGCATTTAATGGTATTATTTGACTCAATAAGGCATTAAAAATAATACATGTTATTTTTCATAAGAAACAACACTACTTTAAAAATATATACATGAATAAATTTAATTAATTTTAGGGAGAAAAGCTTGCTTCATATTTATCATTTGTCTCACAGACAAAGTTCATGGGTTAAGTGCAAGTACATTTTGTTCATATGCAGTATTTAAATATTTTGGTACTATTAATTTTATATGTTTAAAAATGAGTTTAAATATATTATGTTCTTATTTCATTTCAAGTAAAAGCTTCATAATATTTAAATTAGCCCCACAAAAGAATTTGGTATATGGAATGACTTAATGTCTAGCACCTTTAAATTGGAAATTTTGCTAATTGGATTTTTGTTTTTCTATCCCCACATGGAATGTGTGAATCATTTGTAATATAATGACTTCAATCGAAATTATTTTATCTATGGGAAGCGATGAAGACAGTTAATTTTGTGCACATTCTCATCATTTTAATACTCTATATGGAAAAATGCTGCAAATATGTAGATAACACTTTGTAGTTGTTATTATTGACTAATGGAGATTAGCTCAATTTTTATTTCAAACACTGCATTTAAAAATCACTGCATTTATCACACATAAACTCTGTCTTGCTTCATCTGTGATGGTAAGCTTTGCGACCAAGTACGTTTGCAAGACTTTGTTACTTTAGATAGGGGAGAATGATTAGCTTCAGTGTTTAGCAATATTTGAGCAGAATTTACATGTGATATATTTTAGAAGATATATTTGACATCTTAACTCTTTCTTGCAAAATAGATTTACAGTATATGAAAGCCAGAGAAAGAAAAAATTAAAGGTGGCAGGAGCCCAAGTTTATGTCTTGGAATGCTGCTGCTGCCCTTGGTAACTTTTCCTGGAATGTTAGGAAAAATTAATACCATGTCTGTTCTGTATATATGTATGTTTCTGTATGCCTGTTTCTTTGGAGAACTTTTAAAAATTACAACTACTTCTTAAGGCAGTAGCTACATTACTTTCCTATAGCTACAGTAACAAATTACTGAACAAACTTTAGCACAAAACAACAGAAACATATTCTGCTTACATTTGTAAACTAGACTTCACATATTAGGATCCTGTGGTCTGAGTGTTTCCCTTTTGTAATAAATGTTATGAAGCTTGGATTCTAATCTCATTATACTGGTTACTTTTCTAGTCATTATGATAAAAATACTTGACAGAAACAATTTAATGGGAAGAGAATTGTCAGTCTCATAGTGGTATAACTTTCTGTACCTCATGGGTGGAACAGAATAACAGCACAGAATATTGCTTATCATAGTGAGCAGTGAAAGTGAGAGAGTGCATGCTCCCTGCTGTCCCATTTTTCATCTTCTTTTGTTTGTGTGTGATAGTTTCACCTACATCCATGGTGAATTCCACCCTCAACTCCAGATAAATCCTTTCTTTCTAAATGCCTATAGAGTTACAATTAGAGACAAACATTTTTAATCTTAAGCAATATTATCAATTCTACCGAAATCTCAGTCATAATTCACCCAAAGAAGAATAGTAATAATAGCTAGTGTGTTTATCAATATTAAAAATTCTTCATGATTCTGACTGAATGAACAGTGTTAGTGAACTGGATTATAAAAAAGGTTTGTGGGAGGTGAATAACATTCAGCTTCTTCTCACATTATTTGGAAGTTTGAAACTCATTACACCACTTTCCATACCCAAAACAAGATAGTCTGGTAAATGTGCCTTTTCATCCATCTATGGATGCAAAAAATGCGACATTCACAGAAAACACAATCCTTATTAGACACTGAATGTACTTGATCCTTCTTTGTAGAACTTCCAGTTTTCATAATTATGAAAAAACGGATATTATCTACTAACTATCCAGTACAAGGTATGCCACAGCAATACAAGTACAATAAGATAACTTGCTGGTCTAAAGTCTGAGTGGAGTCTGTATAACAGCTTCTTTCATTGTGTGTCCCACTGTTTTGTGGTTGCCACTAGCTCTTGTACCTGTATCACTTCTTTCTTTATAAATGGTTCTCTTTGACTCATTTCATCTATTTATATCTTCAAAGGGACACTTATCATTAAATTGAGGAGCCACTCATATAATGACAGATACTCTCATCTCAAAACCCATAACATAGTTATACCTGCGAAGCTATTTTATTCAAGGAAAGATAAATATACATTTTCTAAAAATTAGAATATAGCTCAATTTGGGAGCACCCACCATTAAAGACATTAGAGTTTCTTCAATAAGTTCAATGAGATTATGCTTTTATTCCTCCTGTCTGTTAAACATAATATCAGTGACTTAAACATTTGATGAAGAATTATTGAATATTTAATAATGAGAACATAACATGTCATGTGTTTGTATACCACATATAAATGGAATTCATAATCTCTAATTTAATATTATAATGAAATATATTCATAATGTTCGAACAGAAATATTCAAATGACAACCAATGCTTTCATTTATATGTCTTTGTTACTGGGATAAAGATTTAGGTAAAAGGAACTTAAGATGTCAGACAACAGCGCACTATAATGTGATATTGATGTGAGATTTCTGCTGTCTCAGATTCAGCTGAAGCATGAAAATAATGAAACAAAAATTAGATAAAGAAATGTGGAATGGAAATCTTTTAAATGTAAGAACATTTGCAGCAGGACTAAGCACATCCTTTCCCACTGGGGCTAGACAGGGCTGTCCCTTTAGGGGAAAGGAATACAAAGGCAGGCAAGAGAGTCAGAACCAGTATCTAATCCAATTGTTAGGGGACTCACATGAAGAATAATCTGCTCACATGTTATGTATGTGTACTATGTCTAGGTGTTGGGGGTTGGTCTGATGTATTTTGATGATAATAAAAAGCAGTTACACCTGAGCAGGGTAAATGAGATAGGTGTGGCTAAGGTTCCTGGGCTTAGAGAGACAGAGAGAATCTTGGGAAGAAGAAGAGGGACCTGAGGAGAAGAAAGGAGAAAAGAGAAGAAGGCCGCCATAGGTTAAGTGGAAGAGAAGCACATGGCCAGAGTGGATGGAGATTTGGCCCAGATGAAGAACATTTGCAAGTATATGGGATTATGGATGGGAGGTAGCTTGATACAAATTATTAGAACCAGATGGCATGGGATTGGGACAGGTATCCCATACCTGCCACTCTACGGGAAATAGTTTAGAAGATTGATATCTGCCCTGCCCCAGGTAAACTAAGGCTATTTTAAAATATAACAGGTGTCTGTGTCTTGATTGGGTGATAGTGGGCTAGAAAATATAGACATCATCATCATCATCATCATCAACATAATGATAATAATAATGATGATGATAATAAAAATTATTACACCATATCGGTAAACAACAACATCTAAGTCCAACTCATGCATGCTTTCTGGTTGGTGGTTCAGTCTTCTTCAGGATTCCTCATGGACCATAGTTAGTTTACTCTGGAGGTCTTTTGTTGAAGACCTTGACCCCTCCTGCTCCCTCAATCCTTCTTTGCACGACTCCACAAGCTCTGCCTCCTGTTGGTGTATGTGTGTGTGTCTGCATCTGTTTCCATCAGATGCTGCGTGAACCCTCTCAGAAGACAGTAATGTTAGACTCCCATCTGTAAGCATAGCAGAGAATAATTAATCATGCCAGTGGTTGTTCAATCTTGCTGCCACTTGGTGGGTTGTTACCTATGGGAAGCATCCCCTTCTCGGAGGAAAAAGGGAGGGTGTAAGGGAGAGAAGGGGTTGTAAAGTGATTAAATAAATAAACTAAAAATATTTAGAACAAAAAAAGGAACAAAGAGGAGAAGAAAGGAAGGAAGGAAGGAAGGAAGGAAGGGAGGAAGGAAGGAAGGAAGGAAGTAAAAAAAAAAGTAGGTCATCTTCACACTGAGAATGAATATGGAGGAAAATAACCCAACAAGGGAGTCATGCCTATTATCCATCTGGAATCTGGAACTTGCTCCTCTTCCTCAGTCATCAGAACAGTTCACCAAGGAAGTTCTCCATCCTTCCTATACTTCATTGGCAGGGAGTATGGAGGAAGGCAAGGGGAAATAATGTTCCTTTTGCTCCTAAAAAGGAAATCAGCTCAGGAGTTCAGGTCTAATTCAACTACTGGAATTTTCCCCACAAAACAAAGCACCACAGCTCTGCTACCTTTGGATGAAATGGATAAAGGGCACAGAGGTACATGGATTATGTTTAATCATTCCCTTACAGAAAGAAGGGACATCCTCACTTTGTCATTGTTCGTTTGAGTCCAAAACTCAACACCTTACGTGGAAGGGACCACAAGTCTTTCAGAATGTATCTGTTTTCATCTTTAAGAGAATAGGTAAGAATGTTTTTTAAAGATTTGACCTGGAATAAGATTCTGGTTGACTTCCAATGAGGTCTGGATGGAAGATAGTGAGAAGTTATTTTACTTCTCATTCAAACTACACTAGAAAGTCCTCTCTCTCTCTCTCTCTCTCTCTCTCTCTCTCTCTCTCTCTCTCTCTCTCTCTCTCTCTCTCTCTCTCACTCTGTTCAATGTCTGTGCTAACATTGGCCATGCCTGGATAAGGCATAGTCTTTCACAGAATTATCAATTTTTCCTTTCCTCTAAGATAACAGAATTCAAGTATTGGAAAGAAAGTACAAGATTAATGGTCCTTCCAAAAAATCATATTACCAATTTATAAGAAATCCTCATTGGGAAAAGAGAAGAGTCAAACAAAATAATATGTTATTCACTTAATATATTTTAGGCCACATGACTTGTTCACATTCTACTTATAATCAAGTGTATAAAATCCAAAAGAAAATAAACAAAGCTATTATGTGGCCTGACAAACAGCTCAGCAACAAAGAATGTATATAGCTCTTGCAGAAGACTGAAGGTAGATTTGTGGCACCCATGTTACAAACCTGCAACTGTCTATAATTCCAGATTTACAAGATCCTATGCCTCTGACCACTGAGGTATCTGCACTAAAGTAAATATACTCATAGATACAAATTTATACATTCACATAATTAAAAATTATAACACTAAATTTTTTGAACTAATGATTTTACCCAATTTTCTCTGAGCTAGCAAATAACATTTGATTTAGGGGGTGAGGTTATGTCATCACATTTTCTCTATTTGCTAGTTTACCTATGTGCTTTGACTGAGCTGTTGTTGCCTACTTACCAGCTCTGAACAGTTCTATATAACTGTGTGGAGCACAGCATCTTTAACATGAATGATCCTCTGAGAAGTATAATGGAAATAAAATAATACAAATGAAGAAAAGAAAATCCATAAAAATTACAGTAATCCTAAGATTATTTTAAGAAAATATACTTTTTACTGTGAAGATATGTGAGAGGTTGGCTTTGATGTGTGAAACTTGAAATAATAGTGTATTATGTTTTATTTGAACCATTCACTTCACTTTTAAAATTCTGTGACTCTACGAAGACAGAGATAAGTAACCTCAGCAAAATACTCATAAATAAACAGTACAGGCATCTGGTAATAAACGTTTCATCGGTTTTAGATATTTTCCAATTCACACTTATCCTAAGGAAAAAAGAATGTATATACTTATTTATATGCCAGTACCATGCTGTTTTTATTACTGTGGCTCTAGAGTACAGCCTGAGATCCAGGATGGTGATTGCTCCAGAAGATCTTTTATTGTACAGAGTTGTTTTAGCTACTCTGGATATTTGCTTTTCAATATGAAATTGAGAATTGATCTTTCAAGGTTTTCAGAGAATTTTCTTTGAATTTTTATCGGAATTTCATTGAATCTGTAAATTGCCTTTTGTAAGATGGCCTTTTTTTCTATGTTGATTCTCTCAATTCATAAACATTTGAGATCTTTCCATCTTCTCATATCTTCTTCAGTTTCTTTATTTATAGACTTGAAGGGTTTTTTTTTTTCATATAAGTCTTTCACATGCTTGGTTAGAGTTAATCCAGGATTCTTTATATTATTTGTGGCTATTGTGAAGGGTGTAGTTCCCTAATTTCTTTCTCAGCCCATTTGCCATTTGTACACAGCAGATCCATTTTTTTAAATTTTATATCCAACTACTTTGCTGAAGATGGTTGTCAGCTGCAGGAATTCCTTGATAGAATATTTTGGGTCGCTTATGTATACTATTATATAATCTATGAATAGTGATAGTTTGACTTCTTCCTTTTCTACTTGTATTCCCTTGATATCCTTAAGTGGTCTTATTGCTCTACCTAGGACTTCAAATACTATGTTAAAGAGATATGGAGAGAGTGGACAGCCTTGTCTTGCACATGATCATTGGAACTGATTTAAGTTTCTCTCCGTGTACTTTGATGTTGCCTATGGGTTTGCTGAATATTATGTTGAGATATGTGCTTTGTATCCCTGTATCTCCAGGAGTCTAAACATGAATTAATATTGGATCTTGTCAAATACTTTTTCAGCATCCAAATAGATGATCATAAGGACTTTTTCTTTCAGTTTACTTATATGTTGAATTACAATGTTATATATTGAAACACCCCTGCATGGCTGTAATGAAGACTTCTTGGTCATGGTGAATGATAGTTTCTATGCTGAGTCTGTCAGGTCCAGGGCTTTTCTTTCTTTCTCTCTCTTTCTTTCTTTCTTTCTTTCTTTCTTTCTTTCTTTCTTTCTTCCTTTTTTTTTTTTTGTTGTTGTTGGGAGATTTTTGATGGCTGTCAATTTCCTTTGGAGATATAGGACTATTTAATTTGTTTACCTGATCTTGATTCAAGTTTGGTGGTTGGTCTCTATAAAGAAAATTGTCTTTATATTTTGGATATTAAACCTTTGTCAGATGCGAGGTTGGTGAAGATCTTTTCCCAGTCTCTAGGCTGTTGCTATGTTCTGTTGACAGTGTCTCCTACCTTACAGAAGCTTTTCAGTCTCATGAGGTTCCATTTGTTAATTGTTGACCTTAGGGGCTGGGCTGTTGTTGTTCAGGAAATTGTCTCCTATGCCAGTGTGTTCAAGGCTCTTCTCCACTTTTTCCTCTAACCAATTGAATGTCTCTGGTTTTATGTTGAGGTCTTTAATTCACTTGGACTTGAGTTTTGTGCATGGTGACAAATATGGGTCTAATTACATTTTTCTACGTATAGACATCCAGTTAGACCAGCACCATTTGTTGAAGATGCTATTTTTTTCCATTGAATAGATTTGGTTTCTTTGTCAAAAATCAAGTGAGCAAATGTGTGTAGATTCATCTCTAGGTCTTTGATTCAATTCCATTGATCAACCATCCTATTGCTGTGCCAGTACCATGTTGTTTTAATTACTGTTGCTCTATAGTACAGCTTGAGATCATGTATGGAGATTACTCTGGAGGAGCTTTTATTGTATTTGATTGTTTTTGCTATTCTGATTTTTTTGTTTCTCCATATGAAGTTGAGAATTGATCTTTCAATGTCTTCAAAATATTTTGTAGGTATTTTAATAGGGATTGCATTGAATCTGTAAATTGCTTTTGGTAAGATGGCCATTTTTACTATCCAAAATATATAAAGAATTCAAGAAATTAAGCACTATCAAACCAAATAACCTAATTAAGAAATGGGGTTCAGAACTAAACAGAGAATTCTCAACAGAGGAATATCAAATGGCTGAGAAACACTTAAAGAAATGCTCAAAGTCTTTAATCATCAGAGAAATGCTAATCAAAACGACACTGAGATTTCATCTTACACCCATCAGAATGGCTAAGATAAAAAATTCAAGCAACACCACATGCTGGCGAGGATGTTGAGAGAGAAGAACACTCCTTCATTGCTGGTGGTAATGCAAACTAGTACAACCACTTTGGAAATCTATCTGGTGCTTTCTCAGAAAAATGAGAGTAGGGCTTCCTCAAGACCCAGCTATTCCACTCCTTGAAATATACCCAGAAAATGCTCCACCACACAACAGGGACATATGCTCAACCATGTTCATAGCAGCCTTATTCATAATAGCCAGAACATGGAAACAACCTAAGTTTCCCTCAGAATGGATAAAGAAATTACGGTACATTTACGCTATGGAATACTACTCAGCTATTAAAAACAAGGAATTCCCGAAATTTGTGGACAAATGGATTGAACTCGAAATGGTCATAATGAGTGAGTTGACACAGAAGCAGAAGGAGTCAAATGGTACATAATCACTTATATATAGACACTAGCCCAAGGGGCATGTCCCATGAAAGTTTTCACTTACCAGGAAAGTGGGTCAGAGGAAGGATATCCTACTGGGACTTTAGGTGAGAGAATCATGGGAGAATGGGGAAATAGAAGGATCCAGAGGGTCCTAGAATCCTTCAAGAAGAACATTATGACAGGGCAGATCTGGGACCAGGGGTCCTGCTCAAACTATTACACCAGCCAAGGACAATACTTTGAATCCCTGCCCAGATCTAGCCAATGGACAGTACATTCTCCACCATTGAGTGGAAAGTGGGGACAGACTTTCACATGAACTCTGGTGCCACATTTTTTACCATGTCTTCTTGATGGGCAGGCCTGGTGGCACTCATAGGAAGGATAACAGGCTACCAAGAAGAGACTTGATACCCTACGAGCATATACAAGGGATGAAGGTCCCCCTCAGTCAAAGACATAGGGGAGGGGAGTAGGGAGAAAGAGGGAGGGAGGGAGGGAGAAATGGGAGGATACAAGGGATGGGCTAACAATTTAGATGTAATATGAATAAATTAATTGTCCTGTCCAGCAGGACCATTCATTACGGGGTCGCCAGGGGAGCCATACCTGAGGGATGGGACGGAAAAGAAAGAGCCGAGACCAAGTAGCATTCCTATCAAGTCCGTTTATTGAATCAAAAGCAAAAGCTTATATGGGGTGGAGGCAGGATCTAAAGAGCAGGGGGCGGGGCCTGAGAATGCCTTCAGATGATGCCATCAGGGGAACATCCTGTGGTTCATCTTGGAACAATTCCTATCTCTCAGAAAGTCCCGAGCTAACCTGCTAAACAGCATCTGCAGAGGATGAAAGGAGGAAGCTATGCAGAGACTGAAAGGAGGAAGTTATGCAGAGGCTGAAAGAGGAAGTTATGCAGAGGCTGAAATGAGGAAGTTTAGCTTTGGAACGGGGCATTAGTATCTTTCCATAGCCAGTAGACTCTTTTGGCCTTCAATGACCCTGGGCTGGCTCCGAACAATTAATAAAATATTTAATGGGAGGATACAAGGGATGGGATAACCATTGAGATGTAACAAAAATAAATTAATTTTAAAAATATTTTTAAAAAATTGTCCATTTCGCTTAGGTTTCCGATTTTTTTTGACATATAGCCTTTTGAAATATGACCTAATGATTCTTTGGATTTCCTCAATGTCTGTTGTTATGTCTCCCTTTTCATTTATGATTTTGTTAACTTGGTTAATCTCCCTCTGCCTTTCAGTTAGTTTGGCTAAGAGTTTGTCATCTATCTTTCTGATTTTCTCAAACAACCAGCGCTTGGTTTTGTTGATTCTTTCAATTTGTTCCCTTTGTTTCTAGTTATTGATTATTGATTTCAGCCTTCTGCTCCTTTTTTGCGAGTCTGCTTCTTTTTGTTCTCAAATTGTCAGGTATGTTGTGAAGCTGCTAGAACTGAAATACCTCCAATTTGTTTATAAAGGTACTCATTGCTATGAACTTTCCTTTTCGCACTGCCTTGTTTATAAAGGTACTTATTGCTATGAACTTTCCTCTTAGCACTGCCTTCATTATGTCCCATAAGTTTGCATATGTTGTGCCTTTAGATTCATTGAATTCTAGGAAGTTTTTAATTTTTTTTCAATTTCGTTCCTTACCCAGATATTATTGAGTAGGCAGTTGTTCAGTTTCAATGAGTTTGTAGACATTCTGTTGTTACTGTTGTTATTGAGTTCCAGCTTTAATTGATGGTGGTTTGATAAAATGCAAGGAATTATTTTGATCTTTTTGTATCTGTCGTTGTTTGTTTTGTGACCAAGTATATGGTCGATTTTGGAGAAGGTTCTGTTAGGTGCTGAGAAGAAGGTTAATTCTTTTGTGTTTTGGTGAAAAGTCCTGAATACATCAGCTAGGTCCGTTTGATTCATGATGTCTATTAATTTAGCTGTTTCTCCACTTAGTTTCTGCCATGATGACCTCTCTATTGGTGAGGGTGGGCATTGAAGTCTCCTACTATTAAAGTATCGAGTTCAATGTGAGATTTAAGTTTAGTAATGTTTATTTATTGAATGTGGGTGCTTCTGTATTTGGGGTATAGATGTTAAGAATTGAGACATCACCTTAGTTTATTTTTTCTTTGATGAATATGAAGTGTCCTTCCCCATCTCTTTTGATTAGTTTTGATTGAAAGTCTATTTTATTAGATATTAGAAGGGCTACTCCACCTTCTGTGGCTGACTTTTAAGCTTCTTCAAAACACTGTAATATTCTTAACACTTTATTTAACTAACATGTATGACAAATAAAATGTATTTGTTAAACATATATTTTTGAAAACTGGAGTTGTTAATGTCATGAATGATATACTGATAACATTTAAATTAGCTCTCTGAAAATATAGAAACACAATGAAGATTCCTTCAACCTGTAGAATGAGCATAAATACACAATAAAATTAATATTACACCAGAATCATTACTCTAAAATATTGTCCGTTAATTGGCTTACTTCAGTTTCCCCTGTGATATGGACTTTCAAATTAGAGGTATCTATGTCTTCACTTTGTCATTCCGATTACTAGAAAGCTATTTCCTGTAAAGAAATAAGTTTTCTCATTTTAAAAATGAAAATACATTCCTGATAACCTCCATGTTTTAAACATCATCTATATTTTATAATTTATTATTACTTTAAAAAGGAAAAAAGTGTCACTGCTCATGTGTATAAATGTATATACAAAGTAACTTGAATAGAGTGAGGTTTTTTTTTTTTTTATCTTCAAAGAGATGCAGAAAATATCAGGTTTATCTTCACCATGATAGAAAATTGTTATGTGATGAAAGTTTATTCAGCATACTGTCTGAGTAAAATCACTACTTGTTACTGTTATTTCAAAGGTACTTTTTTATTTTTAGGTACTCAGTGGATTTCTTATATTAAATGATGGTACAGTCATTGATGTACATAGTTACTTTTTATGTCTGCCACCCCACTCTGTCACTGTCTGATCACTGTCACATTTATTTTACATTCCATAAAGAATGTCATCAAATTCATGTTTGGTAAATGAGTAGATATTATCATGTTAATAGTTCCTCATTTCAGATTAGTAAAATTTATATTTATCACTTTAAAAACATTGTATTTTATGATAGGGATATTTTTTGGACATATGTATGCACACTACATGAATGCTTGGGGCCTGTTGCACTCAGAAGGGTGAATTAGATCCCCTGGAGCTGAAGCTATGGGTGCTTGGGAGCTACTATGTATATGTCGAGCACTGAGCCCAAGCCCTTCCTTAAAACAATGATTGCTTTAAATGTTGAACCGTTTCACTACATCTACATGTTCCCCTTTTTTAATTAATAATTTTAAATTTTAAATGTATAGCTTTAAGGAAAGAATGGAGTCATCTAAACTTCTGGAAGTATATTATTTCTCAGTAAATGTTTATTTTGCATTCACATACCTAATCTGACTCTGAAAGTTTTTCTAGTATATTAGTAACTCTATGTTTCATTAAGTATGTGCTTGAAGTTGTTGAGTGCATTCATATATTAATAGCTTCACTTCATTAGTAAATATATATTCATATTTACTACAAGATTTCATAAATTTGAAGCTTTATTACCAAGAAAAGAAGCAGTTCTTAACAAGAACATTAAGCTGTCTAGTGAACTGGAATCTTGAAGTTAAATTAATAGGGTAGCATGTTTACATATTAGGATAGATATGGAAATTGGATTTAAATAATAATGGAAACACCACAAGTGCATCCATCAGCTATCAGGAAATGAATGCATGTGGTATAATAAAAAAATTGTAGTTATTGATGCATTTAAATATTATACAACAGGTTTATAAATATGCATGACAAATATTGTTTGTCATTAGAGCTCTGTGTATTTCATGTCGAATTTGTGCTGAATATGAATATTATCAGATGCATTTCCAAAAGTTAAGTGCCTAATCAGAGATCAGGCAATCTCCCTCATTTCTTTTTGTCAACTGGGAGATTATTTGGTTAGCATCTTATCCGGAAACAAGGAAGATTCATTGCTAAGCCACACATTTGTTTTTGCTAAGACGATTATAGCTGAAGGATTTTCTATTCATTCTAACTGAGTATTTTCCTGCAATTTACAGTTTACAGTTAATATCAAAAGCTGATAAGTTATATAATTGGTACCAGTGGCCTGGAATGTCCGTGCTTAAACAGCTTCCATCTTCTATCTTTGGGCAAGCAGACTGGTAGTTTTCTGAGGGTCAAAAAACATTAACAAAAAATCCTCAAAATTACAACACTTCCATGAAAAAAAAAAAAAGAGAGAGATCTCAAGTCCCCTATATACTTTCAAAGACTAAGTAGCAAAACCCATAATGTGATGAAATCTGTAACTTCCTATACTTAAAATCAAATTTAACAAAACTTCATTTTGGCAACCCTAAACACTGTAATTAAGTAGTAGAAAAATATCAATCTAGCTCAGGGTTCTTCATTATTAATTAAACATAACAATGACCTGGGAAGTTTTAAAAGACAACATGAGTTAACTGGTTTAGCACTATGGTTCCACACTAGTGCTTAATATAGTCTTCCTCCTGGAGTAACTGATACAAAAATTAAACCAAATTTGCTTTCTCCTATACTTCTGTGTCTTCCATCATTCTGGTTTTTTTTTTTTTTTTTTTTTTTTTTTTTTTTTTTTTTTGTGGTCTGTGACTTGTCTGTTTGTTATGTGCATGTAAAGCTTTTATGTCCCTGTTGTCTTTCTAGAACATTGGATTTTATTCTATATTTATTGAACAACTGAAATCATAAGCTCAGAAAGGAATGAGGAATTCTTTTCTATAGAAATGTTAGCTTATTCTTATAAGGGAAGAAGTTATTTTAGCAATACAAATGAGCTCACAATAGCACTTAAATCTACAAATAAATGTTAATAACTTATATTCATTATGTTCCTCCCAACATATATGTTGGATATTTATTTTCCTTAAAATTGTTGAAAACAACATGTTGGCTGCTGTTAGCAAATGATTATAAGACCAACAGTGGTAATAATAACACACACATAGGTTCACAGACATGCACACATGTACGCACAGTATTTTGGGTCAGGGGCATGAGAGAGGTCATAGTTTAAAAAAATCAAAAATGAAAAAAGAAAAACAAAACTGAAGCAATGCATTGAGTTTAGGATGTGTAGAAACAGATTACATAAGAAAGCCAAGGCATAGTAAGATTGTTTGCACTGCTTCCTTAAAGTCAAGTTAAACTTAAATAAGCTCAATACACTATCATTCAGCATCTGGCAGTGGGAGCCTGGATTCCACATAAGTGGATCAATCTAGGTGCTGCCTGTTTCTCTGAGGAGAACAGAAGGTCCTTAAGATCAAAGGCCCCAAGGTCCTCTTTTCTTGCTCAGTGGTGGCTTAGAGCATTCAAGGTGAGGCCAGAGGCCAAGGTGCTAGGCCAGGCTTCATTCTCACCAGGAGAAGTGGAACTGATTCTACACCAGTGTTGTATTAGCTCTTTTAAAATGAAATTGCCAGTATCAGGTAACAGTGGAGACTCGGGAGCTCCACAAGCCAGTGATGATACCAGAAGTGTTATAGCCCTAAGCACAGCTGAAGAAGTAGGCAGAGTCTGAAATTGGCCAGCAGGCAGGTCTAGTGAGATGCAGGTCCAGTTGGCTGCCTTATCAGTGGTCAGCACTGATCTGGTAGTGATGGAGCAGGCTTCGCAGCTGCCATGGCAGTTCTGCCCTATTTGCCTGACCATCCAGTGTCCAGCAGCAGTCTTCCCCTGAATAAATGGTGTCTCCGACTATCATGGTGGAGGAATGGCTGGCACCTGAGACAGTGATCATGCCAGCCAACCTTTCTTTGTAAACTTTGGGCAATGGGGAGGGATTTGAAGTATTTACAGTGGTACAGTACTTCATTTACATGCAATAGAACAAGGTCCTACCACAAGAAAGAACACATAGTATTTAATTATCCTATGGGACAGAGGAAGAACTTCTAGGTAGAGTTAAAGGTCATTTGCCTAAGGCTAGGATCTCCTTAGCATAGGGTGAAATACTCCTGCAATACCCAGGTGTTTGCTAAACTGGTTTTCTTATCAGGAAATGGTCAGGCTTGCTTGTGATCTTTCTCTGAGGGTTATGTGACACTCCTTATGAGACATGGGGTACCCAGGTCAGAAGAAGAGAAAACCCCATTGAGGGAGGGAGTCTATTGTAATAGGCCAAGCTCAGTTGGCTGTCTGGATATAACAGACTTCAGTTTCTCTAGCAGCACCACACAATACATAACAGTGAAGGATGCTGAGTACATAGTTTTACGTAATCTTGGGATATATTATTAACTTAGTTGCACAGTTATTTAAGAGGAAAATGTTGTCCCCACATTTTGGAGTATACAAATATGACATCTCCCAAACTGTATTTCCTTAGGAAAAAATTGGTGCTTCATAATTTATTCCATTATCTTATTTTTTTTTTTATCATCAGAATGCTACCATCTGTAAAATCCTAGAAAATTTAGGTACTAGAATTTCCAAATGTTCTTTTCTTTTTCTTCTTTTTAATATCCCCATTCCTTCTCAGCTCCTAATTCCACCCTCCCTTGCTCCCTTTCCTCCACCCCCTTTTGCTATTCCTCAGAAAAGGAGTCCCATTTCTTATCCACTTCAGCTCATCAAGTTGTATCAGGAGTGTGTCCTCTTCTCCTGTGACCCAGCCAGGCAGTCCTGCCAGGGGCAAGTGATCAAAAAGCTAGCAACAGAGTACATGTTAGAGACAGCCCCAGCTCCCCTTACTAGAGGATCCACATGAAGTGTGAGCTGCCCATCGGCTACATCTTTATAGGAGGTAGACTGGAGCTGAGCAGATTTCTTCTCAATGTTCTTTTTCTAACTTTGCAATATTTAATGATGTGCAACAAAGGGTGTCTAAATAATAAATACGGATTGTATATACATAGTGAATTTTTTTGAAATCTCAAATATTTGTAGAAATTTGTGTGTTTGTACATGAAGACTGTGTATGGGTGTGTATGCCCATGTGTTTGCATGTAGGCTCATGTTCTATGATGCACACATGGAGGACTTTGGTGCCAGTTCTTGTGTTTCCTTCCTATTTGAGAAGTTTATTTTTCACCAGTTTATGAAACATGCCTAAGAATTTCTAGAGATTGTCTCCATCTCCTATCTTATTTAGGGGTGTTGAGATTATGAATGTGTGATATTGTATCTAGTTTTACACTGGTATGCAAACTCAGGCCCATGTGTTTGTAAAGCAAGCACTCAAAGAGCCATGTTTCCAGCCTAAACTTTCAAGTTATGGACAGATCCATAAACCAGTAAGGCAGGTGTAAGCAGCATCCTAAAATTAAGATTAACACAAGTCCCACCTAAGTCTTTTCTCTATGTATCATAAGCAGCTTTGTGTGTGATTATCTTTCCTCAGCCTCTTGAGCACTGGGCATGTAGGAAAGAATTAAATACATGTATTCAATAAAGTAAGAGGCTTATCATGTTCTTATATAAGAAAGTATAGAAATATATGGATCTATTAAATTATTTTTCTCTCAGATAAGTTATTCAAGTAAATAATATGTTCTAGGAAAAAACAAAAGTTGCTAATATCAGTCAATAACTCCAGTAATTATACAAGTCATCACTCAAAATTACCTCATGGTTCCATACATAGCTAAAATGTTTTGATATCTACATCTCATTTTGTAATGAAGAAAGAATGTAAAGGCAAATATGATATATTCCCTACATAATCATATGCTAGAAATAAATGATACATGAGTTAAAATGCATTTTATACATATTACAAATAAACTTTAACATATAGCTCCCGAAATAAATTTGAAATCTTAATCCCCGAACCCGAGTGCATTAAGCAAACACCAACACAAGGATGAAACAATGTCCTTGCAGAAATGTCACCTTCAGAGTCCCCAGTCTAGTCTCAGCCTGCCGCAGACATCTGAGTGTTATACTTCAAGATTTCCTTCTCTAAACAAGAACAAGTATTCTTTTCAAGAAAATGAAACAACTGCAGCATTTTCTAATATATCTTGTTGTATCTTGTTTTAGTTCTTCCCCACTCACCATTTCAATTAAGCACTAGATTTCTGGTTCCCACTTATAAGTCTCCAGTGTCTTCCTAGTGCTCTCCAGATAAACCCTGAATGTTCTCTCAGAGGAGACATATCCTAATTAGTTCATTGGGCTCCATGCCTCCAGTTGCCTCTTTCAGGAACATAGGTTCTTTGCATTTTTAAAAGGCTGTATAGAAATAGCACTTTTTATTTGGATAATTTTAAATCTTTATTTCTCTTTACTTCATTCAATAAAGATCCAAGTAATTCCAAAGTCTAGTCTGATTTTATATATTAAGTACTATTAAAATCTTCATTTTTTTAACCCAATAAATAGACTAATCTTTTTGTGTTGTACTTTTTTTTTCCCAAAACGTGCTTACTCTCTGCTAACTGCATCAGACTAGAATCTCCTTGGGTGTAATTATTGTCTGACTCAAATATCATATTTGCTTTTTCATTGAAGTGTATTTGAGTAATCTTACCTTGGCTCATCCATATCATTCTGTACCATCAATGACTCTATTTTAATAATCATAGGACTTTCTCACAGAGTGGAATAAAGTATGAAAAGAGTTATAAGTCCATAAGCGAATACATGCATATATTGAGTTTTAAAATAATTTTTCTTTTATTATATTGTTGCTCACAAGTTGAAACATGCACTGTGTTAACAATTTATTTAAATATTTATTTATTTATTTATTTATTATGTATACAGTGCTCTAGCTGCATGTACACCTTTAGGGAAGAAGAAAGCAACAGATCTCTTTATAGATGGTTGTGAGACACCATGTGGTTGCTGGGAATTGAACTCAGGACCTCTGAAAGAGCAGTCAGTGTCCTTAACCTCTGAGCCATCTCTCCAGCCCCAGCATTTTATAACCTTTAGAATTTAATCAAGCAAATGTAGCAGACAGAATTTGGGTTTGTTGAGCTTTTCAGATTTTGGTCTCCATAAAGCTGCAAGGCATTGAAATAAAAGTAAAGAATTTTTACAGAGAACCCTGTCTCAACCCCCCACTCCCCACGCTTGTCTATCCTTTGGATCAGCTTTTTTATGACGTACAATTTTCAAATCAATAACCTAATTATTCATAGACATTGTTCACGTTTAAAAACTAGAAAATATCAATAATCTTTTTAATGAATTAGCAATTTCTTCCCCATTTTTGAATACTATTAGTGCATGGATAAATTCAGTCTGTCACAGTGATACTACTAAAATTGGGCCATGTCATTGGTGACTGTGAAATGTAAACTTTCATACAATACGATACTATTAGGTATTGTGTACACACACACACACACACACACACACACACACAGAGCGAGAGAGAGAGAGAGAGAGAGAGAGAGAGAGAGAGAGAGAGAGAGAATAAAAAGAAACTTAATCCTACGTCTAGAGGAAAGAGTTACCTTTGTTTCAGGGTGCCTCATTTGAGTACTCAGCTGTCATAGAGCAGAACATAGTTCATTTAATACATTTTATAATAATACACTGCCTCCGTGCAGCCAGCACTCTCACTTGTATTCATTTTACTGACACATCTCCCTTTAGATTGAGATATTCATTAAAGAATAAAGCTTAGTTCCCTGAGAACTGTAACAAATGAATGGGATTTCTTAATTCATACCTTATCTGAAATACATTCTCTCATCTATTTTGGTCTGGTATGTTACAAGCTGCATTTTAAAACACAGCTTAGCTTGTTGATCAAACTACGGAGCCTCGAGAGAAATAGGTTCTTGTATAAGTTTAAAAATTTATTATTCACTGTTCATCTTCCCATGCATTATGCATTCTCCCCATTGTTCGAGCTCACTCATTGTACTTCTTTCAACAATAATCCATAGCAAAGTGCATCAGATCCCTCTGTGCAGCTTGCTTCTGTAACTTCAGGTCAGACATGACTCTGTTTTACCAGAGATGTACAACTTTGATGTTTCTTTCATATACTTTGTTTAATTGTTGCTTTAATATTTATGATTCTGTTTACTCACAGACGTGTTTGACTGAGCATACACTAACTGTCCTATTTCTTCTCTTTAAAAATTGCCTGCTTTAATTTTATTATCTAAGACTTACTATAGTAAGTCTTTACTTTACTTTAGAATGTAATTGAGTGCCTTTCTGACTATCAGTAATTTCTAGTGCTCTTATTAATTGTAACTCCCAGTAATAAAATTATGAACCATACTTAATCATTTACACGCAGAAACTAATTTTTGATAACAGAAACAAGTTACATGGACATATGTTGCATGTCACAGATGATGTAATAGCTGCTTTGACCTCACTTTTCTTCATAATTTATATCTGAGTTAGGCTTTTTAAGAATATGAGAAGGACTGAGGCATAAGGTAGGGTAGTTATTTCATGGAAACAACTCCTTACACTCTAATCTATTTACATTTCTACCACTGTAATCTGTTAGGGAACAACCTGTCACATTTTGTTTGATGTCTACCAATTAAAAGTTCCTCATTCCAGCCAGAAGCAAAAAGAGACAGATGATATATACTCACTTATATCTGGACACTAGCCCCAGGGGCATGTCCCAGGAAAGACTTTACTTACCAGGAAAGTGGTTTAGAGGGCAGGACATCCTATTGGGACTTTAGGTGAGAGAAGCATGGGAGAATGAGGAAATAGAAGGATACACATGGTCCTAGAAACCTACAAGAAGAACATTATGTCAGGCAGATCTGGGTCCTGGGGTCCTGCTCAAACTATGGCACCAGCCAAGGAAAATATAGGCAGTAAACTTCGAACTCCTACCCAGACCTAGCCAATGGACAGGACATCCTCCACCACTGAGTGAAGAGTGGGGACTGACTTTCACACGAACTCTAGTGCCCCATTTTAAACATGTCCTCTTGATGGGGAGGCCTGGTGGCACTCAGAGGAAAGATAACAGGTTACCACGAAGAGATTGGATACCCTATGCGCATATACAGGGGGAGGAGGTCCCCCTCAGTCACAGACATAGGGGAGGGGTGTAGGGGTAAAGCGGAAGGGAGAGAGAAATAGGAAGATACAAGGGATGGGCTAACAACTGAGATGTAATATGAATAAATTGATAAAGTATTTTTTAAAAAGTTCCTCATTCCAATATCACTTGTCAAATCTAGCATCTATTTCTTACAGTATTTTTACTGAGATATTGTCTTATTACAGTAAAACTGTGATCCTTTATATTTATTTAAAAAAAAACAATATGAATGTGGGGGATGCAGAATTTTATGCACACATTTCATAGCTTTTCTTCAACAAAGCACTTTTGGTGTCTATTTCAATAGTGTATTTTAATGTGTTAATTTGAAAATTCCTTCAAATTCAAATTTTTGATCTTTTCCATCTTAGATTCTAAGAAAATGTTGAGAAGAAAATTATTAATCTAACATCAATACCTTTGATTATTTGTTTATTCCATTTTTATTAACTATTGTTTTCTACGATAGCTGAAGCTACCCTTGGACTTCCCAATCTGTATCCTCCACTTCTGCACACTGGTGTCACTGTACCCTGCTGTAGGTCTTCTAGTAGATGGTTGTCAGCAAGAGTGATCAAAACAAGTTAAAAATCCAGAAAGCTAAATAATACTATAGAATAACAGATACTTTTTCTTGAAATAGTTATATCTTATGTATTGATATTTTTGTTTTTATGTGTGGATATGAAGCAAGTCTATGCATGATGCTCACAGACAGCAATCAAGTGTACTAGTTCTTAGAATTGGAGTAAAAGATGGTTGTTAATGTCTTGTGGGTTCTGGGACATAGGACCTATATCTTCTGCAAGAGCAGAACATACCTTTAGCTACTGAGCCATTGTTCCAGATCCTTTTTTTGAAAGTTTAATACTAAACTATTACATTTCCTTTAGAATGTAGTTGAATACCTGACTATCAGTAATTTCAATCGTAACTTACTGTAATAAAATTATGAACCATACTTAGTCATTTACACTCAGTAACTAATTTTTGATAACAGAAACAAGTTACATAGACATATGTTGCATATCGCAGATGATGTAATAGCTGCTTTGACCCCACTTTTCTTCATAATTTTTATCTGATTTGGGTTTTTTAGAAATATGAGAAGGACTAAGGCAAAGGGTAGGGTAGTTATTTCATGGACACAACTTCTTACACTCTAATCTATTTACACTTCTACCATTGTAATCTGTTAGGGAACAGCCTGTTACATTTTGTCAGATACATATTTAGTTCGACTTCTACCAATTAAAAGAGCCTCGTTCCAATATCACTTGTCAAATCTAACATCCATTTCTTACACTATTTTTACTGTAAATTTGCCTTATGTTAGTCTTCTAAGTGTATTCAGATTTATGGGTAGCAAATTTGTTCTACTCATTTATGATTGTATCTATTTGGTATACTTCTATTGTTTGTTGGCATGTGCAGAATAAGATCTGAAGAATACTTAAGACAAACTCTTGATTATCACACAATCCACTAACAAAGAGTAATTAGGTTTCCATTTGTTGGTATACCTTTTCAAAGTTTGCATCTTGCTGAATATAAGCTTCTTCATTGACACATAGCTTAAATCACTTCTGAACCACCTACACAGTTGTATACTCAGTGTTGAAAGTATTGGTAAATTAACAAAAATAGCAGGTCCACTAGAAGTATAGATTTATTATGAAAATTGACTAAGAATAGAATAACCAGACTACCTCCACTGGTGACAGTTTTGATAAGTTACTATTGATTTCTAGCCAGTACAAAGTTCTCGACACTAAGGTCAGTAGGACTAAGTGATAATCACAATAAGATGTGTTGATAATAGCAAACTTTACTCACCAGTTTTTCCATGTGATGATTTATTTAATGAACAATGGTAGATATATGTGAATTGTAAGTTGTCAGAAATTTACCATAATGAGCGTGGCCAATCTATAAGGTCACGTAATGACATGATTTTATATACGTCAGAGATAACATTTAGTTTACAAAGACTAAAATTATGAAATATAAGCAATTATTAACATAAAACGTTAGCAAAATAGGAAGTACATGGTCACAGCATTTCTCAATGAAACTGTAGTGGTTGGGATGGAAATGTGCCCCCACCCCACAAACCCCACCAGAAGCTCACATATTTAAATACTTTAACTCAATTGGTGGAATTCTTTGTAACTGATTAGGAAGTGTCACTTTCTTAGAGGTCACCATGAGTCACTAGTGGCAGGCTTTGAAGTTTGAAAGGACTTTTGCCTTTCTTATTGGGCCATCCCTGTCTCCTGGTTAATGATCAAGATGTCAGCTCTTTGTGTTCCTCATACCATGCCTGTGCTCACACTTCATGGACTCCTAATCCCTGAAACCATAAACCCAATTACATGCTTTGTTTTATAAGCTTCATTGGTCATGGTGTTTTCTTAATACAATAAAGAAAACTGAGGAAAGATTAGTTCCAAGTTAACATACTCCCAAATTGGAAAGTTATTTCTGTTTATAGAATAAGTTAGGTTCAATCATGACAATATTATGTTTTCTACACAGAAGTGTAGTATAAGACAACATATTCCTGGCTAATGGTATGGTATGACAAATTACTCTAAGTGCCCTGATAAATTAAAGACTAATACATAATTTAATCATTAGTAAAAAGTGCTTTGATTTGTCAATTTAACATAAAGTATAACTGTACCTTCATTTTAACCTCTTTACCTGGTGTATAGTGGCCACAGTAGATTAATAGCCACCAAGAAAGTGAAATATTTGATTTATTCTTCACTAATATTTACTCAAAGTGTAGCTACTACACAGTCAAGTCTTTTATTCTCTCCTTGTCACGTACATAATTTAGTCATGAACAGTACACACATAGAAAAATTAAAGGATCCATGCTCCATGTTGAAGTAGCTTTCTAGATCAAGAAAAGAGGTATGTATGCTGACTATACAAGAAACCTAGTAAGTTCTCTCTTCTACATGAAATATTTTTATAATATTAATAAACTTTTTTCTACAATGGACCACTTCAATAACTGTGTTGTTAAAAATACAATAAATAATAATTACTTAGACATTTGATAACACTGTTTTTCAATTCAGTGTGTAATCCTTTGTTAAGTAGGATAAAGAAAGGAAAAACTCTAATTACAGCAGGATATTGTATTTTAATAGTTCATTTATCAAGTGAGATATTTTAATTAAACTTAAAATTATTCCATAAATTTCAGAGAAGAAAGGTAGGTAGAAAAAATTTTAATACATTTTCAAAAATTATTTAAATAAGAGGAATACTAAAAGTGTGAATTTAGAAGTGTTGTATTTAACAAAAACAAATATCTCTTTAGAATGGAGGTTATGCATAGTAGAGTCTTAGGTAATTATATTATCCTGAAATATATTATATCTTATATTCAGTGCATTATGTGTGAACTTTTATGTGTTTTTGATGTCTGTGAAGGTGTGATGCATGATCTTTGATGTATGATCTATGATGTATGTGAGATATATGATGTTTGTAGGTAGCTTTTACATAAATTCTGGTGATTCAAACTCAGATGCTTAAGGTTCTTCAGCAAGTTAGTGCTGAAGCCTTCAGCTTCTACTCACATTTTAAAGTAGTGTCAGAAGAAATAAATCTGTTTGTGTTTATTTTGGTTGTTCCTTCCAGTTCTGCTTTCCTCTCCAATTTTCCAGGCCATCTCCTCACTTGTACTTTTGCAGCTTCAGTCCTCCCTTTTCTATTTTCCAGCTGCATTTGTTTTATATCTTCCTCAATTTCTCTCTTATTTTTTTTCTCATGGGCCTCTTTTTAGTTTCATGACCCACATGAAATAAATGTTCAAATATATCACTTACAGCCTAGGATCCACATATGAGATAGAGCATCCATTATTTGCGTGAGACTGGTTTGCTTAATTTCGTTTAATATTTTCCAATTCTATTTATTTACCTACAATTGTATTTTTCTTTCTGTTGTATAAAGTCATAACCCTGTTTTAAAAAAATAGTAACTCTCTTCCATTGAATGCCACAAGAAGAGTCCATCTTCTATATGTATTAAATCTAAAACATGTACACGGAAAGTGATGACATACGGAAGGGTTTTAAGATGCTTGTTTACTTGAGAGTATCCCTTTGCAAATGTTAACATGGTGGCTACTATCCCCTCAGAAAAGGTCTTAGAATAAACAGTCTACAGAGCAAACAGTTGAGCCAACTTAACCATTAGAAGGAGGAAAATAAGCGTGCATTGTTATAAGCTATTTGTTTTACCATTTGTTACTTTCTTTAGTTAAAAAATTAACAGTGGTGAAAGTTGGTGTTAGAACAAGCAGGATTTTTTTTGCTCCAAAAGACAAAAGCAAAGCAAATTAGTAACAATAAAACTCAAAGTAACTCTTCCAAATGATAAACGTAAATGAAGGCTGAACCAAGTTAGAACTTTGAGAAAATTTTTGCAGATCTTAGAAGAGTTGTGATTTGCATTCTTTAGAACTAAAATTCAAAAATTACTGATATTTTTGTTTTTGAAATTTTGAAATAAATAATGCATTATTAATATTTTCTAAGAAAAGCTGAGACATACTAATATAAACCATTAGCATCCTGAGCTATTTGCTATTAGTGATATATCACAATTTTATGTGATAGTCATAAAGAAAAGATGAGTTCCAAATGTACCTGCAAGCTTGGTAAATTTTTTTTGAAAAAAAGTGTTATAGATTTAGAAAATAAACTGATATTTGCTAGAATATAAGTGTAACACAAAAATTATTACATAGAAAAAGACAATACATTGAATATCCCTAGGTACTATTTATGATGTATTTTGGTTTAAATGATCTTTTATTTTTTATTTTTTGTAATAGAATGTTTTTAATTTATTTTATTTTTTAAAGATTTATTTATTTATTATGGATACAGATTTTGTTATAGATGGTTGTGAGCCAACATGTGGTTTCTGGGAACTGAACTCATGACATTTGGAAGAGCAGTCAGTGCTCTTAACCTCTGAACCATCTCTCCAGCCACTTATTTTATTTTATATTTAAGTAATTTTTTCAGATTGCATCTCAATTGTTATCCCTTCACTTGTATCTTCTTATTCCCTCTCCCTCCATCTTTCTCCCTATTCCTGTCCCCTAGACTTCTGACAGAAGGGGACCTCCTCCCCCACCATATGATCACAGCCTATCAGTTCTTATCATGGTAGCCTGCTTACCCTTTCTTTGAGTACCACCAAGGGGAAATGGTCAAATACAGGGCACGAGAGTTCATGTCAGAGTCAGTCCCTTCTATCCACACAACTGTGGAGAATGTGCTGTCCATTGACTAGATCTGGATAGGGGTTCTAGGTTTACTGCATGCCTTTTCTTTGCTTGTTACAGTAGTTTGAGCAGACCCACCTAGGTCCAGATCCACAAGCCTTAATCATCTTTTTGAGGGTGTCTAGGACCTTCTGTATCCTTCTATATCCCTATTCTTCCTTACTGCACTCATCTGGAGAACCAAAAGGAAGTGTCAGTATCTATCCCAATCTCCTGCTAAGTGAAGGCTTTCAGGGGACATCCCTGTTGGGCTATTGTCCAATTATAAGTGAGTATATACCATGATTACCTTTCTGGATTTGGATTAGCTCACTCAGGATGATCATTTGCCTACAAATTTCAGAATTTCCTTGTTTTTAAATACCTGAGTAGTATTCCACAGGGTAAATATACCACAGTTTCTTTTTCCAATTTTCAACTGAGGGACATCTAGCCTGTTTCCAGATTCTGGCTATTATGTATAAGGCTGCTATGAACATGGTTGAGCAAATGTGCTTTGTGATGGAGCATCTTCTGGGTGTGTTCCAAGGAGTGGAATAGCTAGGTCTTGAAGTATCTCTATTGCCAGTTTTCTGAGAAAGCACCAGATTTGATTTTCAAAGTGGTTGTATAAGTTTGTATTCCCACCAATAATTAAGGAGTGTCCCTCTTTTTCCACATCCTCACCAGCATATGCTATCATTTGAAATTTTTATCTTTGCCATTCTGATGGGTATAAGATGGAATCTCAGAGTCATTTTTTATTTCCATTTCTCTCCTAATTTTCGATGTTGAGCATTTCTTTAGAGTGTTTCTCAGCCTTTAGATATTCCTCTGTTGAGGACTCTCCTTTTAGTTCTCAGCCCCATTTCTTAAGTGGCTTATTTGGTTTGGTGATGTTTAATTTCTTGAGCTCTTTATATATTATGAATATTAGTCCTTTGTCAGATATAGGGTGGGTGAAGATCTCTTCCCAGTCAGTAGGTTGTTGCTTTGTTCTGTTGACAGTGTCTTTTACCTTACAGAAGCTTCTCAGCCTCCAACCCAAAGTGACAAACTACAACCAAAATAACACAGGCAATAGATAACTTCACTGTTGCAAAACATAACCACAAAACAGTCTACTGTAATGAGCATCAAAATCAAGGTACTTAGAAGTCACTGGTCACTAATATCTCTCAACATCAGTGGTCTAAATTCTCCAACAAAAAGATACAGACTAGCTGAATGGATGCAAAAACAAGAACCAACATTCTTCTGTATCTAGAAACACATCTCAGCCACAAGGATAGATATTACCTCAGGGTAAAATGCTGGAAAAAGTTATTCCAAGTGAACAGACACAAGAAGCAAGCTGGTGTAGCAACTTTAATAACTAATAAAAAAGACTTTCAACCAAAATTAATCAAAAGAGAAGAGGAAGGACACTTCATACTCACCAAAGTTAAAGTCAACAAAGATGACATCACAATTCTGAACATCTACACCCCCAATATAAGGACACCCACATTTGTAAAAGAAATATTAACAAAGCTTAAACCACACATCGATTCCCACACGTTAATAGTGGGAAACTTCAACACCTTACTTTCACCAAAGGATAAGTCATTGAAACAGAAACTAAACTGAGAAATAATGAAACTAACTGATGTCATGAATCATATATCTAACAGATATATCCAGGGATTTTCACCCAAACACAAAAGATCAAGCCTTCTTCTCAGCAACTCATGAAACCTTATCCAAAATTGATCATAGAGTAGGTCACAAAGCAAGCCTCAACAGATGAAAGAAGATTGAAATCATACCTTGTATCCTATCAGATCACCATGGACTAAAGCTGGACTTCAACAACAACAGAAGTAACAAAAAGCCTACACATACATGGAAACCAAACTACGCTCTGCTCAATGACAACTGGGTCAGGGAAGAAATAAAGAAAGAAATTAAGGACTTTTTAAAATTCAATGAAAATGAATGAACAACATAAACAAATTTATAAAAGCAATGCTAAGAGGAAATTTTATAGCACTAAGTGCCTTCATAAAGAGATTAGAAATGTCTCATATAGACAATTTAATAACACATCTATAAGCCCTAGGAAAAAATGAAAGCAGAAAGAAGCAAGAGGAGTAGACAGCTGGAAATAATCAAACTCAAGGCTGAAACCAATAGATTAGAAACAAAGAGAACAATTCAAGGAATCAACAAAACCAGGAGCTGGTTCTTTGATAAAATCAACAAGATAGACAAAACATTAGCCAAACTAACAAAAAGGGAGAGAAACACTATCAAAAATCAACAAAATCAGAAATGAAAAGAGAGACATAAAAACAGATATAGAAGAATTACAAAAAATAATTAGGCTCTCTTCAAAGGCTTACATGCCACAAAACTTGAAAAATCTAAGGGAAATGAACAATTTTCTTGATTGATTCCACTTGTCAAAGTTGAATCAAGATGAGATAAACAAATTAAATAGTCCTATTTATCCTACAGAAATAGAAGCATTCATTAAAAGTCTCCCAACATAAAAAAGCCCATGGCCAGATGATTTCAGCACAAAATTCTACCAGACCTTCAAAGAAGAGCTAATATCAATATTTTCAAACTATTCAACAAAATAGAAATGGATGGAACATTACCAAACTCCTTCTATGAGACCACAGTCACCTTTATACCTCAACTTCACAAAGACTCAACAAAGAATGAGAATTTCAAACCAATTTCTCTTATGAAAATTGATGAAAAATACTCAATATAATACACGTAAACCAATTATAAGAACACATCAAAGATATAATTCTCTATGACCAAGTAGGCTTCATTCCAGGTATCAAAGGATGGTTTAATACATAGAAATCCATCAATGTAATCTACTATATAAGCAAACTGAAAGAAAAAACCCACATGATCATCTCCTTAGATGTCAAAAAAGCATTTGGCAAAATCCAACATATTCATGTTTAAAGTAGTGCAGAGATCAGGGATACAAGGTATGTACCTAAACATAATAAAGGTTGTATACAGCAAGCCAATAGACAACAGCAAATTAAACTTCCCCTAAACTTCCTTCATTGGACCAATATATTTTTTATTATGGACTTTGTCTTTGTTTTATCAAATGTTTGAACTTCCCCTAAATCGGGGACCAGACAAGGTGCCCACTTTCTCCATATCTCTTCAATACAGTTCTTGAAGTTCTAGCCAGAGCAATAAAACAACAAAAGGAGATCAAGCAGATCCAAATGATAGAGAAAATCTCAAAATTTCCCTATTTGTAGATGATATGATAGTGTACATATGTGACCCCCAAAATTCCACCAGAGAACTCCTACAGCTGATAAACACCTTCAGCAAATTGGCTGGATACAAAATTAAGTTAAAAAAGTCAGTAGACTTACTGTATACAAATGACAATCATGATGAGAAAGAAATTAGGGAAACTACACCCTTCACAATAGCCACAAGGAATATAAAGTATCTAGGTGTAACTCTAACCAAGCAAGTGAAAGACTTGTTTGAAAAAATCTTCAAATCTCTGAAGAAGGAGATTAAATGACCTTTTATATCAGATAAATATGATATGAGAAAAATTCAATCCCACATCAACCGAATTGGCTCAATGCAAAAGCAATTCAGTCTGCTCAGAGAGGTAATTGATAGTGGAAAACAGGATTGATTGTAATTTAAGACTTGTACATAAAACCCATTTGTGAGAATTATATTGTCAAAAGTACTGCCAACCAGAACCCCAGAGACACAAATTGTATGATTTGCACAGTCTTTTGGTTCCAACTAAAAAAAAAAAAAAGAAGAAGAAAGAAAGAAAGAAAAGAAAAAAATAGAGTTGAGTATCTTAGATTCCAGACAGAAGAAAATGCCAACTTTGATTTTTAAATTCTCAATCAAATTTATAAAATCAGATAAAGAAAATGACACCAAAAATTCTATAAAACAAAGACAAAGTCCATAATAAAAAGTGTTTTGGTCCAATGAAGGAATATTCTTCCTCTTCAGCATGGATGGCTGTTTGTCCAGAGCTCTTACCGAACTCAGTGCACTGAAAGGTTAAACACTTTACTGAATATTGAGCTTGAAGTCTGACAGTACCTTACATATTTGACTCTGGTGACTGCAGACTGAAAGGAGTTGAATCAAAAAACCTTAGTTATTTGAAGACTTTGGATTTTAAAACTAAGACTACAGTTTTTACTAAAATACTCAGTGGTCTGTTTTGCACACCAGAGACCTGAAAAGGAAGTAAGCTGGAGAGAATTGGAAGAATCCTGAAATATTTACTCCTACACTACTTCTATGAGAGGTACATGCTCAATGTTAGAACTCAGCCATATAACTCTTTTGTAATATGGAAATTTCCACAATCGAGGTATTAATTGTAGTTTATACTAATCTATTTCTCTGAAAATTTCAAGATCTGCAGAGTTTCCCATCAAGAACAGATAAATATTTAGTCATTGGGCTTTTAATTTGCCAAGCTGTGTTTCATAATTGAAAAAAAATTCTCTAATACTTTATTAGTAGTCTATAGGAAATTACATTTTGTTGTTATTTCATTGTTATTGAGTTATTAAAACTGCAGAACATAAAAATTCAGAAAAGTGGACAATTTAAACAAATATAAAGAAAAATATAAAGATAATCACTACAGCCATAACTGAACACATAATTTCTTTCTTTTCTAGTCTACATCTTTGTCATTAAGTAAATGGAGTCCTTAGTGAGTTTTCATTAAAAAAAAAAACTTAGATCCATACTTTACCCATTCTGTTTTTTTTTTTTTTTAATGATTATTTCCTGAGCAAATTCTCCCCACATAATGATGCAAGAGACACACTGACTCAGTTGAAACTGGAGAATTCTTCAGGTAACACTAACTGTGATAGGTTCACACCTGGTTACTGAAATGACTGCTAACTGGGCTCCTCGTTGTATATCATACACACTCATCCTAAGAAATCAGAGATATTCTATGTTGAATAAAGTAAATGTTATCTGACTTTCTTTTCAAAATCCTATATTTCTCAGGTCACGCGAACAAATTAATTCCATACATCATTTTCTGCCTTTTGGCCCTGATCTCTAAAACATTTTGATGTAAATAACATGATATTCTTCCATTCCAAGGCAGGGAACTGGATTGAGATAACTTGAGTCACCTTTGTTAAATTCCTATCTATTTCAACTACCAAATTAGCTTTATAAATTTAAACATGCTACTCAGTAGCAAATTTGTACATACATATTTCTTATTTGAAAATGTAATTCTTTGAACATTATTTCTCAGGTCTGTGATTGATGATCACAGTTTCTTGTCTGTAATACCAGTTATCAAATAAGGTATAAAACACTTGGAGAAAGAAAGAAGGCCCATAGTATTCTTTATATACAGGTTCTTTTTAAATGAATTTATTAATAATTTGAGAGAATAATTTTCATTTGGGTAAAATGTTTCATCTGTTATGTTGTATGAATCCCGATGTTATTATCAATAGATGGATGATAGATAGATGACAGTTCAGTTTGGAATTACAACTCCATTTTGATTGAAATACTACCATGGAATGGATAGATTGCAGCACCACAGCAGGATGAAAGTTTTACAAAGTTCACTTATTGGAGTAATTTAATTCTCAGCTTCTATTGTCTTTTCATAAACTCTTTTCAGACCTTCACAGTAATTCCTAAATTGCTTTTTAAACTAAATCACATATTTGATGCTTTATGTTGATTGTTTTAAATTATACCAACTCTTGCTTTCATTAACAATCAAAGTTAATATATAATGCTCTGTGTTTGTTTACTTTTTTTGATTTCTAAATCACAATTTAATTATTTAGTTTGCTTTTTGTTGTGCTGTTGTGGGAATGTTTACTTAAGGGCTTTGCTTCCACTTAAACTTTCTGATTAGCTCATCAAGCTGATTAGAGAAAATCTCTTTCCAATATTCACTCATGTAAACATAGAGTAAAGGTTCATTCTTGCTATGGGTTATGTGTTTGCTTATTAAGGTAAGAATCCATTTCTTCTTTATTATAGGATTGAATTGATTGACTACTCAGACCAGAATTAAATTTTTAATAATTTCACTTGTGGTATGGTTATCCAATAGGCTACTTGTAGGACAACTCCTAATTTAATACATTCCTTTAAAATCTTGTTTAGTGATTATCTTTGATAATTTTACAGTAAATACATGACAATAAAAAGAATATATATGTAAATTGCAAGTTCTACATTTATGTCCAGGCATTGTTTCACATGAATTTAATTTTTAAAGGGAGAAAATATCAGTGGCTACAATAAGACCAGGCACAAAAAGATACCATCATAGTGAGACTGTACCAGGCAGACCCCTATTGGCTGCTTGATCTCTGTGAGCCAGTTGATTTATAGGCCCTTTTCTTGTGGAGTCCCTAACCTTCCTCCTCCTCCTCTTCAGGATTCCCTGACTTCAGCATGTTTGGCTGCAGGACTCTGCATCTGCTCCCACCAGTTGCTGGATGAAGTCTCTCTGGTCTCTATGGTGTTGAGAATGTGAGACTCTGTTCCCAGAACACTCTGCAGACAGGGCAAACTGTAGATCAAAGGTTTTGTGGCTGATTTGCTGTCCCAATCTCTCCTCTTGAGGCTTTGCCTGGTTACAGTAGATGGCTGATTCAGCCCTCAATATCCCATTATTGGGACTCTTTGCTAGAGTTACTAATCTCACAAATGCTCTCCCTTTAGAAAAAGAACCTAAAGGTTACTTTTATATGCTAAAATTCCCATTTGTACTTCTCCAGATTAAATTGCAGAATTTGAATCCTGAAATGACTATAATTTACTGTGCTGTAATCAATAGAGTGCTGGGAAGACAATTATATTTTTTACTGTTAAGCAGGAAAACAATAACGTTGTAACTGCCATTCAAGTTCAGTGAACCTGTGTACAAAGTCTGTAACACCTCTACTGAAGTAGAGGAAGTTCACATGGCCCGCTGACATTTCCTCCACACAAACAACCATGCGTGACTACAAACTGTTGAATGTCTGCATTCAGTGTGTGAGTGCATCAATTAAACTATATAATACATCATGCTTTTAAAATCCAGTTCCTTAAAATAATATTTGTAAGTGGGTGATTAAAAATGACAGATAAAATCACATTTACATTGGAAAAAATAGCGCATTTAATACCCGTTGAGGTTTTACATTTAAACAGCTAGCATGAAAATGCATAATTTATTCTGTCTTTAGGCATTAATTACAGCTCTCAAAATAACATTCATGTTGTGAGATAATGTGAAGTAGCTGAAAGAAAAAGATTGAAAGGTTATCAGCACTGTCTTTTCCTCCTTGCCAGTTTGTGGCTAGAACATCAGTAAAACCGAAGCCTTCAGACTGACAGCACAATTAAACTGTGATAGAATATTGACTATGACTAGAAGTTTGATTCCATACATTATCAAAATAGAAACATTCCCAGGAAGGAGTGCACATATTTTATTAATAAAATATTGTAAACATAAGATTACTTTACAGGTGTGCTGTAATGTTTCTCCTCAAAACATATAGCCTTGGATGATTTCATTATAAGTTAATTATTGGAGGTGATTATTATTTCTTATATGTGATACAGAGATAAACACTTTTCTTTTAACATAAATAAATGCAAATTGGAGTGCCATGATGAAAATACTATTATTTTTATACACAGACCTAGTTAAAATGACAGAGCCCAGCTATTTGTTGAAAAACCTACCTCACATTCAGAGTTTATAGGAAATATATTTTTCTTTCTCTGTGACACTTAAGTTTATTTAACATAGCAGAGTTATAACTGAGTGTTAATTAAATGTACCCATTAATTCTACAGTGATAAAGAAGTCATCTTTCTCTCATTTTCTAGATAAATGCCAATGAAACATGCTGAGGTAGCATGGGGAGAACTCAGCATAGGTCATCTGACTCTACCATTCCACCCTTCTACCAAGCACATCTTATGTACTGTGTAAATACCTTTTACTTTAAAAAATGTTGAGATATTTATTATTACTCTTACAATACTTTGTTAAATAATACTAATAGATGATCTGGGGGAACATCCTTAAACTGCCAGTATTATTTTAAATGACATGTCCATAATAACAGCAAAACAAATAGCTTTTACCTTTTCAAAAGGAATTTTATGTTGTCATTTTTAAATGTATTGTTTAGAACATAAAAATAGCGTAATAGACATAATACCATATATTACATCACAGCAGTTACCAATATTCTTATTATTTATTTCATTTTTGGAAATATTTTCTTATAGACAGTTTTATTTTTAGCTGGACATTAAACAATCATTTCTTTTCTGTACTTTTGCTAATTATACATCTTTGAAGGAAGAATGCACTGAGTACTGCTAAAAAAAAAAAAAAAAAAAAAAAGCTGGTAAACAAAACTGACCAAAGCTGAAAACAGCGTTGCTGTATAGGCATACACTCAGATATTTTAAAGGTAATGTGATTGGCATATCATGTCCATTTAGCAAGCAACAACAATAGCTTCCCCAATAGGACCTGTGACCTCTCTAATCATGGTGTTTTACTGGGTTGAGTACCAACAATAAAGTTTCTCCTGTGAAGCAGGAATCAAACCCCCCAGGAAGAAGTTGGTTTCTTCCATATCAGACTTGCCGATATTTCACAGTGATCTTGTGTGCCTTGGGTGGTAAACGTTACTGTTGATGATATTTCTTCCCCTAGTAGCCTGTACAACAACTTCTAGGACCATGAGTTGTATCCAACAGGGAGCAATCTCCAGTTCAGCTTCAGATTGCTTCTTTTGTGTCTTGTAACCAAGACCTGCGGTGTCTACAGAAATGCGTTCGTTTTATATTTTTCTGAGATTAACTCATACGCATTCATTGTATATGCCTGTTTTATTTGTATGTATGTTTGTGTAACAAACATGTGCATTGTACACAAGGGCCAGAAGAAGGTATTTGGTTACCAGGAACTATCATTACATTTCTGAGCCACCATGAAGATGCTTGGAGTTAAACCTAGGAGCAACTGGTGTTCTTAATCGCTGAGCCCTCTCTATAGACTCCAATGGTATGTTCTTAGCAACCAGCTCTGGTGAGCAAACAAAAAGAATGAGAGTTGGCCTTATTGTTTTTGGAAGCGTAGCCCATTCTTTGTAATGGGAATTTGACTTATTTTTTTGGCTCTGTGACTAGTTTTGTCTGCCCACACTGAGTATTTGGATTCAACCTGTGTTATTTTTTACATTTCTAGTTGGATAATTTTGCCAAGTATCGAACTTCTCTTTGGCATTTTCATAGATCTTGAACTTAACTGGTCTGCCTGCTCTGTCCCTTTTCCCTCCATCTCCCTGACACTTTGTTTCTTAAACCTTTCCTTTCATAGTGCTCCTCCTTCAGTTTTGTAGATCTAAATCTCGATCCCTCCACCATCTACACCCATGAAGCTGAGTGAAGGAAGAGATGTTAATAATGTAACCACTGAGGTACAAGGCTAAGCTGGTGGAGCAAGAGTTATTTAATGCCAACTTCTTGGCAAGGAGTAGCTATTATATTTTTGCACTCATATTTGTGATTTTTTTGCACAAAATCTGCACAGGATTCAACCTCTTCACACCTTGTCAAAGAGGTGTGAGGAGGATAGATTCCCTAAAGACTTATATTAAAATAATTGCTCATGGAAGATGCCCTCCCTCATCTCCTTTCCTCCCCTCCTCTAGTCCTCAGAAAGGGAGAATCCTCCGTCTTTTACATCAGACCTCAGCCTATGAAGTCTTATATGGACTGCCTGTATCCTTTTCCTCTATGGCATGGCAAAGCTGCATCACCAGAAATAGTTATCAATGTGTGGGGGCCAGAGTCCATGTCAGAATTTATCCCTACTTCCCATATTAGGGGACCCACAAGAAGACTGTGTAGTCTATCTACTATATTTGACCAGAGTATCTAGGTCCTCAACATTCATGGACTTTGGCTGGTGTATCAGTCTCTGCCACACCCCCCTCCTCTGACCAAATTTTTGGATCCATTGATCTCCTTGTAGAGCTCCTGTCCCCTTCAGGTCTTGCTATCCCCTGCTTTTCAAAAGACTCCCTGAGCTCCACCCCAAAGTTTGGCTGTAAATCTGAGCATCTGCTTCAGTCCCCTACCTGGTGGAGTCTTTCAGAGGAATTCTATGGTAGTCTCCCCTTCTCCTGTTTCTCTTCAACTGCTTCTGGTGTCTACTTGATTTGGACCTCTGAATGAGAATTAAGCATTCTCTCTAAGGTGCTCTTTGTTATTTAGCTTCTTTAGGCTTGTGTATTGTTTTATAGTTATCTTGTATTATATGGCTAATATCTATCTGCTTATGAGTATATACCATACATATCTTTCTGGGTCTGGGTTGTTTCACTCAGGATGATCATTTCTAGTTCCATCCATTTGCCTGCAAAGTTCAATAGTTCCTTGTTTTTGATAGCTGAGTAGTGTTCTATTGTGCACCACAATCTACCACAGTTTCTTTATCCATTCTTCTGCTGAGGGACATCTAGGATGTTTCCAGATTCTGGTTGTTACAAATGAAGCTGCTATGAATGTAGTTGGGCAAGTGACCTTGTTGTATGGTGGAGAATCTTTTAGGTATATGCCCAGGAGTGGTATAACTGGGTATTGAGGTCTAAGTATTCCTAATTTTCTAAAAAATCACCAGATGGTTTCCAAAGTGGATATTTTCTTAAAAGTATTATCAACTGGTTTACTGCCTTTGCTCCTGTAAACAAACTCCCACCAATGTTCCTGTCAATATCTCTAGTGGAACATAAATATTTAACTGGAGAAGTTTATATTTTTTGTGAGCAACAGTGGAGGCAGTGACTCACAGTTGCTCAGTCATGTGAAATAATGAAGGTTGAAAGCTCAGACCAAAGAAGAGCACTTAGAAAAACTCCCCCCTCTAGTACTCAGGGAACACTATAAAAGAGGGAGATGAAAGCATAACTAGCCATACTGTGGTTGGATTTGAAGTTTCTTGGATTCTTTCTCCACAGGAAGGAATCTTACGCCTTCTGTGATGATCCAGGTCAAAAGTCCATGGCCTAGGAGATTCTACAAGTTGGTATTGCTTTTGCTATATAATAATGTTGTCAAAATGTATTCCAAATATCTGTGTGGATTCATGCATCCATAGTATTTCCAAATTCAGTAACATAAGCCTGTTTTTGTAATAGGCAGCTCCCAAAGAATGAGTTCTAAAGAGGACACCTATGTAAAATCTCAATATGGAAGAAAGAGATGAACTCTGAGCCTCATTCCTTATTGAGGAGCTATGAATAGGTGATAATTACTGGTGGAGAAAATTATTATTATTATTAATATCATTATTATTATTATTATTATTATTATTATTATTATTATTACAAAATATGGCTGCTGTAAGATTCCCATGCACCAGTGGAAAGACCCATAGTTATGGGATAGCTCAAACTGGATTTAGCAAGTAATAAAAAAATATAGTACATCATGTTCAAAGGGTGGCATTTAGGCCTATTTATTGTGCATTTTTCGGTAACTGAAGTTAAAAATGATATTTAATATAATCATATATTTGATTGTATGCTTATATGACATACTGAAAAATAAAGGAAAAATTTAAAGATAGCTAGCAGATAAAGAGGCAGACATGGAATGGTAATTTCCATAGCTGACACCAACATGGTAACCATGAACTCACAGAAGCTGGGTTCGCCTGAACTGAGCATGTGCAAGACAGGGCCTGTCAATAGTCTCTCATGGACTGGGAAAGAGATCATGGGCCCCATTCCTTCTCTCTGCTGAACTGCTGGTTAACATTAAATTCTAGGGGACATAAAATCCATTATGCCTAATATTAAGCCACAAGGCTCCACCTGATGACTTCAAGATGATGTTCTCAGAGGCATGGTAAACATCAGTGTTTCCCAAAGCAAAGAAAAGCAAAATAGAACAAAAGCATAAGTGTATAATGACTGAAAAGGAGCAGAGTGGATGAAGAAGCACAAAGGAGGCATAAGATTATAGAAGAATGAGAGCATAGTTAACAAACTATATCAATGCACTAAATCGTTAAATTCAGTTACTGAAAACACAGCGTAGTCTTAAATAGCCTATATGACTTGAACTCCAATCGTTATGTCCTTAATCTAATAGCTGGCTACATAGACAGTTTGTTTAATTACAGATTAGTGTCGCAGACATTCTAGAACTCTCTTCTTTAGAAAATTTGCAATGGCTGTTATATATTTTAATTTTCTATTCAACTTTTTGTTTTGCCTACTTGCTTTGATAGCTTCGATTTACAGTGTCATGGGAAAAGAACATGTATTAAAGACTTAATCAGCAACTCGTGTGGTTATCAGTGAGTAAACTGAAGAATGTACAGAAGCTGAGCCTAATAGTAGTGACAATATTACGAGTATGCCATTGAAGTGTGAGGTAGGAATCTGTGATTTCTCTCCTTCATTGTGGTTACAGAGCCCCATGATATAAGCAGTGTATGTTATTTCGCACTCCTAGCCTCAACTCATTGCCTGATGCCAAGTGCTGCAGCAATAAGTGATGATATGGGTCAAATACATATTTCCTGATTTTCCTCAGGTACTTTGGTCACAACAATGGATTGCTACCACACCAAGGCTAGATATCTCATGCCTTAGGAGTGAGGCCTTCCCTACTTATCAGCTTGTTCTCTTTCCGAAGACACCTATACCACTTTGTTCATTTACATTTTCTTCATACCACCTAACACTGTTTTACACAGTACGTGTTGTATTTTTTTAACTGTATTTCCTTTTTGGTAAGAACATATCCTAAATGAAAGATATAACTTTATGTAAGTAAATTGATTTACCTTAGGACAGAGAACAGAGAATAATACAAACACGCAGAAGGAATATGTGTTAAATTATGTATATATATTTTAATATGTGATCTTTTATACTGTAACTTCAGACTTTTCTCTATGATGTGCCCAATGGTACATTTATTTGCTTCTTTGTAACTTTCTATCAGATCAATTCAATCCATTTTCAAAACATGTGCCCATTACTACTTGATCTCGTCATCTCTTCTTATGTTTCTGTGTATTCCATAATAATCATTATATATCCAAGTCTTTAATTTTAATGCAAAAACAATAATTGAGATATAAAACACATATGGGTTGTCATTTATGAGACTGGAAAACACATTTTAAAATTTCTGTACTTACTCTCTAATTTCAATTTCACACCAATATGTCAGATGCAACAATAAAATCAAAATAGACTACCTGGGAATCTTCTAGCCATGCTTTCCACGGAATCAGGGAGGTGACCTTCAGAGCTTCACTCCTCTTTCTCTCCTACAGGCCCAAAGGCCAGTCCCATCCCCCAGTTTGGATGCAGACCATCTGCTGCAGTGTCCATCCAGAGCTCTGACCTTTTCCTACAGCCCTCAGCACCCCATACCTTTGTCTCAGCCTCCAGCTCTCCTTGCCATTCCCTGAGAACCCACCTAGTCAAGCGCCCATAGGAAGCATGTAGGTGATCTTTAGATACTCACTCTCCAAACTCCCATCCCTCCAAACTCAATCCCTTAGACTTATCCCTCGCTCTGTAGCAGAATGCCTGCTATGGCCTTTCTTTTCTCTGTCACCATTTCCAGAAGAGTAAGCACATCCTAATGGCACATTGTTTTCCTTTCTTCATGAGCTCCCTTAGTGCTTCTTCCTTCTAACCCATCTCCATCCATACACGTCATCTCCTAATAGCAATGAAAGAATAAAATAAGATTCCAACTGAAAAAGACCAAGTAACATATAAAGGCAAACCCATTGAAATGACATTTGATTTTTTTTACTGTAGTCTATAAGTCATAAGTGTCTAGCTAGATATTCTACAGAATCTAAGAGAACACAGATGCCATACCTAGACTTTTATACCCAGGATAACTTTGAAATACAATGGACAGTAAGAGAGAGAAATTCATGATAAAACCAAAATTAAGCAGCATCTATAGACAAACACAGCCATACAAATATTCTAGAAGTTAAACTTCAGTCTGAAGGGACTAAACAAACCCATGAGAACACAAAGAATTAAAAATGTCAGAACAGAAAATAAAAATAAGGGAAATAACACAATAAGAAAATAACAGGAATCAACAAACAGAGATAAAGCTCATCATCAATAGCCTCATTCTAACCCCCCAAAAGATAGTACCCAGATCTAGCCAATGGACAGGACATTCTCCACAGTTGAATGGAGAGTGGGGTAAGATTTTCACATGTACTCTGGTGCCTCATATTTGACCACGTCCCTTGGATGGGGCTAGCTGGTGGCACTCAGAGGAAGGATAGCAGGCTACGAAGAAAAAACTTGATACCCTATGAGCATATAAAGGGGGAGGAAGTCGCCCTCAGTCACAGTCATAGGGGGATAAGGGGAAAATGGGAGGAAGGGAGGAATGGGAGTAGAAAAGGGATGGGATAACCATTGAGATGTAATATGAATAAATTAATAAAAAAATACCCAGTTTCCACAAAAAAGATACAGATTAACAGATTGGATTACAAAAAAAGTATCTAACCTTCTGATGGCTTCAAGTGATAGGCATCAACACAGAGTGAAAGGATGAAAAGCATATCCTAATCAAACAGACCTAAAAAGTAAGTCATGTTGATTTAATAATAAGTGACAAAATAGATTTCAAAGAAAAACAAATTAGAAGACACAGTGAAAATCATAAATTACTCATCAAAGCAAAATTCCACCCACAGATATTCTTAACATCTCTGCAATATAGACAAGGACAACCAAGGCTCATAAAAGAAACCTTACTACAGTTTAAATCACATATTGATCCTTACACACTGATCATAAGTAACTTAAACATACATTATAGACAATATATAGGTCATACATATAAAAACTATGCAGATAAATACTGGAAATAATAACAGCATACACCAAGTTGACCAAATAGATAGAGAACATTTCACCCAAACACAAAGGAATGTAACTTTTTCTAAATAGTTCATGGAATTTTCTCTAAAATTAAACACATACTGCAATAAAAAGTAACTTTCCAGAGGTACAAGAAAATTGAAATACATGGGAGAATAGCAAAGTAGAAGGAACCAGAGAGTCCTAGAAACCTACAAGTAGAACATTATGATAGGCAGATTTGGGCCCAAGGGTCCCGCTCAAACTAAGGCACCAGCCAAGGACAATACAGGCCGTAAACTACAAACCTCTACCCAGATCTAGCCAATGGTCAGAACAGTCTCCACAATTGAGTGGAGAGCGGGATATGACTTTCTCACATACTCTGGTGCCGCACATTTGACCATGTTCCCTGGAGGGGGAGACTTGGTGGCATTCAGAGGAAGGACAGCAGGCTACCAAGAAGAGACTTGATACCCTATGAACATATACAGGGGGAGGAAGTCTCCCTCAGGAACAGTCATAGGGGAGGGGAATAAGGGGAAAATGGGAGGGAGGGAAAAATGGGAGGATACAAGGGATGGGATATCCATTGAGATGTAACAAGAATAAATTAATAAAAAAAAGGAAAAAAAGAAAATTGAAATAACAATCTGTGTCCTATGTTACAACCTTAAATTAAATATGAATATCAATAACAAAAGAAACTACAGAATATATCAGTTCTAGGAAACCGAAAAACTTACTAATGAATTAAAAATGGATTAAGACAGGGATTAGGAAGAAAATTTAAAACCTTCTAGAATGGAATGATAATGAAAACAGAACATACTCAAACTTATGGATGACAAGGAAGGCAGTTCTATGAGCCATGGGACATCACAATACTGAACAGGTTTGGATGATAATGGCAAAGGAAACCATTATTCAAATAAAGTATCAAGCTACAGAATGGGAAATATTTTTATTAAGTATATACTCAATATTAGGATAATACACAAATATATGGACATAAAAGAAAAATGGACATCAAGAAAATGAATCACCCAATTAAAAATACGCTACAGATCTAGTCAGATAACTTTTTAAAACGGAAACTCAAATGCACTGAGAGACACTTAAAAAATGTTCAGCATTCCTAGTCATTAGTGAAATGTAAATCAAATCTACATTGAGATTTCATATTATACAAATCAGAGTGACGAAGATCAACGTAACAAATGATGGTCCCTATGGATGAGGATGTATCGTAAGGGGAAAGTTCATCCATTGTTAGGAGTGCCAAGTTGTACAGCCTCTATATATAAATCAGTGTGATGGCTCATCAGAAAGATAGTAAATGAACTACATCAATATGTAACCTTGGACATAACCAATTGGCATTTTGTACTACTACAGAGACACTTGTTACTCGTGTTCATTACTTCCCTATTCATCATATCCAGATAATGGAAACAACCTAGATGTCCATAAATGACTGAATGGATAAAGAAAATGTGGTATATTTACACAATGGGATATTACTCAGCCTTATAAGAAAAAGAAATTCATTAAATTTGCAGGTATGTGAATGGAACTAGAAAAAAAAAAGTCATGCCAAGTGAGGTAACTCAGACCCAGAAAGATAAATATGCTATGCGTTCACTTGTATGTGGATGTTATCTGTTAAGTCATTGATAAGAAAACTGCCATCTAAATACCCACAGAGTTTAGGTAAAGTAGAAGGAGCCAGGCAAGAGGATGGTTCTCCACAAGAATGTGAAATAGAATAGGTAATCATGGGTGGATTGAGAGTATGACTGAAACTAGAGGATCAAAGAGGAAGGTGTAAGGAAGAATAGGTGAAAGAAGGAGTATGTGAAATACAGCTAAAACAAACGGCCATTTTAGAGGTTGTATATAAATCTAACACAGTTGAAGCTCCCTTTGATATATACATATGTGAAGGTTATCTAAATAAAATCACTGAATAAGGGGAACACAGCCCAGCTGGATATCACTTACCCTTGAATAGATTTTTCCATAGACTTCATGACTATCCTTGTATTTGTGGTATGGGGAAGTACTCTGTACAGTCATAAAGAGGAAATTAAATCCACGACCCAGTTAAAAACTCTTCAGTCTACAAGAGTAACCTACCTGAAACACATGTTTGTGCAACAATGTCACAGAATTTGTACAATCAAACAAGCAATATAAGGTCATACATAAAGCTCACTCCATGAGGTGGTACCCATATGGAAGGTTATTCAAGTGGCCTAGAACCTGAGAGTAGATAGGCTCAGGAACCTGTGGGAAAACTAATTACTACTGTGTTGTTAAAGAAACTTAGTAACATAGTGATTCTTAATAAAATTTTTCTATATTCATAGATAAGAGTCTTGTTCAACCATCAGCAGAGAAACTTCCTCCCACACTAAATGGGAAACAGTACAGAGATTCATATACATAAATAGGTATAGAGTTAGGGACCATAGAATATTCAATTCTAAAAGGAATATCTTCACCAATTCCTCTCCTCCAGGCTCAGGAAGGAAGAGCAGAAAAACCGGATGGGATGGAGGACACCAAAGATTCACCAAAAGTAGCCTTCTAGACACAGCAGGCCAACGTATGTACTCACAGAGATGGTGGCAATTTGAACAGGATCTACAGATGTCTGCAACAGATAAGGTCTTAGAACTGAAAGAAAAATATTCACCTGTATCCATCCCTAATAGAGAAGCTATATGCAACAAAACGGAAGTGAAGGTGTAAAGAAAAGAGTAAAGGGATGGGACACAGTAATCAGAATATATTATATAAAACATTTTCACTAAAAGAAACAAATAAAATAAAATTACAGTATTGTACATTCTTCCAATTTGTTTATATTAAATACAGTCTCTAAACCCCTGTTTGAACAAGTGGTTTTTTTTACTGTTATTTTATTGTTTCCTAAAAATATATTTTTGGTAGAGTTCACATTAATAATTATAGAATTTGACATACCACATAAGATATATAACTGATTTTGCTATTATAAGTTTGTTCATTATCACCTATAATATGGATTTCTTTCAAGGAGAGGGAAAAAAGAAGAAAAATTTCAAAATGTTTGACAGTAATTTCTTTGATGTAATACTTTACAAAAATAAAAAGTAGAAAATGAGTTCTTTGTTGTCAAGTTCATAAATCATTAAAGACTCAAAGCCATACTTTATTTTATCATTATGTTCAAACTTAATGAACATAAAATCTAATTTTCTGAAATTTATAATTCCATATTGAACAAATTGCACACATGCTTGTAAAAGAAATATCACATCTGAATACACTAATGAGAAAGCAGGAGCAGCTCAAGACTGCTGTCACATATTAAAAAGTAATCAAGCACAAACTTGTAAGAAAATGCATAATTTGAAGTGATTTATTTCTAATTACTTTACTATATTTCTTCATACTTAAGTGAAGTAAATATAATTTTCATTATAATATAACTCTTCTTTTACAATATATAACATTAAAATGCTGGTTGTGTTTGCAATTTCTCAGGATACCTCATTTAGAGGTACACGATAAGTAAGTCATCCAAGTGTTCTGAAGTATGAAAAAATTAGAGTTAACATTATAATTTATGTGATTCTCTAAAAATTCTTTTTATCAGTATAAGTGTGAATTTTCCCATTACAAGGAAATATGGCTATTACAAGAAATAGCTCAATATACTTAATTACATAGTACTTAATTATTTAAATGATTTCTAAATACAACTGGTTTTTACTATTGTCATGGCATTTTTTATATTTCTCAAATACTCTCGGCTGGACTTAAATTTCTTATGTAGCAGAAGCTGACTTCGCATTCCCAATCTTTCAGCCTCCTGCCTAGGACTACAGTTGTGTGCTAGCATGCCTCATTTCCTCCCCGCATCCCCTCTGCACCCGTGAGCTCTAGAGTTTAAAGCACACACAGACAGAATTTATAATTAAACAGCAAAGTACTAGGAAGTAGGGAGGACAGTGAGTTAGAGATACCTAGTATCCACCTTATCTCTACCATGTTTACGGGTTCAAGCAAAGGTAGGTGAAGAAGAAATAATTAGAACAACATTAAACACTCCGTAACCAAAGGTGACGTCTGAAATACTGACCCTTATTCTGTTAATAGTAACAATAAACCCTAACACAAAATGGGTGACAGAAGAGCTGGGGAGACATGTTCTCAGTAGGGTTTTGTGCAATAGAGAAAAGCAAGGCCTTGATGAAAGCAAGGTGGCACAATACAGCACTCAGAGGATGGAAGATCTGTGCATCATGCAGAAAAGGGCAATAGTCTTCCCTCATGACTGAGTTTTCCCAATATTGTAATGGAGAGGAGTCACCTTAGGACACGTCTAACAATAAAATCTTTAAGATAAAATGGAGCAGAGGTGTCTGCAGTTTTGTATATACCATGTGCAAAGATCTTCCTTTACCACACGTTATGGTCATGAACATTCTACTAATTACTGCAGGCCCAGGAATCTGTGGCTAACGTAGTCATATATATGGATACAGATCTTCTCGGTGGGAGATATGGGCTTGACTGCAGATAAAAAACAAAGGATGTATTTGTTCATAACAGTGGCAAGCCTCCGGAAAAAAGATAGCTTTGAGTCCTACGAAAAACTGATGAGCATGTTCAAGACGAAGAATGGTTTCTCAGTGTCCCACTCTGTATCCTAACAGCCATGCTTACTTTGAGCTGCTTTCTGTACTACCAGAGGATGAGAAACAGTTGGTGAAAATACATTCTGTTCATCCGTAGGAGTGTTTTGGAAGTATTTCTGAGATGAGGACACATCCAATCCACTGGTCCATGAACTCAATTAGTATAAATAGTTCGAGGATGGACCCAGAAATAGCTGTATTTATGGATTTACAAGCAAACAAACAAGAACTTGGGAGAACTGAAAGGCCTGTTGCAGAATACGACTTAGAGCAACCCTTTCTTGTCTAACATTTTCCACCTCTAAACTTGACTCTGTGCTGTCTCTCCTTCCCCCACCCCACGGAATGCAACTGTAAAACGACAAGTATAGAAAGAAATAGAACAGAGAATTGCAATCCTCTATTTCTTCACCAAAAAAGAAATACTGACTAGTTTATTACTAACATTTTTTTCTATTTTGATTTGTTTTCTCTTTTTCTCTATTCATGCTAATTTTTTCTAATTTTTCTTCCTACCAATGTAAGTATGGATGTAATGATGTTTTTACTTATATAAATGTATTGGTGATTATTTACACACACACACACACACACACACACACACACACACACACACACTATATACACACCATAATTCAAAGAACACATGTTACTTGTTGCTGATATTATGGGAAAATATCAAAGTATAAATACACTAATAAGCTTATTCAATTTATTTTTAGTGCAGTGCATAGATATAAGTTCATCAGAGTTTTTCACATCAATTTAAACACTAAGTCAGTCCTAATACCTAAAGAGAATAGTAAGTGTGAATGATTCAGTGTATAATTTAGTGAAAGAAAAAAATATTAAATTCTGCAAACAAAAATGGCTTGGAGCAAGGATTTGAAGTAATCTAGTGGCAAGCCTCAATGTCTATTTCTGTTTTCTTCAATATTAATATTCAATGACTCTTTTAGCTTCAAAGGGAAATAAATATCTTTGCCAATATCTGACTGAGGAAGAAGTAATTTAGTGGTCAAAACCAAAACAATATATTACTTGTATCCACTTTTTTTTGCTGACAGTAACAATGGGGCCACATACTCATTTCTTTACAACTCTGTTTCAAACTGTTTTATTGAAATATGTCATAAAAACTTCAAAAATGGCATTCCTTTTGCTGTCTACATTACCATCAAGAATTTCATCTCTAGCTATGGCTATATAATTTTGTGGAACTTCTATGTCCAATTTACAAATAGGAGAAATCTGCTCAAATGTTTTCTTGAAATAAAGTAGCTGCTGTCAAAATTGACAACTTATTTTGCTAATTGTGGCTGCCAGCTTCCTTGCAGTACAAATGTTCACCTCCATGGAACATTAAATGGACCATTAGTAAGATTCCCTAGAAGCTTGGGTTTTTTTTTTTCTGAATGTACTATATTCATTTTTTCACAAAATGGAGTAGGATTAACCTGTCACAAAATTATTTTTAACTGAGTAACTTGGTAGAAAGCAAATAGTTTTTTTTTTTAACTGAAATGCTGAGTGATATAAAATGCATGAAAACATTCCAAGGGAGTAATGTAACTTTTCACATTCTGTAGTAAAATCAACTTGGTTATCTTCATTGACTGCATTGTCGCCTCTTAATATATCTTCTGTAAAATCTTCCATAAGTAGATTAACAGAAAATAATCAGAATTATAAACATATATACATACATATATACACTCACGGATACATACATATATACATATATAATTTTAACTTGAAAATGTAAGTTAAATACCAGGGTAAATATTAAAATATAATTAAAATATAGAGAGTTAGTAATTTAGTACATCCTCAATGAGAGATAAAAAGTGGATAAATTTTGATTTAACAGAATTATCACTAGAATTTCAGGGTCAATCACATAAAGAAATCTGCCAATCTTTATAAATTAATTCATCATTGAGATCTTATTATGCCTAGAGGTACTTTAATGCTATAAGTACATAACTGAAAACATGTGAAATAAACTTTTTAAAAATTATGCTTTTATATCTTTTGTTCAGGATTATGTTCATATATTAGAAACTAAATTTGTAAATCTTCAACTAATTATTTTTAAAAAGCTATTCTGTATGAGTATTTAAAAGGAAAAATAGATTATGCCAAAATATTCATTGCAGTTGAAACATTATCTGGGATTTAGAAGAAATAAAAATTGCTTATATAGTGAATTTTTAAAAAGATTATTATCAAATAGTAGATGCCACAAAATAAAGCTACAGAGATTCAAAGCATAAAGAAAGTATCAGTTTGGAGATAATGCACCTACAATTTTTTTGACTTAAATGTGTCTACTGTTTATTGAATTATAATACCAATATTGTGTACCAATGTATTTTACACATTTGACTAACCATATTGACTAGCCATTGTATAGTCATTAATAACTTGTTCAGTTTACACCCTGATTATGGCCCCCTCCCTTTCCATCTCCCTGTCTCATCTTCCCTCCTTTATGCCCCCTCCCATAGTCCTCAGAAAGGGAAAGCTCTCCTCCCCTATCATCTGACCTCAGTCTATCAAGTCTCATCTGGCCTTCCTGCATCCTCTTCCTCTGTGGCCTGGCTAGGCATCCACGCCGGGGAGGAAGTGATCAAGGAATAGTCATGAGAGTCCATGTCAGAAGTAACTCCTAATCCCCATATTATGGGGCCCAAAGGGGACTGTGCCACCTATCTACTGCATCTGAGTAGAGCGTCTAGATCCTCACCGTAGATAGTCCTTAGTTGGGGCATCAGTCTCTACAGCACCTCCACCAACATGCCTGGATTTGTTGGCTGCATTGCTCTTCTTCTGGAGATCCTGTCCCCTCCAGATCTTTTTATGAGCCAAATCTTGCAAAGACTTCCTGCATTCTGCCCTGAAGTTTGTCTGTGCGTCTCAGTATCTACTTCAATCTCCCACTGGGTGGAGATTTTCAGAGGACCTCTATGGTTGGCCCCTGTCCTGTTCATTCTCTTCAACTACTTCCTGTGTTGACCCTTATGAATTAGAATTAAGCATTCTCCCTAGGATCCTCTTTGTTATTTACCTTCTTTATGTATGTATATTATAGTGTTCTTATTCTGTGTTATGTGGCTATTCTCTGCTTATATATGAGTATATACTATGCCTGTCTTTCTGGGTCTGCGTTGTCTCAAACAGGATGATAGTTTGTAGATCCATCCATTTGCCTGCAAATTTCAATATTTCCTTGTTTTTAATAGCTTATGGGTATTTCACTGTGTAAGTGTACCACAGTTTCTTTATCCATTCTTAGATTTATTCACATCTAGGTAGTTTCCAGATTATGGCTATTAAGATGAACGCTGCTATGAACATAGTTGGGCAAATGTTTTTGTTTTATGGTGGAATCTTTTGAGCATATGCCTAATTGGCTATATTCTCAATTTTCTGAGAAAGTAGCAGATTGATTTCCAAAGTGATTGTACCTGTTTCAACTCCCACAAACAATGGAGGAGTTCTCCCCTTGCTCCACATCCTCTTCAGCACGTGCTGTCACTTGAGTTTTTTATCTTAGCCATTCTGATAGGTGTAAGGCATAGTCATTTTGACTTGCATTTGAGGACTAGAGATGCTGAACATTTCTTTAATTGTTTCTCCACTATTTGATATTTTTCTGTTGAGACTTCTCTGTTTAGGTCTGTACACCATATTTAATTTGATTATTTGATTTGGTAGTGTTTAATTTCTTGAGTTCTTTATATATTTTGGATATTTTTCCTCTGCCATTTGTAGGGTTGGTGAAAAAAATTTCCCATACTGTATGCTTTCGTTTTGTTCTGTTTAAAGGTTCCTTTAAATTACAGAAGCTTTTCAGTTTTGTGAGGTCCCATTTATTTATTGCTGATATTAAAGCCTGAACAGTTGAAATTCTGTTTAAGAAGTTGTCTCCTGTGCCAATGAGATTAAGACTCATACCCATTTTTTGTTCTAACAGATTTAGGATGTTTGGTTTTATGCTGAGATGTTTAGCCCATTTGGAAATTAGTTTTTTTACTAATGCATTAGGTTATACTTTAATTTTTTCCATGTAGACATTCAGTTAGACCAGCACAATTTGGTGAAGATGCTATCTTTTTCCATTGTATGATTTTGGCTTCTTTGTCAAAAGTTAGGTGTCCATAGATATGTGGGCTTACTTCTGGGTCTTTGATTCAGTTCCATTGATCCATTTGTCTGTTTCTATGCTGGTTCCATGCAGTTAAAAAAAAACCTGTTACTCCATAGTACAGCTTGAGATCAGGGGTAGAATACCTCCAGAAGATCTTTTATTGTCTATCATTGTCTTAGCTACTTAGGGTTTTTTGTTTTTCCATATTAAGTTGAGAATGGATCTTTCAAGGTCTGCAAACAGTTGTGTTGGCATTTTGATGGGAATTGCATTGAACCTGTAGACTGATTTTGCTAAGATGGCCATTTTTTTTCTATGTTAATCTTACTGATCCATGAACATGGGGCATCTTTCCATCTTCTGATATCTTCTTCAATTTATTTCTTCAGAGACTTGAAAGTTTTTTTTTCATACAAGTTTTTCACTTACTTAGTTAGAGTTACACAAAAATACGTTATGTTTTATGTGGCTATTGTGAAGGATGGTATTTCCTCAATTTCTTTTTCAGCCTGTCTGTCTTTTTTATAAAGGAAGACTACTGTTTTTTTGTTTTTTTTTTTTTTTGAGTTGATTTTGTATCCATCCACTTTGCTGAAGGTGTTTATCACTTGTAGCAGTTCCTTAGTAGAATTTTTGGGGTCACTTATGTGTACTATCATATCATCCGTGAATTAATTATATTTTGTCTTCTTCCTTTCCAATTTTTATCTATTTGATCTCCTTTCATTGTCTTATTGTTCTAGTTAGTACTTCAAGTGCAATCTTAAAACGTTACGCTGGGAGAGGATAAATTTTTCATGTCACCGATTTCAGTAGAATTTACTTAAGTTTTTCCTCATTTAGTTTGATGTTGGCTATAGGCTTGCTGTATATTGCCTTTACTCTGCTTAAGTATTTGTCTTGTATCCCTGATCTCTCCAAGACTTTTAAACAAGAATGAGTGTTGGATTTTGTCAAGTACATTTTCACCACCTAAGGAGATGATCATGTGGTTTTTTTTTTTCCTTCCAGTTTTATCTGATAGATTACATTGACACATTTCTGTATATTGAACCACCCCTGCACACCTGAAATGCAGACTACTTGGGCATGGTGAATGATATTTTTGATGTATTTTTGCTTTCAGTTTGAATGTATTTTTATTCAGTATTTTTGGATCAATGTTCATAAGGGAAATAGGTCTGGAATTCTCTTTCTTTGTTGGGTCTTTGTGGTTTAAGTAGCAAGGTGACTGTGCCCTCACAGAATGAGTTTGTTAATTTTCCTTTCACTGCTGTTTTGTGAAACAATTTGAAGAGTATTGTTATTAGCCCTCCTTTGAAGGTCTAGTAGAATTCTGCTCTGAATCCATCCAGCCCTGGGCTTTTCTTGGTTAGAAGACTTTTCATGACTGGGTTTATTTCCTTTGGAGATGTAAGATTATTAATTTGTTTACCTACTCTTTATTCAATTTTGATAATTGGTAGGTATCATGATAATTGTCCATTTCATTTGGATTTTCAAATTTTGTGGCATATAGGCTTTTGAGGTAAGATCTAAAAATTCTTGGGATTTCCTTGGTGTCTGTCATTGTGTCCCCATTTTCATTTCTGATTTTGTTATTTCGCTACTCTCCCTCTGCCTATTAGTTAGTTTGGCTAAGGGTTTGTCTTTCTTGTTTATTTTGTCAAATAATCAGCTTGTTTTCATTGATCATTTGAATTGTTTTCTTTGTTTCTAACTTGCTGATTACAACCCTGAGTTTGATTATTTCCAGTAGTTTGATTTTGTTCAATGGGTTTCAGGTGTGTTGTTTAGTGTCTAGTGTGGGGTCTGCCCAATTTCTTTATAAAGATAATTAGTGCTATGGACTTTGCTGTTAGCACCCCTTCATTTTGTCCCATAAGTGTGGGTATGTTGAGCATTCAGCTTCATGGTATACTATGAAGTATTTTTTATTTATTTTATTTTATCTCATTTTTTACTTGATTCCTGACCCAGAGGTCATTTAATAGGGAATTGTTCAGTTTCCATGAGTTTATAGGCTTTCTGTTGTTTCCAATTTTGTTGAGTTCCAACTTTACTCTATGATAAACTCATAAGATACGAAGGGTTATTTCAATCTGCTTGTGTCTGTTGAGGTTTGTTTTTTGACCAAGTATATGGTCATTTTTAGAGAAGCTTTCCCGAGGTGCTCAGGTGCCTCTCAGGCCTCTTTTGTATAGTGGAGTATGTGAGTTGTTGCCTGTATCTGAGTCACCTCTGCTAACCAGACCCTGCTGTCTGTGACCCAGACAGACCAAGCCAGAAAGGAGATGGTGGGGAGAGATCCAAGCCAAAGGTGCTCAAGGATCCAAAATGCCTCCTCTGCTCTTTCCCTAGATGTATCCTGGATGGACCAGGCCAGTGGGCATTAGGTAGGGAGAGATCCAACCCCAAAGCTGCTCAGGTGTCCCACAGGCCTATCCAGCATGGCAGCTAATGTGAGTTGTGGTCTGTGTCCAACTCATCTTTTCTGGTTCACTCTCTGTGTCCTAGATGGGTCACTCAGGTAAGTAGTTGATGGAGAGAGAGCCAAGCCCAAAGCTGCTTGGGTGTCCCATAGTCCTTCTCAAGATGGCAGCTAATATGTGTTCTGGCCCACACCCAATTCACCTCTGCCCCTTCACTCTCTGCGTCCCAGAGGGGCCAAGGCAGAGAAGACTTTGAAGAGCAGGATTTGAGCCCAAAGCTGTGAAGGTATCCTCCTCTTGAACCTATAATTTTTAACTAATTGATCTATTCAGACATTTTCAAACGTCTGCAATTTCAATAAGAAAATGTTGTTATTATTTAAGAAAGTTACTTAACTTGATAAATTATGTAACTAGTAAATAATGACATTTTATTTTCCATTGATAATTTTTTACTTCACCTCTCTTTATGAGAAGTCTCACATGTTTCTGTACGTGTACATAAAAATCAAGGATGCATTTTAGTTACTACTAAAGAAATCAGAAGATGTTGAAATCACATGATGTTAGGCATATTATTTTCTGCATTTCGTTCAGTAACACAGGAAATAAGAATCCTCTTAACAACAATTACAACTCCCTGCTATTTTTGTGTATAATAAATTCTTAAAAACAAATGACCATTTTGCTAAAAATGTCATTTTTTTCTAGGCTAAATCTGTTTCTCTAAATATTTTGGGAATAGTTATAAGAATTATAGCATTTAAAAATGAAATAAATAAAAATGAATTGCATTACAAGTTTAAATAGTTGCAAATTGCCTTTTGAAACAGCAACTATACACAGCACAATATTTAACCACAGTAACATGTTGCTGTGACACAGGATTTATCATTCTAATATTCAAATGACTCCTTCTGCCTAACAGAGTACAAAAGTATATAATTATTGTTGAATACTGTGAAAATATGAGAGTGATTGCAAATAATATGGAGTTGTGTTAGTGTAAATGTTTTTAAGACTGCATTATTTAACCAAGACAAAATAAAATATCAACATCTCCTGCTGAAATATTTAATATATGTATGATGGAATAATTTTAAACTATACAAAACTTAGTGAACAGTGAGTTTGCCTATGGGAAAAAAAACTACTAGGCTGAGGGAAAATTTCACAAAACTAGAAAAAATAGTAATCAACAAAAAAAATGGTATAATTTATACCACAGAATCATTTTTTGTAATACTTAATATGTACTTAGTATATGAAATGCATTTAATTCCTGAAAAAATATTACAAGGAAATTGCATTGAAAATGAGGATATTTAAAATATCTACATTGTAAAACATAGACTTTGAAATATATTATTTAAATTTCTGAAGATTATTCAAGGTTATAAAGACATATACTTCAAATACACATTTGTAAAGTTTGTGATATTATGTATCTAAACATATGACTTCATATATACACATATTATATATGTTACAATTACCCAATAATACATTAAACAAAATATTGTAATGAAGGAAATTTAAATATAATGCAATGGATCATTAAAATACATTTTAAATTATTTTGTTTTTATTCTTTGAAAATTTTGTACATTCTTTTAATACATATTATTTTTATCACCTTGTCTCATTCCTTCTGATTATCTAGTTGCAAATCTTATCATCTCCAACAGGTACCTTTTTTCTCGAAATGAAATGTCTTCATTGTGTATGTGACTTACTGAGTTCAATTGGGTTTCTCTGAATGAGCATAGTGCAAGATTATTTCCTGGAGCATAATCAACTCATCAGTGTTGACATTGCTAAAGAAAGTTAAACCTCTTTCAACAGGAAAAGTGAACTGTCACAAGTCCCCAAGAGCTAAAGCCCTCCCTACTAACATGAAGAAATTCAAGGGGTCTGTCTAATCTTGTGGAGGACTTGTGCAGGTACTTAGATATGAAGTCAATTCACGAATGCATTTGCAGTGTCCTAACATCTTGACAAGACATTGTTTGACAGGCCTTCCCAGCCCCTGGCTATTAGGATTACTATACCCTAGCTTTCATGATGTATTCTGAGACATTGTTGAAGCGATGTGTTGAGACATCTTATTGATAGGTTAAACAATATATATTACTTGATCTTTTTAATTTGCCTATTATGAGACCCCAATTTTCACTCCTTACGATGGTGAATAACTGTTTCTCCATTCTGCGTATCCATGTCAGCATTTATTATCAACTGCTTGCATAATCTTATCCATTCTAACTGAGGTGAGGTAGAATCTCAAAGTAGCTTTAATATGCAATACTCTGATACCTACAGATGTTGAACACTTTTTATTTCTTACGCATTTATATTTCTTATATAGGAACTCTCTGTTCAGTTCTATATCTACCATCATTTTTAGAATGACAAATATTATATTTCTTCAATTACTTCATACTGTAGTATAAGTATAGAAAAGACTTAATATGTTCCTAATAATGTTTTAAATTTTAAGTAAATATAATTACATAATTTCCTCACATATAAACACATAATTTCCTCACACACTTGCTACCAATCAAATTTCTCCAATGTCATCTCTTTCACTTCCTCTCAAATTTATAGTCTCTTTGAACATATATGCTGATATCATAATTAATGTAACATATATAGCAAAAATGATATAGCATATATAAAATGTATAATGTATATAGGTATAACATTCTAAGTCTATTTAATATTGGATACCTCCTCTTGGGAGATTAAATTTTAAAGTATCAAAAGATGCTATGCAAGTGCCCTGTGATATACTCCCAAAAATGAAATAGTTGTACTTTTACCCTGGCAATAATCAACAGTTCTTGAATAGGACCTAAGTCAATCCAGCTGTAGGCAAATCACTTATTGTACTGGAAACCTAATCAACTACCCTGGGGTTTCTGAGGTCATGGATCTTAAGAGGTGAAACAACAACTGCTACTTTGCTAGAACAATACAATTACTAACTATATTCTTATATTAAATTTATTTGTTTTTTATTCACATTACATCCTGATCATAACCCTATCTCCAAATCCTTCAAATCATATACTCCTTCCTCTCTCCCTTCTTCCACCCCCCCTTATTCTTCACAAAAGGGAAGCTTCCCTTCCCATCCACCCCAGCTCACCAAGTCACATTAGGACTATGTGTGTCCTCTTCCCCTATGGTCTGGCAAGGCAGTCCCACAAGGGAGAAGTGGTAAAAAACCTAGCTACTGAACCCATATGAGATACAGGCCCTGATCCACTTTACTAGAAGACCCATATGAAGCCTTAGCTGCTATTGGACACATCTGTGTAGGGGTCCTAGGTCCAGTGTATTCATGGCCCATGGTTGGTGCTTCAGTTTCAGTAAGCACTTCTGGGACCTGGCTAGTTGCTTCTGTTGGTCTTCTTGTGGAGCTCCTAACAACTCCAGGTCTTTTCTCCTCCCCCCCCCCACCTTTTCACGACTCCATAAACATCACCCAAGTTTAGCTGTGAATCTCAGCATCTGCTTCAAATCACTGTTGGGTGATTTGCCTCTCAGAAGACAACTCTGCTAGGCACCTTTCTGCAAGCATAGCAGGGTATCCTTAATAGAGTCAGGGATTGGCTCTCTCCCATGACTTGACTCTTGGGTAGGGCCAGGCATTGGTTGAATATTGCTTCATTCTCTGCATTATCTGCTCTATTTTTTCCCTGCATATCTTGTCGGTAGGATGAATTTTTTGTCAACGTTTTTGTGGATGGGTTGGTGCTCCCATTAATCTACTGGTAGTCTTGTCTGTTTAAAGAGTGTTTTCTTCAGACACTACGGCCCTGGCTACTATAACTACAGATGTTGAACAGAGGCTGGAGGCTTCCTCATATTCTCCCAGGAGCCTACCTTGACTTATGTCTCCAGCTTGTCAGAGATATGCCCCAGACCAGAGATTCCATTTTCTCTGCTGGCTTTCTCTGCTCTTCCTACCACTCTCCTCAGGTCAGATCTCCACCTTCATATCTCTCTGTGCTCCCCTCCTACCTTGTTCCCCCCTTTCTTCCACTTTCTCTGACTTTTCTATTTCCTCTTATGACTGATATATAACCATCCTCCCTTGGATTTTCCTTGTTACTTATCTTCTTTGCTTCTGTATGTTGTAGTATGATTAACCTGTATTATATGGCTAACATCCACTGATAAGTGAGTACATACCATGTGTGTCCTTCTGGGTCTGGCTTACCTCACTCAGTATGATCCTTTCTAGCTTCATCCATTCGAATGCAAATTTCATGATTTCTTCATTTTTAATAGCTGAGTAGTACTCCATTATGTTAATGCACCACCCTTTCTTAACCTATTATTTTCAGGTTCCAGATATCACAAAGAAAGCTACATTAACACTATTGAGCAAGTGTCCTTAATGTATTGTAGATCATCTTTTGGGTGTATACCCAGGAGTAGTATATCTGGGTCATGAGCAGTGCTAAATGGAAGGTTCATAGCACTAAGCTATAAAGAAACAGGATAGATACCATGCCAGCAACAGGAAATAATCAAACTCAGGGCTGAAATCAATAAGTTTGAAACAAAGATAACAATTCAAAGAATCAAACATACCAAGAGTTGTTTCTTTGAGAAAATCAACAATATAGACAAAGCCTTAGCCAAACTAACTAAAAGAAAGAGGGAGATATTAGAAATGATGAAACTATATGATTAAATTATAGAAAAATATAATAATGTTTTTTAGATGGATGAAAGAAAGAATGTGGGAACTAAAAGATGAAAAGAGGGAAAAGGAGTAATAGGAGTTTTTGGACAAGAAGAAAGAAAGGATACAGTTGGAGAGTGCCTAAGAGGAAGGATGAGAGAGATGAGTGTGAAGGAAGAAGAAACAAGAGGAAAAAAATGTCAGAAGACAGGAGGTATTGGAGGGAATTCAGGAATAAGGAGGAAAATGAGTTAGAGGAAGTAAAAGAAGAGAAGGGAGAGAGAAAATATAGAAAAATAAGAACGAGAAGGGAGACAGAATTGTGTTATTATTTCTTTCATAATGTCCCAAGAAAGTATCTTTCCTTGGTTGAGATGAGAAGTGAGGTGTTAACAAAGTGAACGTATGCATGGATTCCCCCAAATTATTCCTTTATTGTAGGCTTAGTCAGCTGGATTCCTCCTCTGTAAAGGAGAGTGTGGAGCAAGAACAATAAAGACAAAACCGTCAGGGACTGCATAGTTCTTAAGAAACTCTGCTCCCAGTTGTCATCCTCTTTAACAAATAATGATATAACTTCCAGAATCACCAGTTCAAAACACTGGACATGAAAGTGAAAGCCATAAACCGCAGAGGGCTTTTCATTCATGAGATTTACAAACTTATATATGCTCTCAGTTTTAACACATTGCAACTGCAACTGCTACTGCTCAGCTGCTTTGCAGATACAGCAGAAAATCCACAGCACTGGACTGCTCTTTGCTTGAAATCAAATCTGTTTTCTAAAAGAAAGATTTACTCCAAGAGTTTGTGTTCTCTCTCTCTCTCTCTCTCTCTCTCTCTCTCTCTCTCTCTCTCTCTCTCTCTTCTCCCTGCCTCTGTCCCTCCCCTATCTTCAATAATAGCAATTGTACAGCATTTTAGGTATTTAATTCTGATTCTTTGTGGTATAATTCAGAACTTCACAACACCTAAAAATAAAGTTATATGAAACAAACTAGCCATTACTGAAAATTTAAAAACTTCTGATGGTTCTGTGTGCTTTACAGATGGCTTTATCACTGGCAGTGCTCAGATGTGCCAAAGAAACATCTGATTAGATTCTGATTTCTTAGTTGTGGTGAACACCTAGACTCTTCATAGTCAATAAAAGACCAGTAAATCAGAGTTGTTAAATGCAGTTAATAAATGAGATTTCATGTAACTGAAAGGTAGAGCTGAGCTCTAGGGAATGGCCAACCAATGAGTGTAGTATGCTACTCAGTTTTTCCTCCTTACTTGCTATCACTCACTCCAGCAAGCACAATTCTTCCCTTAGTACATGGACTCAAAGAGGATCACAAATAGACCAGGGGCATCTTAGGTTCCAGCTTAATGAAGTCAGTATGTTTCTCTTGGTGGCAGCATATGAAGACCTGTTTCTGATAAAGTATAAATATAAAAGATTAGAAAATAATCTAGTGCACTGTTGTGAAAAATGATGACACAATACAGCATGGTACAATGCATTGGGTATACAAAGCCAATTAACCACCATGGAGGAAACACAAAGCAATCATGTTTCAACTCATCCTCTGAGCTAGAAGCAACTCCACTATGGTTTTGATCACTTGACTTAGGGGAAGAAAAATAACTAAACCTCATTATTCCCAGGCTGAGCCCTCACTAACCCAGGGGTGCTTCTTGTACAAACATATCTGAGGAGTCAGCAAAAGTCATCACTGATGACAGGTATGTGCCAGTGTCACAAAAGAGGATGTCCTTTCTCCACTATGACAGTCTCCCTACTGCTACAGTTCTGGTAGTGACAACCTAGGACAAGATGTGAATACCTCTTTCTGACCAAGTTTTGGCAAGAGTCAATGAGTAAGTTTGTCAAAGGCAAACCCATTTTGTTGACAACTCTAGGTGCACCACTGGCAATGTGAGTGTGACTTGGTAATCAACCCTACTTACCCAGTCCAGTAGGAAGAGAAGACACTGGAAAATCAGTTAGTTTTGAAATCTGTAGTTGATAATTGTTGCTCATAGCAGTGAGTACTTGAAAGGGAATCATGAAACTTGAGCAACACTTGTATTTTCCTTCAGGATTTAAAAATGTAAAGCCACATTGACCAGACAGATGTCTCTGGTAGCAAGCTATGAGGCATTGATTCTGTTTTATCCTTGTTGCAGATTTGTATTCATTGACTCAGTGGAGGAGAGAGCATCAGACCATCAAATTTTTCTTCCATTGTTTTTGTCTCTTCTTATCTTCAATCATGCATATATACACTTTGTGCATAAGACCTACACCTTTTTAATAGGTAGGCTTTTGCCAACAAAGCTAGGGTTATCACTAATATTTTCTGAGGCCTATAGTGTTTTATATAGTTACTTTATGATTTTATTCTGAAACTTGACTGTTGGGAGCTGTGTGGTGGTGTAGCTGCTATGCTCTGAAAGTTATCTGAAGGTTTCTGATACTTTTTTTTTTCTTTCAGGAAACGTGCCCTAACAGTATGATTTGTCTTTTTCTGCTCACTAACACTGTAATGCATGTTATATTAGGAAGTGGGAGTTTGAAAAAGATCTCTTTTTAATTTTTCATTTACCTCTCCATATTTAATTTATATAATAAACTATTGGGTTAAGAGGAGCTCAGTCTCAAGCATCTGTCCCTCCTGCTGACCTAAGACTGTGGTAAAATTTGTTTGTAAGATTCCAGATGGCACTCTCCCTATGGCATTGCAGGTACATATCCTGTGCAAGGTGGAGGCTAGAATTCTGAAAGGACTACCTGTGAGCAAGAGACTCTTCTGTGCTCTGTTACCAGGCTGGATCCTGAGAATTCTGCCTTTTCTAAGAGTCTGCAAGTATGGAGAACTTTTCAGTACAAGGCAAATGTTCATTAAACTCTTTCTCCCAAACACGGTTAGGAAGCTGATAATTTTACTACCTTGCTGGATTACTTGTCCTTCTGGGATAGTTTTACTAAAGTGAACTATTTGAGTATTGACTTCACAAGGTAAGACATCACAGATTCTCTTTATGAAAGTGAAAAAAAACTTACTTTTTTACAGACAGTTTTCTTTTTTTGTAACTAATCCCTTTTACAGGAGAATATTTTAAATTGAAATGTGCAAGCTGGAGGCAGTCTGTGTTAAGTTTCCATACCTCTGCTTCCTCTGTTATATGAAGGAATTTATGTTACTGTCATCACTGGATCAGTTTTATGTGATCTACAATAGTTTTTGATTAGTAAGACACAGCAAGCCTTTTTTGTATATGATTATTGCTCATGTATTATACAATGCCTGAATTCCTGGGGGAAAAGGAAACAAGTTAAAGCATTATATGCAACAACCATTGGCTTACATTTGATATTCTGTACTGGTAAATCTTTGTTCCCTATTATCTAAGGAACAATATCTTATTCTTCAACACTAAAAAACAGTGTTATATATCTACTGTAGTAACTGATCATTTAAAAGACTATTCTGGATAATGAAAAACATGAGACAATTGAATCTCATGAATATAATTCCATTATCATACTTATTGGATTTGAAATGTGTACCTAAATTGTTATGATGATAGAGAAAGGACTCACTCTGTGGATTTCAGTAGCTTCTTCCATGGTGACTCTTATCTTTGTTTACTTGGACAAAGTACTCATGATCAACAATATCATGGTTAATGAGATGAAGTTTATGCTGCGGCTGAGTAACATGAGCTTTCACTCTCAAAAACAGTATTCAGTCTGAAATTATCAATGACTACAGTTAAACACACAACATTGCATTTGACTGGGTGACTGGTCATCTACCTGGTGACAGAATAACTTGTACTTTGAAAAACACCTAATGCTTCTGTGGTTACAAATTTCCATTGAATACATTAAATGCCTGAGACAAAAACAGTCATTTTTGAGCTTTAAAATGGGTATGTAGATCAGTAAGTATTAAAAAAAAATCTATGAGCATATACAGGGGGAGGTAATCCCCCTCAGGAACAGTCATAGGGGAGGGGAATAAGGGGAAAATGGGAGGGAGGGAAGAATGGGAGGATACAAGGGATGGGATAACCATTGAGATGTAACAAGAATAAATTAATAAAAAAAAAGTAAGTTACTATATTTTGGAGAAGGTTCCATGAGGTGCTGAGAAGAAGATATAATATTTTGTGTTTGAGTGAAAAGTTCTGTAGATATCTTTTAGATCCCATTTGATTCATGCAAATGAGATGTAGTCTGGATAAATTACTTAAATACATTTTTAAATGAGAAAAATTGTAACTTAAAGATTATACCTACACATATTAGAATGAGAATCAGCTGTATAAATGGATTATAATAAATTATGATTAATTAATTTTATTTCTGTCAATATAATTATTCTAATAATAATATATCATACAACATTTACAATGCAATTTTATTGAAAGTATAGGATATGTTTTTGTGTGGATGTTTCCAGATTGGTGTATAAAATAAAACTATTCTTTCATTCCCTCTTATGCAGTTCACTGCAAATTTCCCATGCAGCATGATAAGAAGGGAAATGTGCAAATACTCTTGTGTTCCAAAAATTACTTCCAAGGTAAATAATGAAGCCACCAAAAGTGTTTGCCTCTGTGGCTCAGACCACTTTTATGACTAGAAACTGCTACTTTTATATTCAAATAGCTATGAAGAGATTTTTGTGTTAAATAATTTTAATGCATATATTAGATAAAATTTTAATCGTACATACAATAAATATCTATGAACATAGCCCCACCGTATTTAAGGGAGATGGACCATTTAAAATTAAATATGATTAACTGATTAAACACATTGGTTTCATTATCAGCAAATCTTTTAATATATTTATTCTATTGTCAGGTGTAGTTAGCAATTATCAGGCTGGCTTTCTTGTAGATAAAATAAAGCTTTAGTTTTCCTTTTTCTATAAATTGTGTAACTTTAAAATCATTTGAGCTTTTAATCTAGGATTAAATCTTTATCCCCTATTTAACCCATAATTTTTTAGGTCATGTAGATAATTTATAATATTAGATGGTGTATTTAAATAACAAAAATTATTCCCCTTTGTGTGTGTTTCAATTGCATATATAATCACTTTATACACATTTATTTAATACATATACTGTGCAGGGACAGATATACTGTTCTGAAATCATGATCAAGTAAAATTAGATGGATTTCTAAATGTATTTTTTGTATTATAATGAACGCAATTTACTGTGTCTGATTCTCACCAACATATAGGTAATCATTTTGTTTATTATTATTTTTATTCATTTTCATATATCTGAAACAATCATAAATACTGAATATAAATTATTTAACATTCCTAATCTGTAGAGAAACTTCACAACAAGCATCAGCTATATCTAAATCAACAATGACTGGATTTTGACATGCGTAGAAGTTCAGTTTCACACAACAAGAATATTTTCGGTTAGAATTTTGAGCTCTCCCCAGTCTGCCAAGGCAGACTGAAAGTGTCCTGTAGCTTCTTTCTTACATTTGATAGTTGCAAATAAATTAAAATAGACTTCAAATGTGCTACTTCCCTATTGATGTGTGTAGCACAAAAATATGTTCGTTCGTACTTTACCCTTTTTTTTTTTTTTTTGGAGAATCACTGAATACTCATTGTTGTACTTCTCTCACAATAAAAAAGAAAAATAAAGCACTTGATTTTTCTCTTTAATGGAGAAAAATCAATAGTAAAACAAAGAAAAACTTTTATTAGGTAGCACTAACAATAAGAAAAGACTTTTAATGTCTATATCAATATTCTTTCTAGGTTTATATTGCCTGCCTACCTTCTAATTACTCAAGTATATCATATGCTACCTTGCTTCTTGACGACAGAAAATGCATTGTCTTCTCGTAAGTAAAACAATAGAGATTGTCTTGGTGAGTAGATCTCAGGCCAAGGAAATAAAACAAAAGAAAAGGCAAATTGATTTTTTTTAAAGGGTTTAACTGAAAGCCTAGCAGATGAGGACACAGCCTACACATTTGCTTCTCCTATTTGTCAGTGTTGCATTGATTATAATGTCCTTGACGATAGAGGTCATGTTAATTTTATCACATCCAAGGATGCTAGGTGAAATCCGTGGCATGTGTGCAAGCGGCAAGCTCGTTTGTCACATCGTTACTTTCTGTCACTGTTGAAGGTAGGTGTCTTTTTGAAGAATATGCCACAGCTAGAGGGTCATGTCATTTGCATAACACTGTGAAAGCTGTCTTTCCAGAGAGAATAAGAGGGATGCTGCTTCGTTTTCTGTTTACAGAAATCGTATAGGGGACAGCTGTCAGGAGCGGATGCTGTGACTCTTCTACATGGGTAGCACTAGAAAAAAATGTGCTTAACGACATATTAATAAATCGTAACTAAAATTTCTATTTACTGGACTTCATGTTAATTCCACCAATCAGAGTAAAGTAGTTCTGGCCTGCTGTTAGCAGATATTTTCCCTTTAGAAAGTCAAACGATGCCTATAAATGGAAATGATTTGCAGAAGCTTCTGTTGCACTTGGTTGATAACCAAATAATTTCCTTCCTTTAGAAAATTATAGGAAGTTGTATGCAGACATACTTTTGAAGCTACTTCAAAGTATCTTAGGAATATTTCAGAAATAATTTAAGATAATAATTTTTTGTGCCCTAAATTATATCATGAATATTCTAAAACATTTCAAATTTTAATGCATTAACTAATGTACACATTTAATTTTAAAACTATTGCAGTAACTAGAGTAAATTAATATCTTGCATAATTATATATTTCTACTAAATAAAACACATTTGATAAATATAAAAATGGTCTTAAATTATTTACCATTACAATTTCAATGAAATAAACTCAGATCTACAATGAAAAATACTATTTTTCTAGCATTATTCTCTTTACTTCTACTAACTTAACTATATGTAGTTGCTATATGATTGCATAAAATTTGTATACTCAGGTTTTTTTTTTGATTAGTAAAAAGGAGGATAATTTATAAACCTTCAAAACACGTAATCAAACCAGATTTTACTGAAAAGGCATTCCTTATATCCTTGTTTGTTTTAGTGGATAAATGATGCCTTTCAGAAATTTACCACCATTATGCAGCAAAGAAATACTTGGATACTTTCAGTCTGAAAAAGTGACTCTTGAGCTTCCTTTGTTATTGATCACGTTCTTTCCAGCCTGAACCCTTATAAAGCTTTACAGCACTGTAAGATAGACTGCATAAAGAAATCATGTGGGGAAAAATTGTGATGGGGAACATGTAGAGGAATTTTAATCTTGCAACACAGCTGCTCTCTGGCAAGGGATCACATTCAACATCCTAGTTCTGTGTGATCTACCTGGAATAGAGACACACCATTAGTACTTACCTTTAATTCCTCTGGATGGAACACACACCTTTAACCCCTCTGGCTGGAATATAGTCACAGCACACATTTATTCACTCTGGATGGAATAATTTATGACTTGAGCACATACTTTTAATCCCAAACAATAACATCTAATTGAAGAACAGACAAAGTGACAGATCAGTGACAGAGTCAACAGAATGAGTCAGAGATAGGATATGCCCAACTCTCATGAGGACAGGAAAGAGAAGCTACTTAAGAGGAGAGCAATCCATCGAGAAGCTGTGAGAAGCTAGTTAGAATCAGTCAGCTTGTAGAAGAGCTTTGAGCCAGAGCTGGTGTGTTGAACCTATCAGTCAGATTTCAACAAGAACTAGAAAAGATGAATCTACTCAGCAGTAAAAGTCTTAAGAGTCTGATATCTAGGCCAAGGTTTGCAGATGAAGGCTGGAAGGTGAAGCTTTCAAGGTCTAGGCTTGAAGAAGATTAGATTGTATAGAGGTTAGAAACTCCAGGCCTAAGCCTAGGGATAATTAAATAGAAACACTCTGGGCTCAGCCAAAGTCAAGTATGTGTAAAGCTTGGATACAGCTGTCATCTCATGCTCCCATTCGAGGAAGTAAAAACAACATTTACAGGAGCAACTCTGAACCTGGCATTCAGCAATTGACACCAGAGAGCCAGATGTAAGCTAAACTACTTTGGATTTCTAGCCAAGACAAGATGCCAGACCAAAAACATCAAGTCAGTGGAATGTAAGAGGAACATACGGAGCAGAACACTCACCAACCTTGACAGAAATCCCTGATGTACAAATAGCATACATAGAATTATTGTTATCATAAGAAACAAATTTTGCCTTTGTATCTTATCTAGAAGATGTAACTGAAACAAAGTGTGTGTGTGTATGTGTGTGTGTGTGTTTGTGTGTGTGTGTGTGTGTGTGTGTGTTTGTGTGTAAAATCCATGACCATTTTCATGTTAAGGTAGATTCTACCAGATTCTACCCATTCTTTATATTTATTTTAAATAAAATGTATTGATATAGCTTTGAAATGATTTTTAATCATGGCTTATGTTTATAAGTAAGACTTGGAACATATAAACATAATACCCAACATATTTTCCACAATCCCTAGTAGAGAAAATTATTACACAAAATACAAATACAAAACAATATAAATATGTGTATCACAGAGCAGTGCATTTAGTAATTTATAGTTCTATTAACACTGATGATAAATTATCAACATGTGTACACCAAACAACAAAATGTAGTTATATAGTTTATTATATGGATTCATTAATAATTATTTAATTTTGATTTTTCCCATTGATGTTATTTTTATTTATTATTATTCCTGTTTATACATCTTTTAGTTTTAATTGATGATATACTTTTTTAAAATTTTTTTCATACAGGCTTTTCCTGTGTAGCCATGGCTGTCCTAGACTCCTTTTGTAGACAGGGCTGGCCTCAAATTCACAGTGATCCACCTGCCTTTGTCTCCTGAGTGTTAAGACTAATAGCTTGCACCACCACACCCAGAGAAAATATATTTTTCAATATATTCTAATTATGACTTCCTCTTTCACAAATCCCTCCAGATCCTCTCCACCTCTCAGTCCACAAAAATCCATTCTCTTTCTCTATTTCATTAGAAAACTAAATGGAATGCAAAATGATAATGATAATAATATTAATTAAGATATAATGAAAAGAAACATAATTGAAGAATATAAAACAAAAAAGCTAAAAATACACAAGAAACAATCAAATGCAGAGATCATATCTTCATACACACACAGAAATCTCCAAAAGATGATAAAAATCAGAAACCATACTATATAAGAAAATGACCTGTAAGGTAAAAAGAATGCCCTACAAAGCATTATGAGACAAAAAGGACCCAACCCCCCCCCCCAAAAAAAACGATCAAGTTGATCAATGCGATGTATTCATATTAGCATTCATGGTATTGGAAAGTATTCTGCACACTACTAGAGAATGCAAGCAAACAAAGAATACCCTTCAAGATACACTTGGTCAGTAGTGGCACAAATCTAGTGAGAGTAGACAACTGGTATCTGATTATACTTAAGGCCCAATATTCCACCAACAAGTCTTTCAGGTAACATCAGCTTTGTAAATCAGAGGGCTTTTACCTTTGTCCTCTGATAGTGTGCAGAGGATCTTCCAGTACCATGAACACTAGTCAGAAGTTGTGAAGACTCTAGGTACACCTAGCTAGACTTCTCTGTGTTCAATGAATCATGTAAGTGTTGTGTTCAGCAGTAGACACTTACAGCCAATTTGTAAAGAGCAGTTAACCATTTCAGCACCAAAGGTTTCATTTGGTGGCAAGAGATGTCTTGTTGGGGGATCGCATACCCTATTATTTGGTGATTTCATTTAGATTACTTTTGAATATGTATATATTTTGAGAAGCTTCTAAAATATTCAGTTTCCATAAAAATAATTGTTTTGACTGATGTAATTGTCATTTCAGAAACTTATTGCTGCATAAGATCACCTTTTCTAGGTCTCTTTGAACTCTAGCTGGCTGGCTCAACTCATCTATTTTCACTCAAATCTTCTTTAAGCTGATTGATTCAATCGGGCTTCCATTGACACCTCACTGAATTGCTCTGCTTGGCCTCAAACTAACTGGCAGTTTTTTCTTATCTTATAGTTCCTTCTTATTCTCTGACTTCAATTGTCCATGCAGGAAAACATAAGTGAATTCAACTCCACTAACCTGTCCCCAACTGTCAAGACAGGGTAAGCAAGTCCTCAATAGTTCCTGACTCACAAATATGTCTGTCAGATATATTGGGCTAGAAGGCTAAAGATGATGCTCCAACATTATAGAGAGTTTTGGGTGACTATTCAACTATCTCAGTAATTTTTCCCATTTTGGGACCTCTCATGTTTATTCCTTATCACATTCCCAAATCTTCTATCCCTTCCCACAATATTTGAGGTTACATTTTAAAAAGATTCTCTTTCCTGGTTAAGTCCCATTTATGTTGCATAGACTGTCTTGGTATGGGGACCCATTTTGTCATGTGGTCAGCCTATCAGTGCCACATCATTAAAGGAAATTGATTCTTTCTATCAATTACTGAAGTATATAAATTTACTAACTCAGTATTATATAGCATATTCCATCATTTTATATCTTTTCCTGTTTCTGTTTATTCCATTAAGACACTCAGTGTTGAGATCAATAAATTTGGAAAGACCAGCAACAATGGATACTTCTAGAGCATGCGTCCTGCATCTAAGGCTCATATAAATAGATGAATATGGGGTAAAAAGACTCTAAGAGCCAGGAGAACAAGACATCTGAAAGAAATTTGTGTCTTCTTGCAATGGACACCTAAATAAGACCTGAAAAATAACAATATCATCAAACATGCTAATGTTGAAGGTAAAAAATATCAGTGTTCAAATCACGGACAAAGTGTAGGTAAATACAGTAAAATAAAATAAAATAAATATAGTAAATACAGTATAGATAGCTATAGATAACTAACATAGTATAAGTAACTGCCAAGGGAGAGAAATCATTTCTCCAAAGATTAGAAGCTAGTAATACAATACAAAGTGGTCAGCCATTAAATTTTATACACATGAATAACAAAATGGCCTAGCTGACGAACATGATATTCTCCCCGTTGAGTGGAGAGTGAGATCTGACTCTCACACGAATTCTGGTGCCCCTTTTCTGACCACATCCCCTGGATGGGGAGGCCTGGCAGCACTCAGAGGAAGGATAGCAAGTTACCAAGAAGAGAATCGATATTCTAAGAGCATATATAGGGGGAGGAGGTCTCCCTCAATCACAGACATAGGGGAGGGGAGAAGGGGGGAAGTGGGAGGGAGGGAGGAATGGGAGGAAAAAGGGGAAGGGCTAACAATCGAGATGTAATATGAATAAATTAATTAAAAAATGTAAAAAAAAACAAAATTGGCTCAGTGGGTTATATTTATATATCTGTATAAGTATCTATAAATCTACACAAATACACATTCACATATGCGACCAATTTGAGGTGGAAGTACAGACTCTCCTATAACAGTACTCCTACATTAAAATTATAATAGTCTAATAGTAGAATATTCTAATTTTCTGAACAGATAGTTGGAAGAAGAAACAATTTGAATGAGAGCTCGGGTTTTTCTCGGTCTGCTTTCCAAAGCTACTTCAAATTAAGCTTTCTAAAGAGCACATTTACTTATTTTTGAAATTTTAGATTTTGTGTTTAGAACGTCCTGATTTCCTTTGCCTGATTAAGAAACTGCTCCTTGCTTTTGATTAGTCACAGAGCTCACTCTATTGAAAATACTACCAAGTGATGTCTTTCTTATATTCTCTAACACTTTTCATAAGTCAGTGTCAGAGGACAATATTTTGCATGTTATTTATCATTGTAACAATTCATTGTTTAGCCTAAGACACATCTGCAATTATAAGTAGTCACAAAACACACAAGAAATAGTTTCCATTTTTATGTGTGAGTCAGAAAATATCATGTCAGGTGACTCTATTTTCTAATTTTGTTTTTTAAATATTTTATTAATAAATGTATATACTCGCCTTACATCCCAGTTGTAGCCTTCTACCTCAACTCCTCCCAGTTTTACCTTCTGTTACCTCCCCCTATTCATCAGAAAAGGGGAGTCTCCCCTACTGACCCATCCCAGCTCATCAAGTCATATCTGGACTTAGTTTGTCCTCTTCTCCTGTGAGCTGGCAAGGCAATCCCACTAGGGGAAAGTGATTAAAAAGCTGACACAGAGTCCATGTCAGAGACAGCTCTCCCTCCCCTTACTAGTGGACTCACAGGAAGCCTGAGCTACCCATAAGCTACATCTACTTAGAGGACATAGGTCCATTCTATTCATGGTCCTTGGTTGGTTCTTCATAATCCACAGATGTAGGAACCAGGCTGGACTGGGCTGCCTGCCTGTCTTGCTGTTTCATGTCCTGTTTCTAGCAGCTTCCATGTCTGTGTTTATCTTGGTTAGCTAGTCATGTTTACTGCTCTGAGAACACGCCCCTCCCTTCCTCGAGACTTTTCCTCCTGTGTATGATTACGTCTTGAGGGATTTCACCTGAGAGGAGGATTCCTGTTTGGCTGCCTGTAAGAACTTTGGAACTCTGGGATGAGAATAATAAACTGCTGCCGCGGCTGCTGCTGGGGCTGCTGCTCTCTTAGCACGAAGGACCCGTTGTGTTATTGTGTGTGTGCGTGTGCGTGTGCGTGTGTGTGTGTGTGCGTGCGCGCATGAGTTAAATCCGCAGTCCTTCGCCCTCGACTCGGTACTACAGTGGCGCCACACACAGACCCCTCTGGGTCCTGGTTAGTTGGCTTTGATGGTCTTCTTGTGAAGCTTTATCACCTCTAGGTACATTTATCCTTTCCCCTACTTTTCTGTTACATTCCCTATGCTTTGCTCAATGTTTGCCTGTGAGACACAGCATCTGTTTCAAAGTGATGCTGGGTGGAGCGTCTCAGAGGACAGTGCTGCTAGGCTATTGTCTGTAAGCATAACAGAGTATCTCTAATAGAATCAGGGGTTGATTCTCATATATGGGGTGGGTCTAGGTTTGCGGTTGGGCCATGCATTGGTAGAACATCCACTCAATCATTTTTTGCTCTGTCTGTTCCATCTTTATGCCTGATTGTCTTGTAGGCAGGGTAATTTTGGATCAAGGGTTTTGTGGATGGTGGTGTTAGAGGATGTCCTATTCAGGATCCATGGCTGCTGCTACTAAAATTCTCAGCTATGGTCCCACTCAAATCCTCCCACAGGCCTATTCTGGCTTTGGTCTCCTGTTTGTAACAGAGATGTCCCACCCACAATTTATCTTTTCCCTGAAGTCCTTCTGTCCTCCCACCTGCAGTCTCCCAAGGTCTGATTTCCATCTTCCTATCTCTCTGTGCTCCCTCTTCCTACTTGTTCCCTCTCTTCAACAACTGCCTCTGTCTTTGCTATTTATCCTTCTGAGTGAGATTTGAGCATCCTTCCTTGATTCTTCCTTGTTACTTATCTTCTTTGGGTTTGTTCAATGTAGTATTTTTATCCATACTAAATGGCTAAAATCCTCTTATAAGTGAGTATATACCATGTGTGCCTTTGTGGGTCTGGGTTACCTCACTCAGGATGATCTTTTCTAGTTACACCAATCTCCCTGCAAATTTTATGGCTTCCTTGTTTTTAATGGCTGAGTGGTATCCAATTGTGTAAATATATCACATATACTTTATTCATTCTTTGGTTGAGGGAAACCTAGGTTGCTTCCAGATTCTGGCTATTATGAATAAAGTTGCTATTAACATAGTTGACCAAGTGTTCTTGTATGATGGAGCATCTTTCGGTTATATACCCAGTAGTGGTATAATATGAGTCTTGCCTGGGAGATTATGTATGTGACTCCAGCTGAGACATCCAGTAGCAGGTGTCATGAAGACTGAATAGAATACCCTCTATCTTGAGAAGACTCCTAGGGGAGGGAAGGGAATACCAATCCACCCACAAAAAGCTTCAATCCAAAATTTATCCTGTCTACAAGATCTGCAGGGACAAAGTTAGAGGATAAAATGAGGGAATGTCTATCCAATGTCTTGCCCAATATTCTACATGGAAGAGATCCAACCCCTGACACTATTAATAATACTCTGCTATCCTTGCAGATGGTACCTTACCATAGCTATCATCTGAGGGGCTCCAATCCACAGTAGATTGAAACAGATGTTGAGACTCACAGCCAAATATTGGGTGAAGCATACAGACTCTCATGGAGGAGTGGGGGAAAGGATAGAAGGACCTGAAGAGGAGAGGAGCTCTATAAGAAGACCAAGAGTCAGCTAATCTTGGTGAAGGGGAACATTTGAAGACTGATACACCAACCAAGGACCATGTGTGAACTGGACCTAGGCCATGTACACAGATGTAGGCCATGTGTATCTCAGACTTCATGTGGGTGCTCTAGTAATGGGAGTGGGAGCTGTCTCTGACATGGACTCGGTTGCCTGCTTTTTCATCACTTTTCTCCAGTGGGAGTCTCTTGCCAGGCCACAGAACTATAGGGTATGCTCAATCCTGATGTGACTTGATGTGCAGATGTGATTTGGGGGGACTCCCCTTTCCGAGAAGTAGGGGCAGGGTGCTAGGAAGAAGAGGGAGACAGAGTGGGAGTAGGAGAGGAACTATGATTGGGATTTAAAGTGAATGAATAAATAAATGAATTTTAAAATACCTAGCCAATATTTTGAGGGCAGGGGTGGGATCGTAGATATGATAATTGCTAGATGGTGCTTTTTGCATTGGATTCAAATTAAGCCAGAGAAACTGTGAATCATTCTTATGAAAAAGTGGAGGACTACTCATGAAGACATTTTCAGGCTGCTGTTTTATCACCTGGCCTGTCCCTTCTGAAAAAGAAATACAGAGTAATCAAAACAACCCCAAACAACCCACAATGAACACTTGTGGTAGTGTATGTCTGTCCTTGGTGTTAGTGTGTTGTGTGCTTAAAATCAAGACCTTACAATTCATAGCCATCTCGTTTCATTTCTCACTGATCTATATATGCCGGGTCGTTATCTTAACTCCAACCTATCTCCTAATATTTTCAATGCTTGTAGCTTTTTTCCCATATAACCAGTAAACTAAGTACCACATCAAGTTCATACTTTAAAGATACTTCTGCTTATATGAAATGAACAGAAAAAGACTTATTATCTAGATAGAAAGTGGAGCTTGCATAGTTAAAAAGGTGGAATCCTCTTTTCCTAGAATGATGAAAGTAAGGATTGCCTTGAAGAGTCAGCACTTCCTCAGACTTCTTTTATCTACCTTTTCTGGGTCTGTGGATTATAGTGTCTTTACCTAACAGCTAATATCTACTTATAAGTGAGTAGATATCATCTTTGTTTTGCTGGGTCTCTCTTTGTTGATGCTTGCTTATAGGATGCTTTTCATCTACGGGGTTGCATGGCACAGCCTTGATATGAAGGTTTATGCAATGTCTAATTGCATCTTCTTATGCTGTGCATGGTTGATATCACTACTCTTTTAAAATGTTATTTATTTATTCCCTTTACATTCTGGTGTTAGCCCCCTTCCCTCCTACCCTCCCAGCCCTACCCTCCTTCCCTCTTCCCTCATCCCCTCCCTTCTATTCTCCAGAAAATGGAAGCCTCCCTTCCCACCGACTCCAGCTCATGTAGTCTCCTCAGGACCGATCATGTTCTTTTCATCTGTGGCCTGGCAAGACAGTTCCATGAGAGGGAAGTGATCAAAAAGCAGGCAACAGAAACCATGTTAGAGACAGCTCCAGCTTCCCTTACTAGAGGATGCACAAGAAACCTGAGCTGCCCATCAGCTACATCAGTGTAGATGGCCTAGGTAAAGTCCATGCATGGTCTTCGATTTGTGCTTCAGTGTCCAAAAGCTCCTCTGGGCCCTGCATAGTTGGCTCTGTTGGTCTTCTTGTGGAGCTCCTGTTACTTCAAGGTTCTTTTCTCCCTCCCCCAACTTTCCCACAATATTTCCTACTCATCGCCCAATGTTTGTGAGTTTCAGCATGTGTTTCACTCTTTAAAATGCAAACATGAACAGTGTAACTAGGGAAGAGGGGAGGTGGGGGAGAGCTGGGAGGAGAGGAGGTATTGGCCAGGATGTATTGAATGAAAGAAAGATAAAGTAAAAGAAAAAAGTAGAGCAGTTTTTATCCAGCAACATAGCTGCTCTCACAAAGAACAATACTAAAGACATTGTAGGTCAAGCTGCAATGCAGACCCACCATAAACTGCAGTATTATCTGCCTTGCACACAGACTTATCTTTAGTACACACCTTAAATCCCAAGCAATAACATGTAATTGAGGGTTTGACAAAGTGAGGAATCATAGTAAGATCTGAAAGAATGAGTCTGAGATAGGATCCACCCAACTCTCACTACAACTGACAGGAAGGAGAGGCTACGTAAGGACAGTGCAGGAAGAGAGAGAGAGAGAGAGAGAGAGAGAGAGAGAGAGAGAGAGAGAGAGAGAGAGAGAGAGAGAGATTAGTTTAGTACAGTTCAGTTGAATGCAGTTCATGCAGTCAGGGCAGTTCAGTTAGTGGAGTTCAGAGGCAGTGTTTCTAAGCAGAGTTAACTCATCAGAACGCCAAGAGAAGCTGGATTAAATCAGTCTGATTTGAGCAGAATTTGAGCCAGAAAAGCTGGGTAGGATTAGCTGGCCAGAGTTTAGAAAGAACTAGAAGTGGAGAGCTTATTCAGGAGTAAGTCTTGGAGGCTGAAAACATTCCAGGTATGGGCTAGCAGACAAAGGTTAGAAGCTAAAGCTTTCAAGATCTGGATTTTCAGAAAATTCAGTTGTATGGAGGCAAGAAGCTTCCAGTCCTAGGCCTGGGGATAGACAGAACAGAAATAGAAGCACTCTGGTCTTAGCCCAAGCCATGTATTTCTAAAACTTGGGTATGGCTCTCATCTCACCCCTTCATATGAGTAAATAAAAGTGCCACTTAAAGAAAAACATAAAACAAAAGAAAAAATCAATATTTCATTCTATTTTTTATTAAATATTTTTTATATTTTACCTATACATTTCTATTATTATACATATATACAATAAACTACCTGCAGCAAGAAGAACCATGACACAATCAGGAATTATATAAATGTTACATTCTTAATGTTTTGACGATTTGTATTTGGCAGCCTTGAAGATAACATCTTTCCTATCTTGGTGCATATAAAACATTTAACAATGCTGTGCACCTATGTTACCACAGCATCAAATATATATGTGAAAGGAAAGAAGTATTTTCTATTTCCTGGTATTTTTAACTTTAAATATATAATATACAATAAAAATTATTAATAATTTATTTATAAAATTATTTGCATTTGTGTCTATTTAAGACTGTCAGATGTTGGAATGGGAATTTATGACAATGCTTTAAAAGTACTTGACTATTTTATTTAAACAATGAGTGATGCATTTTACTAGGTAGACTATTTTCTGAGAAACACACAATTACAGCATCTGTAGACATTCTGAAATATTGAAAAAATATAGGGACGGGCTTCTGTATTCTCAAGATAAAGGCCTATACAGCATTAAACCCTGTGGGATAGTAAATGCTATTACAAAGTGCAACTGTGCACAGAGGATTGAAATCTACTTAAATGACCCATTAAACACTAACTATATGATAATTTCAAATTACCTAAATTGAGTTCTCAAAACTGGTTGAAATAGTAGCTATTTACAGAAAGACTTCTGAAATAAAACTGATAACTGTCTATCTTTATTTAAATGTCAGTTAACAGTGTACTTTTACTTCATAGGACAGATTATAACTCTCTTCTAAACATTTAACTCAACAATATAATTATAAATTTTAAGATAATTCTTTGTGGAGATATGGTGCCATTAGAGCCATCAAGAGCATATATTAAAAAATGTAAGTATGTACTATGATAAAAATAATAGATTATACATATATGCTTCATATCATATTAATGAGTTTAAATAATGAGTGGTATTATTTTAGGATGAAATCTAAATGGTTTTGCTCTCTTAACTCTTTACAATTTAAGGGCTAATAAAATTATCATGTAAAGGAAAAATGTCATTTCTAACTCAGATATCACTCAGATATCTGCTCAGAAGTATTTTACCTCATCAGAATTACTAAGATAAGACCTAAGATGTTTCATGTTTTGGCCACATTCATGCAACAAAATGTAGTTAACATATAAAGAGCATAGATTCTTTAGTGAACAGATATCTTAATTAAATGACTTTAATTTTTCTTAAAACTTTCTTCTCCAACTTCTCAATTTGGGGGAAAGAGATTAAGCACAATCATTAAAACAAAAACACAGCCTAATTTAGTTTGGAGGGATAATTAATTGTATGTACCAAGTAGGTAAATGTCAGTGATGTCTCTAGAGAAATGAAAAGCAAAGCTTTTCAGAGAATCTTGTCAGACTGTTATTCAGGATAATACCATTGTCAATGTTAATTGGGAAAACTGTATTTTATCAAACCAGACAATATATTTGTGTCCTCTTTCAAAGATTTTAAATAGTGATGTAGTGTATCTTTAATAAGAATTCTCCACAGTGCACTAAACTATCTCCTGATAGAAGAGTTATCAATCCTCTTGCATTTTCTTTCACTCCCTTTATTAGTTTAGATGTAATCTTTACACATTCATCCAGCCTGAGTACTTTTTACTCAGCAAAATACATTCAATACTTGTTTATTTTTGTTTGACTCACATAACACAGGTTGGTCTTTACTGTAGTATTTATCTCTGGATGTTCTTGAATCCTCTTGCTGTGATCATGGAAGTTCCAGCTGCACATGCAATGTTTTAGTTGTAATGACATTTTGCATACCTGCTAATGTGTTAGACATATTCATTTATCTTTCTTGTAATTACAACATAGAGTACCCTGAATTGCTTAAAGTACTTTTTATATGTGTTTAAGATTTGCCATTTAACTTGGTGCAGGAGGAATCTCTGACATTCTCTTGGCATGATCCGTCTAATGATGTCTCAATCTACTTTTCTAGAATTATAATAGAAAATTTGTGTTTGCCATACTTTTCACATATGCTTAAAACAAATGCAATAATAAGTAGAGTATTCATCCACTGAAGATGAAGATGTGGTACAGAAAGAAAAGTATTTGAAAGTCTTTGACAGGATAAATTTCCTTACCTGTGCATTGTTCTATGGCTTGTGCTAAAAATTTTAATACAGTATAATGTGTAGAAGTTAAGCCTTTATTAACTTAGTTTATCTGATGCCCTTATAAAACCATATTTATGGCTTAGAGATGAAAATTATCATTCTTATTCCAATCTCAGCTTACTAATATTAAGAAACTTCACTCAAAGAACTCTGTTGATCCATGGATTTGTCTGCATCCATCTTTGATACAGCTACATTAAGGAGCAGCTGAAGGGGATGCTTGAGAACAGAACAGGCTGTTTTATAGCCCATATCTGAAAATGGCTGACATCAGTTATCACCACATTACACTGAACTGAGCCAGCTTACAAGGCCTTGACATAAATGAAGTTGTTGCAGTCTAGGGGTCTTTATCAGGTCCATTTTCTGCGCCAGTTAAAGAATTAAAAGCAGGGGAAATCTCAGCTAGGATAGACAACAGCTGAGAAATCTCAAACACAAGGAACCTGTAACAAGCAGAATCAGCCTTGAAAGCCTTTTGTTGGGGGAGAAGATAGAAACATTAAGCATCTATCTACACAGAGACAAAAGGATACTATGCAAAGCTTAGTTTGCATAGTGAGGGTACTCAGGAAGCAAACAACAGTCTCTTTCGGAGGGCTGGTTTTAAAGTCTTTAAATCATCTTCCTTTCCTAATTCAGGGTTGGTAGGTGGTTACTAGGATTTTACAAGGGAAGATAAATCGGACGTGCTATCTTTATTATTTTCATAAATATATGGTCCAGAGAACTTTACTAGAGAAAGGAAAATCTTACATTGCTGTTATAGTCTAGGTGAGGGGGTACGATACAGAACTGAAGACTGTCAACTAAAGAAACATCAGTAAAAGATTCTAGCAAAACATCTTTGTTACTTGTTTAAAGCATTATGTATGGGAGACATAGAGGATTCTAAATTTATTAAATATTAAGGAAATATTATATATTATGTTATTTACTTCTCTCTTACATTTTGGTGAAATTTTCTTCTAAAAATAGTGAAAGGAGTAAACCATAACAAAATCTTGATACTGTAAGATTGACTATTTCTTAGTTTAAGATGAAATAAAACTTGTGAACTCAGAACACACTCCTAAATGACGGATATTACACTCCCATGAGGAGGTTTGTATGGTTTCAGTGCAACTTCCACTATTTTCCTTTCTTTCTCACAAGATGCTAGCAGGAAATGGATTGGAGGAAAATGCGGAAGGTAGAATATTAGAGGAAAGTTCCATGATTACATTCCTATAAAAGCAGTGATACTTGTTGATAAAACAAAATTAAATTGTTGAACTGCTTTAAAAATTCAAGTTCCTCTCATTCCAGAAATATTTGCAAACCTGTTTCACAAAGCACTCACTGTTTACCGATGTCCTTTTCATTATAATGTGGAAGCCCTCATTTCTAATACATTATAAGATTTTCTTAAGGAGAAAAAAATCTCTCAGGAGGAGTTTAGCTTATATATGAGTCACCAAGTTCTCATTTGTGGTACAAATACACTGTGTGGATGGGCAATATTCTCATGGCATGGAAAGCTGGAAAATGAAAAACTGATTTTACATGCCCTTTGGGCAATCAACCATATGATCAAAAGATCTCTTTTCCCTGTTATTATACATAAGGATATAACAGGATGACAGTGGCTTACTGCATGATTGACAGCCATAAGACACTAATGCCAGGGCTCTGGAATCTGAAGGAAGTAATGGTCTCTGCAAGACATAGTAACTAGCATACTAGATTTGAGCAATTTAAATAAGGACATTTTTGGTTAACTCAGTTTATCTTCCTTTCTTATCTCTTTTTCTTGTGTGTCTTTTTGCCAAATTTGCGGAAACCAGTAAGAAACCTTAGTCCACTGATGCTGGTGCATGAATTAACTTAATTCCTAGAACACAGTATTAAGAAGTGAAGGACCAGAGGGTTGACAGTGACTCATTCCTTTAATCCCAGCACTTGGGAGGCAGAGAGAGGCAGGTGGATCACTGTGAATCTGAGACCAGCCTGGTCCACAAAGTAAGTCCAAGACAGCTAAGGATACACAGAAAGTCCCTGTCTCGAAAAACCAATAAATAAATAAATACATAAATAAATAAAAATTTAAAAAGAAGAAGTGAAGGATCATTTGAAGAATATCAAATGAAGTCAATACTGCTTATGTCCCTAAAGATATTATATATTATATTCAAAATACTTTCTATAAATAACAAATTTCTGACTAAGGATCATGTGTGAGATACAGTCCTAAGAAGATTTGACAGAAATATATTTTTAAAAAGTTGTTCTGATATGACAGTCTTATGGACTAAATCTCATTCATATTTTTAGTAAGAATGAACTATCACTGTGTTAGTTCCTATTTGTTAATTGTGAATCACAGCAGTAGAAAACAAAATAAGATTTTTTCAGGAATTCCGTAAAGCATACAACTTTCATGGATTCCTGTGATGGAGCCATAAGAAAACATATGTTCTTCTTTTAAGGAACAAACTACAGTGAAAGTGATGACATGCTAATCTTTTGATGAGGTGATAATATTCAATACTTAGTAATACAATATTGTAGTGAGGAAAACTTCTTTATGAACTTTGAGGCAGTATGTTGGCATCTGTGAGAGTCCTTGGAAGGACAACATTACTAACACCTTTGGGTTGCCTCTGAAAGATGACAGTGACCTCCAGAGTATAGCCAATAAAAAATATTACTGCCATTTGCATGTAACCTATTCTCCCAACTACCTGAGTGATACTGGAATCAGGTTCTTTCCAGAATAGCTTCCAGATAAGAATGAGAGAGGGCTCATTTAACTTCTAGACTGCAGCCTTGTGAGGCTTTACGTCAGAATCTAATTACCATAAACCCACCACAGACAATCTACCTAAGATACATCTGGACTTCTGTTCCTCAGGGTAAAGTGGCACATTATATATAGACTATATGCATTATCCTGCAGAGATTTTACAAATTTGTACAGAGTGTACAAAAAGGAACTTCTGTTAATCATGAATTAATCAGACACCTATAAAACTTCAGGTGTGTTTTCACTTAGATATAATTATAAAATGCATTTTTTAACAAGCATAAAAGGAATTCTCTGCTAATGCAATTGTATCAGCTTTCCGTACTATATCTTTTGAGGCTTGGCTGCTGCTGTGATAGTCAGTGTTTGTGCTAATCTTATTGTTACTGTGAAAGACTAAGCATGACAGCCCCAGACAAGATAGGCTCTGGTGAATGACAGAGTAATCAGTCTGGAAACACACAGGCTTATCCATAAACGCCCAGACGTCACTATCAGCATGTTCACACATGTTGCCTCTTTTCTCCCTTAAGGACACCTAGATCATTTAACATTGGGCATTCATGTTGAATATTTCTTGAATCCTATGCTATTAGAATATGCTAAATAAAATTGGATATCAAAGTTTTATTTTTTTATTTTTTCTTTCACAATCCGTTTTAAAACGTTTCTATTTTTAATTTGTTCACCTTACATCCCAGTCTTAGCCCCTTCCCTCATCACCTCCCAATACAACCTTCTCTTGCTTATACCTTCTCTCTCCTTCCCCTAATTCTCAGAAAGATGGGTCCTCTTCCTCTAACATCTGACCTCAGCCTATTAAGTCTTATCTGGACTGCCTAGATCCTCTTCCTCTGTAGCCTGGCAAGACCATACTGCCAAGGGGAAGGAATCAATGTGTGGGAGCCAAAGTCCATGTCAGAAGTAGTCCCTACTCTCCATATTATGAAAATCACAAGGAGACTGTGCTGTCTATCTACTACATCTGACCGGAGGGTCCACACCATGCATGTTCCTTTCTTTGTCGATCAGTTTTTGCAGCAACCCTTCCTCCAGTCGGATTTGTTGGATCCACTGGTTTCCTTGTGGAGCTCCTGATCACTCCAGGACCCTCTATCCCCCAACTCCTCCATAATATGCCCTTTGCCCCACCATGAAGTATGGCTGTGTGTCTCAGCATGTGGGATCTCCTGCTGAATGGATTCTTTCAGATTATTTCTATTTCTATTTCTATTTCTATTTCTATTGTAGTCTCCCAATCAGTTGCTTCTGGTGTCTATTCTATTTTTTTTCTTTCTGAATGAGAATTAGGCATTCTCTCTATTTTCTCTTTGTAATTTTATTTCTTTAGTTCTGTGTGTTGTAAGGTGGTTATCTTGTACTATTTGCTAATATCTGCTTATGAGTGAATATATACCATGTGTCTTTCTGGGCCTGGGTTATCTTACTCAGGATGATTATTCCTATTTCCATCATTTGCCTGCAAATTTGAGGATTTCCTTGTTTTTAATAGCTGAGTAATATTCCTTTGTGTAAATGTACTAGTTTCTCTATCAAATCTTCTGTTGAGGAACATCTAGGATGTTCCCAGATTCTGGCTATTATGAATAAAACCTCTATGTACATAGCTGTACAAATGTCCTTGTTGTATGTTGGAACATCTTTCAGGTATAATGTCAGGAATGGTATGGCTGTGTCTTCAGGTAGAACTCTTCCCAATTTTCTGAGAAAGTAGCACTTTGATTTCCAAAGCGGCTTTAAAAGTTTGCAAGTTTGCACTTCCAGCAGCAATGGAGGAGTGTCTCCTTTCTCCACATCCTCCCAGTATCTGCTGTCACACTGGGAAGTATGGCAGCAGTGTATGTGGAATCACAGACTCGTTTTTATTTGCATGTCCCTGATGAGTAGGGATATTGATCATTTATTTAAACACAAAACTAAAGTTCAAGTAGGTTAAGAAGTCAGCATAAAACCAAACACACTAAATCTGTTAGAAAAAAAAGGGGGAAGAGCCTTGAGTTCACTGGCACAAGAGACATCTTCCTGAACATAATGCCAATAGCTTGGACTCTAAGATCAACAATTAATAAATGAGACCTCATGAAGCTGAAAAGCTTCTCTAAGACAAAGGACACTTTCAACATATCAATATAACAGCCTAGATAATGGGAAAAGATCTTCAACAACCCTATGTCTGACAGAGGGCTAATATCCAGAGTATATAAAGAACTCAAGAAATTAAACATCACCAAACCAAGTAATCCAATTAAAAAATAGGGTACAGAACTAAACAGACAATTCTCAAAAGAAGAGTATTGAATGTCTGATATGAATGTTTTACATGTCAGTAATGTCAATATATAAAGGTCAAAATATCTAAGGCCATACTTTGAAAGCAGTTTAAGAATATATTAGTTTTGCAAGCTGTTCAAATAATCTCTCTCTCTCTCTCTCTCTCTCTCTCTCTCTCTCTCTCTCTCTCTCTCTCTCTCTGTCTGTCTGTCTCTGTCTCTCTGTCTCTGTCTCTGTCTCTGTCTCTCTCTCTCTCTCTGTCTCTCTCTCTCTCTCTCTTCTCAGCCTTTACCTTCTAAAATGAGATATTGAAATTTCTGCTGAAGGTTGTGATAATGTGTTATCTGCTTTATGCCATTATGTTTTCTGTTTTGTTTGAAAGAATGAAGACTAAACAATGACTAATTTACATAGGAGTAGGAGTGACTTTATAATTCAAACTTTATAACCCTCTAACAGACAAATCACCATCTTTTCCAAAGCTAGCATTATAAAACAACTAAATATAGTGCTATGGTTTACAGGAGAATGCCCCCCCATAGGTACATAGGTTTGAATGTTTGCTCATGGAACTGTTTAGGGATTAGTAGGAGGGATGGCCTTATAGGAGGAGCTGTGTCATTGGGATTAGACACTGAAGTTTCAAAAGCCCATATCAGCTCCAATGATTCCCCCTTCCTTTCTCTGCCAACTGTCTGAGGATTCAGAATGTAAAACTGTCAGGTACTGCTCCAGACCATGCCTGTCTGCTTCCTAGCAGGATAACTGTGGACAACTCCTCTAAAACAATGCTCTTTGAAATAAGAATTACCTAGGCCACAGTGTCTCCTCATAGCAATAAAACAGCAACTAAAATAAAAGTGGGTATCAAGGATTGGGATATTATGCAGATCTGCAACAAAAAAGATTTAGCTGGTCAAAAAAAAAGAAAAAGAAAAAAGAAAAAAGAAAGAAAAACAAAATATACATTTTCAGGAGATAAAGAGCAGCAGCCAATAGAAAGTGCAGCTAAGTCTTGGGCTCAAGTAGATGAGAGTATAAAAAGAGAAGCCTGATGTTAACTCAAATTAGGAAGTGATACCCTCAGGGCAAAACCTCATGTTGATAATCCTACAACCTATGAAAAGAAAAAACCTCAGTGAGCCCTGCAGACTAGAAGCCACCAATAATTCATGGTTTATGTAAATACAAGTCCTGGAGTGAGTCAGAATTCTGTCCCAGCAATCAGAAGAACTTGACAGCTGCGTCCACAGAAGGATACAGAAAAGGCTCGGTAGAATCTTTCTCCACTGTTATGGAAAGCCCACAAAGTCATGAATGTTGCCTGGAGGCTTAGGTAGGCCATTGTGTGAAACTGTTAAGGGATAGCCTGAGTTGCAATGGATGTTGGAGATATCAGAACTATAGGATATTTGTCAAAGAAAGCTGAAGACAGGGTGTAGAAACAGGCCAAAATGACAGCTAATATGAGCCTCCTGTCTGAAAGGGTAGCAGAACATTATTAATAGTGTCAGAGGTGGACTTTTTCCTGACATGACCCTCAAGTTCAGTCAGTTATTGGTTGCCATTCTCTCATTTGCTGCTCCCTCTTTATCCAGGCACTTCTCATAGATAGGAAAAACTGTGGCTCAAAGATTTTGTGCCTAAGTTGGTATCCCCATCCCTTCATTGACAGTCCTGCATGTTTACAGGAGGTGACCATTTCATGTTACACATCCCCTATTACCAGGAGTCTTAGCTAGAGTAACCCTTAAAGACTCATGAGAGTTTCCACTGTCCTATATTTCTAGCTTGTCTCAGAGATACCAGCCACACTGATTGCAGTTCTATCCTTCCCAAATTGGATCCCTCTTGATCCACTCCTCATATCCCTCTCTCACCAGGTTACCTCATTCCATCCACTCCATATATGTAATTTGATTCACTTTCTCAGTGTAATTCAAGCATCTTTCCTTTGGCCCTCTTTGTTACTTGGGTTCCTCCAGTCTGTGGATTGCAGCATGGTCATCCTGCACTCTATGTCTAATATCCACTTATAAGTGAGTTACCTACCATACATGTCCTTCTGGCTCTTGATTACCTCACTCAGGATGATCTTCTCTAGTTCCATCCACTTTCCTTCAAATTTCATGATGTCATTATTTTTAATAGATGAGTAATATTCCATTGTGTAAATGTACTGTATTTCCTTTATACATTGTTCAGTTGAGGGACATTAAGTTATTTTTCAGTTATTGGCTAGCAAAAATAAAACTGCTATGAGCATAGTAGAGCAAATGTCATTTTGGTATGATGGAGCATGTTTTTGGTATAATCCAAGGAGTGGTATAGCCCGATCCTGAAGTAGGATTCTTTCCCCTTTTCTAAGAAACCACCAAATTCATTGTGAAAGTAGTTATATAAGTTTGCACTCCCCCCAGCAATGCAGGAGTATTTGCCTTGCTCCACATCCTCACCAGCCACTGGAGTTTTTTTTAGTTTAGATTTCTGGCAGGTGTAAGATGGAATTTCAGAATCCCTTTGGTTTGCATTTACCTGATGAGCAATGATGCTGTACATTTCTATAAATGCTTCTCAGCCAATAGTGATTCCTCTGTCTAGCATTTTCTGGTTAGTTCTGTACCCCATTTTTAATTGGGATATTTAGTTTTAGGCTGTCTAATTTCTTCAGTTCTTCACATATTTTGTATATCAGCTCTTTGTCATACGTGAGGTTGGGTAAGGCATTTATCCCATTGTGTAGGCTTCTGTTTTGTCCTACTCACAGTATCCTTTGCCTTGAGGAAGCTTTTTAGTTTCATGAGGTCCCATTTATTAATTGTTGATCTTAGTGCCAAATCTGTTGGTGTTCTGTTCAGAAAGTTGTCTCTTGTACAACAACTGCAAGATTATTTCCAACTTTCTCTTCTATTAGATTTAGTATATCTGGTTTTGTGTTGAAGTCTTTTACCTACTTGGATTTGAGTTTTATGCAGGCTAATAGATATGGCTCTATTTGCATTCTTCTACATGCAGACATCTAGTTAGACCAGTGATATTTATTAAAGATGCTCTCTTTTTCCATTATATGGTTTAGAATTTTTTGCTCATAATTAAATGTCTGTATGTGTTGTGGGTTTATTACTGAGTCTTCTATTTATTTATTTATTTATTTATTTATTTATTTATTTATTTATATTTTAAAATTATGTATTATTAATTTAATCATATTACATCTCAATTGTTATCCCATCCCTTCTATCCTCCCATTCCTCCCTCCCTCCCGCTTTCTCCCTACTCCCCTCCCCTATGACTGTGATTGAGGGGGACCTCCTCCCCCTGTATATGCTCATAGGGTATCAAGTCTCTTCTTAGTAGCCTGCTATACTTCGTCTGAGTGCTACCAGGCCTCCCCCTCCAGGGGACATGGTCAAATATGGGACACCAGAGTTCATGTGAAAGTCAATCCCCACTCTCCAGTCCTAGAAACCTACAAGAAGTACATTATGATGGGCAAGTCTGGGCCCAGTGGTTATGCTCAAAATATGGCATCAGCCAAGGACAATACGTGCAGTAAACTTTGATTCTATTCAATTGATCATTCTCTCTGTTTTTCTGCCAATACCATGTGGTTTTTATTGCTATTTATTTTATTGCTATTATTGCTCTGTAGTACAACTTGAAATCAGGAGGGATTTTTTTTTTAATTTATAGGATTATTTTAGCTATCCTGGTCTTTGTTTTTCTATATGAAGTTGAGAATTGTTCTTTCTAGCTCTGTAAAGAATTTTACTGATATCCTATATCCTTCACACTCCAGCACCAACCACTTCAGTTGCTGTTTCCCTTCAGGACAGCTTCAAAGAAAGCTTACAATCCCAATTCCTTCATCAATCAGACTGTCCCATAGAGGACTTTAACTAAGCCTTGAATTGCTCAATATTTAGGAACTGTACCACAAATACTATTCCTAGCTAGTTTAACCATTTCCCAAATTTTATTTGAGTACCTACAAAGGAATTTTTCTCCAAAATCAGGTGGAAAGAACCTTAAGAGAATGACGCCCCATTTCTTTTAAAGGGGGTCAGGTAAGTTTTTGGTTCTTTTCTTGAATTGTAAATGATAATTTTCATTGGGAGTTTGTTGTAAGTTATAGGTTTTATTCAGAGAGAAAACAAGGTTGGACTCAGGGTTGTTTCTATTTTCCCTGATCTTTCTTTCTTAGGTTTGTAGATAGGAGTTAAAAAGAAAGAAGGAAGAATATAGAAATATATAGAGATGATAGGACAAAAATTGATTATTGAATCTACTCTTCAACTTAATGCCTTAATTTTTATTCACCAATTTATTTTTAATTCACTGGCATAGAATTTTGTTTATTGATGCAAAATAAATTTAATTTTGATACATTGGTATAGAATTCAAAATTAAGATTCTTCTTCACATATTATATATATATATGTATATATATATATATATATATATATATATATATATATATATATATACTCTAATATGAGGTATTATACCCATACAACTCAATTATAATACAAGGCTTACTTTTAATATTTTGGAAGTGCTATTGTAGGCTTCTTAGGATAATTAAGGAATGCAAGTTAATCATTAGTTGATAAAATAATGGTCATGTCAATTATTAGTCTATTTTTCTTATAAGACGATATATCCTAAGTTTAACAGATAGATATGATTCAACAGATAAAGTAAAATAGTTAAATAAGATCTTTAAAAAACTCAGAGATCTAAATAGTATGACATATAAATTGTTTTTATTAGTTAAAGATTCTTTGACAGCAAGACAGGTTAACTCCTGGCCACACCCAGCCTACCTCAAAGAAGATAAAGAGTATCAAAGAACCTCCTTATGGAGATGGCTTCAAATGTGGCAAACAAGCCACCAGGAAAAATGTCCTTATTTCAGCTACAGCCAGAATTCTGTCTAAAAATGGTCAAGCTTGGATGCCCTCAGAGTCGACAGACAAACTCTGGCAAGACAGAGGAAGCAAGTCCTCAATAGTTCCTGCTTCACAAATATGTCTGGCAGATATATTGGACCAGAAGCCTGAAGATGATGCCCCAACATTAGGGAGAATTTTGGTTGACTGTTCAGGCAGCAAACTGTATCTATCATTTTCTCATTTTGGCTTCTGCTAACATGTACTTCCTGTCAACTCAGATAATTAATTGTATTCTTTCTTAAATCTCTAATGGGGTTGAAGATGAGATAGTTTAGTTTTACAAATATGTTTAGTTGCTTAGGGGTAGAGATATTTTTAGGTCTACGTAGATGTGTGAAATTGATAAAGATCATATATTATGATAGATATTGATGTACATTCATACATTTAGCACCAAGATAGAAAAGATGTTTTCTTTAAGGCTGCCAAATACTTCAAGGCTGCCTATTAGTCAAAACAGTAAGAATGTAAACATTTATATAGTTCCTGAGTGTGTCATGGTTCTTGTTGTAGGTAGTTTATTGTATATATGTGTATTAATTTAAATGTATATGGAAAAAGAAAATAAAGAAAGAATTGTATTGGAATTTTGATGGAAATTGCATTGAACTGTAGGTTGTTTTTGGTAAGATGGCCATTTTTACTATGTTAATCCTACTAAGCCAAGAGCATGTGAGGTCTTTCAATCTTCTGATATCTTCTCCAGCTTGAGGAAAGGAGCCTAGCATAACCGTCACCTATGTGGCTTCACCCACAACTGATGAAAACATATGGAGAGACCCACAGCCAAACAATAGGGGGAACTTAGGGAATCTTGCAGAAGAGAGGGAAGAAGGATTGAAAGAGAGACAAATCAAGGGCACCACAAGAAAACCTACAGAATCAGCTAGCCTGCAACCATAGGGGCTCACAGAGACCCTAACCACTAACCAGCGAGTATTCACGCAATGGATCCAGGCCTCCCACATGTAACAGATGCTTGGTTTGGTCCTCATGTTTATTTTTCTATGTTGCTATTAAGTTGCTAAAATTCCTAGACTGGATATTTATCTTGTAAATTCACGACCTTTCTCAACTGGAATTCATCACACTATAAAGAAGTTATATTGGCTAACTAAAAGATATAATGGAAGAACTCTACGGATCAGAATGTTTCTAAACTCACAGACATAATTCAAAAAATAGAGTAGTGTATTTTCACCACTGTATTCATTTGTTATAATTATGGAGAATATAGAAGAGTAATAACAATGATTACTTGGGAAGTTTTTTCTCTATTTGTCCAAGTATTTATTTATTTATTTATTTATTTATTTTATTGATAATATTCATATTACATCTCAATTGTTATCCCATCCCTTGTATCCTCCCATTCCTCCCTCCCTCCCGTTTTCACCCTATTCCCCTCCCCTATGATTGTGACCTCTTCCCCCTGTATATTATGATCCTAGGGTATCAAGTATCTTTTTGGTAGCCTGTTATCCTTCCTCTGAGTGCCACCGGGCCTCCGCATCAAGGACACCTGGTCAAATATGAGGCACCAGATTTTGTGTGAAAGTCAGTCCCCACTTTCCACTTAACTATGGAGAATGTCCTGTCCATTGGCTAGATCTGGGTAAGGGTTTGATGCTTACTGCACATATTGTCCTTGGTTGGTGTCCCTCAGTAGAAGAATGGATAAAGAAACTGTGGTACATTTATACTATGGAATATTACTCAGCTATTAAAAACAAGGATTTTCCAAAATTTATGGACAAATGGACTGAACTAGAAATGATCATAATGAGTGAGTTAATCCCGAAGCAGAAAGACTCAAATGGTATATTGTAGGAACCAGGCCCTACTGGGCTGCCTGCCTGTCTTGCTGTTTCATGTCCTGTTTCTAGCAGCTTCCATGTCTGTGTTTATCTTGATTAGCTAGTCATGTTTACTGTTCTGAGAATGCACTTCTCCCTTCCTCGAGACTTTTCCTCCTGTGTGCAATCACCTCTTGGGATTTCACCTGGGAGGAGGATTCCTGTTTTGCTGCCTATAAGAAGGCTCTTTGGAACTCAGGAGGGGGAAGAGAATAATAAACTGCTGCCACAGCTGCTGCTACTGGGGCTGCTGCTCTCTTAGCACGAAGGACCTGCTGTGTTATTGTGTGTGTGTGTGTGTGTGTGTGTGTGTGTGTGTGTGTGTGTGTGCATGAGTTAAATCCGCAGTCCCTCGCCCTCGACTTGGTACTGCTGTGGCTTGGGTGCCACAGTATATACTCACTTATATTTGGACACTAGCCCAAGGGGCATGTCCCATGAAAGTTGTCACTTACCAGGAAAGTGGGATAGAGGTGAAGACATCCTATTGGGACTCTAAGCGAGAGAAGTATAGGAGACTGGGGAAATAGAAGAATCCAGAGGGTCTTAGAAACATACAAGAAAAACACTATGATGGGTGGATCGGGCCCAGAGGTTCAGCTCAAGTTTTTTTTTTCCTGAAGAAAATTGCAAAATTAGGAACCTATCATTTGAATCAGATGTGCAAAGTATCACAATACTTCTAAACATTTATATTTCCCTACTTGTGAGAGATGTCATTGCACCCAATCACAATAGGGGATCTCAAAAATAGGAGATAAGTAAATCATGACACTCATAATTCATAATTCAATAAGTTGCATTCAGAAGGCAAGTTTAAAATTGTTTCCTTAAATGTGTAATGTCATAATTTAAAACATTTTTAAATTTTATGTACTTAATAAAAAATAAATTTTTAGTAAAATGGCACTTATCTTGCTTTTAGTTCAAGCTAACTTTACTGCACACATTTTTAGAATGGAAAAATGTTACTGACATATAAAGTATAAACAAAGTTTTATTTTAAAATGTTTTGGCTTGGTAGAATTCAACATTCTCAATACTAAGGACAAAAGTTTCATCGTCTGTATAAAGTCCTGTGATTTTTATATTCAATGTTTTAACTACTGTAAAGTGTATAAAATATAGAGTGTTTAAATCTAACTAGAATTTTTGTGAATTACAATCACATTGGTATTTCTGAGAAACATGCTTAATCTGTACAAGTTAAGCAAAGAAATTCTATCCTACATATTGTGTATCAATGGAATAAAAATTTTGAAAGAATAAAATTTGGTAAATAATATTTTATTGTATTATTTTTTTCTGTAAAACAGTGAGATGAAATCTTACTTTATTTGTAAAATCTTAAAATAAAAATATTGTGGTCAGACGTTTGTTTTTAACTTCACTATTTTTCCTGATTTTTTTGCTGTATTCTAAGAAATATAAGTATAATGCTAAAAATAAGGATACAGAATTTCATCTGTAACAGGTGTAGTTCACTAGATGAAGAGAAATAGTACAATCAATATATACATTAGCATACTATGTTCATACCCGTTATTTAAAAAGACTTAAGTAGAAGGGCTTCCAACATGTATGACTTGGATACTCTAACAATGTTCAGATATATTCTGAAGAAGCTGACAAATCTAGGAGTTGCTCAGTTCCTCAAACAGAATGGATCAACAGTCCAATTTTGGAGTGTTAAGTATTAGATGATTCAAGGAGAGCCATGGTTTTCAGTCCGTGATATGAGGTGGAGGATGATATCAGATAGATGACAGCAGCAGCTGCAGCAGCATGATATACACATACTGGGCTGCAAGACTTGAATGTACGTCAGAAGTCTCTGGGATTTATTTTTTAAGTCTTTTAGTGTTTTTTGTTTTTATTTTAGTTTTGTAAATAATTATTCCTATGACATCTCTGATGTTACTCCCTCACTCACATCCTGTCCCCACCCTTTCTTGCATTTCTTCCCTATTCCCCTCCCCTAGCCCTCTGAGGGGCGGGGCTTGTCCCTGACCACAGCCTATCAGGTCTCATCAAGATAGCCGGCAGCCCCCTCCTCTATGTTCAGCAAGGCCACTGGTCAACGGAAAGAGATCAAATCTCATGCACCAGAGTTCATGTCAAAGTCAGTCCCCACTCCTCCCTTATCCACGTGGAGAACGAGTTGTCCATTGGCGACATTTGTACAGGAGGGGCTAGGTTCTCTGCATTTTTTTTTTTTTACCTTAGTTGGTGCATCAGTTCGTGCAGCCTTCCCTGGGTCCAGATCCGCAGGCCTTGATGTTCTCCTTGTGGAGTTCCCGAACAGTTTGTGTCCTTCCACCATTCAAATTTTCCATACGACTCTCAGTGCTCCAGAGTCTGGCTCAGAGTCCCAGAAAGCCTGTCGTGGTGGCACATCAGGTGAGATTCACTGACTGAAGACAGGATGATAAGAGTACCTGGGCTATCTCCTCCGTGTACTCTTTTATGTCTGTGTTGCTTTCCGGAATATATCACCCATTCTGAGAGAGGGTCTCTCCCCTTCAGCCAATGCTACTTGAAGATCATCTCATTTGCTATCTCAGGGAAGTGTCTCCCAGCTAATTCCATGTGAAATGTGCATTCGTTTGTGGGTTCATCTCTGTGTGTTTATATGTATGGATGCATATATTAGAGCTCAGAAGAAGACTTTATCTGAGGATGTCAGATGCCTTCTTTAATAATGTTCTACAATATTAGCTCAAATAATGGGTTTCTCATTAATACTCCTGAAGGACAACGTACTCAGGAATTCTCATGCCTTTACCTCCCCCGGTCTGGAATTTCTGACATACTGAACCACACCCCTCTGTTAACTTGATTACTGCAGACATCATTTCAGGCCCTTAAGCTTATCAAACTTATGGAACTAGTTTCTCATAGACTAAGATATCACTTGAGTCTTTAAAATTATATACTTTTTGCTAATACTAAAGTAAAGAAGGTTGAGAAAACAATGAACTCATTGTCAAATGTGAGTAAAATACTGGGAATGTATGTATTTTTTAAATAATAATTACAAATTTTTAATTTTACCTAAAATTATATTAGCAACGAAACACACAGTTTTCTCTAAATGGCTATTAACTTTTATTGATGTTTATTATTATTTCGTTATATTTAAATATTGATTTATTGTGTATTTTTCTAAACTCTTCCTTGAGTGATATTACTAAGGATACTATTGTTGCCATTATTGGCAAATCAGACATGTTTCTTTATGGTCGTACTTAACAATTGTGTTAAAAGAAGTGGGAAAAAAAAACCAATTCAATAAAGAAGGAACATTGTTTCTGAAGACAAAGCCACTAGATTAGAGACATATACAAGGGAGAAGAATATGAAATGTTAACTTGATTTCATAAATAGTCCGAGACTCAGAGACGGCTCTTCATTGAAAATTGAATGGTGAGAAGCAGAAGATAGGCTCCTATTGATAATGCAACGTGATCAGAAAGGATGACTTAAAAGGTAGCATCGCAGGAATGAGGTCAACCCACTCTCTGAATCTAAAACCAGTACTCAAATATCTCAAATTTAAAAATCTAAGAGGTTAATGGAATCCTGTAGAATCTAAAGCATATGTGTATGTCAAGGTGTCTGTACATGAATTGTATGTACAACGATTCTTAATAGACAAAGAGGAAGAAAAGAAAACACAAGAAGGGAAAGAGAAAGGAAAAAAATTAGAAAATAAAAGTGAAAGAACAAGGTGACAATCCAAGCACCAGTGTGTATTTATTAACCTTCTGCTCTCTCTTTAAATTACTTCATCCAAATTTCTATAGAATTCAAAATACAACTCTGGCTAAAGTTTGCTGAAGACTTCTCATTCAATGTTTTCCAACATGAGACAAAACAAGCAAAATCTTTGGCACAAATTTAATTATTCATATTATTTGTATAAATAGCTTTTTAATTTAAATGTTTCCTTGTAAATTTGTTAAAACAGAGAATTTAATATTTTAATAGTTTCAATTGTTGTGTTTTTATATAAATATGTTAAGTTAAAGTGTATCTTTTACTTTGTACTTCATTATGATTTTATTATGTCAAGAACAAGTGTTATTTGCTTTGACAAAGAACTGGGAAAGGCAGAGAGGTGTTAACACTTAGAGAATTTAAGCAAGCCATCTGTTTGGCTGAGGACATAAATAATCACAAACATTAAGGGCTTTAACACTCCAGGCAAAACTGGATTAGTGTTTGTTTTCTTCATGAAGAAATAATGTTTTATTTTTCTACTCATATTCTTTGATAATTAGTTCAGTTAATAACATTTTTTCAAAGGAATTAAGTTATTCTCTACTGACAGAAAGTGTATAGCTATAGTCTATGGATAAACAGAGATAAAAATAATACTTTCTGGAAAAAATGACAGCTTGCACAGCTCTATCTGAAAAAATAAAAGTATCAAAATGATAAACTGCCAAGTTGAGAGATTTAATTAAGGAAAATTTATACTATTTTAATTTCTTCTGATGTCATATTATTTTTATCTTAATTAATTACCTTTGCTTTGGGCAAAATAAAGATAAAAAGAGTAGAAGAAAAATTCATCAAATTATAGGCCTGTTACTCACTTGTTATTCTTGTAAATTATATATGGAAGAAGAAAATGAGTCCTTTGGCTATTCTCTGGTTTTAAGTTATATATAAATCATCGCATATGCTATTCTTTGACCCATGGTTATAAAAGGATATATTTAAGTCATTTTTAAAGGAGAATTAGTAAGTTTCTAGATTGTATCATATTAACTGCTTGTGGGAAGTGGAATTTGTGAAAGTATATTTCAATATAGGATTTTAATTCAAATTAAAGTAATCTTGCTAGTTTAAGTGGAACAAATTTTCCACTTTTATTCTTGATCAGGTAATGATATAATCATAACCAAAAAAAAACCTTATGCAAATAGTTGATAAGTAGTTCCTCAATTCAAAATTATATCATATAATTCACTCTATTGAATTATAGCTAATTTGTTATATGAGATGAGTGCAATTGTGAAATGAATTACAAATTATTAATATATAAATTGCCATGTAAATACTATAGAAGAGTCTATATCTAGAAATGTAAGAAGCTCTCATGAACAGGTATTAAGAATAAGATAAAACTAAGTTAAAAGAAATGTATCATTTTATTGATACCAAATAAATCATCAGCTGATTTTTCTATTTCGACGACATTCTCAAAAGAAAATGTAAACCAATGTATTTAATCAACATCCTAAAAAAAATTGTTTATTTCCCAGTGTGAAGCATGAAGCACATGGCTTTCATGAAGCCTGTCCTGCTTTCCCTTGCCACCTTTACTACCAGCAACTGTGGTTACCAAAACCCAAACCAAACCAAACGAGTAAACAAAAACAAAAACAAAAACAACAAACAACAAACAAAACAAAACAAAAACAAAAGCAAAAATGAACAACTACAACAAAAAACTTTTACTGACTCCATGTTAAGACCAGAGCTGCAGGCAAACACTTAAAAGATAATTTTTTGTGACATCTAAACTACTTAACATTTACTAGAATTTTTTCTCATCCTTATTAAATCTTTGCTTTTACATATAAATTATTTTGGTAATTTCATCTTCCTCCCCACCTAAAATCTGTTCTTTTTCCTTCCTCACTCAGCTTCTTGTCATCATTGCTACTTTTTAAAACCATAAAATCCAATTTGTACTTCCTGTAAAATCCTGAATTGGTGACCTTTCATTGAGACATGTTTGATTTACCTTGGACCAAATCCTTAAAGAAGAGTAATTTCTCTTGTCTGAACAGTGATCAGTCATCAATAGCACTTCATGTAGTGGTAAGTCTTTGTGCTCATCCCCCTTTCATAAAGCTGAGAATGTGTCTAGATTGAGCTTGGTATATTTTATACAAGCTGTTATGATTGCTATAAATGCATATATGAAGATTTCCTTGTCTGCTGGTATGTTCAGAAATCACTGTATTTTGTAGTCATTTACAAACTTGGAAGCCACAGTGACCTTTCTTTAGTGAATTTTTTTGAGAGTGTACAGTTGCCCATCACCCAGTAAGACTGAAGAACATTTTAATTCCTTGAAAACATGTACTGGAAGGAAAGAACTAACACCCTGATGTTGTGTTCTGTCCTACAAACTGCCAGATTGTGTCTTATGGAATAAATAAAAAGACAAACAAAAGTAATCATAAATTCTAATAAGTAAAGAGTCACTAAAATTAAGGTCCCATGAAAGAAATAATAAATGATTGACCAATTAATACATATTTTCAACATAAAATATGTACAGTATATAGACATATATGGATAATGATGTGTATCATATATAACTGCATATTATATATGGATTGTATATGTTACATATGTGTATGTGTTTTACACATATTATTTTATATTGTTTAGCAAATAAATAATGCTATTGGATATTTATATATTTATACAATTTATCATAATAAATGATTATCATGGACAATAACACATAAAATTAGCACATTGGAATTAACACATAAAATAAGCAATTGTATGTACTAAAGGAAAACATACATTTTATGGAAAAACACAAATCAAGAATAAGACAGAATAACATGCAGGTATATGCTCATTTACAAATGGGTATTAGCCCAGCATAGATGTACTCTGAGAGAATCCAACCAACAGGTGATTGGGACAGATACTGGGACTCTGGTCAAAGTGGTGAGAATTGAATGGAAGAAACGGGTGATGGAAAGACCCATAAGGGTCAATTAGCTACACAGGAAGACCATCAAGGCCAGCAGATATGGACATAGTGGGAGCTGTACAAACTGATACATCAACCAATTACAATGCAGGTAGAGTACCTAGACCTCCTGTCCAGATGTATCCTATGGACAACTGATTCTCTACCTGGCATGTGGGGGTGGTGGTGTGTTTACCGCGGCTGATCTCTGACATGCACTCTTGTGTCCATGATTTGATCCCTGTCCCTTGGCAAGGCACAGAAAGGAAGGGATGCAGGCTATCCTGATGAGACCTGATAGGCTGTGGACAGACAGTCGGGTAGGAGGGCCCCCTTTATCAGAAGCCTTGGGGAGGGAAATAGGGCAGAAGAGGGAATGCAGGTAGGAATGGAATGGGAAGATAAAAGCAGCTAGGGGCTAAGACTAGAGCTGTAATGTGAAATATATATATATACACACACATAATAGAATGAGGATGAACTGGACTTGTAATATTCTTAAATTCAGTTTGATGAGCAATGTTTCTATTTCCTATTTGAAGCATCTTTTCCCTTTGAAATAGAATAGGTCACCTGATCACAAAATCCAAAAGCAGAAGAAAATTACTAGTAATAATTTACTAGAAGTAATTGTAACTGCTGTCTATATTTAGGTTTTTGGACCCTCAAATCTTGGCAATCAGTGAAATTATATCGTAAACTGGATGCTGAGTTTAGTCTATAGAGCTTTTTTTAAAAAAAAGACTTCAATTATTTATTTTATATACTGATGACAGAAATGATTTTATTTTTTTATTAATTTATTCATATTGCATCTCAATGGTTATCCCATCCCTTGTATCCTCCCATTCCTCCCTCCCTCCCCTTTTCCCCTTTTAAGTATTTGAATTGTTACTGCTTAGCTGCCAAATTCTACACTTATTTAATGTATAATCTATTAGTCTCTCATTCAACATATTTCATATTGTGAGGCTAGTAAGTTCTGTAAACATGGCCTACTGTCAAAGGAGAGAGCATATAAATAGGGAGATAATAGCTATACTTATTTACTTGGTGCATTTGCATATATGTGCATATTCACATGTCTCACATCATGTGTGTGTCTTGATTACTGAAAACTTGTTGGGGTCAGTTCTCACAGTCCACAATGCTGGCGTCAGGAACTGAACTCAGGTTATCAGGATTGGCAACAAATGTCTTTACCAACTGAACATCTCACAGGAACAGGAATTTTGATCGTTTGCTACCTTGTAATAAGATTCCATTTTCCATTAATATTATTAATTCATCTTATTTTTCAAAGCTCATAGGAATGATTTGATAAATTAAAGTCCTGTGTGAGTGTGTGTATGCTTGTGTTTGCATGCATGCATGTATCCATAAGTAACAAATGAGTTAGTTTGAAATGAATAGTCGGCTTGTCTATGCATCCCAGATAGCCTTCATTTTCAATTTGACAAATCCTAGGGTCATATCAGTGGATGTCTCAATTGAGGTATTGCTTAGATCAGATTAGCCTGTGGGGAAATGTATTGGTTGTTATTGCAGTAGAGCTTAACTCACATTTTGCTTTACTATCCCCTAGGCAGTTAGTCCTGTTCCATACATGTAAGGCATCTAAGTATGAATCTGTGAGCAAGTCAGCATCATTAGGTTGTACTTTGTCCAGCTTGAACTTCAAATTTCTTTCTGAGTTCCTGTCTTGAATATTCTAAGTAGATTTACAGTAACCTTATTAGCCAAAATAAAATATGTGTTGTTGGGATAAAAAAAGATACTTGCTAAAACATGAAACACACACACACACACACACACACACACACACACACATATGTATATATATATATATATATATATATATATATATATATATTAAAAATTGCAAAGTAAACAAGAAAGAAAATAGAAAATAGCCTACAGAGTGGTACAATGTCTTTGTCACCTATTCTTAAGACATAGGATTGATATACAGGATGAAGAACTCAAACTATGAAATTCAAAGAAGATTATTTCAATATGTAGACACTTAAACTGAACAGAAAAATTTTAAGTGGAGTAGTACAAATGTGAATAGATATATTTTCAGTTACCTAATATCTTTAGCCATGAGTGAAAGGAAAATCAAAGTGCATTTAGTTTTAAACTCACTTTATTTAGAATGGCTATTATTGAGCAAGTAAGTGAAAAGAACATGATGTTTAGGGAAATTATACCTTATCCACTCTAGGTAGGAATTTAAAGTAATGTTGCCATTATAAATATCTGTGTGGAGCAGCCTCAAAGATCTAGATTCTTATGAACTTGTAAATCCTTTGATATAGCTACTGGACAGGCAACATAGAATGCTGATGCTTGCATATTGATGTTTATTTTGTCACTGCTAATTATTTTTAGTAACTGAATTAACCTAAGATTATTAAAGCAGATGAGTGAGTGAATAAAGTATGACAAATGTAAGCAGCAGTTTGTTATTCATTCATTAAGAAATACAATATCTTGCTGCTTTTCATAAAATTGTGTAGGACTGAAGATCACTGCCAGACTTGGTAAAATAAGTATCACATTTCTTTCATATGTGAATATTAAAAGGATAAAGAGATTATTATGGGCTAACAAGATAATTAGTAAGAAAGGGTATGATTGTTTAGGAAAAAGATGTAAAGACGATTAAATTACTTTGCATACCTAAAGTAAATTGTCACTTTGAAATTATTTTCTAAATTTAATGTATAGTAAATAAATAATACATAACATGAACATACATAGATACATACATACTTGTCACTTGAATGATGATGATTTGAATTGCTTTTTCTTTTGTTTATACTTTACTCTGGATGAATATATCTTACATTCTAAGGAAAACACTTTGAACTGATGGGGATGTAAAGATGGCTCAGACATTAAGAGCACTTGGCTTTTTTCAAGAGAAGAGGGTTTTCAGTCCAAGCACACATACCAGACAGGCTGGTATGCCTCCAACTAGATTCAAGGGATCCAAAAATTCCACCTTGCCTGAGATGCTGTATGTACAGACAATTTAGTACACAGATAGCCACAAATAAAATCTAAACAAATAAATTTGAATATTACAACAATTCTTGAGTTTCAGTTGGAAAGTCACCTGCAGTACCATACTGTCGCAGAAAGTTAGACAGCATGTGATACCAAAGTCAATAACTCCTTAGAATTCTTTCTCATGAAGCCATTGAGCTATGGAATTTTACAGGTTAAGTTTATTCAAAGACAAGTGCTAAGAAATTTCTTTCATTCTTATCCTAAGTGGAGAAACATCTGGAGATGGGTAATTAAAATACAGCATAAAAATTCAGTTGTTTTATTGCCAACATCAGAGAACTGCATACATCATCCATAGTGGCAGAATCTGTAATGACATAATACAGATATTGATAAATCCAGTCACAAAGTTAGAAGTTCTATTAAAGACATAACAGTTATAATTTATAAAGAAACATTGATAACAAAATAAGAGAGAACTTTCTAACAGTTTTTCTTTAAAATTTTGGAGAAAGAATTTGAAACATAGCTTTCATCACAGGATTTTTTTTTAAAAAAAGACATTTGTGAGTGGCAAAGCTGATAAAACACCTACTGTGGAGAATTTTAGTCACTATAGTTTACCTAACATATCAAATAATGATTCCAATATCTGTAAGTTATATAAAGCAATTCTTTGCTATATATTAACCTTCATTCTGTAGCTTTCATAATATGTATTTTATATATAAATTATTTAGTATATATGTCAACCTAGATTTTTCTATATAAGAGAAAAATGGAATATTGACCCACCCTATATTGTCTTATTTCACATTATAAAAATGATATGGTGTTGCACCAAGGAAAATAAATATGTATGTTCACATATATGTATAAGGTAAGATGGAGTATGCTTTCTGTAAACTCTGGAATTAAAGAGAAAGGATGACATTTTTTTCCACAATATACACAGGCACAAAAAGTCTTCTTGTTTTAACTATTACTACTTTTCTGAGTGTTTTTAAATTCTTTTAAGAAAGGTTTAACATAAAGAGACTATTACAACATAATCATTGAAAGCAGTCAAAAATGATTTAATAATGTTATGTACCTTTACTTATATCAAGAGAGTAAATTATACGAACATAAAAAAACAATGGTATAACTAGATTATTTCCTATGAAGCTAAATAATAACAATCTGAAATTGAGACTGTCATAACATTATAGATAATTAAGAAAAAATTAAGGTTAATAATGAGTAATATACTTTAAAATATTTTTACAGCCAGTTAATGAAAATCATAACACATTCTCCAACAGGTTTATTAGTTAATTAATTTATTTACTTACATCCTGGTCATAACTCCAACCCTCCTTTCTTCCCAGTCACATCCTCAGTCCCTCTTACTCTTCCCCACTATTCTTCAGAAAAGAGGAGTTCCACCCCCTTCCCCCAGCTCATCAAGTTCCATCAGGACTGAACAGATCCTCTTCCTCTGTGGCCTGACAAGAGAGTTCCACTAGGGAGAAGTGATGAGAAAACAAGCAAACCAGTGCATGTCAGAGATAGCCCCTGCCACACCTTCTAGGAGACCCATATGAAACCTGAGCCTTTCATCTGCTACATCAGTGTAGGTGGCCTACTTCCAGTCTATGCATGGTAATTGGTTCGTGCTTCAGTCTCCACAAGCCACTTTGGGCCCTGGGTAATTGGCTCTGTTGGTCTTCTGGTGGAGTTCCATCCTCCTCCCATGCTCCACTTTTCCACAAGACTCCCTACATTTTGCTCAAAGTTTGGCTGTGAGTCTCCACATCTGTGTGGGTCTACCGCTGGGTGTAGCCTCTCAGAGAACAGCTACTCTAGGTTCCTGGTTGCAAGAACAGCAGAGTAATCTTAGTAGTGTCATGGGTTGGCTCTGTCCCATAGAGCAGTTCTCACATTGGGCCAAGCATTGGTTGGAAATAAGTGTGAAGAGCAGATCTGAGGTGAGTAGGGGAGGGAGGACAGAGAACCTACAGAGAAGAGAACCTATACATGGGCTAAGGCATCTCTGTGATGAGCTGGAGACATAGGGTATGGGAGGACGTAGGGGAGACTCCAGCTGAGATTCCTAGTAGCAGGGATTCTGGAGACTTCCTCTAACTAGGCAAGACTCCCACTGGAGGAAAGGGAACACCAACTCACCCACAAAAACACCGCCCCAAAACTTATGCTTCCTGCAAGCCTTATAGCGATAAAGATAGAACAGTGACTGAGGGAATTGTTCAACCACTTATACTGCTTCTAAGCTTAGAGAAAAATTGATACACACTGAAATAAAGAAAAAACCCACTTTAAAAGTATCTTTAACTTCTCTTCTACTCCAAATTTTCTTTGACTTTTATGTTTAACTACAAGTATGTAAAACAAAATCAAGAATCAAAAAATAATAATAAAAATCTCTGAAAATCACAACATGTCACATCACAAATCATGACACATTTACAGAGTTAATACATACGTATTTTTTTTTATTAATTTATTCTTGTTACATCTCTATGGTTATCCCTTCCCTTGTATCCTCCCGTTCTTCCCTCCCTCCCATTTTCCCCTTACTCCCCTCCCCTATGACTGTTCCTGAGGGGGATTACCTCCCCCTCTATATGTTCATAGGGTAACAGGTCTCTTCTTGGTAACCTGCTGTCCTTCCTCTGAGTGCCATCAGGTCTCCCCCTCCAGGGGACATGGTCAAAGGTGAGGCACCAGAGTATGTGAGAAAGTAATATCCCACTCTCCACTCTACTGTGGAGAGTGTTCCATCCATTGGCTAGATCTGGGTAGGGGTTTAAGGTTTACCGCCTGTATTGTCCTTGGCTGGTGCCTTAGTTTGAGCGGGACCCCTATGCCCAAATCTGCCTATCATAATGTTCTACTTGTAGGCTTCTAGGACCCTCTGGGTCCTTCTACTTTGCCTTTCTCCCATGATTCTCTCATCTAGAATCCCACTAGAATGTCCTCTCCTCTGTCTCAGTTTCCTGGTAAGTGAAGGCTTTCGTGGGACATGCCCCTTGGGCTAATATGCAGATATAAGTGAGTATATACCATTTGAGTCTTTCTGCTTCTGGGTTAACTCACTCATTATGATCATTTCTAGCTCAATCCATTTATCCACAAATTTCGGGAAGTCCTTGTTTTTAATAGCTGAATAGTATTCCATAGTGTATATGTACCACAGTTTCTTTATCCATTCTTCTATTGAGGGACACTTCGGCTGTTTCCATGTTCTGGCTATTATGAATAAGGCTGCTATGAACATGGTTGAGCAAATTTTCTTGTTGTGTGCTGGAGCATCTTCTGGATATATTCCAAGGAGTGGAATAGCTGGGTCTTGAGGAAGCCCTATTCCCATTTTTCTGAGAAAGCACCAGATAGATTTCCAAAGTGGTTGTACTAGTTTGCATTCCCACCAGCAATGAAGGAGTGTTCCTCTCTCCCCACATCCTCGCCAGCATGTGGTGTCGCTTGAATTTTTGATCTTAGCCATTCTGATGGGTGTAAGATGGAATCTCAGAGTTGTTTTGATTTGCATTTCCCTGATGACTAAGGAGGTTGAGCATTTCTTTAAGTGTTTCTCAGCCATTTGATATTCCTCTGTTGAGAATTCTCTGTTTAGTTCCAAGCCCCATTTCTCGATTGGGTTATTTGGTTTGGTGGTATTTAATTTCTTGAGTTCCTTATATATTTTGGATATTAGACCTTTGTCAGACTTAGGGTTGGTGAAGATCTTTTCCCAGTCTGTAGACTGTCGCTTTGTTCTCTTTACAGTGTCTCCTGCCTTACAGAAGCTTCTCAGCCTCATGAGGTCCCATTTATTAATTGTTGACATTAATGTCTGGGCTGTTGGTGTTCTGAACTTCATATGGAAAAACAAAAAACCCAGAATAGCTAAAACAATCTTGTACAATAAAAGGTGCTCTGGAGGAGTCTCCATACCTGATCTCAAACTGTACTATAAAGCAATAGTAATTAAAACAGCATGGTACTGGCACAGCAACAGGATGGTTGATCAGTGGAATCGAATCGAAGACCCAGATATGAATCCACACACATATGGTCATTTGATTTTTGACAAAGAAGCTAAATCCATTCGATGGAAAAGGGATAGCATCTTCAACAAATGGTGCTGGTCTAACTGGATGTCTATGTGTAAAAAAATGCAACTGGACCCATATTTGTCACCTTGTACAAAACTCAAATCCAAGTGGATTAAAGACCTCAACATAAAACCAGAGACACTAAGTCACTTAGAAGAAAAAATGGGAAAGAGCTTGGAACATATTGGCACAGGAGACAACTTCCTGAACATACGTATTTTTTAAAATAGATGTAAGTATATTTTGTTTTTTAAAATTCCATAATATTGTTATATTTTTTAATTAAATTTTTATATGTAAGTCTTTGTAAATACTAAAGACCAGAATGGACAGTACACCACAATTATAATTAGAGAAATTGAGGAATATTAGCTAAGTTCATAGAAATAGACCTCAAAACAACTATACTAAACAGAATGACACCTAATCTCTGTCACACACTATGCTCAAATTCAGTTCAAAGGATTTTTTTTTATTTAATTGATTTATTCAGATTACATCTAAATTGTTTTTATTTGTTTTTTATTTTATTAATTTATTCATATTACATCTCAGTTGTTAGCCCTCCCTTGTATCCTATTCCTCCCTCCCTCCCGCTTCCTCCCTACTCCCCTCCCCTTTATCTGTGACTGAGGGGGACCTACTCCCCCTATATATGCACTTAGGGTATTGAGTCTCTTCTTGGTAACTTACTATCCTTCGTCTGAGTGCTGCCAGGCCTCCCCATCCAGGGGACGAGGTCAGAATTATTATCATCTTAACTGTATCTTTCTGTTCTTCTCTCCCTCTCTCTTTCAGCCTATTCCTCTCTCTTTGGTCTATGACTGGAGGGGGGACATCCTCCTCCACGATATATTCACAGCCTATCAATTCTCATCCTGGTAGCCTGCTTATCCTTTCTCTGTGTGCCACTAGGTCTCCCCACCAAGGAGAAATGGTCAAATATGGTGCAATGGAGTTCATGTTAGAGTCAGTCCCTGCTCTCTACACAACTGTGGAGAATGTGCTGTCCATTGGCTAGATCTGAATAGGGGTTGAATGCTTACTGTATGTATTGTTCTCAGTTGATGCATTATGTTGAGCTGACCCCCTTGGTCCAGATCAGCTCATAATGATGTTCCTCTTATAGGTTTCTAGGACCCTCTGGATCCTTCTATTTCCCTATTCTCCCATACTTCTCTCACCTAGTGTCCCAATAGGAAGTCCCTGCTTCTATCCCAATCTACTGGTAAGTGAAGACTTTCATGGGACATCCCTTTTGGGCTACTGTCCAACTATAAATGAGTATATACCATGTGAGTCTTTCTGAGTTTGGGTTAACTCACTCACCATGATCACTTCCAGTTCCTTGTTCCAAGGTCTGAAACTTTGAAAGTAAGAGAAGGAACTATGCATAAAGCAATTGAAGATGAAAATATAGGCAAGAATTTTTTGAATGGGACTCCATAGCACTGACCCCTTGCTCAGGCTTCTAGAATAACTGCAACCTTCTAAACGAACATATTTAAAAGCAGGGTTTGTCAAAGTACTTAGCAAATCAACTATATCAGCACGATCTAATTAGAATTGTGTTCACTCAAAAATTAATGTGTAGTAAGTGTGTGTTTTATTCCTATATATAGAAAGGGCCATGGGCAACAATGTAACAAGGAGTAAAGATATGGTTTTGCTGTTAAAACGTGAGTCTGCAACTCTCTTATCTCTCGCCTTTACAAAATGTTTTATGTGACCGTAATTCAGGTTTTGTAGGCAAACTAAGGTGCATGATTTATTGAAAACATATGAAAGTCTGGATAAGAAATCAGTGTGAGTTAATACCATTTATGAATTCCAATTATGTTATTGGTGCCTTTGTACAATGATAATTGTTCTGGTCAATATAAATAACTTTATTTCACTTGTGTATATGGGGCAACAATGTGAAGCACATTGTCTTCAAAGGCTCTAGGAGGCTTATAGCTAATAAATCATGCAATGCTGTCAATAAAAAGCTATAATCTCATAGAAGAAACTCATTTACAATTTAAAAATGTGTTTCCTGTCAAATTGTAATGTTTTCCAATTATATTTATATTACCCTTAAAATTACTAAATTTGATCTTGCACACATATGCATACAGTTTTAAATTTATACTTAATTACTATTTAGCTAATTAAAATTTATATTTAATAGTTTGGGCTTACATTGTCCTTGACTGTTAAACCCCTACCCAGATCTAGCCAATGGACAGGACATTCTCCACAGTTGAGTGGAGAGTGAGGTATGACTTTCACACGTACTCTGGTGCCTCACCTTTGACCATGTCCCCTGGAGGGGGAGATCTGGTGGCACTCAGAGGAAGGACAGCAGACTACCAAGAAGAGACTTGATACCCTATGAGCATATACAGGGGGAGGAAATCCCCCTCAGGCACAATCATAGGGGAGGGGAATAAGGGGAAAATGGGAGGGAGGGAAGAATGGGAGGATACAAGGAATGGGATAACCATTGAGATGTAACAAGAATAAATTAATAAAAAAAATTTTTTAAATTAAAAAAATAAACAGAGAAAGCAAAAAAAAAATCGTTTGGGCTTACTATAACTAATTATGGTATAGTATCAAATATGGGTTTAAGTTATAAACTCAATGAATACTGTAATATTTTAAAAGTATATCTAATATTATTTCAGATATAGGTGGTAACAATTTTAAATTTAAATTTTGTTAATGTGTAACCTAATTACAACTTTAGATTGTTATAATGCACATAACTGTCCAGTTTTCAAACCCACTTATATATATTCCCAGTTTTATATCTGCCAGTACTTGATAATAACTTTATTGGAAAGAATTAGCAAATAGATGTTTTACTGGGAAATAAAATAAAAGACTCACCCAAGAAAGCAAATTAATAATGATGTGAGTGAGTTATCAATAATCATTAGAGAGTTTGCATGTGATTACACTAAATCATGTGGTAGATGCTTTGTGTTGTGATGTAAATTATTCCTGACCTCGTAAAATTAATTTAAATACACAGTTCATTATTATTTAGAAAAATTCTAGGTACGAGTTAAACGCAGTATAGATTATTTAAGTCTCAATATAATGTTTATGTTTGAAAAAGACTAACATTTACTCAAACAATAAAACAGGAAACCAACAGCTCTTGACTTCCCGCAATGGCTAATGCCACCACAAGAGTGAAAATGGCTGCCATGATGCTGCAGATGTATGGCGAACAATTTTCTGAGCTGCAATGGCTAGTGAATACCCCAAATTAGTTCTGAACTAATTGCTATATTTTAAGGCCTCTTTCCACCTTTCCTTTCTTAATATGACTGGTTATTTCTCAACAATGCCACACGTCCACTTTTTCTAATAAATTAATGTTTCAAATGTATGTAATGCTAATTCATTCTAATGTACTTCAATTAAGAAAGTTTATTTATGTATTTCAAAATATTAAATAAATGAAATATGTAATTTTTGTAAATTGTCAGTTTGATTTTACCAACTTACTGTATATTATATAGTAAATCTATATTATATAGTAAATAGTATAGTATATATATTATATATTATATATAATACAGTATATATAGTTATGAAATAAAATAAGAAAGATACCTTAAAGCACAGCTCTCGATGTGTTTGTTTGCCTATTGGTTTTTTTGAGACAGAGTTTCTCTTTGTAGCCGTGGATGTCCTGGACTCACTTTGTAGATGAGGCTGGCCTCAAACTCACAATGATCTATCTGCCTTTGCCTCCCTGAGTTCTGGGATTAATTGTATGAACCACAATGGCCGGTGAGTCTATATTTTTGATGTGATTCAACCATTATATTGGAAATTATCGTGCTATGAAATTAAGATAACAGATATGGCAAAGAGACTCAGTGTCAGCACTACCTAATAATGTATCATTTAATATTTCATGATAATCAGAATAATTTGAAAGTATACTGACCTTTACAAATTCAATCCATAAACAATTTTCTGCATACACAACTTGTTAAGTATGTTGTTTAAGGAAAACAATTATCACATCCAAATTTAATATAAATGCAAAATCCCTATAATATGATGCAACATAAACATTCATAACTTTTTTTGTTGACAGTCTTTGTATATTATCTAGACTGTTCTCAAAGTCATAATTTCCCCATCTCTACTAGGACTACTAGTATGTAATCAATTATCTTGATAGTTTGCATCTTTTCTGGAAGTTTATTTATACTAATGTTATTAGTCTCTTTATACCTTTTACTGAGAATAATAGTAATCTGCCTGTTCTTTGTTTTATTAAGAAGTTTGAGGCAAATTTTTGGATATATAAGTATGTATCATAATTTCCCATCTCCAGGTTTATCTATCTATCTATACATCTATCTATCTTCTTTGGAATATGTAAGTGATATGACTTATTTAAAAGAGCTCTAAAAATGTAGATAGTTTCCCCCTTTTGTATGGACATCTTCTGGCTAAATAAGTTAATAAGTCATTAAGAGGAAAATTGCAAAAATGCCGGAGATAATGATTTCATGTTTGTCAAAATAGAATTGATTCATGGTTTTTGAGACTGAATCTTATTAAAAGTAAACCTATATTTTAGTTTATTGCTACAGTTTAGTGTAGAATAAATGAAATTTATCATTAAACTATATTTATAATATAAAATACAATATAAACTTATATAAGTGAGATAAATAATAAATCCAATTGTCACATAGAAAATTAGTGTGTGTGATTGTCCCATATATATAAATGTTTATATATATATATGTATATGTGTGTGTGTGTGTGTGTGTGTGTGTTCCCCTAAAGAACGCTAATGAAAATCTCAAAAATAAAATAATATAGGTAAAATATATTAAGAAAAAACCTTTCACTGGGTACAAATGAATAAACAAGTCTTAATCTTATAAATTGCCTTTGCAAAATGCTATCTTTTCTCTTACATTTCTAAGTAAAGCTAACAATTCTCCGTCACCTAGGAGACACACTAGGGTAACAGGACAGCAGTGATCTTTGCCTATGATTTGCATACTTTATTACCCTGGCATTTATCGTCGCTGGCCTCATAATGAAGAAATCCTAGATGGGAACAGTAACTTTAGAGAGTCTCTCTCCTGAAACAAGGAAATGTTTCCTAAACTCTTTTTTAATTAAATATATTTTGATTTTAACATAAATTGTGCTTTCTTATAGAGTTTCTTTTTTCTCCATTAATCCTTAATAATTTTCTATCATAGCTTATTCTCACTTCATGTAAGAATAAATTAACACTTCATTAAAATGCATCCAATTATTGATAACAACATTTGCCTTGGAGTAATAATTTTATTGGCATACATTCACCATATATAGTAATGAGTTTCATATCATCATTAACATAGAAATAGATAATGTGCTTTGTGTATATTTCCTCTGCCCTATTCTTCCTTCTTTTATCCATCCTTTTTCACATTTTATGTTTTTATAGGTAATCTAGGATTCAGAAGTGTGAAAAAATTTTACGTTTGTCTTTCTAACTCTGAATTAACTTACCTGAAACTATAAACTTCCATTGCATGCATTTTGCCTGAAAATAACACAATTGTATTCTTTTTCATAACTGACATATATATATATGTGTGTGTGTAATTTTCTTTGTGGATAACTTTGCTGACAGAAGTCAGTTTCAAATTTTCCCTACTATGAACAATGCAGCAGCAAGCATCAAACACGCTGATGTGAGTGTGATATGTTGACTTAGAGTCCTATTAAAAATAACTCCTAAATAGGGGATTTATAGAAAAATTATTTTTAGTTTTGTGAGGAACTCTAATGACTGGTATTTAAAATTATATATTTCACATCCTGATGGCTTTTTACTCACATCTATACACTGTGAGGTTGTCAGGTATCACCAACCATCCATCCCATTTTGTTTTGACATTATAAAACCTAAATTTCTTTTCAAATTTGTATAAAATGGCTTTAAACAAGACAACTATATTATATATCTTTATAAAATGTAAGTGAGAGTGTTCCAACTAATATTATGACTTTTGTTTTGTTTTGTTTTTCTCTGTATAGCCTTGTCTATTCTGCATTCACTTTGTAGACCAGACTGGCCTCAAACTTAGAGAGATCCTACTTCCTCTGCCTCCCTGAGTGCTGGGAGTACAGGCATGCACCACCATGCCCAGTTCATTATGACATTTTTTTTTTTACTAGAAGTGAGTAATTGATCCTGCAGTCTCTTTGGCTCTAGGATCTCCCTATCTGTCAATCTGTTTCTCTCTCTTCACGTTCTGTTTCTCACAAGTGTACACTCTGCTTGGAAAATTTGCTTAGGAGATTCTAGAATTTTTATGAGGCTAGCCCCCAGCCTGCAGAATGCATAGGCAATAACAAATAATTAATGGGAGCCTGCTTCTTCCTTCCCACTTATAAATGTCATAGGCCAATATGCTCTATTATGAGCTAGCGACATAATCAAGTGCCCTGTGGATTAATTAGAATTTTCAACATGAGATTGATATAATGCAGATGTAGGAAAATGGGGATAGATTGTGCTTTCCTGGTAGATTGAATCAAATCACATCTGGTATTTTCCTTAAAGAATACAGAAAAGAACTTGTAGCAGATGGGTAGTTTTGTACCAGGGGATACGTAAATTTTCCTGCATGCAATTTTTCTAAATGCATCTGTGTTCTCTATAGACCAATCAAACAAGCTAACTGTGGATATGCTTTCCACACTTTGCAAGTATGTAATAGTATGCTAACTTTTGCACTGAAACATGAAATTTTGTTGTTATCAGATTACAGTCTTGTCATAGAATATTTGTTTTGGGGAATACACTTCTTCCATTCAAATCTAATAACTCAGACTTCACGATCGTAAAGGTCAAATCTGTTAAGGCCTGTATAGTAGAAAATATTTGCATTTTCTAATGAGTTTCTGGGTAACTACTTACTGCTAAAAGGGAAAAATATAAGAAAAGTACAGGACAATGATAACAGCCATATATGATAAACTTCTTGAAAAGAAAAAAATATTGCAGCTTATAGACAGTCTCTATTGCATATCCAGACCTAAAAAGAACTGTTGCCTTATTTACTATTTCATACGTAAATATTTCTTTGTGTTATATTATAAATTACAGTATATTATCAATATGTAAATACAGGGCTTTCCCCCAAATCTTAAATGATATTCTCTGCTCTGTGTCATCCTTCATGTAACATTGCTTCAAAAAATGATCATATCTGATATTGTTTGTTATTTCACATCTCTCCAGTATAATGTTTCCTACATACTTCACACTTTAATGTATGACGTAGCCATATGTTCATGTTGTTGTGTACATATCATGTCAGTTTTCATTCATTTCTATGTGTGTGCCTACAGAAGCCAAATGCCAATGTTGCTTTCTGTCTCAAAAGACTTGTACCTTGATATTTCAGTGATGGTCTCTGTTGCTGAAACAGGAACTCATTAGTTCAGTTAGGCTTTGTGGACAGTGAGATCCCAGATGCACTTGTTTATGCCTTCTTTTGTGCTAAGGTACAGATGTCCACCATTACCTTTTGGTTTTTATGTTTGTGCTGGAAATCCAGACTCAGGTTGCCTTGTAAAGGAATCGTTTAACTGACTGAAGCATCTCTCCCCACTTTCTATTTTACTTTTAATTTAATGCTGAATTATTTTGTTATTTTAATTAATTAATTGTTTATGTCATTTTTCCTGCATGCATATATAAGCGAATATCTAATCTGGAATTGGAGTTACAGAGCTTTTGTCAGCTGACCCATCTCTTCAGCACCTAGATTACATATTTCTTGTTCATGTGTACAGATGTTATTAGATGGAAGGCCACTACTGTCCTTGACTCACCAATTACTTATCAATAATATACCAGGAATTCAATCACTACAGTTATGACTTATTGTCTGTGATTGTCAATATGTTCGTAATAGATAATTAAGACAACTATAACTTTTATATAATCTATCTTTTGAAATATTGATATCCCATTAGTTCATTTGAAATTTTTAAAATAAGTTTTCAATCCTGAAGAAAGCAGCCATTTTACTGTTTTTCTCCTGTCACCTGTCTCTTTTTCTGAGATACTGTACATATAACACAGATATAGCCTAAATAAAATAGACTGGCCCCAAACTCACCATAACATTAGTATCTGCTTTCTGGTTGCTGTGCTTTAGAGTATGTACCAGCACAGCAGAACTTTAGTGTTTTCAGTGACTGTTGACTGGTGATTCATAAAAGCCACTGTGAATTAAATAACTTTGTTCAATGGAAGCATGAATATGGGATATTACAAATTACATGTAACATTAAAAATTTACTATGTCTCCTCATGTTTTGCAGCTTGTCTGTTTTATCATACAGAAAATTAAAAGTACTACCACATTCATCACTATAAATTTTGACTTTTTTTCTATTTACAACTTATGAATTTACTCTCTACTAAATAACCTAGAACACGTAACTTAACATTTTCAACTTCTCTGAAAATCATATTTGGATAGGGAGGTTGAGTATAAAAATGTGCTTCTTTTTTACTAGTTTTATATCCATTATTGTATATTTTTTTCTCCTTTGAAAGTAAGAGAACTTTTCCGTTGCTTTTTATGTAAATTGTTCCAACATGTCCCTGGTCAGATATTTTCTCATCTCCCATTTGATGGTTTGATTTTTGGAAGACATAAAAATGATCAAAATGAGAAATAAGTGCTGATGATCCTTTCAATTAATGGAGGATATTAAAGGGAGTGAGTCTATGACATACTGTCATCGAGTAATATCAGAAATGACATGTAGAATGTCTCAGTAACATAGCCACCCACACATGAGCCAAACAAGGAGGACATCAATGACCATGTCTAACACCACAGAAAAGAGCTCACAGGGTCGCACCTTACACAAAGAATTTCAGGCAACTGAATAAAGCTATGAGCAGAAAAAGGGATCTCCCCAGGAAAGAGCACACCAACTGCTTGACAGGTGCCAAAGATCAGCCCTGAAAATGTTCATACCAGTAATAACAAATGAACTCAACAGTTTACATTTTGAAACATATATATGCAATTATATATGCACACAATAACAATTATTAACAAAAGAGGCCATGAGTTTGAAGGATAGGAACACTGGTTATATGAGAGGGTTTGGGGAAATAAAAGAGAGAGGGGAGATGGTCTAATTAAAATACAGCCTCAAAATTAAACAGCAGCAGCAATAAAAAAGTACATAGAAAAAATATCCTATACAAGGCAGGAAGATTTTGTGGGGATCACTGCTTTAACTGACACTCAGTTCCACTCAAATGTCCTTATTGCATTTGTCGCAGTTTAGTGTTTGCTAATCCATATTTCAGATTAATAGTAACATAAAACTGGACACTAAAGTCTAGAACCACTGTAGTCCTTGGACAATTTGCCTAATAGTTAGTTGACAACTAGGTAACATTAGGAAAAATTGTAATACATTTTGGGTATAGTAAGACCAGATGCTATAGTAAACAAGTGATCCCACCACACTTGAAATTTTCAGGGAAGTGGATGGAATGAGAAAATATCATCTTGAGAGAGGTAACACAGAAAGGCACACATGGTATATACTCATTTATAAGCAGATATTAGACACATAATACAGGACACCACACTACAGTACACAGACCTATAGAAGCTAAATAACAAGGAGGACCCTAGGGAGAATGCTTAGTTCTCTTTTTTTTTTTCATTTTTTCCTTTATTAATTTATTCTTGTTACATATCAATGGTTATCCCATCCCTTGTATCCTCCTATTCTTCTCTCCCTCCCATTTTCCCCTTATTCCCCTCCCCTATGACTGTTCCTGAGGGGGATTACCTCCCCCTGTATATACTCATAGGGTATCAAGTCTCTTCTTGGTAACCTGCTGTCCTTCCTCTGAGTGCCACCAGGTCTCCCCCTCCAGGGGACATGGTCAAAGGTGAGGCACCAGAGTATGTGAGAAAGTCATATCCCACTCTCCACTCTACTGTGGAGAGTGTTCTGTCCATTGGCTAGATCTGGGTAGGTTTTTAACGTTTACCGCCTGTAGAATGCTTAGTTCTCATTCAAAAGGACAAGTAGAATAGACACCAGAAACAGTTGAAAGAATGAGCAGGAAGGTAGCTTACCGCAGAGGTCCTATGAAAGACTCTACCAAGCAGGGAAGAGAAGCATTATGCTTTTAAGCCTTACAGGTTGTTTATTTTTGGAAGTTCCCATGTAATATTTTCAAACTGAGGTTGGCAATGCATAACAGAAATTGAAGATAGGTATAGATAAATAAGGTTTTAGAAGTCATAATCTGCAGGCAAAGAAGTAGCTTCATTATAAAGATTTATTGCAAGGGTTTTCCCTAGGAAATTATAATTTCTTTTCTGTTGCTTTAATAAACCCACGATCAAAAGTAATGTGAGATAAAGAATTCATTAAATCATAAATGTTGTAGTCCATCATCAGACAACTCATGGCAAGAACTCAAGGCAGGAGCCTGAAGTATAGAGCAGCTTACTACCTTGCTTTCTGAGGTAGCTCTTTCCAAAGATACCCCTGATGAGCTCAGTACATCAATTAGCAATTGATAAAATTACCTCATAAGCACAGTCAGTCTCCTCACATTTGTATCAAATCCAAATTAAAGTTTACCATATTTCATCAATCACTATTGTAAGAATTTGTTAAAAACTTTTATGTTATTTCATAAGTAAGAAAATGATAGCACCCGCCAGACTTTGTAAAGTCTCATGCTGATTCAAGGTCCTTTTATTTTTCATTCTTTACATTTCTTTTCTTTAAATCAAGATTTTTTGTCTATTATTTCTCTATGTATTTGAAATAAATACATACAATCCATAACTTGACTTGTTCTAAGATTGAATCTGCCAAAATCAATGTGCTTAATTTCTGGAAAACTTTTCTGAACCCATTTACTTGTAGCATGTGCTAAGTTACTACACTAAATGCCCTAGAACTTGCTGCCCTATAAGCACTTTCAGGAAGAGTTATGCCAAATTTCAATATGTCAAGCTGTGATTAATCAACTTTGTTCCCCCAAAGATTAAATTACTACTGCAAAAGGTCAATAAATGCTAATGATTGTTATCTGGCCTTAAAGCTATGAACAGAATCCTTAAAAATGATTTAAAAAGGAAAGTCGTTTGGGAAAAAATGATTGGAAATATTAATGAATTTGTTACTTTTATTTTGAAAAACAATTTTATTTATTGCACAATAGAGTTGTCAATGTCATAGTATTTTTCTGTTAAGAAGAATAAAAGCAGTCATATTGAATCAATTTGTCTCTATTCTTATAAAAACATCATTAATGAAAATAAAATTTTAATCTTGTTCAACAATATTAGGTAAATATGTAAGATGTCAGAGATGTGGGCAGTTTCTATAAATATATCTATATAAAAATATCAACAAGACTTGAGATAATTCTTCAGGACATTTTTATCATATATATGTATATGTATACACACACACACACACATATATATATATATATATGGGAATGAATTTGAAAATGGGGAAGAGATATACAGTAAGATTTGATGGTAGAAAAGCCATGGTAAAATGGTATTAAGCTGTATTCTTAAAAATAAAAAAGTAAAAAGAATATAGATGACAATAATTTTAACTTATTATTCTTTAGAGTATGTCCCTAAGAGTTCCAGTCAACAAAAACAAAAAGATCATCAGTATTAAAACTACTTAGGAGAAAGTTATAATAGATAATAAACTATCAACAAATCCTAATAAAATTTTAGGAAATTGTAGTATTTGTTACTTTGCCTAGGTTGGCCTTGCCTTAAGAAACTATGAATTAGATAACTTGTATTAATTATCCCTTTTAATATAGTGTTACAATATTTATATGAAAAGTGAAACAAGTTGTTAATTATTATATTATATTTCATATGCTAGAGAATGAAATTGAAGACAAAGATTCTAAGCATAATGTTTTACATCATGTATGTAAGAAAAGAAAGAAATATCAGAAATTGATACTAGATATAAAACTTTGTTGTAAAAATGTAAGGTGATGTGGATTTCTTAGTAAGAATTTTTTAAGAGTAGTAAGATATTTGCTTAAAGGATATTTACAGAGAATTCTATAATCTATGCTCAGACTGCTGAGCTCATTTTCTATAAAACTTCAATTCATGCAATGTTTACATTGAGATTAAAAACATACTGCTTTCATTTATTCAGAATATTAATACTGAAATGATATATGGGAATTAATATGAAGAAATCTGTGATGAGAAATTTTCTTTGTTGATGTATAATGCTACTGCTTTCATTTAGCATGCATTATTTCATTACATATAAATGAACATTAATGATTCAAGTGAATCAAAAGAAAGAAGGAAGAATCCTGGGCTCTATAGATACAAATGTCTTCATGTTTGGAACATATTTAACCTAGTAATTTTTAGCCTTTTGATTAGGTAATACTAACACATATTTACTGAAAGAAAATCTCTAAAATCTTGAAGCTCCTTAATGTGTGTTTTTGTTCAACACATTGTATGGAATTTCTCACAAATATACACTTGAATTTCTTTCCTATAGCACATTCTGTCTCAGAAAAAAAATGAATGCGCTCCACCTACTCACCTTCACTATTTCCTGTGTGCTACCAAGATCACCGCATTTTCAGCACCAGTATTATCTCTGTCTCTCTGTGCTAGAGTTTATTTATAGTGTCATTCTAAATACACATTTTAATGCAAAATCCATGGACTCAGTGTTCCTTTTTTAATGTATAAGTTATTTATTATAATTTATTAACATTACGTCCCTATAGTTATCACCTCCTTATGTTCCTATTCTTATCCTTTCTCCCTTTTCTGCCTATTTCCCTTCCCGAGATCCCTGATACTGGGAATCCCCCGACTTCAACTCTCTGGCAATAGCCTATTAGGTCTCTTCATGATAGTTTGCATCACCTTTCTCTGCCTTCTCACTAGTCTGTAATGCCAAGGGGCTGTGACTTAATCATGGCCACTACAGTGCATGTCAGAGGTTCAGCAGCAGTCCCGTATCCAACTTCGTGGAGAATCAGCAGTCTGTCAGTTATATCTGAACACAGGCTCTTGGATCTCTGCATGTATCGTCCTTGGCTGATGCATCAGTTTGTGCAGGCCCGGTGTCCAGATCGGGAGCCCTTGATGGTCTCCCAGTACAGCTCCTGCTCCGTCCTGGAGCTTCCCTTCCCTCACTCTTCCCTACAACTCTCAGCGCTTGGCCAGGGTCCAGCTTTGAGTCTCAGTACTGTCCCGACCTCCCACTGGGTGGAGTTTCTCAGAGGACATATATGTTGGGCTAATATCCTTTGTAAGTGAGTATATACCATGCAAGTCTTTCTGGTTCTGGGTTACATCAATGAGGATAATCATTTCTAGTTCCGTCTATTTGCCTGCAAATTTCAAGATTTTCTTGTTTCTAATAGCTATATAGTATACCATTGTCTAAATGAACAACAATTTCTATAGCTATTCTTCAGTTGAGAGACCTCTATGTTGTTTACAGATTCTGCCTATTACAAATAAAGCTGCTGAGGGGGATTTCCTCCCCCTGTATATGCTCATAGGGTATCAAGTCTTTTCTTGGTAACCTGCTATCCTTCCTCTGAGTGCCACCAGGTCTCCCCCTCCAGGAACAGTCATAGGGGAGGGGAATAAGGGGAAAATGGGAGGGAGGGAAGAATGGGAGGATTCAAGGGATGGGATAACCATTGAGATGTAACAAGAATAAATTAATTAAAAATTAAAAAAAATAAAGCTGCTGCGAACATAGTTGAGCCAATGTCCTTCTTATACGGTGGAACATCTATCAGGTATATGTGCAGGAGTGGTATAGCAGGGTCCTGAGGTAGCACTATTTCCAGTTTTCTGAGAAAATGCAAAGTCATTTCTAAAGTGATTATACAAATTTGCCCTCCCACCAGCAATGGAGGAATATTCCCCTATCTCCACATTCTCTCCAGCAAGTGCTGTCACTTCAGTTTTTTATCTTAGCCATTTTGATAGGTTTAAGATGGAATCTCAGATTCAATTTGATTTGCATTTCATTCATGACTAGGGACATGGAACATTTCTTTAATAGTTTCTCATCCATTCGATATTCCTCTGTTGATAATTATCTGTTTAGCTCTGTACCTCATTTTTAAATTGCATTATTTGGTTTAGTGGTGTTTAATTTCTTGAGTTCTTTATATTCTTTAGATATGAGCCCTTTGTTGGATAATTGGTTGGTGAAGATCTTTTTCCAGTCTGTAGGCTGATGCTTTGCTCTGCTAACAGTGTCCTTTGCCTTACAGAGCTTTTTAGTTACATGAGACCCATTTATTAATTGTTGACCTTAGAGCCTAAATTATTGGTGTTCTGTTCAGGAAGCTGTCTCCTTTGTCAATGACTTCTAGGCTGTTTCCCACTTTTTCTTCTAATGGATTTAGTTTGTCTGTTTTTATGTTTAGGTTGTTAATCCCCTCTGACTTTAGTTTTGTGCAGGATGATAAATATGGATCTATTTGCATTTTTCTACAGGAAGACATCCATTTAGACCAGCACCATTTGTTAAAGATGCTGTCTTTTTTCCTTTGTATAGTTTTGGCTTTTTTCTCAAAAATCAAATGTCTATAGGTGTGTGGATTTATTTCTGGGCCTTCAGTTGGATTCCACTGATCAACGGGCCTATTTCTATGCTAGTACCATGCTGTTTTTATTACTGTTCTTCTAGAATGCAATGTGACATCACGGATGGAGATTCATTTGCAAGATCTTGTACAGGGTTCTTTTATCTATTCTGTTTTATTTTTGTTTGTTTGTTTTTCCATATGAAGTGGAAAATTGGTCTTAAAAGTCTGTAAAAATTATATAGGTATTTTAATAGGTACTGCATTGAATCTGTAGATTGCTTTTTGGTAAGATGGCCATTTTTATTATGTTGATTTTCCCAATTCATGAGCATAGGAGATCTTTTCATTTTCTACAATTTCTTTCTTCATAGACTTGTAGCTTTTTTCATATAAATATTTCCCTTGCTTTGTTATAGCTACACCAGGATACTTTATATTATTAGTGGTTATCAATAGTTTTGTTACACAAACACACAAACACACACACACACACACACACACACAACCACACACACACACACACACGCTGCTAAGTCCAGTTTTGTTGCTCACATAAATGTGTGCTTTCAGGTATGAGCTCTAAGGGAGCTCATCGCTAAAAAGAATGATTCTTGCTCTCTTAGTTGACATTAATTACCTGCATATCTTCATTTATAGATAGAATGAATGGGATTTTCCCAATCCACTATAAAATATATGTTGGCATTTCATTATGTATGTTTCATTTTTATTATTAATATTTCAGAAGTGTAATTACCTTGTCATTTATAGAAGATGCAGTCTTGCAGTGGATTTCCTGGTCCTCTAGACTTATAATCACTATAACTACACATAAGAGGCTTATGTGTAGATGTTGTGTTGTAGATGTACCCATTGGGGCTGGCCACCAATGGTCAATTGTTCTCTGATTTTTAACAAATTGAGTGTTACTATGATGGTCTGCTTCTGTTGGGGGTTGGTATTTCGCTACATATTCTAATTCTAATTACTGCTCCATAATTTCTGGTTGTTCCCAAGAAGAGAACATTCACATGTTCACCTGTCTTGGCTGTGTAAACCTTGCTCTACCTAATTTAAAGTTGATTGGTTAATGAACATACTGAAGTCTGTGACTGAGCAGAAGAGAAGTAGTGCAAGCTTAGGTTCCGAGGCTTGGGATATAAGGGGTACCACAAATCCAGGTGGGAGAGGAGAGAGGAAGCCAACCAAATATGTAGCAGGAAGAGAGAGACCTGAAGAGAAGGTAGTCGCCATGGGGCAGTATGGACCGTGTGCACATGGCCATGAGTGATGGCCTGATAGAACAAAACCAGCTCCAACAGGAATGATTAAGGCAAGTAACATGGAATGTATAGGTAGAAAATAGCAATTTGATACCTGCCTGTCACAGACATGACTCTAAGTCATAGAGGCTTGCTTGACAAAGCTCCAGAGACCTCTGACTGTCTAGCATTATCTCTAGACATCCAGAACAGCTGTTGATGCTTTGCTTGACAAAGTTCCAAAGATCTCCAGCTGATCACCACTGCCCTTAAATATTATGTGTGATCCAGGTGTAATTTTCTCTAGAAATCTGCTTTTTCTCTTAAAACTTTACCTTTTCTCTTTAATTCTCAGCCCTAAGAAAGTTCATACAGGGAAAATTTTTCCCACAAAAAATGTTGAAAGAGGTCATCTGACCAAAGGCTTGAGACAGTGAAAGAATTTTTTGTTCTGACTGTGACCACCAAGCAGAAACTGCATGAATGAAAGTTAAAACCTTGACATAACAATACCAGGATAGATACTGTTACCTGTGTAAAAGTTTTGAGGTTTTTTTGGAATGTCATGCTTTACAGATTCTTTAAAATAAAGGACCCATTGGTAGGTAATATAGTCTTGGAGAGCATACCTGTTGGTTTGGGACTTGTAGTAAGTCAAATTTTTCTTTATTATAAAACATTTAGCATAAGCTATGTTGCTATGACAATCTTGTAAACACAATGGCTTTAGCCTGGGGAAATTTATGAATAAACTTTCCCAAATATTGTTTAAGAAATAATAATCAGGTTATGCTGACCATTGCTTGGAAATTGATTGATTTTTACTGTATGCTTTATTGTAGGTTATAGAGAATTTTATCTATTTCCTTGTTATGCTGTTCTCTCATCCTCTCCTCAACAACTAGTTCCTCTAGCTAGTTGTTCAACCACAGGTTGTTTTCCCTTGACCAGCTGTTCACTGGCTGCTCAGTTCTCCCTCCCATGCATCCACCTCACTTCTCTCCTTTTCACTGTTCTAAGAGCTGGTCTATGGGAGCAGCACCTGCCTAGTTACTGCACTCTAAGGCCTTTATAAATCAAAGTGGTCTGTATCTCGATTATTTTGTAGGTAGCCAGGGTAGAGAACACTAGAGTCAAATATAATTTTCTACAACATCCATCTGTTGGATAATAATAATCTGACAAAAATACTTTTTAAAAAATTTTTAAATTTTATTTAATTAATTTATTCTTATTACATCTCAATGGTTATTCAGAGGAAAAATAGCAGGCTACCAAGAAGAGACTTGATACCCTATGAGTAGATAAAGGGGGAGGAAGTCCCCCTCAGATAAAAATACTTTTAAAAATTAAAAAAAAAATCTTAAATGAGGAATAAAATGTTTATAATGTTCCACTAGATCTTAGGTCAATACATTATTATTATTTTCTTATAATTTTATCTCGAGAGATCTGGCTTTGAGCAATGAAAAATTTAAATATAACACCAATGGCAGGGAATCTCTACTAGCATCTAAACAAAAGTGTTTAGAAGAGAAAAGCCGATGATCCTCACAGAACAACTTCTCCACAGGAGGATGATCCATTTGCATGGTATCAAGCTTGAGAAACCCTCTCTAAATGAAGTCAATGTCACAACTCCCAGGGCATCATTTTTTTTTTTTAATTTCCCACCCTATTCTTCATCCTGTACATATCGTCATCCTTTCTTTGTCTTTTTCTGAGGCATTCCAGGGAGATTTTGAAATTCAGATCAATGAAGTAGTTCTTCCCTCTGCTTAGAATATTGATTACTCAATTAAATAAGTATTCATTCTTTCACCAAATGCCACCTTCTCCATAAGGCTAAAAATCACATGTTTAGAATCACCAATAGTGTTTAGTCCCAGACCTTCAGGTATAATTTGAAGTTCTCATTAATTTTGTTCATAATCCTTAACATCTTTATAGATGTAACATATATTCATTGTTGTGATTATTGATTTTCTCTACTCCCCTAACACATGGAACACCCTGAAGAAAGACATCTGTGTTAGCTTGATTCTGAATTTTTATCAAAAAATCTGACATAAGCAAAAACTATATACATACTTTTTCCACTTAACTAGTGAGATGTTCACTTCTTTATACTCTATTTAAAGAAAATTCCAGTACGTATTTTGCTAGCTTGAGTGGAAAGGGTGGCAGTGTTTCTCATCCACGTGTATTGGTGATGCATATGGCTAAAATATATATACTTAACTTTTTGTTTGCTTTCATTTATCCTTGTTTGGAGATGAATTCATTAAAAATAACTTAAAAGTTTTGCATTTTCTATTTTCTAAATGGTGGCAGTGTAGGTAATATGAAGAATATTAATACAAGAGGATCATTAACTTCTTAAACAAATAGGATTAGAACCCAAACCCATTCATTCATTCTCAGAATAGTTAGGGCTAACATGTCCTAAAACAATTGTCTCAAATCTGTCCATTTACATATTTATATCTCAGTAAAACAGAGCAATGTAGGTCACTACTTCTACAGCAGGGAACAAGAGTCTGGATACTGGAGACTGATTAGCTGCTAGGCTGTGCTTGTTAACATGCAGACCCTTGAGTGAAGATTACATTTGCATATTTCTTTTCTTGTCCTGGATGACACACATTTCTCTTTGCCTGCCTAATACTATTATCATGTTTGAACATTCTTGTCCTGGGAATTAATTTTTCGCAGGTCTTTCTGATTTGCTCCAATTCTTCATTCTACTTTTGATTCTTTTTAAATTTATGCCTATATAATTCTGTCATTAGTCAGTTAATTGTTCAAAAACCACTGTCTTTGATGTTCTTTTTATAAGTTTTTACTTTGGGTTTAACTCCACAGAGAACATGTAGTTAGGATTTGACCATGGAATGCTGTTCTGTTTTTAATATTTATGAATTTCATTGTTCCCAAGTTCTATTTCATGAGGCATGTTTATTGTCTTAAACATTTAAAAGTTTATTTCACACATTTTAAGCTTTTGATTGCACTTAGATTAAATATAACTTAGAAACAGCATTAATTATAATATGCATAACTCCTAACAAGTATGTGTGCATCGGTTTATTACATGAATATATAGGCAATGACTTTCAACAAGGTATGTGTATGTATAAAGGTAAGTATACAATATATAAATGAAGGATTACACTTCAGTGAGGGCTTTCAAGAAAACAACAAGCATAAAATGTGAAAAAGAGTGGGTAACTCTTCAAAACTCAGACATATTTATTTTAAAGAATAGAAAATAGTAAATACAAAGTTAAAGGAGATTTTTCTGGACTTATAATATACACTGACACACTCATCCTACATTCAGTAGAAAGAGCAAGTTATAGATTCTCTCTAAAAACAATATATTTAGTCCTTTTGACCACTATATTAAATGGAAACTAAAAACAATAGTCATAGCATAGAGGGCACTAGACTCTTTTGCTTTTGATACTACCCCTGACTATGACTATCTTTAATTCTTTTCACTCTGAGAGCACAGAAATGTTCCCTTTCAAAGACTATTCTGAAGAATAAAGTAGAAAAACTCTCTGTCCATTGATATTAACAATAGATTGGGAGATACCTACATAATCAATATTTCTTGAAGAAAAGATAAGAGCAATCATGGACTTTCAGAAATCATTACTTTGATTTTGTCAAGAACTCAGTTACAAAAGGCATAAGCCCAAGAAAAAGTGAATACAATTATGTCAAGTGTCTTAATAACTATGATATTTCAAACATAAGAGAAACCCTATAGGCTACACAATGGGGAAATATTGATTGCAAAGAACACTGAGCAGAAAGTAAATTTAACATTAGCACTATATGGAACTGGAACAACAGATTTGTATTTGTTATTAGGAACTCTTGAGCTTCTATCCTTGCTTCTTTAACCCTTTCAGCACCAAACACATACAGTATTTGTTTACTTAATAAATATTGCTCAAAATTTTATCTGCAACTCTTTAAAATAAATGATGTCACTGAGTTCATGATATTGTGATACATGAATGTAACTACTGAAATGAAACTAATATTTCCAATGAAGCATTCAGATATTGGGTGACATCTACCTGTGAACTGTCTCTTAGTGCTTGTCTTGTCCTTGTTTATGCTTTAATGGTACATGACTCTTTGCTTTCAGAATTTATCATCTAAATCAGAAGAGATGGACAGGAAATATCAAGCTTATGTCCTATTTCCTATTTCATATTAAGGAACTATATATTTTATCTGAAGAAAGTAATTGTTATTTATGTGAAAATTTCATTCCAGCTAGTATGTATGTGTATATATGTATACATACATATATACACATATATTTCTCACATATATGGCATATTTTGGGATTATTCTTGATAATTTGCAGGTTTCTCTTGGGAGATCGTGCATTCTTTGGGTTTTCAAGTCTGATTTATTAGAAACATAGAAAAAGAAAATCCGTAAATTAGCTATTTTTGACACCTAGACTTTAAATTACTAGACCTGAAACATCTGTACATAGGAAGTCTGAGTCAACCCACCAGGAAAAGAATAGCTAAAAAACTTCATTATGATCATGAAAATGTGTAATTGATGAAAAAGTACTTATTAGTTTCAATGCTTGCTCCAATGATTCTAGAATAAATTACATTAAGAATTATGGGTACTGGGTGCACATTTAAATACTATTTTATTTGTGTATATTGAAGTGTTTTTTTCTTATTTCCTTGCTATATTATTTAATGCACCTTAGTTATAATTTACTGTGAATCTCAGTAGATGAGCTGCTGACAATATTACTAGAAATGCATATCTTTTGAAGTGTTATGGCTACAGGAATGTGTACATGCCTGTGCCAAAGTAAGTACATGAAAGACTGAGAGATAGCTTAACAGATAAAATGCAGGTTGTGTTTTCACTAAATTTGGATGATTATTACTGTGGAACCCATCAGTCTTTTTACATTCTTTTTTTTTTTTTTACACATTTGTATTGAAAATTAAAAATAATTCCTATTACATCTCATTTTCTATCCCATCCCATGCATCCTCCCATTCCTCCCTCCCTCCCACTTTCACCCCAATCCCCCTTCCCTATAACTGTGGCTGTGGGGGACCTCCTCCCCCTGAATATGGTGCTAGGGTATCAAGTCTTTTCTTGGTAGTCCTCTATCCTTCTTCCGAGTGCCATTGGGCCTCCCCCACAAAGGGACATGGCCAAATATGGGGCACCAGAGATCCTGTGAAAGTCAGTCCCCAGTCTCCACTTAGCTGTGGAGAATGTTCTGTCCCTTGGCTAGATCTGGGTAGGGGTTTGATGACGACTGCCCGTTTTGTCCATGGTTGGTGCCTTAGATCAAGCAGAATCCCTGGGCTCAGATCTAGCCATCATAATGTTCTTCTTGTAGGTTTCTAGGACCCTCTGGGTCCCCCTACTTGCCTATCCTCTATATTTTCCTCATCTAGAGTCTCAATAGGATGTCCTCACCTCTATCCCCGTTTCCTGGTAGGTGCAGACTTTCATGGGACCTGTCCCTTGGGCTAGTGTCCGGTAATAAGTGAGTATATACCATTTGACTCTTTCTGCTTCTGGGTTAGCTCACTCATTATGATCATTTCTAGTTCAATCCATTTGTCCACAAATTTTGGAAAATCCTTGTTTTTAATAGCTGAGTAATATTCCATCGTGTATATGTACCACAGTTTCTTTATCCATTCTTCTACTGAGGGGCACTTAGGCTGTTTCCATGTTCTGGCGATTATGAATAAGGCTGCTATGAACATGGTTGAGCAAATTTTCTTGTTGTGTGCTGGAGCATCTTCTGGGTATACTCCTAGGAGTGGAATAGCTGGGTCTTGAGGAAGCCCTATTCCCGTTTTTCTGAGATAGCACCAGATAGATTTCCAAAGTGGCTGTACTAGTTTGCATTCCCACCAGCAATGAAGGAGTGTTCCTCTCTCTCCACATCCTCGCCAGCATGTGTTGTCACTTGAATGTTTGATTTTAGCCATTCTGATGGGTGTAAGATGGAATCTCAGAGTTGTTTTGATTTGCATTTCTCTGATGACTAGAGATGTTGAGCATTTCTTTAAGTGTGTCTCAGCCATTTGATATTCCTCTGTTGAGAATTCTCTGTTTAATTCTGAGCCCCATTTCTCAATTGGGTTATTTGGTTTGGTGGCATTTAATTTTTTGAGTTCTTTATAAAGTTTGGATATTAGACCTTTGTCAGATGCAGGGTTGGTGAAGATCTTTTCCCAGTTTGTAGGCTGTCGCTTTGTTCTTTTGACAGTGTCTCCAGCCTTACAGAAGCTTCTCAGCCTCATGAGGTCCCATTTATTAATTGTTGACCTTAAGGCCTGGGCTGTTGGTGTTCTGTTCAGGAAGTTGTCTCCTGTGCCGATGTGTTCCAGGCTCTTCCCCACCTTTTCTTCTAACTGATTTAGTGTCTCTGGTTTTATATTGAGGTCTTTAATCCATTTGGACTTGAGTTTTGTGCATGGTGACAAGTATGGGTCCAATTGCATTTTTCTACATGTAGAAATCCAGTTAGACCAGCACCATTTGTTGAAGATGCTGTCCTTTTTCCATTGAATAGATGTGGCTTCTTTGTCGAAAATCAAGTGACTATATGTGTGTGGATTCATATCTGGGTCTTCAATTCGATTCCATTGATCAACCAGCCTATTGCTGTGCCAGTACCATGCTGTTTTAAGTACTATTGCTCTATAGTACAGCTTGAGATCAGGTATGGAGATTCCTCCTGAGGATCTTTTATTGTATAAGATTGTTTTAGCTATTCTGGGTTTTTTGTTTTTCCATATAAAGTTGAGAATTGACCTTTCAATGTCTTTAAAAAATTGTGTAGGTATTTTGATAGGGATTGCATTGAATCTGTAAATTGCTTTTGGTAAAATGGCCATTTTTACTATGTTGATTCTCCCGATCCACGAACAGGGGAGATCCCTCCATCTTCTCAAGTCACCTTCAATCTCTTTCTTTAGGGACTTAAAGTTTTTTTCAAACAAGTCTTTCACTTGTTTGGTTAGAGTTACTCCTAGATATTTTAACTTGCTTGTGGCTAATGTGAAGGGTGTAGATTTCCTAATTTCTTCCTCTGTATGATTGTCATTTGTATATAGGAAGGCTACTGATTTTTTTGAGTTAATTTTGTACCCAGCCAGTTTGCTGAACGTGCTTATCAACTGAAGGAGTTCTCTGGTGGAATTTTGGGGGTCACTTATGTACACTATCATATCATCTGCAAATAGGGATAGTTTGACTTCTTCCTTTCCCATTTGGATGCCCTTGATCTCCTTGTGTTGTCTTATTGCTCTGGCTAGGACTTCAAGGACTATATTGAAGAGATATGGAGAAAGTGGGCAGCCTTGTCTGGTCCCTGATTTTAGATGAATTTCCTTGAGTATCTTTCCATTTAATTTGATTCTGGCTATTGGCTTGCTGTATATCGCCTTTATTATGTTTAGGAATGTATACATTCTTATTTTTAAAAAGAATGCAGTAATAGGAGTGGAAGTGGATTGCATTCAGTGCTTATGGGCATTTTCTGGATAGCCATGAATATTAGAGTTTAGATCATAGCAAGTAGCTATGTAATAGGCTGGACATGCCCAAAACCTCTCCATAAGAGATCTATTCTGTCTTCTGGTCTCTGCATGTACAAAGGTATGCATAATCACTTACACATATGCATGCACACAAATAAATGATAGATATATTGAATAATACATGATAGGTAAAAGGAAATCAGTAATACGGTATTCTGACATCTCAACTCAGAATAAGAGATGCGTTCTCTTTAAATCTGTATTTGCTTGATTGACAAAGTACTTTAAATATAATAATGAGTGCCTGTTGAGTATTTAGCTGCTGCGAAAAACCTGGTAAGTAAATATTATTTTTGTTTTACAATTGCATTCAGATTTTACGCAATGATGTTCTTTTTCTTGGCAATTAAATTAGTGTCAAATGAAGAACTCAGAAATCACACTAAACTTTTCAAACAAAAAGGAAATAACGTAGGATATTTTCACAGCGTTGTTAGTTAGGCAGGGCATGACGTTTATCAGCAGGCAACAGGAGGCCCAGCTACGGGCAGGAGGAGTGGACCCTGTGTCAACTGGCTGGCTATGAAAAGATTCTGTCCTACAGCAGAGCTGCTCTGAGGGCTCTTATCTACTCTACTCATCTCTGTTTCATATCTGTGCACTCACAAATGTCTTCCAGTTTCCACCAAGTCGAAGACTGTATATGTAACATACTCTTCTCTAAGAAGTACTATGATAAGCTCAAAAGGGCTAAAATCTAAGAGGAAGCCAATAGCCACATAAAATATATTGCAATTTCTAGTAAATAATATTAGATTTTGTTTTTTTTTAATATTTTTTTATTTTTATATATACATTTATATTATTACACATATATACAATGAACTACCTACAGCAAGAAGAACCATGACACGATCAGGAATTATATAAATGTTATACTCTCAGTGTTTTGGCTATTGGTGTTTAGCAAGCTAGAAGACAACATCTTTCCTATATTGGTGCATCTAAAATCCTGAATGTAAATCAGTATCTATTATGTCTTGTCATAATCAACTTAAAACATCTATGTAGACCTGAAAGCATCTTAAGCTCTAAAAAACTAAGTTTAATTGTAAAACTAAACTGTCTAGTCTTTAACCGCATCAGAGATTTGAGAAGAAATAAAATTAATTACCTGAGTATACAGGGAGTTTTGGTTAGCAGCTTCCAAATGAGAAGATGACAGAGACAGTTTGCCTCCTGAACAGTCACCTACAACTCTCTATAACCGTGCATCATTTTCAGCCTCCTGGTCCAATATATTTGACAGACATACTTCTCTGTAAATTGGGAGTAATTCTACCTCAAGACCCAGCCCTACCACTCCTGGGAACATACCTCAAAGATGTTCTACAATACAACAAGGACAACTATGTTCACAGCTGCTTTATTTGTAATATACAGAATCTGAAAACAACCTAGATGTCCCTCAACTGAAGAATAGATAAAGAAATTGTGGTTCCATTTATACATTGGAATACTATTCAGCTATTAAAAACAAGGAAATCTTGAAATTTATAGGCAAATGGGTAGAACTAGAAAAGATCATCCTGAGTGAGGTAACTCAGACCCAGAAAGACACACATGGTATATGTTCACTCATAAATGGATATTAAACTGATTACAATTTAAAGATATGATTCACATGTCCTTTTTTTTTGTTTGTTCTAGTAGAAACACATCTTAGTAGCCACATAGCACAGGATAATATCACTACAATACACAGACCTAAAGAAGCTAAATAAAAAGGTGGATCCTAGGAATACTTCTTAATTCTCATTCAGAAGGGCAAATAGATTAGATGCTAGTGGTGGCTGAAGAGAAGAACAGGATGGAGTCTGCCATAGAGGTCCTCTGGGTCCACTTCACCCAGTGGGGGATCCAAGCAGATGCTAAAACTCACAACCAAACGTTGGGATGGATCACAAGGTGTCTTAAGGAAGAGTTGGGATATAGAAGAACCTAGCGGGGGCAGGAGATCTACAGGGAGACCACTGCTGGGGGTGCTGCAAAGATGGATGGACCAACCAAGGATCACGCTAGGTGAGAACCTGGACCCTCTTCTCGGATGTAGTAGATAGATAGGCAGCACAGTCTGCTTGTGGGGCCCAAAATATAGGGAGCAGGGGCATACTTCTGACATGGAACATCTCCCCCTGGCGGCGCGGCCTTGCCAGGCCACAGAGGAAGAGGAAATAGGCAAGTCCAGATGAGACTTGATAGTCAGAGCTCAGGTGAAAGCAGAGTTGGGCTCCCTCTTTCTGAGGACTAGGGGAAGGAGGGGAGAGAGAAGGAGGGAGGGAGGGACGAGTGAAGGATAGTGGGATCAGATGCAACAAGGAGGGAGGTTACAATCGGGATGTAAAGTGAGAAAATTAAAAATTAAAAAAGAAACATCTCTTCAGTATGTCACATAGAAGACATCGAAATATACCGTTACAACCTCGATTTATTTCTAAATTGTATCAAAGTTACCTAGCCTTCTACATATCTAGGTCCCCCTCTCCCATCTCAACAGATGCTTTTGACTGTGATGCCTAAAATGAATACTGAAAAAAAAAATAAAGCGCTCAGAAGGAAAGAATTTTACATCATGAGTAACTTTTATTTTCCATGCATTGACTGTAAATAAATGATTTCTGTGAGTGTTCAGCACCTCAGCTTTCTCCTAGAAATAGGAGAATTTTATCTAATTTTTCACTGCATATAAAAGCACATTACCTCCTAGGAACCACTTTCTTAGTTTAAACTATAATCAGTAAAAATTAAAATAGAGTAATTTTTCCTCCCCCTTTTTGACTCTATTTACATACAAATATTTTGTTTCTTGTATGCTGAAAATGAATGCTTATCCAATTTGTTCAGATATGTTTGTTGAATATTTATACAAGCTTACTCATTTTCCTATTCATGTTGTTTATTTTTACATCATTTTTTCAGTTTAATATTTGTATTTAATATTATATTGAAAATACTTTAGGAATAAAAATATAATCTTAATTTTGTTTTATTTTGCCTATTTTCTATTTCTTTCTCTCTCTCATAGTACTTTTTTAATAAGTATTTTTCATGGCATAATGATTTTGTTACTTGAACTTAGTTAAGGGATATACAGGCATATTCCTGATCAGTTAGTTTCAAGTTTTATTACATTTTTTGTTTGCCTATGTGCAATATATATATATATATATATATATAATGTTACAAAATACATTAAAGTTGAAATTGTTTAAAGGTTTAAAAATGTTCATATACATGCATGGGTCTAATTTCTGAATAAACATTACCCCTTTTTAATCTACGGCTTTCAGTAACTTAACCAACACATTCAGGACATCATATTTACATTAAATAATGACTGCATTTTGCTTACACAGACCTAATTATTAATATATGTTGAGGAAAAAGGCTTTGTCCACTAATTCTTTCTAATTTTTGTCATATTACCTTTATTTTGAAACTATAGTCCTCAAATTAAGTTATGCATAGACTTGTGCTGATATTGCTGCATATTTTCTAACTTTTGGATCTGCCGTATTTAATTGCAGTAAAATTGACTTTTAAGGTTTTGTTCAGAAATAATCTGTATCTAAAAATTCTTGCATCATCCTATATACAAGGCCGTTGTTCTTCCACAAGATTTTCTTTATGGTCAACCGCTAGTAACAAATATGAAAATTTGTACAAGTGTAGGATATTGATTTTCAGTGTCTTAGAAGTTATTGCATATTACTGATACTTGAATGAACTGTATGGCACAGTGAAGTATTACAAGAAAAATATTATAAAACAAATGTAAAGACACACATATTAAATTATTCAGTTTATTAAGTTCCTACATAGTATATAGCCTTGCATAGACGTTTGATGACTTCAGAGTAATTTTTAATTTTCCCTTGTTTCCTTTGCTTGAAACACTAAACTCTAAAACCAAGAATATTCTTGTAATGCTATTCTTATTACAACTTCATGTAAATTTGTTACCCAACAGCACACTAGAATGTTTTAGTCTGTTTACTGCTTTCCCAAATGAATTCATTCATTCATTTATTCATTTAATGTATTTATTTTTGTTGTGAAAAAGTATTATTTTCTTGTGGCATATTTACTAAATATGCAATCCACTACATCGCTGTTGTCATTTATCACATCCTTAGGATGACAGCGATCCACATTACAGTCTACACACTGTACAATAATCAGGATTTCCTTAGGATTTCCAGAAAATTCTCTGGTTCTACACCAGTACTGCATCTTCTGGACAATATTTATAATATCAACAAAAGAGATCTTCCACTATGCTAATGTTTTCCATTTTCTTTCTGTCTCTTGCTGACTCCCTCAGGGTTTTAATGATCTGGACAGAGGCACAGAGGACCACCTCAAACCTGGTCTGTCTGTTCTGAGTGTCTGATTTCACTGTGTTCCTCAGATCTTTTTTTTTTTCCTCCTTTATTAATTTATTCTTGTTACATCTCAATGGTTATCCCATCCCTTGTATCCTCCCATTCTTCCCTCCCTCCCAATTTCCCCTTATTCCCCTCCCCTATGACTGTTCCTGAGGGGGATTACCTCCCCCTCTATATGATCATAGGGTATCAAGTCTCTTCTTGGTAACTTGCTGTCCTTCCTCTGAGTGCCACCAGGGTTCCTCAGATCTTTCCAATCACAGGTTGTCTTGGTGATATCCATCACCAATTCTTTTAGAGTCTGACCCAGGATACTAAAGTTTGGGCCCAAGGAAGCCATGTGTCAGCTGTACCTCAGGTACACATTGATGTCCTTGGGTTAGAACTTGGCTGGCAACTTAGAAGCAAACTTTTTGGTGTCAGATGCACTCATATTCTGGATAACTGAAGAAAGTTGCATTATAGCATTCTCAGAGCTAAAATTCAAAATGGGAACTGCTTTTTAAATTCCTGGATATTATTTTACAGATTCTTATGTTTATGTGATTATTAGAAAAGTATATAACAATCTCCCAATCTGACCTTGTTTAGCTATATAATATATTACCTTTATAATTACTATATTAGATGAAGCCTCATTTCTCTTCTGCTAAGATTAGCATCAGTTTAGTGAACGAAGATGATTTACAGTTATGCCATAAAAATGGTTTGTTATTGACACTTAATTTTGGAACAGAAAGACTGAAAACATTTGGCATGTGTTCTCTTTTATTCAAAAACAAGTGTTTATGGGATACTTTTAAAAAATGCACAGAGTGAGTAGAATATATCTATAATATATTGACATCATATTTTTCACATTTTATTATTCAGTATTCTGAATGTTTTATATAAATACCATTACAACACAAATTTAGAAAATTGTGCAAAAATACTATAAGACTTGAATTAATCAACTTTCAAATAAATTACTTACTTAAGGCAAAAACTATACTCTAACAAGTAGTTTTAATATGCCTGTAGTAAGTGCTTCTTTGATATGTTTGAGTACATTATGAAATCTGAAACTTTACATTTGCTAATTTTAAGGCAGTTTGTGTTTTACTCCAAAGCAGAGAAGAAAATGGTAATTTGCTTTAACTTCATTGTACTCAACACTTCTCTGATGTGCAATAGATAGAGCATAAAAGCATGATTACTCATGTACTAAATAAAGTGTGTTTAATTACAAATTTTAGTTACTGACCTCAAAACAATTATAGTCCTCAGTTGAGTGTAATTTTCTTGCTAATTACCTGAATAAATTACTATGCATACTCTACACTGCTTTTTGATTTCCCTTTCCTATTGTTTGCTCCCAAACCTGACAGTCAGCACTCTCAACAAGCTTTCATTGTAAGCATTTCAGTTTCTTTGATGGAAATGAATAGTTTGATGTGATTTTATTCTGTTCACTGACAAGTGGTAAAATAAAAAATGACCATCACTCTCCAGAAGCCATTATGTCCTGCCTATTTTTTTTTCTTGTACAAATATCCAGAAATGAGGATTAAAAAAAAAATAACAAGAATTTATTTCAAAGCTTAGCAAATAAATATAAACCAAAGTACTTATAAGTTGGCTTTGTACTTACGGGGTAGATGCATACTTTTTTTTTCAAGTAAATTTTTCTAAAATGTGATGGAAAATGACATGTCATTTAGTTTAAGTGTGATAATAACATTCATTTAGAAGATTATTCCTCGGGGATGTTAGAAGGACTTATCTCCAAAAATCCCTGCCTCAAAAGATAAGAAACATTACTTCAAGTAATATGGATTATTTCGTACCAATCTGCTTGTCATTTTATAACTTGAGAGATGAGAATATAATGACAGCTTAGTGGTCTCTAAACAGATATTTTAAATGTAAAATCGAGGAAATTTTAGCCTATGGAATTATTTTTGGGTTTTTTATTATAATAATATGATTAATTATCTGAAAAGTTTACATAGACCTAAAAAATCTTTAGATATGATCCCTTGCCAAGGCAGCTGTGTTGCTGGATTAAAATACCTCCACATAGTTTGTGCAGGCCCCCCTGGGTCCATATCCCCTGCTGGGTGGAGTCTGTCAGAGCACACCTATGCTGGGCTAATATCCACTTACAGGTGAGTCTTTCTGAGTCTCAGTTACCTCACTCCAGATGATAATTTCTAGTTCTATCCGTTTGCTTGCAAATTTCAAAATTCCCCGCACAAACACCAAGAACCATGCATATAGTAAGCCCAGACCCCTTGTTCAGATACAGTCAATTGACAGCTCACTCTCCACAGATGTGGTGGAGCAGGACTGCCTCTGACATGATCTCTGGTGCCCTCGATTTGATCATTTCCCCTTAGTGGGGAGGCCCCTTGTCACACAGAGGAAGCAGAAGCAGGTTATCTGGATGAGACCTGATAGGCTGTGATCATATGATGAGGGAAGAGGTCCCCTACTGTCAGAGGTCTAGGGGAGTGTGGAACAGGGAGGGAGCATGGGAATGGGGACATACCTGTGAGGTGATAACATTCTGCACGTAACCTGAATAAATTATAATAAATTAAAATTTTAAAAGTCCTCTAAACAAAAGACATTATGTCTTTTCAGTCCACAAGACCTCTGGCCCTTACACTCTTTCTAGACTCTGTTCCATGATTGCCTCGAGCTTTGTGGGGAGGGATGCGAAAGAGGTGCCCCTCTTATGATTGAGTGCACTGAAGCTAACTAATTCTCATCATGTTGACCAGTTGTAAGTTCCTGTGCTGCATAGCATAGTCGCACAAAGAAACTTCTCTGATGAGGTTTATAATCTATTCACAATGACGGGAATTTAGGGGGCATTTGATACAATGCCCATTTAGGAAAATAAGAGTAATAGGTTTGCCCCATGACCTATTACCTAAGCAATGATGGTTTCTTTTCGGCAAGAATTCTCCATGTTTGGTCAGCCTTATATCCAACCAGTGACTGATGACTCCCTAATGTTTGTGTAACTTGGGCACCTGTGTGTTTAGCTTATCAAGATGGTTAGTAGTGTAGTTCACATAGCCCCAGACTGTGTGGGAATGAGGATAAATTCCCCCAATAGCCAGCAGAGCACTTTATTATGTTACTGAACCTAACATGAAAGTGAAAGGTTTGTGACTTGTAAGAACTTGATTGTTGCATCTCTGGTGACTCTTGACTATGCTATGCTTAGCCATAGTGTCTTACAATCAAATATTCTTGGGCAAACATAAGCAAAATAAAGTAGCCAGTACTATTTCTGGGTTTGAAGACACCTTGACCAATATGACCTGGTATTTTTCTCTTGATCAACTTTATGATCAAAGGTTTTCCTATAATCATTATTCATGGACAATATGCCCATTTAATGTGTATATTTTGTTTAATTTTCATTTATCAAACTAGCATGTGTTACAACAAGTATTTAAATACATGAAAAACCCCAAGTATCAAATTATGAAGAGCCCTCAGTGTTTAAATTTATTGAATGCTAGTATTCACTTATTCTTATTTTTAAACTTAACAAAACAAGAATGATATAATATCCTTCATATTTTTGGTTTTCAACCTTATATTTGTTCCCTTTACCATCTTTTCTTTTCTGGAATCTGAAACACTTATTGTAGTACAATTATAACATCAAGAATTAAGATTGAAAATACATTATGCATGATACAGTAACACAAATATCTGCTTTCATCGTTGTATTTTCTTACTGTCTTCTATTAAGGCAGCTCTTTCTTTCTCTCTTATTTTCCTTCCTTCCTTTTTTCCTTTCTTTCTTTCCTCTTTTTGTTCAATAACACTATAGTTACATCATTGCTACCTTTTAAATCCTACTTTCAACCCTGCTATGCATCTCTTCCATCTCTATTTCAAATTCATGGCCTGTCTTTTTTTTCCTTAATTGTTATTTGATTCATATATGTCAGGCAATATATCTTACAGCCTCAGTGGTGTTGTTTGTTACTCCTGCACCATCTCCCTAAAATAAGGTACACAAAGCGAAATCACTAATGTCCTAATTATTTTTATTTATTGCAATAAAAAGTATACATTTTTCACACAATATGTACAATCACTTGTTCTAAATATGGAGGCTAAACAAAAATAAGACACAGTTGCTAAGAAAGAGAAAGTCACAGCCAGAAGGGGAAAGGATATAAACTTGCTCTTCTTTTTGGCATTCCCATTCATCTTTCTCCTCATTGCAGAAGCCCTTTGATAACTCCCTGTAGTGTGTTTATTCTTAAAAATTGTTCTAGGAGGCTTTAACTGCCAAAGGCTCATACTCTGGATCATTGTGATAGCAACAATTCTTGTTGTTAGCAGGAAATGGACCTAAAAGACAATTTTTAGTGGTGTAACTGACAGGATTCTTGTGAATCCAAGCTCTTTTAATGTTCCTAAGCTACTGAGTGAGATATCTGAACCTTATGCCTCTTGTGCCAATAACTTCTCTTGTATTCCAAAAGCTGCCTGCCTTTTTGGCTTTATGGTCTGCTGTAGGTCCACATTCTTACTGTCTTTTTTGACTGGTAGATCCTGTAAGTGTACCTACCTACTAACTCAGGGGTACTTCCCAGCTAACCTGTGAACTCCTTAGGTGCAGTCTTTCTTTGTAGTGTTTTCAGTATTAAAATTTATCATGGGTCTTAGCCAAGCATAAATCAAAATGTAACCTGTATTGAAATACTAGGAATATACATGAATTGAATTTTTGAAATCTCCATTATTGACCTTTCTAGCCCATGTTGATGTTTTACTTGACAAGCACTCAGGTGCATATTCTTGTTGAGTTTTGACAGTATCCTAGAGTGTCCAACTATTTCCTATATTTATTATCTTTTGTTTTTTCTTCAGTTTGTCTTTCCTCAATAAATGCATGAAATGTTAGTTTTCTTTACTAGAGGCTAAACTGTAATATCAACAAAAAAGACTGAGGTTTGAGTATTATAATAGTAGTATTGATTATTAGAACTGATATTGTGCTAGGAGATGAAGTGTAATATTGATGTCTGAGGAAGTTTGAGAACAAACAATAAAAACACAAGATTTTTAATGTATGACACAGTATTCTCTAGTTGTATTGAAAAAGAAAATTTAGCTTCGCTGCATGAAAAACTCTGAAGTAAGTGGGAAAAAAGATAGACAACATGTAACAATAGTTTATGTCCAATGATTGTATTGTTTAAGTAATCCAGGAAGGTATATGAGATAAAATTGTCAATGAAGTTGATCCTGTGAAAATGCTGTTGTAATATAAAAATGAGCTCACATCCTTTAGCAACGGCTTTTATGGGAGAAATCATAAGAATCCTTTCAGTGTTTTCAAAAAGCATGACTGGTGTTACACTGATAGTGGAACTGAGAAAAACAGCAATGAGCCAATGATGCTAATTAGACAAGGACACTGCTTAAGAACAGAGTGCAGTGCTTAGACCTGAATTAGACATTTTAAAGTGTAATCTTAGTAACAGTTATTTCTTTATTTGAGTAGCATGTGAAAGCAATCAACTTTTTTATTACTAATTTCCCCAATAATTATTTGAAGGTTTACAAATGCTTTATATAGTAACATTAATTTTAAGAAACTGACAAAATCCTGATACCACTCTTTCCAGCTGAGGATTTAATAACTAAACACATAAGCAAAATAAATATAATTTAGAAAATAATAAAATTATAAGTAATTTGGAGAAAAACTTTAAAGGCATAATGGTAGGAGAGACTCTAAATGGAGATCTGCATTTCAGAGATCAGGGGAGTAGTGAGAGGTGAATCCAGAGAACAGAGAAATATGTAGAATGTGTTTTATTAAGTCATATAATCAGTGTCCCTATCTGACACATAGATGGGCAAGTTTATCATTTTCTTTAGTGTTGCAATGTATTAAATAAAAGCAAATTCAAAGAAAAAGCTCATAAAAGCAGAAGCTATGTTAGTTTTAATGGGTGTTGATTTGATATTTAATCTCAGTTTCAACTGATATCTGGCAAGATAAACAAATTCTTTTATTTCAGTCTTAACCCTCAAGGTTAAGTCTCATGTCACACATTACATATCATACTGCAAAGGTATATGTATATCAATGACTGTACATATGTATATAGATAGGTTACAGAGTAGATATAAAGGATTTAAGATGCCTAAACAGAGTTTGAGAATTATAAAAGTGCTTTAATTGAAGCAAAAAAAGAAAGACTGAGTGGCATTAAAGCCAGCCTCTATGTCAATAAGACAGTGAAAGTTATTGAGTTTTGCTGTAGGCTGTGCTACAATGTCAAAGGGCAGAGTCAAAGTTGAGACAAATCTCAGCATCCCGCTCAGATAAAGAATTGAAGTGAGGGAACTTAGAGGCCATATGAGCTAATATTTGTCCCAGATCCAGATAGACAACTGGGCACCTGAAAGTATGGCATGTCCAGATGGACAATTGGTCTAATGAATAGATGGCAAGTTCAAATGTATGTACTGGCATGCAGACCAATGGTAATTTTAATAGGAAACATCAGCAGGGGGCCATGAAGAAGCCAAAGATATAGCCAAGGATTTTCTACATGTCAATACCTTAATGCACATGCTATGTGGTCATATGAGAGAATAGTAAGGGTCATTGCCTTAACAGTAATATGTTCCTCCCTCCTTATGATGTCCAAGAGGAGGTACTATACCTTTTTTTCTTTTTTTTAATACATTTTTATTAATTTATACATATTACATCTCAGTTGTTAGCCCATCCCATGTATCCTCCCATTTCTCCCTTCCTCCCACTTTCCCCCTACTCCCCTCCCCTCCCCTAAGTCTGTGTCTGAGGGGGACCTCCTCCCCCTGAATATGCTCATACGGTATCAAGTCTCTCCTTGGTGACCTATTATCTTTCCTCGGAGTGCCACCAGGCATCTCCGTCCAAGGGACATGTTCAAATATGGGGCACCAGAGTTTGTGTGAAAGTTAGATCTCCTTCTCCACTCAACAGTGGAGAATGTCCATCGGCTAGTCCGGGTAGGGGTTCAAGGCTTTTACTGCCTATTTTTTCCTTGGCTGTTGCCACAGTTTGCGGAGGACCCCAGGGCCCAGACTCGCCTGTAGTTTTCCAGGACCCACTGGATCCTTCCATTTACTCTTTCTCCCAGGCTTCTCACACCTAAAGTTTCAATAGGATGTCCTCCCCTCTTACCCACTATTCTGGTAGGTACAGTTTTTCATGGGGATGTACACCTTGGACTAGTGTCTCGATATAAGTGAGTATATACCATTTAGCTCTTTTTGCTTCTGTGTGAACTCACTCATTATGACAATTTCTAGTTCAATCCATTTGTCCACAAATTTTGGAAATTCCTTGTTTTAAATAGCTGAGTAGTATTCCATAGTGTAAATGTACCACAGTTTCTTTATCCATTCTTCTATAGAGGGACACGTAGGTTGTTTCCAAGTTCTGGCTATTATGAATAAGGCAGCTATGAACATGGTTGAACATATGTCCCTGTTGTGTAGTAGTACATCCTCTGGGTATATTCCAAGGAGTGGAATAGCTGGGTCTTGAGGAAGCCCTATTCCCATTTTTCTGAGAAAGCACCAGATAGCTTTCCAAAGTGGTTGTACTAGTTTGCATTCCCACCAGCAATGCAGGAGTGTTCCTCTTTCTCCACACCCTCGCCAGCATGAGGTGTCAGTTGAGTTATTGATCTTAGCCATTCTGATGGGTGTAAGATGGAATCTCAGTGTCGTTTTGATTTGCATTTCTCTGATGACTAAGGAGGTCGAGCATTTCTTTAAGTGTCTGGGAGCGGTCTAAGCGGCTTTTGTCGCCAGCCACGGGGACGATCTGCTGGCTCTGATTGGGCTCTTCCTAGCTGTATCCCACAATATAGGGAGCTGTGGCTCATGCGTGCAGGGTATAACTGCTAATTTATAGCAAGCTGGGAGTGGCCTGGCATACAGGGGCGTGGAAACTGCTACCTCCTCAGATACTGCCAATGGCCTGAAACCGTATGGTTACAGGCACAGATCCTGTAATCTCCAACAGGCAGATCCTAGCTGTGTCAGCTCCTGCAGACCCAGCAAGAACTCCCAAATTCATGGGAAAGGCTGGACGCTCCTACAGAGTGTAGAGGCAGAGCTAAAAGACAGCTACAACCCAGACTATCTGATCCACCTGGGGTCTTGGCTACAAAGCAACAGGAAAGACAGACAGCTGGGATCAACCTATACCTTTTTTTCAAACTGATGATTTGAGCAAGTTCTCAACTATCATTTTGTGATACAGTTTTAACATATATGTACCCTTTTGATACTAAGACTCTTTGATAAATTTAAAGAGTAGATCTCTTTTATGTCAAGAATAAGTTATTTTCTAAGCTATATCTAAGGCTCAGTGAACAATGTATGATTGGGAATAGAAAAATAGTCAGTTAGAGGACATGGTTGTCTACTGTGAAATAGGCTTTTCTACATATGAGAGGAATGTTACACTCATGGAGGTCTCAACAAGATGGCTGTGCAAATAAGATATGCCTAAGTACAATATCAACTGAGAAGTCACATGAGGATAGGGAAAAACTCAACAGACCTCACCAATAGATGAAAAGCTACAGTTTACGGCTTTTGGGAGCCCAAAAAACCCCCCAATAGATTATCCAAGTCATCCGTACCAAGTCCATCTATCTGCAAACAATAATATATGGACTCAGCAGGTTAATATACTTAAATGTATAAATATAGCTATATATAATTAAAACAAATATATTCAACAATAGTAAATAAAGACAAAGGGGTTAGTTAATTGAATGACAAGTAGAGTACATAGAAAATTTGAAAGAGGGAAATGGAGATATGAATGAGATGAAAATTTAATACTCTTTGTTTGAAATTTACAAAAACATTTTTTCCTATTCCTCTCCCCTAGACCTCTGACAGGTGTGGTGCTCCTTAACCACCTTCAGACTAAAGTCTATGAGGTCTCACCTGGATAGTCTGCATCCCTTTCCTCTGTGTTCCCACAGGGCCTCTCTGCCAAGGGACAGTGATCAAATCACAGGCACCAGAGTTCATGTCAGAGGCAGGCCCATCTCTGCCCCCGTCCTTCCTCATGTGGAGAATGAGCTCTCTATTTGCTACATCTTAACAGGAGGGTCTAGGTTCTCTGCTTGCAATGGACTGTGTTGGTGCACCAGTTTGTGGAGGACTCCTGGGTCCAGATTCACCAGACCTGATAGTCTCCTTGTGGCACTACTGACAACAACCACTTCCTCCAGTCCTTCCATCCTCCAACTCTTCCATAAAATAAAACACTTTTAAAAATAATTTTAAAACAAATTATAGTTGTTGTTGTGTATCTGATGACAAAAATGAGTCATCTTTTCTAGTATTTGCATCCCACATGGAGTCAAAAGATGTAATCTTAGGGCAGACACTGCAAAATCAACGATCTAGGTAGTATGGGGGAAATTTAAAGCCAGGCAAAGATGACATCAGCATTCAAGTGTGCTTTACCATGCACCCAGAAGTTGTTTCAAACTGTTGTTTTTGAGTGGAAATTTGGAAAGATCTTATTTTCCAAAATAAAATCACAGAGAAACATTGAGCAATCACATGAATGATTAACTTGTCAACTAGAATGCCGAGATTGGATACTGAATTAGTTTTTCATCTGGTTACTGTGACAAAATGACAAAATACCTTAACAAAAATAACTTAATATGGGAAGGATTTATTTTAGCTCACAATTCTAGAGTACTGTCCATCATGGTACAGAAGGCATGGAATCAGGGGATTTATACAGCTGGTCAGACTGTGTCTGCAGATACAGATATCAGCAGGAAATGAATGGGTTGGTTGTACTCAGCTCACTCCATCTTCTTCTCAAGTTTGGGAACCACAGCCCATGAAATGACATTTTATGTAGTTTCTTACCTTAATTAATATGACCTATGGTATGTAACATAAACCCAATCAGAAAGTTCTTGGTTATTTCCATGACATGTTCCTGCCACTCTCTCACGTGTGGGCATATCTTCCCTGGGCAGTGATTATTGTAGTCACCAGATTTAGAGGTAGATAAAATTTATAAGAATTTTCTTCCTCCAGTATCATATATTACATTGTCCAGCAGTATGAAAGCTGGGCAGTGGGCATAAAGCTTCCAGGTCTGTACTAGTTTGATGTTTCTATGTATATGTTTCAATTATATGATTTCTTCAGCAGGGTCATATTATTGTCAAGTTACGGAGGGCAAACAAAAGCAATGGTAATAGTTTGAAATGCTGAGGGTCTATGGGAACTTACTGGCAAGCAACACCAAAAGAAGTAAACCTTTCCTAGCAATGAACATGTTAGTTTTAGCCTGTTCGTCTGTCAGGGGCAATATTGCTCCAGAATAAGGTAACTTCATTTGGACCCTTTATATACCCATGTGTATGTAAAAGTTGTGAGAACATGTGGCTAGACTGGCCAGAGACTTAAAGGAGAAACTTCTCTTATGTTACAAAATAGAAATATTATTAAATATCAAATTAGTATGATTCCTAGTGAATGACTTATTAGACTTATAGATTGTGGCATTGATCCTACTCTCAACAGAGAAGATTCTTACTGCAACAGATTACAGTTAATACAAAGACTAACCATTAGACAAGGGATGGTGGAGTGCTTAGACATAAATGAGACCTTTTGTCATACCCCTCTTACCAAGACTCAGGAATCATTTGAAAAGATAGGGTAGAAATATTGTAATAGCCAGAGGCAGAGGTTTTAAAAATAAAGTTGTTTTCTAGACACAACAGGGCAGATAAACCTATGAACTCACAGCAATTGTAACAGCATGTACCAGCCATGCAAAATCACCAAGACAAACAAAATCCCAGCATGAAGAGATAATGTGAGCATAAAGGCATACCCTCTTGTTAAAGAACCATTGACAACTAGTTACTGCTCAGAGAGCAAGAATCACTTTGGTTAAAACTTATTACCCCAGATAAATTGACATGCTCCAGGGTATGGTAATAGACACAAAATATGTGAGATCATATTGGAATTGTTGTTATTGTTTTGAATTTAACAAGATGATTATACTGAGTGCGGCAGATAGGAGAAATAGAGGAATTCAAGACAAATTATGGAAAAGTGTTACTAAGTTCAAAAATAAATCACATGAAATTTGAATCTAAATATCAAAATTGCCAGTAAGAGTGCAAGCTTGTACAACCACTTTGGAAATCAATCTCGCACTTTCTCAGAAAACTAAGAATAGCTCTAACTCAAGACCCAGCTATACCACTACTGGGTATATACACAAAAGACCCTCCACCATACAACAAGGAGATTTGCTCAAACATGTTCATATCAGCTTTATTTGTAGTAGCCAGAATCTGGAAGTAAACTTATATGTCCCTCAACCAAACAATGGTTAAAGAAAATGTGGTACATTTACACAATGGAATACAATTCAGCTATTAAAAACAAAGAAGTCATGTTATTTGCAGATGAATAGATGAAACTAGAAAAGATAAGCCTGAGTGAGGTCACCAAGACCAAGAAAGACATGCTATATACTCACTTATAAGTGTATTTTAGCCATATAGTACAGGATAAACATACTTCAATGCACAGACACAAACAACATAAGAAACAAGGAGGATCCAAGGAAGGATGTTAAAATCTCACTCAGAAGGGGAAATAGAATAGAGAGAGGTAATGGTTAAAGAGATCGAACAAGGTAGAAGAAGAGTACAGAGAGACATGAGAGTGTAGATCAGACCTAGAGAGCGAGTGGCTGGAAGGACAGAAGGCATGTACAGAAAAGAGAAATCATGGGCAGAGGCATTTCAGTGACAGGTAGGAGATCTGAGTCACTGTATACTCTCAGCAGGATGTGAGCGAGACTACACCAGAGACTCCTAGTATCATGGTCTATAGAGAAGGAAGAGGACACCCTCCAACTATACAGGTGTCCTAGTAGAGGGAGCGGAACATCAACCCACCCACAAAAATGTCTACCCAAAATTCACCCTACTACAAGATTTGCAGGGATAAATGTACAACAGAAAGAGCAGAGATTGAAAGAATGTCCAACTGATGCCTAGTGTAACTGAAGACCCGCCCAATGAGAACGTACACTATTAAAGATACTCTGCTAAGCTTGCAGAAAGGAACTTAGCAGAGTTGTCCTCTGAGAGTCTCCACTCAGCTGAGCTTCAAACCAGATGCTGAGACTCGGAGCCCAATCCTGGGCAATGCACAGGGAGTCTTGTGGAAAAGTGGAGGGAAGGAAAAAAGGACCTGGAGGTAACAGGAGCTTCACAAGAAGACGAATAAAGCCAACTAACCTGGTCCCAGAGTGACTTGTTGAGACTCATGCACCAACTAAGGACCTTGCTAAGACTAGACCTAGGACTCTTCCAAAGATGTAGCTGATGGGCAGCTCAGGCTTCATGTGGAATCATCTCCTAAGGGGAGTGGTGCTGTCTCTGAAGAGGGCATGTTGAGTCCTGATATGGTTTGATGAGCTAGAGTGGATGGGAAGGGGCTCCCCTTTTGTGAGGAATGGGAGAAATGGAATAGTAGAAACAAAGGGAAATGGAACTGGGATATGAGGCAGGAGAAGGCTAAGACTAAGATATAAAATGGATAAATAGATTAACTAATTAAAAAGGATTGACCATAGTCATTATGCTCCTCAACTCCCCTGTCAATTCTTCCTGTATGCTCACCATCACCTCAAATGTAAAACTCATCTCATACAGTTCATTTTCCACAGTCTTTCCTAATTCCAACTATACTTAAATGTTTAAAATGAAGTCTGATCTGAAACTGGAGGGGACACTTAACTGTTCATTCTATTGGAAACAACTTATGGACTTTTGATGTATGTGACACAGAATGAAGATTTAAATTTAAAATGGAGGAATGAAAATATAACAATGAAGATAGAACTGATGATGAGTCAAGCTATGCAGGGAAAATGCCAAAGCTGTAATACACGATCCGGTATCTGTGTCTCAATTAAACAAACTATGTTCTAAGGGCTAAGGTATCTCTAACCCTACACTTAGATAGAATACTGTACAAATAGCACCACCCTTGGACCACCTCCACAGCACACCTAAAAGCTTTCCTTTGTGTCTTAAAATTTTGTCATCTTTAATACAAATTTGCTTCCTTTTAAAGCTACACATGGTTGCCTTTTTTCGTAGGGGGCTCAACTCAGTAATTCATTGACTTGCCTAGGAGGCTTATGAGAAGTTTTTCAAAGGACCATGGCATCCTCAATCCTGCATCATGTATTCTTAATAAACAGTACATAGCAGCCTGTTCAGCTCAAGGCTCAGGATACCACCTAGACTCCTTGAACTACAGTTATAGAAATATCTGTGTTTTAACTCTAATCCACAGGAAACAATTTTCACAGTGTTTTCCTTTCAAACTATTGTCAGTAAATTGCCAAATGCTTTTGGCATCACAGTCACAAGCTACTTTCATTCCATGCTTTTCTTGACATGATGGACTGTTTCTTTAAAACATGAACTAAAGGACTTGTTAGGCATTATTCTTATCATAACGCATAAAATGCAATTTAGAGAACTAAAGAGTTATTTAGCAAATTACTACTAAGTATAACCTCACTATGGTTTCAGGACATAGTCAGAACATGGTCAGATTCTTTGCCAGTATATTGTAAAAATAATGCCAGTCATGTTCCTGATAGAGTTCTGGTTCTCTTTGAAATATTATGACCTGGGCTTCCTCTTTTTCTGTTTCTACCAGAGCTTTTGCCAAACAAACACTCAAGAAATGGCGATGTGGTTCTACTTACAGAATTCTTTTGGGCCTTTTTACTCCAAGAGAGGGCTATTTTCAACCTCAAACTTCTAATATCATGTAAAGTTACTCCATAAACTAGTTCAAATGGCTTAAGAATCACATTTTAATATTTGCTCCAGTTCATGAGCATCAGTTTTCTCTTTTTTTGGCAGAATCCTCTGACAGAAGCAATGTAAGGGAGGAAGTACATTTAGTTTCTCAGTTGAAGGTTGCAGTCATTTGTAGCATGGACGGTGAGGCAGCCAGAATCTAGGGAATTGGTAAGGATGAAACGGCAATCATGAAATCCATGGAGAAGAGTCATTTTTCTTGGCCATCCCATTTTGTCCTTTAGCACTGGACCACAGGTGATGGGTTGTTGTCTCCTATATTTAGGATGTGCTGTCCCACTTCAACTAATATAATATAGAAAATTCATCAGATATATGCTCCTCAGAGATTTATAAATTCCACTAAGGTGAAAATCAAAACCAACCACAATAGAAAGATGTAGTAGGAAGTCCTGAGCTATCTATCAAGTTACTTAAAATCTAATATATCTATTTGCAAGGAAATCTTTCCTTGCAAATTATAAAATACCACTTGTATAAATATAAATAAATATAGTTTTATGGTTTCCAGTTCACAATGCAGTGTTTGATTCAACTAGATTTCACCTGTACATGTCAGTGTGTGTGTGTGTGTGTGTGTGTGTGTGTGTGTGTGTGTGTGTGTGTGTGTGTAACAAATAGAGTATGGAAGACTTTGATGTTCTTCACAAGATCATCTTCTGTAGCATTTGAATTGAATGCCTTATGTCACTTTCATGTTGCCCTTTGAAACCTCCTTTTTGATCCGTTTAACATCAAATAATGTAGGAAACCTTCTAAACTGACATCACAGCCTATCGGGGATACCAGGATAAAATTCAACAGGACAGTATGTTAGATTGTCTCATGTTTGTGTATATAACTTATTTTTCAATCAATATGTAAGTAAATAAATAACAAAAGATCATATGTACATTGAAAAATCCTGAGCTCAAGCACCCTCCAACATCACTAAAGAGAAGAGTGTAATTCAAATGAAGCCATTGTTTCAAGAAAATATAATTTTTGTTATCTATACACTTGCTGTTCCAAAAACATTTTTTGAAACAAAACAATTACATTTGTAAACACTGACATATATTTAAATTTAAGTATTATAAATTCCTATTTAAAATGAAGGTGAGCAAATGGATGCTACCTTAAGAAAATTAAAGGTAGTTTGACAGCAACTTCTGATAGGTATTGAAATAAAAGTTTTACATTTCACTATTAGGAAACATCTTCTTCAACATATACTTCCTGCTTTTAACTTGTTTCTAGTATAGATTAATCATGCTGAGTAAAGATATTTTTCATTAATCATGTGTGTATATGAACATAAATTTTGATATTTATGATTATATTATTCACTTAACCTACAATTCTACTCTGTTAAATGGGAGAATGTTTATTTCACTTTTTGTCTATTAATTATTTTCTGAATTAAATAAAGTAATAATTTTCTTGTGTAACATAAAACATATATACATATATATGTACACACACACATTATATATGTATATATAATCTGCTCAAGAACACAGTAAAGGACAAATATATGGATAATGCTGATGGTAGTAACAGAGATGCTGTTGCATAGTGCATTGTACTAAGAGCATTGTTGTGCAAGTTGTTTGGTTGTTCATTAACTCGATCTTTATCAAGTTTACTTTCTGTTCAATTATTTATTTGAGTAATTTTATTGGTAATGATTTGGTGGGAAGAAAGAAATTATGCTTACCATAACCACAGGCACCAAAGAAACTTTGGCAATAATATTCAGCCCATGCTTTTATGAACAATTCTTGCTGTGATCATATGTCTTCTGCATATTAGCTCCCACTACAAAAGGTTTCACTAGATTTTCTATATGCACTACATGACCTTCTCTTGCAGATTATGATGGTCTAAAACTTCCAGTTCCATGTGTTCGACATTTCATGTTCTGATCACACAAAGAAATTTCTTATATGTGTCAGGACACTAAGGTCATCTTAGAATGAGGAATGCAGATACTAAATACAGGGAATATAGTATTTAAATTTCAGCTTTTAAAACTGAAGTTCTGTGGGGTATAGGGTGCCTGTATTCTCAAGTTTTCATTCATTTACCGTGATTACCTACTGTGTCTGTGTCACCAGTGGGGCATTGTGAGACCAGGTGACTTATCCAAGGTCAAGGACTAAGGTTGTATGTATTAGTGTATACTCATTGCTGTGTCACACTACTTACCTGAAATAAGAATTGTTAGTCAGTGTACGTTAATGCGGTTTTGCTTTTTATTTCATTATAGAATACTTGTTCTGCCTGATTGTGATTTAAATTACTGTTAGTTTTTTAGAGATGCAATAAAAAATAAGAAGAGAACTATAAAAAAAAACAAAAGAAAACTGAAGTGCTATCTAAAATAACATGTGTTATATAAATTTTCAAAGTTGCATTAGAGTAAGTTTTCTTAAATAATATGAAATATATCGACTGTGATTAACAATACAAATCCATCTATCCATCTATCTTACTTCAGAATGGATAAGTATAATAAACTGTGAATATGAACATAAGCATGAATGAGGATTGATTTACATGTGGGCCAACATCCAGTGCAGTACTGAAAAGAGTGAGAAAGGAGAAAGCAGCTGTATAGGCAAAATCGCCTATGTTCAAATGCTTTTCCAGATATGATTGCCTCTCCTTTGTGATTTTGCATATTTTAAAACAAGTAAATTTTTCACTGACCAACTATACATTTCTGTTTATTTTTCCAATGATTTACATGCTCATCTGTATAAAAATAACTGTTTTGAAACAGATTTATGCATGACTTTTAGGTTAAACTAGTTTAACATTTGTATTATATCCACACTACATAACTTTGAGCTCAATATCAATATACTAAAGAATCTGAGACATAAATTACTTCAGAAAGTTTTAATTTTGTTGAGAAATTGGAATGACTTTTGTTGTAATGCATACATGTACTCAGAATAAACTGAACCATTGATTAGTGTTTCTCAGTTTTGGAAAATATTGAGAAAAGTTTATTGCTACTGGTTCTGTACAAACAAATAACTGTTCTTGATTTCCTGTGCATTGAATTTAACTATTTACAGTTCTTTACAAAGTTAGAAATGTTCTAACTTTTTGAATATTCTTTTTTATAATAGTAATAAATCATTTTTTAAAAATATATGTTACAACACTGATGAGATAAAGTGTTAACCACCAAGTCTAAAGAATGGAATTCATTTCCTAGTCCCACATGACTGAAGGAGATAACCAACTCACAGGAGTTCTTTGACCTACAGCATGTGCACTGAAACACCCATCCCTAATATCCCACATAAAAATAAATGAATATAATAAAAACCAAAAAGCAATATTTTATATATGACACTGATGCTGTACCCAGAATGTCTACACAATGTGGTGGCTTAAATAGAGCAAACAGGATAATATCAATTGATATTCTAATATGGGTAGATAATAAGAGCTATAGTCAATTGATTTCTAAGAGAGGGATAACAGGATAACCAATATTCTCCAGAGAAGAACCCATTCATGGTTGGCCAACCCCATGAGGTCAGCCCTAAAAACATAAGCAACATTAAATAATCTCTGTAGATTGTATTTGTAAATCATATATATATATATGAAGTTATTTTAGAAAAATTAAATATATATGTATACATATACACACATAGATGTGTAACAATCTTAATTAAGGAATAAAAGGCATGGATTTGAAGAGTGAGAACAATATGGGGGGAAATGAGGGTAGAGCAGGGAGGAGAAAATGATGTTAGAACATTGCTCAGAATAAACACTCAAAAACAAAACTCAAAATCAGACACTAAACATAAAAAAGTAATTATTTTTCGGCTAACGAGTTTCAAGGTGCTTTTACTCGTAGAAAGGTTATATTCCTGAGAATTAGGCTTTTAGGAACATTTAATTATTTCTATTACAAATTGCTTACAAAATTCTGGAAATAATTTTAGAAGGACAGGTGATAACACATGTATGTTTTACAAAACACTTGATGTCCATAAATTATTATACAAACATACACATAAGGATGCTATAATATTTAAAACATTGCAATATTGTGGAATAATGATGTACATATTGTATGGATTTTTAAAAATATGTGGCATCTATGATAAATTATAATTTTTGTAAATACTTCAGAAAGTAGAGATCAATTTGTACATTTATTTTAAAAATATATTTTAGAACTTCTAATGCCTTTATATACTCTGAGATATGTAAAAATGAAGTTATTTTTAGAAAATTAAATATGTATACAGACTTTTAATAAGCTTTCACATATAATATTATTTGGTAATGTCAGTTTTTCTACATATTTTCTAACAGGTAACTAGTTGTTCATTCATCTTGTTTTGTTTTGTCTAACAATACTTAACACAATACACACACTAGAATGTTGTGACTTAGAGCAAATGTGCATGCCTCCAGAGATTTTAAGCGATTTAGTTAGGTTTTTATTTGAAGTATAATTTTTGTACAGCCTTGCATTGACATCTTCTGGAGAATTTTGTGATGGCATAATGCCCTGTAACTTTTCAAAGCAAAGATGCATTCCCATTTCCTAATATGTGTGCTATCTCTTAACATATATCTCTGGGATGTTAATATTATATATTCTCTCAGTAAATATTAGCAAATATTTTATTGGTCCTTTTTACAAAGTGAAAACAATAGTTCTAAATAAAATATATTTTATGTGATTCTATTTTCTTCCTTCGACCACAATAATATGGTATCCAAATTTTGTCTTAACTGGTGGGTCTGTGTACACAGACTTACACATTCCACTTACAAGCAAGGCAAATGCTGCTTCTTGAAATGGTCCCACCATGGACCCTCTGGTCATGCAACCCAAGTCACCCCCTTGCCTAGCTTTATCTTCACTGTATTATGAGGCCACTTCACTGAATCTCATTCCTGACTTTAACTTTTTCATGGCTCCCATGATTTTCCCATGTTTTTCACATAGAATGTGTCTAACCTTTACAGCATTGCCACCACCTTTAGGGCCTTGAGACTTCTTGTCATCACTGTCACTCCCAGAGGCCGCACCTCCTTTCCCCCCATTTCCAGAACCACTTTTCCCCTTCGGCAGCATCTCTTAAGCTTGCCGTTGAATTTGCAACTGTTCCGGTCCAGTGCTAGAAAAAGGCCCTACACATACATGGAAACTAAACAACTCTCTGCTTAATGACACCTGGGTCAGGGAAGAAATAAAGAAAGAAATTAAGGCCTTCCTGAAATTCAATGAAAATGAAGGAACAACATACCCAAATTTGTGGGATACATTGAAAGCAGTGCTAAGAGGAAAATGAAATATATTTTGAAAAGTCAACATTTATAAATATAATTTTAAATAAAATATAAACCCTAAATTAAAAAAAATTACATAGTCACGTTATTCTGTGTATTTGACTATTATTTTTCAAATGTATGTGCTGAAATAAATTATGCAGTTTCTTATGAATGTTATCAACAACTAAGAGAACCTTTATGATTTGTAATTTATAAGGCAGATAACATACTAGAAGATATTGTAATGATAACTTCTTGGCAAAGCCATTTTTTACATATATTGATCTACATTAATGAATGACTTCAGGAGTTTCTGCTTTCACCAAAGTCTTTTGAGGCAAAACACATGGCTATATTATGCATTTAACTATTACTAACTATTTGGTTATAGTTTGAAAAACATTCACCTTTAATAATGCTAGATATATATTTTATTGAATTTAATTATATTAATGGAAGAGATAAAGTGATATTTCTTTAAAATAGAAACATATGTATATAATCTGCTTTTTAAAATGAATACAGTATAATTGAAAATGTAAATATATTACATAAAAGTTTAATCTTAACAATATAAATTAAATAAATTGGATAACTATTCTTGAAATAATTTAAATGAAATGACAGAATATTTGATTTGTCAAAGCTCTGATAATCTCTAGTAATCATATGCATTTCTATGACATTTTTCAAAGAGAAATGCATCTTATTATCAGTAAAATGTAAGGGTATTTTCATGACAAAAATTTATAAATGTAAGTAAATAAATATATTACTTAATAAAAAGAAAAGAAATGCAGAAGAAAATCTGAAATAAAACAATTTTATAGTGAAAAATATACTACTATCCCATCTTTCATGGTCAAAGTGTGAATTAGTTCCTTTTTCTGTTTCTTCTGGCAGTAGCAGTCCTGTGTTGGTTTACTGGTCTTGGTTTCTAGCATGATTTCACATGTTTGATGTGTTGATTAGCGAATGTTTAGTTGTAGGATGTCCTTTCTTTTTTGCTTCCAAGCTAAAGTGAAACTTGCTTCAGGAATAGCACTAAAATACCATTACAAGATAAGTAAAATCAGATTTGAAAAACAAACAAACAGCATTAGCTTAATACATTATGACAGTCTGACTTATATTCCTTAGTTTGATATTTTTCTTGGCAATCTATATATAAAGAAATTTATTTCCATAATTTCTAAATATTTAAATACACTTGGTATTGATGATTAGTAAAACGTTTTGAAAAAACTGACAAAAGTACATCATATAGGTGTTGCAAGGAAGTTTCAGACAAAATGAATATTTTAAATGGATGGACTTTTATAATATCATGAAATATGATTGATAAGTAAAGGTAGGATAGGAATTATCAAATTAAATAATTTTACATTCCTTATTAAACATGCTTCATATAAATTTCATCTGATTATATGAGAAGAGATTCAAAGGCAGAAATTTACCCAACAACTAAGAAACAGGCAGATCAAGGATTACACAAACTGCAACCTGTTGTACCTGGTAGTCAAAGGAGTGTCAGGAGAGACAACGAGGCAAGGTGCTCACATGATCACGTGTGAAAGTTGAGGTTTATATTGCAAACTAGGCAAAATTTGGCCTTGTCCAACTTAATGCACCTGAAATTTTATTAAAAGAAGAAGAAGAAGAAGAAAAAGAAGAAGGAGAAGGAGAAGAAGAAGAAGAAAAAGAAGAAGAAGAAGAAGAAGAAGAAGAAGAAGAAGAAGAAGAAGAAGAAAGAAAGAAAGAAAGAAAGAAATGGTTAACATGTCCAACATCAAGAAACAAACAATCTTTACAAATCAATGCCTCACACAACAGTTGTTTCTATGTCTTGTTTCAAACACACCATGGTCACTTGGTGAACAAAGTGGGGGCTATAACAAGAAGACTGAACTCATGTCAAGACCGGTTTCCACACATTAATTGTTAAGAGACCGAACATTCATTATCTATGGGATCAAAACAAAATGATACTAAAACATAGGTTAGTCCAAATGTTAAAAAATTTCCTTTTTTCTTTTTTTCTAATTAATTTAATTTTTATTAACTCTACATGCAGATCGAAGTCCCTTCTCTTCTCTCTTGCCAGTCCCAATCTTCTTTCCCCACCCACTATCTCCCCTATATTACTCCTCAGAAAAGAGGAGCTCTGCTTCCCATCCACCCCAGCTCATCAAATCATATCAGGACTGAGGGGTCCCTTTCCCCTGTGTCCTAGAAAGGCACTCCTGCCCAGGGGAAATATTTGAAGAGCTAGTAAGAGAGTCCATGTGAGAGTGAGTCCCCACTCCCCTTACTAGGGCACCAAAATAAAGCCTGAAATGCCCATCAGCTCCATCTTTGTAGAGGATTAAGTCCAGTCCATGCATGATCTCTAGTTAGTGTTCAGTCTCAGCAGGCTACTCTGGGCCCTGGTGACTTAGCTCTGTTGATCTTCTTGTGAAGTTCCTGTCACCTCCAGGTCATTTTCTCCTTCCCCTCAACTTTTCCACAAGGCTCCCTACGCATTGCCCAGTGTTGGCCCTGCTCTTAGCATCTGTTTTGAGGAGCTGCTGGGTGGAACCTTGAGTTCTGTGTGCAAGCACAGCAAAGTATCATGAATACTGTGAGGGGTTGGTTATCTTCCTTGGGGTAGGTCTTGGGTTGGGCTAGGCATTGTTTGGACATTCCCTCAATCTCTGTTCTATCAATGCACATCTTATAGGCAGGATGAAGTCTGAGTCAAAATTGTACAAATTCTTCCAAGACAGGGAAGGCATGTCTTCAATAGTTCCTGCCTGCATCCAAGCTTGCCTATTTTTAGATAGAATTCTTTCTGTAGCTAAAACAAGGACATTTTCCCCTGTGGTTGGTTTCCCACAGTTAAAGGCATCTCCATAAGAAGGTTCTTTGATGTCCATCATCCTCTTTGAGGTAGGCTGGGTGTTCCCAGGAGTTAACCTGTTTCATCATCTCCCCACAAGGGGCTGTTACAAAAAGGAACATCATTTTTGCAATATGTGACTGAAAAAAAATCAAGTATGTCCCAGATACGTTCCATGTCTGTGATTACATCACTACTGATATGCTTTAGCAATGGATAAAATTAAAAATGACTTTAAAAGCTATCATATCACCTGGGTCACTTTACTGATGAGATTCCACTAATAAATTACTGATTTAGTGAATATAAGGCTTTCCTATTTTTGTTGCAAGAGTTTATGTCCTTAAAATAATGACCCTATAATTATATTGAAGAAAAAAAACCAAGCAAATACCTGTGTACATAGCACTTTCAGTGCTTAGGGTAGCAAGCAAGCTTATTTAACAGATACTTTTAAATGGATCACTGAGAGATAACACTTGGAATTGGCTTTACTTTTATTTGAGAAAATTCTTCCTGAATCTATCAAGCAGCCAATAAAATGTCATGATTAACTACATCAAATGCTGCCAAAGGTCCAACAAAATCATGAAAGACAACACCCCTTGTTGTAATCAAATGGTCATTATTTTCATTCAATATAGCAGTCTCAGCACTATGATGAGGATGAAATCCTGATTGAAATTGCTCAAATGAGTCAAATTGCATCATGTGTTAATGTAATTGATTACCACCTTCAACACATTAAGCAGAGCCTAAATTAAAAAATGAATGATGGTGTTGCATTTTTACCCAGCAGTAATGAAGCTTTCTTCAGCACTTCAGTCTCAGTATAAATTCATGGGCATTTGAAAAGCTGATCCAAACACAAATAATTTAATATAAAATAAAATAAAAAGGGAAAGTGTTATAATATTTTAAGGTTCACTAATGACAATCAGGATATAGGTATAAAACAGACAATGACTCTATCATTGAATCCATCTCTGACTCAGACACCAAATGGAAAACTGTAAAAAGAGGAAGTGATTAAAGAGATTATTTCTTTACATCCACTTGATCCTTACAATAATTAGGAGCTTTGCCTTAATTATCACATCCACATATTGTGTCTCAGAGCTTTGCTACTTTGGAACATACTAAGGGCAAAAGCTATTTACATACTGTTAGATCTTAACGGAACTTACTCCCTTTGATGCCTCTCACAGATGGTGAGAAACAGGAGCAGTGTCCATGATTTCAATGGTAATACTGTGACAAGGACATACTAGGAGAATCCCATAGTGAACTACGCTGAGGAAACAAAAAAAAAAAAATTAAAAAGCCCAAAGGTTGCATATATATTCACTGAAAACTTTTCTATTTAAACATTTTTTTTTATTTTTATGTATACATTTATATTATTACACATATACACAGTAAACTACCTGTAGCAAGAAAAACCATGACACAATCAAGAATTATAATTTTATGACATTTTTATAGTTAAGGATACTTACTGTAAAATAACCCAAAAAATTTAGTGCTTGTCTAATACGCTTTTCAACAATTGCATTTCTCAGTACAAACCAAGTGTACTGTATGTGAACTTAACTTTACATGAACATAATTGAAAAGACATCATAGTAGTGGGGAGATAGTTCCTGTTAAAGGACTCCCTTAGAATGCAGAAAGCTGAAGGTTTGAGCACACCAGAACCAAAGGAACAGCAACAAAACTCTAGGGATGTAGGGATGGCTTAGTGGTTATATGCATGCTCTGCCCTCGCAGACCGATGGAGTCTATTTCCCAGAACCTGTGTCCAGTAACTCCCAACTGCCTATGATTCCAGGTCCAGGGATTTCGTTTTACTCTTGTGAATTTGGGGGCAATCTCACTCAAATATGCACGCGTGCGTGCACAGACACACATTTTAAATAATAAAACAAATCTTATATCAATGCCTGATGGATAAACTGCTAAGCATAATTATATAACTTGTGTACAACATATAAGTATATGCAATCATTTGTAAGTAAGTAAATATTTTAGTACTTTTATGATATTTGTGAGAGAGTATATATTAGTATGGTAAATTGTCTGCTTTTACTTGTTTGGTCTAAGTATCATTTTCAGCATTACAAATAAAACAAGATTTCTTTTTGTAACTTCATATGTGATATATAAGAAGCTAAAATATTCCACTTGGATGAAACAACATAAGGATAATATCATATAAAATCATTATTAAATTTTATAAAATTAATCATGTCTTAACAATTTATTTTTTATTTATTTTATTTTTAGTGATATTGCAATTACATTGTTTTCTCTTCCTTTTTCTTCCACGAAATTTTCATGTAGCCTTCCTTAATGTCTTGAAAATAAATGTAAATATATATGTATATATATTTAAAATGTATTTATTCCTAAATATATAATTACAACATGTTCTGTCTACATTTAGTAATGTCAGAAGTTACACCCATAAAGTCTCACAAACATGGCTGCATAATCAACTGATTTTTGAAGTGGCAAAATGACCTAGCAAATCACATCTAATGACAAAAGAGTGAATGTAATTAAAATCCATCCCAGGGCAAAAGCTAATAACTGACAAATGAAGAGAAAGCACTAAAGTTATGTTAAAAGGTGAATTAATAACCTAGAATGCAATAATAATGCTCTAATGACTAAATTTATCTGACAGTTCTTCAAATTTTGAAGTCAATCATTTTTTAAATCAAGTGTCCAACCATCCCAGGACTGATTAAGCAATCCTAACTTCCACTTAGTCACAGCAATTTCAAAGCCTTCCATTTGTAGATATTGCACTTTAATTTTTTTTCTCACATTGATTGCAGATTCAGATCTCCTTGCTTTTTATTTCACATATTCCACATTTCATGGTTCTGCTTTCCTTATTTAGCCAAACTGTAGGGTATAAAACTGTGTTACATTCAGAAGACTGCTTGAACTTAGAGTGTTCAACTGATACGGGATCAGATCTGTGGCTGGCTGAATTTTCATCTTAACATTTCCTACATAGGTAGGTTGACCTCTTAAGCATCTGCTTCCTTCACTATGAGCAAAATTTGTTTCCCCATCTACAGATTAATCATTAGAAAAGCATGTGCCGAAACAAATGACGTATCCAGTTGCAAACCTGTAATGTATTCGTTTAATGATAACTGACAGGAGGGTAGGAAACGAAGTATAAGGCCTACATGGTGAGAAATGTAAAGAAATGAAACTTAGTGAACAAAGTTTATATTTTTTTTCTTTCCATAGAATCACATGAGACTTAAAGATCTGGGAGGAAGGTTTCTTAAATATGTCTACATATTTAAAATTTTCTCTGCATATGCTACAATGATTGTAAGAATTTTGAAGCATTCATCCTAGGTTATTGGGGTGCAAACTGGAAAATCACAGTGGAAATCAGTGTGGAGTTCCCTCAAAAAATTTAAAAGAGATTTATCACAGGAGCCAATCCTACCAATCTTGAATATATACCAAAAAGGCCTCCTTCTCCTACTAAACAGATACCTGCTCATCAGTATTTATTGCTGCTCTGCTCTATTCATAAAAACCTGCAAGTGAAAATGGCCATTGTTGATTAACTGATAGATGCGGGTGTGGTGTGTGTGTGTGTGTGTGTGTGTGTGTGTGTGTGTGTGTGTGTGTGTGTGTTATTAAGCTATTAAAAAATAAAACGCAGAGGAATGGAGGCAGAAACAAAAATTTTCCCTCTTCTATAATCTACCAATGGCCTTTAGTTCAGCAGAAAAAGGTAGAGGCCTGTGAGTCCTTTACACTTTCATGAGTGATTGTTAACAGGTAGGCACAGTCTCATGTGTGTTCTCTGCTGATAACCACCATTGTTAATGGGAATATCAAATTTAATGGAAGGCATTTTATAACATTCAGTCATGTCTTCTGGCTCTCTTATATCCCCTCCCCTCCCCTCTGCAATGTTTTTGAGCCTTATAAAAGAGTGGTATAAATGTCTTGTTTAGAGATAACCCATCATTACCTTCCTCATAGTGTATGCCCTGATCATTTTCTATTGATTTGATTAATCTCATTTCAATACAATGTAATTGTCTTGAGTTTAAAAATACGTTTGACATATTGTTTCTATTTTTTGCAAGAGTATGGTTTAAAACATTTGGACACAAATGGCATATTTGTAGAATATGTGAATCTATGATTAAATCTGGAATACAGTAAAAGGAAAAGGAGGGAGGGATAGTAAAACTTAACAGTCGTTAACTTTACAATATATGCATACCATACATGAGTTTGTAATTATGACATGTCACAATAACTACAAGCTGAGCTTTAGAGATGGACTTATACCTACTACTTACGTATTATAAAATATTTAAAGAGAAAATACCTTTCTGAAATATTTTATGTATACTATTATTGTCAAGAATAGTTGACAATTTCCCCTCAGTGGGTAGCCTGGTGGCACTCAGAGAAAGGATAAGCAGGCTACCAGGATGAGACTTGATAGGCTGTGACCATATGTTGGGGAAGGATGTCTCCTTCTTTCATAGACCTAGGGGAGGGGAAAAGGGTGAAAGAGGGAGGGGGAGGAATGGGAAGATACAAGTGAGGGGACAACAATTGAGATGTAATAAATTAATCAAATAAAAATAGTATGCTTTTAATATGCTCAAAGGCTAATGATTATGTCTGCATCAGAGAAGTTTCTTTTTGCAGTCGACACCTAGTCAAGGAGCAGAGATTAACTGACTGATGAATTCTCAGCCATGACAAGACATCTATACCACACAATCCCCTCTGAAAATCTTATGGACCATTGGATAAAATGGGCCAGAAAGATTCTGTGAGCCTGAGGCTGTGAATAAGAAGAATACAGTATTGTCCAGTCACAATGAGGCGTCTGAACTTATGGATTCACAGAAGTCTTATCAGCATACTCATGACCTCTAGAACTTAAGACAGTTAAATTATGGAGACAGGAGATTGACACAAAGTCAAGGCCTAAATAAAGAGCTAATAAATGCAATTATAGCTGCTGGAATAGGGGGAATCAACTTGAAAGGATGTGGGTCTTGGGGTGTCAACCTTATTTCAGTGGGTGGCCTCACATCCAAGAGTGTATAAGGACAGCAAATCGGATTTTTAAAAGAGGACACAAAATTGGTTGGATAAGGACATGGTAATTTGGTTTGCTTAATTTTTATCAAAGCTTACCATCAATAGATCAGTTTAAATGGAAACAGAAATCAAATGCTAGTGATTATGTGGACAAGAGTAATATATATATATATTTAAAAATTTTATATGTTTATTGGGCAATATCATTTCATGTTTTCAGAACCGTATAGTACAATATCACACTGATTGATAATGTCATTGATTTATTGTTTTTAATTTGAGCTCCTTTCACACTCTAGGTATTGTCCTTTGTTAGTTCGATAACTTGAAATATTTTTAGTTTTCCATTCTTTATGTTGTCGCTTCCCTTAGTTAACTACTTCTTTGCTGAACTAGACAAGAGATTCCACTTGTCAGTAGTGGGACTTAGTTCCTAAGCAATCAAATACCTATTTGGAAAGTCTTCAGTCATTTATTTATCTTGATATATTTCACTACTATTTTCACTGGAGGTTGTAGAGTATCAGGTCTTAAGCAAAAGTTTTTAATTTAAACTATTTGGAGTTGATTTTCAAGCAGGGAGAGACACAGAAATTCAGTTCGATTACATGAATCTATAAATTCACAGTAGGCCTAACAGCATACTCATGACCTCAACAACTTAAGGCAGAATATATATGAACATTCAATTTTCCCAGCACCATTATCTAAATATTCCACTTTGATTCCAAGAAGTATAGTTGGTAAATTTACCAAACTGAAATGTATGCCAACGTTAGCTTTAGCTCAATTTCTTTTAAGCTCTCAATGCTTACTTTACTCTATGCCTTAAAAATTATTGCAACACCTATAGAAATTTCCTAAAGCACAAAAACAACATTGCATACAAGTGCAGTCACTGCAGCATTATTTATGGAACAGGAGGCAAGAATCACTTGGACAAAATGATCTGTGTTTTACTACAATTGGATTACCAGTGCCCTCTTGAATAATGCACTTTCACTTTAAACATATTAGGTTGCATAAAAAAGATGGATAATATCCCAGTAATAATTCACAGATGAATTTAATGCATCCTCATGAGCTAGGCACCCGCTCAGCTCTGAAGTGACACCCTCTATTGGGACCAGTGATATGTAAGTGTGAGAGTCTGTGTTTAGGAAAACCTTTCATTCAGCACACTTAATAAAGGAAACAGTTCCGTTTCTGTTCATACATATTTTAAGTCTATTCAATAGAATTTTATTTACACTAGAAAACCAGAGGTATATGTATATACAGTACATACTATTATATACATAATCATATCCACAATAGCACAGTTACACAGTTAAGTCAATGATTTAATGAGAGTTCATATCCAAAGTAAGACAAAAGTCAGTCTCTTAACATTACATACAGTGTAGGATATATAATGAGAAAAAAATTTCATCCAGGAAAGGTTTAGGTCACAAATTTTGCTACAAAGTTGCTCAACTGTGAGTGTACGTGAGTGTGTGTTAGTATGTGTGTGTGTGTGTTTGACAGAGAGAGAGGGCGGGAAGGGGGAAGGAGAATGAAGGTAATGCTATCTAAAGAAGCAATGGAGACAAATGAGGTGAGAGGCAGAAAAGTATTACAGGAATTAGGCTCAGCATAACTACAAACATATACGAACATTGAGAACAAGAAGAAGTCAAATAAAAAGGTAACTCTGATTCTTTGCATTGTTTAGTATTCCCACTTTAATATAAGTTGTATACAAGGTAGTTTTCCTAGTGGAGAGAAAGTGGTAACACTGTAAAGTATTCCTATGTTTGTTTAACAATACTAAGAGTGAGCAATACTTAAATATTATAGTTTTCATTTGGAATCTAACAAAGCTTGATTAAAGTTATTGTACTGAAACTTTGCTTATTCAAGTTAGCCTAATTCATAGTTATTCAACATGTTTGAACTTCCGATGCCAATTAAAGTAAAATGTTATATTTTATGTCCAAAGATAATATATACAATCATGCATACTGTTATTAAGAAAAAACAAAGGACTGTCAGATTCTATTGTGATGAGTTTTAAAGATTTTTTTTAGTTCTTATATGCAAATAGATTTTAGCAGTAACAGAAAAAGAGCCCTAATGAAATATATATAATTCTTATGCAAATATGCACAAAATAGATGCTAAAAGCTCCATTTTGCCTTTAAACTTTGAAGTGATGCAATTAAATTTACTTTTTACTGATTTTTAAATTATATGGTACTTTTAAGAGTTACAGAAATAAATACTATGTTTAGTTTGCATCTTCTTTATCTTATAAAAATGGAAAAGTGAAATTTAGGAGTCTTTCTTCCATTAGTAATGCCTATGGCTCATGGTGCTTTTATTATTATCACTTTCCTTTTTAAAATCTTTACAGTTTCTCATTATTCCTGTAGACTGGGCACTCTGTTCTAGTGGTGTTTCTGAAACAATGCTTTACCTCCTACTTTTGGGGGATGTACCTTGTCTTGCAAATTGTGTTGCTTATACTCACTAACTGAAGACATTATATACATTTATTCAAATCACTTATTTTTAACACCATACAACTGCAACCATAAAGTCACTAGAATGTAATCAGGCCATTAAAGTTATTGTCAATTAAATTTAAGTTATATCTGAAAGTTAAAAACTTGTAAAAATCTGCCAGGTTTCTTCAGAAACATACCTTAGCCATTACAAAAATGACACACCACCAGTTAGGTTTTTTTTTTCCACACAAGAAGAAACATGCTCCCCTTTGTTGCTAAAACTGGTGTTTCACAAAGTGGACTTCTACATTAGGTGCATGAATTTGTAGGAGCCTAAGGATTTGAGGACATCAGGAGAATAGAGCCCACAGAATCATGTAAGTAGGCCCAAGAGGGCTCACAAAGACTGAAGCTGCAGCCACTGAGCCTACATGTGACTTCCCTAGTCCTCTGAATAAATTCTGTGGTTGTTTAGCTTGAGTTTTTATTGGACTCCTAACAATGAGAGTGGACGTGTCTTTGATTATTTTGTCTGCTTGTGAGACCTTTTCCCTCATACTGGATTGCCTCATCCAGCCTTCATATGAAGGTTTGTGCCAAATCTTAGGGGCAGCTTGTTATTTCTAGTTTGGTTAATGCCACTAGGTTGCTTGCTTTTTTTTTTTTTTTTTTTTTTTTTTTTTTTTTTTTTTTTTTTTTTTTTTAAGGGAAACTGAGGAGCTGTGGACCTGGGTCAGAGGGAAGGTTGCCAGGGAGGGACTAGGGAGGGAGGAAGCTGCAGTTGGAATGTACTGTATGAGAAAGGAATAATTTTTTAAAAAGAAAAATAAAAACAAGCCATGAGGCATTTAGGAAAAAAATCATTTTTATATAACAAGAATTAAGAAGGCATTATGAGAGCAAAAATATAGATCTTGAATTTAAGTTTCCTTCCTTGCATTATAAATACTGCCATGAAAACAAAACTTGCAGAAAGAGCACATCTGTCACAAGGACTCTAATCCAAGTAACTTTGCCCTCAGTTCCTCAAGAGCCTGCCAGCTTCTAGACAGGTTAAACAACTGATTCAAGGTCACCTTTCTAGTATGGTGCAGGCAAGGGCAGGCTTTGGACTTGTTTTTACGTTAGACTCCTGAGCTCCACAGTTAGCATCATGTTACCTCATACACCTAAAGAGAAAATGATACGGAAATTGCTTTGAAACTGAGTGAAATATGTAGTGTGATGCTCGTTTTGTCGAAGTGCTTTTTCACATCTGCAGGACAGCTTCACAAGTTGCATTTGTATTTTTAAACTATGTGAAATTCTGCTGCTGATTATTCTGAAAAATCTTCATTTTTTCCGACTACTTGCTTTCTGTTCTATTTTATATTTCTATTCTCCCATACCTCTATATGTTTGTAATGCGGGAGTACCATTTTTTAAAAAGTAAATGTATTTAACTAAGATCCTGGTATTTGGAAATTAAAGTATGATATAATGAGTATATACATATTGTTTTTACTTTAATATAAATTGCATTATATTACATGTTAAGCTTACCTTTAAGTAAACAGTGACTTTGAACATCAAATTCTAAATTCTTACATTTCATGCTTGTATTTTAGGCTCTCCTACCAAGATAATCAAAGTCATCAAATGACAGGTGCATAAGCATGTTTTTTCTTTTCATTTGAATGTGAATTCACAGCAAGGATATTATTTTTCTTTGAGCCCGTATTGAGTCATTGATGAAACATGATTTTTATGCACTAATTTTACAAGAAATCTATCATATGTTTTCTGAAGAAAATGTCTCTAATTATATGACAAAATAAATAGTTCCATATACCCCACATGTTATTAAGGTAATGAATATAATTTTTATGAAATCATGTTGCTTTATGAACAGTACATCTAATCATATGTGCTCACATGGATATGTTAAACAGCATGATTGTGTGTGTGTGTGTGTGTGTGTGTGTGTGTGTGTGTGTGTGTGTGTGTGTACTGAAAGGGAGGACAAAGTCTAAGAAAAAATTTTTTACAGCACAATGAACAGTACAAGACTGCCACCTCCTGGTTCTACTACAGCTAGCTTTCTTTTTTCATAAAGTTCTTGATTTTCAAATAATTTAGATTAGGGATGTTTCTTGATAGTCTTTCCCCCCAATATTTTCCTATTCATCATCACATTCTGTTTTACGTTTTAAATTTTCTTAAAATCCTTTTTGTTTTCATGTAGATTATCTAGATAATATGGGTTTCAACATTTTCTTTAGTTAGCAGTTTTTCTGTCTGGGATATTGACAAAACCAAGTCACAAAAGCACAGCTAACTAAAGCTCATATTTACTAAGGAGTGGTTACCTGTTATCTACAGTGATTGATAAAGCAGAGACACAACTGAGTTTGCTATATCTTGTGCATAATCATAATGCCAGGCATTTTTCTGGTTATGAAACCATATTCTGGATTCATATATGCCTAAGTTTCCTACCACAAGTGAAAATGAAAAAGCTTCATATTAAACATTGTAATAACCCATAATTATATTTTAACTAATAGGAATATTTGTTCAATCATGTGAGCAGATATAGTTCTCTCTGTCCTTTGATGTTTTCATCAGGAAGCAGAAGGAAAATGCTCTTTGTCACGAAGGACCTCCCTCATCTCAAATAGAACTTACTCTGAATTGGAAACCAATCAAAAATATTTTCAACACTATTGTAACTGAGAATGGGTTTTTATAATTGTTAGTTTTAGTTATGTGTTACACAATAGTAATTGCTGACCTGTGCTCAATGGAAAAGTTGTTAGAGCACTAGGAATCAATGAATACCCTAGGGATGCAGACAATTTTTCTCTCCCCTCCCTCCCTCCCTCCCTCCTCCCCTCCCTCCCTCCCTCCTCCCCTCACTCTTCCTCTCTCTCCTCCTCCTTAGTCCTCACCCCTTTCGTTTTCCTTTTCCTTGCCCTCTTTGTTTTTCTCTGCATTCTCTTTTTCTCTTTCTGGACATTTTTTTTTCCTTTCCCACTCTTTTCCAAAACTTGCATAAAATTTTTCTAACTCTACAAAGGTTATTTGTTTTTTTAATATGAGTAAGATTAATCGATGATAAACAGATCAAGTATGCATTAGAATTTTAAACATTTCCGGAGAAATATACTTTGCACATGGGCTAATATTTTATATCATAATGTGAATGCTCCCAGTTACTCTAACATCAATAAAAATTTAATACGACCAACTAAAAGGTCTCTTAAGGAGCTTCTAATGTACTATTCTTTTGAGGAGGATTAGGAGTCCAAGAATCATAATACCTACTCATTTTCTCTGCAGAATTTGTGATAAGGCATTGCTTTAAAAATGTAAAAATATCCTTTTCCACAATTTTGCCCTTCAAACATTATTCATTCTCAAATCCCTGAAAGATAACTTCTTAAGAATATTGAACTAATAGAAATTTTAAGAGAATGGAAACAAAATGAAAATATGTACCATGAAAAAACTCATTTTAAAAGAGGAGGGGTTTAAATGCTTATGGCACGGTGAACTTTATGCAATTCAAATAATGAGAGTCTTGAGGAAGGCAATGTTCCTATCTTATGTCTAAAACAACCAAGACAGATTTTAAGGCTTCTGCATTAGATTCTTCTGCTTTAGCTCCAAATATGTCACCTATTTACCAAATGGAAAACAAGTGATGTTTGTGCATCCAGGATTTGGACCTTGTAAAACTTTGTGCTTTAGTTTCTATATATAAGAGCTTAAAAGCTTTTGAGCTGAATAAAAAAAAAAAAAAAAAAAGGAAAAGAAATTCAAAACTATGTGGTAAGCTCTCTTTAGATGCCCAAATAACAACCATGAAAGTCCTAGTGAGGTAAAGAGAATATTCAAATGATAACAAATTTCTCCAAATCTACTTCTAGGTTATTTACTGAGAGTGTCAATAAAATTAATGTCAACAGAAATTTCCTTCATAACTTGATACATTCCACAAATAAATATGTATTGATTAGTTAACTTGTAAATAATATCTTACACTTATTAATAATATAGGAAAAACTTTTTTCGTAATATATCCATTCACTGGTACAGAGAGAGATAACATCCCTTCCTCTGATAAAACTGTTCTTATTGCAAACAATATAAAGAGGTTTACCCAGATTTTTGTTTTTATTTTATTTTTGAATATACTGTGGACTCACATACTGTATAAGTCCAAGAGTTCTCTTAAAAATAATCTTGTATTCTGGCAAGGCTGCCCTACCAGGGGAAAATGATCAATGAATGGGTAACAGAGTCCTTGTCAGAGCCAGCCCCTAGTCCCCATATTACGGGACTCCCTTGGAGACTGTTCTCGCCTTTGTGAGCAGAGGCTCTAGATCATTTCCATGAGTGAGTCTTGGTTGGCGCATCAGTCTCTGTAGGCCCCTAGTCCCCGTATTATGGGACTCACTTGGAGACTGTTCTTGCCTTTGTGAGCAGAGGCTCTAGATCATTTCCATGAGTGAGTCTTGGTTGGCGCATCAGTCTCTGTAGGCCCCTAGTCCCCGTATTATGGGACTCACTTGGAGACTGTCTTGCCTTTGTGAGCAGAGGCTCCAGATCATTTACTTGAGTAAGTCTTGGTTGGCGCATCAGTCTCTGCAGGCCCCTAGTCCCCATATTATGGGACTCACTTGGAGACTGTCTTGCCTTTGTGAGCAGAGGCTCCAGATCATTTCCATGAGTAAGTCTTGGTTGGCGCATCAGTTTCTGCAGGCCCCTAGTCCCCGTATTATGGGACTCACTTGGAGACTGTCTTGCCTTTGTGAGCAGAGGCTCCAAATCATTTCCATGAGTGAGTCTTGGTTGGAGCATCTGTCTCTGCAGGTGTCCCAGGCCCAGAGTTGGTGCCGCTGTTGTTCTACTTGTGGAGCATCTGTCCTCTTCAGGTCCTTCTAGTCTCCAACTCTTCCTTAAAAGGAAGAAGGTGCAGGCGGTCCAGATGAGACGTGATAGGCTGGGGACAGATAGCAGGTGACGGGAGCTCCCCATTTCTGAGGAGTAGGGGACAGAGGGAGAGGGAGAGAGGGTGGGACTGGGAGGAGATGAGAGAGAGGCTACAACCAGAAGCAAATAAATTAAAAATAAATCAATTTGTAAAAAATGAAAAAAATTTACTACTCTTTCAAAAATAATCTTGTATCAATGAAAGAATAAGTTTATCATATAATTCTATTGCAAGAATTAAAATATAAGTGGTACTTCGTAATTGCAGCCGAACAAAGGCCACTAACATATTTGAACTTTCACCAACCTTCCAAGATACCAAGCATCTGGTACCAATTTAAGACTATGCCTAAATTAGGGAAGAAATCCTCAAAGATGTTTCTAAAGCTACTGAGAAACATAGCCTGGGGAGTTCAGTATGATCTTCTAAATTGGTTGAGTAAATTTATTTCCCTAGTACATATGATGTTTTTTAACATTCTAATATTTGGCTACTTATTTGCTTTTGTAATTCTAGGTAAATATCTGCAGTAATCAGGACTCGGTCATTCCATACAATAAAAAAATACAGGGGAAGAAAACAGATACTTACAGTTTAAGTGACTGACTACTAGCCTAAAGAGAAGATCATGAAGTAATTTAAATTGATTGCCATGCACAATTTGGATTGTCATTTACTGAAGAAATGTGGCTTTAGTGCTTTTATTCAGTATCTTGTAAGTCTAGAAAAACATCTGAAAAAAAACTATGAAGCAATTTATAAAGTTATATTTTATTCTGTGAAAGGAGTCAGTCACCTATGAAATAGTTTAATGTTTTGTAATTAGAATGATACTAGAAGCAAAGATAGCTGATTAAAGACCTATCTGATCTGAGCTTATTGTCACAAAAGAAAAAAATGAAAATGGTCCCAGTGAGATTAAGCTCAGAGCCCCAAACACAAGCAATCTTATGACATTCATGGGATATTTACAAGTTTAAATCATATATATATATATATATATATATATATATGTGTGTGTGTGTGTGTGTGTGTGTGTGTGTGTGTATAGTGGAGGATACTAGAGACAATAATATGGAGTGCTCAAAGGAAATAAAAGATACAGTATTCATTTTTTCAAATCACCACACCTATCTTTTAAAATATTTGCTACATCTTGTTTTATATTGCAACTTTCTAGTCTATGAGACATGAGAATAGCACCTCTTCATCTAACAAATTTAAAAGGACAGAGAAAATGAATATAGTTACTTGAATTTTATGCATTTGCTGTTGCTATATATAATACATTCTTAGACAGAGTCGCCAGAATGTGTTTCCTTGTTTCTTCATTTAGTTTGTAGCTTTGAAAGCTGGAAAGCTTGGAGTGGTCACTCTCAGTTGGAGGGAACCAGAACTCAGTCCTGATGCATTAAGAAACAAGTTCCAAAAAAGAAAAAAAAAAAAAGGAAAAGAAACAAGTTCCTTATCTTTGCTAAAGAAGAAAGGATCCCCTACTGACTGTGATATGTATTATACTTATTCTTGGCAAACTGACACGAAATCTCTTCCTTTTATTTACATATTTATTTATCTCCTGCTATGCTTCAAGGGCTACAACGGTAAACTCAATGGTGACTTTTTTTTTTTTTTTTACTTTTAGGATAGAGGCTACATAATTTCTTTTGAATCTGAAGAATAGATCTTAGGTGTTCTTTCATTTCCTGGAAAAAGGAAAATATTCTCAAAGATGTTGTCAAAATAAAACTTCCTTCTCTTGATGTTTCTTTAGCTTCTATCATACAATATTTGTTCCTTCTCATACTTTTCTGGTTCTCAGACTTATTTTTCCAATCAGTTTATAGTTTTGATCTTTTCAATTGTAATGAAAATGCCACCTTTCCTTTCTTCTGTATAAATGTTGACCACTATTCCTATTAAAGAGTTTCCTTCCTATTTTCCTTCTTAAGTCTCTCAGACACAAAATGATATATTCACACAAATTTTTAAAGAATTTATACATTTTGCATTTTTATTTATTCATTCATCATCCATCCATCCATCCATCCATCCATCCATTCATTATTTTCATTTCTTAAGAGCTTAAGATTGTCATGTTCTCCCAGAAATTGCTGCTATTCCCTTTGGAGAGTGTCAAACTCTTTATTGTTCATGCATGAGAGTGTAAAGCATTCTTACTTTTCATTGCTGCCCTTTAGGTTTTATTTTAATTTATTCTCTTTACATCGAGATTGCAGCCCCCTCCTTAGTCTCTTCCTAGTCCCACTCCCTCCCTCTCTCACACCTTAGTACTCAGAAAGGGGAGTCCTTCTCACATACCATCTGATATATCCTCTTGTTCTGTTTAATCAATGTTAAGAAAATTTGAATTTCTTTTTTATCTTTTCTAATTCTGGAAGATGACTTCAGTTATAGCAATAAATTCATTTCTCTTTATTGTTCCATAAAGTCAACATGATATTGTTTTATAACCCAGATTCATCAGCTCTTTTTACAGCATAAGTATGAAACTCTAAATTAAAAACATTGGACAGATTCTCCACAAGATTTCAGAGGACTTCATGCCATCAGGGTCTCTCTTGGAAAGGTGAATATTATTCTAAGAGGAATAAGGAATGTGATTTATGATATTTCATAAACTCTGTTTTTAATATACAAATGCATGTTTATTGGATGCAGATGGGGTGGTGTTAGAAAACTGCAGAGGGGAGAGAGAGAGAGAGAGAGAGAGAGAGAGACAGACAGACAGAGACAGAGACAGAGACAGAGACAGAGACAGAGAGACACACAGAGAGAGAGAGGAACAACAAAGGAGCTTTCCTAGTCTCTTAAACAAAGCACAAGGAATTAAACATACAAAGGAATAAATAACACACTCATACAAGCAGGATTTATCAGGTAACTCCACTTTTACCCACAGAAACGTCATTGAATTCCAAAACAAACCAATCGAAATTTGGATGGCAGAGGTTGTGTGTATAGAAAATTGCCTAATGTATTTACCAAAACATTTGAAAACTGAATTCTAAATACATAGTGATTATGATTTGTGCATCCACTGATGTATACATTCATCTGCTCATATGTTCTTCATAAAAAATATTTACTACGATATCATCGCAACTGCTTTTCTTCATGAGTTGGATCTATAAGAAGAATATTAAAATATTAAAGCTACTGTTGAAGTACCAACATAATAGCATAAAAGATATTTAAGAGAGATCCTACATATAATTAATAATGACTAAACAAGCCCTGAAAGAAAATTAAAGAGTGAAGATGTAGAACTAAAAAACTGAGAGATATGATTTCATTTACTCAGCCACTGAATGCATATGTAATAGTAAGATTTTAAATTCACTCTTTTTTATTATTAATTTATTCACTTTACATCCTGATTATAGGCTGCTCCCTTCTTTCCTCCTGGCCCTTCACCTTCCCTCCTTTTCTCCATACCTCCCTCCCCTATTCCTCTGACAAGGGGAGGCCCCCTACCGACCTATCCCAGTTCATCAAGTCACATCAGGACTGAGCACATCATCTTTCCCTGTAGCCTGACAAGGAAGCCCCACTGGCAGGGGCAGAGGGAGGCTGTTGATCAAAAAGCAGGCAACAGAGTCCATGTCAAAGTTAGCCACCACTCCCTCTTACTAGAGGATTCACATGAAGCATGAGCTATCCATCTGTTACATCTGTGTAAGGGGGCTTGATCCAGTCTATTCATGTTCCTCGGCTGGTGCTTCTGTCTCTGCCAGCCCATCTGGGCCCTGGTTAGTTGGCTCTGCTGGTCTTCTTTTAGAGCTCCTGTCACCTCCAGGTCCTTCTATCTCTTCCCCCACTTTTCCTCAAGTCTCCCTAGCTTCACTCAATGTTTGAATGTGACTCTCCACATCTGTTTCGAAGAGCTTCTGGGTATAGCCTCTCAAAAGACAGGTACGTTAGGCTTCTGTATATTTAGTAGTGTCAGTGGTTGGCTCTAGCCATGGTGTGGTTCTCCGATTGAGCCAGGAATTGGCTGGACATTTCCTCAATCTCTGCTCACTCTTTATCATGGCACATCTTGTAAAGTTCACTCTTTAAGCTTACTTGATTAGTAAGATAACCCTCTTGTCCACAGAGAATTAAGATCAGATGGAAAGAAGAAATGATACGGTAAATTATTTGGAGGCAATTTGTTTAATTTTCATGGCAATTAGACCAGAATTGTAGACAATATGGACTGGTTACTTGGGAAAGAAATGCTTATTATAATCTTTAGCCTTATATTAGCACTTTGGAAATCTGAATTAAAAATAGTAACATCTCAAGACAATCGAGCATTGTATTAGTTTTAATATTACATATAGATCACTTATTAGGGTAGAAATAAATTCATTATTGATTTTGAGGTCATCTACGTGGAATAAAATATTTCTCTTCACATTCTCAAAAATTGAGGTTTCTTTCCCAAACCAACTAAATTTATACCAGAAGAAAGTACTCTGAGGTGGCTAAATCATAAAACATAATATGAGAATTTTTTCTTAAGACTCAATGAACCATAGGAAATGGTAATATTCCCATGTCTTTTAAAGGTATTTTTTTAAATTTATTGTTTTAAAGTTAGTTTCTGAATTAAAGAGCTTTTTTATGGCATTTTTGTGCATATACCACTAAAATTTGTTCTTATCTCTCTCCACTGTCCCCCAAGCTCATGTCATACATATCTTGCTTTTCCTCCTAAATTCACCTTTCTCTTCCTTTATACCACATTTTTATTATTGACTCTTACACACACGTGCACATGCATACATGCATATATATATACACACATGTAAATTAAAATCTAGAATCCACACATAATAAAAACACAAGTTATTTCTTTTCCTGAATCCAAACTAATTTACTAATCTCATATTAGTGTATTAAGTGGATAAAGACATATTTCATTAAATATATATCCAATACAATCCATTACAATCTTATTTTGTGTTTCTGATTTTACATGGTTTCTATTCTTACTGAAGCTTTGCTTAAAACTAAAGAAGATGTGAAACTGAGTTTTAGCTACTTTACTTTCAGCATACTTCATAACAGCAAACTTCTTCATATGTTTGAAAGATGTATTTCAAATAGGGTGCATGAAAACAATGTTCTGTAGGATTTGACCTGTCAGATCTGAGAAATAACCATTGTAATGTTTCCGAATTAATATGATAAAATAAAATTAAATTTTATTCAGCCTCTTAGGTATGTATTATAAAATCATAAAAATGTACAAACATTTCCTGAATCTTAATTATTAAGTTACTCTTTTATTTCAGAATATCACTTGCAGTTACTTAAGATCTAAGACAATTAACTGCAGTTGAATTAGCCCTGTTTCTTTTATCTCTGTTGTGCTCTCTCAAATCAAGTACATTGCAAAGGCTTTCTAATGAGTACATTTACAGAAAACCTAGTACATAAATAGTTTTCTTGATTTTCTGCTATTTTGTGGGAATGTTTGTTTTGTTCATATGAGAAAAAAGTATCATTATATGGCCCAGCTGGCCTTGAACTTGCTCTGTATGTAGGGGAGGCTGCTTCACTCTCACAAATATCTGCCTCTTTCTGTTTCTCGAGGGGTGGAATTAAATGTGTGTAGCATTAAACATGCATGCCCTACATAGTAACTTCATTCTCTCAAACCCTATTTCTACTTTCTTTCATTCAAACACGTGTCCTCTTTTCCCTTGAATGCTTGACTATTTTGGGATAGAAAACGTTTGAGGTGTTCCTCGCCAACTCTCAAATAATCACTCATCTATCCTCACCTGTCTTCTATATTTATTTGAAGACTTTTATCAATATCGCTAAAACACTTTTTTTTCCATTTCGATTTTTTCTATCATGAATTAGTCATTCCAAAACATGCTATTATTAGCATAGCTTTGTTTTCTAGTTTTTACTAGTAATTAATACTAGCTTCATATTATTGTTACTGGAAACAGTTTTCAAGGCTTGTTTTGTGTCCTAATATATATTCTGTCCTAGAGATTGTCCTATGTGTACTTTAACAGCATGCACAATAATGTCAGGAGGCAGAACAACCCAAGATTTCCTAAGAGGTTAAGAGGTCCTGATAGGAGGGCAAAGGGAATTTTAACTGTGTGTCCTTGTGCATGAGTAGAATTAGCAAGCCTGTTCTAGAACTGGAGCCAGTGCCTCCTTAGAAGAGTCAAGGTAGCATTTTCTGGTTCTCAGACTTCTCTCCTCGGACTGTCATCATTCCTCCTAGGGCAGCTCATTATGAGTTGTCTCATGTTCTTTTCATCAAAAATGTCAGACTTATTCTCTACTAACCTTAATCATTTTTAACTTTGCAGATAGTAAATATGATGCTCATAGAAATGAGGTTATAATCTTAATAAACTTACTTGGCATATATAATAAACTTATGCATGACCTTCTGGTGCCAGCTATTGCTTTTGACTTCTTTATTTCCTGCCTTCTTTATTCCTCATTCCCAGTCATCCCTCCAACTCAATACTTACTCATTTTGGATCTTTATTCCTATCAGTTCAGGAAACGATCAGCCTGTGCAGGATGGTAATTCTATCAATGTTCAATACCACTATTTTCCATGTATTATTTAGTGTCTGGGCTGTTCCTTTAGTGAGAGTTTTCACTTACACTTCATTTACTGTAGAGTATCAATGCCCTCTTCTGTTGTATTTGTGTTTCATTCTTTTACCGTTATTGCAATATTTGTTTTGTATGATTAGATGTTGCACTGGTGAACACAAAGCTAATTTACAATTGCTATGATCTGATGGAATATTGGTCTTACTTGCTTCACTATCTGTGCTAGCTGTGATCTTATATTAATGCCCGCACGTCAAGGATTCAAATACCTCCCCATTCTTTCTAAACTGGGTTTGTCACAGAAAATCGGAGATCCTTCTCTGCCATGTTCTAAGCAAAGAATTGATGTTAGAATTAATAGGTGGGCTGTAGTGAAGCTTGGGTAGCATCTTGTGGGCCTGGGATTTTGATCCAGATGTGACAAACTGCTGTCTGAGTTTGTAGGGCTGCATCTAGGATCTAGACCCAGTAGAATCACCTTGAAATTTGAGGCTGATCTTCTGCCTTTATATTTCATTCCACGGACAGATCATCCTAGTCCTTAAACATCGGTAGCCTGTGTGAGGAATCCTAGATCTTGACTAAGGGGATAAACATTAGCCCAAATCCATAGAGGCTCCTCTAGTAGTGGAAAGATATTAAAGCCTGGATTCTCAAAGGAGCTTTGGAGTCCTTATGCATGAGATTGCTGAGCCCTTGCTCAGGCATAGCTGGAGATAGTAAGCCAGTGCTGAGACATGCATTACAGTAGATGAATGGGTAGAAACAAGAGTTAGTATACACAGTCACATTTTGTTCAACCACCCAGAAAAGATGAAAACATGATACCTGAAGAGAAGTTAATGAAACTGGAGGTCAACATTTGGGAGATATTAGGGAGTTTTTCTTTTTAATTTATTTATTTAATCTCCTTACAGCCTGATTCCAATCACCTTCCTTCTCTCTTCTCTTTCCTACCTTCATGCCTCCTCCCTCTATGAGCCCCTCTCCTTCACAGAGAAGGGGAGGATCACAAGGTTACCATCTCACCCCGGCACCTCAAGTTGCAGCAGGACTAAATGCATCATCTCTTATTGAGTCCAGACAAGGCAGCCCAGCTATGAGGAAAGGAATCAAAAGTCAGGCAACAGAAACAGAGACAGCCTCTACTCCCATTGTTAGGGGACCCACATGATGATCAAGGTGCACATACATCTGTTACATATGTTTAGGGGGTCTAGGTGCAGACCATGCATGTTCTTTGGTTGGTAGATTATTCTCTGTGATTCCCCATGGGCTTACATTCGTTTACTCTGTAGGTAACCTTGCGGCGTCCTGACACCTCTGGTTTCTTCAATCCTTCCTCCCACTCTTCCACAAAGTTAATCAAGCTCAGCCTATTGTTTGGTGGTGGGGTCTCTGAATTTGTTTCCATCAGCTGCTGCATTAAGTCTTTCAGAAGACAATTATTCTAGGCTTCTTTCTGCAATACAATCAACAAAACAGTGTTTTCAACAATGAGTGCTAGAACCAGACATCTGCATGGAAGATTAACTTTTTTCCCCCATTAGCCTAACTTTATTTCAGATGATAAGTCAGAGTAGAACAAAGATATGGAATTCTGAAATGTCTAAAATAGAATTATAGAGAAAAAAAGTGAAAATTTAAGATTTGTTTTTGAAACAGCAAAGGATTGACATGTAAAATATATATTTGGGAAGCAAGGCTTCACTGAAATTAATACTTTTCTCAATAAAATATACAACAAAACAACTAAGAAGATAACCTTCAGAATAAAAAAGAACACTGACTTAGACCTATGTAATAATATGTTATCTAAAATATGCAATAGACTCTTAAAAAAGCTGTGGTAACAAAAGCAACTCAAACATAAAATTATCAAAAGTTTGATATATATTTATATTAAACAAAATGATATATGAATAGTTTTTAATCCATTATTTTCTTTCCAGACAAAACTTCATATGCAGAGTCAATGTAAGGGTAGTTGAGTCATGCATGGTTCTACCTGTATGTATACAAATTTGTGTGTGTGAATAGAGATAGATAGATAGATAGATAGATAGATAGATAGATAGATAGATAGGCAGACTAAAAAATTATGTGTAAATAAGTAATAGGTAATACACCTAGGTAGGAGAAATATGTATTATTAAAATGAGATACTAAATAATAAATATATGAGAGAAGTTTAAATAGATTCAACAAAGTGCACGAATCTTATCAAATGCTTTATTCAGTGTAATTCTAACAATATGACATGCTCACAAGGCAAACTCTGGAGCCAGTAAAACTGCAGTAGTTACTAAGGTCTGGGGACAGAAGGAATGAAGGGTCAGTATAGAGGAGAATTTCAAAAGAACGGCAGGGTACATACATATCACAAACTTTTAAAATCTATAGGCTATTCAAAACTCACAGTGACTCTTCATGTGAAATGACTTTGGGGTCTTAATTAAGTGTCAGTGTAGGTTCATCAATATTAATAAATGTACTGCCCTTGTGTGGAGTGTTGACAGATTCAGTCTGTGCTCTGTGGGAACAAGGGCTGTGTGAGAATCCTTTCTACTGTCTTTGCAATTTTACTGTGAACTAAATCTATTCTAAATATAAAGTCAATTTAAACAATTACACACTACCCATACAAGGAATGAATTCAATTTCAAAGGAAGTGAGGAGGTGAGTGGTCCTTTCTCTGATGGAGAGACCTTGTCAGGGCAAGTTTTCATGAGTGTCTAGCAACAACCAACAACATCAGAGATACATTTCACACAGAAGCATGACAGTGAGGAAGAGGCAGAGTGAAGATTTTCTAAGAGTAAAGGAGCAAAGGAGACAGTATTCCTAGGATAAAAGACAATGAGTTTATTACAACAATTTAGTTAAAGAGAACAGTGCAGAATACTGGATTCACACATTTCTGTAAGAGTTAACAGAACAAAGGAAATTGAGTTAAAGGACAGAAGTTACTTTCTACTTTGAATAATTTTAGAAAGAGTACAGTTTTTGCAATCGATGTAACATGATTTGGTAGAAGAAAGTCACTGTTCCACTGATATTAGCACGAGACATGAATGACAGGGCACAGTCATGCTGAGGATCAAAGAGATGAAAAGTAAAAGAACCTTCAGCAGTGCAGGGTAAAAACGTTTCATTTAGTGACACCTAGCTCTGCATTTTATCAATCCTCTTATGTAGAGTGATTTATCCATCTCTGCTCTCTATATTCACATGGCTCCTTTATCTTGTCATAACTTTCTTACTAGCACATAGACAGCAGCATACAATTCAATAAAATTCTAATGTTTCCATGCAGACAGAGAAATCCTTTAAAGTTGTCATTTCCCCCCTCTGTCCTTTATGTGAACAGACATGTGTAGTGTTCTGAGTGCACATAAAATGCAATCCAAACTTCTTACCTTAGCCCTCAAATTAATCATAAAATGGCTCCAGTCAGCTACGGAATCATGACCCATTCATTGATTATGTTAAGTCTATAAACTCCAGCAATTTATTCCTTCAAGTCTTTCAAACGACATGTCTGTCTCTATTTAGCTGCCTCTTTTAGTATTAGCAGCCTTTGCTATCATGTGCACCTTTCTTTAACATCTCCACATGGTTGGAGGCATGAATCATTTATTGTTGTCACCTACATGACCTCTACTTTCTTTTAGAAGAAATATTTTGACTTTTCACAAATATTCTTACCCTTTATGTGGCACAATATAATCAAAATAAAGCAAATTCAGTAGGAAATTTAATAAAGAGATGGATATGGTAAAGACCACAAAATCACAGCAGAAACAAAATAATGCAAGAAAATAAAGGTTATATATAATGGATGAGAGTGAGAAAATGAAACGAGTAATTCTAAGTAAACAGAGAAAATATGAAGAATTACAATTATATTAACCAAAGTTGGTGCTCTGTGGTATTAGCATTGTTATACGAAGGAATATATGTTGTATGAAGGGCCTTGAGCTTCCGTGAGAGAGTCTCTGTGACAGAGTTTCATCATGCTTGCTTACATACATGGTTTAATATAAAATTCCATTCTGGAATTTACATTTGTCATAAGAACATTCCATCCTTTAGAGAACTGATTAGCATTTTCATATGTGGATGTGGAGAAAAATAAAAAAAATTTTGACCAACCCCTTTTAAAAGAAGACAGGAGAAGACCTATGAGCCCAAGGAGCGAGAATGTGTTCTATCAGGTGCTCACTGAGGGATGAAATACTGTGAATGAGAACTTCACAGAGTTCATGCCTCAAACGGAGTGCAGACAACTATAACAGTCATCTGTTTGCACATTGTAGTAATTACATATTTATTTTTACGGACTGTGATAAGGACTTGTAATTAAATAAATTCCTTCACCCCTTCTTACTTTGAGCATGGTTTTCATTTTTTATAAAACCAAAAAGTAGGTTTGGATATACTCAAACATACAAATAAGCCTATCTGAAACCATAGTAGAAACACTGACCTCTGAATTTTGGTAAAACTATATAAATACTGAGTTGCTCTTTGAGTCTAAAAAAAAAGCTCAATCCTGTGTGTTTACCTAAGATGTGAAGTCTGTCATTGAAGATCTTTGCAGAGTTTTCCTATTGACAATGTCCTCTTTCACTTTGTGCTCTGATCCTTTCAGAATGTTTTCAAAATGGTGACTGTGCAAAAGTTAAACAAAATGAAGTGGAAAGATCTAATTTCATTGTTGTGCTTTGTACAGACTGCTTGTCATTTGCCTTAGAAACACTGTAATGTTTGATATGCACCTGTTTGTGATCTCAGTCAACAGAACTTCATTCTCCAGGTTTGAATGAAGATGAGGCACATGCATGTAGCCATCACAATGTATTCTCACAGGAGGATGGGGAACATAGAGATACAAGAGGTCTAGCAAAAAGGATATACCAAATGAGATAAATTAAAAGCCAAATAGCCTTAAATCTAAAATTTCAAAGGAGCAAAGATACTGAAACATTTTTCTAAACGTTGTTTGCTGTCTGGGATTTTTTTGTCATTGCTGTTGTTTTAGTTATTTCTTTTGGCTTTAACATTATAATTTAATTATATTGTTTACTCTTCCTTTTACTTAGTCCAATCCCTCCCGTATGCCTTTCCCACACTCTTTCTAATCCACGGCCTCATATTTCATTGATAGTATTACATATTCATATATTGAATCAATTATTTTATATATATAATATAATATAATATATATATAATATATATATATATATATATATATATTCCTAAATAGATTTTGTTCAGTCTGAATTATGTTACTTGTATGTGTTTTCAGGACAGATGAGCAAAAAGAGCAAATAGGCCTGTTAATGAGAACAAAAAGAGAGAGTATGAGGTCTCAGCACTATACAAGGAGCTATAGGCAACTAAGGAATGTAGGAGACATACTCCTCCCCAGGGAAGAACACAGGAGTTAACCATCCAGTACCAACTGGTCTGCACTGTTTTCTGTCTTTTATTAAGAGTTTATGGAAGTACATTTGTGATGTAAGTGAAGAAAAATGAAAAGCTAGTCTAACTTTTATCTTAAAGTCTAAATGGAAGAGTTATAAGATATACTAGATAAAATTTATAATAATGACAATAGTAACAGTAATGATTTTTGAAGAGAAGAGATACACAAGTAAAGAAATGAAAAGATAAACATGAATTCAATTAAAAATAGCTAGGATAATAAAAGCTTTTCATAATATACTTTATACTTAAGACAAAATAATATTCTGAAAGTAAATTAAATAGAGTATTTCAAAAATATTTGATACTAGATAGACAGATTTGATTATTCTTGGCTAAACTGCGATAGTTACTTCCTATCAAGTGACTCTTTCTGTCTTATAGGGAATGAGAAGCACATTACAATTTTATTTTATATTCTAGTTAAAAAGCAAACAGAATTATTTCAAGTGACAGTTTATGGGAGTCCAGATGAACAGAAGAAAGTGTATAATTGATAAATTATCGTGAAACTCTCTCATGAGAGCTGCCATAAATCTGAGAGAAGAAGATAATTGTGTGAGTGTTTGTGGTGTGTTTGTGTGTGTGTGTGTGTGTGTGTGTGTGTGTGTTTGTGTTTGTGTGTGTATTCATACAAGAGAGAGGGAGCAATGGAGTGAGAGAAGGGGGGAGAGACAGAGAAATAAAGGGATAGATATAGAGAGAATAATAATATTAATCTGACATACAATCCTTTTGCTTTTACAAGGATTGATAAAACTTGGACATCTGAAATTGAAATTGTTTTCTTGTCTTCATTTAATAAAACTTTTTTACATAATATAAGTATGAACATTTGTATTTTTATACAAAGCAGTGGTATTTGTTCAAGTCATAAGGATTCTTTTAAAAATCAAAATTAAAAAATGATGGAAGATCATTGATTGAAGAAACATGAAAATGAGGAAGACTAATGTTAAAATCAACAGAAGCAGACAATTCTTTCACTGCTACGAGGAAAAAGCATTGTTCCCTCTAGAATGAAGGTAATGCCTCCCAGTTAAGGGTGGGTGGGCAAGGTTTAGAGGAGAGAAGAGTAAAGATGGCAGAAATAATTTTTGAGTTTTTTCTTGAAATTGAGTATTTGATTGGAAACCTGGAACTATTACGGATAGGAAAATTAGCCTGGGTTGTGCTTCTTTATCAGGAGAGTACGATGCTCTTTCCCAGAGAAGAGAGATTTCTTAGTTTAAGGGTTCACACCTTCAAAGGATGTAAAAGTAGCAAAAAGGCTTGGATCCAAAAATTTCCCCTAATAGTAGACTTGGAGTTAAAATGGAGTTGGGAAAAACAAAAGTCATTTTAGCTATCCATAAGAAAATGTGATATTGGGCAGGTACAGGAGTAGTCATCCAGCCAACCTGGATGACTGGAAATGCTACCGTTCTCTGTGGAACTCAGGGGGAGCCGTGTGGTCTACAGGTGGGGTGTGGAAGATTTGGGCCATGTATTCTGGGGATGTCAAAACTCCCTGAATCTGAATATGCCACATGGGGCCTCCTTTGAGAGTGAGCTGTCAGCAGCTGCAGGTGGCAACCACAGCCTGACCCTGGAACCTCCTAGGGTTTGTTGACATTCAATGCTGTGACTGTGGACTTTCTTGTAGGACAGGTGGGGATGCTTAGATACTGCCGATAGGATTTGTTGCAGAGATCTTCACTGGAGAAGTGCAGCAAACTGGTTCCTATGGGTCTTACATTGCTCAGCCAGTCCTGCTTACCTATGAATATGAACAAAGCCCTAGATGGTGAATAGAGAAAACTGTAGCAAAAGATCCAGAAGCTTCACACTCCTCATTGTTATCCATGCCAGTGAGGCCTAACTGGCCTGAGCAACATTCATCTTAGAGCCCTCTCTACCACTGTCTTCATCTGCCTAATCCACATGGGACACAGAAAACTGAGCCAGCAGAGCCAGCAGAGGTGAGCTAAACACAGGACCCAATCCCCACAGTCCTCCATCCCAAAGAGGCCTGTGTCGGGCAAGCAACATTCAGCTTAGTGCCCTCTATACTACTGATATTATAAATTACCTTACAAAGCGGGAGCAGGATATTTCTCTTTAGAGAAACAAATGTTTGATAGCATTTTGAACTTTAAGTGTGGTTTAACAGAATCTACTTATATTAAAGTTGAAGAGGTTTTTTGAAGACACATTTATTCCTCGTGACATTTTTCTTATCTATAAATTAATAAAAATTGTGAGGTATGTTCACAAAAGAACAGAAATAATTGTTAAGAAATTGTATATAACCAGGAATAAAAATGAAGAGAAAGAAGAACAAGGTTACCACTTAAGGGAGAAATCTCATGGGACCCATACCTAAACAAAATACTATAGACAACTAAGGACTACAGAGAGAGGGATTTTTACCAAAGATGAGACCCTGATTTCTTATCTAATACAAAGAAGTCAATCCTGCTATCACATGTATACAATCAATACTAAAGGAACTCAGCAGTGTACATCGACAAACTCAGAATAAAAGGATACACACTCACACTGTATATACTAAAACAATGAGAAAAAAGAAACACTAGTACGTGTCACTTAATATTATCAAGAGAAGATAATATGAGAATAGTACTAAATTTGTTTTTCATTTTTGAGTTTGCTAAAATTGTACATTATTTTCTTTCATCCCTCGAAAATCTCCTCATTCCTTTTCCCTTCTCTTCTTCAAAATCATGGGCTTTTGTTTTACTAATTATTATTGCACACATATATGTATATGCATGTATAAACACATTACATATATAAAATATGTGTGTGTTTGTGTGTGTGTGTATTCTAACTATATTCTGTTCAAATTCTATAATGTCACTTGAATATATACATTCAGGGCACTGAATAACTAATGTATTCTTTATCTTACTTTATTCTTCCCTGTCTACCTGATATTTTTCACAATTTGACTTGTTTGTAGAGGAGTCAAAAATATGGACATTGTAGTCCTAATTTGCAAAGTGGTCTTTGTTTAAAACGTAGTTTGTACTACAAAACATACAGAGGGAGTTAATGAATTAATCCTAGTATTTTTATTTTCTCTAGCAAAATGAAGTAGTAGACAATTTTCAGTCTATATTTGTTTTCAGTATTATAATGTTAATGCTATTAGAATATTTTAAGATTAAAATTATTTTGAATGAGGCGTATAGAGTATTGTCTTTTTCTTTATCCCTGCACATCTTGTAGGCAGGGTAAATTTTGGGTTGAGTGTTCTGTAGTTAGTCTCCTCTTCAGGCACTATGGACCTTGCTACTAGGAGTCTCTACTAGAATTCCCCTCATATCATGCCAGGACCCTACTCTAACTTAGGTCTTCAGCTTGTCACAGAGATGCCACTACCCAGAGTTTCTCTTTTCTCTGCAGACTTTCTGTCCTCCCACCTCTACTTTCTGCAGGTCCAATCTCCACCCTCATATCATTCCATGTGCTTCCTCTTCTACCTTGTTGCCTCTGTTCAACCACAACCTCTGTCTTTTCTACTTCCTATTCTTAGTGATACTTGAGCATCCTCCCCTCGATATGCCTTGCTACCTTTCTTCTTTGGGTCTGTGCATTGTACTATGTTTATCCTATTCTATAGACAAAAATCCACTTATAATACAGTATGTACTATGTGTGTCTTTCTGGATCTGGGTTACCTCACTCAGCATGATCTTTTCTAGTTACACCCAAACAAATGGTATATACTGTTCAATATGCAGAGATCAGTGGGATAGAGCCTAGATCCAGGACATACATCTATGTCACATCCCTGTAATCTACAGTACAGGGAACATCAAGATAGAGGACATGTAAATATTCTAAGAGCAGGAAGTCTTCTATAAATGACTCTTTCAGAAATAGCTGCACAAAAAAGAAAACACCCCTGAAGAGAGAGAGTTTTATGATGCCCCACTACAAAAGAACTGCAAGCAAGCTTACTCCAAGGAGGGAGGAGAATTCGTATCTCCAAGGGTTGAGCCCTCTTATTGTATCTGATATGGAATTTTTCTGTTCTGAAAATGTATAAACAGAAAAATTAAAATTGATATATATTTATATGCATGTAACAATAATAAAGTAGCTAAAAAGACATCAGTATAAAAGTGGACCTGGACATGTGAGGTATTAGAAGGAAGAGATGAGAGAGCCTTGAGAGAGGGAAAACACAGTGTGAAGTAATACAATTCTATTTGAATAGTTTAACTTAGGATGTATAAAAACATTTTAAAACCATACCTTTAAATATTTGATCCAATAAAAATGTACAACCTTATAAGTCATATCTTTCTAGCTCTGGGTTACCTCACTCAGCATGATCTTTTCTAGGTCCATCCATCTGCCTGCAAATTTCAAGATTTCCTTGTTTTTGAGTATTATTCCATTTTGTAAATGTACCACAGTTTCTTTATCCATTCTTTGGTTGAGGGATGTCTAGGTTGTTTCAAGACTCTGGCAATCATGACTAAAGCTGGTATGAAAACACTTGAGCAAGTTTCTTTATTTTTGGTGGAACATCTTTTGTGTATATACCCAGGAGTGGGTCTTGAGCTTGAAGTAATGTTCAACCCAATGCCTGTTCCAAGAACCACCCCATGTGAGAGAGTCAACCCTTGACACTCTTAAGGATACTCTGTTATACTTGCAGAAAGGAGTCTACCAGAGTTGTCTTCTGAGAGGCTCCAAACAGCATTGCTTCTAAACAGATGCTGAGACTCACAGATAAACACTGGGTGATCAGTTTTGTGGAAAAGTTGGGAGAAGGAGAAAAAGGACATGGAGGTGATGGAAACTCCACAAGAAAACCAACAAAGCCAACTCACCACAGTCCAGAAGACTTGCTGAGACAGAAGCACCAACCAAATACCATTCATGGACTGGACCTAGACCCTTTAAACTGATATTTTGAATGGGTAGCTCAGGCTTCATGCAGTAAGAGGATCAGGGGCAGTTAATAACACAAGCTCTGTTGCCAGCTTTTTTTAAATCACTCCTCCTGACAGGACTACCTTCCCAGGCCACATAGGAAGAGGGCATGCTCTCTCATGATATTACTTGGTGATATGGATGGGAAGTGAGTCCCCTCTTTTCTGAGGAATAGAGGAAGAGGGATGGTGGAGATGGAAGAAAGGTGGAACTGGGAGGAGAGGAAGGAGTGGACTATGAGTAGGATATAAAATGAATATTTAAAAAAGAATGTAGAATATTTCTATATACCTAAGTGGCAAAGTGCATCTAAAAAGAATAGAGTTTACATTATTCCAGATAACTATGGATTTGTTATGCATTCCCCATTGTGAGAATTAAATCAATTTAAAGACACAGAAATCAGACTTTTTTCCCCAAATATAATGTCTAGGAGAAAGTAAGATCACAGTAACTATCTTGAGATTGATAGTGAGTAAGTGGAAAACTGGCAACAGATAAGCAACAAGGCTGAATTTCAATAGTACAATATAGAATATTAACACTGCCTTTGATTGGATTGGCCTTCTATGGAACTGAGATTCATGCAACAAATTTAAAATACTAATTTGCACATCTAGTGTGGATTCATTTAAGTGGAAGTATTAGTTGTCAACTATGACATAGCTTGTGGTCCAGAATATGAACAAGATGTGATGGCATGTTGTCACATCTTCTGTCACAAACATTTAGTAAGGAAGTGCTTGTATGTCTGGGAGATAAAATGTTTTTCTGGTACTTTAATCTACCATAGCCTGAATAAATATCCAATGAATTACTGCATTAACTGACATTGACTCACTGAAAACTGATTAACTGTATATGCTTTCAAACCTATATATTATAAAGACTGCACTAGTTGAGGAACCACATGTGTATTTGTTAATTCACCCACTATGTCCGAAATACAGCCATTCTTACTCTATCTCCCAAAACTGTCAGATAAGATCATTATTTTACTTTGGCAAACCAAAGAGGTGATTTACAATATCAGTAATTAAATATCCATTTATTTAACTCAAAGGTGTCGCAAGTAGTACCCTATTGATTTTATTTTCTGTTGTTTCCAGAGCAATTTCCAATTTGATTCCAACTAAATGATCTTTAAACCTATAGTTTGCCATGCTGTATTTTCTTTTTAAATTCTTTGATTTTTTATTATAGTTTTATGGGATAGACTTTACAAAGTAATAAAAAGACCTCAAAAATAGAATCCACCAAATTTAGAAAGCATAAAACTATGATAATTCTTTTTTATATTCTTTTTTAATTTTTTAAAATTATGTTCATTTTGTAATATATACATTTATATTATTACACATGAATAAAATAAACTACATACAGCAGAAAGAACCATGATACAATCAGGAATTATTTAAATGTTACATTCATAGTGATTTATCTCTTTGTATTTCTCAATGAAAATCAATATCTATCATATTTCATCTCTATTAACTTAAAACATCTATCTTGATCTAAAAACACCTTAACCCCTAACCAACTAAGCTTAATTGTAAGACGAAACTATCTGGTATTCAACCCCGTCAGAGACTTGAGAAGGAATAAAACTTAAATACTTGAGTTAACCAGAAGTGCAGGTTAGCAGCTTCCAAAATGAAAAAAATAACTAAGAAAGTTTACTGTCTGAACAATCACCCAACATTCTCAATAATGTTGAACCATGATCTTTGGCCTTCTAGCCCAAGATCTCTGACAAACATATTAGAGGCAGGAACTTGCTTACCCTGTCTTGGCAGAGTTTGACCATCAAGTCTGCCTGCATCTAAGCTTGCCCATTTTTTAGGCTGAATTCTGTCTGTGTTTAGTAATGAGGACATTTTACCCAGGGGGTGGTTTGCCACATTTAAACCCAACTCCACAAGGAGGTTCTTTTATGTTGATCATCTTCTTTGAGGTAAGCTTTTTTTCTTTTAAGTAATACAATTTTAAATTAAAGATAAGCAAAACAATCACTGTTGTTCAATTTCAAGGTGGAATAGTTAGTCTACCTTTCCATTTCTTTTACTACATGTATTGTGTGACCATGTGTAAGTCTATAACTCTGCTAATATTCTTTCTTTATTTTTACAATTTTTATTAATTTTTTGCATATACATTTATATTATTACACATATATACAATAAACTACCTACAGAAAGAACCATGAAACAATCAGGAATTATATAAATGTTACATTCATTGTGTTTTGGCTATTTGTATTGGCAGCCTTGAAGAACAAAAAGTAGATTAATGCTTCTTTCTACTCTGTAACTTAATGCTTTCATTGTTACTCACAAGGTTATTTTTTAATTCACCGGTATAGAATTTTGTATATAGATGTAAAATAAGTTTAATTTTGGATACATTGGTACAGAACTCAAATTTAAGATTATTCTTAACATACATTGTTATATATTCTAGTCTAATATGAGGTATTATACCCACACAGCTCAATTCTAATACAAGGCTTACTTCCAATACTTTGTAAGTGCTATTACAGACTTTTTAGGATAAGTAAGTTATACAAGTTAATTGTTAGTTCATAAAAACATGGTCTTATCAATTACTACTATATTTTTATCACAAGAATATACATCCTAGATGTAACAGATAGATATGATTAAATAGAAAGATCAGGTAAAATCATTATATAAAGTCTTCAAAAACCTAAAAGCATCTTAATCCCTAAACAACTACACTTAATTACAAGACTAAATTATGTGGTCTTCAACCCTGTCAGAGAAGAAGGTCCATTTCTTATCACCTGAATGAGTCTGTTTCTCATCACCTGAATGAGTTTGAGTTCCTGGATAATGTTGAACATAGAAACCAATGTTTTATTGTTTACTTGGGTAACTTAGGAAAAATACTTTCACTATCATAAAAAAATATATATTATGTTAGCTTTTCTAAGTCTTATGTTTCCAGGTATCCACTGTGATTTTGAAAAATGTTCGTACCTGTTCTTTGGTCTTTCTTTCATACTTCTATATTAAATTGAATGGTAGTTGAAATTAACTTCATGGTCTATATCAGGAGGTACATAAGTTTGCTTTACTTAATTACCAAAACTATTAATAGAGAAGTTATGCAGAATCAGTCTTACTACTGTATCATAAATAAACTCTACTTTCTGATACTGTTATTTTCTATACAATATTGAATTTCCTTGAATAATATTTGCTAAAGATTTCTATGTAGTCTCTTAGAGGACATCTATGTTAGTCTTATAGGGGATTGGATCAGATACCGGAACTGTGCCCGACTCTGGGTGAAATACTGAGAGTTGCGTGGATGAGCTGCGGAATGTAAGGATCCGCAGAGTTCAGGAGCTTCACAAAAACATAAAGACCAGCGGATCTGCACCTAGTAGGGCCTGCATAAACTGATGCACCAATCAGGTATATTGAACGCAGAGAACCTAGATCCCCTATTCAGATGTAGCTAACGGACAGCTCATTCTTCACCTACACACGGGGGAGGAAAGTCCGGACTGCCTCTGATAGGAACTATGGTGCCAGTGATTCGATCATGTCCCCTTGGTAGGTCAGCCTTGTGGGTTACAGAGAAAGAGGATGCAGGCTATTCTGATAAAACAGGGTAGGCTGAGGTCAAACAGTAAGGGAGTAGGGCTTCCTTGTCAGACATCTAGGGGAGGGGAATATGGCAGAAGAGAGAGGGAGGGTGGGAACAGGAAGATAAGAACAAGGGGGTAAAAATTGAATGGTATTGTTTCCTTGATTACTTTCTCAGTCCATATGTCATTTGTATAAAAGAAGGCTAATAATTTTTGTGAGTTAATTCTGTATCCTGCTATTTTACCTAGTGTTTATCAGCTGTTACAGTTTCCTAGTGGAAGTTTTAGGGTCACATATGTATACTATTATATCATCCACAAATAAAGACATATTGACTCCCTCCCTCCATATCTATATCACATAGATTTTTTTTCAGGTGTCTAAATGCTGTAGTCAAGACTACAAGTACAATATTGAATGGGGAGAATGGACAACTTTACTTTGTTTCTGCTGCTTTCACTATGTTGAGGCATGTCCTTTGTATTCCTAATCTCTCCAGTACTATTATCATGAATGGGTGTTAGATTCTAATTAATGGTCTTTTTTTTATTGCATATAATGAGATGACTATCTAGCTTTGGGTTTCAGTTTAAAAAGTGGACCTTACATATCAATTTATGTATGTTTATCCATCCCTGCAACTCTGGTTTAAAGCCTGCTTGATTGTGGTAAATGATATTTTTAAATCAATTAATTTATTTACTTTACATCCTGATCTTAGTGCCATCCTCCTCTTCTCCTAGTCACACTTCCCCTCACTCTTCCCTCTCACCAATTCTCCAGAAAAGGGGAACACAAACCAACCAACAAAACACTGATGTGTTTTTGGATTTGGTTTGCAAATATTATATTGAGAGTTTTAGCGTCCATGACCAAAACAGAAAGTCATGCATAATTCTATTTCCTTATTGATTCTTTTTGTGGTTGTATTATGAGAATAACAGTGATCTTTTCAGCTGAATAGAGCAATGTTCCTCTTTATTTATTTTGCAGAATAATTTGAGGAGCATTAACTCTGCATTGAAAGTCCAGTAGATTTCTGTATTAAATTATCTATCTCTAGATTGCTTTTGATTTGAAGACACTTAGTGTCTGCTACTCTTTCACTAAGGCTTGTAGATCTTTTTAAATTGCTTATATAATCTTGACTTAACTTTGGCAATAGTATGTACATAGAAAAATATTCACTTCATTTTTATTTTAAAGCTAATATTTCTATTAATTAAATGAGAATTCCCTACAGTACAATTTGATCATATTCAGTGTTTATCCAACTCCCCTCAGATCCACCTCCAACTTACTTCACATCCTCGCTCTCTTTTCAAAATCATGGCATATAAAGTTTTGTTACTGAAATATTCGTGGCTTTGGGCCCTGCATTGAAGTGTGATTGATTGTACTTAGAAAACCTGTCATTTTCTCATAAGTAGAGATTTAAGTGGTCTAAGAATCCAGTCAAACAATATTTAAAACAGCAAAAATAAACTTTTTGGACCTCTGATTCTTAAGTCTTTCTGCCTAGTAATATAGAACACGCCAATAAGTATCAGCAACATGAGTATCCAAATATGAGCAGAACAAACCCAGAGAAGCACATAAGGTCTCCAGCCTACTGAAAGAACTATAGGCAACTGTCAAAATCTGGAAGAAGAGAGAGATATTATTTTCCATGGGGACTAGCACACTAATAATGTAGTGTCAAATAGCCAGGCCTGACTAAAAACATATGTATATCATCCCAGTTTAAAAAGGCTATAAATAGGAATATATGTGCATACATTTCTATGTATGTGTGTGTTTCTGTAATGACAATTAGTGAAAAATGACATGAAATTTACATTGAGTACAGAGAGGTCTATAGAAATACTAAATATAGTGGTGACAAATAAAATTCATAATCAAATAATAAGTAATTTCATTGTCAATAGAAACTATCTTATTGAGCACCATAGTCCATTTTATTTCATGAAATCATGTGCTCTTGAAATAACTTTAACAAGTTAGCAATAGATTACTGTACTATACACAAATTATGTAAAAATATGCTAGCTACTGAAAATCAAAGTGTAGTCTAAGAAGCATTTTTAAACAGGAGAGAAAAAAATCTAGCAAATGACAGAGTCAGTTTGCTACCTGAATAATCATTCAAAACTCTGTATAACACTGAAGCATCATCTTCAGCCTTATGGCTCACTATATGTAAAAGACATATTTGTGAGGCAGGCAGTATTGGAGATGAAGCTCCAATGTTAAAGAGAGTTTTGGGTGACAGTTTAGGCAGCAAACTGTCAGTTTTTCATTTTTGAGCTGCTAACCGGCACTGCCAGATTGCTCAGGTAATTAAGTTTTATTCCTTCTCAAACCTCTGATGGGGTCAAAGACCAGATAGTTTAGTTTAACAATTAAGCTTAGTTGTTTAGGGGTTAAGATGTTTTCATGTATAGATAGATGTTTTAGGTAGATAAAGAGGAGATATAATATTGCTTTACATTCAGAATTTTAGACTCATCAAGGTAAGAAAAATGTTTTCTTTAAGGTTGCTAAATATAAATAGCCAAATCACTATGAACATAAATTTATATAATTCCTGATTGTTTCATGGTTCTCATTGCTGTACGTAGTGCATTGTTTTTATGTGTAATACTATAAATGTATATGTAAAAAAGAAAAAATAATAAAAAATGTGAAAAAATCTAATGAGTGATGTGTCCAATAAGAGAACATAATTCTGTGCTAGAATTCTGTGGGTATTGACTGTGAGAAGGTTTTATTTTATTTTGATTTTTAATTTTAATTTATTATAATTCATTCAGATTACATACCAACTATCATTCCCTCTCTTTTATCTTCCTGTTCCCACCCTGCCTCCCTCTTCTGACCTATTCCCCTCCCCTAGATCTCTGACAGAAGGCAACCTGTTCTCCAACCATACGGCCACAGCATATCAGGTCTCATCCTGATAGCCTGCTTCCCCTTCCTCTACATGCCACCTAACCTCACCACCAAGGGGAAGCGATCAAATTGGGGGCACCAGAGTTCATGTCATGGGCAGTACCCCTCTCTCTCCCCACAACCATGGAGAATAAGCTGTCCATTGGTTAGATCTGAACAGAGTGTCTAAGTTTACTTTAAGCATTGTCCTTGGTTGGTGCAGCAGTTTGTGCAGGCCCACCTGGGTCCAGATCCGCTGGCCTTGATGGTCTCCTTGTGGGGCTTCTGGACATTCTGGGTCCTTCCATCCTCACATTCTTCCATACCACCCTCACTTGGAGTTCAGCAGGGAGTCCCAGCATCTGTTCTGAGCCCCTACTAGCTTGAATCTCTCAGAGGACATCTATGTTCAGCTAATATCCACTTATAAGTGCATATATACCATGTGTGTCTTTCTGGGTTACCTCAGTCAGGATGAATGTTTTTAGTTCTATACATTCGCCTACAAAATTTAAGATTTCCTTGTTTTTCTTAGCTGAGTGGTATTCCCTTGTGTAAATGTACCACTGTTCCTTTATCGATTTATCTGTTGAGGAACATCTAGGTTGTTTCCAGATTCTGGCTGTTATGAGGCTGCAGGAAAGAAATTGAAGAAGAATCAAAAGATGGAAAGATCTCTCATGTTTATGGATAGGGAGGATCAACATAGTACAAATGTCCATCTTACTAAAAGCAAACTCTATCAAAATACCTACACATTTCTTATAGACCTTGAAAGATCAATTCTTAACTTCATGTGGAATAACACACACATACACACACACACACACACACACACACAAAAAAAAACCAGAATAGCTAAAATAATCCTGTACAATAAAAGATCTTCCAGAGGAATCTCCATCCTGGATCTCAAGCTCTACTATAGAGCAACAGTATTTTTTAAAAAGCATGGTATTGGCATAGACTGATTGGTCAATGGAATTGAATTAAAGACCGAGAAATAAGCCTACTTGATACACACTTGATTTTTGACTAAAACAAAGCTAAAACTATACAGTGGGAAAAGGATAGCATCTTCAACAAATGGTGCTGTTCTTACTGGATATCTACATGTAGAAAATGCAAATAGCCCGATATTTACCACCCTGTACAAAACCAAAGTCCAAGTGGATTGAAGAGCTTAACGTAAATCAGACACTAAATCTTTTAGAAGACTGGGAGGAAATTTCCAAAGAAGACGCCATTGATGAATGCAGAATGGTGTCTTCTTTGGAAATTTCCTCCCAGTCTTCTAAAAGATTTAGTGTCTGATTATGTAACAAGAACAAATTAATAAAGGAGAAAAAAATATGGAAAATTCAAAGAAGACGCCAAAGAGAATTGGGAATTTCTAATATGGCAGCTGAACAACGTGAGAGAAAAAGATTCTGTTAAGAAAGAAACATTTCTTAGCCATTCTGATGGATGTACGATGGAATCTCAGAGGTGTTTTGATTTTCATTTCTCTGATGACTAAAGACATTGAGCATTTCTTTAAGTGTTTCTCAGCCATTCGATATTACTCTGTTAAGACCAATAATTCAAGTGACAGCACATGCTGGTGAGGAGAGAGAAGAACACTCCTTCATTGCTGGTGGGAATGCAAACTAGTACAACCATTTTGGAAATATATCTGGTGCTATCTCAGAAAACTGGGAATAGGGCTTCCTCAAGACCCAGCTATTCCAGTCCTTGAAATATACCCAGAAAATGCTCCACCACACAACAGGGACATATGCTCAACCATGTTCATAGCAACCTTATTCATAATAGCCAGACCTGGAAACAGCCTAAATGTCCCTCAGCTGAAGAATGGATAAAGAAACTGTGGTACATTTACACTATGGAATACTATTCATCTATTAAAAACAAGGAAACCCAGAAATTTGTTGACAAATGGATGGAACTAGAAATGATCATACTGAGTGAGCTAACCCAGAAGCAGAAAGACTCACATGGTATATACTCACTTATAATGGTCCCACAGAAGTCTCACTTACCAGGATATTGGGATAGATGTGAGGACATCCTACTGGGACTCTAGGTAAGAGAAATATAGGAGATGGGGAAATAGAAGGACCCAGAATGTCATAGAAACCTACAAGAAGAACACCATGACAGGTGGATCTGAGCCCATGGGTGTCTGCTCAAACTTTTGCACTAACCAAGGACAATATAATCAATAGTAAACATTGACACCTTACTCTGATCTACCCAATGGACAGGACATTCTCCAGAGTTATGTGGAGAGCAGGGACTGACTTTGACATGATCTCTTGTGCTCCATTTTTGACGACCTCCCCTTGGTGAGGAGGCCTGGTGACACTCAAGGAAAGAATAAGCAGGATACCAAGATGATACTTGATATCTTATGACTATATAGTGGTGGAGGAGGTCTGCCTAGGTCTTAGACCTAGTGGAGGGGAATAGGGTGAAAGCAGGAGGGCGGGAAGAATGGGAGGATACAAGTGATGGGATAACAATTTAGTTGTAATCTGAATAAATTAATTAAATAATAAAATACAATGTTACATTTCATCCCAAGTTTGAGTGAAGAATGCAAGGGCAGATAGAGTATACAACATGCAAAGAATTTTCTAATGTAATTATACAGTCAATTGTGGGTCCTGCCTCACCCCCACCAGGGAGGTATCTTTGGCCACCAGTCCACTGGGAAAAGGGTAACAGAGTTGGTGTGGGGGACAGGACACAGACGGGGTTCAGGCAGCTGTGGGTAGGATGGAAAAACTTTCTGAGACCAGCTTCAGGAGACAACTCAACAATGTTTGAGGTGAACAAAGGCTGTATACTTGATGGAGAGTGGTCGCAGGGTTCCCAGGATAGCTGGGGCTTGATGTGCTGAGAATCCTGTCTTTACATGCCAGGATCTTCAGACTCTTGTTTAGAACTTGTATTTGGCTGTGACTTCCCTCAAGGGTGGGATCAGGTTCCTGCTTAGAAACATGGCCCAGATGAATTCATGCATAGAGAAAGATGGCCCCAGTTGCAAAAGGGAGCCTTCCACTCTGCTCTGAATTCAGAGTCCAGACCTGGTGGACTGCGATCAAAAATAGCAGGGTCTGGCAGCAGTCATATGCTTAAGGACAGTGACAAAAAATGTTAAGAGTAACAAAAGATATGTTAAAGATATTGTGTCCATATGATGCTAGAGATTACAGACCATGTTGGATGTATATTGTTTAACCAAAAAATGAAAGGAGTTACTGATGAAGCAGCATTGCACACATTACTACTTGATTAGTGGAATGGCTGGGAGAAGAAATGGTGTTAATAAGGTAACATTCTCCCCATCCCATGTCCAGATTGTCCTCTGGTGCATCGCAAAAAATATCTTATTATTTATTTTTATTTTATTTTGGTGACTGTAATTATAACATTCTCTTTTCTTCCTTCCCTCCCTCTACATGCCATTTAAAATATTTTAATAAAATTACCATAATTTTAAGAGTGTGAGGAACACAACATTCTTACATATGTACATTAGCCCCACTACATAACTCATCACCCTTTGTGTTCATTATTGTACAAATATGAGCATTTAAGACTTTTGTGCACATCAGAAAATGACATTGAGTAGATAAAATTAATACCTAGGAGATGAAGTTAAGAATTAAAAATTTGTAATGAAGATAAAGACAACACAAAGAAAATGTCTGCTCATCTAGCTGGCAAAACTGATAGAGTGAGTAACATTGCTTACCAGAGGCACTGAGGTGGGGCTTTGATTCTCGCGATAGGAAATACAGGAGGTAATGTAGAGGTAGCCCATCTTAGTGCATTCAGTTTTAATTGAAAAAAAAAAGCATCTTTCTATTTTTCTGGTGAAAAATCTAGCAGAGAGACCAATGGAAGTGCATAGATTTAATAATAGTTCTGTACTTTATTTCTAAGTTATATTTTAAAGTGAAGGATGAATGAAGCACTTTTTGTTTTTTAGCACTTTCTTTTTACACATTTATTTATTTTTATTGAAGATAGATTCTTCTCTCACACAATAAATCATATTCCTTGGAAAATGCCAATAATTGATAGTGAATACATAATTTAGATAGGGTAAAAAGTATTGAATTGTAACAAAAAGGGGATCAACAAACATACAAATATGATAGTATACAATTTGAGGAAAACCACGAATCAAGAGAAAATATTAAAAAAAGTAATATCTAACTTTTATAAACTTATATTTGATAAGGTTATGTGGACATATTGATTAAATAAAGCCTAGGGAAGCCTGTGGCAACTTCATGTGCAGATGAAAGACATGTTGGATGCGAAGAAAAGATAATTTTTTTACCTGTATATAAAACTTGCATTAAATTGCCTTTTGTGAGAACTATTCCTTATCAATTTATATTATCTACTCTTTTGTAATTTCCATTTGTGCTTTCATTTAGAAAATATTCCAATTATACTCATTTTTACCTTTTCAATTACACAAAACATCATCTTTAATCTTGATGTCCTTGTCAAGGCAATATAGCATTGCCAAATTCCAACTGTGACACACATACTGCTCTCCTTGAAGTATTACTCATTGTATTAGAAAATCAAACCTTAGGCAAATTTAATAGATTATTCATGAAATATAATGTTCCAACCCTTTATTCCAGGAATATAATGTAATATAGAGTAGAATCTCTTGAATGTAATGTGAGCAGGCATGAAATTACTTGCTTTGTAGACTAAAACACTAAACAGTAGGCAGACATAACCAAAACTTTCACTGGTAGAGACAAATGTTATTTTATTCATAAAGCACATATTTCACACAAAACGAGATTTAGAAATATCACACAATCAAAAACATATTTTTGATATGCTGAAACTTTTAATGAAGCAGAAATTAAGCAACCAGAAATCAGAAATTCCCTATAGGAACTTATATATTCTCAGCTAACTATACTTTATAGATAAACTTAAATTTAAATTGCTGTTCAATATAAATCCAAATATTTACTAAAAATCTAATCACTGATGTGATGAATATATTATTATAATAATTGTCAAGAAATGAGAAAAATGGAGCTCAATTACATACTCTTTGAGTTAAAGCTAGTAAAGTCAATAAAGTAAAATCATTGTCAATGAAATAAGGAAAAAAGACTAAAATTTTTTTTTACTTTATTAATTTATTCTTGTTACATCTCAATGGTTGTCCCATCCCTTGTATCCTCCCATTATTCCCTCCCTCCCATTTTCCCCTTATTCCCCTCCCCTATGACTGTTCTTGAGGGGGATTACCTCCCCCTGTATATGCTCATAGGGTATCAAGTCTCTTCTTGGTAACCTGCTGTCCTTCCTCTGAGTGCCACCAGGTCTCCCCCTCCAGGGGACATGGTCAAAGGTGAGGCACCAGAGTATGTGAGAAAGTAATATCCCACTCTCCACTCTACTGTGGAGAGTGTTCTGTCCATTGTCTAGATCTGGGTAGGGGTTTAAGGTTTACCTCCTGTATTGTCCTTGGCTGGTGCCTTAGTTTGAGCGGGACCCCTGTGCCCAAATCTGCCTATCATAATGTTCTACTTGTAGGCTTCTAGGACCCTCTGGATCCTTCTACTTTGCCATTCTCCCATGCTTCTCTCATCCAGAGTCCCACTAGAATGTCCTCCCTTCTGTCTCGGTTTCCTTGTAAGTGAAGGCTTTCGTATCTCAGAAAAATGGGAATAGGGCTTCCCCAAGACCCAGCTATTCCACTCCTTGGAATATACCCAGAAGATGCTCCAGCACACAGCAAGAAAATTTGCTCAACCATGTTCATAGCAGCCTTATTCATAATAGCCAGAACATGGAAACAGCCTAAGTGTCCTTCAATAGAAGAATGGATAAAGAAACTGTGGTACATATACACTATGGAATACTATTCAGCTATTAAAAACAAGGAATTCCCGAAATTTGTGGATAAATGGATTGAGCTAGAAATGATCATAATGAGTAAGTTAACCCAGAAGCAGAAAGACTCAAATGGTATATACTCACTTATATCTGCATAAAATATTTTTCTTAAACCTTAACATGCTCATCAAGGTTATTTATCATTTTTACAGGAGGTTTGGCTGAACATCAAAAGGAATTCTGTTTCAGCATTCTTAGAATTTACTTAATATTAAAAAGAATTCTGTTGCAACCATACCTACATTAACAAGGAAAATATAAAGGAACAGAAAATAAAGCAGTAAACCTTTGATAAAAATTAAGCCTTTTGACAATCTCCACAGTTAGGTGGAGAGCAGGGACTCACTTTGACATAAACTCTGGTGCCCCGTATTTGATGACCTCCCCTTGGTGGGAAGGCCTGATGGTACTCAAAGAAAGAATAAGCAGGCTACCAAGATGAGACTTGATAGCCTACGACCATATAGTGGGAGAGGAGCTCCCCCTCAGTCATAGACCTGGGGGAAGGGAATAGGGTGAAAGTGGGAGGGAGGGAGGAACGGGAGAATACAAGTGAAGGTATAACAATTGAGTTGTCATCTGAATAAATTAATTTTAAAAATAAAAAAATTTAAAAGGTACAGATTGAAATTTTTAAAAATTAAGCCTTTTGTAATTGGATGAGGAATTTGAGATTCAATGACCACTTTGCAGACAGACTCTTTACTTTGCTCATCATTTCTTACAAGGAAATTTTTAAAAATTTGTTTTAAAAATGCCCAATTAGCTTGCATAATGAAGAGAAGTGAAAATTACATGAAAAACGTTTCGGACACAAAAATAGCAAACAGGACTATGAAGAGACACAGAATCCCTCTCTAATTATTCTTTCATTGAGAGGAAAATATAATTTTAATTGATAAATATAAATGATTACCATGCCTTTATGTATTTGGAGCATATTTATAAAGCAAATAATAATATATTTCCAAGACCTTTGTGCTAGCTCAAATGAGCAATTCAATAAAAAGTTCATACTAAATGAAAAACTATATCTTGTAGTAGATAATGCTCAGCTTCAAGAGGGTAAAGACACAGCCCAGGTTTTAAAAACACTTGCTGATTTTGCTGAGGACCCTAATTCAGTTGTCAGCCCCCACATTGTGGCTTACAAACATTTAGAGCTTCATTGCCAGAATTCTACCATACTTTTCTAGCCTCAGTGGTCACCGCATGTATGTGGTACACATAGATATATTAAGGAATAACATTCATACACACAAAGTAAATATAAGTAAATTTTAGATTTAAAATATTGAACATAAAGTCTATAAAATCTGGAAGAAGTGGAATTAATTACTGTAATAGGATCTGGGATTTAGCATAAACTAGACAATCAAGAAAAGACATGGTAGTAAAATATGTAGGAAGAATTTCATTCTTTCACACAAGTGTCTACATATATTGAACACTCATGCACTGTAATTTTTGAATTCTCCTTTATATACACTTATCTACAAACTACCTAAAAGGATCTAAATGTATTTAAATTAGTTTCAAAAGGGTCAAAAGTTAAGTATAATATATTTAACATTATAAGCAACCAGATAAAATGAAAAATTGATTGCATCTTGATAGATGATGAAATTAGTTATAATGCATTGAAATCTTAATAAAAGAATGTGAGTATCTATAACTTTATTACAATCTTTCTGTATATTTAAATTTTATCATAGAGTTGTGGAGAACATAACAAAGTATTTTTAAAAAAGAAAACCCATCATGTCAATCATGATGATTCCATCCATCGTGCCCAACCAAACAAACGAGCAAACAAAAAACTTGTGGTTAATTGATGTCAAGTAAGTGGACTTCTGCACATTTTCACATTGTATGTTATAGGAATTTCTAAGCTTATAATAAAATCTAGTTTTGCCTTAGTAGGTAGAATTGAAGAGTCACAATAAATAAAAATATATATTAACTGAATACTTATTTCACAAACCAAAATGTTTTGTATTGTAAACTTAAGTATACTAACTTAATGGGGAGAAAGGAAAAATAAGCAAGAGTAAGAACAAACTTGAAAGGAGGTCTATGAAGGGCTGAACTATGTGAAGTTCCAAAGTGGAAGAGAAAGTGGAACCTTTCACCCAGATTAACCAAGCTGCCATCTCTAATTCTTAACCACTTGTGATTTTAAAAAAGTATTTTCCAAAAGAGTTTCAGTGGAGAAACAAACAACTCTTAATGCCAGGTTGGATGCCTAGCACTTGATGGCCAACTGAAAATCAACTAAATGGCATTATTGATGGTTTCTTGTCTCATATTGTCATCTTAGAGATCGTTCTTTCCTTCTTCCTTCCTTCCCTAATTCCTTCTTTTCTTTCTCTTTTAATTTGCTCTTATTTTTTCTTGTTATAACGCAGGTCCTTTACATGTATATTATGGCTTTGATTTTAATGTTTTTACTGGATTCCTGAGTGTGTGAACAAGGATGTATCTATATCTGTATCCATTTCATGTGCATTTTCTTGCACATTTTCACTTTGTTTTGTCCTCTCCTAATTTGTTAATTTTTATATTAGATCATATCATATCATATTATTTTATTACATGAATGTATTATCCCTAAGAAATCTTCTTGTTTTTAATGAGAGACAGAGAAACATGGATGCAAATGATAGGGCAGTTAGGAAAGACTTGAGAGGAGAATGGGGAGGGGAAATGACAATCATGTTACATTATGAGACAAAAAGAAGAAATGTTTTCAACAAAACGGCACTCAGAGGAAGGACAGCAGGTTACCAAGAAGAGACTTGATACCCTATGAACATATACAAGGGGAGGTAATCCCCCTCAGGAACAGTCATAGGGGAGGGGAATAAGGGAAAAATGGGAGGGAGGGAAGAATGGGAGGATACAAGGGATGGGACAACCATTGAGATGTAACAAGAATAAATTAATAAAGTAAAAAAAAAAACAAAGAACAAAACTTAAAGGGAGTGAGGAAGAGAACATAAATTGAGGGGAAGAAGAAACATAATAAATAGAAGAAAAACTCATCTTCCATAAACTGTAAACAGTAGGAACTTTACTGCCAACACAATTCTTTACAGACCTTGAAAGAGCAATTCTCAGCTTCATATGGAAAAACAAAAAACCCTGAATAGGTAAGACAATGCTATACAATAAAAGATCTTCTGGGGGTATTTCCATCCTTGATTTCAAGCTGTACTATAGAGGAACAGTAATAATTGCATGATACTGGCTTAGAAAGACAGGTGGATAAATGGAATCAAATAAAAAACACAGAAATAAACCCACACACTCACAGATGTTAAATTTTTGACAGAGAAGCCAAAACATACATTGGGAAAAAGAACATCATCTTAAATAATGCTGGTCTAAATGGATGTCTATGGGTAGAAAATGCAACTAGACCCTTATTCATTACCCTACACAAAACTAAAGTGCAAACGTGTTAATGATATCAACATAAAGCAATACATGATAGCTCTGTTAGAAGAAAAAGTGGGGAAGAACCTTGAGCTCATTGGCACAGGAGACAACTCCCTGAACAGAATACCAACAGATCAGGCTACAGGATCAACTTCTGTCAACAAATGGGACCTCATGAAACTGAAAAGGTTCTGTAAGGCAAAGGACACTGTCAAGAGAACAAAATGTCAGCCTACAGACTGGGAAAAGACTGTCACCAACCCTATAGCTAACAGAAGGCTAATATCCAAAATATATAAAGAACTCAGGAAGGTAAACACCATGAAACCAAATATTCCAATTAAAAAGTGGGGGACAGAGCTAAACAATCAAATGGATGAGAAACACTTAAAGAAATCTTCAACGTCGCTAGTCATCAGTGAAATTCAAATCAAAACGACTCGGATTCAGTACTACATCTATCAGAATGGCTAAGATCAAAACCTCAAGTCACAGCATGGTGAGGATGTGGAGAAAGGGGAACACACTTCCATTTCTGGTGGGAGTGCAAACTTGTACAGGCACTTTGGAAAAATCTGGTGCTTTCCTAGAAAATTTGGACTAGTTCAATCTCAAGACTCAGTTAAACCACTCCTAGGCATATACTGAAAGATGTTCCACCCTACAACAAGGATATTTGGTCAACTATGTTCATAGCAGCTTTATTAATAATACCCTGTATCTGGAAGCAGCCTAGATGTCCCTCAACCAAAGAATGGATAATGAAACTATATTATATTTACAAAATTGACTAATGATCAGCTATTAAAAAGAAGGAAATCTTGAAATTTGTAGGCAAATGGATGGAACCAGAAACAATCATCCTGAGTGAGGTAACCCAGATGCAGAAAGACAGGCACAGTATGTACTCACAATAGTATATTAACCACATAATAAAGGATAAACCACACTACAATACAGAGACCCAACGAAGCTAAATAACAAGGAACACCCTAAGAAGATTGCTTAATTCTCATTCAAAAGGGCAAATAGAATAAACACCAGAAGTTGAAGAGTAGGAACAGGACGGATCTTACCATAGAGGTCTTCTGACAGACTCTACCTAGCAGGGCACCCAAGAAGATGCTGAGACTCACAGAAAAATTCTGGGGTGTAGTACACGGAGTCTTATGCAAGAGTTTGGGGACAGAAGGATGTGGGGGTGTCAGGAGCTCCACAAGGAGACCAATGAAGCCAACAAATCCAGGTACATGGAGTTGGGGCAGGGTTATATAGATTCTGGTAAGCCAACCTAGTACCGTGCATGGCAAAGACCTAGACCCTCTGCTCAGATATAGTAGATAGGCAGCACAGTTTCCTTGTGGGTCCCATAATATAAGGAGGAGGGGCTACATCTGACATGGGCTCTGTTGCCCACTTATTGATCGCTTCCCCCTGGCAGAGAGGTCTTGCCTAGCCACAGAAGAAGAGGATTCAGGCAGTCCAGATGAGACATGATAGGCTGAGCTCAGATGATAAGAAATAAGGCTTCCCTTTTTCTGAGGACTAAGGAAGGGGGTGTGAGGGACAGAAGGTGGGACCATAAGACAATAAGGGACAGACCTACGATCGGGATGTAAAGTCAACAAATTTTTAAAAACAAACAAATTATACACAAGAAAGTCACACAAAGTAACACTGTTGGAATTTTACATCATTCCATATTCACTCAGTTAAGAACTTCAAGGAACATCTCTTCTATAAAATTTCAGCAATTTTCTATTCCATATCTAATTTAGGATGTGATTAGAGCATGTATCTGGATTTCTTTTCTTATTTCTCCAAAGAACGATGCTCAAAAATTTTTAAAGTCGTACTATCATGGCACATTTTGAGCATGATCTATTATAAAACATTAAATACAAAGATTTTCATATTTATATAATCTGTTTACACCACCATTTCCTAAAATGATTTAAGATATGAACTAGAGTTGAAAATGCTAAGAGATTTGTAGAAATACCAATCAGTTTTTAAAAATAAAGATCATTTGATTTGGAGAGACAACTCAGCAGTAATGAATACCTATGGCTGTGGTTAAAAACCCAGTTTGCTTCCTGGTACCCACATGGTGTCTCATGATCTTCTTTATTTCAGAAGATGCAACACTTTATTCTGGCTTTTGGATGCATCAAGCACATCAGCAATACATATACATGCTTGCACCTAAAACTGTCATCTTCATATAGTTTTAATATTTTTTTCTAAAAACCAAAATAATGATAATTTAACTAATGCATACAATCCAAAATTGCTATAATTTTTTTTGTTTTTTCGATACAGGTTGTCTCTGTATAGCCCTGGTTGTATTGGATTCACTTTCTATACCAGGCTGGCCTCGAACTCACAGCAATCTGCTTGCATCTGCCTCCTGAGTACTGGGATTAAAGGCATGCACCACCACATCATGCAATTTTTACTCATATATATTATGATAATTAGAACAAGCATATTTTATAAAAATACTAAGTCCAACTGTTGCCAGTGTAACAAAATTAACATTCAATATGGATTACACCAGGACTTACTGTGCACCATATGACATGAAACTATTAAAAAAACATTTATTATTCTTGTAGTATTTGCTGGTGTAAGAACATATCATATATATACATTTTATCTTAAACGGGTAATTTTGTAAAATTATTGCAGGAGTACTTTGTGTGGATACACACTGCTCTCTGTGATTTTCTAATGCAAAAGCTGCTGTAGCTTTACATAAAACTACAGTTTTTATGACCTGCTGTCTATTCTCTAAAGCAATATAAAGTGATGTAAGAAACACACCATAATGGGGATTTTATGATTTTTTCTGCCCATTATAAGGAAAATGTTTAGCATTTCTCCAAAGAAAGTGCTTACAGTTAGAATCCTAATGAGTTAAATATCCTTCATTACCACAAACACTTCCCTGTCTTCCTTTATGTAAACATTCAAGGTAAGCAAACTACTCAAATGATATTTATGAACAAAAAATATAAAGGAAGAAAATGCAAACATCTTGTGTATAAAGGTGATGAATACTAAGATTCAAACAGCTGCCGGTTTTTCAGTTTTGGAAGTTATTTCAAGCCAAGGTCACTGCATATGAAATTATTGGCATCTTTACTGAAACCCAGCACTTCTTGCACAGAAACGCAGTAAATCCATCTAAGAGAGTGACTGGGATGCTAAAGCAGAGATGCAACATCTGTCAAGTAGTTTATGCATCTGGACTGCAGAGGTGGCTCCTTGATTTCAAAAAAGGCAACTTTTACCAGAGTGTACGTGGGGATAAAGATAAATCTGTGCCTTGAGCTTGATATAATATACGTATTTGATAAATATGTCTTTCATCTGGCCTCATGGTTATCAGCCAAAAAGCTGATATTACTGTAAATTATGGAGCAACATAAAGAGAGGACTGAATTCTTGTAGATCATTAAAGCAAAATGCACAGTGGTAAAGTAGATAATGTCATAACAATATAAGGAATTACAAAAGGATTATATTGAATACAATATTCAGTTTTAAAACTCCAACTAAGTAAGACTGAGGGGATGAGTCAGTGGTTAATGTTCTTGCTTTCACAGCATTTTGACCTCCAGCACATACCTAAAACACCAGGTGTGAGAGCATAAGTCTATAAGCCCAGTGTCAGGAGACAGACACAGACATATTCCAGAGTCTAGCAAAATGTCCAAATTAAAGTTCTGCAAAAGACCCTATGACAAAAAGATATGACAGAGACTGATAGAAAAACAGGCCTGAAATCAAAATATGGCCACCTTCACATGTAGCCCCACGGGTAAGTCCACCAACAAACATATGCTAGCTAAATACACACAATTTATCCAATCAATATCAAGTAGAGGTGTTTGGATGTGAGGGGAAATAAAATATAGCCAAAATTATTATTGACTATTGGCTATCTGTTCAATGGCCATATAATACTAAAAGCTATATTAAAAAAAAAAAAGAACAAAAGAAAAAGACAACTCTTTTTTTTTTCAGTGTGGTAATGTATTCAGGAGCCATTACCATGCCTTGAGGGAAGCAGGTACCACTGCGGAATATCAAGCTAAGTGTGAAACTGTCGAACTATGGAACACAGAGAGTCACTGGGTTTAAATGGCTATTTTACACGGAATAGAGCTAGCATGATGATTCATTGTTCAAATCTTCCATATGTGACAGGCTTTAAATCATGCATTCCTCGAGATGACAGAAACCTTCCTCCATTTTTTTCTTATATGAAAGACATAGATTTAGTCTTTGGTTACGGGTGGTAATTTACTAGAAGCAGGTGGAAGAATTGCAAGAAGAAATGTTTTGGAACAATTGGGAAGAAATAAAAGAAGTGTGATCATTCATGGTGCTTAATGTAGCTGAGAATTTAAGAAGCTTTGAAAAAGTTTAAAACTCTTCAAAAGTATGTAACTCATCACTAGTGGCTTTCAAAAAGAGAACAGAAAAGTCTAAGTGACACTAAAAGTGAATTGATGACATATGTAGTTCTAGGCAAAGATACTAGAATTTGAAATAGTCTCTTTTATGCAAATATTAATTAGAAATTAAGAATTTGCTTAGAACGGCTAACAAGTATCAGAAAAATAATTTCAGTACAAGACATATTTATAAAAACCTACATTATTTATTTTTCTTCATCAAATATAGAATTCTACTTCTATAGTTCTTTTTTGAATATTTAAAAGCATTGGAAAATATTTAAGTTCTCAAGTTCTCATATGAAAATACTGACTTGCATCTGGTACACAGCCTAAGGACGAGAGTAAAAACATGGAGATTCATGGGAAAGTGACTGAGTTTGGATTTTCTTGTTTTCTTTTATGACTTTGACCCAAGGATAGTTCTCAATCACAGCAGTAGTAAGTGGTGCCCATGGAGCCAAGAGAAATATCCATTTTCTGTAGAGAGCAACTATTATTAGGATGTTTACAAAGTACAGAAGACATACTAGTGAGGAGAAAGCTAGAAAAAAATAATTTTATGATTCTGGAAGCGAGAGTGGACATGTATCTTGGTTATTTTGAGCTGCACATGTAAAAACCCAGTTCAAAAATGTTGACAGAATTGGCTGCAAATTACAACACATAGATAAAGAGTTCATCTTCACATGAACTTTTCCATATACAAGTGTATTGATTATAAAAATATGGGCAAAAAATTCAGGTTACTAGGCTTAGTTTAATACAGCAGTGAATACATGATAAATCATGAACAGATCAGTTTTGTTAGGGGAATGACACGCAGATCAGTATTTTACGTGAGTATACCTCTGAGGATGACTGTGAACGCAGCGAAGAAAAGTATTCTTTCAGGGGATGTAGCAAAAATATTTGATGAAATTCAGTATTCATTATCATATGATAATTGCCAACACTTATTATTAGATGAAACCCCAGTAATGAAGTACTGAACACGTAAAACAAACCTCGTTCTTATGATAAACAATATAAAGCTACTGGCAATCAGGAATAACTGTGACCACTGTGGACTTACTGGCATAAACCTGTAATCTTAGCACTCATAGAGGAGAGGCAGGGAGGGCACTCGTTTGTAGGCAGTCTAAACTATATAGTAAAACCATGTTTCACAAATCCCATGAGAGCAGAAAAACCTAATATCTGAAAATGCTCTTCATATTTAACAATATATTGGATTTTGAACACTTGTGAGTACGTGTTAACCATCATCTGCCATAAAAGTTTCTTTAAGGCTCAGATCTTCATTAGTCTGTTAAAACATTTCTTTTTAAAAATATATTTTATTAATTTATTCATATTACATCTCAATTGTTATCCCATTCCTTGTATCCTCCATTCCTCCCTCCCTCCCATTTTCCTCCTACTCCCCTCCCCTGTATATGATCATAGCGAATCAAGTCTCTTCTTGGTAACCTGCTATCCTTCCCCTGAATGCCACCAGGCCTCTCCATCCAGGGAACATGGTCAAATATGGGGCCCCAGAGTTCATGTGACAGTCATACCCCACTCTCTTCTCAACTGAGGAGAATGTCCTGTCCATTGGCTAGATCTGGGTATGGGTTCAAAGTTTACTGCACATATAGACCTTGGCTGATGCCATAGTTTGAGCAGGATCCCTGGGCCCAGATCTGCACATCATAATGTTATTCTTGTAGTTTTCTAGGACCCTCTGGATCCTTCTATTTCCCCATTCTCCCATGCTTCTCTCACCTTGAGACCCAATAGGAAGTCCTCCCCTCTGTCCTTCTTTCCTGGTAAGTGACTGAGGAGGACCTCCTCCCCTTGTATATGCTTGAAAATTCCTTGTTTTTAATGGCTGAGTGGTTATGGAAATGTTCAACCTCCTTAGTCATCAGAGAAATGCAAATCAAAACAACTCTGAGATTCCATCTTACACCCATCAGAATGGCTAAGGTCAAAAATTCAAGTGACACCACATGCTGGCGAGGATGTGGGGAGAGAGGAACACTCCTTCATTGCTGGTGGGAATGCAAACTAGTACAGCCACTTTGGAAATCTATCTGGTGCTTTCTCCGAAAAAAGAGAATAAGGCTTCCTCAAGACCCAGCTATTCTACTCCTTGGAATATACCCAGAAGATGCTCCAGCACACAACAAGAAAATTTGCTCAACCATGTTCATAGCGGCCTTATTCATAATAGCCAGAACCTGGAAACAGCCTAAGTGTCTCTCAGTAGAAGAATGGATAAAGAAACTGTGGTACATTTACACGATGGAATACTACACAGCCATTAAAAACAAGGAATTCACGAAATTTGTTAAAATATTTCTAATGTTTTAGTTGTCAGTTTAAAATTTTGCACTTTAATCAGAGAAATAGCAGTAGGTTATTTTCTAGGACCTACCACGTATCTGACCTGTCATTCTTGGCCACAGGGCTAGTGTCCTGATAAGTGAGTATATACCATTTGAGTCTTTCTGCTTCATGGTTAACTCACTCATTATGATCATTTCTAGCTCAATCCATTTGTCCACAAGTTTTGGAAATTCCTTGTTTTCATTTTTTTAGCCATTTTTATTTTATTTTATGATTATAGATTAAATGACAATAGCACGACCAATCATACCAGGGATGAATGTTTCACTTAAAACTAAAAATTATACTGCTAATCCAATATTTTTGCGTATTCAGTGTATTTTTAAATTAAAAAAATGTTTCAAAATGTTAAATTTTAAGATATTCCCTGAGATATTTCTTATGGAATATCTTACAGATCCTCTATAAATCTATTGCACTTACTGTACAATTTATTAATTATTTTCAAATATATATGTAATATTCAGGATGTACATGTAATAAAACTGAATCTAAGTAAAGGGATAAAAGCTCTGTGTTTGTACTGACTTCTTTTCTGTAATTCTCCAGTGGCATCTTCATGTCTTTTACACTTTTGTTCAGTAGTCGAGGTGAATATCACGTTGTCCTTCGCTTTTCTGAAGCCTCAGAGGCATTTTAGTTGCAAAAATTACTCAAGAGCTACATTCTGTACTTTGATTTATTCACTGCCAAAATGATTTAGTTCAGATTTCATTCATTTCATTTGGTGGTTTCAGTTTCTTTTGACTAAAAATAAACAGTCCACTGAAATTTCCTTTGAAAATTATATATATGCAGAAAGAGTATTTCCTCTGGTATATTCTATATTAAGTAAAGCTTAACTTCTGATTGTTTCTTTCCAAGACCCTCAGCAGCCAGAACTATTTCTATAGCTGACCTCTACTTGATGAATTGTGGGGTTTTTTTATTAATTTCTTATTTTATGTAAAATACTATTAATGAAGATTCATTCATTAAATAACTATTACCTTTAAATAATAATTTAGTACTGGTTAAAATGAAAATAATGACACTATGTTATCTTTCTCCCAGAAAATAAGTCAATCATGGAAATTATATAATAAAAGGAAATAATGACATATATAATTTCTAACAGTGAAAATAAAATGATAAGACATGTCTGTAAAAGATGCCATCATGGGACCTATATATTATAGCTTTGTTTTGAGACATAATTGCCAAGCATCTTGTCCTGATATCTAGGCTGTGCCATATTCTTTCATTATGCTAATAAATCTCATATTATTTTGAGCATATATTATAAGTATGCATATAAATAATTATATATATATGTATGCTTATTTGCTAGTAGATATGGTTGGATTCTTATTATGTGCTGCTTTCAGACATACTTCAAAAAGGTGTTCTTTTATAAAAAAAACAGAAATATTTTCTTTTCTTTTGATTTGAGATTTTTATATGCACACAAATTGTTTCAACTTTGCTTATTTATTCATTTTTCATTCTTTCCTCCTCACTTCACAGTCCCACCCTCCCTTCCTCTTTCACATTCCTGTCCCCTATTCCTAAGAAGAGTGGTCTCCACTTTCCCATGCACACCAGCTCATATAGTCATGTCAGGACTGGGGTAACTTCTACACCTAGTCCTTGGGAAGGCAGTCCTGGCAGGAGGAAATTATTGAAAAATTTATCAAGAGAGTCCATGTCAGAGAGATCACCTACTCCTGTTGCTAGGGGACTCATATGAATTCTGAGGTGGCCATCAGCTACATTATATAGAGGGGCATAGGTCCAGAACATGCAAGACCCTTGATTGGTGCTTCAGACTCCACAGGTCCTTCTTGGCTCTGGTTAGTTGGCTCTCTTGGTCTTTTTGTGAATCTCATGTCATCTCCAGGTCCTTTTCTTATCCCCCTCTTTTCTGCAAGGATCCACAGACATTGCCCAAAGTTCGACTGTGAGTCTCAGCATCTGTTTCGAGGTGCTGTTCGGTGGAGCCTTTCTCAGAAGAGAAGTCTGCTTGACTCTTGTCTGCTAGAACAGCAGAGTATCATTAATAACATCAGGGTTTTTTTTTCTCTCACAGTGACTGGGTCTTAGATTGAGCTTGGCATTTGTTGGACCCTCCCTCAGTCTCACCTATATCTGTTCTATATCCATGCCTACACTTTGTAAGCAGGGTGAATTTGGGGTCAAAGTTTTTGTAGATATGGTGGTGTTCTCCTCCTTCTACAAGGAGACTTGTCTAGTTAGACTGTTTCCTTTAAAGTCTCTATGGCCCCTGCTGCTGGGAGTCTCTGCTTAAGTCACTCTCTTATACCCCTGAGAGCCTACCATGACCTAGGACTCCAGCTTGTCGCAGAGATGCCCCTGACCACAGTTTCTACTTTCTTTATAGGCCTTAGTTCTCCTGCCTCTGCTCGCTGTAGGGCTGCTCCCCCCTTTCATATCTCCCCCCATTTCTTCTCCTCTTTGTTTCTTCTCTTCACCCACTTCCTCTGTCTATTGTATTTCATTTTATGAGTAAGGTTAAAGCATCTTCTCTTGGATTCTCCTTGTTACTTATCTTCTTTGGGCCTGTGCACTGTAGTGTGCTTATCCTGTACTACATGGCTAAAATGCACATAAGTGAGTATACCATGTGTGTCTTTCTAGGTCTTGGTTATGTCACTCAGGATGATCACTTCTAGTTCCATCCAGTGGGCTGCAGATTTCACGGTTTCTATGTTTCTATTAGCTGAGTAGTAGCCCATTATGTAAATGTACCACTGTTTCTTATCAGTTCTCCTGTTGAGGAACATCTAAGTTCTTTCCGGATTCTTGTCATCACTAATAAAGCTGCTATGGACATAGTTGAGCAAGTGTCCTTATTGTATGGTGCAGTATCTTTTGGGTATAATCTCAGGAGTGGTATATCTGGGTCTTGAGGTATCACTATTTCCAATTTCAGAAGAAGGTGCGAGATTGATTTACAAAGTGGTTGTACAAGTTTAGACTCCAGTCAGCTATTGGAGGATTATTCTCCTTTCTCCACATCCTTGCCAGTATGTGCTGCCACTTGAGTTTTTGATCTTAGCCATTCTGATGGGTGTAAGGTGGAATTTCTGAGTCCTTTTAATTTGTTTTTCCCGGATGACTAATGATATTGAGCATTTTTTAAAGTGCTTCTCAGCCATTCAATATTCCTCTGTTGAGAAATGTCTGTTTAGCTTTTTACCTCATTTTTAATTGGGTTATTTTGTTTGTTGGTGTTTAATGTTTTGAGTTCTTTATATATTTTGGTTATTAGCCTTTTGTAGGATATAGGATTGGTGAAGATATTTTCTCAATCTGTAGATTGCCATTTTGTTCTATTGACAGTGTCCTTAGCTTTATAGAGACTTTTCAGTTTCAAGAAGTACCATTTATTAATTGTTCATCCCAGAGCCTGAACTGTTGCTGTTCTGTTCATGAAATTGTTGTTTATGCCAATTAGGTCAAGTAGGTCTTCCCTACTTTCTCTTCTAATAGGTTTAGTGTATCTGGTGTTATGTTGAGGTCTTTGATCCACTTGGACTTCAGTTTTATTCAGGATAATAGATATGGATCTGTTTGCATTTTTCTACATTTACATGTAGATATCCAGTTTGAACAGCACCATTTTTTGAAGGTGCTGTCTTTTTTTTCCATTGTATGGCTTCAGATTTTTGACAAAAATCAAGTGTCCATAGTTGTGTGGGTTTATTTCTGTGGCTTTTATTTGATTTTATTTTTCCGTTAGTCTGTTTCTGTGCCAGTAGCATGCAGTTTTTATTACCATTGCTCTATAGTATAGCTTGAAGTCTGGCAAGGAGATACCTCCAGAAAAAAAAATTTTTTTAATTATAGAAGATCATTTTAAGTAATGGTATTTTGATGGGGACTGCATTGAATTTGTGGATTTCTTTTGGTAAGATAGCCATTTTTAATATGTTATTCTTACTGATCGATAAGCAGATGGCATCATTACATTTTCTGTTACCTTCAATATCTTTCTTTAGCGACTTGGTTTGATTAAATGTCCCCACATTCTTAGCCCTCCAAATCCTCCCCTTTCCTCTACACCAGTACTGTCTCTCAAATTCATAGACTCTTTTTATAAATATTTATTGTATTTGAGGTCATTGCTCTCTGTACATGTGTGAGTATAGGATCATCTCTACTCTAGGCCACTTAGAAACCTCATGCATTAAAAACATAAATAAATAAAGCTTTCTCCCACAACATCTACCAGTGCCCCATTAGCTAGGGGTAGGATATCCATCTCCCTTTCCCTAAACATGCTAAAATTATGGCAGGTTTCCCTCTGTAGGACAGGTTCATGCTGTCAAAGCAGCTATAAATTCATGGGTGCAACTTTTCTGCCATATCTGTTAAATAGTGGTTGACTGTAAATGTCCACTAATCTGACGCTTACATTTTTAGCCATTGTTCTTTAATGATCCATAAACCTTGAGAGAAGTGCTTATGATGTAGATATCCCCTTTACATGGAACACTCCACAGACTCTTATTCTTCTAATGATGAAGTTTTAGGACTCTGTCTTAATCATCATATACTTCAAAGTTTATTTGAGGATGGTAGAGATGCACTACGTGGACAAAGAAAATAATTTAGTTTATAGTTTATTACTATATAAATTTAGCAGAAGACTAGATTTAGCTTTTGCCTCACAGACCTGTGACCTTGACAGCCATGTTGTTTTGTATCAGTTAGCAGAACCAGTAATAAGTTTCTACCACGTGGGGAGGGTTTTAACCCATTCTTCCTGTTACTTTCATGATAGTCTTGCCACTGTTTCACAGTGAGCCTCTATTGCCAGGTTTGTTGTGATTACAGCTTTCAGGATTCCCAGCTGGGAAACAATAGTGATTATTTTCTCCCCTGGAAGAATGAATAAATCTTCCAGCACTAGCACATGACGGGATGAAGCTTCACGGTCAGTGAAACTTAATTTTTCATATTCTATGACTCCCTTATGTGGTATCTTATCAAGTTCTGGAGTGTATCAAAGAACAGTTGTCATTGCTTGGTATCATTTGAGAATCTATGGAAGCCCTCTGACCATCAAACGAAAAGAAGTAGCCCATACTTCTCAATTTGGGGAGATATCTTATATTATTGGAGACTATTCCATCATATCAGGTGAAAGGACTGAATCTAATTTTATATATGTGTATGTATGTATTGTAGGTAGCTTCTACAGTTATTAGGTGTGTATATAACATTTTCAAAGGTTTTAGCATTTCTTATTCTTCACTATACTCTCTTCTTTTCCTGTTCTCACAATACTTTTTAATTCATAGCCTCTTTATTAATTTTTGTTATTTCTATTTGTTTTATTCACACACTCATACTGTTGTGTCTGTATATATATATATATATATATATATATATATATATATATATATATATATATATATATATCTGCATGCATACATATATGACTTAGCATATAATATTTGTATGTACATGTTTTCAGAGCTGGTCATTTAGTATTGGATAATGAATTGGTATGCTCTTCCTTTGGGAATATTATTTCTCATGCTCTCACAATTAATTAGTAGACTGTAGTTCTTTGTGTATGGATGAGGGAAGATTTGTGGGCATTTCCTGTCCACATACTTGTCGGACACTAATGTTCATGAGACTTTATGGATGTAGATTCTGACAGTCTTAAGAGATAGTTTCATGGAAAACTCCCTGATACTCTGGCTCTTTCCATCCCATTTCCCCAATGATTCCTGAGCCTTAGATGCAGATTTTGTGATGTATATATATATTAGGTGGAAATAAGCCCCACAATTCTGAGTTTTGATTGGTTTTAGTTTTCTGTAATATTCTCTGTCTGTTTCAAAGAGAAGTTTCCTTGATGAGGGGTGAGGAATAAAGTTAGAGATTATGCTAGGTTGATAAAGAGGTGCATGCTTCTTTCCAAGATTCATGATCTCAGTAGCAAAAAATAATTTCCTAATTATTAGTGCGAACTATGGGATCTATTCATTACTATCAAGGTACATATGCCACTACTACATGATTTCATGTTCATTTTAATTCTCAGATGTCATAGCTGAATAGGACTGTTGGTTACTTCAATCCACTCCTTTAGTGGTGCCTTTTAGGACAATGAAACTTAGTTCTTAGGGAAGACGCACTCAGTTGAGTACCAACTCAGAAGAGTCCAGGCTGTGTTACTTATGTTTACGGAATCTTTCGTTTCATGTGCAACTAAGGGCAATAGTAAGCCTATAACATTCTGAGAGTATCTTTGGCAGTGCTTTCAAACAATTCAAAAGAGTACCTGTCATGCATGGTTTGGTTTGTTGTTGTTATTATTGTTGGTTTTGGGTTTTTGACAAGTGTATTATCCAAGATGTAAATTTTTCTTTAAAAATATATATAGTGGAAATATATTTTACATAATTTATATATATTAAATAAATATTTTAAACAAAAAAATTTTATATGATATATATATATGTGTGTATATATATATATATATATATATATATATGACTTGAATTGTGGTTCTCAATTATATGTGATCTCTCAAAACCCACTCACGAAGTAGAAGCTTCTGGTTTCTGTGAAGCCTCAGTGGTGTCATGTGATATTTTGCTGAAGGCTCTCTTGTGATAAGTCACGTGATGTGTTTCTGGAAGATGCCTTGTGAAAGAGCATGTGATGTTTTTCTGGAAGCAGACACATGAGAGGGCATATGTTGTTTAGCGCGAGTAAATAGAACTGCAAGGATAGTGGAATGACTATTTTCTCATTTGGATATTGCAGAATACTTTGCTGGTATTTTGCTGGTCTTCACAGAGAGCAGCCTGCCAGAGAACTCCTCATGGCTCTCTGGCTGATTCTGGCCACTTTCGGGGACTCACGTTGATTCAGCAGAATCTTGCAGTTTCTTTGGTTTCTGCTGGACTGTGCCACTGCTACAGACTCCTGTGACTGTGTGGTGTTGGTTAATGAACTGGACTGCTGGTATCCTGACAATGCAGGTGGAATTGGTCCATGAAACTAAGTCTAAACAGGTCCAAACCACTTTTTCCTATTAGCATTCTTTCTTTCCTTCCTCTGCTTGGTGAGTAAAAGTGAAGTTTAAAAATACCAAATAAAGTAGGTTTTGAAAAATATAAGCCTAAAAAAAGAAAAGAAAAGAAAAGAAAAAGAAAAATATAAGCCTATATACTCATCATTGTGTCTTAATAATTTGAGAACGTGAATGGAAAACTTTCAGACAGTGTCCCAGATATTGAGTACCATGAAAGAAACAAATATTAAAAGAAGAACTACAAGAAGATCATCGTGATCGGTGGAAGTGGCAGAGGGGAGTCTGTTCGAACATTGCACTAACAAAGGACAATACAATAGTACACATTGAACCCCTACTCTGATCTACCCAATGAACAGGACTTTCTCCATAGGTATGTGGAGAGTGGGGACTGACTCTGACATGAACTCTGGTGCCCCATATTTGACCACATCCCCTTGGTGAAAAGGCCTGATGGCACTCAGAGAAAGAATAAGCAGGTTACCAAGATGAGACTTGATAGCCTATGATCATATAGTGGGGGAGGATGTCCCCCTCGGTCTTAGACCTAGGGGAGGGGAATAGGGTGAAAGTGGGAGGGAGAGAAAAATGGGAGGATACAAGTGATGGGATAACAATTTAGTTGTATTCTGAATAAATTAATAAAATTAAAATAAAAAATTAAAATATTATAATAACTGTAATAATATGCTCAGAAGAATATTACAATAGATTAAAATATGAAAAAAACAAAGTATCATGGTAATCATTATAAATTAATTATATATATATATATATATATATATATATATATATATATCAGAGGATACTTGTTTTGATCAGTAAATTTCTTGGACTATGTTAAACATTATTGAGTACGAAGTCTTTAAAAAAGTATTTTATCTCTTGTATTTCATCATTCCCTGCATTGCCAAATGTACTAACAGTTCACAAAAATAAAGCAATATATATATAAAGTATGTAAAATATATCCTCCCTACATAATATGAAGCCAAGTGTGGTATTAATTTAGCAATGTTGATATATGTGAATATTAATTCAGCAATATTCTCATAAAATTTGAATATTATATGACTACTTTTGTTTCATTGTTAAATGGCACATTAGATGGCTTAGAATTTCTATATTTTCCATCATTATTATGACGTGACATGACCGTGGTTCCTCTAGTCCATGAGTTTACTAGTGCTTTTCTATTATTTTCATTTCCATGGATTTACTAAACATCCTTGAAAGTTTTGCATTCTATATAATTAGATTCTAATATTAGATGTTTCCCTTATAGTAGATAGATATTGGATAGAACTCTTTACAAAGAAATGTCTACAACTCTGAGGGTGTTTTTAAATATTAGCAAACAATATTTATTTAGGCAAGTGACATTGTGGAGGGAAAAAAGAACATAAAACATGAAACATTAAAATTTGTGCTAAAACTGAAGAGATGTCAAATGAAAAACATCCCCGGTGATAAAGAAGCGGTGGCTAATGTTTTCGCAGTGAGATTAGAGAAAATAAACCCCAGTTGTAAACTATTGATGCTGCAACAAATAAGAGGATGTTCGGGTTGCTCCACGAGCTGGGAATAAGCTGTGGTGTTCTAATTCAATGTAAACAGCCCCAGCACGGAGTGCAGGGACAGAAAACACCACAGAGCAGGTAAAAGAAATCGATTCTATTCTGGCGATCCAAATGCATGGGTTTATTGCTAAATCCTGACCGGAACCGAAGACAGATAGTCTCGAAATCCTATGGCTTGGAAACAGCATTTATTTCACAGAGCAAAGTGAAAAGGGAGAATATATATTCAATTTCAACAAAAACGTTTTTATCTTTTAGTACAAACACAGTTAAATTCTACTTTAGGGTGATTTGTATCTCAGTGTTAGAGTTATTGCCTTGCTTGTGTGAAGCTTTGAGGATCATGTTTAACAAGACAGCAAATTTTAAATAGTAAATATAACTCCTTTACATTTTGTTGCAAGGGTAAAGCAGGCTATATTTTCACCATAAGAGCACTGAGGTGAAAATTCTGAGTCCAAAATAAATAAATAAATGAATAAATAAATAAAATAAAAATAACACATACAGTAATAAAATCACAGAATCATTTTTTCTATATTTACGGAACATGACTTGTGATTATATCTCTTAATATTTTCATTTTTAAACCATAAAATCAGTAGGTGTCTAAATAATCAATGATTTATACTTATTCTTAAACGTGCATTGGCATTCTATAATAAATTTGTTTCAGATTAATGTAACTGAGGTGCAGACAAAACATTCTACCTTTGAATCATTTCAGTTATGTTACTGAGGGGATTATAGTTTCACAGAAAAGCCATTTCATTCTATATAATCAATTGTTAATACAGAGGAACAAATTTCTTCCATGATGTGTTCATTCCTTTTCGTCTTGCCTAGTAAACTGTTGCCCTGACTCTTTGTTGGTCTAACATCACCTTAGGTATCATCTATGGTACCCAACATTCATCCTGCCCCTATACGCCATGTTCATGCAGCTCATTGTATCTTTCCAATCAACATATACGTATGCTAAACTGTTGACAACCTACTTCCTATTATTGCTTGATAGCGTTCCATCTGTACAATACTATTCATTTCTATAAACAATACTTTACCTTGTTTAAGCTTCCCATTTACATGTCATATCAAATTCTAAGCAACTTGTTTTCCCAATTCACTATTAAATCATCATCTTATTTAAACAAAGTAATTATTTTGTTTTGTGTTCAAGTAAATGTTGATGTCTCTTTAAAATAATCTCCAAAAATACAAAAGCAACTACTCAAGAACTTTTACATGTTGCTTTATGCTAACATAAGTTTTTTTAATCTTTTAAAAAATATTTCTTCCACTGAATATCCAGAGGATTGTTCTTGATTTTAGGCTATAAGTTTCCCACAGTCATTAAAAACAGAAAAATATATACTATAGAATCAACTTATTCTATAATATAAAATTCAGGTTTTAGATACTATAAGATTTTTAATAAATTTCTTATATAAATTACTTTCTACATATTTTACATGACCTGTATTGATACCTGTCTCATTAATAAAACTCAATCTATTCAACTTACACTGTAAATAAAATTGTGCAGAACAACCTTCAAAGAACGCATTCCCCGTGTTACACACATGTTTGACACACATGGTTAACACAATCCTGTAGTTTTTTGGGTTTTGCCTTTCTCATAACATGTATAATAACAGTGTAACAGACATAAGATTAAAATATAGCCCCTAACACATACATAAGGTTTAATCCTAACCACAGAGGATACGGTATCCAATGTCATCACGGTTTACAGAGAAAAGTAGAAAACTGTTCAAGATACTTCAGTGAGTTCTACATTGCTTGAGTGTAGATGCTCTAAGTCTAAATCTTGCTCTTTAACACTCCATGTGCTTTTTTATCTATAGCTTCCAAAAATATTAATCAATATTTATTGAGAAGTCATAGTATATTTTTTAACCTTTTTATTATAATTTTATTAATTTGTTCAGATTACAATTCAATGCTTTCTACAAGAACAACTAACTAACATAAAAACCAAGTAGGTTTCACCCACAAAAAAAACTTTATTTTGAATGAATGATCAGGATAGTTCAAATGATTTTTGGAAAAAAAAAAATATATATATATAAAATGGAGCCCTTGGTGGCTTCTCAGAGGTTAAAGGTCGGACCTATTCCTGAAAACACCTTACATATAGAATGTAGCAGCATATAATTTGAACAGGATCCAAAGTGAAAACATATGATCTCTCTCCCATGGTGCACAACAGCCTAATTGGCATTAAAGCACATTAGGAGGAGGGAAATTTTACATGACACTGGAAACCTAGTCAATTCTATTTGGGCTAGTGAGGTCAAGGAGCTTGAAAAATTATATTAACATGACTTTGCAAGAAAAGGGTAATTACAAATTCATTCTAAATCTTATCCTACAACCCGGAGATCAGTGTAAATACACCTTGAATTTTTTAAAGCGTCTCTTATAGTACATCAAAGAAAATCATACAAAAGGTATATAGTGTATATTATGCAGAGATGAGTGGAGTAGAGCCTAAACTTGGGACACACATCTATGTCTACACCTCAGAGCACATAAAGATAGAGAGCATGAAAAGATTCTAAAAGCCAGAAATCTTCTTGAAATGTCTCTTTTAGAAATGGCTGCATTAAAAAAAGAAAAAAAATCCTACAATAACCCTTTCAAAGTGCTGGAAGTAAACCTTGTGTTATAATTGAGTTATATGGGTACAATATCTCATATTAGAGTAAATATATTATATTTATTTATATTTTATATTATTTACATTATATATAATGTGTGTGAAAAACAATCTTACATTTGAATTCTGTATGACTATATAGAATTAAATTATTTTGCATCTATATACAAAATTCTATATCAATTAATTTAAAATCAAGTTGTGAGTGACAACCAGGCCTTTAAGTTGAGGAGTGACTTTATTGTTTTATCGTCCTTATGTATTTCTGTATTCCCCCTTCATTCTTTCCAATCATATCTCAAACCCTAAGGAGGAAGATAAAAGAAAAGAGAGACATCTCTGAATCTAACCTTGTTTTTTCCTCTAAATAAGACCAATTACTAGTCTACTTTTATCTCAAGAATATACATCTCAGTTGTGACAAATAGATATGATTCTATAGAAAGATAAGATGGGATAGTTAGATAAAGTCTTCAAAAAACCCCAGAAACATGCAGAATATTGCATTTAAAATGTTTTTATTATTTTAAACATTCACTGACAATGAGACAGGTTAACTACAGGCAACACCCTGTCTACCTCAAAGAGGATGATTAGCATCAAAAAAACCTCCTTATGGAAATGGCTTCAAATGTGGCAAACAAGCCACTGGGAAAAAGGTTCTTATTTCTACCACAGACAGAATTCTGCCTAAAAAAGGGCAAACTTGGATGCAGGCAGAGTAATGCCCAAACTTTGCGTAGACAGGATAAGCAAGTCCTCAATAGTTCCTGCCTCACACATATGTGTGTCAGATATATTGGGCCAGAAGGCTGAAGAAAATACTCCAATATTATAGAGAGTTTTGGGTGACTATTCAAGTAGAAAACTGTGTCTGTCATCTTCTCATTTGGAAAGCTACTAACCTGCACTCCTGGCATACTCAGGCAAGAAGTTTATTCCTTCTCAAGTCTCTGATGGAGTTGAAGATCAGGTAGCTTAGTTTTGCAATGAAGCTTAGTTCTTTAGAGTTAAGATGTTTTTATTTTTTATTTTTGAAAGAAAATGCCAGAGAGGCCTTTTGCTTTATTTCCAGTAAAGTCATCTCTCTTTTTTTTTTTCTCCTTTATTAATTTATTCTTGTTACATCTCAATGGTTATGGTGCCTCACCTTTGGCCATGTCCCCTGGAGGGCGAGACCTGGTGGCACTCAGAGGAAGGACAGCAGGTTACCAAGAAGAGACTTGATGCCCTATGAGCATATACAGGGGGAGGAAATCCCCCTCAGGAACAGTCATAGGGGAGGGGAATAAGGGGAAATTGGGAGGGAGGGAAGAATGGGAAGATACAAGGGTTGGGATAGAGTTAAGATGTTTTTAGTTCTAGATAATATTTTTAAGTTGATAGTTACGAGATGATATGGAGTTTGATTTACATTCAGAATTTTAGATGCATCAAGATAGGAAAGATGTCTTCTTCAAGGCTGTCAAATACAAATAGCCAAAACACTAGGAATGTAACCTTTATATAATTCCTGATTGTGTCATGGTTCTTCTTGCTTTAGGTAGTCTATTGTATATATATGTAATAATAAATATATATGTGTAAAAATGTTCAGTTAATAAAAAAAAAACACCCTGAAGAGAGAGATTTAATGAGGTCCCACTACAAAAGAACTGCAAGCAAGTTTACTGCAAGGAGGGGGAAAATTAGTATCTCCCAGATATGAGCCCTTTTACTATATCCAATGCTAAATTTTCTGTTCTGAAAATATATAAACAGAAACAATAAAAAATTTATATATATTTATATGCATGTAACAATAATAAAGAAGATAAAAGGCCATCAGTATAAAAGTGTACCTGGACATGTGAGGTATTAGAGGCAGACGATGAGAGGGCTTGGAGTGAGGGAAAACATGGGGTGAAGTAATATAATTCTATTTGAGTAGTTTAACTTTAGATGCATGAAGACATTGTAAAACCATACCTTTAAGTATTTGAGCCAATAAAAACATACAGTCTTATAAGTGAGTACATACCATGCATTTCTTTCTGGGTCTGGGTTACATCACTCAGAATGGTCTTCTCTAGGTCTTCTGCAAATTTTAAGAGTTCCTTGTTTTTAATACCTGAGTAGCATTCCATAGTGAAACTGTACCCCAGTTTCATTATCCATTGTTTGAATGAGGAACATTTAGGTTGTTTCTACATTCCGGGTATTACGAATAAAGCCCGTAGGAACATAGGTGAGCAAAAGTCCTTGTTGTGTAGTGGAGCATCTTTTGGGTGTATGCCCAGGGGTGGAATAGCTACATCTTGATGTAGAACTACTATGCTTTTCTTAGAAACTAGCATCTGAAGTCAATTAAATAATTCAAGGTATGACCTTGTTGCAGTTTTGAAGTTAATAGAACTTAAAAGAATATTCTATCGTTCATTTTTAAGTATATTGCTTTGCTCTAGAACATCATAAGCAAAGAATTATATGGAATATATTATTTTTTCTGTTTTATTTCTCCGAGTATTTAATATTTTTGAGATGATTCACTTTTGATTCTTGCATCAATATTTTAGTACCCTGGTTATCCGAGTAGTCCTCAGGTTTTTAATAACAAACTTTTTCAAGTATTTGTATTGAAAAATGGCTCATAGACATGCATTTTAATTATGTTGTGTTCATATGTAGGAACAACTTTACTGCATCGTAATTATGCAGGGAAATGCCTCATTGGTTTTCTTTCTGCTTCTTTATATGCTTAGTGTTTTTCCCTCTATAATCAAGGAGAACAGTGAGGGACAAAATACACAGTATATCTCTGTTTTATTGTATGCCCATCCCTAAACTTTGTGATCCCCAAAACAGACATCTACAAGAAACTTTCTTCTTATTATTTGAATATTTAGCTCGCCACGTATTTCTTAATGCTATTTTTTGATCCTAACTTAAATAAACTATTAAATTTCCAGACAATATTCAACATTTTTTTAGTTCCCAGAACTTTACAAATAAAGTAATCATTAATCTCGTTAAAAGAGAAATGTAAATACAATTAGGCTTATTGATAAATATCTAATGAAAAAAGTCTATGGCAAACAGATCTGAAGAACTTTTCAACCTTAACCAGGCTGAAATTGTATCAGACAGTGATTAATGTAGTCAGACAATGTATGCTATATCAGCACTCCTAGAGAAGTTAAAGAGCCTGTTTTATTTCATATCTATTACAACCCCTGATGCTATTTTGAGTAATATTGCATAAAAGGGTGACAGTGTCATAACTCATAAATTTAGATGTTTTGAAACTTGATGCTTGTGGTTTAACTGAAAAACATCCCAAATTGGCTCAGGCTTTGACCACTTGGTCCAGTGCTTCTTGGGGAAGCTTAGGTGGTGTGGCCTTGCTGGAGGTGGATTTTGAGAGTTTAAAGCCTCCTGCCACTTCCAGTGTACATTCTCTCTTCAAGCTCATGGCCACAGTTGTGAGCTTCCTGCTCTGACCACAATACCTTCCCCGTGTTCTTTCTGAACCATGACGGACTCTTATTGATCAGGGACCATAAGCCAAAATAAACTCCTTCCATAAGTTGCTTTTTGTAACGGTGTGTTATCACATCAATAGAAAGGTCATCAGTACAATGCCTTTTATAATCTTGTGAAGTATAAATACACAGCTCCCACAGGCATTCACAAGTGCTTAATTCATTTATATAATGAAATATCTGAACATTAACTATTTGTTGTTTCTTTCTATATGTTAAATGAATGTTCTCTTATTCAAAAAAAAAAAAACATCGGCGCACATCAGGAAAAGTATTCACAAAAGATCTTACTTAGGTCAGAATTCCAAAACTATGTAGAAGAAAATGTATTGTACAAGTAACAAAACTTAGACTTGAAATTAAGGAAATAATTTCATTGAGTTTTGGGTGACTGTTCAGCCAGCAAACTGTCTCTGTCATCTTCTCATTTGAGAAGATGCTAACCTTCACAAATGGAAACTCAGATAATTAACTTTATTCCTTCTCAAGTCTCTAATAAGGTTGAAGACCAGATAGTTTAATTTTTACAATTAAGCTTAGTTGTGTAGGTGTTAAGATGTTTTTAGGTATAGATAGATGTTTCCAATTTATAATGATGAGATATGATAGATATTGATTTACATTCAGAATTTTAGATGCACCAAGATAGAAAGATTTTTTTCTTCAAGGATGACAAACACAATTTGACAAAACACTAAGAATGTAATATTTAGACGATTCCTGATTGTTTCATGGTTCTTACTGCTGGTAGTTTATTGTATATATGTGTAATAAAATAAATGTATATATAAAACATAAAAAATTAAATAAAAAGTAATATCATGCTTATATAACTAGCAAGCCAAGATGAGAAGACGGTAAAAACTTTGTGAATATGATAATAATGATGAAATATTTAGTCAGTGGAGATTATATCTCTCTATTAGCCCCTTCTTTGCCTTAAGTTGGTGCCTTTTAAGTTATTTATAATATTTTGGATGTGTTTCAAGAATGGGGAAAGAGCCAGATTTGTGGAAATAGAGCAAAAGGGAAAAAATCCAATGATTTATGAAATGAGGATAATAAAGCATCCTTATAATTGTACAAATAGGTTATTCACCATTAAAATTTCAGAATACTAAACTATTCCCAAATAATCCATTAATTCTTTAGCGGCAATTAAAAATTATTTATAACGTTAGAGCATCATCTTCAGCCTGCTAGCCAATATCTCTTACAGACATATTACAAGGCAGGAACTATTGAGGACTTGCTTACCCTGTCTTGGTAGAGTTCAGCCATTGGCTCTGCCTGAATTTTAGCTTGCCCATTTTTTGGCAGAATTCAGTCTGTGGCAGAAATGAGGATATTTTTGCACAGTGGCTGGTTTGTAAACCTTGAACCCAACTCCATAAGGAGGTTCTTTGATGTTAATTGACTGTCATTCAGAAATTTAGACCCAACAAGATAGGTAAGATGTTTTCTTCAAGTTTGACAAATAAAAATCACTAGGAATACAACATTTATAACATTCCTTATTTTCTCATGGTTCTTTCTGCTGTATGTTGTTTATTTTATTCATGTTTAATAGTATAAATGGATATGTTAAAATTAATAAAAAAGAAATTACTTGTAAGAAGAGATATCTGACTTCCTTTAATCAATGATTAAGATAGTACATAGAAACATAGTCCTGAGACTAATGAAATTTGATCATAGAGCATCATGGGAACAAAAGAAATAAGAAGCTGAGAGAGCTCAAGCCACTCAATAGTCAAGGGAACATAAGATTGCTGTCTAAAGTCTAAGTGTGACAATCCTATGGACCACGTAAGGATTTACTATGAAATTTCCCATATTTAAGAGTCTGGATTCCTTACTTGTACGTATTCTTTATAAGGCTTGTAAGCCTTCAAAAACACCATTCATGTAATTATGTATCTTTACATCAATGAAATATTGAAAAATTTTCTAAGTAAATAGGAATGAGAATAATACTTTTTTCAATATATATTATTAATTTATTCATATTACATCTCAATTGTTATCCCATCCCTTGTATCCTCCAATTCCTCCTTCCCTCCCATTTTCCCATTACTCCCCTCCCCTATGACTGTGACTGAGGGGGACTTCCCCCCCTGTATATGCTCATAGGGTATCAAGTCTCTTCTTGGTAGCCTGCTATCCTTCCTCTGAGTGCCAACAGGCCTCCCCATCCAGGGGATGTGGTCAAATACGGGCACCAGAGTTTCTGTGAAAGTCAAACCCTACTCTCCACTCAACTGTGAATAATGTCCTGCAAGTATTGTTCTTGGCTGGTGCCAAGTTTGAGCAGGACCCCTTGGCCCAGATCCGCAAATCCTAATATTCTGCTTGTAAATTTCTAGGACCCTCTGGATCCTTCTATTTCTCCATTCTCCTATGCTTCTCTCACCTAGAGTCCCAATAGGATGTCCCCACATCTATCCCAATCTCCTGGTAAGTGAAGACTTTCATGGCACATCCCTTTTGGGCTACGGCCCAATTATAAGTGAATATATACCATGTGAGTCTTTCTGTTTCTGAGTTAACTCACTCAATATGATTGTTTCTAGTTCCATCCATTTGTCCACAAATTTCTGCATTTACTTGTTTTTAATAGCTGAGTAGTATTCCATGGTGTAAATGTACCAAAGTTTCTTTATCCATTCTTCAACTGAGGCACATTTAAACTGTTTCCATGTTCTGGCTATTATGAATAAGGCTGCTATGAATGTGGTTGAGCATATGTCCTTGTTGTGTGCTGGAGCGTCTTCTGGGTATATTCCAAGGAGTTGAATAGCTGGGTCTTGAGGAAGCCCTATTCCCAGTTTTCTGAGATAGCGCCAGGTAGATTTTCAAAGTGGCTGTACTAGTTTGGATTCCCAACAGCAATGGAGGAGTGTTCCTCTTTCTCCACATCCTTGTCATCATGTGGTGCCACTTAATTTTTGATCTTAGCCATTCTGGTAGGTATAAGATGGAATCTCAGAGTTGTTTTGATTTGCATTTCCCTGATGACTAAGAAGGTTGAGCATTTCTTTAAGTGTTTCTCAGCCATTCGATATTCCTCTGTTGAGAAATTTCTATTTAGTTCTGAGCCCCATTTCTCAATTTGGTCATTTGGTTTGGTGGTGTTTAATTTCTTGAATTCTTTATATATTTTGGATATTAGACCTTTGTCAGATATAGGATTGGTGAAGATCTTTTCCCAGTCTGTAGGCTGTCGCTTTGTTCTCTTGACAGTGTCTCCTGATTTACAGAAGTTTTTAGCCTCATATGTCACTTGATTTTTGACAAAGAAGACAAATCTATTCAATGGAAAAGGGATAATATCTTCAACAAATGGTGCTGGTCTAACTGGATGTCTACGTGTAAAAAAATGCAATTGGACCCATATTTGTCACCATGCACAAAACTCAAGTCCAAGTGGATCAAAGACCTCAACATAAAGCCAGAGACACTGAATCAGTTAGAAGAAAAAGTGGGGAAGAGCCTGGAACACATTGGCACAGGAGACAATTTCCTAAACAGAACACCAACAGCCGAGGCCTTAAGGTCAACAATTAGTAAATGGGACCTCATGAGGCTGAGAATATTTCTTTAACCCCAGGCAAAATAATGGATGGATTGTCCAGATATTGGCTTCTCCTTTTCTTGATAACATTTTACAAGAGCAAACAAAAAGTAGTGTAGTAATCTATGAAATGCAGATCTAATATAATATATTTGTGGGAGAGCAAATGGGTATTAGTAAACAAGAACAAATATTCATTTTAACTAATAAAAACTTTTAAAATTAAAATACATTAAACCTCTTACTTCAGGTAGTTTACCACAATTTCCTCTTTACTTTTTTATACTAGCTCACTCAGTATAAGTAACTTGCCAGTGAATCTTTGAAATAATAAAACATTTTTAAATACTATATTCTGCATGTCTTTGAGTTTTTTTAGGACCTTATCTAACTATCCTACCTTATCTTTCTATAGAATCATATCTATCTGCCTCAGGCAAAATGTATACTCTTGTGATAAAAATAGACTAGTGATTCATATGACCATGATTTGATCAGATAACAATTAACAAGTATAACTTATTTATCCTAAACAGCCTGCAATAGCACTTTCAGAATATTGGAAGTAAACTTGTATTATAATTGAGTTATATGGGTATTATACCTCAGAGTAGAAATATATATATGAGACAGGTTAACTCGTGACAACACACAGCCTACCTCAAAGAGGATGATGAGAATCAAAGAACCTCTTTATGGATATGGCTTCAAATGTAGCAAACAAGCCACTTGGAAAAATGTCCTGGCTTCTACCACAGACAGAAATCTGCCGAAAAAACAGGCAAGCTGGGATTCAGGCACAGTTGACATCCAAACTCTGCCTAGACAGGTAAGCAAGTCCTGCCTCACAAATGTCTGTCCGATATATTGGGCCAAAAGGCTGAAGAAGATGCAACAACATAATAGAGGGTTTGGGTGACTATTCAGGTATCAAACTGTCGCTGTCATCTTCTCATTTGGAAAGCTACTAACCTGCACTCCCAACATACTCAGGTAATCAAGCTTATTTCTTCTCAAGTCTCTGATGGAGTTGAAGACCAGGTAGCTTCGTTTTACAATGAAGCTTAGCTGTTTAGGGGTTAAGATGGTTTTAGGTCTAAGTAGATGTTTTAAGTTGACAATCACAAGATGTGGTAGAGATTGATTTACATTCAGAACTTTAGATGCACCAAGATAATTAAGATATTTTCTTCAAGGCTGTAAATACAAATAGGCAAAACACTAAGAACATAACTTTTATATAATTCCTGATTGTGTCATGGTTCTTCTTGTTATAGGTAGTTAATTGTATATATGTGGAATAATATAAATGTATATGTTAAAATAATAAATACATAAATAAATAAATAGAAAAAGGAAAGAAAGGAAACTTGCCTATATCCATTGTTTTATCTGAATTGCGTATATACTTAGGTCTGATCTCTTGACTTTATTTTAATCACATTACATAAATATGTCTTCCTAGCTTGCTTAATATTGTCCAGATCAATTCCGACATAATATGAGCTAGTTTGGGACATTATGACACTCTTTGGGAAAAATTACCATAGATGTCAGAAAGGCAAATATTATTTTTACCTATTAACCACCACTGTACCAGACACAGCATATCTTTATGCTAGGTTGGACATCTAACTTTGTCCTCAGATATTGAGGCTAGGAACGAAAACTCACAGAACAATAAGAAATAGTGACAGTATCTGTTCTATAGTAGTTCTTTAAGCACTCCAGAGACCATAGCTTCCTCTTGGTTTTAGGAATAATATGACCGCAGGAGAGGCTAATTTTGTAGCAAACTGTTCCCTTTACTATAAAGAAATAACTTAAAATTACCTTGTTTCTGGACTTTCCTCATAGTCATCATGATATATAGAGTTGTCAAGAGGTATATTTGAATACATAAATTGCAAAAATTACCGCAATACAAAATTAAAACTTTGGTTTAAACATCTTACCTGATAATATATTTCATACTTATATGGTATGGTTAAAATAACATTAGTTTTGTGTATTGCAAATGTTTTGCCTCCCAACTTTTTGATTCTCTGAAGAGAAAAAGAATTTGTCTAACTGATCATTCACTGTAGTAGTTACCTTCGTGTCCTTAATAAGTTCCTAAAGCTTCTTCCTCTTCCTTTACAACTCACATTCATTTTCACTTTAAGTTTAAATATAGCTCAGTCAATCATAATTTGTGAGACTAAAAAATATAGCCTAAATACTCTTTATTTTCAGTAGCATAGCCATGAGAACCCAGATACGTCAGTATGCCTGCAGTCACATGCTTTCTGACACAGATGACATAAATACACAGTAGGAGACATTTTTTAATTTTACCAATTGGTGCTAGAAAACTGGAAATATACAGGTTGAAAGGAAATATGGATCCCTCGCTCTGACTTTGCACTGGGTCAATTACAAGTGCATCGAAAGTCGAAATATTATATCTGGAATTCTGAAACTTCTAGAATAAACTAATAGTACGCCTCTTGATTTAGCTCAGAAAATGGCTTTAGAGGAGGACCTTGGTAACCTAGGAAGTAAATCCAACCACAAATAAATAGGACACCCCAAAACTAAATCTTGAATTTATGTCTCTTCATTATCTGTCTCCACAATAACACAAATACATTGTGTTTAAAGATTTTTTACTTCTCAAAGTAATCCTGGTAATGACTTTATAATGGTTTTCTGTAGTATTATAATAATCAGTTATACATTGATAGAAACCTTAACAATTTAACGATATATTACAAACTTACCATGACCATATATACTATCATTCCCATGTATTAGTCTTGCTGCAAGGACCAATTAGTTTTAAAACACGTATAGGAAGTATAGAGCTACACCATGGTAGTTCAGCACATATGTGACACTTGTTCCTGATGTTAATTATTATTTTTTGTGTTAAGGAAAAAAGTACAAATCTGAATAAAAGTAGATACCTTAGGTGGATAGGCCTATATACCCTAGAACATGAAATTCATGTTTAATAGCTACTTCAAAATTAGAACTAAGCAAATTCTTCTCAAAGTAGGATCATTTGAACCACATAAATATGAACAGAAATATTTTTGAGTTTTTAACCAACTTAAAAATACTATATTAAAAGTATTATCCAACCTTGCCTGCTATATTACAGAAATGTGATTTTCTTTGTACAAAGATCTATAAATAATCTTAACTGAGACTTCTGATCCTAACAATAGAAGCCACCTGTTCTGAGCGCGCTGACATTCAGCAACTCTCAGAGTTTCATGCTATACTATGAAATATCATATACCATTATAATCATCTGACTATACACACTGAAAGGAATTCAAACTTCAATAGTATGAAGAAAATGAGGGAAGAAAATCACATCTGCCTAGTGAGGGAATGAATTTCATTTCAGAGAAAAGCATAAAAGAAAGCACTTTAACTATATAAAGCCTTCGTTGCCAATTTCATCTACAAATCATACTTGAAAATCATACATATGTTCTGCTATTATGTAGCACAATTCATTTAGACTTTATATTCATTACCCAGTCGAATTACTGTATCTTTTTTGAATTTAGTGAAATACATAATTAAATGAAAATTGTCATTTCTTTTTCTCTGATCATAAATTAGCAACTGTGACAAATAGCTTATAAATAGATAAGTTGATAGACATAGACAGGAAGATAGTTCTATAGATCAGACATTTATATACGCATATATTTATATATGTGTGTGTGTTTGTGTGTGTATCAAAGCAATTATTTTCTACTACATTTTAGCTGTGCACCTATAGTAACATGAAATGTCATTAACTACCCTAAATATTTAGCATAATAATGAATACTTCCTACAATTAATGAATCATTTCTTACTTACGAATAAAACTGGAAATCTTACAAGACACATTTTATAAATATATTAATACAATATTAATGGGATTAATATTAACTTTTCATTAATATCTCCTACCTGGGTATATTTATGTATTTTCATTCTATAAAACATTTTAAAATACAGATCTGTAAGATTCTGATTAGATTCAACCAAATATTCTTCACTTTTATGATATCATTGATTAGCCATGTAAAACATATAACAGTTTTATTTTCCACAACTAATTATTTCTCACATAATCTAAAATGAAATTGAAGTAGATATTTTAACATTTAAAACTGAAGAGCATTATGCATCTTATTATATTTGTTACAGTTTGTATGTTGTTTCTTGAGTTTTATATCTCATATTACCTTAGGTAAAGGAATACATTTTCTTTGGTATAATTGTTTTTGTTTTTGTTTTGAGTTTTTTTTTTTTGTACTTTAATTAGAACACAAATGTCTGTATCCCTCATCACTCTCTTTCTCCCAACCTTTCACAGTGAACACCACCCCTTCCCCCGGTATTATGAAATGCATGGCCATTTTGAATTATTACTGTTATATATACACATATAAATGTTCATAAACATATAAACGCCACATATAAACTAAGAAGTTTATTTAATGTTGCTTGCACTAATATTAGATTCCTAATTTTTATTTACTTATTTTTTCAAAGCTCTACTAACAAGTCTAATCACCTAGAACAGGAAAAGGAAAATTGCTTAAGAATGCCTTGTTGGGGGATGGAGAGATTTTCAGCAGTTAAAAACACTGGTTGCTCTTTTCCAATTCCAGACTTGGTTCCCAATACCCACATGTTAGCTCAGAGTCACAGATAACTTGATAGCCAAGGAACCCGCTCCACCTTTCTGGCTCAATAAGCACTAGACACATGCAAGTAATGTACAACTATACATAAGTTATCTATACACACAAAATAAAAAACATTAATTATTAAAGTACGGTTTTAGAAATGAAATGTTTATCTAATCATTTGAAGAAAAATAAAGCACATAATAAAATACTTTGACATCACATATAAGCAAAATCTATAAAAGTAAGAACTAATATGAACACGATATATTTGCCTTTTTAAAAGTATATAGAATGAAAATTTAACTGCTTTTTCTTCAAATTACATTATATCCTTTTTTTAAGCATCTATTTTTTCATATTTAAATATGAGGATTTTTTGTTGTTGTTCAAGTGAATATTTTAAAATTCTTAATTAAGATTTTATAAAAAATATACTATGGAACTTTTGTAATAATGATTGCTGTGGCATGTTCATTTTCTCGAAAAGTGTACATTTATCACTTGAAAATTTTGGTCCATAACTGATTTACTATAAGTTTACGACAAATAAAATAGCTTAACAGGATGTCTTTCACATCATTTGTGATGATAGATCATAAAAATCTCAAGGATATGAAAACTTCATAACACATATAACTACTAGGTAAACTGATATATACTCTTAAAACATCTGCACATAATAATTAGCAAATATCTAAGTAAAAGGATAGATGAGTTTTTGTGATGTAGTAATAATAAGCTATTTGGCCTGGGAAATGAGTATAATGGAATAGTCCTTATGAAAGTACTAGCTTCGACCTTTTTCTTCTTCATGACATTCTAAAGCTGTCCTTTCATATACAACAGTAAAGATATTTGCTCTTTTTATTTTACTGAGAATGATTTCTTTAAAAACATTCATTATCAGAATTAAGCATATGTATAATATAATTTATGTAGGAAATAAAAATTTAAGTGAATGAAATGTTTTTCCATTAAATTAAATTCAAACCACTAAAATTAAGGGTAATAATAACAACAAATAATGTCATCAGTTACTACTTTGTCACTGAAACAAAATACTTGATAAAGACAATTAAAAGAATAATTTTTTTGTGTGGTTCATGGTTTTGGAGATGTAAGTCTAAGATCATCTGACTTTAGGTCTGTAGCAAAACAAACCAACTATGTTGGCAGAACTGTGCTAAAGTGCAAGCTACCCACCTCACAGCTGAAACAGCACATCTTGAAAAAGATAAGAAACAGTGACAACACAACATTGCTTTCTTTTCTGAGATTAAGGTGCAAAAGTTTATGGGTTACAAAGAGCTCAAAATAATGTGAACATTTACTTGTTTATAAATCTAAATATCCATGTAATTCTATTAAAATACTAACAGTTGCTTCATAAAGTGGTATATTTAAAATGAACGGTGACAAATCTGAGAGAGAAAAAAATAGCTCTAGGATAGAAAAGTGGATTCATGGTCCATAGAAGTAATCAAGACTAATCTATGAGGTCTAGAATCTTCAACATTCAGAATAAAAAATAAGCAAGCAAGCAAACAACAACAAAACAGTATCAGCTCACTTTAACATATGACTCCATTATGGATTGCGGAGGTAACTGAAAGAAATAAGATTCCCAGTGCTTCATTTCATTTACAAATGTATTCAAGCTGAAATGAATGGGTAACTTCATGATTATAAAAATTAACAAAATTGTGATTTTATGGGAATCTTTCTGATTCTTTGTGATTTTAAAAACTAGATTGTGATTTTTTTATGATTTTAATTATAAGAGTTCTATCGTCTGACTCTGTTCTATCTCATCTTTCTATCTAACTAACTATCATATCTACCCCTCATCAATCTATCTATCATCTGTCTGTCTGTCTATCTTCTACCTATCTATAATGTATCTATATACCAGTCTATCATCTATCTGTCTTTATTAGAATTTCAAACTGAGGCAGCCACCATGGAAATTAGAGTGGAGAATTCTCAGCCATGTGAATGTAGATCTACTGTATGAACCAGATATACCACTACTTGACGTGTACAAAGGCTCAGCATCCTTCTCCACAGAAATTTGCTTTAGCAGTATTCACTGTCATTCTGTTACTAATATATTGGAAATAGGCACAATGTAAATGAATGTCAATTAATATATGAATAATAAATATGTGGTACATATATACAATGAACTTTATTCAGTGAAAAAAATAAAAATCACAATATTTTCAAGTAGATGGAAACAAAATATTATGTTGAGCAATGCTACGCAGATCCAGAAAGACAAACATCTTATGTTCTGTCTTATTAGTGGTCCTAACTCTTAATGTTTAGATGTAAGTTTTTAATCTGGAATAACTACTTAAACAGAGTTAAAAAGGGACCAATTTGGAGGTTGGGACAGAGAAAGATCTTTGGACAGGCAAATAGATTGTGGAAAAAATGACTACTGTCTAACCTTCCAAAGGTCTGATAAATACTGGACACAAAGCTGTCCTTACTACAGATCTTTAATCACTGAAGAACAGAAGCTCATGAGATTCACCAGGAAAAAGCTAGTGATAATTAGTATCATTCCCAGGTATGTTTGTCTCTAACACCACGTCTGTAAGTGAAATGTTCCTGTGATCTTAATTGATGTGATTAGAAAGGTGCTAAGTAAACCTCATCTAATCAGAGCATGTGAACCTTTTAGGGACACTGTTTTGGTACAGATGTTACGGTGGTTTGTTACAGATGAGTAGGAAAAATGACAAATGAAAGTAAACTTCAGTCTGTAGACTACTAGCCCCACTTCCCAGTCCAGTGAGGCTAAACTGTGAACAATTTTTATAATCTTCATTTCTGTATATTCGACAGTGCTCAGAGCAGCTTGTGGGCTAAAAACAGAGTTCCCTTCATTTCATGTGTGGGAAATGACCCCGTACACAAGCCCAGAAAACATGGATAGAAAAAGAGTGAATGGAAGAAACTAATGAAAGACAAGTGTGTGTGTGTGTGTGTGTGTGTGTGTGTGTGTGTGTGTGTGTGTGTGTGTGTGTACCAATAGGAAAAGAGCAAGGAGAACAAAAAAACAGCTTCCAGTTTACAAAGAGGAGAGGTAGAGAGTTATTTTTTTTGTTGGTTTTCTGTAGGCAAAGAAGCAGGAGCAGAGCCTGAAGAGTTCTATGTAGACTGACAGTAGTTCAGGGAGATAGAAAATGGAAGAGTTCTCTAGGTAGATACAAAACCTCTGGGTAGATACAAGACAAGTTACATACCCAGCTACCAAGTCGCATGAACCTAGACCCCATGTTCAGATATGGCTAAAGAAATATAGCTCATTCTCCATGATTGTAGAGAGAGACGGGCACTGCCTCTGACATCAACTCTGGTGCCCCGGACTTGATCACTTCCTCTTGGTAGGGAGCCGGGGTGGCACACAGAGTAAGGGGGAACAGGCTATCTGGATGAGACCTGATATGCTGTGGCCATATGGTGGGGGAGGAGATCTCCGTCTGTCAGAGATCTAAAGGGAGGGGAATAGGACAAAAGACAGAGGGAGAGAACAGGAAGATACAAGGGAGGGGATAAGAATTGGGGTGCAATCTGAATAAATTATAACAAATTAAAATTAAAAAGAAAGAAATCACAGAAGAGACTATCTTCTACCTCATATTTCAGGGTCAACATGGCAGGTATTCTATGGGCTGTTTTTTGTTTGTTTGTTTGTTTGTTTGTTTTTGTTTTGTTTTGTTGTTGTTTGTTTGTTTTGTATCTGAGTTAGTTAAAAGCGCAGGATCTGCATGGCCTGGAAATGTCTCCAATGTTCAACACACACTAGACAAACTTAATTATTCATAACATTCTTAATCTGAACACCTGTCACTTATGTGGTGAATGAAGCTGTTTTTTAAAACAATGTGTTTTTAAAAATATATTTTATTAATCTATTCATATTACATCTCAATTGTTTTAGGAGGGTAAGAATTTTATGTTTTGGAATTTGTTTTACGCTTTTTTCTAGTAAGCTGTTAAGTGTGGAATTCAAACATCAGTGTGAGTAGGTCTACAGCGAGTTACCACATAGGTTTTCATGGCACTGAGACCGCTTTCCCAGGGAATTGCTGCTGAAACTGGGTGGGGAGGTCAGGGCTTTGAAACACAGAATTTTTTTTTTTTAACTTCAAAGCTTTATTGTGCACGACAGAGGTCCACACTTTTGCCTGCCACCCAAAACTTTTGAACTGTTATTGCTTTGAGATCCTCGGCGATTCCCTTCATGACCTCAATTGGAGTCTGAAGAAAGTTTAACCAGAAAAGCCTGAAGCTTCCTTCCTTAACAAGGAGTAGGCTGGAGGTGAGGAACACACCGGAATTTAGAGCACACACATTCTCTGAACTCTGATACTGAATGAGATGCGACATTGACTTCTGAAATCTTGTAGGAATTTAAATTTTTTGATGTATAGTTATTTATGAATTACTGTCATACGCTGACTAAAAAAATTACTAAAATAGAGAGAGGCCTGCCAAAGAAAGATCTTCACTTAGCTTCTAAAGTATTCTATTAGAGGTGGATCGCTGTGAGTTCGAGGACGAGTCTAGGACAGCCAAGGCTACACAGAGAAATCCAGTCTCTAAAAAATTTTATAAACAGAGGCACCTGCCTCTGCCTCGGGAGTGCTAGGATTAAAGGCGTGTGCCACAATGCCCAGCTTAAAGTAAGATATTTTAAAAGCTAAGTCAAGATCTCTCTTTGGCAGAACTCTCTCTAATTAAAGATTTTTTGTCAGCATGTGAGAGTAATTCAGGAACATACATAAAATAGAACAATATATGTGTGAATATATATATATATTTCTATTTTAATTGACAAAGGGTAATTTTACATATTCTGCAAGTAGATTATGATATTCAAATCCATAGGTAAAAGTATAAAGATTGAGGTCATTAGTATACCAACCACGGATATTATTTGCAAGGTCATTGTCTTGATGGGATGAAGTTTCTCAATTTGTGTAGGAGTACCTCTTTGAGAAAAATCCACTATTTTTATTGACTAGAAAATGTTTTGTTATTCTAACTAATATTCCTATAAAAATTTCAAAGGTAATGTTTTATATTCATCTAAAATTATAACTCGAACAGAGGGGAGGACATCCTATTGGGACTCTAGATGAGAGAAGCATGGGAGAATAGCAAAGTAGAAGGATCCAGAGGTCCTAGAAACCTACAAGAAGAACATTATGATAGGCAGATTTGGGCCCAGGGGTCCTGCTCAAACTATGGCACCAGCCAAGGACAATACAGGCCGTAAACTTTGAAACCCTACCCAGATCTAGCCAATGCACAGGATATTCTCCACAGTTGAGTGGAGAGTGGGGTATGACTTTCACCACACATACTCTGGTGCCTCATATTTGACCATGTCCCCTGGAGGGGGAGACCTGGTAGCACTCAGAGGAAGGATAGCAGGCTACAAAGAAGAGACTTGATACCCTATGAGCATATACAGGGGGAGGAAATCCCCCTCAGGCACAGTCATAGGGGAGGGGAGTAAGGGAAAAATGGGAGGGAGGAATGGGAGGATACAAGGGATGGGATAACCGTTGAGATGTAACAAGAATAAATTAATAAAAAAAGAAAATGACAATAAAATCGCTATTATCCTATAAAAATTAAATATTTTTCTAGTAATGACAAAATCACATATTTCGTTGGTTAGTTTACTCAAAGAATGTTTTGCCCACTGTTAATTACGACTTGAGAAATTCTACACCAAAGTTTACCAGGTGCCTCTTATTTGAAGATCAAAAAAGCATGCTGTAAATCCAGCTCCCTGAGGACAAGATTTAGAAGTGTTTATGTCAGCATGCAGCATGGAGAAAGGTGACCGAAAGTGAGAAAGTAGAAGAAAAATTGACCTCTACCGCAATCAGTCTTCAAAGAACAAAATTCGTCGTTCCAGTCACGGGAAATTATGCTTTTTTCTTTCTATAATAGTACATATTCTCTGGTGTTTCTGGTATTTACTGAGTTTTATGCTGTATCACTCCCCACCTATCTCATCATCCGAGGAGCTTATGTGACTACATGTTCTCTATTGTCCTTTCAAATCAGTAACACAGAATCAGCTCCTTCAGGCAACACTTATACTTTTTAAAATTTATTATCATTTCTTCAGATTATATCCTGAATACTATTTCCTCCCTCGTATCTTCCCCAGAGTTCACATCAGTGGCATTCAAAATTTTAGACTCACCAAGATAGGATAAGATGTTTCCGTCAAGATTGCCAAATACAATTAGCCAAAACACTGTGAACATAACATTTATATAATTCCTGATTGTTTTGTGGTTCTCCTTGATGTATGTAGTTTACTTATTTATGTGTAATAACATAAATGTATATATAAAAAAGAAATATAATTTTTAAAAGGAGAGAAAAAGAAATGACTTATCTTAGCATGTGATTGTTTAGAGGTGCCTAGAAGCAGCTGTGATTAAAAAAAAAAAAAAAGCTCCCAAGCTAGTATTAGTGACACACATATTCCATTTTGAAGACTGTGGGTTTGTGGTCTTCTCTGGCTTTCGTTCTTTTAGCCTCACACAAATTGATTCACTTAAATCTGTGTATCATGTCAGACATAATTAGGAGCTCCTGTGTTCTTAAATGCTGACTAATGTACTTAATGACACTGAATGTCACTGGAAAGTAACATGATATATGACATAGATTGTGGTCTCTGACTGAAAAAGTGCTATTTAAGTATTTACAAAAACATCAATAAGGTGTTAATTATAATGATAATTAAAAGGCAAATATGATTTTCATTCACATTGTTTATAAATAATAACCTTTCAGTTAACAAAAGCATTGTGTTATCATAAAAAATGTGGAGTGAAGAAATTGTTTTCAGCAGCCTATGAATGTCTCAGTAAAACTGAGGACCTATATGAAAGAAAGGAATTGTACAAATTGTAATTCTCATTATAATTCATTAAAAACATAGGCAGATATAAATATGCTTTGAATATAACTATTTGGGATATAATATTGTGCGTTTCGAACCAAAGTAAATAAAAATGTACAAGGAGAAAAAAATTAAATTAGTATAATTTATTCAGATTATTTCCCAAATATTATGCCATCCCTTGTATCTTCCTCAGAGTTCTAGTCAGAGGCAGTCCCTCTCTCTCCCTACAGCTGTGGAGAATGAGCTGTCCATTGGCTAGTTCTGAATAGGGTTTCTATGTTTACTTCATGCATTGTCCTTGGTTGGTATAACAGTTTGTGCAGGCCCCCTGGGTCCTGATCTGCAGGCCTTGGTGGTCTCCTTGTGGGGCTCCTCAACCTCTGGCTACTTCCGTCCCCCCATTCTTCTATGCCACTGTCAGCACTCCACCTGGAATCTAGCAGCTAGTTCCAGTGTCTGTCCCAATCCCCTGCTTAGTGAAGTTCCAGCAAACTTTGAATGAACCCAAATGACAGATGTAAATTGTTTCTTTTTCACTAAATTGTCCCCAAGAAGGATAGTAAACATTCAAATTTCATATCCAGTTAGAAATGTATCAATATAAGCAATGGATTAGTGTGTGATATTTATTGCAAATATCCTTGGACTTTTGCTTACCAAGCCCTGTTTCTGGAATGTAATTAAGCCTTCATGAACCATATATTCTTATTAACACAATGTTTTGAGGGGAAGCAACCGATATGGATTTTAGTCTTAAGGATCTCTTAAGACTATTTTGTATTGGAAGGTTCCCATGAACTTCCTAATATATTTATCAAAGGCAAAATATAAATACTATACTTCATTAGTTTTGTTATTTTGGTCGCATTTACTGACATAGGTCAGTGAAAATATAGGTGTTTAAAAACTGTTTTTGACTATCTTTTTCTAGAATGTAAAACAAGCACATACAAATCAATGATGTTTTTATTTTACATAGATTATGCTTTTACATGGATTTTTCAAGGCTGATATTTGATTGTTGCCTGCCCAGATGTGATCTGAGAGAAAGAAGCTAAGACTTTGGGAGATATGTCTTTCAAGGGGGTCCTAAATTTATTAAACATCAAAAAGTTTATTTCTGATTAGAATTATTTTTATGAAATACCAAAGGGTCACACAAAGGCATAGAAAAATCTACAGATTGTAATATAAACTATATAACATATGTAAGTCATAACTTCAGTGCTAGTGAACTATTTCAAAATATATTATGTTTTTATTATGTAACTTTGGTTTTTAGGGATATTGCTTTTCTGACAAAATTGTCAATATTACACTTTAAATTTCATCATATCAAATATTCTACTTGTTTTAGAAAATTGACTTACATTGACACTATTTTATTTTCCTGTGTCTCTTTTATCTAGCATTGTGTATTTTTGTTGTTTGCTGTTGTTGTTGTTGATTTGATCTTTTAATATTACCTGATAAACTCTCCGTTACCCATTTCTAACAACACAGAGAAAGGACTGTGTGGTGTTTCTTTTCTCCTAATAGAATGCCATTATACCCCAATAGACTATTAGCTCTTTGAAAAATAATGTTATTAGATAACTTTAAAGCAATAGTGACCTTAGTTGGGTCAAGACATCATCCTTCCCCCATAAAATTGGATAATTTTAAGTTCATATTAGATCTTCTTTCTGGCTGTAGTTTCACAGTAGGCAGGTGGCAAAGGCCTCTTACACATCTGGATAACCTTGTTTGGTTTTTTGTTTGTTTTTCAAATTCTTGAAAATTTCTTTTTATATTCTACCTTCTAAGACAATTTCTCATATGCATAAATAAGCTGCCCATCTTTCACACTTTCAGTGGAAATGTGGGCCTGAAACAATGGCCTATCATGCTTGACGGGTTTGGGCTGTAATCTCTCCATATGAAATTGTTGGAGAGGCCAGACAGTTTTTTTTCTGTTTTCAATTTATCAAAAGTAACAAGAAATACATCTAAAAGAGTGTTTATCCTCCTGATATTTAGAGCAAGTTAATCAGGTATAGCCTGGTCACAAATAAGCTGGGATATTTATATTATTCTTCAGAACTTAAAAAAATGCATATATACTTAACTATGTCTAATTGTTTCATTAATATGGGTTTCCCATATATAATCAATGCATATATATGCATATAATACATATTAATAGAGATTTCACATGAGTTGGAGATGTGAAATAAATATCACTTTCTTTAGCATTTAAAATATTTGAGAAATATTCACTTTTAAAGAAATAGGTGCTCATTCATAGTCACTATATTACAAGTAAATTGTATATTAATTTTAAGATGATATTGTCACAGTCTTCAGGATTTATAATGGGAAGAGAACACTTTTATTAGCTTCTTTTATAAAACAAACTATAAAGCTTGATAACTAAAATTTGAATTATTATGACAAAGGTTAGTGAAGGTGACAAAAGTATATTTAAATACTATGCCATATAGAGGTGAAAGAGGAATATAGATTCTACATATATTGAGGTACACTTAACCATCTTTCAATATAACGTCATTTCTTTGGCACATGACAGATATAAAAAAACAATAAAAAGCTGACCCAAAGTAAGGTATTATTTTGCATTTTCTAGAATCTTAAACAAATCAAAACAATGGACTTGATTGAAGACTAAAGTTTGAATACACAAACCGATGAATTTGCAATCACAAAATAGACCACAGTTTTTTTTTATGATTTCCAGCTGTGTTTAAATAAATCTATCTAATTACATTGCAGCCTGCCATATAATTACAGGCTAATCCCATTCGAATGCTTAGAAAGTAAAAACAATGAACTCCACTGGGCTCTGAAGACATAGTTAAACAAATTGCGAAGTTTCTAGAGTAATCCTAGGTTTTTCTTTTTCTGATTTGTATTTGGCTTCCTGCTTCTAACAGATCATGTTTTTGACCTTAAACCAAAAGTAAGAAAGACAGATAAGTCAGTGCTTGACACTTTCCCGCAAAGACTAGACCATCTGGACACTTTATATTTGTAACAGGTGCTTCTGGGATTTAGAGCCTAATTCTGGCCCGAATTCTGTTCTGTATGGGTGACTCTGTTGCTATGTGCAGTTGTGCATTGCATTAATTGGAGAGAATAGAAAAGGCCAAGTACTGCAATTAGTCAGTTGGTCATGCAGAAAAGAGCCCAGTGGCTTTGAGCCATGAAGTGCTGGGCACACAGATGCACAGCGCCATCAGTTTTGGTCTATGGTGTGCTCCTAGCCTGTGACAGGTAAAATGCCACTGTGTCTTGATGCAAGCTTCTTGTCCTCCCTGAAAAAAAAAACCTACAATCTCTTGCCACTGAGAGAAAGTGCTTGTGTTGAAAAGGCTGAGAACCCTCTATCTTGGAATAATATTGTTTGAATATTTAAGAATGATAAAAAATGAATATAGTTAATAGAAACTATATATGAGTGTATAAAATGCTTTAATGCATTCTGTAATTATGTCGGTTTCAATGTCATATCTATTAGTTAAAATTACTAATGACATCTCCTTTTGTAATTAAGAAATTAGGAGAATTGCCAAATATCAAATAATAAAATGAATAACACGACTTAAGTAACATTAAGCAGTCTACATGATAGTAACTACATAAAGGAGCAACCAACAGTATATTCTCAAGTGAGCATTCCTTTTAGACTCTATACTATGAAACTAATATTTATAAATGTATATGTGGTACTTGTCATATCTTTAATTATGTCATAGTGTTTTAGTGTTTTCAATGTTCAATGTTGTGCCATATACAAAAGTGTCTAGTAAATTCAACAAATAGAGATAGTCTGTGCTGTGTAGAAGGAAATGAATAGGAAAATCCTTGTCTGGGTGGAATTTGGATGTATGAGCAACACATGATGTATATTTAATGCTTTGCTTTGTATGCTTTATATATATATGTATATATATATATATGTATATATATATTCATATTACCTCTCAATTGTTATCCCATCCCTTGTATCCTCCCATTCCCCCCTCTCTCCTGCTTTCCTCTTACTCTCCTCCCCTATGTCTGTGACTGAGGGGGACCTCCTCCCCCTGCATATGCTCATAGGGTATCAAGTCTCTTCTTGGTAGGCTGCTATCTTTCCTCTGAGTGCCACCAAGCCTCCCCATCAAGGGGACATGGTCAAAAATGGGGCACCAGAGTTTGTGTGAAAGTCAGGCTCCACTCTCAACTGAACAGTGGAGAATATCCTTTCCATTGGCTAGATCTGAGTAGGGGTTTGAAGTTTACTTCCCGTATTGTCCTTGTCTGGTGCCACAGTTTGATCAGGACCCCTGGGCCTAGATCTGCCCTTCATAATGTTCTTCTTTTAGGTTTCTAGGACCCTCTGGATCTTTCTATTTCCCCATTCTCTCATGCTTCTCTCACCTAGAGTCCCAATATGTATGCCTTCAAATAGTAGAAACAAAATTGTATCATAGATGAAATATGAGAACATCACAGGTGTGAAATGGACAGATACTACTTGAACTATGAGGATGAGGGAGAACTCGGGCTGCAGGAGATATGTGTATAGAAACTTACAGGGAAATGAAAACATACAGCATCATTTTGCATAAACTATCACCTACAAGCTTTGTAGGTGTTTATAAACTTTGGTCTTCAGCTAGTGCCTTTTGTGGGGCAATTGTGGAAACTTGGTGAGGTGTGCTGAACTACTTGGGGAGGTCTCTGGTAGATGGGTCTTGAGGCACAAAATCAGTCTAGGCTTCACTTCCCGGACTTTCAGATCTATCTTTCAAGATACAAAGAGTTCAGGTTACATTATCTGCTGCCACAGTGGCATTTTGCATGCACATCCCTTCTGTTGTGATGAAACGTTCCCTCAAATCCTGATCTCAAATATCTCCTCTCTGAAGTTTTATTCCAGCCACACGAAAAGCAATAATTGCATCACTTAAAAATTGGTCCTTGACAGGACACTTCAGGCCAAGGAATAAGCAGAGGAGACAACAGTGTGTCTTTCCTAAGAGGTGTGTGTCTGTGTGTGTTTGTGTGTGTGTGTATAAATCATGCCTCAAAATATTTCTTTCTTTAGATTTTATGTAGTATGTAGTTATTACTCTGAGCTTATGAGTTATCTAGTTTTTGATGTATTTAAGAGCTTAATGTTTAAATTTAAATATGACTGAGGTGCATATAAAATAATCCTTGCCTTGGTCCATCAGAAACTGCTTCATTCACTTTATCTTCATTTGATCATATACTAGGTAACTGACTTATTAATCATCAACATTTCGGAGCTAGAGAAAAAGATATGCAATTACGGACCAAACAGCCTGATAGATTTTAAATGGCAGGGTATAATCAAAGGGAAGATCTGTTAAACAGATCAAATGGTATAGCTTCAACAAAGTGCTTCTCAAAATACTAGATTTATATAATATGCACTTTACAAATATCAACAGTCATCGCCATCAGTATTAACTTCTATGAATCATTGATCTCATGATTTTGAGCAAATTGCAAGTCAGATTTGATTAATTGTGGCTGATTTTGCTGACTCCAAGACACCTTGAAATAGCTATTTGCACATGTAATTTATACTAATTCTATAATTTTCATTGAGGCAACTATCCTGGTGTCATTTATTCCTCCATTTGTAATGAAATAGTCTTCCACAGAAAAAAATATTAGTACTTAAAACTTGTATTTTCATATACACTTTAAGGTATTTCTATCTTATTTTTAAATTATATTTCTTTCAAGTGTGTAAACATGAAATAGCATTTATTCTTCAATATATAACAGCTGAGAAAAACATATTTTCTTGGATTGTATGGACAACACCAAACTCAAACATCAAGGTCTTAGATTCATTCATCTTTACTTCCACGTTTAAGGAAATGAAACATTGAGTTTCTTTAGTAGAATTTTTTTCCTTCAGTATTATTTGGAAAAATACCTCAGTAATAATGATGACAATAATAATGACTTTATGTAGCACAGAAGATGGCAGGAAATGTGTGCTCCTTTCAGGAGTTATTTACGACTTATTTGCAGAGTTGTAGAAATATATGTACAATAGCATATCCTCATTTGAAAAAACAAATCCCGAACTGAGGAATAAACCTTATGTAACTCTCCAAATTGTTGTTTGTAGTTATGATAAATGTTGCTTCAGTTTCTGAGCTCTCACTTTCACTGTAGCAGCAGCTGCAGCACCCCTTAGACTGCCGCTCCTATTAGCCATCAGACGCTCTTGAGAGAAGCATCGAAACTGCTATCATTTGTTGCTGAGTTAGCCCCAAAACTAATAGGTGGTGCTGGCTGACTCTTTTAGGCTTTTTTTGTAGGCTGCCATGGTAAAACAAACAAACAAAAGAACAACAACAAAAAACACCATAATAAAAGTCCTGTAGGAATTTGATGGAATGAAAGATTATTGTTTCACATTCTGAAAAATTTCGTTAAGGGGGACATCCAAAAAAAGTATAAGAAAGGGATATTTGAAGCCATATATAAAGTAGGACCATTTATTCTCACCATTTTTTTTTGTCTGAATGTTGCAAATTTGCCAAGTTGTCTCCTTATTGGATGAACTCAGGAATGGAATACTTTTCTACATTCTACCAGCACTACAGGCAACTTAGGGAAGTCAACATTCAGAAAATGAACACTCTTCTCAAAAACCTTCAAGATAGATATTAGAGACACACTTAGTAGCACAGATATTTACTACATGTTTCAAAGTGGACAGAAAGAGGAAAGGAAGGGAGGGAGAGAGAGAGATAGAGACAGAGAAAGAGACAGAGAGAGACAGAGAGAGAATTTCTTTTTTAATATATTTTATTAATTTATTCATATTACATCTAAATTGTTATCCCATCACTTGTATCCTCCCCTTCCTCTCTCTCTTCCATTTTCCCCTTACTCCCCTCCCCTATGACTGTGACTGAGGGGGAACCTCCTCCTCCTGTATATGCTCATAGGGTATCAAGTCTCTTCTTGGTAACCTGCTATCCTTCCTCTGAGTGCCCCCAGGCCTCCCCATACAGAGTATTTTATTCATACATATGCTCAAGAATTTTTATGTGTGTGTTAAATTCCCTAACATCAATACCAAGTATTTACCAACAGTTTTTTTTTAATTTTTAAAATCTTCAAAATATTTCAGTATGCTCTTTCTTTGAACTCCTTAAATTTCATTCATTTTAATGTACATTTTATATTGTTTTCATTTTAATTTATATAAATAGTACCCAAGACCAAAATTTCCTCAATTACTAAACTGGCATTTTAGTTGCTCATCATCTGTCTCGTGAACCTCTTTTCTGTGTCTGTGGTTTTGCTCTCTGATCCTACTGTACAAATTCACTTTACTGTGCCAATCTTTATATGCACACCAAGTTACTTTCATAGTTATACTTGTAGCCAGCCCCACTCTCCTCCGACCTGCTTGTCTAGTTTATCATTATGCTATTCAAAATGTTTACATCTTTGTGCATAGAGTTTTATTCAGACTTGATGTTGGGAAGCCAACTGGCTATAAGAAGTACTGTTTCTAGATGAGCATATAAACACTAATTGAGCTGATGTTGTTGTGTTTAAATCTACTATGAAGACTTTGTAATAAGTCTCTGATCACAATCCCTGTGTCTAATTAACCTCCACTGTATCTGCTAGTCTTTACTATCCATGATTATAAAGTTTCTCTTCAATTTATTTTCTAAAGTATCCACAGAAAACAGGAATATGGAGAACTATCAAAAATAACACAGATGTAGCAGGTGGGCAGGTCAGGATTCATGTTGGGCCTCTGGTAAGGGGAGCCAGGGCTGTCTCTGACATGGACTTTCCTGCCTGATTTTTGATCACTCTGCCTGGCTGGGCTGCCTCATCAGGCCACAAGGGAAGAGAACATACCCAATCCTAATGTGACTTGATGAGCTGGGGTTCGGGTGAGGGGCTTCCTTTTTCTGAAGAACAAGGGAATGGAGCATGGATGAGGTAAGAGGGAGGGAGGGAGGGTGAGAGAAGGAGATGAGGGAGGGGCCTAAGATTGTGATGTAAAGTGAGTAAATAAATGAATTTTAAAAGTTCTAATTCTTCCTAAATTATCAAGGTTAGTTTTCTTTTATTCAGTTTAAAAAATGAAGCAGTCAAAAGCAGATGGACAAATGCATCAGCGTGGCACAATGTTGTGTATTTTCTTTCGTTGTTTTTCCCTACTGCTTTGCCAGCTCACTGTGACTTAACGATGTTTAATATAAGTGTTTACTCATGGTAACCTTCACACAGATGTATATAAATCATAGCATTTCATAGAAACTATGAGTTGACACATACACTGAATCCTAGACAAGGAGACTAGTAATTAAAAGATTTTTAACATAATTGATGTTTAAACACAGTACAATGTAGATAGGGGGAAATTCCACAAATGCTCCATTTTAAATGAAGCGCTACAATCAATCAGTGGCTGATGTCTTCTGCAGGTGATCAACCTTCTGAGGGCGACACTAAACGGACTCAGTAGAAACAGAAAAGGAGAGGGAGAGACAGAGACCCAGAGACAGAGTGACAAGAGACAGACAGACAGAGAGAGAGAGAGAGAGAGAGAGAGAGAGAGAGAGAGAGAGAGAGAGAGAAACAATGGGAAATCAGTCAGGAATTTGAGAGCAAGTAAACACTACTATAAGTTAAAGGTATCTCATACGTTCCCATATATTTTAGAATAGCACTATTAATTTGCATGCATGCATAAGGGTACATATTAAATATATGATAAGGATATTTCATGATTTTATAAGAATATTATATATGCATAAGGATATTTCTCAATCTGTTTCTCAGTTGGTGTTTATTTTTAGTATGATTCCATGTAGTGTAATACTTGTGCTAGCATATAAAGGGAAAGCAGGCTTAAACAATCATTTCAAGAAAGGAGCTTTCCAATGTCAAATAATTCTCGACTCTGTTCTCAGAAAACAATTTAGTGGCTACACTGTATCACAATTGATTTAACCAATGAGGAAAAACTTAAACTCTTTGTTCATAATTCTTTCAGCAAACCACAAGGTCACAAACACCTTTGAATTTGATCATATTTTTAAATAATATTTATGATATAGATTAGTGTCCAAGAAATTAATTTCCACACAGGGCGATCAAGAACACAAGCATTGTAAGTACAGTTATATTGTACTGATTAATTTACAAATTTCTCTGGCAAGAAGGTTAAGAAAGAGGAATATTTGGCAGAAGAAGAAAACTCTTTATCTTATGTTAAGGCCTTTACATTATATTTTCTATTTTTTCATAACTCTTCGACTTATGGTGGTCTGTCTTTTGCAGAAAGTTTCCTCTGGTTACAGTAACTAACACTCATCCAGGTTACTGCTATCAACAGAAACATAGCAATTTGTGAGTCATTGCTGTTTTTGAAGATATAGGAAATGGAAGTGCAGATAACATATGACAAGTACAAGAAATAGGAGAGGCTAAAATATGAGGATGGCTATTGTTTTCTTCAGACAGGATTACATTATAAAAACAGCACAGCCGGGTGGTGGTGGAACACACCTGTAGTCCCAGCACTCGAGAGGCAGAGGCAGGCGGATCACTGTGAATTCAAAGCCAGCCTGGTCTACAAGTGAGTCCAGGACAGCCAAGGCTACACAGAGAAACCCTGTCTCGAAAAACCAAAAATAAACAAATAAATAAATAAAAACAGCACAGTAGTATAAAGAAAGCAGACTGGAGATCTGGCCAATATACTGTTCTTTCCAGACAAGGGTGACATAGTTTACATAAGTGGTTCTGGTCCAGGGGACAGAACAGGTCTCTTAAGAATTTCATTTAGTCTTGATTACTGAAGTGCTTACTGTTTTCCCTGCCTCCTTTAATTTTGCTCACACTGCTTCCTGCACTTACTCATTCTGTCAAATTGTGTTAGTAAAATTTACCTATTTATTCTAGTCCTAACATAACAGCCTTACATTAGCCTACAAGCATTATTAGAGTGCTATCATACTCCAGGCTAGTGCCTGCATCTTTCCGCTCTGCTCACATTATGTACCATTTGCTCACTGTTTTTTTTTTTTCATTTCCTTTTAGTTAATAGTATACTCTGAGTTCTTCCCATTTGATAATGCAATATCTCAATTAGTTGTTCCTATTGAGGTAAGAAAAGAGCTCTCACCTAAAAGAGGGCTAGCAGATAATTTACTTTGGAGGCAAATATGAGTTATCATGGTCTGGGTACAGATTTGAGTTACTCCACATTCACATCCAGTGTACTAACATTTCCATAAGACCTTACAATAAGAAGACAAGGAAAATTGTAAAGCAAGTAGACAATATGCTGATAGAAACATCAAGTTACAGAAATATAGGGAAATCTCTGCTATAGGCTTCAGATGGATCTAAGGAATTGTTAACCTTTTAGTTGACAGACACCAGTGTTCTGTTAATATATTCAAGAAGCTTCACCTGATAGTCACATGGATGTTAGGTCAGACATAGGCACACAATGAATGTTGTGAAGGGAGTAAAGACAGATGAATAGAAGTTCTAATTATTTTCGGCAAACGTTCTAAAACCTCGGTAATTATTGAAAGTTCATTGTAAAGTGAGTATGTATGTATAGTAGTGTGCACATTAACGTTTCTGGAACTTCTGTCCACATTTCTACCATAAAACAGGTCTCACATTTGGTTCACGTAAAAATATTCTACGTGCTTTTTAAACTGCACCATTCTCCTCACTATCTGTCTCCTGTCGCTGTTTCTCTCAAGTGTAGGCACATCTACTCAATACTGCTGCCTTTGTTACTTCTCCACTTTTCATATAGAAATGTTTCATCTGTAAGACTCGTGGTTATCTTGAGGATCTTGGAACCTTAGAGAAGCACTTTGTATCACCAATATGTGAGTCATGGGATCAATGGCTGCAGGAAAAGCCTGATAAACTGTCTAAGGCAAAGATTGAGAGGACTTTATTTTTCTGACATAGGTAAAAAGAATGAAACAGACAGTACAAATTGAAAGCCCTTAGCATAATTTTCACCTTGGAGAAGAAACAAAATATCAACCAAACTAATGTTTGCTATGACATTCCAAGAAGTGATACATTCCCTCTGTGGGAGAACTGAGATGCTTGACAGATCTGCGGCTGACCCATTATATGGCCTTAGGCAAGAGATTCAGTGAACTCCTACCTGCGTCACTCCCTAAAGGGAGAATGTTGGAATCACTTACCTATAAAGGCCTTCTGCTATGTTGATGTGATATTAAAGACAACTTTATTTTTATTATAAATTGTAAATTACTTTTCAGCCATTAACATTTTCTTTCCATGCTTTCAAACCTTCATATCTTGATGTATTTTACAAAAATGTTAGACACATGAATTATCTTTCTCTACCACATAAGTTCCAACATATATAAACATCATAAATCTGCCAGTTTTGAGCCTGACATCGTAGTATATGTCAGTAAGCCCAGCACTCAGTAGTCAGACAAAGGAAATTTGCAAGTAGCTGAAGGCCAGTCAGTTCTTATTAGTTGAAGGCTATTCAGGAAAACATAAGAAGCCTTGTCTAAACAAACAAACAAATGTAAATTTAAATTGATATAAAGAAAATTTGTTAATTTCATTAAACAGTCAATTTTAATCATACATTTAATGAGAATTTCTGTAAGGTATTTTGATCATGGTTATTCTTTCCTTTATCTTTCCCCAGATTCTCCCCACTTTTTCATCCATCCATCCAACACCACTTTCTGTAAATCTCTTTTTAGAAATCTAGCAGACTAACTAAAAAAAAAATAGTGTAAAAACTCAAAAAGCATACAGAGAGACAGACAGACAGACAGACAGAGACAGAGAAATGGAGAGACAGAGACAGAGAAAGAAAAGAGAGATTGACAGAGGACAGTAACTTACACATAGGTTTTTTTTAAAAAAGAAAAGATACACTTTATTCTCAGTTCTCTATCAAGCTCACCAAGGGTGAATAGTTGAGAATACCTAGACATTATATAATTGATTTTCTTTATTACATAAAGTTTACTAAACAATTGATTTAGAATCTCAACCACCTTTAGCCTCGTTGAAATATATATGCAAACTTGAGTACTTAAATATACAATGCTGAACCAGCTGAGGAAAGTGACTGTTAATAAGTATTAATGGAACAAGAGACCTTTAAAGTATTATGAAGAATTAGTTTTTTGCTTTTCACCCTGGGAAAAACAGGATGGAAATAGTTTAGAAAGACTACATAGTAACGCTCAAAATAAGTTGTTCACAAAGTCTTTGTTTGATTGAAACTTTGAAAAAAAATCCATTGTGTTATTTCATAATTTCTAGTACTGTAAGCCAGAGAATTTATTGGTCATTGATCAATAAAATAATTATATGAATTAATACTTACAGTTTTACTTGGTATAAACACATTGGAATCTCAGGTATATATTTCCAAAGAAAGATGGATAAATAGTATGAAATTTATTTTTTAATTAGAAAATAAATATGCTTCTTGGTTAACTCACTCATTATGATCATTTCTAGTTCAATCCATTTGTCCACAAATTTCTGCATTTACTTGTTTTTAATAGCTGAGTAGTATTGCATAGTGTAAACATACCACAGTTTCTTTATCCATTCTTCTACTGAGGGACACTTAGGCTGTTTCCAGGTTCTGGCTATTATGAATAAGGCTGCTACGAACACAGTTGAGCAAATGTTCTTGGTGTGTGCTGGATCATCTTCTGGGTATATTCCAAGGAGTTGAATAACTTGGTGTTAAAGAAGCCTTATTCTCTTTTTTCGGAGAAAGCACCAGATAGATTTCCAAAGTGGCTGTACTAGTTTGCATTCCTACCAGCAATGAAAGAGTGTTCCTTTCTCTCCACATCCTCACCAGCATGTGGTGTCACTTCAGTTTTTGATCTTAGCCATTCTGATGGGTGTAAGATGGAATCTCAGTTGTTTTGATTTGCATTTCCCTGATGATTAAGGAGGTTGAGCATTTCTTTAAGTGTTTCTCAGCTATTCGATATTCCTCTGTTGAGAATTCTGTTTAGTTCTGAGTCCCATTTCTCAATTGGGTTATTTGGTTTGGTGGTATTTAATTGCTTGAGTTCTTTATATATTTTGTGTATGTAAAGGAAAAGGAAAATACATTTTCTTTTAAATTTTGTATTTGTTTGCTTTTCAAGACAGGGTTTCCCTGTGTAGCCTTGGCTGTCTTAGATTCCTTTTTTACACTAGGCTGACCTTGAACCCACAGAGATCCACCTGACTCTGCCTCCCTGAGTGGTGGGATTACAGGTGTGTGCCACTGGACCAGGCTAGAAAAATCATTTTCATTCATACTAATGCTCTGAAAATGACTAAAAACCTGAGGGAGGTCTAAATGTTATAGCTAGGAAAGCCAGTATACTCCAAACCCATGGTATCAATTCATTGTTCTAGCTCAAAACTAAAATTAAATCATAATTTTACTTTTTTAAAATTTAGTAGTTATGGATGATTTTTGTCCCCTGTTCTTTGTCAGTATGTTTTTACCCTAATAACTTAAAAGTTTATATTTATTATTGAACAATGAGAAAATGTTTTTTGGAGGTACTAACTGGTTATCTTTAGTGACCATTTGAAAAACGTCCTATTCTGCACACTATGTAGCTTGAATTTATGCTTCGAGAAGCTCAAGGCCTCCAATGCATCCAATTGTAGATCTCACAGCATATAGCAGAGTCAGACTGTAGTCAAAATCCTAGGCAAATGAACATATATATATATTATTGCTGCTGCTTCTTACTTCAAAAATGAGAATTGAAATGATCTTATCTTAGTTTGCTTCTTTCTTGGTTTAATAAAACACTGATCACAACCATGTTGGGGAAGGAAAGTCTTTGTTTGGCTTACAGTATACATTCTTACCAAGTGAAGCCCATAAAAGAATTTAGGGCAGAAATCTTGGATAAAAATCTACTTACTGGCTTTCTCCTTGTCTTGCTCAGTGGCCTTTCTTGTGAGCTCATGTCCATGTCCAGCACCCTGGGTGCTCCTGCATCAAAGAGCAAGTGAGAAACTGTCTCACATAAATGGCCCCAGATAAATCTGCCCTATGTGATTCCTCAACTGATGATACCTCTTCCCAGGTTACTGTGGGTTGCATTAAAAAGGCACCTCAATTGTCCTTGGCTGGTGCCTTAGTTTGAGCAGGACCCCTGAGCCCAAATCTGCCTATCATAATGTTCTACTTGTAGGTTTCTAGGACACTCTGCATCCTTCGACTTTGCCATTCTCCCATGCTTCTCTCATCTAGAGTCCCAATAGAATGTCTTCCCCTCTGTCTCAGTTTCCTGGTAAGTGAAGGCTTTCGTGGGACCTGCCCTTTGGGCTAATATGCAGATATAAGTGAGTATATACCATTTGAGTCTTTCTGCTTCTGGGTTAACTCGCTCATTATGAACATTTCTAGCTCAATCCATTTATCCACAAATTTCGGGAATTCCTTGTTTTTAATAGCTGAATAGTATTCCATAGTGTATATGTACCACAGTTTCTTTATCCATTCTTCTACTGATGGACACTTAGGCTGTTTTCATGATCTTGCTATTATAAATAAGGCTGCTATGAACATGGTTGAGCAAATTTTCTTGTTGTGTGCTGGAGCATCTTCTGGGTATATTCCAAGGAGTGGAATAGCTGGATCTTGAGGAAGCCCTATTTCCATTTTTCTGAGATAGCAGTAAAACTTTAAACCCCTACCCAGTTCTAGCCAATGGACAGAACATTCTCCACAGTAGAGTGGAGCGTGGGATATTACTTTCTCACATACTCTGGTGCCTCACCTTTGACCATGTCCCCTGAAGGGGGAGACCTGGTGGCACTCAGAGGAAGGACAGCAGATTACCAAGAAGAGACTTGATACCCTATGAGCATATACAGGGGGAGGTAATCCCCCTCAAGAACAGTCACAGGGGAGGGGAACAAGGGGAAAATGGGAGGGAGGGAAGAATGGGAGGATACAAGGGATGGGATGACCATTGAGATGTAACAAGAATAAATTAATAAAAAAAGGAAAAAAAAGACACCTCAAGCTAGCTGTGGCAGGATCTTCCATAATACTTGCAACTATTTTCATCCTCATATAAAACTATTTTATATTTATATTATGTTTATTAATATTTCATGTATATTGACTCATTTATAATTCCAATTAGACATTTGAGAATAAACTATCTCTTAAAGTTTGCATTCTTAAATTTTGGAATTTCTTTTAAAAGAAGGAATAAATCGGAAATCATTTTCAAGAAACAGAGAGAAAGTGGCTCAAACATATGGATGAAGAGTAGGACATGGAACCTCACTTTTGCTTTGCTGTCCAGGTTATGGGATTCTTGAGGATGATCTGCTCACAAAGTCCTTATAAATGTAATTTGTAAAGGTTTTCTAACTAACTCCCCAGGTTATTGTGTGACAACTGAAGGGAGCTTTGTGCCAAGAGGTGATCCCTTCTGGACAGACCCCAGATTAAGAACAGACCACAATCCACACACCAATTTCCAACACAAAGATCCTTTCTTAAACAAGCTGAAAAACAGGGCAGCTGAATCTGAGTAGGGCACAAACACAGGCAGGCGACTCTTTGTTCTTTTTAGGAAAAAAAAGGCAAACCCATGTTAGGATGACTTGGTAAACTGTTAGAATGAGTGGCACCTCCTAGTCATTGTGGCTACATAAAAAATTTTGCTAGCGGGACCTTACTGGCCGATGTCAGAAATGAGCCAGTGGCCAAATAAAGAGTCTAGTTGGGGAATGCATACCAAAAAAAGAATTGGAGGAAAGGCAGGACTGACTGGTACCATATTTGCCATGTTTGACCTATTAGAACCCTTCAAAAACTTCAGGGGGAGAAAGAGTAAAATGTTTACAATCAACAAAAACAGACAGTGAGAGCACTTGAAATGGTCAGGCCACTGTAAAATGTCCAAATCAGTCAGAACCTCACACTGTCACTTCTAAATTGTAGTTTGTCAGCAGGGTGGAAATACAGACTCGAGCTGCATCGCTTGTATTCAGCAGTACTGTCGCTGTGCTACAGAGAATTCTTAAGTAACTTAATTCTTCTCACCAAACCTGATGCTGTTGGCAGCTTCTGATCTGGCTGCGAGCCCTGACATGAATTGCAGATTCTCGGTGCTCCTTTGGAGAGGAGTTTGAGGAGGATGAAAGCAGATGCAGGCAGACACAGATGGAGCCCAGAAGCCAAATAGCATGAGGCTCCTCACTACAACTGTGGGTTTGGCAGCTTCACACTGTTTTAAGGAAGAAAGGTAATTTTCTATAAAGTAATTAGATCATCACTTAAACAAACCATTGCTGTGATTGTATTTTGCTTTCATTAACTTTAGGAAATGTCCTTTGAATATGAGTAAAAATTAAGTGGCTAATTGTGGTAGTTATGTGTTTTATTTGGTTGTTTGAAAGACATTTATGAGACCTGGGGGTTTGAAGGTGATTATTTCTTTGGAACATATCTTGCCTTGTCTTCACAACCTAAGTCAGTGTCAACATTTGCAAACACGCAGCCCAGTGAAAGGCTTCTGTTGCTTGGCCTGTGGAAAACCTTAAACCAATGCCAAATGATTCTCTTTCTAGCACTGAGCCTCTTAAGGCTGCTTTAGTGCTCTTCGTAGCAACTCTTGTAGAACATCACACTTTCATTCCCGCGGTGGCTAGATGCCTTTACATCAGCCGCTTTCCCCAAAGACAGGGCTCTGAGGAAAGAGTTTCTAATGCACTGCTGTTATGTTTGTCCTCAGTCTACCTTTTGTCCTTGAGGGAGTAATCTATCCCAAAGTTCTACAGTCTACTGCTTTTGTAGACTATAATAGCAGGTACCCATTAATTTGACAACTACATGTTATGCAAGGTACTGCCTGTCATTCGGGCATTTGCAATTCTATCCAGTAAAAATCAGAAAGGTCTTAAGCTGGCCTACTGGCTAGATATTCTAATTCATATGACAGAAATAATTTGTAGCAACAACTGAGGCTATATTTACATATAGAAAGTTTATAATTGTGTCTTAGGCTTTAATTTGTGGCTGTGGTCTCTTCAGATGTTAATTTTTACACTTGAACATATCATTAGGCCTATAAGAGATATCTTAGTGAATATTTTGGGAGAGCAGAAACTTAAAGATGCTTATGTTGCTAAAAGAAGAATAGGTCACCCTTTGGCAATCACATGGACCTCAGAAAATGCATACAAGTAGCCATCTGAGGCACTGTATTGCTCCACAAGACAAGCTTTATATGTCTTGGCTACTGTCAGACCCAGCTGCGAACTGATAAGGAAGAACGACTGTTGCAAGCTTATCAACCAAAAGGTGTGGAGACTGCAGGCTGCCTTCTGCAAAGGGTAGATTACTTATGACCCAACACGCTCGCACTTGGACCTGAAGCTGGCACAGGTGGCTTTAGCATGCCTGCTTTAATGGCTTACTTCACAAGCTCAGCATTTTCAAAGTAAACGTAGATGAAATAAAGATTTAGCTTTAGGCAAAAAAAAAAAAAATCTAGAAAGAAGGAGGGAGACAGACAGAGATGGGGGGAAGGCAAAAGAAATCTCACATTAGCCCCTTAGAATCTCTTTAAATATTCTTTGTCAGATCTTTTTTTAACAACATTTGCTATTGGGGAAGCTGAATTTTATGGATACTTTAAACTTCACTTGAAGCTTGCCTTTAAATTGTATATTCCTTGTGAGATAATGTCTTCTAGAAATGTCTGAAGCTACACATATGAAGTTTCACCAAGATGTTTGCCTAAACATGGCCTGAAGAAGGGAGACACTAATAGACACTCTAATGAAGATGCTTCAATGTGCAAGAGGGTTAGAGTCACTGAGAAGGGACTGTTAATTGAGGGATTTCTCATATACGCACTGGCCTGTGAGCATGTCTGTTGTAGATTGTCTTGATTGATGACTTGACTATAGGAGGGTCCAGGCTGCTGTGAACAGCACTATTTTATGTGAGCATCTTAAACATGAACCTAAGCTAAGAAGAAAGCAGCAAGCACCTCTCCTCAGGGTTTCTTTTCAGGCTCCTGCTTGGGTTCCTGCAGTGACTTCCCTCAGAGAAGGACTCTTCATTGAAGCATTAGTCACAGGAATCCTTTTCTTGCCTGAATAATTTTTGGTCAGAGTGATTTACTATTCAATAGAAAAGAGTTTAGAACCACTAGATTGTCAAAGGTGGGTAATTCTGAAATTTGTAATTTATCCAAAGATGAGAAACATTTGTCAAAATGGAACTACTGATTTTTTATTTAAATATCAAAAGTCTATTTTGCAAAGTAAGATACAGGAAAAAAATTTCAGTGACATTGAACTAAATACATTCTCATTTACAATAAACAGTGAAATGAATAAATCTTTTGCTCTTACTCATATCTCCTCTTTATGAATATAGGCTCATATTAAATGCAGTAATTAGTATATTTCACTATGCCCTTTAAAGATACTTAATATTGTCCTTTCTCCTTCCTCTACCCTACACTCCTATCCATTTCTCCTTTTAAACTCCCTCCCTCCATTATCCACCTTCTCCACACAGTACCTCTATTTTACTATGCCACCTACCCCTGGCATCACAGTCCTCCTCCTATCCAATGGCTTTTTTCTAGATTCTGTATTCTATAGGTATTACAAGCAAAGATTGTGCTTTATATCCACAAATGTGTTAGACCATTTGTTATAGGTCTTTCTGCGTGACCTTACTAAATACAATGTGTTAGTTTTTTCCTTTTTAACTAATTTCCAAACTCATTTTGCTAAACTTCCTAAATATTTATGTACATATGTATTCATATGAAATAATATCGGCTTATTTTACATAAAGTTAATTTTTGACATGTCTAATAGCTTGCTAAATAATCTTGTATCTTAATAATTTAACTACAATTAAAATGTTACCATGTCTATTTATTGACATACAGATTTACTTCACTCAGATTATTAAATAATGATCTTAAATTTCTTTAATACATTCTTAATTATCCTAGGTTTTCACTATCTGTTAATTACACAGCACTTGTCAAAATGGAATTATTGACTAATTATGAAAAGTATCAATTTTAATCAATTTTAGTAATTTATGTGTAATTTGGTACTATATACACATTAATTTTACAATATCAAAGACATCGAATATAATCTTTTTTATTTTCCTAAAATACATGCCTTATAAAGCCAGAGTATATATGTAGCCTATGATATCACAAATGTTAACATCATGTGACATCACTATAGATGACATAAACTATTGCTTGTTTTCTTTTAGTTACAGAAACCAGGCACAAGTGTCTTAGAGAACATAGCAATGTAAGTGTGGCTGGTTGTGTAAGTCTTTAAATCTCATAGCAAGCTAAGTAAATTCTGTAATCATCAGTTTATATTGCCTTAAAGTATCTTCAATGTATTCTTCATCTTTTCTTTTCTTTTTCTAGAAGTTATTCAAATGCGTAGAAGCATTATAGAATGAGTAGGAAGCTTCAATATTAGCAGGTACCACATTCACAGACAACGGATTAGTATAATTAATATATAATCGTATACAACACTAATATTGGTTAGAAATAGCTTAGCTTTTGAACACAGATAACTCAGTTCACTACTGCTGATCAATTTAATGTCCCTATGTAGAATAAAGTGATTATTGTCTAATTCATCTGTGTTTAGGTTTAACTACAATATTGGTGTTATGAACCTAATAGTAAATATACCAAACTTTTATTTCTCTTTTCACTTTTCTTCCAGTGGGCATGGCTGGTCTTTGAGTGGATATCTACTGCATTATTCTCTAGGAAGTCAACAGACAGCCAAGACTACATGACCAGATTTAGAACACTGTGTTGAGATTACCAGTAGTGAACCAACAAACAATGGATGTCTCTGGATCAAAAAAAATAATGCAATTGTTTTCTTGTTTCTCTTGGGCCCAAGATCAAAGTAAACTCAAACATAAATCTCATGAAGTAGAAAAAACCGTCTGTCGAGAAAATAAGGCTTTGAGAGATGAAAACAAGGCTCTGAGACAAGATAACAGATTCCTCTGGGGGGAAAACAAAGCCCTAGAAAAAGAAAATAAGACCTTTAGAATGGACAACCAGTTCATCAGGGAAAGAAATCACATCCTAAGGCAGCAAAACCAGCTACTCCAGAAGGTGAAAAAGTTTATTTTGGAGAACCCAATGGTTTCTGGCGAAGAACTCAATGCCTTGAACCCAGAAAGAAAGTCTTTCTGTCAACAGAATCGAGCGATGGAGGCTCAGATCACAGCTCTCCGGCAGCAAGAGAAAGCCTTCCAGAAGGAAGCCAAGGCTCTCCATGAAGAGATCAAATCCCTCCGTGAAGAGACCAAGGCTCTTAAGCACCAGGAGATGGCTCTCAGAATGGAAGAAAAAGCCCTGAAGAGGGACAGAGTTGCTGCAGAGCTGGAGGAGGCCCTGGCAAAAGAAGAGGCTGCTCTAGAGATGGAAGAACAGGCTTTGTGGAAGGAGGAGCAAGCTCTGCGGGAGGAGAACAAGGCGCTGAGAGAAGAGCATGGGGCTCTGCAAGATGAAGAAGTCGCCCTGCAGGAAGAGGCGAAAATCCTGCAGGAGTGGAATCATCTTCTTCACAGGAAAATCAACAACCTCTCAGGAAAAGCGCATCATAATGAGCCAGACAGGAAGTGTGACCTAAGAATGTAACCACAATATCGCGACAATCATGGCATTCTAGAACACAGCACTAGAATTCAAAGATGAAGCATTATGGGTCAGCAGCTTCAGAAATTGAAATGCTCAATATTTGGTCAAGGAAACTAAATAAAAGCCTGAGCAGTGAACAAAAAATAGATAGTTGCATCATTTTCTCTAAGTTATAGATGATTGTTGGCAGCATTTATAAAACATTTAATGTAAAAGTTTGTTTTACCCTTCGAGAGAATTGTGGTGAATGTTATATGCCATCGTAAGAAAATAACAAGTATTCCCCTTAAAGTTTGCGTTTTGTTTTTGCTTTAAAATGTCCACTACATATCTGTTTTACCAGCATGTGGGAAAAATATACTGGAAAATCAATGGCTTACGGTTGTCCTTTATTACTACATACTGATGTCAAGGCTAGCCTGGGCTGCCTGAGACCATGTCTTCAAAAACAAGGCAACAATACTTTTTATATAAATTAAATGATGGAGTAGTGAAGAAATATGTGTAAAATCTGTATATTGAAGAGTGTCCCTTCTGACTGTTTTGAATACTAAAATACCTAGTGAGGAACCTTATAGCTAGTAAGAAAGAATTTCAAGTTTTGTTGGTACAAGAAGTATTAATGTTCAAAGTTTCCCTACATTTTTTTGGTTTGGTTTTCGAGACAGGGTTTCTCTGTGTAGTCTTGGCTATCCTGGACTCACTTTGTAGACCATGCTGACTGCAAACTCACAGCAATCCACCTGCCTCTGCCTCCCAAGTGCTGAGATTAAAGGTGTGTACCACCGCGCCTGGCACAAGTTTCCCTATATTTTAATGTTTTACTTATTGTACCAGTTTTTCTTATTGAAAAGAATACTTCTTTTTACAAAACCATATTAAATATAGACAGAAAAGGAAATAAGACTTTCCAAAATAAAATGTGAGTGCACGGAAGAGTTTCTGCTCAATAGACATTAAAGGGCCAAGAGTGGTGGAAAGGCCTATAATCCTTCCACTCTAGATGAAGAGGCAGGGGAAGCTTTGTGTCTGTAGTCAGACTGGTCAGCATAGATACTTCTAGCTCATCAGAGGCTAAATGACGAATTCCTGCCTTAATTTGAAAACAGAGAAATTAAAGGAACCTTAAATTTTCATATTAGTAGGGACAACTGAGCTGATTGTGTTTTTATAAATCATATTTCTGCCCAGTTACATGGAGTTATTGAATATCTATTTCAGAATATTAGAAAAGAAGCTTTGAAGACTATTATTTTCATTGCTTTAAATTTTGAAAACAATTCACTGTAAATAGTTTCTATTGAATATATCTGAAATCACTTGTCAATGGTTGTGTGCTATTATGAAGTGGGAAAGTAAGAAAAACATAAAAAGGAAACATATCAATGCTCTCCTGTTTGCAAAAAAAAAATTCAAAAATTAATCTACCATTCTCCGCTATGTTCTTCAGATAAATTTAACAAAAATAAAGCTATACTTCAAATTTAACATATATCATAGTCTGTTAATGAACCTTTACTCAATCATACAATTTTATTCATTATGCAAGTTATCTAAAATTATGTTGGCCATTTTTTTACACTGTGTTTAGCTTCCACATTAATGAACTTACTTTGCGGAAAGGCATGCTATGCCATGAGATGTAGACATGTGTTTTCCAGAGCTGTGATCTTTTTAAAGCAAAGAAAAAGTAGTAAATTTGCCACAGTCACTACTTTAATGTTCAATAACACCTGAAAGCAACTAGAAATCTAAGATGCTTGAGATGAGTGGAACAGCTGGCTCCTCTATAGTTTATACATTCTTACATGTCATTCCTCACAGACAAGGGCCACAGTACTTTACATTACCTCAGAGTTTGTTTCAGGGCAGGAAACATGCTTGCTGTGCGTGAGAACAGTTGCCAAGGGCTCTCAGTAACACATTTCTCATTATTGCATCACAGTTAAAGAGCGGAAATTCAGTTGAAATTGAAGGCACTTACATGCAAGCCCAACTTTTTACTAGGAGACCATGGACCATACTCAGACAAGGGTATGTACAAATGAAGCAGATAAAAAAAAGTATTAAGAATATGAGAATCTTTGTGGTAGGATTATTCCTTGGCCTGTATTTTTAGAATGTGAACTTTGTAGATGACATCTTATCCCCATTTTAAAAATGTTGAAAATGTCTGGTAGAACATACTGTATATCTCACTTATTTTTTTAACTTTTTTTTTATTTATTCTTGTTACATCTCAATAGTTATCCCATGCCTTGTATCCTCCCATTCTTCCCTCCCTCCCATTTTCCCCTTACTCCCCTCCCCTATGATTTGACCATGTCCCCTGGAGGGGGAGACCTGGTGGCACTCAGAGGAAGGATAGCAGGCTACCGAAAAGAGACTTGATACCCTATGAGCATATAAAGGGGGAGGAGGTCCCCTCAGGCAATGTCTCTCTTCTTGTTCTGCAACTTTCCGCAGCTCCAGGTCCGCATGGACCTGACTAGAGTGTGAGATAATGAAGAAAAGACAGATACACAGATGAACAACAAAAGATGGTATTGTACAAGTAGTCTCTTCTGGAGAAACAACAACCTTGAAGCTTAGCATATTGATTATGGACACTTTGTATTGAAGGTTGTTGTATACAACTTGAAAAGATGGTTTTATTATAAAGATAAATAAGTAGTCATGGTTTATAGTTTAACTTACAGTTGATCAAGGAACCAGGTTGAGCAAAATCTCCATCAATACAGTCTCTGTAGGCAAGCAGTCTTCAGACTTATCCACACTATACCATAATATATTATAGTTTATTAAATCTTTATTTAATTTTTGCTGTTTCAAAGGCTTTATTTTTACTTGGTCCAAGACTTGGGAGGGGCCCCAGGGCAGTTACAAAGATGCCTAGTGGCTTGAGAAGTTCATTCAGGTTTATTGCATCTTTAACATGTAATAAATATATGATTTAACTTATAGAAAATTAAAGAAGGAAAGTAACTGAAAGTGACAGGCTGAAGATGAAATTTAGAATAGATCAGTAGTTATTTTATGCTCATAATACTAATATTATTATGTTTAACAGCTATAACAAGGCAGACTGCAATCCTGAGAAATTGGTTCATTAAGATTTTCCAAGGAGAAATCATAGCATCATTAGAGATATAAATAAATAACTCAGCTATAAGAAATTATTGCCTTTGTATTGAAAGAATCATGACAAAATAGACTAAATTCTCATTGAAAAACCAGAAGTGCAATTAATTGTATAAGCAAATAAAAAGACTTGTTCTTGTTATTTGTTTTCCTAAATAAAGTAACAGTCATCATTCACATAATTTTGGTTTTGTTTATGTTTTTAAGACAGAGATTCTCTGTGTAGCCTTGACTGTCTTGAACTCATTTTGTAGAGTAAGTTGGCCTCAAATTCACAAAGATCGACCTGCCTCTGCCTCAGAGTGCTTCACTTATTTTTTATATCCATATTATTTCTGAAAAAAACCATGAAAGAGCTAACCCAAAAATGTAACCATGCTCCCCACTTTAATTTTTAAACTCTAGGATAGATATTTGAGACAGCTCTGAATCTATATCTATACATATCTTTTACTTTCTAAAAGTTTATTGCATATTTTAATTTATAGAAAGTATGACTACTATCATTGCATAGAGGGAATATAAAATTATCAGTGAAAACATTTTACAATTCAATGAAAATAATTTCCACCTGATTAACTAAACTAAAGCTCCAAATAAAATTGAATTAACTATATCACATAAAGCCAAAATGAGCATTAGAGAAAAGTCTTCTCCAATCTTCTTGCATTAGCCCTAGAAAATCAACTTTGAAATTTTATAGCTTACAATAATAACCATATTTTTAATCATTCTGTATGTGCCCTCTAGGTGCTGCCCTACACAGAACCCACTAGTCTTGCTTTGACAGTGTGGATGTTTGCGGTTGATTCTACTTGACTCCAGCAATTGTCAATTGTGTTTATTGTTAACCTTTTCTCTTACCCTCCCACCATTGTGAGGCTTCCTGTAGATGGGGATAAACAGAATATTCACTTTCTAGTAGTTACCCCAAACATATAATAACCCATGTTGAACAGAAAAAAACTGGAATCTTGAATTATCAAACAATAACCTTGTAAACCAAAACACATGGTTGTAGAGTTAAAATTCTAATAATGAAATTCCTGTACAATGTGACTGAGATAATCTAATAATAAGCCTCTTATAAGCCACACTCATTATTTTCTCTATTATGATCATATAAATTATATTTGAATGTTCAAGAACATTTATACTCTTAAGACATTATATCAGTTAAAACATTAAATGTGCTCTATTGTGTTCATTTCTACCAATGAAAATTGACTTAACACAATATATAAATTAGATAATTACATTTATAAATCATTAGCAAATATCAATTAACCAAAGCCTTTTGTGATCATACTAAGCACAAGAATTTTAAATACAAAGCAGGGCCAGGGAGATGGCTCACTGAATAAACAAACTCTCTGGCATTCCTGACAGCCTGAACATGATTGTCCAGAATGCACAGGATGGAAGAAGAAAACACACTACCTTGAGTTTGTTTTCCATATACATACCATGGTATTTCATGCCCTCCCACACCCATGAATAAACGTAATGACAGTAAATTATACAAGGAGAAAGAAAAATAAATCAAGATTATGCTGTTCTTTAGTATTCATCTAGGGGAAATTCTGACAAACATGATCTGATAAATGAATTTTAGTATATTTCACAGATGCCAGAAAACAGCCTAATTAGAAAGTTATTTTTTCTGACCTATCTAAATTTTATTTCCCAATGGAGATGACAATTATTTACTGGATTGCTCAACAAGCTGACACTTTATTGCACAAAAGCACCTAGCTCGGATATGGATTCTGTTGTTTCTAAATGGCTTACACATGACACTGATATTATACTTAGAAATTAAGTTAAATCCCACAATTTTCAGGTTGAGAAATTAATGACAATATTTATCTATTTTTGTTTCTCTGTCTATTCATCTAAAATTCTCAATTTCTCTGCATGTTTACGTATTACAGCACTGGAAATGGACTCAGAGCTGGTACGTGACCACTGGTCAGTGTTACTGATCTAAATTTCCAGACCTTCTGTAATTTCAACTTCTGTTCACTGTCAAAATTCCTATTTTGTTTTCCAGGGACACACTAAAATGTAACTTCTATAGTAAAATGTGCAAGTTCAGAATAAGATACATGGGAGAATATGAATAATTTTAAATAGAAATGTATTAATTGGTGTCCTTTAATATACTGGACATAATGTGTGAACAGTCTCCTAATGATGCAGCAGCTTATTATGTGAGATACAGTGAAGTTATCTTACCTGCAAATACTGCCATCTGTAAACACATAATGATCTATACCTAAAACACACATTTATATGGTTGTAATAACAAAATAACAGAAAGGAAACAATTTTGAGATTTTTAAGCTTTGTGTAATCTTTTTTTGGCTTTTGAGCTCAATTTTTTTTCAGACATAGTACCATGTAGCCCTGGTTATTTTGAAATGTTTCATGTATTGAGCATATCCTTGAATTCTTGATATTTCTGCCTGCATCTCTTGCTGGGATTACAGCTGTGACAAACCTTGCCTAATTTCTGTAATGTGGAGGACTGACCAAACCTTGTTATGATAAGCAAGCACGCTACTAATTCACATACATCTCCACCCCCACGTAACTTTAATTACATTTCAAAATATTCACTCCTCAAGGATAGTCATGTTGTAAGGCACTGACAATCAGTACTTCAACATAAGAATTTTGTGGAGACATAATTTAGCTGATAACATGTAATAATGTGTGTGAGTTATGATGTATCAAGTAAAATGTATCAATGGAAAAATATAGCTATAGATCTATATTCATTTAGAAAGACTTCTATTTTAATAACATAAAGAGAAAAAACATCTTAAATAAAATTCTTAGTATTAGCAGATAGGATATTGAAAGATTCAGGAAGATAAATTTAATTTAACAAACATACATATGATAGATTAATGTTTTCCCCTAATACAACTTCCTAAAAAGACAATGATCATTATGGATATGGGATGAAGATAGAATAGAAAAGTGAAACAAGAATTGAGAAATACCCTATTCTTTACCAGCAATCGATGCTTGACTTTGGTGTCTCCTGAGAGATGACATCGAAGCAGATGCTGAGATTCATAGCCTAATTTTGGGATGCAACACAGGAAGTCTTATGGAAGAGTTGGAGAGGAAAAGGTCCTGTAGGGGACAGGCACTCCACAAGGAGACCAATGAAGCCAACAAATCTGGGAGTGGGGTTTGGGGTGGGCTGCAGAGATTGATGAATGAACCAAGGACCATACATGATGAGGACTTACGCCCACTTCTCAGATGTAGTTGGTAGGTAGCACAGTCTCCCATAATACAGGGAGTAGAGGGTACGTCAGACATGGACTCTGGCTTCCAGTCACTGATCACTTCCTCTTGACAGAGTGGCCTTGGCAGGCCACAGATAAAGACGATCCAGGCAGTCCAGATGAGAATTGATAGGCTGGGGTCAGATGACAAAGTAGGAGGGCTCCCCATTTTTGAGGACGAGCAGATGAAAGAAAGAGGATGGGACAGTGAGCAACAAAAGAGGGGGCTACAATCGGAATGTAAGGTGAATACATTAAAAATACAAACATTTTAATTAAAAAAAAAATCTCTAGGCCAGCCAGGCATGATGGCACACACCTGTAATACCAGCACTCAGGGATAAATAGGCATGCAGATCTCTATGAGTTCGAGGCAGCCTGGTCCATAAAGTGAGTCCAGGACAAGCAAGGCTACACAGAGAAACAAAATAACACCAAACAAGACTCTCTTGGACATCATTGCCTTCCTTGTTCAGTTTAGGCTTTCTCAGATATCGCATTCTGTAGAAAGGGTTATCATGTAGGTTTGTGTTTCCATCTGGTCCTATGGGATGAATATCTAGAACCTTTCACTTGGCATTTACACATGGCTGATAATACTACAGATACGGAGATTGTAAGACAGGAAGCTGTTGTACTGTTCTGGGAAACGAAACCCACTGTTTGTCCCCATTACTCCTCTTTTCGCAGATGCCTATAGTACTAGCATCAGAGAATATGCCATTGTGACAGCAGGAGATTCAAGTGCCCAGACTGTTCAAGAGCTTCTGTACATTTCTGCAATGTAAATAATCCTGTGAGGTATGCTCCAGAACCAGCTGGCAGCTACCACTGTTATAATCATTCAGGGAAATTGATTTGTAATTTTGTATTTTTTGTTTGTTTGTTTTTGTTTGTTTGTTTGTTTGTTTTCCGAGACAGGGTTTCTCTGTGTAGCCTTGACTGTCCTGGACTCATTTTGTAGTCCAGGCTGGCCTCGAACTCACAGTGATCTGCCTGCCTCTGCCTCCCAAGTGCTGGGATTAAAGGCATGCGCCACCACGCCTGGCCAGATTTGTAATTTTGATATAGAGACTCAAGTATATGCTAAGTGACGGGGGAGAATGATGAAATAATGCTAATGGTTCAGACTTACTAATACAAAATACCAGGAACTAAGAAGATTGGTATATGAGGAGTTGCAAAAATTACAGATTTAACCACGTGACATTAATATGAACTAGGTTGCTGTTTTACTGCTTGGAGTTTTGTTTCATAAAGTTGCTTTCTAATCTGTTCCATGTTCCAACTCTAATGATAGTGAATATTAATAACAGGAATGATATTCAGCCTTTAGAATGATGTCTGAGGGACTTTTCACTGGACCTAGGCATAAAATTAAATGACAAATATCCAGGAGCACCTTAAAATTCATGTTCTTTTTTCCAATTTTAATATTTTCAAAGTTTATCTGGAACTCAAGATCATTTCTGAATTACTTTCTAAATAGTGTATTATATACTTTCATTTAGGACTTTGCCAAAATATTAAATACATGAAAGTTTCCTTTTGAACACAGTACAAATACTACATTAATATATGAAAATTGTTACAAAGAGTCAATATATATAAAATTTTATAATATATTGTTTATTTTTAGAAGCAAAATATAATATGGAGAAATAAGTAAATTTATTTGTAAAGTTTTTAAGTTTTAAAAAATATATGTGATAAAAAATATATCTTTATTGTTATTCCAGTGTTGCAGCAGAAACTCTGAAAGGACAAGGCTCCCAAAAGAATTTCACTAAGAATGCTTTAATTCTGTATCAGTCACAGTTCTGACTCACGCAGAAAAAAAAATCCTTTCAATCCACTTTGTGCAAGTTGTTAGTGAACATATTAGTTAATGACCTGAAGGCAAATCTCTGACAATGTGATTTTTGTGCTAATTGTGTGGAAAAATATTTCTAGCTTTTAAAACGCAGCAGTCTGGGAGGCTATTGGGAATTTATCTTCCCTGTTTGAGCTCCTCTATTCAACCTTCCTCAAGGGCACTCAATCATATCAAATGAGTCATCCAGCATTCACATCCTGTGTGAAATCAAGAAAAACCCTCAAGAGTCAATGCCATGGATTAGATGCTGTCAGTCTGTTTGCATTCAGTAGGCACTACAATGACAAATAAGATAAAATTATTTGGAATAAGCATATGCATATCTTAGCATCTCATTTTCATATATTTTATGTTAGAAAGTCTGTTTCAAATATAACATTATTTTGTAGCCCAAAACATCCCCATATTAAATTTATCAACTTTAAGATATTTTTGAGTATTAATGAAATAAATGACAGTTTCTTGACCACATTTATTACCGGAAGATTGCTGCTTTATAGGCTGCAGCAGAGGAATATTTAGTATAGTTATGCTAAGGTATCATTAAGGCATATGTATACACATATACATATACCCATGGCATATACTCACTTATAAGTGGATATTAGCCCAATGTTGATGTCCTCTGAGAGACTCCACCCAGCCAGAGAGCTGGACAGATACTGGGACTAGAAACATGACTCTGGGCTAGGCACTGAGGGTTGTATGAAGAGTGGAAGGATGGAAGAACCAGAGGGATTAGGAGCTGAATAGGGAACCCACCACAGTTGCCCGATCTGGATCCATGGAGACCTGCACAAACTGATGCACCAACCAAGGACAATGCATGCAGAGACCCCCTGTTCATAGGTAGTGATAGACTGCTAATCAACACAGCGGGGGGAGGGGTTGCAGCATAAAGAGAGAGGGTAACTGCCATTGAACCTTGGACACACAGAGGAAGAGAGGAAGGGGATGCAAACTATCCAGATGAGACCTGATAGGCTGTGGGGAAGGAACAATACCCCTCCCCACACTCCCCTCTAGTCAGAGAAGAGGGAGGGAGGACGGAAACAGCAAGGTAAGAGTGAGGGAATTTAAAAAAAACGTGAGGAAATAACGACAATGTAATGTGAATAAATTATAATAAATAAAAAATTTAAGAAATAAAGATGTTTGCTTAAGGATTTAATATGACATTAAAAGCTTATTCAAGTTACATTAAATCTTTGAATATACAGCTGAAAACAGGAAGCAAAGGAAATTATATAGTAAGCATATCCTAACTACACTGAGACAAGTTTCTATGGGTAATCTGTGGGGGAAAAGCTAAGTAGTATCCCAATCTCCTTACTGTATCCTATACAGTGTAAGTAAAGATATGTATATAAATATGAATATACCTTAGATATTTAGAAAATAATTTAGCTTTTAGTGTCTTAGTTGACATTATATTATTGAAATTATATTTTTTCAAATATTTAATATCATTAACATATGATTTGCTCTTTATCTCAACATATTTGTTAATACATATATTAAAAAGTATAAATGGTATATATACTTAATCTATACTGAGTGGTCTTAATTCTTCAACATTTTCTTTTACATGTCTATCTGAATTTAACTAAGTACATACAAGCTTTAGTGGAGCTGGCCAGTTGGAACTATCTCAGGGTTAAATCGTGCTCTGTTTCCTTTGTTTACCACTATAAAGTAAGATGCATTACTTTGCGTTACTCATGTAGCACAACATAGGAAAAAATGAACCCATTCAACATTATGTTGTTTATTTTATAATCTCTTAAATTAACAAGCAATATATTGATATGAGAAATTTTAAAAGTACTAGATATTTTATGCAATCCAAATCAAAGTTCAATGAGCTATTTTATCCAAAACAACAATTGTTTTTTTTTTTTTTAAACTTCAACAAGTCTCACTGCTTGTTGGAGAGGGGGAACTGCAAAATGGTAGTGACACATAAGAAGACGTATTTGTGTCTTAAACTTTCATTTATCTTTAGTCAACAGGCTCAGTCCTTGGTATTTACCAAAATAAGATGGGCATTATATCAAAACAAAGATAAGAAATAGAGACAAACAGAATTTATGCACAATTCAGCTTTGTTCATTACTGACAAAAATATGGTCTTCAGAATTTGAATGACTAAATGAATTGTGAAAAATCCCAACAATGAAACAATCATTATTCAGGGCTAAAAAGAAATCTGTTTGGAAGCTATTACCTTTATGAAATAGATTCAAGTCTATACTAGTTATAACGAAATACATCTTGCAATTCTGCTGCTACATGATTCCAAACTTATGGTGTTGCATAGAAGATATCTTTGGTGAGAAAATCAGATCTTAAATTTGTGAAACTACAGATGAATAGATAGAAAGGATTAGTAAATCAGGCAAAATATTCAATGTCTTGCTATAATATAAATAATATATGATATAACATGAATTAAACAGAAACATGTTGTTATAGGAAACAAACCAAGTAGGAAAAGGCAATTACAAAATGACTTACATAAGAAGTACACAGTAAAAACATGGTCTCATAGGAGAGTTGGGCCCAGCAGAGTTATAAGTAAGCTGACATGAAGAGGTTAAATAAAAGGAAATGGAAAAATCAACTCAATCTCAATTACATAGAATTTTATGTTAAACATTTGTTTATAGCATGATGACTATAACTAGTAAGACTATACCATATTCTTGAAAATTCCTCAATTTTAAAATTTATTATAAAATTGCAACACTGTGATATGTTGCTTAAATTTAGTCACTACAGACTCTCTCTCTCTCTCTCTCTCTCTCTCTCTCTCTATATATATATATATATATATATATATATATATATATATATATATATATGAAACAAGATATTGTATATGATAAAATACACATTTTATGAACTAATTTTCAGTAAAATGAAAAAGACAGTTTGTTGCCTGAACAGTCCTGAACAGTCACCCAAATACTCTACATAATGTTCGATCATCATCTTCAGCCTTCTGGCCCAATATATCAGATATGTCAGATGACAGACATATTTGTGAGGCAGGAACTATTGAGGACTTGCTTATTCTGCCTTGGCAGAGTTTGGCTGTCGACTCTGCCTGCATCCAAGCTTGGCCATTTTTAGGCAGAAATTCTTGCTGTGGCAGAAATGAGGACATTTTGTCCAGTAGCTTGTTTGCCATGTTTGAAGCCATCATCATAAGAAGGTTCTTTGATGCTCATCATCTTCTTTGAGGTCAGCTGTCAGCCTACCTCAAGTCTTTTATTTCTGATTCAAAAAATGTAGACAGTTTGTTTGAATGGAGCAGAGAACACAATGTGAAAATATTACACATTATTATTATTTTCTAAAATAATTTAGAAAAATAAAACATACATTTAAGAAAATCACCAAAATAATAGTACTTTCTCGACTTACGTGTGTGTGTGTGTACGTGTGTGCATGTGTGGGTATGTGTGTATTGGAGAAAACACAATAAGTGTAATTCTCTGTGAGCAGCAGGAACTTTGGCTCCTCACCTATCACTTTTATGTTACAGTGGAAGACCCTTTCCTCATCTTTGTTTGGGGCATGTATGTTAGTCAAAATGTCCAAATATTCTATTCTCCAGAAGCTTAAGTAAAACTAAAGCATACATTCAATTGAAATATAGTAAGATATTTCCAAACAAGGTGATAGATGCAACAAATCTTTGAATATGTTTTATCTCTTACTTAGGAAACCAGATGCTATCAAAATTCTGTGTGTATTTAATATTTTTAAAGGTAAATCATGTTAATGATGGTATAAGCAATGGTTACTTTAGACTTAGGTTCATTTTGTGAAAGTGTATCATTGCGGTATATGCCAAGTAAAGAATAAATAGCATATTATCATACAAATAGACATACAAACTAATATGAATGATTGCAGCTTTTAGAGAGAACCAAGTGGTGGCATTACAATGGCAAGAACATAGTGAAAAATAGGAGATAGTGTGAAAAAACACTATGAGTGATCTATCTTGTGAAATATTGTAGATAACTTCCTCTAAAAAGCAAAGTATTCAGTCACTTTTCCAAGATAACATAATGAGAAATAGGATTGGTCTTCTCTCTCTTTAAAAAACATTCTCCAAAGTAACAAACAATAAGTGCATATATTTAAGGAGAAACAACATAGTGCTTTGATACATGTATTGAATATAGACAATTGAATTAGCACCTCATTTGACTCCACCAGACTCTCACCTATTTCTTTTGAATCCTATTTTACAATAGTTTTACTTTTAGACATCAGTGTTAGGAGAGACTTTTCGTGACTACATCACAGATTACTTGTGTTATTGATGTTGTATGTCCTATTAACTCTCTTGGATAGAAAACGGTAGAGAAAAAGAAAGTGGCTCTCCAGGGAGAATAGCAGACAGTAGGGAAGATAAAAATAGCCTACCTCCAGTGCAATTGTACTCCTTTAGCAAGCATCATTGCCAAACACACTTACCTTCTGTTTCTTTGAGTTTTAGCTGCCTGAGGCTTGAAAGTCACTTGTCTGAAGCTCTTTAGCCCCCATTCTAGCAGGAAAAAATGGAATTCTATTCTCTCTGGAAGCTGTTTGGCCTCAAAGTGTCATATGCTAAGTCACTTGTCATTGCTGCCAGATCATTCTGAATACAATGCTGTAACTCAACAAAAATAAGTGCTAATTTCCTATTCATCGGGTAATTTAAAGTTTGGGAATCACCTTGAAATATTTGAAGTTGATACCAATATTTGAAAATAGAAAACATAATCATACTAAAATAAAAAAGAATGCAGAAAAGCTCACATTTTTAGTTATTTTTCTCATTTCTGTATCTAAATACTTAATAAGAAGTGGCATAATGGACTACAGGTTTATTTTGGCACATTGTTAGGGAGGTGTAGTCCAGTAGGTATAGGTGAACACCACATCAGGACTTGCTGAGGCTACATAGAAGCTGCAGCATGGGGCAGTTGACTGATGACATGGCACTGTGATCAGAAAGAAGAATAAAGTGCGAGTGGCTATAAACCCCAAGTCCTATGCTTCTTAACTCACCTCTGAAATATTTCATAATCACCCACATATTACCATTATCTAGGGACAACAATCACATCATAGTTTTATACCTTTAATTGTGAATTTCATATGTGTTTCTATGATGCACATTCCTCTCTCCATTCCTTTCAAAACCATGCCCCATTCCGTACCCAATCATCTCTGTGTCTATTTTATAGAATAAAGTAGATTGAGAAAATAAATAATTATCAGGTACTTACTGTGTATTTGATTGTTCATATATTTTGCTTGTTTTCAACCAGGCTCAGAATGCCTCAAATTTGTTATGTAGTCAAGAACAGTATTAAACTTACAGCTTCTTCAACAATACCACTTTTACAGTCTAGATTTTTTTTGTTCACCAACTTTCTCTATAAGGCCCGCATATGAAGGCAATATAAATTAAATCGACAAAGAATGGGAGAACTGGTCAAAAGGCCATCTCTTGTCACCAAGCAAAGCTTCCAACACTGGGATTACGTTACATTTATTTATGTTGTTGCCAAAGGCATCCCTCCAGAATCTTCAAATGATTCAGGCTATAGGTTGCTGCCTACAAACTTACAGCAAGTCCTTATTGCTGAAGACAACACCAACACAATTCACTGAACATCAAAATGTCAACCTGATGCTGCATAGAGCCTTTATCCCTATGATCCATAATCTTTGCTACAGAAGGTACTCTAAAATCTGTCAAAAGAGATACTTAAATATCTACCCAACCCTAAGCCTTTAACTACAATGGTGTACATCTCCAAAATATGCTTTTGCAATTCTGTCACATAGATAGTGGGAATAATCAACCAACTACTGATGTGACTTAAGGCACACTCCATGAAATGTAACCAATACCCAGCACTGCTTGACTGAGCAAGAACTTGAGCCTACATAGCTCAGAGACCTAGAACATTTGTATCTCATTTGTATAGTAACTGCAGAGGCCAGAAGAAGGCATCAGATCCTTGGAATTACGCATACCATCGGTTTTGAGTCACTTGACTGGGAACAGAACCTATGTCCTGTGGGAAAGAACAGCAAGTACTCTTGAGTGCCAAGTCATGCCTAGAGCACATACATTAAGTTCTTACAGTGCATTTGGTAAAAAAAAAAATTCATGGTCTGAAAAGAATAGATGTATGTGTTATGGAAGATTCCTTTAAAAATTACTTTGGAATATGTGAAGATAAGGTAAATTTTTAGATAATTCTGTTCATAGACATCATTTCATATATATAGGCATATTCTATCTTAATGGCTTTATTCAGAGTAGGTTTATATTGTAAAGAAAGAAGGTAGAAAATTAATATTATTACTTTTCTTAATGTGTAAGAACAGCACATTTATCTTATATCTCTTTAGGTTATTCAAGTTTTGGTATTGCCTGGTCTGTACTTGTACAATGTGATACAATACGTGCATGCCTTGAGAAGCAGATTAATCTACCTGAATGTAGGACAAAATCATTTCACTTTATCAACACTCAAAGACGGTGCTCAAAGAAGACGAACTCTAAATTTGCTTTCAATATTTTCTTGTCTATAGTGTCCAAATAAAATAAAATTATGGCCTTAAAATCAAATCATATTACTGTAGTTATATTGATATATTAAATAATCACATACTCTTCTCTCGAAAAGTGTATGGGGATTTGCACAGCCCTTCAGTTTTTAAACAGTGTTATAATAGTCTTCATGTTCCTTTTTATATCTCTTATACTAACATAGATTATGTAAATAATGTATATATGGCATATATATTTTTCATTTCTGCAAGACTGCTTAAAACAATACATAAGCCTTCATACTTTCCTTTGCTCATTCCTGAATTGCAACATAAATATACATACATACACCCCCTTCTGGAAAATCAGCCAAATGATCCAGGCAACAGATGGGAAACTCAGAGCCCATGTGTTCACATTCCAACTATGCCAATAACTTGCTGGGTGATCTTAAGTAAGCTACATATCTTCAGCTAATTGCCTTTCCTCTAAAAGAACAGAGCCATAGGGCTGGATATTAGCTTTCAGAAGCCAAGTAATGAATTTGTCCCACCATTCTTCTTAATATGGAAAACATATTCAAATAATAAAGAGCTGGAATTGATCTTATTATTATTGCATAATCTCATTAGGTTTCTCCTGCTGTTCTGAAGGCTATAACCAAATGCTTAAAAAAACTACCTTTTAAATAGGGCCTTCACTAATATTGAGAGAAAAAAACAAAAGGAAATTTCAAATATATCATGCTTCTCCACCAAAAATTTACAACAGACAATAAACACATGACATAGTACTCAATATTACTAGTTATTAAAAGTGGAAATTTAAAATCCAATTATATTTCATCTCATACTTGGTAAAGCTGCTAAAATAAAAAAAGTACACAGAAAACAGCAACAATCAATTTTAATATGGGAAAATTAAACTTGCACTCAAATGCCAGCAAGAGTGTTAAATGCAGCAATTCCCTTGTAAACATTTGGAATGTTCTTCAAAATATTAAAATTATATTAAGCAGATATACACTATAAGTTATAAGAACATTGAAAACATGTCCCTCTAAAAATGTGTATAGTAATGTTGTAGCATTTTCCCCAAAATAACTACAAAGTGAAACATCATAATTTCCTTTATGAAATAGGCAAAGTATAATAATTTATGTAAAATATTATTCAGTAAGAAAAAATGATATATTGAAAAATGTTGTGGTATGAAGCAGTACAGATTGGGATTTGAATGTCTCCCAATGTCCTATGTATCAAAGTATCTTATGGAGGTTGTACAAAGATGCTATTGGCTAATGTTATTAAATTGCAGAAATGTTAAGATGTGGTGTCTGATGAGTGTTCTATCATTAATATGTGGCACTATGTAGGATGTCTTCAGGTTACCATGTATATGTCCTTGAGGAAAATTTGGGGTTCCAACCACTTACCTCTCTTGCTTATGGCAATGATGTAAGCTTTCTTGTTTTTTACAATGTTTCAAATATTTTGTGTTACTTCTTCAGTGGTTTGGAGCAAGTGACCCAGTAATATATGAACTATAATCTGCACAGCTGTGAGATCAAATAGTCCTTTGTATTCATAACTCAATTATATATTATTTGTTATATTGACAGAAAATATGACTATGAAACTTGAGGACATCAGAAGGAGTTCAAAGAAGCCGGTCATCAAATGCCACATTTTATATAATCGGATTTCTTTAAGAGGAAAGAGGAATGAGAAAATTCATAAAGACAAAAAGTAAACACTATTTTGTAGAGCTCATTTACTGTGTCTCGAGATCACCCCAGTTTCCTAATTTTTAATGAAGTCTTTGGGAAGTCGTTGAAGACGTAAGGCTGATTTTCCAAGAATGTAGAGCACAAGAAAATAATTTTACTCAGATCTCTTAGCAATGAAGATACTTTCATTACCAGATTACATTATTGATCAGATAATTCTATAGACAAGTTACATCTCTAGAGGAATTTAAATGCAGCAACACGGCTACTGTGGCAAGGGATCACATCCAAAGACCTACATCTGTGTGATCCAGCTGCAATTCAAACATACTCTTAGTACACACCTTTAATACCTGCAGCTGGAATCAAACACTTAGTATATACTTTTATTCCCAAATAATGACATTCATAGAGGGACACACAAAGTAATTGAATCAGAGAAAGATTTGACAGAACGACTTAGACGTGGGTATGTCCAGCTCTCACTAGAGAGAGATCGGTTACTTAACAGCAGGGGGAGATAGACAGAAAGACAGTACAACACAGTGCATGGGAGTACTGTAGAGGCATACAGTGCTGTAGAGTTGGGGAGAACAGTTGAGTTTGGTGCAGTTACTTTGGGTACAATTGAGTTTATATAGTCCAGTGCAGTTCAGTTCATGGAATTCAGAGGCAATTTTTCTAAGCAGAGGAATTAAATGAGAAGCCAATTGGACTCAGTGAGTTTGGAGAGGAATTTTGAGCAGGAACAGCTGAGGTGAACCAGCCAGCCAAAGTTAAGAAAGAATTTAAAACGATGTGCTTATTTAGACGGAAGCCTTAGAGGCTGAAACATTCTAAGCTTAGGTTAACAGGTGGAGGGTGGAAACTAAAGCCTTCAAGATCTGGGTTTGCAGAAAAGCAAATTGTACGGAGGCTAGATGCTTCAGGGATAGATAGAAATGCTCAGGGCTCGAGCCAAATCATGCATTTTTTAAAATATATTTTATTAATTTATTCATATTACATCTCAATTGTTATCCCATCCCTTGTGTCCTCCCATTCCTCCACCCTTCCATTCTCCCCTTATTTCCTTCCCCTATGACTGTGACCGAGGTGGACCTCTTCCCCTTATATATGTCCAGGTCAAATTATGTATTAGCAGAGGGCTTAACCCCTCATCTGGAAAAATAAAAGCAACATTTACAATCACCACCATGTATGATATGTATAGTTTTTGGCCCCAGAAAAGGTTAAAGATTCTGGTCAGAGCATTCTCAAGCAATCACAGCATGGAAAAATTAAGTCAACAGGGCCAGAAGTTTTAGGACAGTGCGGGTTTACATAATAAGACTATCTCAAATACCAAGGAGGACTTGGAAAGCAAGTCTTTATTGGGAAGAAATTTATCACAGTTGCTGAAGCCCAAATAATTTCATCCAAAGTATTACATACTTGATATTTTTGGAAAATAAAATAAAAAATGGTAATATGTGTACATAAGCCCCAAAATACAATTTTTGTTTTACTTTTCACAGAATACAGAGATATTTTTACCATTAGAGATAAATTTTTTGTTTCAACTTTACCTATGCAATTTGCTTGGGACTTAATGTGTGTTCAACAAAGGAAATACATTTTGGAGTAAAGCTTTTTGAGAAGAACCTCATGATTCTGATATGGGGGAAAGGTAATCTCAAACAAGTCTTTTGCTAAGCTGCTGAGATACTGAGAAGAGACCAATGTAGACTGAACTGTGGCATCAGTTAGTGGATTCTTGTTTTTAATATAAAATTATGCAAAAGGAGAACTCAAAACAAAAGCAGTAAAAAAAAAAAAACTACTTGTCTATAACCTTGACAACAGTGAAAATTGAAGGTACCAATTAAAGAGCATAGAAGTTGGCCTGCTTTCTACATTTTGCTTTACATTTTGTTGGACCACCATTAAAAACTGTTGAAAGAATGGTGCAAATAGTAATGTCTTTACTCCATGTGGGTCATTCAGAAGCCTCCATGGTCATCTTTCCACTCCAGGTTTTCTATAGGCTTTTGACATTCATAGGTATTATAACTGTGACTTTTAGAAGCCTAAAATTTGTAGTTCAATCTACATCACAGTAGGGTAAGATTTTTTTTAATGAGCTAATAATGTGGACCAGAGGTTTCAAGCCACAACAATTTTGCTTGTTCGTTTTTTGTTTTTATTTTTTTAATCACTAAGCTCAGAGGGGGAAAATGTAATTATTTTAAACCAAAGAAGGTGATGTGATAATTTAAATTTTTTCATTCTTATAACACCATTTGAGTTTCAGAATGTACAGAGTCATAGTGAAGAATGGATGATTTAAATAACTTTATTTATGACAAAAGAGAACTATGCTAAGAATAGAAGAAAAGAAGTGTTGATTTATCTAAAGAAAGATTTTCTTAGAATATGATAGCTTTCTTAATTAAATCTATAAGACAAGAAAGATGATTATAAAATACAACCACTGTAAAAGTCAAACGTGCTCATGACAAAGATGCTTCCCTTGTAGGTCACGTTTTAAAGTCATGATATGCTATGATGAAAGATGCTACAGTTTTACTCAAATAAAATTATAATTTGTAAGCCTTCCATGGAAAAATGGGTATAAAAAAACATATTTAATTATAAAATCCAACAAGGTGTTTTGGTTTGTTGGCACAGTTTTGTTCTTTTCTTTAGTAAGGTTTGGAAACTTTCAGAACAAAAATTAGTAGTATAAAATCTCAGTATATATATAGAACTTCTTGTTTTAAAACAATGTCAGTGGAGATGCTGGTAATTCTTGTACTATCAAGAAACATGGACGTATATGGAGCTTTAGAAAAATGCATGCTAAATTTAAATACATGTAGCAATATATTATATATAGCTGTTAGAATTTTCAATAGATATTGTTACATAAAATTAGCTTATTTGCAGAAGCAAGAAATATTGGAAGGCACAAGGTGCCTTTTAAACATTCTAAATGTAAAAAGTATACATCTCACTCCAAGCAATTATTAACACAGAACAGAGAACAATGAACCATTACAATAAAAAACCATCTGAGCCAAACTAAAGTAAAAATGTACAACAGGATGACCTGCCAATAACAATTTCTATTTTTCTTTCTTAATACAAGATAAATAAATAGACACAGATGCAAATGAAAACTAACTTTAATACATTGCATGTTCTACTTGAGAGGTGTAGAGGATTAATAAAAATAACTAATACTCCAAAACATTTGCTTACAGTTGTGTATCTCTTCACAATCTAAAGGTACACTGTGAAACTAAGATGTCAGAAAGCTTGCTTTCCTCTGGTGGTTGTGAACAGAATACTTTGATCTCTTTTCTAGCATCTTTGTGGTTCCTTTTTTTTTTCTTTTCTTTTCTTTCTTTCTTTCTTTTTTTTTTTTTGTCTTCAGATATTATATTTCTTGTGTATCCATAAGCTTATGCCTCAAACTAAAGCCTACCAAAGTTCTCATTAGACTTGGGAACTCACAGTTTCTGAGGCCAAGCAGATTTGGCTAGGAATATTGTTGAGAGTGATTTTCAAATAAACAGACATGAACAAGACAGATATTATGAAGAAAGAATAACAGGTCAGTGGGCTGGACAGTTTTCTGAGCATGAGGCACTCATTGCATAAATGTTTTGACCTGAGTTTGGATCCTACAATCCAAGAAAAGCATCTGTCCTCCCTGCACTCCTTTGGAGAGATCAGATCCAAAGGAGTATCCCTGAAGGCATATGCCAGATATAATGCCATTCACAGTGTGAATAACAGGAACTCTGTCTCACACAAGGTGAAATATGAGGACTGATCCTAGAAGTTGCTCCAGGACATTTACAGACATACATTGTGGCCAGTATGCATGCACCAAAACACATGAATGTACCCACATTCACACACCCACATGCATAAACACACAAAAAGAAAGCTGAAGCTTAAGTCAGCCTTTAAGTTCTTTTTTTTTTTTTTTTTTTTTTTTTTTTTTTTTTTTTTTTTGGCTGTGACCAGTAAACTCACTGATGTGAAGACCCAACAAGAAGAATATCACTGGATCTTTCTAGATGACAACAACAACAACATCACAAAAACAAATGTTTACAAATCTTGAATAAGTTGTGGCTTTGGGTATCTAAACAGTGTTAACATTCTACATGAACAGGTACCTGTACAGATTCACATTTCAGATTGAGGCATCATAGAATTCTAATACAGTTTGTGCCCTGGCATAATCTTCACATCCTTTTTGCCTGTGTATTGCCTTGAATTGATTTTATTAATCAGTAGATATGTTAAGGCTGATTTGTAATTACAACATACACAAAAAAAAAAAACAAACAAAGAAAAAACCAGGCATGGAGAGAAGACAAGAATAGGATCTGTCACCCATACTAAAATCAATATTTCTGCAAGAGATAGGAACATCTTATTGCCAGAGAAAGGAGAGAAACCTTACTTCTTAACCAAGATAGGACAGCTAAGTCACCTGCAAGGTAATTTCTCAAGTGGAGTTTGCACCACTTATATTGAGTAATAACATGAAAAGTCCAAACCTTAGTATAGAAGACCCTTCCATATCATACTTTTCCTGAAACCTCTACCTCTGCTCAACAGTGACTCATTACTATTACTTAGAAATGTTTTTAAAGAGGTCATACTGAAGTTATATTCTAATGTAATAGAACTTTACTTTTTCAGCTAGCAAAGTGTGGAAGATTAAAACAAAAACAACAACAATAGAAAAGGGGTGTATTTCAACTCTGGAGGTGTTTCTAAAAAGAATCTCTAAAAAAGAACATCTAAAATTCTCAAATAAAGCCAAGGAATGCCTTTGTGCTTTGCCAAGAATTTTCAAATAAGGTACTTGCTTTGATTTTCTTACCTCTGAAATATAAAAAGCTGAGATATTAGTCCTGTTGCACAATGATAGTACTTCATATGTAAGCATCTCAGAACTAAGCAGCTGATATTAACCATTGTGTTTTTAATTTCTTTAAAACTTTATAATCCCTTTCCCCACTGTTTTGTTTCTGTGAATCTCTCTCTCTCTCTCTCTCTCTCTCTCTCTCTCTATATATATATATATATATATATATATATATATATATTTTTTTTTTTTTTTTTTTTTTTTTTTTTTACTTTTTGGATTTTACTGCAAGCTTTGAGTTTTATATTATGAAATTAAAGTGCTCAGATTTTTCTACTTAAATATGCCTGTTATTATGCTATGTTTTTCTACTCATATTTCATTTCTTATTTGATTACTGTTCCCATCATTCTGGGTTCTCTGCTTATAACCCTATGTACTCAACAAACTTCTGCATGAAATGGAACTTTCTAAGCCTTCATTGTAGTTGACTGTCTTAATTGCTTTACTTTTTCATTTATGTTTTATTTATTTTGTTGGTGACATTGAACCCAAAGGTTATTGTTTCCACCAGACTGGCTGGCAAATGGACTTTGGTGAAGTGCATATATGTGCCTGTGTCTCCTGGCCTAGGAGTACAGAAGCACACCAAAAGCACATTTTCGTTTGGGCTCTGGAGATGCTAATATATGTGTTCAGTTTTTGCATGGCAGATACTTTACCACTAAGCCATTTTTCTAACTCTGATTATGTAAAATATGAATACAGGAGGAAAGCCTTATTCTGCGTTGAAACCTTTACGTTTGAATTGACACTGCTCAGTTTGTGTGTGCCCCTAAGCTAAGTGTCCTATGGAGTTGGGAACAAAGCTCTTCAAAAGACTCCTTGCCTATGTCTCTGAAGGGTGTAATGGGAAAAGCAGCTCTTCAAGAGGTGGGAAATCAGAAACCATAACAAGTTTCTGGCCAAGCTCTTATATTTTTGGTTGTGAGCAGGCCACCAAGAAGAGATTTGATACCCTATGAACATATACATGGAGAGAAGGTCCCTTTCAATCGCAGTCATGGGTGAAAGGGAGTAGGGCAAAAGAGGGAGGGAGGGAGGAATGGAAGGTCACAAGGGATAGAATAACAATTTAGATGTAACATGAATAAATTAATAAAATATTTTTTAAAAACAAGCTTCTGGCATTCTATTGAAAATACAGGCCAATGTAGTAATAGGTAGAAGAAGAAAACAAAGATTTCCAACAGAGTGACCAACACCCTACCCCTACTCCAGTTTCATACAGCACCCTACAGCACTCTACAGGTTTTTTTTCCTCTCACATAATATATATTTTCCCCTCCTACTTCTCCCAGTTCCTGCAGACCTTCTCTCCCATCGAGATTCTCTCCCTTGCTGTTTCTTATTAAGAAACAAACAGGCATCTGAAATATTAGAATGAAATATCGAAATGAGAAAAACACCAGGAAAGTGAGTGATAAAGGAGAAATGGAGTATACAATGTGACAAGATATGTCACAAAGTTAGGTCTGGATGAGACAGTTTGGATATGAAACATCGTTTTCTCCAAGCTTTTGAAGTATTCAAATATGGTAATTGTGACTAGATTTCACTGATTAAGAAACATTTCATAAAGTGTTTAATATTTATGACCACATGCCTGCAAAAATTATCAACAGTGATTATGATTACAATTATAAGAAATATTAATTATTAACATGTTATTAAATAGTATAATAATTGCCCTAGATTGAGGATTCAAGCATTCATACATCAAGAACTTGCTGCGAAAGTTGTAATGTTATTTTTTTCTCTGAAGTTACTCTAGGGTTTCTAATAAGATATTAAGGTAAATATGCTATGCATTTAAAAGTACATACTTAATCGAATTGAAGACCCAGAGATGAATCCACACATATTTGCCCACTTGATTTTTGACAAAGAAATCAAATCTATTCAATGGGAAAATGATAGCATCTTCAACAAATGGTGCTGGTCTAACTGGATGTCTACATGTAGAAAAATGCAATTAGACCCTTATTTGTCACCATGCACAAAACTCAGATCCAAGTGGATTAAAGACCTCAACTTAAAACCAGAGACATTAATTCAGTTAGAGGAAAAAATGGAGAACAGCCTGGGACACACAGGCACAGGAAACAACTTCCTGAACAGTACACCAACAGCCCAGGCCATTATGTCAACAATTAATAAATGGAACCTCATGAGGCTGAGAAACTTCTGTAAGGCAGGAGACACTGTCAGTAGAACAAAGCGACAGGCTACAGACTGGGAAAAGATCTTCACCAACCCTTCATCTGACAAAGATTTAATATCCAAAATATATAAAGAACTCAAGAAATTAAACAACACAAAACCAAACAACCCAATTGTGAAATAGGGCTTGGAACTTAACAGAGAATTCTCAACAGAGGAATATCAAATGGCGGAGAAACACTTAAAGAAATGCTCATCCTCGTTAGTCATCAGAGAAATGCAAATCAAAAGGACACTAAGATTCCATCTTACACCCATCAGAATGGCTAAGATCAAAAACTCAAATGACACCACATGTTGGAGAGGATGTAGAGAGAGAGGAACACTCCTTCATTGCTGGTTCGAATGCAAACTAGTACAGCCACTTTGGAAATCTATATGGTACTCTCTCAGAAAAATGGGAATAGGGCTTCTTCAAGACCCAGCTATCCCACTCTTTGGAATATACCCAGAAAATGCCCTACCACACAACAGGGACATGTGCTCAACCATGTTCATAGCTGCTTTATACATAATAGCCAGAACATGGAAACAGCCTAGTGTCCCTCAGTAGAAGAATGGACTAAGAAACTGTGGTACATTTACACTATAGAATACTACTCAGCTCTTAAAAACAAGGAATTCCCGAAATTTGTGCACAAATGGATTGATCTAGAAATTATCATAATGAGTGAGTTCACCCAGAAGCAAAAAGAGACAAACGGTATATACTCACTTATATCAAAACACTAGTACAAGGGATACGTCCCATGAAAAACTTTACTTACCAAGAAAGTGGGTCAGAGGAGAGGACAATCCGATTGAGACTTTAGGCGAGAGTAGCATGGAAGAATGGGGAAATAGTAGGACCCACAGGGTCCTGGAAACCTACAAGAAGAACTTTATGACAGGCAGATCTGGGTACTTGGGGTCCTCCTCAAATTAAGGCACCAGCCAAGGAGTATATAGGCAGTACACTTCGAACCTCTACCAAGTCCTAGCCGACAAATATGATATTCTCCACCGTTGAGTGGAGAGTGAGATTTGACTCTCACATGAACTCTGGTGCCCCTTTTCTAACCACGTCCCCTGGATGGGGAGGCCTGGAGGTACTCAGAGGAAGGATAGCAAGTTACGAAGAAGAGACTCGATATTCTAAGAGCATATATAGGGGGAGAAGGTCTCCCTCAATCACAGACATAGGGGAGGGGAGAAGGGGGGAAGTGGGAGGGAGGGAAGAATAGGAGGAAACAGGGGAAAGGCTAACAATAGAGATGTAATGTGAATAAATTAATTTTAAAAATTAAAAATAAATAAATAAATAAATAAATAAAAGAATTGTCTGTAACATAATGTAGAGACTTTTTATAGAAACCTTACAAACATTTCGAATGTTATATATGGCTCATTAGACTCTGATCAAATCAATTACCAAGAAATAATCAGATGTTAGCCACTTTTGGTAAACTCAGCAACTTTTTCTCAAGACATCTGGAGAAAACCTCAGCCAAATAAACAGTAAAACATTGGTCCAACCTGATGCTTGAAAGCTAATCTTATGAGTGAAATAGAAACTCTTCCTTGTGGGAACCTCTGCAAAGCTATCTTAGATGAAGTTTCACTGAAGAAGATTTCAATACAAAAGGCTATAAAATGTTGGCACACAGGAGAGATGGCTCAGTATGTAGGAAGCCTTCTACTAAAGCAAGAGGACAAGAATTCAGATGTCCAGTACCACCACATAAAAGCTTCAGGGAATCCTGAGAATATCTGTAACTTGAGCCCTTTAAGGCGGAGATCTTCAATTTACAACCCTGGAGTACACTGGTCAGACAGTATAGTTAATTAAATCTGTGAATGTAGGGTCAGTGAAAGAACTTATAACAATAAAATTTACTAGACAGAGTCTAAGATAGTTAACACAGAACTCCAGTTGCTACATGTATGCACACACATACACACACACACGCACACACACACACACACACACACATATATATATATATATATATATATATATATATATATATATATATATATATACATACACAGGTACTCACATATCCATGCGGACAAAAATGAGCACATAAACACATATACAAAGTGACTTTAAAACTACTGAAAAACAAATAAACATTAGTGAAAATAACATTATAAATACAAGTATAGTATTAGACCAATCATATTATATAATACTACTTCAAAATTTTAATATTCTTAATATATGCATATAAATAAATAATATAATGCAATCTAATTGCAGTGAAACATGTAGATAAACTTGAGAAAAATATATGTGAACTTAGAAACTCATGAATGGTACAAAATGTAGAATAAATAAGAAATATCATATTTCATTTGCGGCAGTGGCTCTTCATAAGTTTGCATCTTCTACAGAATATCTAATTGAGCTACATAAATTATGTTATTTCCTCTCACAACAGTTTGCTATAATTACTATATTTTACATAAACACACATTAAGTTTTAAAAACATTCGCTTGGTAGGGTGGCATGTACGTATAATCCCAGCAGTAAGAGGAAGCTTTCTATTATTTCCTAATTGTATTACGTTCTCTCAACTAGAATTAAGTAAAATTCATCTTAAATAGACAATTCAAATATATATATATATACTATTTTATGGTCCAAGTTATTAGTCTAAAAAATTAACCAATCAGGAGCTATGCCTGTAATTATTCACTTATACCAATGATATGTACAAATACACCTGTAAAATACTGGACACTGTGATATATTTCATGGTACATGTAATTTCAATTTCCTAATTAGCTGAAAGAAATAGTAATTTGTTTTAAAATGATGACTTGAATACAGAAAAATGAATAAAATATTTATTATTTTTTTAAAGTTATAAAGTTAACCACTTACTATTGTATGGTTTACAGGAATACAATATCTTAAAATTCTACTTTAAACTCTACAGTAAGCACAAAACATTATCTAATGCAAACAGTAATTAAGGATGCAAATTATGGTCTTAGTGTCCTTATCTCAGTCCTCCAGACATGAATACAAAGGTTGTTTTGAAACTCCAATATTTAACAAATCTAAAAATTATAACTGTAGTATAACTAAAATATATGAATTCAAAACCATATAAGAACACACTACCAATCATCTATGGGGGTATGCACAGAACCATGGAACACATTTACATCATTTTCAGCTGTATTTCAGCATTGACTGTATTTTATATGATATTTGTGTGACACTAGTAAATAAAGGTGAGACACTTGAGCTAATATTTCTGTTTTATCATTAGCTAGCATTATTTATTTTATATAATAGCCCAATGGTATACTTTTTGTTATACTTAAATTGTACCTTTACTTTTGGAAAATAAATTGAAGTAACACTATAATTCATTTATACAGACATTAGCTTTATAGTTTTAAAGGCTTATTTTCTGCACAATTTTTTCATGGAAATAAAATGTATGATGGATTGTGTCGATACCGCCCCTGTCCAGCAGGAAAGACACCAACACCAGGAACTCTTCTTGCAACAGTTTTATTCAGGATCCTTGACTACCGGAGTGACCCCGGGAAAAGCTCCCACAGAACCTTTATAGTGTGCCTGTCCTATCAGAAACTGCCATGTCGTCACTCCTGGTTGGTGCATTCGGATCACGCCACCTCATGCTATGCCTTGTTCAGATCACACCAACTCACGCTATGCCTTGTTCGAATCACGCCACCTCATGCCATGCCTTCAGGCATGCGCATAAGGGGCTTGCTCACTGCGCATGCGCATAAAGTTTACTCACTGCGCATGCACAAAAGGGGGCGCATTGCACCTGGGAAGCAGCAGGGTGTGCTGCTATCTGTGGCTCTCCACAGGATTGAGGAAGAAATTGTTAGCAAACTTGCAAACTTGAGGCAAGAAAAGAAAGGGGTTACTGCACACAAAATGTTAGTGGTTTTTATTTCACATTTAATTGTTTTTTCCTTTCTTTCTTCACAAATATTGGACTGAATGATTAGAAACCAGGAACATGTCCTTAAAAAATAAGAATACTATCTACCTTATTAGAGAGAGAGAGAGAAAGAGGGGGGGGCACAGTGGTTAGTAGCACTAGTGGCTTTGAAAGTTCTATTGCAAGTTGTTAAGGATAAATAAGTTATACAAGTTAATTGTTAGTTGATCAAATCATGCTCATATAAATTACTAGTCTATTTTCATCACAAGAATATACATCTTAGGCGCAACAGATAGATATGGTTGTATAGAAAGATAAGGTAAAATAGTTAGACTAGGTCTTCAAAAACCTCAGAGACATACAAAATATGGCATTTAAAAGTGCTCTTATTATTTTAAAGATTCACTGACCATGAGACAGGTTAACTCCTGGCAACACCCAGCCTACCTCAAAGAAGATGAGCATCCAAGAGCCTTCTGATGGAGATTGCTTCAAATGTGGCAAACAAGACACTGGAAAAAATGTCCTCATTTCTGCCACAGACAGAATTCTCCTTAAAAATGGACAAGCTTGGATGCAGGCAGTCTATGGCCAAACTCTGCCAAGACAAGGTAAGCAAATCCTCAATAGTTCCGGCCTCACAAATATGTCTGTCAGATATATTCGGCCAGAAGGCTGAAGATGACGCTTGAATGTTATAGTGATTTTGGGGTGATTGTTCAGCTAGCAAACTGTCTCTGTCATCTTCTCATTTGGGAAGCTATTAACCTGCACTCTGTTATACTTTGGTAATCAATTTTAATCCTTCTAAAGTCTCTGGTGGGGATGAAGACCAGATAGATGTTTTAAGTTGACAATGATGAGATATGATAGATATTGATTTACATTCATAATTTTAGACACATCAAGACAGGAAAGATGTTTTCTTCTAGGCTTTCAAGTACAAATAGCCAAAACACTAAGAATGTAACATTTATATAATTCCTGATTGCATCATGGTTCTTCTTGCTATAGGGAGCATATTATATATTTGTGCAAAAATAGATGTGTATATGTAAAAAATAAAAATGTTTAATTTAAAAAAAATAAAAACTAGAAAACTTTTAAAAAGGTAAAACAGAACATAATGTCAACTCTGTATTTGCTGAGATTAATAAATATAGTTATTAAATGAAGTTACCCCTGGCTTAGAAAGTACACTGTAAAGTATTTTGAAAGAAAAGCAAGGCTTATATACCTGGCCTTCAAAAAATTTTAAGGAAATACATGTACACATGGCAAGAGAGCTAAAGAAGAACAAATGATAACACAGGTGTAGTAAAATGGTGAGTGTCATATGAAGTACAAATAAAGAAAACAAATGATTTGTATTAATTTTTTCATTGTTTAAAAAAACAAGATCACTGATTTTTTGCTCTTCCAAAGAACCAAGTTTGCTTTCCAGGACCAAATTTGGTTTGCAGCACCTACAAGGTTGCTCAGATTTGCTTCTGGCTCTAGTTTCAGGAGACCTGGTGACCACTTCTGGTATCAGTGGACATAAGGCATCATACAGACAAGGTGTTCAAATAATACAAAGTAAAAGTAAAAGCAAACGAGCAAAAACATGTTAAATTTAGCATTGTGTAATTGTGTTACATACTTATGTGACACAATCTCTGTAATAGCTATATATAGCGAGGTGTCAGATATTACCAGCAGCAGGTGAACTTTTGAGAATATTTGTTCAAGTGGAATAACTTTTAAAAAATCAGATTTTGGGACAGAGTAGCAAGATGGCCGTGGCCGGGGTATACTGTATCTGAGTGGCAGAAGACCAAAGCCTGAGGTTATGGTGAGTAACCTAACAGCTCACCCCAAAACACTAACATCTGTGTTTCCCATACTGGAAGGGGCGTCCCTGCAGATGAGGATGCACAGTTCCAGGTCCCTCTCAGATGTCTCCTGGGCCTACGAGTCAGAAGACATGCCGTGGTGCCAGTATGTTCTGCCTATGCAGAGCGTGAGTCCCCAGTTCCAGGGGCGCTCCACAACAGCAATCAGACCTTGGATCGCTCCTGGTTACCTCAGGGCAGTGCCTAGATAATTTGGCTCAGGATTCCAAGCCCAGTCCTCAATTTTACTGGTTCCCTTGTGGATACCAACTGGACAATAGAAGCATACAGGGCATGGTCCAATATGGCAGAACCCAGCGGAAGCTCAGTGCTGGGAGCACAGCACCTGCTTGGCCACCCAACATCTGAGGGTTGAATCCAATTCTGCAAAGCCAGCGCCCAGCTGAAATCCTAACTCTTAAAGCCTGCTAATGAACTCCCTGATCTGCAGGATCCAATTGTGACCCAGCCCTCATTATTGGCCATCCCAAGGAGGCCAAGAGAAAGGCCCTTGTAATGTTCAGCTTAGAGCCCTCTCCCTGTTGACTCCAGACCAGCTTGTCACACATGAGACAAGACCAGCAGAGGTGAGCTGTACTTGGGCTCTGACCCACGTTATATGTCTGCCAATGCAAGGAGGCCTGTGCCAGGCTATCAACATTTAGCTAAGAGTACCCTCTGCCTACTCCCATACTGCCTGGACATTAGAGACCACTATATAAACAAGCGGAAAGAAAAAGAATCACATGGCCATTCCATTAGATGAAGAAAAGGCCTTCAACAAAATACAACATCCCTTCTTGGTAAAAGTCTTGGAGAGATAAGGGATGCAAGGCTATAAGGCCTATACCTAAGCAGAATAAATGCTATATACCGGAAACCAATTGCCAACAATAAATTAAACAAAGAGAAACTCAAAGTAATTCCACTAAAATCAGGGACAAGATAAGGCTGCTCACTCTCTTCATATCTCATAAATATAGTACCTGAAGATCTATACAGAGCAATAAGACAACTAAAGGAGATCAAGCAGATACAAATTGGAAAGAAAGAAGTCACAGTATCGCTATTCAAAGATGATATATAATAGTATATATAAGTGACCCCAAAAATTCCAACAGAGAATTCCTACAGCTGATAAACACCTTCAACAAAGTAGCTGAGTACAAGATTGATAATAATAAAAATCAGTAGCCCTCTTGTATACAAACGACAAAGAGCCTAAGAAAGAAAATAAGAGAACTACATCCTTCAAAATAGCCACAAATTGAACAACTGTGCTACTTGCCTTGAAAAAAGAAGCGAAGGAATTTCAATAAAGTCTATAAGACATTCATGTTAATAAGCATATTTATAACAAAGACACCACACCATACTATATTTTTAAAAACAAGAAAGAAGATACTGTCTCCTGACAATGTTAAACAGGAAGGCAAAAGTTAAGGACTACATTAATTAGAAAAACCAATCTTTTAATCAATGTTTTAAAAAAATGTAAGGACTAAGGAAAGTTATGTGTCTATTTTGAAAATTGCAATTTATACTTTATTTGGCAATAAAAATAGGGAAATTACAGCAAGAAATATAAAGAAGGCCTTAAAAATTATGCACTCCTACTTAGGTTAAATTGTATTTTAAGATATAAGCTAAGTATATAATGCACTTCAAATATTTTTAACATCATCTTCCAATATATCTTAAATAAAGAGTTAGTATTCTGTACATTTCAAGAGACAACTAAAATTAATTTATGTGTTATGTCAGTGTCACATATACTCTTACCCTTTTAGTGTATTGCCAGCTAGCTGCTCATCTATATGCCAAAGTTTTCCACACATTATCATTATACCAATTGTGTTACCGGTAGGTTTTCCCTAACTGACTCTCCTCTCCCAAGACAGAAGCTTGGGTTTTAAAGAGATAGCTTTCATTTTATATTTAAAATCATTCATGCAATAGTATTTGTTTCTTCTGTATTATGTCGAGTTCTTTCCACAGACATAGATATTTTTCCTTTACTTCAAAATAAATATTTGACATTTAAAGTAATGAGACATTCACATTCAATAACATTTAATAATAGAAAATATACAAATCACATTTATAATAATTTTAAAATATTTTAACAATAAAAAGCTGTTTATCTTAAGATAATTCAATGAACACTGTATTAAACTGCAATAAAAAAAAAAACCTATTGTCACCTCCAGAAAGCTAAGTATTTAGCAAAACACTTGTTTCTTTAGTAGGTAGATATTGCTTATGTAGGAGAAAATTGATGTGGATTCCAGAACAACCTGAATTCTAAGCAATTTTTAATTTACAGGCTTTTGAAACAGGTTCTTTAGCAGGTACTGAAAGGACTTTTGTATAAGCAAGTAGGCACTTTTTTTTTTTTTGAGTGCCTATAGGAAGTTTGATCTTGGCAGCCAGCTTTCTCTTTCTTTCCTTCTTAGTGTGTGAATGTGGGTGCACATGCAGCACAGCAGGTGTGTACAGATCAGAAAACAACCTCTGTTATTGCTCCTTGCCTTTCATCTTGTGTGAGGCAGGAAGTCTTAGTTACTTTTCTGTTGCTGTGAAAAACTGCTTTATCAAAACACTTTAATGGAGAGAGAAGGAAAGTTTACTTTTGCTTATAAAGTTCCGTGCAGATAGATCATGACAGGAAAGATATAAAGGAGGTACAGGAGGCACTGCTGCCAAGGAAGAAGAGTGGATGGCCACATTACATATACACTTAGGAAGCAGGAAGTGAAAGGGAAGAGGGGCTGCTTTAGGAAGCCTCAATTGGTCTTGTAATAGCCTATAGCCTAAAGGTTCCATAAGCATCCAAAAATCCCACTGTCTGGGAGAAGTCCTAAGACATGTAAGAATACAAGAAATGATTTATAATTAAGCTTAGTTATTTTGGTGTTAAGCTATTTTTAGGTCTAGATAGATGTAGTAAGTTGATAAAGATGAGATATGATAGATATTGATTTACATTCAGAACTTTAGACTCACCAAGATAGGAAAGATGTTTTCCTCAAGTCTGCCAAATACAAATAGCCAAAACACTGTAAATGTAACATTTATATAATTCCTGATTGTTTCATGGTTCTTCTTGCTGTAGGTAGTTTATTGTATATATGTGTGAGAATATAAATGTATGTGTAAAAGAAAAAATTATTATAAAAGGAAAAAATTTTTAAAAAGAGAAATGTTTCTCATTTAACTCCAAACAAGTTTTGTTGTTGCCGTTGTTGCTGCTGCTGCTGCTGTTGTTGTTGTTTTGTTGTGTGCTGTTAACACACTCCAGAGTAGCTGTGCAGTGAGCCTCCCAGGATTCCCTTGTCTCTCTTTCTCACCCATCACACCCAAATGACCACTTTATTTTACAGGAGGATTTAAACTCAGGTCCACACGTGTACATGACAAAGTTTTTGATCCACTGATCCAACTTGCTAGTCCTCTCAGAAGCAAGGTTTTCTCAACCTCGAGGTAACAATTGACATTAGATAGGATGTAACCTGCTATTGCAGGAACAGAAATGCAAAACTGATGCATTTGATAATTTAGGCAAAGAAATATATGGTTTCCATTCGATGATTCATGTATGTAGTGACTATATAATCATGCAAGTGATCATATAACTGATAATATCATTATTGGATATCATTAGAACTTTTCTATATTTTGAGAGTAAACCGTGAGATGTAAGAGCTACTGCTGGCATTCAAAATGAAACACATGCCAATTACTTGGTTTTATGAATTGATCTGGAGAAAAATTAATAATAGTCTGTGACAAACTTCTCTTCATATCATGTCACAAATTCATCAAATGAAACCCTCCAGGTGGTATAATTAGTGTCCCATCTGTGATACTTTTATGAATTTTATAACTGGCAAGATAGGCAATGATAAATGGTTTTATGTTACAATATAGATCTCTACACATAATATATTTACACAGAAACATGTGTGCACTTATGTCTTTATATGAAAGAGATTGTATTACATTATTTTGTTTAACATACAATTGATTAAATATTAATTACTAATAACAACAGGGATGTTCTGTCTATACATCTTTGTGTCACATTTATACATACTTATAAAATTATCAATAGAAAAAGGATTTAAACTCAGTTAAATTAATTTAAATGAATTAATAATGGCCTTAAAATAAAAACATTTATTAATAATATTTTGTATTTATCTTAATTTAAGTTTTAGCCATAATAAAAATTTAGTATTATAATTAGCATTTGTCAACTCTCTTCCTTCTTTACATATATGTATATATACATAGTAATGTCTCCAATGTATATATGTTGTATATATGTATGTGTATTTTGTATATGGGTTTGTGTCTGTGTGTGTGCATAAATGATTTATTTTTTATCCCCAGAAGTACTTTACACCATTGTCATCTAATTATGGGAAACAGAAACTTCTGAAACTATACTGTTTTCATTTAATTGAACTTAGTACTAACATAAAAATTCTTGTAAATTCTTGCCTCAAATATTTTTACAAGGTTGCCCTCTTCTGGCCAAAGCAATTATTTCACTTCTTTTTATCTGTGGCATTCTTTTGCAAAGTTACAGGAAAACTCATTTATAACAATCTGGCATCAAACACATAAGTAGACAGACATTACTGAACAACAAAAAAACAGGAAGGCCTTTTCAGGATTTCTAATGCACATGGTCTTCTATTAAAGTCCACTTATCTAATTTCTTTTAGATTTCTGCTTCACTGATAGTCTAAGAATCATATGCCAAGCTTGGTAATAAGTTAATAAATGAAGTGAATGCTTGAGCTGTTCCAGATGGACTTAAACTGCCAGTGCTGCCATTCACCAAATAAAAAAGGAGGCTCTATTATACAGCTGGAGTTCAGATTCCAAGTGCAGATTTTACTTGTGTACTTGAAAACAGAACTGAAAGTCAAGCTTTACTTAATATTTATTTTAAAATCTGAACTTTCTATTTTAAATTTGCATACCTAGTTGAAAACCATTAAAAGAATGAGGTAATTAGACAAAGAGAAATGAATGCTTACATACAATACTCATAACAGTATACTTAAAGCAGTATTCATGTGTATGTGCTTTTGTGTGGATGTGTGCAATATGTATACTGCACAGGCCAGAAAAAAGCACACCCTGGAACTGGAGTTACCAATATGCTGCCAGAGAACATGGGTGTTGGGAACTGAACCTTGGTTCTATGGGAGCTCATGAAATTGACTAAATAATCTCTGAAGCTCCTTAAAAACAAAAACAAAGTATGTGTATTTACCATATTAATTATTATGCTTTGATTCTTAGGATTTTCATAGAATTTTAGAGAAGCATAGATCGATGTTCGGTCAAATCTATTCTTTAAGAGCCTTTGTTGATAGATTCCACACTTTTAAAAATACTGACAGTGCAATGACCATCAGAAGGTCAAAAAAGCTAACAGTGGATTAATAACCAGGCTATGTAAAGAAACAAATTAAAACAACAACAAAACAACAAGAGGTAAACAAAAGAAATAAACTCTTGGGAACAAACACAAGAAACATTCTAAATGCTACCGTTTCATGCTCAGATTCCATTTAATCACAGAAGGAAACTTTATTCAAAGTCCCATGCCATAGGGAATCTAGAGGCTTCACAATCGCTGAACCTTTTGTTGGAAGGAAAATGTTGTCCAAGTCCAGCCATCTGAAGGGCAACTTCTTCATCATTCTGGGAGGGTCAAACTAAGTTCATGTTTCCAGGCTCAGGAATCAAATGAGTCCTGAAAGATAGAAACTCCCTTATTCAACCTCTGATGTCAAACTATGAGTGGAAAGTGCTACAGCCATTGGGCTTCTATTAGTTTTATTTCATCCTTTAAATATGCTCTACAATGTCTCTTCTAGGTTGTGGTTTGTCACCTGAGTCAGTTCGCGGGCACTGATCAATTAGTTGCAGGTTGATTACAATTTTTTTTTGTCATTTGTATTGAACTGGTGTTTGAGTTATGTTAGATTTAAGTGGACACCATGACAAAACAAACAAATAAGCAAAGAACAGCAGCAACAAAACTCAGTCCATTCAGAGAATGGGATGTGTACTGAACAGTAAGCTCAAAATAGAAAAAACTGGCTAAGAAATATCCCCAAAATGATTATCATCCCTAGCAACTAGGAAAATGAAAGTTAAATAACTTAGAGACTTCATCTTACCTCAGTCAAAATGCCAAAGACCAAGTTTAAAAACAAACAAACAACAACCTGGCAACAAATGCTGAAGGAACTGTGAGGAAAAAGAAACCATCATAACTGTTAGTGGGATTGCAAACTGGTTGTTACAAACACTGTGAAAATTGGTGTAAAGAACTTTCAAAAATCAAAAATAAACTTCTGCTATCACCCAACTATACAGCACCTTATCATGTGTACCAAAGCCTTGACATCCTATGTCACATATACCTTGGTCAGGCATGTTCATTGCTGCTCTATTTACAAAGCCTAGATGGAAACAACCAAAATGTCTTTCAGCTGACCAACATATACATTATGAAATCATGAGCTATTCAGGTAAATATTGGAATTTAAAAAATCATATTTAGTGAATAAACTCAGACCAAGAAAGACAAGCATTGCCTGTTCTTTCTCATCAGATTATTCTTCCCATGAGTATATATCCTAGAGAAATTCCAAAACACCACCACCAATAAGTACTACTAATAATAATAATTCTTAATACTAATAATAAACATCAATCAAACAAGCAAAAGAAAAGTAAAGGTAAAGGGGACCATTGCATAGAAGTAGTTGGGAAGTAGTAGAGATGGGGAATAGAAAAGAACAATGAGTCTGATTAGGGAAACAGGAAAATGGAGAGTGCTAATTAATAGGGAAGATAAATACAGAAGAAAGACAATGGTAAATGAACAGTAAGGATGTCTGAAAAAATCATAAGTAGTCATCTTATTGGCTATCTACCTAAAATTTATGACAATGCAAATGCACAATTCTATGTACAAACATACATATATACTTTAAATAAAATATTCTTATCTGCGCTGACAGTTCTCTGTTCATGAGCCAAAGGCCACCTAACGAAAGCCTCAGTACCGGATATGCAAAGCCTACTTTAAGTATGGTTGTCCAAGAGACTCCCAAAATATTATAGGCTGTTTCTATTCCTATTGCCTTCATTGCTTCTCAAAAAGTGGAATATAAGTACTTGATATTGGAGAAACCATGCATTTCAGAGGCAGGGTTCAGAGGTCCTTGAGTTGGGACTTCCATAAGTGCCTCTTTCCAGAGAACTAGATATTATTGTAAAAGAAGGAAACATGCAACCTTCCGAAGAAATGAAGCCATCAAAAGTTTTACCCATCTATGAAGATTATGAAATACAACAGTGAAAAACATGATACAATAACCTAAGGCATGTATTCCTTGGCATTGTTCTGTAGACTATATAAAAGAGGAAGCCTGTAATATGATTTGTTAACAAATCTATTGTTTCTGAGTTTCTTAGGGATGGGTTCACCTAGAAAACTCTGGGGTTATCCAACCTTTTTTTGTTTGTTTGTTTGTTTACAATCTTCATGGCTAGGGAGACTCCTGAGTAGGACCAGATAAGGTTTTTTGTTTGTTTTTGTTGTTGTTGTTGTTGTTGTTTTTGAGAGCACATGTAATTTTGGGGGAAAAAGACATAAATGAATAGTAATGTAAAAAGCACCCACGAGTGCAACACTTTGGAATCAGAAACCCAAATTGAAAGACAGCACAATAGCCAAAACAGCATTTGGCTCAGCTTTGCTGTACTGTGTCAAACAGGTGTGCGGGCTTCATGACTTTTGCTGGTTTTCACTAGTCATAGTGGCACAATTCTTTCATTTTAAGCATTTTTACTTTAATCAACATGAGACTCCTGCTTGATTTGTCATAACCATTACATTCATTCAGTGAATTTCTGCTTTAACACCTGTAGTCATAAAGATAATTAATGTTGTCTAAATCTTCCGTAATCTTGGATTCTAAGAACACATCTGTGAGGAGGAATGCAAGCCAGAGAAGAAATAGTTAATTTATAGGAACCAGGCTGAGTCTTTAATGTAAAAGCAGGATAACAATCTTCTTCTTTGACAACTTGGAGACCCAGAACTTAAGGAAATGAGCACCAAGATCATGCAGAGTATGGGACTGTTTATCTGTGCTTTTACTCTTGACCTGATAATTTCTCTAATTCAATTTAAAATATGTGCCGATTCCAGGATTACAAACTGGAGATGACAGGACTGCTTTATTTACTTATTTTCTCAATGTACACAAAGTGAAATAATTCGTTGTTGAGAGAGAGAGAGAGAGGGAGAGGGAGAGGGAGAGGGAGAGGGAGAGAAGCTGGAAAGATGGCTCAGAGGTTAAGAGCACTGGCTGTTCTTCCAGAGGTCCTGAGTTCAATTCTTAGCAATCACATGGTGGATCACAACCACCTATAATAAGATCTGGTGCCCTCTTCTGGCATGCCAGCAGAACATTGTATACATATTAAATAAACAAATCTTTGGCTCTACTCCCCTCCTCGTATTCTTACTCTTACCTCCTTATGCCCTTTTTCTCTTCTCTCTGTCTCTCTCTTTCTGTCTTTTGTCTGTCTGTCTGTTTGTGTCTGTCAGTCTCTCTCTCTCTCTCTCTCTCTCTCTCTCTCTCTCTCTCTCTCTCTCTCTCTCATACCCTTCCCCTTTCCTTCTCCCTCATACCCATTTAATAAATATCATATATTCTAAAAAATAAATAAATAAAAGAGAGAAAGGAAAGAAAGACCAAAATAGTCTAGTGCCCAGGTGTTAGAAGGTCAGGGTCGAGAGGTGTGACTCAAGTTGGTGTGCTGGGCGTAGTCAGTGATAGGGTCTGGCTTGGACATTTTCTAATCTTTGGTGATTGGAAGTAGAGGTGGGGCAGGAAGCATGGAGAAGGCGTGGGGCAGCATCAAGGTTATTTGGCATTGTTCAGCAGTGTTAACAGGGAATATGCTTGAAGCAGCTGCCTCTGTAGAAAAAGAGTGTCTTCAGATTCCCCATGGCTGTGGTCAAAACCTCCCAAATGGTTTTAGATAAAGAAAATAAAACTAAGAAGAATGGAAGAAGTTCAAACACTCACAGGAAATTCAGTAGCTCAACAAAACAGGAAAGAAAAGAAGAAAGAAAGAAAGAAAGAAAGAAAGAAAGAAAGAAAGAAAAGCAAGAAAGAAAAGATATTGTAAAACAATTGATTGTTAGGCTTCTAGAAGACGAAAGCAAGAGAGAAGGGAAGGACAACAAGGATTTCCACAGTCTGGATGTTTTGTTGGAAGGTGTGGCTGTGGTATTTTTATATTTGTATTCTTGAGCTCACCTGGAAGCACTTTGTACAGTATTACCTAGCCACAGGACTGATGCTGCAGGGTGTGAACAGTGAACAGTGAGTGTATGTGTGTGTGTGTGTGTGTGTGTGTGTGTGTGTGTGTGTGTGTGTGTGTGTGTTATACCTGTTCCTCGGACAACATGTGAGACAACATTGGTAGTGTGGTCACATTTGAGTGAAAGTTCAAATTTGGTCAGTGAGAGCTGGTGATTGAGCCCACCAGCCAGGTTACAGTGTTCTACACTATTGAGAGTGATGCTTTCTTCTCTGAAGCCTGATGTCCACTCTGGTTCTGTGCCATCCTAATCTATGTACAAAGAGGGGTCCAATGGGGACTGGTTAAAGAACAACATTGATGTGGAATTTGCACATGGGGCTAGCTGTGAAGAAGCCAAATTGGAAATTATAGAATTTGTGAATTTCTTTTTTTTTTTTTTCTTCAGCTGAGTCAGTGGGAAAGAGGATTTATTGTACATGAGCTACACTTGGCCACAAGGGGACAGAACCAGTCCAGAGTGCCAAAGGTCCGGAGGGACTGTCTTGTTGTTAGGGAAGGAAGGCCGTCAGTCAGGTGGTCTCGGCGGAGATGGCGTCCCAGGGGCGCTGAGCTCATCGCCAGGGGCGGTGCAGTCAGTCCACAGCTTTGTCGCAGCGTCCCGGCCATCAGCACCCTTGGCTTCTGCTCCTGTAGCCTCCGCCGTGAACAAGGCGGTTTACTTGGACCTCTGCCTCATCTTTCTTCTCTTGCGCTTCAGCCTGCGCATTTGCTTCTTCTGCCACTTTGCTCTCATGGCGCAGGAGTTTCGAAGATGGCGCCAAGGCCAAGAGAGAATTTGTGAATTTCTTGAAGAATTCAAAGCAATATCATGACTTAGGTGAGGCCATGGTCACCTGGGAGACCAGAGTGAGTAGAAGAACACTTTAAAGCATATGCTTGTGGAGACTGATGAATTCAATCTTACCACTAATGTGATAGTGCTAATTGGCACGAATTGCCCTAATATCCTTGAACCAGCCGTGACATAGGTTGAATAGTTTTACCTCGAGATCTACATTGATCTCCTGTTAATGCCTGGCTGCAGCTCTGAAGAGGTCCAGGGTTGGGTCTTTGGGGCTGGATGCTGATGCTCTTCCAGTTCACATTATCTCTTGGGTGGCCAGAACTGATAGTTCAGGCAGTTGATCAGGATTGAAAGAAAAAAGAGGGAAAGAGCCCAGGGTTTCTTCTCTAGGGATTGACTATACTCTGGCTGAGGAGGAGAATTTAAACTGAGCACAGTTTTCCTATGGCTTAGCTAGAGACTGCACAGGGGTCATAAAAGGAGGCTCTTTGATCTGTAGATAGGCCTCTTTGATGAGATCTCCAATTAGCTAATGTAAACTTAAGGTTTGATAGCCATAGACAGCTGGTGTTAAAGCCTTGAGTGTGCTTACTTATTTGCAAATCTACAGGGAAACAAGAAATAAGAGAAAGATAAAAAAATAAATCACTCACACACATACATTCAGAGAAAAGATGGATGAAGTTAAGCATCTTAACTTCAGCTGAAGTTAAGCTTCCCAATTTCAATGCCATTTATTGTTGGTCACTGTACCTATACTTCTGAGAAAAGGGAATTACCTCATAATCAAAAAAAGACAATCACAAAAAGAAATGAATTCTAAAATACAGTAGCTTTCATGTTTTAAAGCTAAACATTTCTTATATAGATATCCATTACATAAGTTCACAGTGAGTTCAGAGTGACAAAGGTAATATATGCCTTTTCAATTAGGACTCACCTAACTATACATTATCCAGCTCTCTCTTAGTTCATAATGAGTTCAGGAAAATAATTTTGTCTGTCTTTCATTCTGAGAAACAGAGTAAATTTAAAATGACAACATATGATGCCACAATGTGACAAGGTGTAAGGAATTAGAACAGTTGGTATATATAGACATTAAGGTTTGTACTTATCTTAATACATTTCTAAGTAGTCCAGTTGTATCTTGGGTTCATGGGAAGTTTAAACTAACTTGTGTATATTTATGGTGAATACCAGGATTCCTGGTGCCAATGGAGTGGAGGCTTACCTGAAGCCACAAATCTGCTACAAGGCTATCCTTAATGAAGAAGCTGGAGGTCCATTAAAGTATTTATTGCAGCCATAAACTCTCTAAAATTGTTTTAAGATTTGTAAAACAATTTACCATTCTAAAATAATTTGAATCAAATCAGGATTTCCATAATCAGGGATTAATCCATCTGAATAAAAAACAGTAAGTACATCTTCAGCAGGATCCCATAGGAAGTTTGCTCAATAGGAGCTGGTCAATACCCAGAAAGTAACAGTTCACAACAATGACAGATGTTTTGTCTTTTTGGTTTTTCGAGATAGGGTTTCTCTATGTAACCTTGGCTGTTCTGGACTCACTTTGTAGACCAAGCTGGTCATAGACTCACAGCGATCCACTTGCCTCTGCCTCATTGAGTGCTGGCATTAAAGGCATGTACCACCATGCCCAGTTCTAATGCGCCAGATTTTAGAGAGATGCATCAGTGCACAATTGACAGGATAGTCAGAGGTTGGAAGCAATTCTGGGGTGCATCATATATGAACTTTGTAAACTACCAGTTCCATTCCAGAGATCTCTCATGCCTACTGAACTTTCCCAAATCAATGGCTCCTGACAATGTGTCAGAGGATACAAGCAGTTCTGGGGTGCATCACTGTATAGATCTTGCAAATACCAGATCACTTCCTAGACAGCCCACATGTTGAGCGAGCTCCTTTAACAGGGTGGCTCTTGGCAATCTCCCTGACATCAAAGGCAAGGCCTCCATTTTCAAGGTCCACTTGCTTCTACTCATTGTAGATGGAAACCTCACCAAAGATACTTTTTGAGGAATCTAACTCTTACTCTGGGCCTCTCTGGTGCTGATATTTCTAATGTGTGCAATGAACTAGCATCTCTGATTGCTCTTCACCATCTTAACCCTTCCATCCAGTAGTCCTACTTTGAGCAAGCCATCAAGAGTGTCATGAGAAGGCCTTGAGAAGAACCAGGTCCTGCAGCATAATGAAAGAAACCTGTAGCCAATGATGGCGACAATGACAATGACAAGGAGGAGGAACATGCAGTGGTGCACTGGTTCTTGGAATATGCAGACCAGCCTTAATATATCATGCTGCAGTATGTCTAGCCACTTCAACCCCTGGCTATTCTGACATGCTCATAGACAGGAGCCCAGTATAGCTGTCTTCTGAGTAGCCCTACCCAGCTGCAGAGAACAACAGATGCTGAGACTCACAACCAAACATTGGGCTAAACACAGAGAGTCTTGTGGAAAAGTAGGAGGAAAGATAGAAAGACCTGGGGATGACAGAAGCTCTACAGAGCCAACTCACCAGTGACCAGACTGAAACACCAGCCAAGGACCATACATAAACTGGACATAGACTCCCCTATACAGATGTAACCAATGTGCAGCCCAGGCTTCATGTGGGTCCCCTAGTAAGGGTAGTGGGGGCTGTCTCTGACATGGACTCCATTGCCTTCCTTTTGATCTCCCCTATCATGAGACTTCCTTGCCAGGTCACAGAGTAAGAAGACATGAACAGTCCTGATGGGACTTGATGAGCTGTGGGGGTTGGAGATCCCTTTTTCTGAGGAATAAGGGAGGGAGGGAGTGGGGAAAGAGAGAAGTTCAGACCTTGAGCAGTAGTGGGAAGGACCTATGATCAGGAAGAAAAGTGAATGAAAAAAGAAAGAAAGAAAGAAAGAAAGAAAGAAAGAAAGACTAAGCATCTCCTCTCCTATTTGGGCAACACAGTAGGAAAAAAGGGTAGCAAAGGCAGGCAACAGAGTCAGAGGCAGCCCTTATTCCCAAATTAGGAGTACCACAAGAAGAGTAAGCTACACAACTATAGCATGTGTAGATGGCCTAGGTCACTACCATACAGGTTCCCTGGTTTGTTGGCTCAGTCTCTGTGAGCCCCTATGTGCCCAGGTTAGCTGATTCTGTGAGTTTCTTGTTGTGTCCTTGAAACTCTATAATCTTTCTTCCATCTCTTCCACAGGATTTCCCAAGCTCTCCTTCATGTTTGGTTATGGGTCTCTGCATTTTTTTTCCATCAATTGCTGTGTAAAGAATCTTTGAATACAATTGGGCTAGGCACCAATCAGAATATCAGTAGGACTAATTTCATCGACTTTTTTTTTTTTTTGATATACTGAAGCTTCCATACTGAGATTTATTTTCATTTTAAATTTTTTTGGAGAGGGTAGAGTTCAATGGAAGATATGAAAGGACAGGGAAATGAATGGAATTTGATTGTGCCTGGTGTGAAATTCACAAAGAAATCAGTTAAAGTAAAATAAGTAAAAATTTAAAAAGTAATAATATTTTTATAATTCTTTGTACATGGAATATGTTTGGAGAATGTTTATGATACATTCAGCAAATTTCACATTCTTATTATGAAACTGAATGTTTATTGGTATGTAGATATGTCCAGACAAAAAAAAGTTCATATATCATGTGGTAGATGTGGTTGAAGTGTGTTTGGGAATTCTCAAGTGAGACACAAGAGAACAGAGCAGTTTCAAACCACAGCACCAAGGTGCACAGTGCTATTGTTCCTGATGAGACCCCCACACTTGAGGGTGATGAGGAAGCCTCTCCTATGGAAGAAGTAAATTAAAGACCCTCTAGGTAGCCAATGCCCTCTGTGTAGTTTTCCTGTAGCTCACCTTCAGGTTTGACCCACTTGGCTCTCTGCTCATGACTAGAAGAATCTCCTCTATCCTGTCCTTGCGCCTTAAGGCAAGAAAATCTCCTCCCAGAGAATAACGGTATTAGGTATTGTGGTGGTTTTGTTAATTTTATTTTGTTCTTAATTATGCAAAATAAAAATTTATACACCACATTTTATTACGTGTGTAAAGTTAAATTGCACCTGATAGTATATACATGTGAATGAGAAGAAAGGTGATCAAATAGAGCCTACTTCATTCCCTCCCTCCCTCCCTCCCTCTCTCTCTCTCTCTCTCTCTCTCTCTCTCTCTCTCTCTCTCTCGTTAATTTTAGGAAATTTTCTTTTTGTGGATTATCTCACAATGAAAGATCAGAATAAATCAACACAATAAGGAAGTGTTTGTTCCCCAAACTATTTTCTATGCAGACGACATTAAGCTATACAGCTAATGTAACTTTCTATTTTATTGTATGACATTGATAATGTAAATTTTTCATACAAGGGATGCATCACTTCAATGATTATTTGAATCATATCCTTCATCAAAATTATAGATTCTTTTGTTATGTGACCCCACATGGAGTCATGCAACCGAATGTGGAAAATCTGGTGTTACTGAAAGTCTTCTGAATACATGACAATCATAAATTAAGTCACTCAAAATCAAATGCAAAATGAATCCAAGTTGTTTCCAGCAGAACTAACCCATGCCTTATGAAAGAAGTTCACTGGAAACTTGGTTGTGAACTGAACTCATAACACACACTCTGCAGTGTGCATGAATCACATCACGTAACACCAAAGACAGAGCTAAAACACTTTGGCTCACATTGGAAGTGACGCTGCTGTATTAAATGTCTCAAACTACTATATCTTTTGATTATATTATCTTCTGACATAGGATAGTAAAAACTGCTATTTAAGTTGCTAACTTAATTATCATAAGATATCATTTAGTAACAAGTTCATGAATTGTTACTTGAGATTAAAATTTCTATCAATATCTGATATGGTCAGAAGCATACACCTGGCATCTTGTGTTATGCAGTTATGAAAAGTGTAATTATCAGCATTGGTGATTAAAATAAAATAAAATAAAATAAAAGTATTGGTGAACTCTGAGTATTCAACCAAGGTTGCTTCCTTTTCTAAAAATTCATAAACTCGTCTATCTAATTAGCATGCAAGTTTACTTTTACTCCATTCATATGCAAATTTACTTTGTTTTTAATAAATGGTATGCCAAATAATTGTTTTAAATGAATATATTCCAGATGTTCCTTTAGTAAATGTTTGATTTGTACTTCTTTTTATTTATTTATTTATTTATTTATTTTGGTTTTCCGAGACAGGGTTTCTCTGTGTAGCCTTGGCCATCCTGGACTCAGTTTGTAGACCAGGCTGGCCTTGAACTCACAGCAATCTGCCTCCCGAGTGCTAGGATTAAAGGTGTGAGCCACCATACCCGGCTGTACTTCTATTTTAAAATACATGTGTACACAAGAATAAATAATAATTTCTTGAGAAAAATAATAATCACATGTGGAAAAAATTAAGAAAACCTAATGAAAGTTTTGATCCACAGTATAGTTAATGAGAAGAGGTAAGAGGATTATTTATGAAATCTCAGTATTTAATGTGTCAAACAGAATTTTTGGATTCTCTAAGAAAATTCTCTATAGCTCAATGTATGTATTAATATACTGAAATGTCATCCTCATAGCCACGTTATAGATGTTTGTTCTGAAAACAGACAGTTTTTCTACAAACCATGTGAATTAACAGTTTAGTTTGGAAATTTTACTTACCTCGTCTCAAAAATATCGTAATAGATGATACTTGAATCTATTTTTCTTCGGCTGTAATTAGAATTTTAAAATATTCTATATTAAATTCATACTTATCCCTCATGCTGACATAACCAAACCAGCACACCTTGTGTACATAGGATTTAGACTTATGTTACTAATTACATTCTGCAATCGATCAAATTAGGTGCATTATACATCGAATTGCGAAAAATAACTGAAGTAGGTTCCTTTCATTATCTAGATTCCACAGAAAATTGATCATTTTGTTGAAGCAGCTAGACATAAGGGTGACTGAGCAGAGAAGAATCGAATTAATTCCTATAATAACTGTGTAGGATTTCTGGGGAAGGCTTTCGACTGGGGCTAAGCAATGAAAAAGACGCATACATTTGATGCATTACAAAATATAGAAATAGTATGAGGAGGACCCCAGGACCCAGATCTGCCTGTCATAAAATTCTTCTTGTAGGTTTCCAGGACCCTGTGGGTCCTACTATTTCCCCATTCTTCCATGATACTCTTGCCTCAAGTCTCAATAGGATGTCCTCTCCTCTGACCCACTTTCTTGGTAAGTAAAGTTTTTCATGGGACGTATCCCTTGGAATAGTGTTTTGATATAAGTGGGTATATACAGTTTGTCTCTTTTTGCTTCTGGGTGAACTCACTCATTATGATAATTTCTAGATCAATCCATTTGTCCACAAATTTCGGGAATTCCTTCTTTTTAATAGCTGATTAGTATTCCATAGTGTAAATGTACCACAGTTTCTTAGTCCATTCTTCTACTGAGGGACACTTAGGCTGTTTCCATATTCTGGCTATTATGTATAAAGCAGCTATGAACATAGTTGAGCATATGTCCCTGTTGTGTGGTAGGTCATTTTCTGGGTATATTCCAAGGAGTGGGATAGCTGGGTCTTGAGGAAGCCCTATTCCCATTTTTCTGAGAAAGTGCCAGATAGCTTTCCAAAGTGGTTGTACTAGTCTGCATTTCCACCAGCAATGAAGGAGTGTTCCTCTCTCTCCACATCCTCGCCAACATGAGGAGAATATAGGCAGTAAACTTTGAACCCCTACCAAGACATAGATGATGAATATGATATTCTCCACCGTTGAGTGGAGAGTGAGATCTGACTCTCACACGAACTCTGGTGCCCCTTTTCTAACCACGTCCCCTGGATGGGGAGGCCTGGTGGCACTAAGAGGAAGGATAGCAAGTTACCAAGAAGAGACTCGATATTCTAAGAGCATATATAGGGGGAGGAGGTCTCCCTCAATCACAGACATAGAGGAGGGGAGAAGGGGCGAAGTGGGAGGGAGGGAAGAATGGGAGGAAACAGGGGAAGGGCTAACAATCGAGATGTAATATGAATAAATTAATAAAAAAAGGGGAAAATATAGAAATATATCACATATGGTGAATTAAAGCCTGGACTAACTGCAATTTCCAAGTTTCTCACTCAACTCGATGGTCATGCACAATAATGGCATATTTCTCAAACCCTTTTAAAATATTTTAATTTACTCTTAAAAGTAAAAAAAAAATTAAATTAAATTCATTGTCTCTACTGTTGTGTTTCTGCTGACAGCCCTATACAATTAAACACTCTAATAAACACTCTATCATTGATCTTTATTCCTATGACTCTGGGTGAATTTTGTGTATTATTTTTAATTATGTGCATTTCTTGTGTGTGTGTGTGTGTCTGATGGATCTAGAGGATCTTGGACACTTGGACCTCGAGTCATAGTTGATAATAAACTAAGAAAATATTTGTTCCTTTGCAAGACCATTATAGTCTCTTGACCACAGTGCCATCTCTCAAGCCACTTCCAATACCATTTCTAAGTGCCAACACTTTGCCAATGCAGACAGCTATCCTCTTATATTTACAGACTTTATTGTTCAGATAGCATAGCCCCCTACTTCAAAGCAGGTCTGTTCATCCAGGTAAAGGCATTTTAACTATTGATCACAGAATTTTTATTTCAGTAGGATGTATTTAATAAAAGTGGCAATAGAAAAATGAGATAGTATTTCAACCTATTTATATGTTCTAAACATCCATAACTAGTCCAAGATATCCTAAATGTTGAATGCTATGAGCGTTTTAAACAGCCACAGGTATATTTGTAAATATCCTATACGTCAACTGCTCTGAGCATTCCAGATTCTGTGGTGGAAATTGATAACACTCTGAATTTTTATGGAATTTATAGTCTAGTAAAATCAAAATAAGGTGTAACTAAGTTAAATCAACTATTTGATATATGTAAATGTTCAACTATTTAATAAGCAAAACAAAGTATTTTTATGGCATTTTAAAATACAACTTATAATATGTGTTTTACAATTCTAATAAAATGTTATGGCTTGATGGCTTTACTCTTGAAAGAGTTGACTATCTACCTGGCTTGAGCCATCATACTTGTGTAATAAAATCACATTACTTGAACAATTTATTTTATTAGAATCAAAAAATGGGATGCATGTAGGTGAAGGTAACGATTGTACTGACACATAATAGACTGTAGTAGGATAATACAGTCAGTTTTAGGAATTCAGGAAAGAGCAGCCCAAGCTGAGTGTAAAGCAGCATTTAAGCTTCATAATGAATTAATGTATGAAAAGAGTTGTAGGTTTATTATAAAGACACTGAATAGCTTTCAGATATGGACAGGTAAGACTTACGCAATTTTAGTAAATATTTTTATCATTATGAAGTGTATAGGTAGACTGTTGTACTGTAAAAGGGTTGTACTTTTTGTATGTGTAATGAAAGATACTGGGACACCGCCAATATGTGGGAGGCCATTAAAATATTGGATTTTTCTTTTCTTGGATCAATTATCCCAATAGGTATTAGAAGGTATATATAGCATCAGAATGAGAGAAAAATACATAAAATGAGAAGATTCGCTTATGGCAAATACAATTGATAAAATATGGGAAATTAGTAATTGATGATAGGAAAGAACACAACAAAGGATTAAAAATCATGACAAGCTTTGAATCCTGAAGTCAGGTGAGTAGGTTAAGCAAGTTGTTATTAGAAACAGAAAACTAAAACAAAAAAAAATAGGCCTTGGGAGATGAATATTTGCTCACTTATCCAAACTTATTTGTCCTTAAAAATCTTTTTGTACTCCAGGATTAGTTAAGCAAACTGTTTGCATGCTGTTCAAACACAGGTAACACATGGGAGCATCAGAATGTTAACAAAGTTTGGATGAAGACATAATCAGACGTGGAAATAAAGAGACCAAAACAGAACCACTCCAATGCAGTACAAAAGAATGCAGCTGTCAGTAAGGATATCAACAGACACAAGAGAGAAAGAGAGGCACAGGGAGAGGGAGTAAAAAAAAAATTGGAAAGAAGGAGATGAAGGTGAAATATTTCACAATTTTAAGAGCTGTATGTTAGAAATGCTAACTGGAAATTCAAAAGCAAGATTGTTGTAAAACTATATTATTTTCTTCTTAAGGACCAGGGCTGTTATGTTTTAATTTCAAGGTTTCATCACAAAGAAAATCAAAATATAAATCTGAGCGTAGAGTTGTTAAAATGAAAAGAAATGCAATGCATGAATTAAAGGAAAATATTAGGCCACATTGGCTTTCGTGGCTGGAGGGTATATAGAGTCTACTTGCTGTCTTCATCACAGAAAGAGAATGACAGCTCAGCATGGCTCAGCTTCACTTATGATACAGCTATTTTGTGTTGCCTATTACTCAGATTTTCCACGCAGAGAAAGGAATTACCTGTTTAGCAAAGTATGTTTTTTGAAGAGGACAAAGTCTAGTTGTGGTTGGATTCTAGAATATCTGATATGTCTCATGTGCTAAGAATTTGTCCTCCTAGTCTGAAGGTCATGTCACATTTCAGAAGTTATACCTGTCCAGTGGCTATAGGTAACTAGAGGGAGGTCACACCCATCCTGCTTCTTGACCTGTTCTCTTTCTTTCCAGTCACCCCATGATGTGGGTTCTTGTACCTCAAGCAACTAAAGCAGGAGCCCATGTAATTCCTACCTCCTACAAGAATCTTCTGTAAGGTATCTGGTGACAGTGATACCAAAGTAATAAATATGGAAAAGAGCCACACGTAGTACTGATAATTAAATTTTATAAATATTATCATTTGGTTCAGGTCTCCAGAACTGGTTCTTGAACGAAATTAAAAAAGCCTACAAACACCTGTTAGGAGGTCTCAGAGTAATGTCAATAGAAATTAACTGAAAATTTTCTTGAGAGTTTAGAAGATCAGAATGCTGACGGATTAGCAACATGGACACTAAAGCTTGTTCATGAGGTTTGGAATGTGAGCAAGTTTACGAGGTACTGTTATAGAGGGGACTCATATTACATTCTGGCAAAGAGTCTGACTATATTGTATCCAAGTCCTGAAAACTTGAACAAGGTTGAATTAAAAAGTAATGGACTAATGAACCTAATGGTAAATATTTCAACACAGAGTAATATCCATCTTATAGCTTTGTTTGTTCCTTAGTTTTGACAAAGGACCATAGATATTCAGTTTGTCTTGTAACCGAGGAGAGTATGATCTTCAAATTCTTTTTTTAATGTTTATATTAATTATTATTTTTACATATACATTTATATTACACACACACACACACACACATATATATATATATATATATATATATATATATATATATATATATATATATATAACATAGAGTAGGAAGAACCAAAAAACAATCAGAAAGTATATAAATGTTACATTCATAGTGTTTTGGCTATTTGTATCTGTAACATTGAAGAAAACATCTTTCCTATCTTGGTGTGTTTAAATTCTGAATGTAAATTAATATTTATCATATCTCATCTCTATTAACTTAAAACATCTATATAGACCTAAAAACATCTTAGCCCTTAAACAACTAAGCTTAATGGTAAAACTAATCTATAAAGTATTCAACCTCATCAGAGACTTGAGAAGGAAAAACATTAATCACCTCATTAAATAGGATATGCAGATTAGTAGCTTCCAAAGTAAAAAATAAAATAAAATAAAAAATGATAGAGGCAGTTTGTTGATTAAACAGTCAACCAAAACTCTCTATAATGTTGAAGCATCCTCTTCAGCCTTCTGGACCAGTATATCTAACATATATATTTGTGAAACAGCAACTATTGATGACTTGCTTACCCTGTCTTGGCAGAGCTTGGCCATCAGCTCTGCCTGCTTCCAAGCTTGCTGATTTTTAAGCAGAATTCTGACAATGGCCAAAATGAGGACATTTTGTCCAGTGGCTGCTTTGCCACATTTGAAGCAATGGACATCAAGAGGTTCTTTGATGCTCATCTTCTTCTTTGGGGTAGGCTGGCTGTTGCCAGGAGTTAACCTGACTTATTATCAATGAATCTTTAGAATAATAAAAAGCATCTTTAAGTGCCACATTCTGTATGTCTCTGATTTTTTTTGAAGACCCTAATTATTTTACCTTATCTATCTATAGAATCATATCTATATGTTAAACCTAGGATGTATATTCTTGTAATATAAATAGACTAGGAGGGAGAGAGGGGATTAAGAAGGGAGAGTGGAATCTGGAGATGATAAAGGAAGGGGCTACATTTAGAATGAAATAATTCAAACTGTAAAAACAAGAAGGTAACTTATATTGCTAATCCCACCACATGGGAATAGCTCTGAGACTGGCTGGGACATGAATGTCTGCATAGACAATGCTTCTTGTTGGTTTCAGAATCCCTGTGATTGTTATTAGATGCCACTCTTAGTATGGCATGAATGAAAATTTACAGATGTCTTTCTGCTTCTGATACCTAAAAACTGTTTTCCAATCTAATAAATGTTGAGCCATATGATACAGTAAAACCATACTACATTCCACAGACTTAAAGAAGCTAAATAACAAAGAGAACCCTAGGAAGGATACTTAATTCTCATTCAGAAGGGCAAATAGAAAAGAAACTGGAAACATTGAAGAGAGGTAGCATGATGGGAACCTAACATAGATGTCCTCTGAAAGACTCCCCGTAGGAGGGGATCAATGCAGGTGCTGAGACTCACAACTAAACTTTGTGCAGAGCACAGTGAGTCTTATGGAAGAGTTGTGTGACAGAAGGACCATAAAGGGACATGAACTTCACAGGGAGACCAACAGAACCAACAAATCTGTAGCCAGAGTGACTGCAGAGGACCTGATGCACCAACCAAGGGACATGCATTGAGAAGACCTAGACCCCCTGTTAAGATGTAGTGGGTAGGCAGCTTAGTCTCATTGTGTGTGCCCTAGGGGAAATGGTCTCTATTATTATGATGCTAAATGGATATAGTTTCAAATCAGTTCCTAATGACTTATAATTAGAAATATAGACTGATGCATCTCTCAAACCTCTTCAGATAATGTGCTATTTGTGGTAGATGATGACGAATATAAAGACTCAAAATCACCAAGGTGTAGGGAGTTAGAGAATCCAAAAAGTTCAGCCCTCAATTCAGCATCTATACCATACTCCCTTTCTCTAGTATTTCAGGTATCAATGTGACAACAAGGGCAAAAAGAATTAAGATCCAGAAATAGTAGGTGTTTAGAAGTAAACAGTATTTTCTGGACATAGCACGATCACTCATGTGTGAACTCTCACTGTGATGTAAAAGAATGCCAGGTCAAATACCAGTGTGGAAGGTGAGGTGGACATAAAGTACGGCCTTCAGCACAGGAGCTATTAACAACTGATTGCAGCTTGGAGGAAAGAGTAAATTTTCTGTAATAATAAGTTGGCCATGCTCCAGTGGAATCCACATAGCCAATAATATTTGGGCAGTGCAAATTTGACTTGATTAGATCTTTAAGGGAAGAGGAGGTGCGTACAAAAGGAGTAGAAATGTATGAAACTGATCAAAATTGGTGGTGCAAAATTATGCAAAAACTGCTAAAATATATAGATAAAAATGAAAAAAGGTGGGTGAAAATAATGGATGATGCATACAAAATATTTATGGTGATATGAAAGTGAACTGAGAAAAATATCAGTGCAAAAATAAGGAAAGAATGTTAAAAGCACAGACAGCTAAGTATAGCAGCCTCATTCTGCATGTAACCAATTACTTGAGTGGTGTGTTTAACTTGTTTGCATCTAGTTCTTCATCCATGAGTAAAATAAGAAATCACAAGTATTTAATATGAGTATTTTCATTTTTAAGGTACAAGATATAAATTGTACTAGTGACCAATATTTCACATGACTAATTCTCAGCCTCCCTGCTTAATTTTGATGCTGATAAAATAATAAGAGACTGATAAAATAGTAAATGTTTAAAACCAAAACAAATTCTGAGACATGTGTGAAGATATATGCAGAAAAAAACAAAAAACACAGAGCAAAAGCAAGCTAGAAATTGCTTTACGTATTAAAAAACAAATTTCAGAAAGAGTACAAAAATACTTTGGATATTCCTGAAGACTATAGAACTTGTTTACAACATTTTTAGATTGTTTACAACATTTAGATTCTGTGTAAATAAAAAGCAAAATCAATGCTATTATTCAATGTATTTAAATAGAAATCTGGTCACATTGTGGTTCATTTTCCAGAAGTAGTAATATACAAAATATACACCAGATGGCAGGATAGGAGTGCAAATATTTTACCCTAAAATCTCCCAGCAAAGTTTTTACCAAAAGCATATTAAAGTAACATAAGTAAAATAGAGTTTTTTGTTTGTTTGTTTTGGTTTGGTTTGGTTTGGTTTGGTTTTTTTGGTAGGGAGGGGGCTGGAGGAGTGAAAATTAAGAAACTTAATTTTGGCAATATTTTCCTTAAAGTTTTCATTGAGCACAAAAATTAATACTTGATTTGTGCCAGTGGCTCTGGAAACTACACATATTTAAAAAAAAATAATTTATATCATGCTAATTAACAAAACATAACATTTTAGGTGAAAGCATAAATGAAAACAGTTATTTTATTTTAAATTATCTCTGGTATTTTACAAATAATAAACATTCACTTAAAACATACAAGTGACCCATTTTGATAAGTTAAATACAAAATGTCTATTTTTAAATGGGATGCTTTATTGCTTTATCAATTGTAATGCAAGATACAAACATGACCACATAATAAGACTTAGCTCATGAAAGCTTAATAATAAGTATCATCGTAAAATACACTATACTTCAAAGAAGGTAGTTTATAAACCTGAAAAATTAAAAATAATCCATCTTCAATCAACAAAATGAATTCTACCTTAACTGTCCTTTTTTAAATTATGGGCTGTAGACTTGTGAGATAATAGGTTGTTACCTAAAAAGCAAGGAATATGGGTAGTTTGTTACAGTAACATTAGAAGCAGGTGTCTTAACACAGCCCTCCAAGTACAAGAGATCTGTTTCTGGTTGTTTTCTTCTGTGACCTAATATTAGAGTTATGGAGCCAATGGTAGGTACTGGGAGAGGTGTGATCCAATGGTAAAAATTTTAATGTGTATGAGCAACACAATTTTTCTTTACAGAGTGCTTCATTTATTGTTCCCTTTTTGTTTATTTTATTATTTATTTATTTATTCAGATTACATCACAATTTTTATCCCATCACTGTATCCTCCCATTCCTCCCTCCCTCTCACTTTCACTCTATTCCCTTTCATAGGTCTATGACTGAGTGCTACCTCCTCCCCAAATATATGGTCATAGGCTATCAAGTTTCATTTTGGTAGCCTGTTAATTCTTTCTCTGAGTGCCACCAGGGCTCTACTCCTAGGGGGAAGTGGTCAAATATGGGGCACCAAAATTCATGTCAGAGTGAGTCACTGCTCTGCACACAACTGTGGAGAATGTCCAGTCCATTGGCTAGATCAGAGTAGGAGTTCGTTGTTTACTGCTTGTATTTTCCTTGGTTGGTGAAGTAGCTTGAGCAGAGCCCTCTAGGCCCAGATCCACCCATCAGGATATTCTTCTTGTAGGTTTATAGGACCTTCTGGATTCTTCTATTTCCCCACCGCCTATATTTCTCTTACCTAGAGACCCAGGAGGATGTCATCACATCTATCCCCATCTCCTGGTAAGTGAAGACTTTCATGGCACTTCACTTTTGGGCTAGTGTCCAATTATAAGTGAATATATACCATGTGAGTCTTTCTGTTTCTGTGTTAACTCACTCAGTGTGATCATTTTTAGTTCCATCCATTTGTCCACACATGTCGGCATTTACTTGTTTTTAACAGCTGAGTAGTATTCCATGGTGTAAATGTGCCAAAGTTACTTTATCCATTCTTCAAGTGAGGAACATTTAGGCTGTTTCCCAGTTCTGGCTATTATGAATAAGGCTGCTATGAATGTGGTTGAGCATATGTCCTTGTTGTGTGCTGGAGCATCTTCTGGGTATATTCCAAGAAGTGGGGTAGCTGGGTCTTGAGGAAGCCCTATTCCCAGTTTTCTGAGATAGCACTAGATAGATTTCCAAAGTGGCTGTACTAGTTTGCATTCCCACCAGCAATGAAGAAGTGTTCCTCTCTCTCCACATCCTCACCAGCATGTGGTGTCACTTGAATTTTTGGTTTGTTTGTTTGTTTGTTTGTTTGTTTTTGTTTTTTCCTCCTTTATTAATTTATTCTTGTTACATCTCAATGGTTATCCCATCCCTTGTATCCTCCCATTCTTCCCTCCCTCCCAATTTCCCCTTATTCCCCTCCCCTGTGACTGTTCCTGAGGGGGATTACCTCCCCCTCTATATGATCATAGGGTATCAAGTCTCTTCTTGGTAACCTGCTGTCCTTCCTCTGATTGCCACCAGGTCTCCCCGTCCAGGGGGCATGGTCAAAGGTGAGGCACCAGAGTATGTGAGAAAGTAATATCCCACTCTCCACTCTACTGTGGAGATCTTAGCCATTCTGATGGGTGTAAGATGGAATCTCAGAGTTGTTTTTATTTGCCCATGTCCCCTGGAGGGGGAGACCTGGTGGCACTCAGAAAAAGGATCGCAGGTAACCAAGAAGATACTTGATACCCTATGAGCATATACAGGGGGAGAAAATCCCCCTCAGGAACAGTCATAGGGGAGGGGAATAAGGGGAAAATGGGAGGGAAGGAAGAATGGGAGGATACAAGGGATGGGATAACCATTGAGATGTAACAAGAATAAATTAATAAAAAAATTTTTTAAAGAAAAAAAAAGGAAAAAAGACACAAACAAATGCAGAAACTCACATATATTCAAAAAGAAAGACCATCATAACACAAAATTGGAATCCATAATATATCAGCAACAGACATGTAAGATAAAAATAAAGCACAGAGAAATCATTGAGACAAAACAAACAAACATCCCCAACCCTCATGAGTTCATTTTTTAATGGCTGTCCACTGCTAAGCATGGGCCTGCCCCTACGTGTGGTTTTTAGACACAGTGAAACTCCTTGGGGAAAAGTAATATTTCTTTTGTGAGCAGTTATCAAGGGCAGCTACTAGAGCAGAAAGGAGAAAAACATTCTATTGTGGTTGACCAAAAGTTCACAGAGCACAGAAATTAATTCTGGTGTTTCACAATATTATATGGTTGCTGTAGTCCACAAAAATTTACTACATTATTCAGAACACTACGAATGGAAGGTGTGAATGTAATCAACACTCTTAAGTGATAAATGATTATGATAAAATGCTAGTTACTGTGATATGTATCAATTTTTTATACTGCAATGTTTAAATAAGTACAGATATTTTGTACCCTTTAAAAATAAACTATTAACTCTGTAAAAGATTTCCACTGAATAAATACCTGTAATTGATTGCTACTTTCAAAAAGAGAATGGAGGTTGAGGGAGGGCAGGGAGCAGAGATCATCAGTTCCCACAATGAGGAAAGGTCAGATGGTCTGGAGAAGGTCAGAGATGTCCTTGATAAAGTGATAAACTATGATCCACCACAAAACCAGAAAAGCAAATGGTCTCATTAATAATGTCATAGTATCCGGATCAAAGAGATTGACTGCCGAGATCAATGGGAAGTTACTGAAAACTGAAACAGAGTGATTGTTCAATCAATTACAGCAAGCACACACCAACTAACACACATCGACTCGTTAGGAAACTCTCGTGTGTGTGTGTGTGTGTGTGTGTGTGTGTGTGTGTGTGTGTGTGTGTGTGCGCGCGCGCGCGCGCACGTGAGTACATGTATGTATTTGTCACAGTTTTTAGCTGATTTTGGAGGACTGGGTTAATTTTAGCAACTGGGTCCCAGGTATCACAGGCTGTGCTTTGACTTACTGTGTACTGAGAATGACCTCATCTCCAAATTATTCTGCCTTCACCTCATATGAAGCAAGATAAGCAGTGGTTAAAGCTTTTAAAGTTAATGTTTTTCAGTTAATGTTTCCCATTTTTACTTCTCATGGATGATGGTTTTCACGTTCTCAAGCCTCATTTCAAACAGTCACTTTTTTCCAGATATGTGCTATGTGATGTAAATGCAATGCAAGAAGTCGAACATCCTCATTCAGCTTTATAGATAGTACAAAAGCTGCTTAAAGAAGGAAACACTGCAAAGCCAACTGCACTGGTTATATGAGAGTGATTTCCTATATTCTCATGGATTTTTTTAATTAAACTTTTTTACATATACATTTTTATTATTACACATATATACAATCAACTACCTATAGCAAGAAGAGCCATGACACAATCAGGAATTATATAAATGTTACATTCTAATGGATTTTACTATTCATCTCTTATTATGCTTCCGTAATTCAAAAGTCTTATTTTTGAAGTATTATATACTAGTATATTTAATTTCATTTATGCATGGGTTGTAAATATCTTGTGGTTTTACCATAAAGTGTTAATGTAGTTAATGCATGAAATAACCAAGTTTAAATATTTAGTAAGTTCCTCTGAACATGGGATGTTAATATATCTGTCTAGAATTGCTAAAACCTAAAAATTTCATGTGAGAGTGTCAACATCACCTCAGTGGTAAGAGTATAAATATGATTATACAAAAAGGCAATCCTTACAAGTAGGTGACAAATGCATCTCTAATGCAAAAAAATTAAATTGTGTTAAAAATTAAAACACAAGAGTTTTCAATTAACCTACTATTAAATTGTGAGATTCATCTCTCCCCATAAAAATGTTCTCAATGCACATTCATATGGCTCTATATCTTCAGCGGTGTTGGTGAAGTTTCCTTTGTTACTTACGTATTTTTAATATGAAGAAAATATAAAATCCTTTATTTATGACATACTATACTTTCCCTTCTTATATTAAAGAAATGTGGGTTATTTAGCTGAACTTTCCACTTTTCCTTCCTTAGAGCACTCATGTCTTTGCAGAAAAACAGAGTTCAGGATATCTGAAATTGTTTCATTTCTCTGATTTCTTCCATGAAAAATATATTCACCTGATATTGTATTTTAAAAATTACCCTCAATTCAGCATTTTCCAGTAGAAATGGTTCTTACCTTTTTTCATGTATATACTTTCTATATTCATGTATACATTGTAATTATATTATTTATTTATAAACACATTGTTTCTTTTCAAAAAATACTATTTAACCCTTACTCCTTGCAGTCTTAAAATGTGGGCAAATTAAAATCATTAGACAATATTTCAAGCCTGTGCTGTATGTTGTATTGAAAGTAATTTATGTTGACACCACTATAGGTAGTGTGAATACATGTATAAAGTATCATAAAACAAGTCTCTTCTCGGTAACCTGTTGTCCTTCCTCTGAGTGCTACCAGGTCTCCCCCTCCAGGGGACATGGTCAAAGGTGAGGCACCAGAGTATGTGAGAAAGTAATATCCCACTCTCCACTCTACTGTGGAGAATGTTCTGCCCATTGGCTAGATCTGGGTAGGGGTTTAAAGTTTTACGGCCTGTATTGTCCTTGGCTGGTACCTTAGTTTGAGCAGGACCCCTGGGACCAAATCTGCCTATCATAACCATTGAAATGTAACAAGAATAAATTAATAAAAAAAGGGAAAAAAGTATCATAAAACAAATGTTAGCAAATAGAAGAAAAAATGATATTTTGCCTACTTCAAAACGGCCCATGTTTTATATTTTCTAACAATTGTCAAAAATGCGCCACTCAACACAAGTTGCATATTCAATGGGTGTGCGATTTGGGAGATGAATGGGTCCTCATTAATGCCTATGAGAGCTTTGTAAGGTGCAAATGTGCATCTGTATATATGCATGCTCATGTGTGCACCTTTGCTATGAGTATTCCAAAATAATGATGGCAACAAGATACCTGTTTACAGATAAAAGTGTGGATATTTCTAGCAAAGAGTTCAGAAATTTCTACTATCATCAGCACAATGTGAATATTTTTATTAACCTTTAATAATACTGCCCTAAGAAGAGTGCAACATTATGTAAAACTGGCTGGGAAATGTCTCATGGTCAGTGGGTCGAAAGATTGACTTTGGTCTGGAAGTAAATGCCACAACTGTATTTTGATATCATGAACAATTATATTCTCTAACACTAACTACATGGCTGAGAAACACTTAAAGAAATGCTCAACCTCCTTAATCATCAGGGAAATGCAAATCAAAACAACTCTGAGATTCCATCTTACACCCATCAGAATGGCTAAGATCAAAAATTCAAGCGACACCTCATGCTGGTGAGGATGTGGGGAGAGAGGAACACTCCTTCATTGCTGGTGGGAATGCAAACTAGAACAACCACTTTGGAAATCTATCTGTGCTATCTCAGAAAACTGGGAATAGGGCTTCCTCAAGACCCAGCTATTCCACTCCTTGGAATATACCCAGAAGATGCTCCAGCACACAACAAGAAAATTTGCTCAACCATGTTCATAGCAGCCTTATTCATAATAGCCAGAACATGGAAACAGCCTAAGTGTCCATCAGTAGAAGAATGGATAAAGAAACTGTGGTACATATACACTATGGAATACTATTCAGCTATTAAAAACAAGGAATTCCTGAAATTTGTGGATAAATGGATTGAGCTAGAAATGATCATAATGAGTGAGTTAACCCAGAAGCAGAAAGATTCAAATGGTATATACTCACTTATATCTGCATATTAGCCCAAGGGGCATGTCCCACAAAAGCCTTCACTTACTAGAAAAAAATTAATTTTTTCTATATCGATTAATACTAAGTTCCTTGTTGTTTAGAAACGTGAATTTTATCAGTATGACCAAAGTCATTACTTGCAGACTGTAACACATGGGGTCTTGCCTGGAAAATTGAGAAGCAGGCAAAATGAGTGGCATATGGTCACCAAATTGCCCTTATAAAGAACCCGCTTCTCAATGCTGCTTCTAGAGCAGGTGAGCATAGGCAGGAAAGTGTGAATGGCAGGTGCACCTCTGAGCAAGGCAGCATGCTGGGCTTTAGCGAACAGATTTGCAGACCTCTATGTCCAACAAACATCAGTACAGGACCACAGCTGCTACTGCACATTTGGAAAACAATGGAGTCCTTATTACTAAAGGGACATTTTTAATGACTCTACAGACCCAAGTGACAGCTTCAAATAACAGGAATTTCCGGCCTTGCTGGTACACAAGATTTTACTTAATTGGTTTGGTGAGTCAAGACTGCAGTTTTGGATAATATTAGAATGTGGTCATAGAATAGGCTACAATCCAGTTTTGTTCATAGTTTAAAAGATTAGTGCTTAACACTAAACTACATACTTTAAATTCTATATTTGTACTTTCTTTATAATGTATTTACGGTAAATATTTGCTATATACTGTATGGACACAAAAAATAAATATTTCTGTCAGTCTATGATATAATAAAGGAAAAACTTCAAGCACGACCATATAACTAAGAAGAAGATATTGCATATGCACATATATATATGTAATCCTTGAATTTCACATAATATTTTAGTTTCTTTCAATATTTCAGTGTCAGTGCTTATGAGTACATGTGTGCATATATAATTTAGCAACAAATAGAATAATTTTACTAACAGTACCATCTTGTTATTTAGTTCGAAAAGTTTTAAAATTGAAATATAACCTTGTATATTTATCAAATATACTGTGTTGCTTTAATGTATTTATAGGATACATAATGATGAAAAAGAATATTTAGCCGTGGAAGTCATCAAATATTACTGTTTCTGTGATGAGCATATGCCAAGATTTCTCCTTTACATATTTTCAAATATACCATGCAGGAATACTGACTATAAATATGTTTATTTGTAATAGTTTGGCAAAATTTAATTCTCCTAGGGCTCTGTGATTCTTTTTTCCTATTAAATGGTCTCCCCCAGTGCTTATTTTATCTTTTCCACCACATACTCTGGTATTTCCTGCTCTATGCTCTGCTTCTATTCGATTAGCTTTTGTGAGTTCCACACAAATAAAATTATGTAGTTTAAATAAATTTATTTATAACATAAATCCATAACATCCAATATTCCTGCTCATTGTTTCACTATTTGCAATGTTTAATTATATAAATGTTGCAAAATTACTTTGCATTATCTTGCTACTGTTTATTATTTCTATATTTTCTCTACAAAATAACTTTATTACAGTGACTAGATGTTTATTTAATACTCTTGTTTTGGGCTTTATATAGGTTTTATATCTCAAACTATTACTTCATTAAAAATGTCCAGTGATTTTGAGGTTTGCTTTTTGACCAATTAAAGGGTTGATTTTTGGAGTAGGTTCTATGAGATACAGAGAAAATGATGAATTCGTTTGCATTTGGGTGAAAAACTGTTTATATACCAGTTAGGTCCATTTGGTTCATGACATCTATTAGTTTCATTGTTTCTCCTTTTAGCTTCCACTGCCGTGATCTATCTATTGGTGAGAATAGGGTGTTGAAGTCTCCCACTATTAAAGTGTGTGGTTCCATGTGCCATTTAAGCTTTAGTAATGTGTTTTATGAATGTGAGTGCTCCTGAATTTGGGATAAAGATGTTCAAAACTGAAACATCATCTTGATGTATTTTTCCTTTGATGAGTATGAAGGGTCTTTCCCCAACTCTTTTGGTTAGTTTAGTTTTGGTTGAAAGTTTATTTTATTAGCTACTAGAATGACCTCCCTAAACTGTTTCTTTCATCCATTTGCTTAGGATACCTTTTCCCAGCCTTTTATTTTAAGGTAACGTTCTGAAGGTTTTTGGAACATTACATTTTTTCTTTTCTTTTTAAAAATGTTTATGTATTTATTTATATTATTATTTTATTCATATTACATCTCAATTGTTATCCCATCCCTTCAATCCTTGGATTCCTCTCTCCCTCCCACTTTCCCCCTAATCCCATCCTCTATGACTGTGACTGAGGGGGACCTCCTCCCCATGTATATGCTTATAGGGTATCAGATCTCTTCTTGGTAGCCTGCTATCCTTCCTCTGAGTGCTACCAAGCCTCCCCATCAAGGGTACATGGTCAAATATGGGGCACCAGAGTTCATGTGAAAGTCAGACCCCACTCTCCACTCAACTGTGGAGAATGCCCTGTCCATTGGCTCGATGTGAGTAGGGGTTTGAAGTTTGCTGCATATATGTAGCATTCACTTACTAAATTTATTGAGAAGTGACTTCAAAATCTTGTTGAAAAATAATTAATACATAGAAAATTTTGATGCCCTATGAGCATATACAGGGGGAGGTAATCCCCCTCAGGAACAGTCATAGGGGAGGGGAATGAAGGGAAAATGGGAGGGAGGGAAGAATGGGAGGATACAAGGGATGGGATAACCATTGAGATGTACCAAGAATAAATTAATAAAAAAATAAATATAAAAAAGAAAATTTTGATGAGTTAATAAGTGAATATGCATACATATCCATAACTTTAAGCATAAATTATACATAATGAATACAATTTTGATATTTCAATTATATAATTTGGCAATAATACCAGGTAACTTTATGGAATGAATAATTTTGTTCAGAAATTTTCATATGAAGAAACTTAAATTTCATTATACTTAAATTTAGAAGAAAGCAAGAACTTTGTGTTAAATAAATGATCATAATTGGAGTATGCCTGATTAAGAGTATCTACACAAAGAAATAAAGAGCAAAGTTTGTTCTTGCAAAATAATTTTTTCTTACAAGGAAGGTTGTGTGTGCAGGGCAAGAAAGTATTGTCTTTAGGCAGAGGAAGCAACCTTGTCAACATTATCCAGTGTAAGCCTTTCTTTGACTTTGGGGCCTAGAAATATTATGAAAAAAAAACCATTTTCTGTTGTTTAATCACTCAAGCTAATTGATTTTGTTATGGCAACCCTAGAAGACAAAATTAGATAATATTTCTTCCTTCTTAATTAAGATGTTGGCATCATCTTAGGTCTCAATCAAAACTATAGTATTAAATTAAATGTCACAATTGGCCATAATTTTCTTCTTGAAAAGCCTGTGAGATAAATTTTTATATTGTGTGATCAGGTAGGAGCTGACAGAAGATTTGCTAATTTACTAGAGCTTCAAGAACTATCATAATGACTAAAAATTATGGGAAAACAGAAGTTCACCAGGAACGTTATTATTAAAATGAAAAAAATGATCAATGAGAGAAAGAGAAAGAGAGAAAAATCATAGGCACAATAGTCATTTTTGGAATCCTCAGTCTTGGGTAGTGGAAAGCTTGCTGAGTGCAAGACTTAAAAGTCACTGAAGAAAAAAAGGTAAGAGGAGTAGATAGTAGTTGGAATTTTATGGGTCTAGTAGTTGGAATTTTATCAGTACACAGAAACTCATCTTTAATTCAGGCTGCTTCCCAACCCTGCAATCCACTAATCTTCCTTCATCCCTCAACATTCCGCCACAACACATCCACCATCCACCTCTCTGTTCTTGTTCATATCTGCATCTTCTTCCTTAGTCTCCTCATCTCTCTCCAATCCTTTCTCGCTATCAGGAAGTCCTGCCTTCCACTGTCAGCCCAGCAGTTGACCATCAGTTTTTGTTTTGTGTTTTATTACTACCAATTAGAGAATGCCTTAGGTGAGGAAGGACAGAGGCACAAGTTATGGCTCGACAGTGGATCACTTTCTTTGAGGAACTGCCTGGTCCTGTCCCCAATGCAACAAAGAATTTCCTTTCACCCACACTTTCCACACAGGGAAAAAATAAGTCAGACACAATCTATTTAGCTACCCTCATGAATCTCTGAATTACCAGTAATATAGCTATATGTTGCATTAAGCATTCTATATTTTACTGTGGTGATAGTTTTGTTTGCTTTATCACTATCAAAGAGACTGATGGGGAAACCTGATAGATTTTTCTCAGCTGTTTCATAATTTTTAACTGATATATTTACATTTTCTATTATGTTTATAGACGTTTCATTGTGGTTTTTTTTTTTCTCTTACATTTTGTTGCATTTAGTAAGGGAAAATACTACTATGAATGCAGGGGATCTTAGTTAAGTCCATTTAAAAAAGGAAAATATTTTCTTATCCTTTCTACTTACTTTAAAAACTATGTACTTCTAAGCACACAGCATATTAGGCAAGATTTCTACCACTGAGCCTGGTCTGCAGTGTTTAGTTTTGTTTTTTACTGCAAATCTCTCTGAAAAGCAGGAAGACGTTTGTCATATTTACCAGTCAGGATCTGGAATGTATCTCTCAAGTATAAATTTAAGGGGAAGTTGTTCACTGTCTCCCGGTTCTATGGTGCGGATAGGGCCACATCTTAATGGATGCTCTGCTGCAAACTACACAGCTCCTGCCAGCCACAGAGATTCAAGAAGATTGGTTTTGGTTTTTTGTCTTTTTTTTTTTTTTTTTTTTTTTTTGAGAACAGTCATTTAACTAGCACAGATGGTCACCCAGTTACAAGGTAGTGTCAGAATGTATTAAATTTCAAATTATGACAAATTATTCTGTCAAATCCTTTTATTCCGTGATTGTTACAGTGCTGCTTAATTACATATAAGGGATTGATTAGTATGAATTTAAATATACAGTGGTGTGGGACTTCATTCCACACCTTCCTGGAATGCATGACTACACTGCAATTTGAGCTTATGTTTATTCTAAAAAAAAAATCCTACAGTTTAGTCTGTGATATCACACAATCATATATTTTATGTATTCTTACTTCCTCACACAAAGCAGAATTTTCATTTTTTTTCTTTTGTTTTCCCCACATGACAGTTTAATTGATTCTCTGGGAGCATCACATCATGTACCCTGATCCTAGTACTTTGTCAGTCCTTTCACATCAATCCCTCATTTGGCAACCCTCCCCCAAAGAAGTAAAAATAAAAATAAAGAGAAACAGGACAAATAAGTCCACTTTGTGTAATTTATATACTCACTGGAACTTGGTCAAACCCTCAATAGCCTACGTCTTGAGTATAACAGAGACTTCCCATCCCCCACTTCCACCAGAAGCTACCAACAGTGGAAAGCTATCAACATCGCCATGCCATCACACTTTCTAAGAGTTTTCTTCAGTGGCTTCCCACCCAGGCAATTACTACGGGTTGGGGTAGGAATTGGGGGTGATATGCTTGTCACAACAGCCTTCCATGCCGCCTCTCTCTCAATTTTATTTCTGCAAACATAAAAATCAGAGCAGAAGTAGCTCCCTGCTCTTCCAAGTCAGTGGGAGCACAGATCATGGCCTTCCACTTGGTTCCTGACAACAATACAGACCAGTAGTAACAGGGTCCAGTGTACAATCAACTCTAGAACCAAAGAAAGCCCTCTGAAGGCTGCCCAGACAACAAACTTTAACGTTGTCATAGGTGGCAGTAGAAGCCACTTATTTCAATATGCCTCCTACACGGAACACTGTACTTTGACACTGATGTGGCTTCAGGATGAAGTAAAGACAAACGGCATCTGCCTCACGCTCCATAATATCATATGGCACAGACACTATGCAGGTCCCAATCAGGGAGGAGCTGAGTGAGAGAGTTGGTAGGAAAGGAATGGCTAGCTCGCCCAGCTGCTGGCTCTTCCACCCTGTGCCCAACTACAGGACCTGGGTTCTAGAAGTCTGCTTTCAATTCGGTTTTTAATTTTATATTAAACATTAGTTTTAATTATTAAACTTGATCAGTTTATACTTTTGATTTGGTAGCTATGATTTTGTCACAGGTTATTTTCTTTTTTATTGGTTTCATTTATTACACTTCCTTGGATATTTTCTTTTTTTCAGTCATTGCTTTTCATCTACCAATTTTGTTTCTTTGAAATTTTTCAGGTTTTGCTCTGTATTTCTCATGTAATATGTACACTTGAAATTCTATGAATATGAATTTAAATGTATTTATTTCTTTACAAGCACAATAACTTTGTAAAAATGTATGCCAACAAAAGTTCTATTAGATTTTGTAACATGTTCTAATATTTTTCACCTGTAAAGTTTTGTATCTTTGAATTACATATTATTTTGAACAATGTATGGGTCTTCTAAAATGTTTTAACTGACGTAGAATTGTATCCCTTTCTGGTGGTTTGAACAGGTATGCTTCCCATAGACTCATGTGTTTGAATGATTGATCCATAGAGCATGGTACTTTTAGGAGGTGTGACTTTGTTGTAGTAGGTGTGGTCTTGTTGGAAGAAGTGGAAAAAGAACCTCCAAGGGGTGGGCTTGGAGGTCTCCTATGCTCAAGCTAAGCCCAGTGTGGGGCACTTCTATTACCTGATAATCTCTCTCTGTGTGTCTGTCTCTGTCTTTCTGTATCTCTGTCTCTGTGTCTCTCTGTCTCGTTCTTAATTTTATACTTTTTGTTTTTAAAATGGATTTTCCATACAATGTATTCTATCATATATTACATCCTGAGCTCTGTTTCTCCTCCTCCTCCTCCACTCTTTGTTTCTTTCTCCCAGTTCCCCTCATATCCATTCCCTCCCTGTTTCCCTTTTTTAAAAAAAGGGCAGGCCTCCCAGTGATATCAACCAAGCATGGCATATCAAACTGCGATAAGACTAGGCAACCCCTCTTTGTATTAAGGCTGGAAGACACAACCCAATGGGAGGAAAAGAGCCCCAAAAAATCAAGCAAAAGAGACTGAGACAGCCCCTGGTCCCAATGTTAGGAGTCCTACAAGAATAAGTTCCCCTTGGAGCTGTCCCTGACATGGACTCTGTGGCCTGCTTTTTGATCACTCTCCTCTGGCAAGACTGCCTTGCCAGACCACAGGGGAAAGCGATAAGCTCAGTCTTGATGTGACTTGATGAGCAGGAGTGCATGGGTAGACCCCTACCTTTCCTGAGAAATAGGGAAAGGGGATGGAAAAAGAGGGATGGAGGCTAGGACTGGGAAGAAAAGAGGGAGAGGCCTGTGACCAGGATGTAAAATGAATAAATAAATTAATAATTTAGATAAGAACACTAAGCTACAAAACCTTAACATATATATGCAAAATATCTAGGTCAGACCCATGAAGGCCCCCTGATTATTTGTTCAGTCTTTGTGAACCTCTATGAGGCCAGATTAGTTTATTCTATGGGTTTTCTTGTGGTGTCTTTGCCCCCTTTGGCTTCTACATACCCCTCTTCCACAGGATTCCAGACCTCTGCATAAGGTTTAGTTGTTGGTCTCTGTACCTGTGCCCATCAATTACTGGATGAAGCCTCACTCATGATGATTATGTGCTGGGTGTCTGTGTATGAGTATAGTAATATAGAAGGATATCATTATGTATCATTTTATTGACTATCATCTTCTTCTTCATCTTCATCATCATCATCATCACCATCATCATCATCACCAATATTTTGTCCAGTTTTGGCCATGTTTGTTTCTATCTGAGACTCTGTGCTATCCAGTCCCTCTTTTCTGGTCCTCCAAGTAGAGTCAGGGGTGGGATCTCTCACATGGAATTATTCTCAAATTAAACCAGTCATTGATTGGCCACAGCCTGTTGTGCTAAACCTTACTTTTAAAACTAATTGGTACCAGTGTTGTCTTTTGAAAACAAGTTAATAACACAATGTGTGTGATGAAAGTTTGCTTATAGGAAGATTGCTATATATGTGTACTGTTTTACTATAAAGACAAAAGTCAATTTCTGTAACACACAATGCAAAGTTAATTCTAAATTTGGTTACAAGATCACTAGACTAGGGGATAAAGGAATTTATATTGATTTAATCTAGTATATTAATATATACAGTTTCAAGATTTGATGACTCATCCCATGGTTACATGTTTCTGAAAAATATGGTAACAACACTGAGCATATAAACTCTTTATATGATGGAACTACTATTCATCTCTTTACATTAAAATCATTTATCTGACATAAAATCACTGTTAATTCAGTTTACAGTATGGGAGAATTACATCCTATGAAAACATTAATTAGTATCAACTTGGCAGGCTTAGGGTGGGCAGAAAAAGGTATATATGGAATTATGAAGTTACCTAAAGACTTTCTGAATGATATTAACAATTGATTTAGTGTGATAGCTTTTTAGAAAGGTCAGGCATAATGCCAAATAGGCAGCAACATTTTGCAGCTCTGGGGAATATTTCTGAATCATAATTGTGTGCATCAGTCATGGTGAGGATCCTGTAACCAGCATAGGTGGGTACAGAGATTCTAACAAGTAGCTGTGTGCACATCCAGCTCTAGTGAGGCATTAGAAAAATCATTGCCCTCCATGTCAATATCCTTATGTCTTCCTTGTCTAGAGGGCTTAGATCTAAAGGGAAGAATGCTGCCATCAGCTGTCACAAGGATTCCACTGAATTGGTGGGTGATATCTATCAAAAATCTGAGACATTCTTTTCTCTTGAGTAAGAGTCAAAACATGACTTACTGTACATGCTGGAGTGATTGTCAAAGATGTCCCAGGAGTTACGTACTGCTCCACAAGGTAGGTAAGGAAGATTGCTGTAACACAGGAACACACTAGCCTATTCCCTTTGAAAATGCATCATCATATGTCACAATTACAACCAATAGAAAACTACAATACCCTGACTTGTGAAAAGCTGCTGCTGGTCTGAAATCTAGGGATGAAGGCTCAATTTATTTGATTCAGAAAACAACCTTAATGAGATGACGTCTTTGCTACTGACAAGAGGAATCTGTAATAAACACTGGAAGAAAGTATCTTCAAGGCCAGCTATACTAGGAAGCTCTCTAGTTTTGCAGATATATGTAACTTAGCATGTATGTTTGTAGACATCTTTTAGTCCTTTTTTATGTATCATTAGATACAGCAACTATCAACTTCTTAATACCACTAAGGTTTTATAATTATTAGTTAAGTAATAATATATCAGAGAGTAAGTCCTACACAGATATTCATCGCAGTCTTTTGGAGGAAGGGTAATGTAGTTCCTGTTGTAAGCAGATGGACATATCACGTTATGTGGAAATATAAACCTTTCATTACCTTTATTTTTATGTACATTAGTATGAAAGTGAGAAGAAGCAGTGTGTTATCTTGACTGGATCATAGGACCTGCATGTATGATTAAAATACTATTCTTGATATTGCTGTGTGGGTATCCTTTAAAAATTGATTAACTTCTTGTGAGGACATCCTACTGGGACTCTAGGTAAGAGAAATATAGGAGATGAGGGAATAGAAGGATCCAGAAGGTCCTAGAAACATACAAGAAGAACATAGTGACAGGTGTATCTGGGCCCAGGGGGGCTCTGCTCAAACTACTGCACTAACCAAGGACAATACAAGCAGTAAACATCGAGACCCTACTCTGATCTAGCCAATGGACAGGACATTCTCCACAGTTGTGTGGAGATCAGGGACTGACTCTGACATGAACTCTGGTGCCCCATATTTTACCACTTGCCCTTGGTTGGGAGGCCTGGTGGCACTCAGAGAAAGAATAAGCAGGCTACCAAGATGAGACTTGATAGCCTACGACCATATAGTGGGGGAGGAGGTCCCCCTCAGTCATAGACATAGGGGTGGAGAATAGGGTGAAAGCAGGAAGGAGGGAGGAATGGGAGGATACAAATGATGAGATAACAATTGAGATGTAATCTGAATAAAATAATAAAATAATTTTTTAAAACAATGATGAACTTTGAATAAAATATATTGACCTCCATAGCAGGAAAATACTTCATCTAACCAGTTGAAAATCTGTAATTCTTGAAAGACTTATCTATGCTTGAGCATGAAGACCTTTTGTTAGCATACTTCCTACTGATATTAAACATGCCACTATTTTTTCCTGATTGTGCCCAACATAGCTTGATGCACAACTTATCTGCCGCATCAATTCTTCCTGGATCTTGTCCCCATTTCCATTCTATAGGCACTAGTTTTTTTAAGATTCATAAAGACATGGGCCAAGTAAATGTGTTCTACATAAACAAATATATCATGACTCTATTTTCTTCTGAATAAATCCTGTACTCTAGCACCTAAGTGGGTAAGAGTCACCTACTAAGGAAACCAAATTAGAAAAAATTTTGAATGAACCACGAAAAGAAGTGGATTGAGACAAGAGTAAGTATTTGTAAATTGTAATATTTGTTGGCCTATTTCTAAAAAATTATTTTTATTTCGGGTTCCCTATCTCTCATTCTCTCTCCCTTTTCCACTCCAATCCCTTCTAACACCCCAATACCAGATAGGAAAGAAAGAAAGTGTGCAGAAGGGGGCATATGCTGTTTAGGGTGGTCAGGTTCCTTGAGGCAAGTCAGATCTCTGTTTCAGGATATCACCAACTTCTTCTCCTCAAATTGCATCAATAGCAACCAGGAATAGCAAGGGGGAAGCACCAGCAGCCTTCTTTCTTGGATCTCCCATTCTCCCTGTGAGTCTGTATTTTATCTCCATTTACAAAGATCATACCCTCTCATGAGACAGTTATTAGTTGTGGACAGGCTGGAGCTTCCCCCATGTCCCATACCCGGGACTAAAACAGAAGCATGTTTACATATAACCCAAAACTTCCACAACAAATATTACCTGGGAATTTTATAATGTTAACATAACATATACCTATATTTTCATCTTTATTAAAAGCTATAGTGATGTTAATACAAATTATTCATCCTTAGAAAAATAACATACAAAATCCTAAAATATTTATAGATAATGAATGAAGTAATAAGTATGTTCAGGACACTGAAGAGTAAAGCCTAGAATTTAACAGCTGCACACACTTTTATAAAATATTTTCGGGTCTCAGAGACACTAATGTAAACTGTGCATTACTTATTAAGGGGAACACTTGTTTGTTATTAATAGGTGTCTTCCAGAGGTAAAGATTGGACATCAAATTTCTCCAAAGTACTAAAATGTTTGCACATTTTATATAAATATTTGGGTTGATTGAATTCTGTACAATCTCTAGGTTTCTACAATATTTGTGAAAAATTTGAAAGCATTGAAAATAATTTATTGAGATAATTACAAGTTTTATTTGAATTTATCAATGTAAAAATTCTCTTAATTGTGTGCAATTTTGAACAGATTAAACTACTTGAAATAATCCCTAAATTATTCATAGCTGTACATACTTCAATATATACAAGCCTATTGTTATATCATATTTTATACCCAAACACACATATACACAGATATATGCTTATATATATTTACAGAGATTTGTTTTTTTTTTGAGTAGCATGGTTTCCATATGTAATATAGAATATTACTGTTTTAACTATAATGACATAACAAAGTCAGGCTGACTTTGGAGATAAAATTGGTTGATTTATCACTTAGATTTGGAGGCTGAGTATATCAGATCACATGACATAATTGGTTCAACCCTTAGGTAGGACCAAATAGTGAATACTATAAATATTCAAAGGCTTTATAAACAAAAGCATCATTTACCAATGATAAAAAGGATTAAATCACTATTGGATGCCACTTAGGACAGAAATGTTTATCATTAGCACATTCACAAGAGGAATGCTTTTGAAATTTAATTTTAATTACAGGGAGTTGAGATATTCACGGTGTTTGTAAATATTGAATGAACTACTGGTCTTGTCCCTAAAAGAGTAGGCACTCCGTTGAAACTATAAAAGAAGAAATTAAAAACACAATCATGTAAGCAAAAAACATGAACCTTCTATTTATTACTAGAAATAAAATTTTATTCAGTACAGGTAGAGAAAAAAAATAAAACCTCACTTAAATATACACCCTGATACTTTATGATGCACACTATATTTACTATTAGATAATAGTTATCACATACTGTTTTAATTTAGAAAGATGATATCTATATAAGGATGTTTAAGAAGACTTTACATCAATTACCTTTTCAGCCAGAGTGTAGTCTAAGATTTACTAAGAGAATATTTCTACCATGAAAGCACCAGGAAGAACAAAACTACTTCATATTATTTAATCATGTCTAGTGGAAATGCCAAGCTTGTTTCCCAACCTACAGACTTATTGCAAATGTTTTCCATGTAATTTAGTTACTGAGGAGATTATTGTTTGGCAGGAGAATATATAATAAAGACTGAGAGTTTTATATCACTCTAGTGATGAGTAACCTATTAGAATGTATATTCTAACAGCAAATAAGAAAAACAAATTAAAAATATCAATGAAGTAATATGCAAATTAGCTGAGGACCGTGTATATAACTGAACAAAAGAACAAACAATTTCATTGTTTAAAAAATGAAAACACAATTAGTCCTGGTGACCTCTGGGTTTCTGGAACCTTTCTGTAGGTTCTGGCATTAGCTATTTATTTGCCTAAGTTCTACAACGTGAATTTCTTTTGCTTCTTCTAATGACCCAACTTTCTCATCATTTTTTGAAGATAAATTGCAAATGCTTTATATATCCGATGTTGTGTTTGGTGGCTTTTCTTGAGGAGATATGAACATTTTCTTGTCCAGCCTATCCAGAAATGGCATTGAAAATCTAAACCTCATGAAAGATACTATCCAAGCCCAACTTGTTGAATCAACGCACTTATGGGGTTTGTGCATAAGAATACATATTAATCCACGGTGGCTACACTGCTAGGAAGCCAATTCCAATCCATCATTGACCTCTTATGTATTTCTACTCTATAGAGAGGCACCATCACCTCCTTCCTAAGGCTCTCACTTTGCCCGTGAGTAAATGGAAACAGCTTGATCCTGCAAGCACCTTCAGCAGGGTGCTCCAGCTGCACTGAACCCAGAAACTGTGCGCATTGTTCCACACAGAACAAAAAGTTGTACCACATGTAGATGCAGATATAGTTACATGTAAAGTTTCCAACATGAAATTAATTTCAAACTTAGTAGAAGTACTACTAAACACATATTTCATGAATGTTAGCTGATCGCAGTAGCGATTCAATAAATGTAGGTTTTATTGTCTTATTTTCAACTATAGTTGTGCGTGAATACAGAGAATAGTCATATGAAAAGGAGAAAATTAGACTCCCTATGGCTACCTTGATTAAAAAATGTCCAAGCATGTGAGAACTGAATTGAAGTTGCATCTTGCTTTCCTGTTTATAATTTATGATAATGAAGTGGAAAAACTGTTCCTTTAGATTCTGATTTGATTATCCTTCCACTGATTAGTATCCCATATATAGACCAAAATTAAAATTCTCTCCACTCTGCAAAACAAAAGATGCTACAGATGCACAGGGAACTTTGTAAACCAAATTCTAATGTTATAATTGGATTTGAAATTTACTTTGTCAGGTATGCTCAAACTCATGTGACACTAAAAATAATTGAATTACATGCTATATTATTTCTTAATACAATTTAGGCACAGTGGTAAGAAGCAGGAGAAACCGTTGGGGGGATTCAAGGCTAACCTTACATTTATCACAAAGAAAGACTGAGGTCATCCCAGCTACAGGAGACAAAGTCTACAAAGCCAAAACAAGCAAACAAATCAAACATCCATTTCACGGTCTGTGTTATAGATTAAACATAACCCCCCATCAGTGTTTTGAAAACGAACTCTGAAGTCCATAGTTTAAGAATGAACCCAAATATGTGCATAAGCTCAAGTGAAACAAATCCCAGCATGGAGGAGAGGAAGTACTTTCAATTGCTAGTGGCTAGAATTGGGAAAATGAATAACTGTCATCCTTAGTGGAGTGACATGTTTACCACCCAACTCCCAGAAGGTTCCATGCACAGGAGTAGTTAGCCAACACAAATTGGACTCTGTGTGTTGTTCCTGCTCTTGTGTGTGTATTTGGGTGGGATGTATATATTTTTTTTTGTTTTGTTTTATGTTTAGGAGTCAAAGAAGATGGAGTTCAGTGGGTAGGGAGGTAAGGAGAATTCAGGATGAGTTGTGAACAGAAAAAGAACATAGTCAAACTATATTGTATGGAACTCTCAATAAATATTTAAAACTGTTTAAAAAATAAAGATGCCATTAGCTCTCAAGCATTCTGAAATAAGTGTTCTTAGAGATGAACTTTAGAATGAAACCTAGTTACTTTTACACTTTGGTACCTTCCATACAGCAATGAAGGAGCATCCTTGACCAAATGACAATTTTTGTTCCTTGATCCCAGACATTAAAACAGTGAGAAATAGCTTCTATTATTTATTAACAATGTGATATGTGATATATCTTGTTATAGCAAGAGAAACAAGCTAAGGCAAAAATATCTACTGGAAACTGCACTGCATTTAATACTAGGCAATGAGTAGATACTGGGCCACAGAAGACTATTTTACTGAGGTTCAAAGAAAGAGTAGAGCTGTGTACAGAACCTATATCTTCTTAGATGTCGTTTCAATGACCATAAACATAAAGTCAACGAATACATAGCTGGAATGACATTTTAACCTATATATTAGAAATAAGAAACAAATTTTTGGAAGCTATGGGCAAATATCCTATCACTATAAAGTCATATTTTCCCCTAGTTCTTTGTGGATGACATAAGCAATAAACAATAAAAATTAAAGAAGTACTTAAGAGTGCTACTTGATATTTCCAGATTAGCTGTGGTTAAAAAATGAAAAGTAACTTAGAACATTTTTTCATTAAATGAGAAAGAAGAACTTCAAGATTTTGAAAATAATATCTTATCGTAAAACAATGACCTTTGAGCAGGCGGATCGCTGTGAGTTCAAGGCCAGCCTGGTCTACAAAGCGAGTCCAGGACAGCCAAGGCTACATAGAGAAACCCTGTCTCAAAAAACCAAAAAAAAAAAAAAAAAAAAAAAAAAAAAAAAAAAAAAAAAGAAGAAGAAGAAGAAGAAGAAAAGAAAAATGCACATAAGCAAATGTGGATTTGTTCAATAGGTTTATAAGAATAGATGAAAACAAATGTGATTTATCAGATTATTGAAAGAATGTTGCTAAAAGCACTTCTTGATCTTTTTTTCCAAATTTTTGTATTTTTGTATATTTTTAACTTTTATTGAATGTCTATGATTTACATGTCATGCACCAAAGTCCCTCTCTTCCCCCCAGGAAAATAAAACAAACAGACAAAATCTCTTGTCACAGAAGCTGTAGAGTATCACACAGTATAGCCTTTTGACCGCCTATGTTTACTTTCAAATTTTCATTGCTAAGAGTCATGGGTCTGGTTGGAGGCCTACACTATCATTATTGGATCCTCACTGTGACTTCTGTCGGATATCACATTGTTGCTGTGTGTCAAGGAGATTCTTAATCTTTTAATCTGCAGATCTGGCCCCTTCATGCATTCTAGCAGGTCATACAAGGGGTAGATGTTGGGGTGAGGTTCACAGAGCCCTGAATCAGAGCCACTCCCTTGTCCTCAGGAAAGGGCCCACTCTCTCACTCCCATATCATCATGGTAGGGCCAGCTCTCCTGCTTCCATGTCTCAGGGCAGACATAGCTCACCTACTCCTTTGTCCTCAGGCAGGACCCCCTCTCCTGCTCCCATGTCATCATGACAAGGCTAGCTCACCTGCTCCCGTGTCCTCATGGCAGGGCCTGTTGTCCTACTCCTGTGTACACCGGGTTGGGCCAGCTCACCCACTCCGCTCCAATGTCATTAAGGCAGCGCTGGCTCACCAGCTCCCATGTCCTCAGGGCAGGGACTGCTCTCCTGCTCCCATGTCATCAAAGAATAGCTGGCTCACCCATTCCCCTGGCATCAGGGCAGGGCCCACTCTCCCGCAGCCATATTATCATGGCAGAGCTGGTTCACCTGCTCCCGTCTCCTCAGGGCAGAGCACTTCTTGATCTTTGTGCCTGTATCCTATCATTGAAGTCTATGAAGTGAAAGAGGAGAATGTTTTCAATGGCATAGCCCAAGGAATCCATGGCATTTTATCACTTAACTGCCATGGCAGTCGTAAGTTTCTGCTTTCTATATTTGAACACAGAACACCTTGTTAGATTCAGTAGTTACCTAAGCAGTACTGACCATAAGGTTGGACACTTCTCTGGAAGCCGTAGACAGAAAATAATACCATGATCCATGTAATGTTAAGCATACACATTCTGTGGTGTCACTGTCATCACTTGATAGATTTTAAAAGACTCTATGCGTAGCTGCCTTATTTTATCTCTTGCTTAATTTAATCTAGTACTATTTATATATATGTGAGTGTGTGTGTGTGTATCATATACATATTTGATATGTATATATCAGACTGTTTATTTTGTTCTTAAGAAGGCATACATAGTGATTTACCTGAAAAATAAAACAAAAGAATGCAAAAATAGAAGGTCAGTGATAGATATTCCTCATCAATCAAGAATGTCCAATTCCAAAAAAATATTTGATCCTGAAAACAGAACAAAATGTTAGAAGATGTTAAATGGTGTGATTGATTGAAGACAAGAAAGAAAGAAAGAAAGAAAGAAAGAAAGAAAGAAACAAGGAAGAAAGGAAGAAGGAAGGAAAATAATGGAAAGTTGAGAAGAACTTCTGTTATATACTCGAAGTATGTAATGATTTGGACTAATATCTAGCTTCAGAAGGATATTCATCTCAGAACTATAACAAACATGTCAAAAGAAAAACTAGTTTGAAGGAAAAGGCTAAACCCAAGTGCAATTGTGAAGTATTGCTGTCGGTGGAATATAAGTAACCCTGGAATTGGGCCTGTAGATATAGCTCAGTGACAGATTGTTTCTTTAACACACACAATGTCCTGGTAACATGGTCAGCATTACAACTGGACAAATTAATTGTAATTAATAAATCGAGAATCACTGCATACTTCACAGCATGAAGGTATGTGTTGGTATTTTGAGTGTCCCTATGAAGATAGCTGCTGGGTTTTTGGAAATACTAGATAATCATCCTGTAAAGAAATATATTTGTCACATCTTATTAGGAAAGAGTAAGCTAGTACAGAAAATTATAGAAATCTAGTATGTATATTTTCCAGATTAATAGGCAACATTATCTAAGGTATATAAGGAATCTATCATGTTTAGGATTGCATTAAATGAATTTTTTGGCTAGTCATAAAAGAAGGAAATGACCTAATGATTCCTTTTTAAAATAATGTGTCTCAGTCTTTTAAAATACCAATAAACAAGATATAGAAATGTTACTCAGAGACATTTCTGCAGGAAACTTTCTATTCACTCTAAAATATTGAGGGCAATAGCAACCTAGGAGACAAAACCACAAAAGTCATTTGTGGTAAAGCAATGAGTTTTTGATTACTCACAGCAGCATAGATGAGAAATTGCAGAAATATGCATTAATGTAAAACTCAAATAGAATTATTAATATTTTATAAAAAGCTTCTGCACTTGAGTCCCCTTTTCAGTAGACCCTCACCTTCTCACATACTCTAGTGCATCCTGAGACCACAGCAACATGGCAGGGTTGCATACATGTGAACCAATGCAAGAAGGAGTAAGTTGGGCTGGAGAGATGACTCAGGGGTTAAGAACATTAACTGTTCACGCAAAGAACCTGAGTTCAATTCTCAGAAACCACATGGTGGCTCACAACCATCTATAATGAAATCTGGTGCTTTCTGCTCATATGCAGGCCGAATCCTGTATAAATAAATAAATCCTTTTTAAGAAAGAACTTCCTAAGGATAAAAAATATTTTAAAAATGAGTATGTTGAGAACTTTGTCTGGATTGTTATGTGGAAATATTTGCAGGCCTATTTTTGAATGCAAGAAAAATATTTTTATTTCAAGATAGTAAAGCAAACAATTAAAAGTTCTACAACAAAAATATTAAAGGAACTAAAAATCAACACTAAATGAAATGTATTCAAAGAATGGAAAGTATGTGAGAAAGTCATATCCCACTCTCCACTCTACTCTGGTGGCTCATATTTGACCATGTCCCCTGGAGGGGGAGACCTGGTGGCACTCAGAGGAAGGACAGCAGGTTACCAAGAAGAGACTTGATACCCTATGAGCATATACAGGGGGAGGAAATCCCCCTCAGGAACAGTCATAGGGGAGGGGAATAAGGGGAAAATGGGAGGGAGGGAAGAATGGGAGGATACAAGGGATGGGATAACCATTGAGATGTAACAAGAATAAATTAATAAAGGAGGAAAAAAAAAGGAAAAAAAAAAAACAAACCAAAGAATGGAAAGTACTAAAACACCACAAAACTATCAGTGCTATATACCAGAATAAATTTACAAGAACAACAAACTTCAGAATCATCTCAAAGATGCATAAACTATCAAAAAAAGGACAACTAGTAGAATCAGTGAAAATATTCACAAACTATTCATTTGACAAGAATATAATGACTAAAATTCATGTACAATGTAAACTCTTCAGCAACCAAAAATTGTTTAACAACAACAAATAATATTTTTAAGTTGGAGAGTGGTGGCTGGAAAGATGGCTCAGTCAGTACAGTGCTTATTATGGAATCAAAAAGATGTGAGATTAACCTCCAGAACCTAAGTAAAGCAGCTGAATATGGTTGCAAATATTTGTAATCTGAGAGGTGGATACACCTGTGGCAGGCAGATCCCTGGGGTTTAACAGTCAGTTAGTCTAGTCTATTTGATGAGCTTCAGGATAATGAAAAATCTCTCTAAAAAACACAATACAAAAGAGCAAGGTCTGAGGTGGATCTCTGACCTCCTCCCACAGGGCCACCAGCGTGCACAACATATACTCACATGAGTGAATATACAAATATTCTCAACAGATATTTATCAAAGGAAAATATACAAATATATAATCAAGTGTTAAAAGTTTATAACAAAAATGATAACAACATGGATAAGAACAAAGTCACAGAAAATTCACATTTTTTTTTTATCTTTGTTATAATACCTGTCACCAAAACTAACAAATCTTGATGAAGGTGAAGAAGAAGAGGGAGCGTAATCACTATGATTGCAATGTCACTGAAACCATTGTTGAAAACATCTTGGAAACTCCCACAGGAAATAGATGTACAATAAGATTCTATGATTCCATTACTGACAATTTATGCAAGGGAAGAAATCAGTATGTTAAAGAGATGGTTTTACTCCTATGCTTAGAGCTCTGCTATTTATAAATTCCAAGATAGAGTTACTCATGTATACCGATGGGTGAGAGCATAAAAGCAGTATGGTGCGTAGCCATAATGGAATATTCCTCAATCTCAAATAAATTTCTATGTTGTTGACAATCAGAATAAATCTAAAGAATATTTTGCTGAATTAAATAAGACAATCATGAAAGAAAAATACTGCATGATCACGATGATTTATGGAAATGTGCAAAGCTGAATTTAGAGTAAGAGTAGCGTGACTTAAAGAGGGCTGAATAGGTAAGGAGTGCGGGGGAGAAATTCAAAATTAGTTATCATAGGTCCAGCATTCTATACCCAGAATGCTAGCTATGCTTCATAACTATTGCATATTTTAAAAAATCAGTAACAAATGGAATTTGGAGCATGCTTCCCACAAACAAGGATAAACTATTGAGGTGATGGAAAATGCTAGCTATCCTAATGTAGTTATTACATCTTATACGTATGCATCAAGCTATCTCATTGCGCCTAAAAATTATGTTCAATTATTATTTGCCAATGATAAATTAAGATATTTTAAGATGTGAGTGAATGAGTGTGTGTGTGTGTGTGTGCGTGCGTGTGTGTGTGCATGCGTGTGTGTTTCATGCATGATATGGACTATCTAACAAAGTCTATAGTGCCATTCATGAGAAGCCCCTCAAGGTCAAAAGAATCCAAGAGATCCCCCCAAAACAGGATAGCACATTGTTATTTACCTTGTTTGCCTCCAAGCGTTTTAGGATAAGTCTCTAAGGGTGAGGTCTTGGTGTACTTTGGACTTGACAACTTGAGAGTAATTGAGCTGGAACAGATCAGAAAGCTGTCTTCCAGAGGAGTGGACTTAATAGTATCAGAAGTTGCTAGCTAGTTGCCAAGGTGGAGGATTAGTCATTCATCCTACTTTGTTGCAAAGCCTATAAATGATAACAAGGATTTAACTGGTAACATAGGCACAATGACAAAATATCGACACATTTGGGGAGTGCAAATATCTGTCTAATTGGAAGTAAGGCCACTCAGTCAAACAGAATCATGCTTTGTACTGTAAGCTTAGGTAGCAGCCCATGACTGGAAATTCATAGAACTGTGAGGAGCAATTTCTTAAGCCAGTGTATTTTCCTAATTGCATTCTCAAGATAGGTTACTAGATTTCTGAGGATTTTATTGTGCAATTAAATATAAATGTCTTCAAACACATTATTTTACACACTTCTTCCAGACAGTCTGTTTGTTTTTATTCTTTGAACAATAGAGTGGAACAATATGGATGGCTTGCTATTCTGAAACAGTTTATTGTTGTTTTGAATCTGTGACTTTCTTAAGCATGTAGAAAGTAAAGGTAAGAGAAAACAACAAGAAGTGAATAAATGATATGTCGTGTTGTAGAAAGTATAAAGGAACAGGCGATACAGTAGTGAGATGCTGATGCTGAAGCAGCTCCAGGGGCTTCTGGAATTCTCAGGCTCGGTAATAGAAAGGGAAAACTCAGAGAATATGCTACCATGAGGCTGAGAATGCTGTGATCAAGCTAACAGGGCATTAGGAAGGTAATGTAGAAAAGTTGGCTTTCTTTCTTCCAAGAAGCATTCCTCAGTATCACCACTTGTAAGTTAAGCCCAGTGCGGCCAATGGAAACTGAACCTTGAAAGAAGAGTGATTCTGCAGAGCTTGAATGTGTGCAATCAAGGAGCTATCTTGATCACCCATTTGACATTTCCATCCCTGGTACCAACATTTCCCCTCGGATAACAAACTGCCCCCTTAATCATGGTTAGATGTACATATCTATATGCTAGGTACCTTTTGCATCACTATTCCAGTCTTGATTTTGTTAATAGCTAGAAGCACCTGCCATATGAGCAGCTGTTATCCTGGCTAAAACCTGAGGGAACCCATTGGGGTATACCTTTAGTTTGAAATGACTTTCATCTGCAGTTGTGGTAACTTCTCTATAACACCCCACAGAAGGCAGGACAAGTTCTGATTCACAGAGTGTGTTAGTAGTTGGAGGCTACCAGCTTTGCAAATTGAGATTGGCACCATTGTCAAGTATACAGGGTGTGCCAAGTACCAGCAAGACAAATAGTCCTATAAAAAAAAGCAGAAGGCTGGAAGTCAAGAGTGCCTTGTATCTTTTCACCTGAAGTAGGAAATCTAGAAGTCAAACAGACACATGGTGTCTTCAGTCTTCTGCTTCACCCCTAGACACATGGCTCTATAAGTGCATCTGAGCAATGTGCTTGCTTAGGAGTAAAGACACAATAATAGCTTCAAGGCTGGTATTTATAAGCGTGGAAGATATTGCCTCTGTCTTGGTGACATTGTTGAGGCACATTCCAATATATATAATATGTTTAGTATATGTGTGTGTAACTTTACCTAATATATAATATATTTAAATTATATTATACATATTATATAATATGTAAATTACATTACATAATAAATACATTAGGTAAAGATATATATGTATATATGTGCACATACATAGAAAGAGAAGCAGAGAGAAAGAGAGAAAGCACGGAGACAGAGACAGAAACAGAGAAAGTCATAGAGAAGAGAGAGTACATGTGACTGAGTACTTTAAAGACAATAGGATCAGAACACTATATAAACAGAATTTATTATAATTGGAACTCTTGCCCAATGTAATTGGAAAAATAAAATAAATTACAAACATAAAAACTCAATAAATAGCACTGTGCAAAACTTACTTGGTAAATACAAAATACATTCATTTAAAAATTATTTTGCATTTTATGTAATGTGTCAATATTTTGTAAACATCATCTAGAACTATTTGTGTTATTGAATAGCCTTCACATATATCTAAGGGTACAATTTGGTAATAGTGTTGCATTAATTTCTTATTGCTGCTATGGTGAATTGCATTCATATTAATTTGTGATCTTTTATGACAACAAAGCTAGCTTGCTACTTCAGTCTCAGCACACCTGTCTGTGTATCTGTAGTTCTGTGTAAGAATGTCATTCGAATTGACAACTTTTCTAGAAGCATTAACATTTATCTCAAAGTATAGGCCTATCCATTAAAGATAGACACTCAAATTTGAAAGCTATGGGACAATATTGTTGCATATGAAGATTTAAAGAGAATCTATACCCTTTAATTGGGAAAGCACTCCAATGTACAAATTGGCCTTAGAAGATGAATCTCCTAGCCAGGGGGGCTGTTTCTGGCCCACATAACCTTGTTCACCAGTCTTTGCATGCCTCTCATTTTTAATCTCAGATTTGCTTTTCAGCCCATGCATAAAAGAATACTCAGTTTCTCTACTCTGGGAAAGATGGAAAGAATATATGATAAAATTAATTCAAATGAATTATTTTCTAGAAAAGATGAATGTGATAATTATTACATTTTATATAGACCCCACCAAACAAAGGGAAATTGGGAAGCAGACAATATGTATGTTTTCTGAAAATTTACACATGAAAAGAAAATGTACAAAAAAAACACTGTTTGACAATGCAAACTGAAAAAATATTAAATTCGTGTATTTGATGTGAAATCTGACATGGGAAATCCTTACATTTTTCTTAATATTATATTGGTATTCATATATAATATATTCCTCCTAAGAGCAATATCTCTATTAAAACCTAAATGAGTTTTAATTCATATGAAAATTTGTCACTCTATCCTACTCTAGAAAAAATATATTCTGATAAAAATTGAGATGTAGTATGAATAAATTAATAAAATATATTAAATAAAAAGAAAAAATATTTTCCTCTTTGAAATATTTTTCTTTTCTCTAAAGCTATGGTTTCTCATTATATGATACAATGTAGATAAATAAATGTAAAATTATATTTGCACCATAATTTTGATATATTTAATTATGTTTTGTCCTGAGAACACAACTTTATTAAATTTTAACAAAAATGTGAGTTGGCTTATAAAGTTAATCCAGGACCACCAAGGCTACACAGAGGAACCTTGTCTCAAAAAAAAACCCCAATAGATAAATGAATAAATAAATATAAGTACATTTTAAAAACCAAAACTTCCAAGATTTCCAAACCAAAGCAGTATTAGAAAATTGGAGGCAAAAAGAAAAAAAAAAAAAAAAGGAAAAGGAAAAAAAAAAGAAAATTGAAGGCCAATATCTCTTAAGAATATAGACTCAAAAATTCTTAACTATTGATGAATAACATATTAAAAACATTTCACAATGACTGAGTGGGATTTACCAACAGGATGCAAGGATCTGCTAACATCCAATTTTACACATGTGCTCATGAAATGGAAAAAGAGAGTAGACAGTATAAATAGATTAACAGAATCTGTACAACATTTAAAAGGAAAGTATGAGACCAATAAAAAGAAGTAATGGTGAGTGAATAAATAACAAATTGGACATACAAATGCCACAATGCCAGCCACTTCTTTGTAAATATTAACATCTCCAAAATAAAAAGAAACTTCCCAAAGACTCCAAGAAAAATGTCCTAGAACCAATATATAGATTCAGTATCAAAGAAGAATATGAAACCAATGTTTATATTATTTTAGGCGTTGAACTATGGTACTAGCATATGTTTTTCAAGTGCTCTGCCACCTGATCTACATATCAAACCTGGAATTTCATCTCAATTACTTGGTGTATCTTTGTACATTCCAAGAAATTTCTTAAAGCAAAGCAAAACAGAGAGACACATATTGATATAAACCATCCATTATCCAGATTCTATTTCTGTACTAACATTGTCATGATTATACAGATGTGCTGTTTTTAGAAGACAAATTACAGTAGATAGATATGCTCTGTTTGAATAAGTCAAATCATTTTGTTATTAAAGTATTGCATTTTATGTGCCTTTTATTAATGACAATGTGAAGAACAGTCCACTAACTAAACTGATATAAGACCGTATCTGCAAGTCATTTAAGCGTGCAGTACTTAATGGGAAATCTACACCATCAGGATATAAGCTTCTGAATGGTTAATAAAGTATATTAGCAGCATCATGGTGATAGGGCTGCATGTGAGCTTCATTCCCACTGGATGGCAACATTTCCCAAGTAGGAGCTCATCTGAAGTAACCTTTTCTATGTTGACAGCCAGTAGTTTCTCGTTCTTCCCTTTCGCCTTATCTTTTCCAATACCCATTTTCACTGCTGGTCTGCTAAAAACCTGTTGTGCAGAACTTTGGTAACCAACATCTGTCCTCATTGATGCTCCTGTTGCAGACTTTATTCTTTTGTGTGAGCTTTCTTTGTCCTCAGTATAATCAATTTAGAAAGCTATGGAGCAGAATATGCCAGGATATATGAAAGATAGCCCGTACAATGGTAATACTGGTTAAGCTTGAAAAAAATGGGGTGAGATTCAGTCAGATAATCAGTCATCTGTAAAATATGTATATTATAGGAAGGAACAAGACAAATTTAGATATGGCTCTATGGTTAGATTTTATAATCTTTTAACTACCTTAGCTTTTACATTGAGTCAAATTTTTTCTTTTTTATATTTAACTGTTATTAGAATTGTAAAATTATTTATTTGTACTTTTTTAATTTATAGAACATATCAGTAAACTCTTTTTCCAGGAGAAACACCCTATACTTATGAATAATCCACTAAGAGGTTTCCTCATGAAGAGTCACTGTGATTATAATCATAACTGGATTAGGAAATACCTAAAAGGCTAGTGAAGCCTATGAGTGTCTATGGAAGCTTTTGCGGAGATAATTAAATCATGAAGGTTTCCATTTAATGAGTGGTTTGATCCATTAAAGGATTAAAAGTTTTTAAAGATTACTGGGAGTTGGTGGAGGTCTTGGCAATAGAACGCAGTCGAAAGAAACAGGATACAAGAACATGCCTTGTAGTAAACATCTTGTAATAACTTCTTTCAGTTGCATTTAATTTTTGTCATAAGTAGCACAGCCTAAAAAACTTAGGGGATAAAAGGGCTTGCTTGGCTTTCATTTCCAGTTTATGCTCCAACTTTGAGGCCAGGAACACAGGAAGGAATTTTAAACAAATATTGCAGAGGAATGAAGCCTGCAAACTCACTAGGAGGCCCATGCCTACCTAGCTTTTAAAAATAGCCCATGGCTACCTACCTACTGGGCTTTCCTACATCAATTAAAAGTAAAGACAACTGCCCACCATCATGGCCACAGGTCAGTTTAATCCGGGAAATCCCTCAATTGAGACTGTCAAATTAAAATTTAAAACTAAAATAGGACACTTCTTATTAGTGTCTGCTTCCTTTTCACCAGGGTATGAATTATTGTATCACATGCTCCCTTCACTCATGTTACTAGCAGAGATGAAAAAAATATTAGTAATAATTAATAAAAAATTTCATCTTTGTCCTGCTGGGACGTATGGAAGATAGTGAGAGAAGTTTACAGCCTGTTTGTATAAGTTACTTTCTAACTCTCCTACATAGCCTAGTGATATAAAATATTATATATGACGAAGAATCCGTCACCAGTAAATTGGTTCACATGAGAAGGTAACTTTTTGGATATTTTTTTAAAATCTAAATCAAAGTGTTACTGAAACATAGCTCCCTTCTAAGAACTAAACATATGTATGTCTTTATGATTGTACATCTTTGACAAGATCAAGTGTTATTTTTCCTGCTTTGATTGAAAAGTCCTAGACACAAAAGCCCAGGAAACAATCAGCTCTGAGATGGGACGGTGTTCCAAGGGAAGGGTATCCTGAGACACAGTAGACTATGAATCAAACAGCTCTGAGGAGAAACCTCCTCAGCAAAGGCTTTGTAGTTCCCAAGGGAGGTTAGCCTCAGGTGAGACATGGAACGCAGAGCCTCAGCCACTCTCCTTCTTTAGAATCTTCTCTTTGCTTCTTTTCTTCATCGCTTTTTCCAATGAGAGAGTCAAACCAGGCAGTAAATCTCTTAATGGAGATTTATTGGAAGGACAAATTCAGGAAAGCAGGGATGAATGCAAGTATTGTTGCCTCTGCTTCCAGGAGAAGGCAGCAGGGAACTAAACAGGCACAGCCTTTATATATTTCTTAGGGAGTGGAACATTCTATGGCTGAGATTTCCAGAATGGGGATGCTTAAGATTCCCCAGGGATGAGCAGCTCAGGGAGTAGTAAGTTTTGCTGCTCAGGGAGTGGTGTGTTCTCCTGCTCAGGGATTGGTGAGTTTTCAGACTTTTCAGATAAAATTAGCATAATCTGGGAGGAGTCTTATTTAGGGGCTAGAGATCACCTTTGTGACAGTTACAGAGTCTGGAAATACTATAATAATAGTCAGAGAGGTCTAGGGGAGAGAGTGTGGGCTGCTGGAGATTCTCAGGCCAATCAGGGTCTGGACACTTCCTTCATTGGGGATTTACAAAGAATACAAAGTTTATAAAGCCTTTCCCTGCTGTATGAATAGCCAAAGAAGACTGGAGAGATGCTGATGATGATGCAATGTTTTGGACAGCTCCGGTGATGACAGTAGGCTCAGGCAGGAAAGGTCACCGTGACTCTGAGGAGGCATTACTGCTGTAACAGGAACTGCCATTTTGACTGCTCCTGGGGCAGGAAGGAAGGCTCTGATGCCTCAGGTGACTCATTGCTTAGAGATTTTTTTGAGTGCTGCTCAGGGACTACACTGACAGCTCCTGCATGAGGGTTGAAAGGGCAGTGGCAATGGCAGCACCAGCTTCTTTGATTGCACTGCTTAGGGAGTGCAGAAGGCCATTCCTAGGGCAAAGGAATAGTAAAATAAATTGTCCTCCACCACACTGAAGACTGCCTCACTTGCTGAATCAGGATGCTTGTTTTACAGCTGAACCTTAGCAAGGGAGTAGTGCGTGCAATAGACTCCAACCTGAGTTAATTTCTCCGGAAGCCTCCATGATCACATGAGCTCCTTGCAGAGCTTTCCTGCTAAGACTATTTGGCCACTACCTCCTTTTACCTGTGTATAGCAAATGCAGTGAGTATTCTTACTACTGTCATGTCTTTAAACAAGCACTTAGTTAACACCTCCTAGCTTCAGTTCCACTAAGTCTGAATTTTCTTCTATTTTTATTTTTAATTGTTTCTTTATTAATAAGTGTTAACGAAAATAGAATTATATCAAGTTCCTCCTCCCTCTAAACTGTTTCAAGTACTCTTTTTATAATTTTTGCATATTTCTCCAATGTTGTCAAGTGGACAGCCTTTTTGTCCTTGATTATTATTGTGACATGTATGCATATGTTTTTCATTCATTTATGTGTATCCGTAAACACACACACATTTCAGAAACATGGCTTTTCTGTCAAGAGATCACATCCAAATATCATCTAGGCCTGTGTGATCTGACTGAAACGGCACACTTTAATCACTCTGGCTGGAAAGCCTCATCCTTAGTAGACACTTTTAATCTTAAACAGTAAAGGTAAAGTTAGTTTGTAAAAGGAAGCTCCCATGTTTGAAAGTGATGTCTAATTGACAGGCAGACAAAGAAACAAATATGAGAAAGATTTGACTGAATGAGTAAGATATAGGATATACCCAACTCTCATGAGGACAGGAAATAAGGGTAGTTAAAGAGTGCAGGGAGAGGCAGTTGAATTAAATCGGTTAAGTCAATTGGAGGTCAGTGATAAGTCAATGAAGTGGAGTTGAGGTCATTCTGCAGATCATAACAGTTGAGGTCATGAAGTTCCATCAGGATAGCAGAAGTATTTGAAGCCAAAGAATAAGAAAGATCCAGAAAGTTAGAACAAATTTCCAGAGTTAGTTTGAGGCCAAGCAGAACAATTCAGTCAAAAGCAGTTTGAATTAGTCAGCTTAGAGAAGAGTTCGATCCAGAGCAGCTGAGTTGAACCAGCCAGCCAGCATTCAGAAAGAGCTAGAGTGAGCTTATTCAGCTCCAGATGACAATTGCATCATGCAAATAAAAGATACAATTACACACACACAAACACACACACACACAAGCATACATACACACTCACACACCGCCACCAGCACCACCACCATGATGTATTGGAAACCAACAACAGGAATCATCTCAGGAAGATCTCTTCTTTCAATATTCAGTAGTTACCTACATTTCTTTGTCTAAGTGTGAGGCTCCACACACTTCCTACTTCCATTGATATTGCCATTGTTCCAGTCTTGTTTATTCAGTCAATTCTAAAAGAGACCGTTTCTTATACTTTTCGGCCTTCTGGCTCCTGATAATATTCCCATCCCCTCTCCTGAGATGTTTCCTTAACCATAGATGTAGGAGCTGTGATACTGGTCTAAACTCATCATGGTCTGTTAATCTCTGAATTCTATTCAGTTGTGATTTCATGTGATGATCTTCATTATTGTAAAGAGAGACTTTTTGATGAGGGATGAGCACTACAGAATATTCTTCAATAGATAAATACTAATGAAATTTGGCATATATACACAAGGGAACACTATTCAGCCTAGAAACAAATGAAATTTGAAATATATGGATGAGTCTTGAAAAGATTATATTAAGTAGGGTAATCCTAATGCAGAAAAATAAATGCACCATGCTTTCTCTCATCATAAGGTTCATATTGGTAGCACAGTTGAATATTATAGTTCTTCTATTGGTCATTTCTTTTGACATATATCTAAAAAGAAATTTACATTTCACATATTCCATGAGCTAACTAACTTTAAACATTTTAAGCATATAAAGTTCTGGGCTAGAAAAAATATTGATTATGTAGTTTGTGAAAAATGTTTTTGGGCTTATTAGCCACAGTGAGAGTCTTACTTGTGAGTTTAGAAAATAGATTTAAACAGGCATCTGTGCCCTATGATGAAATCTTACCTTTCATCCAATTGTGTCTTTCTTTTTGTTTTGTGGTTTTTAATATATATATTATTAATTTATTCATATTACATCTCAATTGTTATCACATCCCTTCATTCCTCCCATTACTATCTCTCTCCCACTTTCCCCCTTATTCTTTTCCCCTATAACTGTGACTGAGGGGGACCTCCTCCCCCTGTATATGCTCATAAGGTATCAAGTCTCTTCTTCGTAGTCTGCTATCCTTCCTCTGAGTGCCACCAGGCTTCCCCACCCAGGGGACATGGTCAAATATAGGGCAGCAGAGTTTGTGTGAAAGTCAGACCCCACTCTCCACTCAACTATGGAGAATGTCTTGTCCATTGGCTAGATCTGAGGAGGGGTTTGAAGTTTACTGCATGTATTGTCTTTGGCTGGTGCCATAGTTTTAGCAGGAACCCTGGGACCAGATCTACCTGTCATATGTTCTTCTTGTAGGTTTCTAGGACCTTCTGGATCCTTCTAATGCCCTGTTCTCTCATTCTTATCTCATCTAGATTCACAATAGGATGTCCTCCCCTCTGTCCCACTCTCCTAGTAAGTGAAGACTTTCATGGGACATGTCCCTTGGGCTAGTGTCCAGACATAAGTGAGTATATACCATTTCAGTCTTTCTGCTTCTAGGTTAGCTCACTCAGTATGACCATTTCTAGTGCAATCCATTTGTCCACAAATTTTGGGAATTCCTTGTTTTTAATAGCTGAGTAGTATTCCATAGTGTAAATGTACCACAGTTTCTTTATCCATTCATCAACTGAGGGACACTTAGGCTGTTTCCATATTCTGGCTATTATGAGTAAGGCTGCTATGAACATGGTTGAGCATATGTCCTTGTTGTGTGCTGGAGCAACTTCTGGGTATATTCCAAGGAGTGGAATAGCTGGGTCTTGAAGAAGACTTATCCCCTTTTTTCTGATAAAGCACCAGATAGATTTCCAAAGTGGCTGTACTAGTTTGCATTCCCACCAGCAATGAAAGAGTGTTCCTCTTTCTCCACATCCTCACCAGCATGTGGTGTCACTTAATTTTTGATCTTGGCCATTCTGATGGATGTAAGGTGAAATCTCAGAGTTGTTTTGATTTGCGTTTCCCTTTTGACTAAGGATGTTGAGGATTTCTTTAAGTGTTTCTCATCCATTTGACATCCTCTGTTGAGAATTCCGTTTAGTTTTGAGCCCCATTTCTCAATTGGGTTATTTGGTTTGGTGGTGTTTAATTTCTTGAGTTCTTTATATATTTTGCATGCTAGGCCTTTGTCAGTTGTAGGGTTGGTGAACATCTTTTCCCCGTCTGTAGGATGTCACTTTGTTCTGTTGAATCTATTCCCAGACTACCTCCACCCAACTCTGGAAGCTACCTCCCCAAAACAATTCTGTCTTTTAAGACTCATGAAAACATTATTCCAATAACTGCCTTCCATTGTGCTATCCATGGTGCTGATGTTAGCCTACTGAGAAGGTGCTTATGATAAGTAAATCTCATGAATGTTTTACCTGAACACTTACTGTTCTTTCACAAGTTTTTATCTGTCTAGAGCTCAATAACATGAATTTTTCTCAAGAGTTCTATATCTTTAAACACTAGAAAGACCCAAGCTATAACTTGCAGAAAAACTGTTGTTCTTGCATAGCTTTTTCTTTGTTTCATCATTTGCAATACTTACAGATGGTAGTGCTGTCTCTGTTATTTTGTGTCTATTATTTCAGTATATATAAGCTTTTGTGTATCCACCACAGTGTGTGTAGCACACAGCCTTTTACAACAGTCACCCCCAACTCAGATATAGAGTTCTTTGATCACTTGATTAGTAAATATGAAAAGCATACTTAAATTAATCTCATCCAACATTCTGAAAGTAAATGAACTAAGAACAAAATAAGAGTGTGAAGAAGATTCCTGACATCACACTAAAATGCTTACCTACTTTTCTTTTCTCAATTTTTATTTATTCATTTATTCTTACAGTATAAATCTTATCTTCTGATTTCTTTTTCAGGGATTGAATTCAGGGCCTCACACATGCTACGTAAAAACTTTACATCTAATAACATTGCCAATCCTTTGTTTAGTTTATGTTTTAGACAATGTTTCACCAAATTTCCTTGACTGGCTTTGAATTTGGTCTGCAGTTGCAGCAGGATTTGAACCTTGGGACTTTTTCCTAAATTCTGTAATATCTTTTTCATAGCTCTGTGCCACCAAATCTATCTTTTGATTTCTTGATTTAGTGATCAACTAATTTTCACATTGAAAAAGTGATGATTTAAACTAAGAATATAAACCATCATATATGTTGGCTTTTGAACTATTTTCTCAGCTTCCCAAGGCACATTTTCATGACTATTTTGTCATACTGGAAAGTGAAAAGTACTTTTATGTCTGCTTTCTCATGTTCTTTTAAAAATCTGATTCCTTTTCTGTTTTGAAATTTTATTTATTCAGGTTATATTCCAATCATAGCCCCTCCCTACTCTCCTCCTGCTCCCTACCTCTCTCCATCCCCCTATCCTTCTTCCCCTACTCATCAGAAAAGGAGAGGCCTCCCAGCCCACCCTAGCTCATCAAGTTGCTTCAGGCACATTCTCTTCCCCTCTGTGGCAGTGGGGAAGCAGTCTTGCCAGGGGCAGTGATCAAAAAGCAGGCAACAGAGTCTATGTCATACCCAGCCCCCACTCTCCTTAGTAAAGTACATGAAGACAAATCTTCCCAGGGTCTACAAATGCGTAGATGGCCTGTGTTCATTCCATGCATTCTGGTTAATGTTTCAGTCTCAGCAAGCCCTGCTGGTCCCTGGTTTATTTTTACTGTCAATTTCATTGTTGGTAGAAAGTTTGTGGCAAAGAGGAAGCAGATGAGGAGAATTCTTCCTTTTTCTTTGCCAAGGATGCCTCATGGTCTTCCTCTAGTAAACCATATTTTGTTTCAATTTCTCATTGTTCCAGAATCAGAATGACTGTCCTCCTCAGTATAGACTGACTTTAGTTTACAAGAAGCTGAGTATTACCTTTATGGTTGGTATTTTTTTTTGTTTTGCCTCTACTTTGCCTACAGAATGTCATACTCTGCTTTCCACATAGTCCATTCCTTTGATGAAGCTCAAATGGGATTTAAAATTGGTTGTTACACTTTTTCCATTTCTAGCGTCATTTCAGTTTTAGTTTCCAGCAATTTGTATCTTTTACGAATTGTATTTTCAAGTCTTATAGTAACTATTTTGCTACATTTAGCTCATGTTTGTGTTGTCATAGGAAACACTGTGTCCTCTTTGACCTGTTTAACACATTTGTGATTATTCTTTTGAAATATTTGTCTTGAAGTCTTTCTAAATTATTCTATTTTGTGTCTTATTTAAGTTTTTTATTGCTGTCAAGAAACGCTGTGGTCATGACAACCCTTATAAATAAAATGTTTACTCGGGACTGGCTTACAGTTTCAGAGGTTTAGTGCATTATCATCATGGCAGGACATGACTGTGTGTAAGCAAACACAGTACTGGAGAAATGGCTGAGAGTTCTACATCTTGATCCACAGGCAGCAGTAAGTATCACACTGAGCTTATCTTGACCATATACAACTTCAAAGCCTGCTCCACAGTAAAACAGTTCTTTCAACAAGGCCACATCTACCCAAAAGGGCCACATTGCCTAATAGTGCGGCTCCCTATGGCCAACTATTCAAACACACTAGTCTATAACATTCATTCACATTTAAATCACCAGATTTTATTTTTGTTTTATTTAATATTACTGCATTTATCTAATGACACTTGTTCATTCTCAGTTTGTTTGTTGGTTGAAATTTTCTTTTTATATTTTTTTCAAGTTCAAGTCTCATTTTTTTCTTTCAGTACTAAGTCATAGTAAGCATAAGGTATTTTTTCTGTATAATATTGGTACTTGCGGCCAGAGAGCTTGTTGGTTCTGACCTCCTACCGTGGTTTTCTGCTGGGTCTGAGAGCCTTAAAATTTCCTGAGCCTGTGCGTCTTTTCCAGGGTCAGATCCAGGGTTCAACTCGAGTCTGGAGCTTCGGATACTTCCAAACTCCTGTAGGACTTATCCTGGTCCTGACCGGACTTAAACCTGAGTTCACAATTTCTTTTAAGGAAAAATGGCAAATTACAGTTAAATTTTAAACAAAAGGGTATGAAAGTGGTGGTAAAAAGGCTTAAGCTGTAATATGACCAGACCTATGGTGGTGTTGGGGTTGAGACTAATGCAAGGGAGTAATTACTGGAAGCCAGATGAGAGCCCAGTATTTTTCACAACCTCACTAAAATATATGATGAGAGAGTAGTAGAGTGTAGGTGATATAAAAGAAGAGGAAGGGTAGCGTGGACTGGAAACGACGACGAGAGCATGAAGGGAGTGAGTGGAGTGGGAGGAATAGTAGCAGGTGGGTTGAACAAAACTAAGGGTCCATAAAAGCCTTACGGAAAGTAATTTCTTATTATTTCAAAGTACAACTTTAAAATATTCTAATAAAGTTACCATGGATATGTAGATTGTGCTGCTTGTATTTGTCAGGGTTATCTAGAGAAAGAAAACTGGTAGAAAAGCACAATTAGATTTAGTAGAGTGGCTTAGAGGTTATGGCACAAGTATTCCAACAGTGGCTGGCTCATGATGCAAAGTCTAAGAACCCAGTAGCTGTTCAGTCCGTAAGGCTGTATATCTCATATACTTTTTCAGTACGCATTAGAATTCTGAAATAGCTCTAATATCTGTAAAGGAATGGACTTGTCAGAGTTAGGGCAAGAATGCAAAAAAAAATGCTAGATTTTTTTTCTAAATATTTATGTATAACATTGACTTAGGCAATGTCTATATTGTGAAAGAGAACACTTTTTGGTGGATATGAGTCAACACAGATGTAAATGCTCAAAGTATTAGAAATAAGGGACTGAGTACCAGCTTTCTTATTCCATGGTCTTTATACATACTACCACCAGAAGGCTATGGATAGATATAAGGTAGATTTCCCAACCTTTATAAATGCTGATTAAATGTGGATCTTCAGGGCTTAAAAGATTGGATTAAAAGTAGGTCTTCCCATTGAAAATTATTTAATTAAAAAAATCTTACAGATGTATTCAGTTGCTAAGATTTTAGTTAAATACAGATATAATAAAGTTTATCATCAATATCTATCACAATGCTGATTCCATAAGACAAGAGTTATTCAATAAAAGTTTCATTAAACAACATGTGTTATGATCTTATGTATGCTGGATTGAATAAAGGAGGCTCCTGAGAGTTCCAAAATAGCATAAACTATTACCAATATTCTTAGATATGCATCATAACAACAGAGTAAGATTTTGCTGTTGGAGATAATACACACATTGGTTCCAGAACATAAAACAATAACTCTCAATCCAGCATGGAAACTGCCTTCTTCCATAGTACTAGAAGGTGCAATACAAATTGCTATGGGAGAAAAGACTTCAACAGTCTTATATAGAATGTAGCCTACCTTTCAGAATATGCACCAGCTAAACACTGGTGGCTTAAATATAATGGGGTAACTAACAGCTTTCTGGTTTTTTTTTTTTCTGAGGCTTGCTTTCCAGGTAGAAGCATCTGTACTGGGGCTATAATCCTGCTTAGAAACAAGGATTTTCAGTTTATAGACCAGGGGGTAAAAGCTGCCATTATTATTTCAATAAATTGTCACATTGCAAGGTTTTCTTCTAAATATTTATGTATAATATTAACCTAGGCAATGTCTAAATTGTGACAGAGAAGACTTGTGGAGGATCTCAGTCAACACAGACGCATAGATGCTCAAAGTACTAGAAAAAAGGTTCTGAGTACTAGCCTCAAATGAGATATCCTGAAAATTCTACTCCCTCTATCTTTCATAAAGCAACACACTGGAAGGGCAATGGTGAGGCACGCTTTTTATCCCAGCACTTGGGAGGCAGAGGCAGACAGATCTCTGCGAATTCAAAGCCAGCCTGGTCTACAAAATGAGTCCTGGACATGCAAGGCTACACAGAGAAACCCTGTCTCAAAAAATAAAAACAAACAAACAAATTACACTGAAAAAAAGACAGAAGGATATTAGACCCAGAAGATGAGAAGAAATAACATGAAATGCCATTTTCTGGAAATGATTATGCTATTGCACTCATGCTCTTGCAATACTGAGACTCTAGGTAAGAGAAATATAGGAGATGGGGAAATGGAAGGATCCAGAGGGTCCTAGAAGCCTACAAGAAGAGCATCATTATGGGTGGATCAGGGCCCGGGATGGGGGGTGTCTGCTCATACTATTGCACTAACCAAGGACAATACAAGTAGTAAACATCGAACCTCTACTCTGATCTACCCAATGGTCAGGACATTCTCCACAGTTATGTGGAGAGTGGGGACTGACTTTGTCATGAACTCTGGTGCTCCATATTTGACCACCTCCCCTTGTTGGGGAGGCCTGGTGGCACTCAAAGAAAGAATAAGCAGGCTACCAAGATGAGACTTGATAGCCTATGACCATATAGTGGGGGAGGAGGTCCCCTTTGGTCTTAGACCAAGGGGAGAGGAATAGGGTGAAAGCAGTAGGGAGGGAGGGATGGCAGGATACAAATGATGGGATAACAATTGAGTTGTAACCTGAATAAATTAATAAATTAAAATTAAAAAATAGCTGTGGCTATAGAGACAAGACCTACAAAACATGAAGCCAGCCAACATCCAAACATATACTAGAGAGACCACATACTGGCCACAGTTTTATCTGATGACCAATAGGCAGCTAGTAACTACTGGAGAAAGAAAAAGTCATTTTGGTAAGTGTGTCTCGTTTTATATACTCCAATTGATAACCCTACAAACATGCACAGATGAACAGCAATAATTGGACTAAATGAATCTGAAAGAGAGACAGGAAGAAAGAAAGAAGAAAGAGAGAGATAACATAAAGTTAGGATGGAATAGGAACACGATGGGGTAGGCTATGGGGAGAGTTCGAAGGATGAAAGAGGGCGTAAATATAATATTGCATTGTGTAATGTATAAAATTCTGAAAATTTTAAAAATAATAAAAATATTTCTTGTATTGGAAAAGTCAGTGACTCATTGTTCTTATGGAGAATGATTGGCTGTTAGGAGTAGGAGCAGAGTCATTCTCTCAAATGATGTACCCTGGATTCCTCTAGACTTCAGTGGAGAGTTCTACACACATGCTCATGTGAAATGTTATCTTTTTAATTAGTTTGTTACAAAATAAAATCTAAGCAGAAAGATGTGACAGTATGATGAGGATTGAGAGCTGGGCAGGTGAGGTTTAGCTGGAGTAGAAGGATAACGGCTGAAAGGGGACTGGTGTGATCAGATTGTATTATATACGTACATGAACATTTCAAAGAGTAGTAAAATGTATTGGAAATGATCAGGCCAAGTTGGCAAGGTATTCCCAATGTGGACATGAGAAAATTCATTATGAAGACCACAGCAAACTTCAAATTACCAGAATCAAAGCAGCAACTTGTTGCTGAAAGTTCCTTGCTCCTTGTACGAATGCCAATCATCTTGCATTGTGGTGTTCATTACCATAAATACAATGTAAAATATCACTGTAAATAGTCTTCCTGTTTTCTTTAGTTATCAACTCTAAATTAAGACAATAATATATTTGTATCCTGTCTTAATTCCATTTTCCTTTGTTGTGATAAACACCATGTTAAGGGAAGAAAAGGCTTATTTCAGCTCATAGTTGTTGTCCATCAGGAAGGGAAGTCAGGGCAGGAATCTGGAAACAGAAGCTGATAGAAGCCATGAGGGAACACTGCTTACTGGATTTCTCCTCATGGCTGCTTAGCCTGCCCTCTCATAGGACCTATCCCAATAATTGCATTATCTACGATTAGCTGGAACTTCCAACCTCAAACATCAAGCAGGTAAGTGCACCACAATAATCTAGTGCTCCTTCTTCCAAAATAACACTAGTCGTGTCAAGTTGATAGGTGACTAACTTCCTAGTACTAGGCATGATTTTCCTTCCATTGAGGGTCCTCAGTCCAATTAGAGAGCTGTTAGATACTACTAGCTTATGAATACCATTGTGTTACAGCCTTAGGAACATCTTGCATGAGGATTGTTTCTGTGGTTCATAGGCTTCATAGTTTGGTAAGACTATTGATTACCTCACTCCTGTTCATCTTGAATAGTACCTTCTGCTACTGTAGAACCCAAATCACATGAAGGAGTCTTTCATGATCAGTTGTGCTCAAATAATCTATGAGCACGTGTCCTACATGTGTGCTGTTTTCAAAATAAAACTTAATGTTTATCCTTTGAGAGACTACAGTGGATATTAGAACAGAACCTATGACCATTTTCTACTATACCAGCATAATTTCTAGCTACATTGTAACATTTGTCATTATACTCACAGAGAAGCACAGTTCTCACACTTTATTAAAGAAGTTTATTTTTTTACCACAAATGAAGACCATTGTGGAAATCTGTAACTAAATATAAATCAGAGATCAATTGATCATGGTATGTCCAGTTCCAATGGATTGGCCTATAATATAGATGGCTAAAGCCTAGGGAACATGGGAGTAAGATCGGTTTGAAAGATAGTTAAAAGCAAGAATAACAGAAAGTCATATATATCAGAACATCAAAATACTATATTTACACTCGTGAGCTCTGAAGTCAGAGAGAATACCTTGGCTTATGCTTCTCAACTACTCATTGTTTGTAATCTGATAATTTCAATATCTAAGCATGATATTTATTGTGTGTCTGCTGAAAAATTATTACAAGAAAACACTCCTCCTCTATACATTTATTTATTTTTAGATTCTATTTTTTTATTTATTTTCAGTTTCGTGGTGTCTCATTTATTAATTGTTAATCCTGAGCTATTTGTGTTCTTTTCAAGAAGTTGTCTCCTGAGCCAATGAACTCAAGGCTCTTCCACACTTTTTCTTCTAACAGATTTAGTGTGTCTGGTTTTACATTGAGATTTTTAAAACACTTGGACTTTAGTATTGTGCAGGGTAATAAATAAGGGTTTATTTGCATTTTTCTACAAGGAGAGATCCGCTTAAACCAACACCATTTATTGAAGCTGCTGTCATTTTGCCATGATACGGTTTTGGTATCTTTGTCAAAAATCAAGTGTCCATAGGTGTGTGGGTTTATTTCTGTATATTTGATTTAATTCCATTGATCCACCAGTCTGTTCTAATGCTAGTACCATGCCATTTTTGTTACTGTTGCTATACAGTACAGCTTGATATCAGTGATGGTGATATTTCCAGAAAATATTTTATTGTATAGGATTGTCTTAGCTACTCAGAGTTTTTTGTTTTTCCAAATGAAGCTGAGAATTGTTATTCCAAAGTGTATAAAGAATTGTGTTGGTATTTTGAAGTAAACTGCATTGAATCTGTAGATTGCTTTTGTTAAGTTGGCCATTTTTTCTTTGTTAATTCTACCGATTCATGAGCATAGGAGATCTCTCCACCTTCTGATATCTTCTTCAGTTTCTTTCTTCAGAGACTTGGTGTTTTTAGCATACCAGTCTTGCACTTGCTCAGTTAGAGTTCCTTCAAGACATTTTATGGCTTTGTGAATATTATGAATGGTGTTGTTTCCCTAATTTCTTTCTCATTCTGTTTGTCTTTTGTATAAAAAAGGGCTACTGATTTTTTTAATTGATTTTGTTTCTAGCCGCTTTTGTGAAGGTATTCATCAGATCTAGGAATTACATGGTAGACTTCTTTGGATCATTTGCATATGCTATCATATCATCTGAAAATATTGATACTTTGACTTCTTCCGTTCCAATTGGTATCCCTTTAACCTTACTGCTTTATCTAGGACTTCAAGTTCTATATTGAAGACATATGAAGAATGTGGACAGCCTTGTCATGTCCATGATTTCAGCGGAACTGATTTAAGTTTCTCGACATTTAGTTTGGTGTTAGCTATAGGCTTGCTTTATATTGCCTTTACTATGATTCAGTAAGTGCCTTGTATCCCTGATCTTTCCAAGACTTTTAACATGAATGGACATTTGATTTTGTCAAATGATTTTTCAGCGTCTAAGAAGATGATCATGTGTTTTTATTTTTCTTTCACTTTGTTTATATGATGGATTATATTGATGTATTTCTGATGGATTTCCATATATTGAACCACTGCTGTATGCTTGGATGAAGCCTACGTGGTAATGGTAAGTGAAATTTATGATGTGTTATTGGAGTCTGTTTGCAAGTATTTTATTGAGTATATTTCCATCAATGCTCATAAAGGAAATTGGTCTGAAATTCTCTTTCTTTGTTCGGTCTTTGTGTGGTTTAGGTATCAAGGTGACTGTGGCCTCATAGAATGAGTTTGGTAATGTTCCTTTTGTTTCTATTTTTGTGGGATAGTTTGAAGAGAATTGTTATTAGCTCTTTTTTGGAGGACTGGTAGAATTGTTCCCTGAATTCATCTAGCCCCGGGTTTTTTTGTTTATTTGTTTGATTGGGAGGCTTTTGATGTCTACTTCTATTTTCTTGGAAAAATATAGGACAACTTAATATGTTTATGTGATCTTGATTCAATTTTAATAAGTCTGTAGCTTTCAAAAATGTTAATCATTTGATCTAGATTTTTTTGGCATATGAGTTTTTGAAGTAAGACCTAAAGACTAGTTTGTTAGGTCTCTCTTTTCATTTCTGAATATGTTGATTTGAGTTTTCTCTCTCATATCTCTCTCTCTCTCTCTCTCTCTCTCTCTCTCTCTCTCTCTCTCTCTCTCTCTCTCTCTCTGTGTGTGTGTGTGTGTGTGTGTGTGTGTGTGTGTGTGTGTGTGAGTGCTAGTTAGACTAAAGGTTTTTCTATCTTGTTGACTTTTTCTCAAAGAAACAGCTCTTGGTTACATTGATTCTTAGAATAGTTCTCTTTGTTTCTAATTTATTGATATCATCCATGAGTTTAATGATTTTCTGGCATCTACTCCTTTTGGGTGTGTCTGCTACTTTTTGTTTCCATAGATTTCAGGTGTACTATGAAGTGGGCAGGATAGGATATCTCCAATTTGTTTATTAAGGTGCTTAGTGCTATGGACTTTCCTCTTAGCACTGCTTTCAATATCCCATATTTTTTGTTTGTTGTGCCTTCATCTTAATTGAATTCTATTCAGTCCTTTATTTCCTTTTTAAATTTGAGTAAAGAGGTTGTTGAGTAAGGAGTTGTTTAGTTCCATGAGTTTGTAGGCTTTCTGTTGTTCCTCTGTTGAGTTCCAGTTTTAACCCATGGTGGTCTGATAAGATATAAGGGGTTATTTCACCTTTCTTGTGTCTGTTGAGGTTTGCTTTGTGACCAAGTATATGGTTAATTTTAGAAAAGGATCTGGGAGGTGCTGAGAAGACATATTATTTTGTGTTTTTGTTAAATTTTCTGTAGATATCTATTTGGTCAATTTGATTCATGATGTCTATTAGTTTCATTATTTCTCCATTTAGTTTCTGTCTCGATGATCTATGTATTGGTAAGAGTGAGATGTTAAAGTCTCCCATTTATAATGTGTGTGATTCGATGTGTAGCTTATGCTTTAGTAATGTTTCATTTTACAAACGTGGGTGCACCTACATCTGGGGCACAGACGTTCAGGACTGAGATGTCCTCTTGGTGTATTTTTCCTTTGATGAGTATGAAGTCTCTTTTTCCATCTCTTTTGATTAGTTTTGGTTGAAAGTCTATTTTATTAAATACTAGAATGGCTACTCCAGCTTGCTTCTTGGGTCCGTGTGCTTGGAATAGCCTTTCCAGCCCTTTACTCTAGGTAATGTCTATTTTTATTACAGAGGTGTGTTTCTTGTATGCAGCAGAATGATGGGCCTTGCTTTCACATTCATTCTGTTTGCCTGTTTCTTCTTATTGGAGAGATGAGGCCACTGATGTTGAGAGACGTTAATGAACAGTAGTTATTAGTTCCTGTTTTGTTTTCTTTTTTTTGTTGTTGTTGATGGTGGTTGTAGTGTGTGTGTGTGTGTGTGTGTGTGTGTGTGTGTGTGTGTTTCCTTTATGTTGGTTTTTAGGACATTGGGTTATTTGCTTTCTTTGTTTTCCTTGGTGTAGTTAGCTTCCTTGGGTCGGCCTTTTCTTTTGAGAATCTTATGTAGGGATCAATTTGTGACTAGGTACTGTTTAAACTTGACTTTGTAGAGGAATATCTTATTTTATCTATGGTGATTAAAAATGTTTCCAGGTATAGTAATCTGGGTTGGCATCTGTGGTCTCTTAGTGTCATCATGACATCCATCCAGACTGTTCTGGCTTTCATAGTGTCTGTTGGGAAGCCAGTTGTAATTCTGATAAATTGCCTTTATATGTAACTTGTCCTCTTTCTCTTGCAGCTTTTAATATTCTTTCTTTTTTCCATACATTTAGTGTTTTGATTATTGTGTGGCAGGAGGATTTTCTTTTTGAGTCTTTTTGTGTTGGCTTATTGTATGTTTTTGGACATCTTTTTTAGGTTGGGGAATCTTTCTTCTTTGAATTTACTGAAGATGTTTTCCAGGACATGGATCTTGAAGTCTTCTCCTTCTCGTATTCCTACTATTCTTAGGCTTGGTCTCTTATTTCTTGGATTTTTGTGTCAGGAACATGTTAGTTTTAACATTTTCATTGACTGATATATTGACAACTTTAACCATATCTCCTACAGTTGAGATTCTCTCCCCCAACTTTTGTATTCTGTTTGTGTTGATTGTTCTCTTCCTCAAGGATATCCTCAGATTGTGCTTTTCTTAATTCAGTTTTTAGGTCTTGAATAGTTTTATTCATTTCTTCCATTTCTTTTGTTTGAGTTTTCCTATAAATTTTTATTGGATGTATTCAATTCCTTCATCTGTTTGAGAGCATTTTCCTGTATTTCTTTGAGAGATATAGTTTCCTCCTTCTAGGTTCTATCACTTTCATCATCCCAGATTTAAAAGCTTCTTCTTGTGCTTCATGGATGTTAGTATGTCCAGAGCTTGTTGTAATTGGATCACCTAGGTCCATTTGTGTCATGTGGCTCTGAGTTTTGTTGTTTCTGTTTTTGCACTAGTCTCTAGCCATCTGGTTGGCTCTGGTGTTAGCAGGCCTCAAGGTTGCTCCAGTAGAGTTGCTGTGTATGCCCCACATGGGCCAGGCAAGTCAGCAGAGAGTTCCAAACCAAAGACTGTTTGCTATGGCTCCCCGGAGGCACCCTCAGAATGATAGACATTAGATATTGGAGCCTAGACTCATCTCAGTTCTGCTGGGTTTCTTTTCTGTGTCCTAGTTGTCTCCAGCAGGAGGGGAGCGAGAGCTCCAAGACAAAAGCTGCTGGGGTGCCCCTCAGTCCTCCTTGTTATGGTAGATAATGTGGGTTGTGGCTGGATCTTGACTTACCTCTTCCTGGTTCACTTTCTGTGACCTACAAGTAAGCAATAGGAAGAGAGAGATCCAAGCCCAAAGCTGCTCCTGTGTAACATTGGAATTCTAGGGATGGCAGCTAATGTGGGTTGTGGCTCCCAGCCAACTCAGCTCTGCCTCTTTGCTCTCTGTGTCTAAGAAGGGCCAGGCTTGTAAACCCTGTTTAAATATTATATTAAAAATTAAGAGAGAAATAAAATGGCATTTTATTTTTAAAACAGAGGCATATCATTGCATCCCTCCATACATTCACTAAACTTGAGCTATAACAGTGTTTGGCAAAAGTTATTGTTGTTATGTTAGCGGCAACATGCAAATTAAAAAGTGATGTTATTCTCAAAATTTTTAAAATAGTAATGCATTTTTAAAGAATAAGACCTATCAACATCTGATTACCTGGCAATTAACTTGATTTATATTAAATATAATTCAGTCTCTTTTTGCCTAACTAGATCCTGTTGCTAGATTTTATACTTTATATGAAAGAATAAAAAACATTTACATTTTATTCAGTCACAGAACAGGCATGATGAAATGAGAATTCTCAAATAACAAAAATGGTAATAAAAAATGTAATTTACATTCTGCATGGAGAATGAAAACAAAATATTGCTGGTTTCAATGTGATATAGTCTACCTGAAATGACAGGTGTCCACATGGTATTGGAGAGCACAGAAGAAGATCACTTAAATCACCAAGGTGTTCTTAAAAAATACCAAAAGCAGCCATGAGCTGAAAGAAAGGACTATAAAGGTTAAAGAAAAATGTGAAGCCGGCACTTTTGTCAAAGGAAACTGTATGAATAAAAGAACAGAACTGTGAAATAATATATTGTATGAGGCACTTTGTAAGAAATGTGTGCTGTAAAATAGCAAGAAATGAATCTGTGTCTATAAAAGGGGCTCTATTCATTTGAAGTGCTGATGAATCATGCTTATGAATTTAGACTTAATCATTTAGGCAATAGGATGCAATTGAAGAATTGAAAGAGTAGAATAAGTGACCTGGACAAATTCTGACTCAAAAGTAGTTCTCCATAGGAAAGAGAACTGTTTCAGTGTGTGAGCTTAGTCAGTTGTTAGCTATAAATACTTAGAAGTTTTGTTATTCACCAATTCTAGATTTCCTTTTGTTGGAAGACATAAATTTTTAAAACTGATTATATTAGTTTTACTTTCCTAACTAACACACAAATTATTTATTACTTTGAAGAGTAGTAGAGTTTTAGATTTGTACTCTAAACTTCTTAGTCATAAGGAATATGGATTCAACAGGGCACATAAAAATTGTTAAGAGAGCCAGAATTCAGATAAGTGGAAATGGCCAGTCCAAAAATTTCACATGTAAAGGTGTGCTCCTGAGTGATCGGTCAGAACACCATGAGGATATTTTAGATTCAAATTTCATTTTGATTAGGATACTATGAACATCTTCCTTTAAAAAAATGATCCTCAGAGCTGTTCTGGGAGAGGTGGGTCAAGTCCATCATGCTTAAAGAGAAAAGAGAAAATGAAAAGGCTGCTAACATTGGGATAAAAAGAAAAACCAGGCAAGTGGCTCATAAGCAAATATTTCACTTTTTTCCTTTTAGGTGTTTGGGTGCTTTGCTTGAATATGTGTATGTGAACCACATCATGAGTTGGGCTGGTGCCCATGGAGGTGAGAAAAGTGTATCAGATCATCTGAAACTGGAGTTTAGAGTGTAATGTTGTTTCTGAGAACCAAAGCTAGGAATCATGCAAGAGCTGTGAGTGCTCTTAAGTGATGAGGCATATCTCCAGTCCTACATATCTTATCAAACAAAAATATCAGCACTTTACACTAGGGTAGGCAAGTGAAGAAGAATAAAAAGGACATAGGCAGATAGGGAGAACAGTGTCTGGCTTCCTAAAAGGGCCACTTCCTTCTCCCTAGAAAAATAGTGGTGACATGAAAGCTTTTGTTCCAGAGCAAGAATAGGGCAAAATAAAAGGAAAATTGGAAGGACAACAGTGTCCTCTAAAAGGTCTAGTCAAAAGCTTTACCACCCAATCCAGATGTCCCTCCTGATGAAAGAGCCATTAGCTTCTTTTCATAAATCTTTTTTGCTGTTTTCATATTTTTGTCTTTTGTCTTTCTTGTCTTTTGTGTTTTCTGGACAGTCAATTATTTTTCTTTTCCCAGGAACCAATTCAGTTGTCACCTGCCTCCAATTATATGAGGGTTTAGGATATTAATCATTAACTCTGATAATGAAAGTGTTCCTAAGATGTGGTGAAGATGAGAATGGGACGCAAACAAGAGAACATAGACTTGCAGTTCTTTTCTCTGCATTGAAACACTACTAAGATTGAGAAATGGGAAATGAGATTAAGGAGGTAAACAAATGTCACACCTCTGAGAAAACTGAATCTTGAAAGATTCTGGAAGGTTCATCCCAAGATTCATAGAAGGAGTAAAAAAAAATATTTTTTTTTTTAGAACTGTCAAGTTCCTGCAAGCTGTACAGCTACAGCATTAAATTTTCATGAGTATTCACAGATATTGTGGGTAGGCTATTGGATGTGCATCTGTTTTATCACTCATTCATGGTCCTGTAACCAACTCTGCTCCATCCATGCTGTTCTTAGTAATTCTAATCAAAACACACTGATTTACAAACGTGCACGTTGCACCTATCGTTGTTTTGGTTTGTCAGGAGTTTAATTTTCTGAGTGTATATACATGTGTTGTTCCTCTTCCAGGGAAGTCAGCCAAAAGATAGAATAAAAAACTATTTCTTTACCTTAATCATCCCATAGACATTTATAACACTTTATCCTGGTTTCACAGTTGTGCAGAAAGCAAAGATGGTTTTTTTTTTTATCTGAAGTACAATAATATATTGAAGGAAAATATTTACATAATCACTTAAGTGAGAAGGTTCATTCTCTTTGGTGCTTTGTTCTCATCCAAGTCCTCTGAAGCGCAAAACTAATGACTAATAATAATAAGGTCCAGTGGCCTTCCTTTGAGTAGACTGTCTGTTGATATGACTTGCATCCTGTTGAACTAATCAGTTCACCCAGGGAAAGTGTTTTTGTTTGAGGTTTATTCGGACCCCAGTCTTTATCGTGATTACCACTGACATCACACAAGTGGGTATAAATTAATTTTCATAAGGACAAATTACAATACCATTAAGTATTCAATACCATTGAATAAGAATAGAATGGTGCTATATAACTAAAACATCACGGGAAAATGACTATAGTACTTTAAGATAAAAAGAGTTACACAATTTTTAAACATCATATGTGGTGCTACCCACATATCTGAAGAAATTTTGTTCATTGTTTATCATTAGTTCTATATTTACTACAACACTCTAAATTGTAAGTTTTATTTACTATAAATATGGTTACTACTGTCTAGAGTAAAACCATGTGATATGCTTTACAATCTTGTAGATCACTGATATGTTTTATATCAAACTTAGCAAACATAAACTCAGTAAACACATGCTACTGATCTTTTATTTTATTGACTAAAAGGGCATTAAGTGTTCTTGGAAAGGGAGATCATAGTGGGCAAACTGATAAAGATGTTTCTATCAAATGTTACCAAGCCTGACAACTTCAATTTAATCTCTTGTCCCATATGGTATAAGGAGAAAATTAACTACACTAAGTTGTGTTCTGACCCCCAGACACAATACAAACATGGATAATTAAACAAAAATCAAATACTTAAATAGAAATGTATTTTGCACCGTGTCTATACCACACTAATAAATAAACAATAAGTGCTTACTAATAAAGCAAATATTAGTAAGATAGAAATGGGAGCCACTTTCATAGCAACATTCCCATTCTAAACAATAGAATAAGCTATTGAAATTTGATAAATATTGTACAGAAAACTGTTATTTGACATTTTAAAACTTGTGATTTAAGTGTATATCCTATCTACTTATATAATGTTTCCTATGGAATGTTGCCAAAATGCCCCTGACTGTGTAAAGAGGACTCTAATCCCTTTTGCAAGATGTATTATGTTGTCATTGCATTTGTCTCCTCTAAATAAGGTGTGGTTTTTCCTAGTAAATGGAGAAAATGTTTCTATGTTGCTTGCAGAACGTGAAATAAACATGGATTATTTTCACTTAGTACAACATGAACAAAATAAAAATGTAAGTATTAAAATTACTAATTGGGAAATAATTCATGGGAAATACTAGGTATCCATGGTTAAATAGTTCATTACCTATATCACAAAAATATTATGAACTTTATGCTGACAACAGAATGAGCCCTGAATAAATGAGAGAGAGAGAGAGAGAGAGAGAGAGAGAGAGAGAGAGAGGTGTATGTATGTATGTATGATTATATATTTAATGTTTATACATGTATATATGATTATATAATGATTTTGCATATCTGTGTGTTTATATATATACATATACAGTATGACATGTACACATATAATGATAAAATAAAATAATACAGATCTTTTTAATAATTATTCTTATCTCATCATTGTGACTCTTGTGTCTGGCTTCTGACAGGAATTTCTTATTTAGTGCTACCTCTAATTTCCCCTGAGAAGAGGATGTGAAAGCAAGCACATTTGGGATACTGAATCACAGTCATCTCACTTTCCACTCTTTCGTGTGTGTCCTCTTTTCTGTATGAGAATAGCAGGCGTGATGAGCGTTGTAACTACTAAGGGAAAGCGCACTAACATTCTGTTTAACTGCAGATTCTGGTAAAGCAATTCCCTTAAAGGTTGATGCTGTGTTGAGTCCTGTTTGGTACTTCCATACTTAGAACATGGAGTATCTGTTTCCTAGCAACAGTCCTCAGTTATATGTCACTTGACTAGTCCTCAATTTAATGACCTCCACTGAGGCGTCTGCTTTAGACAATTTGAGACAAGGGTTTGGAATGGGAAGGCATAGTTAATCTTCTCTTGTCATTCTTGGATGCACTTACACAGTAAAAATCACTGTCTTCTGGGTATGCCTGGCTGTATACAACAGATTCAGAGAGAGGACCTAGGGGAATCTGGCTCTTTTCACATCTCACTCTTATTGCCAATTTTGTTTCCGACTTTCTCAACTTTACTTATACTAACAAGCATTTTGTTAATAATACAGCCCAGTTGTCCATAACTTGTTGTTTCTCAGTTGTTACACTCTCAGCCATCCTTGAATCTTGGTAAGAAACATAAGTTTGACCTATTTCTACAAAAATCTACTCCAAAATTTATTTTTATTGTATTATACAGATGATTCTATGAAAAAGGAAAAGTGCTCCTAACCCTTTTTGTAACCCTGGCTTTTCCAGATAAGCTTCTAGAATCCACAGTGCTATGATGGCTGCAGTTCAGGCTGTACAGATACTACCTTGCTTATTTTCTTGAATAACAAGAATTACCCCTTCTTCATTTTTTAAAATTCTTATTTCTCTCAAATTACTTCTGCCTACACAATTTCATCCCTAGAATCTTGCACTTAGTGATGGGACTTTTCTGCATCATTTACAAATAATTAGCCTGAAATGACAAAGCAATGCTGTATACCCACTGGGTTTTATTTTTCAACTACTACAACAAAGTATAATGATTTTTTTTTTTTAGCTCACAACTAGCAAATATTTGTTTCTTGCTTTCTGGAGGATTAGAACTTCAAGAACTGTGAACCAGCATGTTCCAGGCCCTATGATACCTACGTTCTTTACCATCAATCAGCAACTGCTCACATTGCCTTCCATGGGCTTCTTTATAACATCATTAATCTCATTTACAAAACTTTATATACACTAATATCTCCCTATGTAATCAACTAACAAAACTGTTCTGGAATTTCAAACTATGAAGTTTGAAGAGATATAAACTTTAAGTCCATACCACTTACCATTCTACAGTTTTCTCAGACTCATTTGGTTTTAAACATTGTGTGTGTGTGTGTGTGTGTGTGTGTGTGTGTGTGTGTGTGTGTAATGAACAACATATTTCAGAATTCTTAGTTTTTCTTTATTTCTATTTTTTTCAGGTACAAGTCAAATATTTCTGCAATGAAATGAAATAAAAAATAATAAAGGAAGGGCAGAGAATATATCCAATGTATATCATCAGAAAACTGTATTAACATAATTCAAAACTTATGTTTTGTAACCAGAAAGAAAAATATGATATGTGCTTGCTTATATATGGATGTTATATGTTACATACTTGATAATAAAGCTACAATCCATGTGACCACAGATTTTAGGCATAGACTGAGGGACAAGGAAGAATGGCAGAATCTCCTTAGGAAGGGGAAATGGAATAGATAGTTATGAAGGGGCAGGGTAGGAGTACTGCCACAGGACGATCAAAAGGAAGTGGGGGTGATGTAAAGGATACAGGGAAGAGCAGCTTAAACATAATGCTATTTGAAGGGTCATCTGGAAACCTAATACGGTAGAATCTTTGTCTTCCAAAAATAAAAACATGTATGAAACAGATCTAAATGAAATCACCAAATAAAGAGCAATTCATTGCAGCCTCAACTGGACATCTTTTATCACCAAATAGGGTCTAGTACTAGGGATGAGTAACGTTTAATTGAGTTGCTGGCTAGCTCCATAAACTGACAGCTAGGTACCATTGCTGAAGACAATACCTACACAACCAAATGAAAACAGAAAGGTCAAGCTGTGCCTACATAGATTCTTCATACCTATGGATTAGTATTCATATTACTGAAGTTATTCTGCATACTACCAAAAAAAAAGGGTAAACACCAACACAGCTACACACCCTTTGATCAACAATGGTTACCTGCCTGTAAGATACATTAGTGCAGTAGTGACATAAAGCTTTTTTTTTTCCTTTTTGAGTAAACAACCAATATTTGGTTGTATTTAAGGCCTCCTCTATGAAATGGAACCTATCTCCAACAACACTTAGGTGACCAAAACCTAAGAATAGATAGGAAACAGACCCAAAGGAAAAAACAAATATTACTGTTCTGTTATAGGAATATAGATAGCATAAACATAACTCATTGTGATACTATGCTATTTTCATAGATTAATGTCTTGCTCAGCCATCATCAGAGCAGCTTCCTATGGAAGTAGAAGGGAACAAATATAGAGAGCCACAGGTACACTATGTGAAGAGAGTGAGAGACCTTGGAAAACCTAGTCCTACATAGGATGTCTCCATAAAAGTCCTTCCCTCGAGGCTCAGGGAATTATGCAGAAGAAAAGACAGAAAGATTGTAAGAACCAGAGGGGATTTAGTACACTAGAGAAATATGGTCCTCTAAATACAACAGAACGAGCACACATGTGAAGTTATAGAGCCTGTGGCAGCACGCACAAAGCCTGAGCAAGCATGGACCAGACTGGGTCCCAGCACCAAGAGGGGAAGTGAATACAAGCTTTATCCCTAACCCTGGAGCTATCTCCAATTGATAACCACTCACAAATAAAAAATTAGTTTTCTCCAACAGAATCCTACTTGCAACACAAAATGCACTGAGAGGAAGACCCATGCCTAGTGGGATGCTCTGTTTTTCAGTCTCAAAATCAATCCAGCCTTTAATATCTTTTCTGGAAAAGTTATTTTCATTTCTACTTCTGATATATTAAGGTGTAGCAGTCTTTTATGCAACTTATCATTTTTCAAAAAAATAAAGAAAAAGAAAATGCAAGGGGGAAAAGTGGGTAAAACGAGAGTGTGGAGCAGGGACAAGAGAGGGACAAGGGAAAGCACTTAGCTTGAAAGTGTCAGCAGAGGGGATTGTGTGCTGGAACAGCCTGACCTAAGGGGACAAGAGGCTTTTTGGAAGGCAGTGTGGTGAGGATGGTGAGGAAACAGCAGTGTGTGAGAAAAATATTCAGATATTTTAGGGGGCTGGAAAATTGTTTCCATTGGTAAGATTGGTGTGAGGGATTGGCAGTTGTGCCGTCATGTTTTCCCCAGGCCAGATGTCTTGGATATCTCTAATTGGTTGTCCCATTTTCTGAGTTTTTTTTCCCACTCTCTTTTATTTCTGAGGAATATGAACTTAGGCCTAGCAAGACACTGAAGTATGCCATGGATTTGGCCAGATCTGTATATGTGGGGCCTCTCATTCCCTCCTAGAAAAACAGTCCATCTCAAATCCTTGAGATGTTTCTAAGGGCTGATATTGTTGCCTAAGAATTATCAGTTGCATTGTGGAGATTCATTCCTTAACAAACCTGACTAAAGCATTGATAATACAGAGGCGACAGCTTAGAAAGAACAATAGAAAAGAGAATGGGTCTGGCAAGCACAGACACTAGCGTGGTTAACCAAAGAGACCAGTTGAACAATGACCCTTACCTATTTTGTGACTGTTCTCAGTCTATCCGACATTCTAACCTCTTTTACAAGCCCTGAATTGCCTACATAAAAACAACATTCTTTTCTAAGAGCAGTACACAGACCTCCTTGTTGGAGAAAGGTCCAGCCCCCTCCTGTTTTGTACTACCACCTCAGATAGAGATGTTAAGGATTCCCACAGAAGAGAAATAGCCTTTTCTTTGTTGGCAATATCTAGGTCTATGGCTATACCACCAAGAGCTTGGTAATTTTTATCCTGATGCAAAGAGCCCTGTGCTGGCTCCAGCTATTCCTAGGCCTAGTAAGACAGAAAAGGTAATAGCTGTAATAGACTCTCTCATTACCCAGTAACTTACAGATTTTTCTAACTGGTAATAAATATCTTCTTCTGGATGATAGATGATTTTGGGGCACTAACTGTACCAGTATATCAAAATATGAGTATTCATTCACACCTGGGATCAGTCCAGTAGAGCCAGCCCACCAAGCATTCTCTGGGAGAATCAAGTACCCAGACTATAGTGGAGACAAAGCTGTGTTGCATAGATCAGAATAGCTTGAGGGGATTTGGTATCCTATCCAGAAACCACTTCCTGTCTGTCACCAGCTCTAAGATTAGTTTTGGGTACATACCATTGCCATCAGCAGACCATGGTGTAAGTGGATATAGTTTCCCATAATTGCAATTTTTTCATAATAGAGCGGCTTGACATCGAGGCAGAGCCAGCAGGCTTCAGTAAGGTCTAGAGTGGACATGTTTAGAACTTGATAAGCAGTCCCCAAAAGTTCAAGTGGCCCTGAATTGGGGTTTAAGCTCAGGGTCAGGGTGGGGCATGTCCAGCACAGTATGGCTGTCAATCTTTGTTTTAAAGTGCACCTAAGCCAGATCTGGGGTGGGTTCTGGACTAGTTTAACAGTTTTTTATTTGGGCCTCAGGTCTGTGTTTGTCCTGGAGGGATTAATTTCTCACTAGTCAATCACATATTAATCAGGAATCCCAGGGTTACTCCAATGGGGTGCCCAAACCAGCCATGATGTGTGCATAACACCCAAGTTTTTCCAGTGTACCCATTTGTCTTTTTACCTTCCTCAGTAAACCTGATTATAGGAAATGGAACACCTTTGGAATAATTATAATTATGTCTTTTTTTCATCCTTTTTGTACTTCATGATTACAGCGATCAGGTATCTAGGCTAACAAGTGCCTCCCATGAAATGTGAGGGCACAGAAGTAGTCTTTTGGGCCTTCACATTTTTTTTCTGGGCCTCAATTAAGCTGTGTTCTCAGAAGACATAGACACTGCCCGAGGTCTCATACCATGCCCTTCAGGTCAAGATGTTGTCAATGTCCAGCCTATATCTGGAAACCAGGTACCTTTAGGGGAAATAGACTTGTGATAAAGGATACCACCTGGGATACAGTAGTCTTTTATTGTTGTCCTTCCTCAGCTGGGATCCTCTCATGCCTCAGCCTCCATTCTCTGGAAGTTTCTGCTCCTACACATATGATGTGGGAATGATGTATCCATGTCTGGATTCTGTCATCTTAAAAGCCATCGGGGTGGTCAGGATGACAGCATGAGAACCCTTCCATTGAGGTTCTAGGGTCTCCTGATTGTGGTGGTTGACCCAGACCTCCTCACCCAGTTCAAAGCAATGTCGGCTATTGGGGGTACAGACTCATATATGGCCTTAAGGAACGACCAGAAATTTTTCTGTGTCTGGTGTGGTGTCTGTAGGGATTCTAGAAAATGGTGGTTATCTATTTCAGCAATCAAATCAGACTGTAGGTTAGACAAAATGGGTGGAGTCCCAGTATAGAATCTCAGAGGGAGTGATCGAACAAGTGTAAGGGGTATTTCTACCTTTGTATATAAAGTGTAGGACAACAAGCTCACCTACTCTCTACCAGTTTCTGGTGGCGATTTAGTTAAAGCCTCCTTTAGCATTGATTGGTCCTTTCTACCTGTCCTGAATTCTGGGGACTATATGCATAATGAAGTTTCCAATTGATTCCCAAAGTCTTTGCTAATCCCTGTATTACCTGGGAGATGAAAGTGAGTCCATTGTCTGACCCAAACAGAGAGGGAAGTCCATACCTGGGGCTGATTTCTACCAGCATCTTCTTGGTTACAATGGTAACTGTTTCTTTCTTTGTGAGATAAACTTCTGCACATCCTGAAAAGGTATCTATAAAAACTAACAGGTATTTATAACCATATTTACTGGGCTTTATCTCAGTATAGTCTATTTCCAAGTTTTCATTATGGTGTTGGCCTCAGATCCAACTGAAGTTTTCCTTGATGCTTTGCAGATGGGGCATTCAGGGAGAAATTTGTCTGTCAGCTCCCCCATGTGGATGATTTTGTAAATAGCCCCTCTGAGTTACTCATTTATTTTTCTTATTCCAAGTTGGTTATTTTGATGAATTTGATGGATCAGCTGTCTCGCAAACACTGGATGAAGCATGATGCAACCTTCAGCTGTGTGTAGCCAACCATCTTTTCTATAGACTCCTTGGCATTTAACCATCAACTTCAGTATATTGGGGCCTACGAGGAAGCTGGGGAGGCACTATGTCAACCAGAGCTGAGGATCCCTGGACTGCAGCTTTTCTAGATCCTGTGTCTGTCCTTATATTCCTTCTGTTTCTAGGGTATGTCATTTTTTATGTCCTGGATAGTGAATATCAGACACCTTTAAGGGAAGGCATATGGCTTTCAACAGGGCCAGAATTTCATTTTAATTTTTTTACTATTTTTCCTTCTATAGTCAAGAGACCCTTTTCTTTGGTATGGGCCTACACATATGTTCAGTGGCAAAGACATATCTGTTGTCAGTATAAATATTGGTAATGTCCCCCTTTGCCAGCTGAAAGGCCTTGGTGAGCACTGTTAGTTCAGCCTATTGGGCTGAGGTACCTGATGCCTGTACCCAGAGAATCGATATAAGGTTTACTATTGCTGTCCCCGTATACCTGGTGCCATCCCAAAGGGAGCTGCATCCATTGGTGAAGACTATCAATTCTGCATCTGTCCAGGAGACATCTGTCAAAGCAGGCCACAAGCTCTGAAGATGTTGCAATGTGGTGTGATATTTGTCTTGGACTGTTGAGTCAGGGCCCAGCAAATGGCTTGCCAGACTGAAAGCTGAGATGAGACCATATTGGGTGTGGGGTGGCTTGAGGAGCAAGGGCTGATAATGTGGCAACCTGGCATTTGACAGCCGGAGGTCACATGGGTTCTTCAGAATTCCCTCAATAGCGTGAGGGGTAGTGTTTACAAGTTCCTGTCCTGCAGTAATCTGATCTTCATCCTTAACCAATAGGGTAATGGCTGCCACAATGTGGAGACAAGGGGACCAGTCATGGGTCCAGTTTCTTTGATAAATAGGCCACTGGTCTTTTCCATGGACCCAAGGTCTGGGTAAAGACACCTTTAATTATGCCCTTGTTCTCACCTATATATAGATAGAACGACTTAAAAATGTCAGTTAATGCCGAGGCTGTTGCCTCTAACGGGGCCTGTTTGAGTCTCTGCAAAGCATTTTTCATTTCAATAGTCCTGTTAAAGTTATTTTTCTTGGCCTCTAGGGGCCTCATGCAGAGGTTTGTCAATTTTAGTAAATGCAGGCACCCAAAGCCTGCAAAATCCTGTTAACTATATGAATTCTCTGACCTGTCTACGGGTAATGGGAACAGGAATGTTCAAATTAGTCTCTCTCTGGGTGGGGGACAATATTCGTTGGTCTTCTATGAGAGTGTGCCCCAAATAGCTTACCTCTGATTGTCAAAGTTGGGCCTTCTTGGCTGAGACTTGATACCCCAGGTGTCCAAGTACTAGTAGCAGATCTCCAGCAGCATTTTGGCATGCCTCCTGTGTCTGGGCCATGTTGAAGAGGTCATCTAGTTAATGAAGGAGGCTTACATGAGATAGCTGCATCTATGCCTATACTCATCCAGGTGCAGGAGCTCATCAAAGATAGTTGGCGAGTTCTTGAATGCTTGTGGAAGGCAAGTCCAAGTAAGCTGTCAATTGAAGTCCTTATCTGCATTGTGCCATTCAAATACAAATAAAGGCTAGCTGATAAGTGCAAAGGGAAGAATGAAGAATGTGTCCTTCAGGTTCAGGATGGTGTAGAGTGCTCATTGGGGTGAGCAGGCTACTCAGCAAAGTGCAGGGACTTGGCATGATGGGGGGGTATGTATTCCACCTGTTTGTTGATTCCCTGAGGTCCCGTACTGCCGATAGTCATTTGAATGAGACTTTTTCCTGGACAAGAGGGGGCTATTCCAGGCTCACCAGGATACTGCCTCCTAAAGTGATTTTATATGTGGAGTAATTCCTGCCCTTGCTTCTAGGGGCATTGAGTCTTCAAGTATTGTTTGACTCTGGCCACGATAGCCTCAACTTTTAGTTTTACAATGATTGAAGCTCTATCTTGGGCCAGGCCTACTGGCCTATTCTTGGCCCAGACTTTAGGAACTGCAACCAGAGACTCATTTTGGGTGTGAAGGCTGGGAGAACAGTTTATATTCTTCCTCCAATGCCAAAGTCAAGATATGAATGGGGCCAGTGGAGCCCATGACTGTACTTCTGGCCCAAAATAGATTTAAGCCCCCATTTTGTTCAAGAGGTCTTGCCCCAAGAGCAGGTAGGGGCACCACAGGATAACCATGAATGAATGTGTTACTCATCCCATTCCTAAGTCTACTTTTCTTTGGGTAGTCCAAGGGTAGGGCTTAGTTCCTGTGGCACCTCGGGCCCCAGTCTTTTATCAGAGAGTGGTCCCATAGTTTGTTTTACTACTGAATGTTGTGTCCCCTGTCCCCATGTCCACCAGAAGGTTCACAGGCTTCTCTTCCACATTAGGGTTATCCAAGATTCATGAGGATGTTTTGAGTTAATGAGATCCTCAGTCATCAACTTCTAGTTCAAGGATCATGGGACACTCTTCCTGACTTTTCTTGGGACACTCATTTTTCCAATGCTCCAATTCTCTGCAATAAGCACATTGGTCCTTCTGTAAAGGCCTACAAGCAGGGTTGTTGAATCCCCCAGGGCCTGTAGCCTTCCAGTGACTAACTGTCTTGGGCTTACCTCTGCATCTCCCTTGGGCTAGTGGGCAGAGTCTTCTTTCAGCAAGGACAATCTGGGCCAATCCCTGCATCTGTCTGTCTTCTAGGGTCTCCCAGTTGTTGTAGACTTTTTCTGCTATAGCGGTTAACTCACCTCTATTTTGGCTGGTGAATCTAGCAAGCCTCTGAAGCTTCTGGCAAATGAGAGGGTTGGCTTGGGTCTTAAATGTCATATTAATCCAGAATGTATAGGCCTGATAAGTTTCCAGGAGTCTCGGTAAGTAGTTCCTAGGGGGCTCAACATTAGACCTGCACTACTTTAGTTAAATTAGACAAATTTATGAGTTACCTAGCAGCTTCCCAGAGGCTACCCCTTAGAAACTGGTGGTAGACATAAAGCTGTTTCCTACTTGCAGCTGTGTGATGGTCCCAGTCTTGTTGATGCAAGGGGAAAGCTGCGTCAACCTGTGCTGGGGTCTGGGCTCCTGGAACCAATTTCTCGATGGCCCCTGGAATTCGATCCCTCTCTTCTGCAGTGAAAAGTTTGCAAAAGTTGCTGAAGGTCATCCAGCATTATGGAATCTAGAAATCCAATAAGACAGAGGGCTTTTCTGAGAAGTTAGGGAACCCGGGCCCTCCCATTATTTAAATCACTACTATAAAAGAGAGTATATGTCTGAAATTGGTAACTATTTTTGCTCACTGGAACCATGGAACATAGAGGAAGGGCCATCATGGAGTCAGGACAGGACCCAACAGGAGATTGTGTGTGTGTGAGGGAGCTCCTTGGAAAATCTGGGAATTCTTTACCTCTGTCCTTTCTCCCCTGCCCCCAGCCCCATCCTCATTGTCATTATGGCCCCTCCTCTTGAGCTGGTGCTGGGGCATGGTGCAGAGGATAGTAGGGGCCAATCCAATTCCTCCTATCCAGACTAAAGGGGGAGGGACTTCTGGTCTCCACCCGGGCCTTCCTCTGACATGGAGGAGGATCCCTTGAGTTGGCAGGGAAGAAAAGACTTTCGGAAAGGGGAAGGCTTTCCACCAAATATTGCCAAGTCACTATGTAGGACACATGGTCAGGGTGCTTGGATTTCCAAAGATGATCTCTTTAAGTCTGTAAACTGTGCGAAGTTGAAATGTTCCCTCCCTAGGCCACTTGATCTTGAAAGTCAGCCATTCATTCTTGCAAAAGATCGTTTCCCAGGGCTAACAACTAAGCAGTAATCATCTGCCAGCCACTGGAATTCCTTAAAACAGGATTGAAGGATGCCACAAGGAATGGTCTGCACTTGGCCCAATCTTTAAATTAAAGACAACAGGACAACAAATATCACAATCAGAAAGATGCAGACACACAGACACACATTCCCAGGAAAACAAAGACTAAATCTGAAAGCTAAGTCGATGGAAAGCTCTGTTTTCTGGGTATGTGAAAAGACTGCTGGCTGAGACTCAAACCAGAACTAGACCAGAACATTCAAGTTCTCCCAGCAAGGAACAGCTAAACCCCAGGGGCAATTCTGATACCAAAAGAAATGAAAAACATAGACAGATACACCTGCTGGTGTGCTCCCCTTCCTCCAACTAATTTACAGATAGGCTGGGAAGTTAAGGGTTCCCTTTAAATGCTCTATACTCTAGTGGAGAGCTTCAGCACTTTCCTGTCCAATGCACAAGATGTTAGTGTCTGGAACTCAGTGAAGAAAACTCCCCAGACTCAAGTAGTATGCAACCAACAAAGAGCATTTATTCTACAGAGAATACCAGCATGCTGGGGTCATTCACTCATACAAAATGGCAATAGCCATGAGGGGAACTTGCAGGCCTCTCTTAAGCCAAGAAAGGGCAGTTTCTACTGTGGCTACATGACCTCAATTGAGATAGGCTAATTGAGTTGAGGGGCTGGCAGTTGAGCCACTTTATCTTCCCCAGGCCAGATGTCTTCTATTGGTTGTCTATTTCTCTGAGTTTTGTTTGTTTATTTGTTTGTTTGTTTGTTTTTGCTTCTGAGGAATCCGAACTTAGGCCCAGCTAGAGACTGAAGCCTGTCACAGAGTGGGCTAAGTCTGGATATTTGGGGCCTCTCAAGAGCAGTAATGTCACTCCGTATCTACATCTTACTGAGTTACTTTTATCTCAAAATTGTATGTCAGAACACTGCAGGGGAAACATTCTCAATGTTCAGCTTGATTCAGATGGTATGTAAAAAGACCTCACAGAGGCTCACTCTACTGTAATGCCCAAGTTGTGAAACCCCGAAAGACCACGAGGAATCAGCCAGATGCAAATCACACAGGGTCTCATTTATTAGTCAAGCTCAGAGCCTGGACCGTCAGCCCCCTCCTGAGGAGGGAAAATGGTGGCCCCTGGTACTAGGAGAACAGGGTTTTTAAAGGAAAAATTGTAGGTGGGTAGTGGGGGGGAGTGGTTCTTAGCTGTGTCCAAGCTCTGTTGTTACATGATTGGCTCAGGACCAAGCCTAAGTGAGGGGACCAGGGCTAGATCACAGGGGGCAGTTTTTCTTTTGTTCTGGTCAATGTGACCTGTAGCTCTGATTGGTTGGCTCTGGGTACAAGCTCCTAGGAATGGTTACTAGATGCATGTTTGTGGCTCTTCCTGGAAACTCCAGTGGTGGGATCAAGTTCTCAGGCCCTGAACACAAAATGGCATTGATTTAGTCTTTACAGTACCAAGTAGGAAGAGTGACGTTGTGTGTGGGTTCCTACATTCCACCTTGTTTGAATCAGTGTCTTTTGGTTCCTCAATGTGTATACTACGAATTATGGCCTTCTGGAATGTTCAAGGATATTCCTGGTTCTGTATACTATGTAGTAGTAGAATTACAGAGGGGTCCATGTGCCTGACATTATTGGCCCCTGGGGGTATGAATGAATCCTCAAACTTCTGCAGCATACATCCTACTCAGAAAGCCACATGCACAGTCCAAATGTCAGGATATTTTAGTAAGAGAGGTGTAAAAAAATAATTTAATTAATAAATATGCTAGCTCTTGCTTTAAATATTAATAACATACCAATAAAACTAAATTAAAATGGCATGCTTAATAAATATAGGTAAATACAATATCGTAGATAATCTCATACTTAAAATTTTATGTATAATGAGTATTTCATGTTTTTTAAATTATTATTAACTGTAAATAATGAAAAAATATCCTTACATAGCAAATAACACAAGATTCTGCCCCCCTGATATTACTACTCAAAAATTGTTTGTTGAAGCAAAATTTCACCGTAAGAAAAATACTGGCTTTTTACCAAATATTTTTTTCTTTACCTCCTAGCTGTAAAGATGACTATACTTTTCTGTAACATTATCTGGATTTCTCTTAATAACCTTTACACTAGGTAATAGGCAAGAATTGTGAGTGAAAATGTTCTATATACTGTATACAAGTAGCACAACAAGCTACTCCCTACCATTTTGCTTTTGGATGCATTTGTTGAAGATGTCAGATATATACACTGGGACAATGGGAATCACATATTTTCACTGTAGTGCTGTAGGCTTCACATGAGGATTTTTGATTATATGGTTATATGGTAACTTATATGGTTAGCCATTCAAAAAAAAGCATTATTTGATTGTTTTTGTAAGTTTTCTCTACCAACTATTGCTGTATTATCTGACACAATCTTTATCACAAAAAATAAGATCTTATTATTGTTGACTAGAGGTGGGGAAAGGGGACCATTCTCTTCAGCAAAATTAAACAATAAATAAGACTCAAATAAGTAAATTTTAAAAGCACCTACGTCAGCTCTTAAATATATATGTAGTACTGTGAATGAGTGTAATTGCTGAAATTCCTGTTACACACTGGGACAAAAACATATTTCCTGTTTCTCTGCAGGAACAGTAGTGAGGATGGATGGTTATCAGAGCCCTGAGAAAGCTCTAACATGAAGGATGATCTGTCTGGCTTACAACAGCACGGGCAATTAGGCATCTAAATTAAAGTATAAGTATTTTCACACACACACACACACACACACACACACACACACATATATATATAATGCCTTCTCAGTTTGTCAAGGTTAGTAGCCACTTTGCTCTCTTTGGATTGAAGCATGGTCCTCTCCCAACATGTATGTGTTTCTGAGGACAAGTTTCTCTTCTCTCCCCAAAATAGCACTTAGGCTGGAGTTATGAAAACACTAAATCCAGTATGAATCCTTTAAATTTGATTATAACATAGATCCTATTTCTAAAGAAAATCATTCTAAGATTAAATATAAAAATAAATTTCAAAGAATAAAATTCCACTAACTACAAAGTAGAAGAAAGTAGAAAGAACAGAGATTGTTCATAGGATAAACACATGTGTAATATTCAGAAAAAAACTGCATATAAGCACATAGTTACCCCATGTTCTCTAGTATAAATTTATACATGAAACTAATATATTAGGATACCAAAACTAATACTGTCTGACATGACCTCACCATATTACCATTCGTTACATAACATTCACAGAGTCAAAATTGCAGTACTTAACATGTTGACTATAATGGAAAATTGTTATTTGTATTTGGTAAGACTTTTAAATCTTATCCTTAAAAAACATTAGTACTACATTTCTTCTAATATAAAGTACTGCCATTTTGTATGATCAAAATTGAAAAAATAAAGTCAACTACGTGTGTGGTAGCTTTTAATGAAAATGATTTACATAAGCTGATGTACTTGAATGTTTGAGAAGGATTGGAAGTGTGTCCTTTTAAACAGAGGTGTGTCATTGGAGGTGGGCTTTGATATTGACAAAACCTACACCATTCCCAGTTTTCTCTCTTCCTGTCCCTGTCCCCTCCCCCTCCTTCTCACTCCTCCCTCTCCTCTTTCTCTCCCCTATACCCACCTCTACCCTCTCCCTTCTTCTACATCTCCCTCTCTTTGTTTTGTCTCGATATGTAAGCTCTTAGCTACTACTCCAGCACTCCCTGCCTGCTGGCCACCTGCTATCATGATGATGGGTCGACCCTCTGAAACTGTAAGCAAACGCTTGATTAAATTCTTTCTTTTATAAACTGCCTTCTTCACGGAGTATTGTTTCGGTGATTAAAAAAAAAAAAAGTGACCAAGACAACTAAGAAACAAATAATGTCATTTAAAACGCTTTCTCTACGACGAAGCATAAAATTTGGAGTTGCTTAGCAGACTTCAAAATAGACTGATATAAAAAGACACTTGTCACTTCCTATTTCTCCAGAATTTCTTGTCTCTCTGCAGTATAAATATGCATATTCTCTCTTGTCAATCATTTGCCAGGAACTGACACTACGACTTTTGAGTGAAGTCACATAAATGAGATACCGTTATATCAAAGGAGACAGAATGAATTTATTCCATACATATTGAGTCAGCATACACTGTGCACCATGGCCTGGGTTAAACCCTAGGGATAAACTGTTCAATAAATCGTCCAGGTATACACAGAAGTTCTCCCTTTCTATCCTTGACTTGATATATTCCATCAAAATGTGGGTCTCTGATATCTGTGTGACTCTTAGCTATGAGTGAGGCTTCTTGGCTTTCCCAACGTGTGTTCTTATAAAAGACCATTATTCTAAGAGAAAATCAAAATGCTGCAGATGGCTTTTTGTCTTATGGATCTTCATTGGACTTTTTCATGTGGTTATAGTGCAATGCAAGCAAAATTGTGTTTTTTGAGTGTAAATCATCATTACAATGAATTTTAATTACCTTGCTAGTTGTCTTCTCATCTATATAAGTTATATATTAAGCCATTAAACTCTGAGAGTGATCTTAAATTTATTTATTAATTGTATAAATAGGTTTATTAGAATTTTTTTAACTTTTTTCTCAAGTAAGTCAGAACTGATTATGATTTCACAAAGGTTTTCAGTAGAAGACAAGGAATTAAAGAAACCAAAACACATCTTGATTTCATTTAAAAAAGTGAAACAAAAATTTAAAAACCCTAAACATATCTATACAATGGACAGAGGGCAATAGAGACAGAAGAGAAGAGGACATTTCAATAAGGAAAGCACTCAAAGGGTCTTATTTGCAAAAACATTCAAAATATGTCAGGAAGAAGAAATCTGTTTTCATTACAGGCGAAACCTGAGTGTGAAGGAGTGGAAAGAGCTGGGAATGTGATTTGGCAGTAAATGGTGAATGTGCACCTCTGTCTTCAGCAGACTGCTACAAAGTTTCACTAAAGTAAGGTCTACAAAATACAATAAGTTTGATCATATCAGGTTTCTAAGTATTTACTCCATATAGTTAAAATGGGCAAATAGTTCAATGGAAATTTGGATGGACTGTGTCTAACCATGTCTAATCATGTGATATTCATGTAAGTTATGAATGCATCTAAGTAATTAGGAGGAAGGGCTATTCAGATTCAGCAATTTTTAGAATATCTTTTATGTTTTGAGAGTATAATATATTTTGCACCCTACCCTTTCCAAAATTCTAAACTTTTCCTTGTGCTACCATGTAATGCTTTCAGATTCGCGGCCTCTCCTTTTAAATTGCCAAAACACAAAGTGCTAGGATGTAGCAGGTATTGTGAAGCATTTTTAGCTGATTCTTTTTCAACATTCTATTCAAAATTGAAAGTTTTTATTATGGAGAGGCTTTGAAAACTCAAAAATTAAATGAAATTTCAAGATCTTGAGAAATAAATGAAACTTATTTTTTAAATTATTTTTCATTTACAATTGCTTATTAATGTATTTATTAGCATGTATTTACATGTGTGTGTGTGTGTGTGTGTGTGTGTGTGTGTGTGTGTGTGTGTGTGTGTGTATGTGTGTACATGCACTATGGAATGGCACATAGAAATCAGAGGACAGAATTGAGGAGGTGGGTGTCTCCTCTACCACATGGAACTGAGTTTAAACTCAAGCGAACAGGCTTGGTGGCAAGGTATTTATTTATACATTGCCACCTCACAATCCCATAATTGAAACTTCTGAGGCTCAGGAAGTTTATGATGTTAATGAGACTCAAAAGATCATAACAGCAACTGCTCACAAGGATACAATCTCTCTGATTAAGCTTCCTCTTAGTTGTGTATGCAGCAGCTCCATGGTTACAGCATTCCTCATACTCATCTATGCTAGGTCAGCTTTTCACTAATACAACTGTTCTGAGGAACCAATGCCACTGTAATTTACTCTTCACACGTAGTCCTGCAACTAACCCCAGTAATCTCATTGGCCATTTAAGTTAGACTTCAGTGGAATCATTAACATCATCTGTCATAAATTTCTTATCATTAGGAATGAGGATTTGATCATGTTTCTTCAGGAAAATTCATAAAAGAATCTTGTAATTTTCCAGGAAACATGGGAAGCCAAGCTTACGGCCTTTGTCACCAAGCAAAACAGGTTCAGTGGAGGATCGACTAATACATAAGAAACAAAATTGTGCCAACAAAAGCTTTAGCAATCAGTTAGACTGGGTGAATTATTTTAGAAGGTGGTACAATATAAAACTGCAGTCACAACTGTTGAATATTTACAAGAATAATTATTGTCTGATTTTTCTAAGTTCATTTTTCTTTCATAATTTACTAACAGAAAACATTGTATGTTATCTAAAAATGAGAAGACAAATTAGATCATTATGGATAAAGTCTTCTTAGGAATCACAGTAACACTAATTGCAAACACATTAAGTAATTTTATTACCATAAATTTAAAAATCTTTGTAAATTGGTTATAAATAATTTCATTACAGTGAAAGCAAAGATTGGGGTGAAAACTTACAAATCATGTGATAAAGGGGGAGTAGAAATTATAGATAAATTTGTTTCAGTACAGACACAGGCACCTCTTGGCTTTTGCCCCTCAAATCTACCTCTCATGAAGGAAGGTGTCAGTCCTTTTTCCTTTTATTTCATTACCTGAAGAAATGAACCTTGACTACTTGCTTACTCTAGCTTTGCTGCCATGTGATCTCTTGTCTCTGAGAGCAAGATATCCATAGTTAAAGTTGGAATTGGGAGGAATTGAGCAGACACCTTTTCTCATCCACAATAATGCTACATACTCTGTCTACCCCACAAGAAGACCCACAGAGTAAACTAACCTGGGCCCAAAGGGTCTAACAGAGACTGAACCACCAACCAATGAGCACACAAGGATTGGACCTAGGCCCCCTACAATTACCCAACAGATGTGCAGCTTGTTCTTCATGTGGGCCCCCTAACAACTGGAGTAGGTCTCATTCTGTCGCCTGCATTTGGATCCCTTTCCCAAAGCTAGGTTGCCTTCTCTGGCCTCAATGAGAGAAAACACAATTAGGCCTGCTGAGTCTTGATGTACCAGAATGGGGTGGTACCCGTGGGGGAGCCTCTCCTTTTTAGAGGAGTAGGGAATTAGGAAATGGGTAGAAGGGGATTTAAGGGTGAGACTGGGAGGAGAGGAGGGAAGGGGCTGCAATCCAGCTGCAAGTTGACTTAGAAAAAGAAAGAGAGAGAGAGAGAGAGAGAGAGAGAGAGAGAAAGAAAGAAAGAAAGAAAGAAAAAGAAAGAAAAAAAGATTGTCTACAAAGACATTACATGAAATCTGGAGCTAAAACTATGTTGTTCCATCTGATAAATCTTTCACTATTTCTCTAAACATGGCTTACTGACATTGAGTTAAATATATCACCTGGGAATATTAAATATAATATGTAACAACAAAATATTTAAATATGTACTCTATTAACATTTATGAGTATGTTTTCTTAATTTTTAATATGACCACATAACAGTTTGCTTTCTGTGTGTTCACAAGAAAATACACAAATCTTAATATGCAATTTCACCTTAAAAAGAGAGGGCAATTAAAACTTATAAGAGCAAAATCATTTGTAATGGAAAATGAAAAAATATACATATATAAGTAAAGAATGAAGTGGCTATTCACTTCCAGATGTGCCTCAGAAAGTTAATTAAAGTGAATAATTTAGAGAATTTCAATTTTTTTTGTCATAGGAAGTATATAATAAACTATTGTTAAGCAACAAAATTATGTAGATGAAATATAAATAGATGCTTATTTTACTACAATCATGTTTATGTAATAAAAGTTTATTGGAAATATAAAAACAAAAAGCTTATCAGAAGAGAAGGAGACAGGGAGAAGGGGAAAGGGGAAAGAAGAGAGCAAGAGAGGAGAGAAAGGTAAAGAGAGAGAGAAAGAGGGGGTTTCCTCAAGACATATGTGATGGTAATTTTTAATTGTTAAATACATGGAAAACTAGCACCAAAATCTCTGGTTATGTCTGCGAAGGATTTTCTAGATTTGGTTAGGTAAAATGGAAACACCTGACCTTAAACATGGGAAATGCCTTCCAATGGGCAGGAAACCAAAGGCTTAATGAAAGGAGGAAAGTATCCTGAGCTCTGACAACCACGGTTGTCTTTTCTGACTCTAAATACATCGCCACAATTGCCTTCTGTTCCCTCTGCCACGCTCTTCATGACATGATGGGTGTACTCAAACTGTAAACTAAAATACCCTTTTTTCTTGTATTATCTTGCAAGTAATAAAAGCAATTACTACATCACTGTCAATAGAAAAGTATCCATTGGAGATACCAAAAGATAAGAAAAAACAGGCATGGAGTTCTTAAAGTAACTCTTTACCTGCGAGCACAAGAATTTTCCAAAAAATAAACATTATAACCCTTGTACTAATCACATTTTTTAATTAACAAATCAAAGATTTATATATAACATCATAAAATATCATTACTCTGGAAAATAAATACTGTCTATCACTTTTTAATGTCTTTATAATAAAGAATTCTCATGACTATCTCTTATGTTCCTGGGCCCTAGGTTTCTTCCTTGAATGAACATCTGTTTTATATGTGGTCTGCTATTTCTCCCCTTGGATCATATATATAATTCATATATGAGTCATATAAATTCATATGAATTACATATGAATATATCATATACTGTATCACTTAATAGTATGAAGTTAGTAGTAGTATCTATGTTTCTGATATTAATTCTGAGCTTTTATGTAACCATGACAACGTTCTAACCAAGTGATCCTATAGTGTGATACATAGTATCTATACCTGATAATTAAACTGGTTCCTGAGACTTCCTCTTGTTTTAAAGTATGAACATCATGTTCAATATTATATTTCTGGAAATTCTTTTAAAACTAATTTGAAAAGAAAAATGTTCCAAAAGAAAGTACATAGTAACCAATATATAGCAGTATAGTAAATGTTACAAGGAGATGGAAATTTTCTGAGCTGTATCTGAATATATGCCCTTCTGGCTTACAGTATGAATAAAAAGTTCAAGAATTCCAATGATCACACAAATAAAAGTAATTTCAAAAAGTGTCATATTTTCTATGGAGACTGTGATCCTAACTTGTTTAACACAGATATTCTTATTCAAGGCTAATATCTATAATAAGATTTGAAAACTCAGAGAAGAGTCTTCAAACATTTGTAGGATTTCACATCTACTTAGATTTCTAAACATCTACAGTTGTGCAAGTGAAATTGTTAGGCAGTTTTATGTGTGACTTGAAGTCTAAATTAGTATAAAAAACATGAAAAGAAGGTAGTTTCTGACAGGCATGGCTGTACAAGCATGTAGCCCTAGCATTTGGGATGTACAAGCAGGCAGATGGGGAGGTCAGTGTCACCTTTTGCTTGTAATATTTCTATCAAATATATAATTTTACATTTATTAAATATTAAAGTAATTTTTCTATACTTAGAAGCTGTATTTCTTTTTACATACAAATAAAAACTGGCTGAATATTTGAAATGGTAAAATATGGACCATCTTCAATGCTTTCAGAGATGATGAGATTTAGTCTATACTTGTCAATGCTAACAGTAATATGTTGGCCATACATCTGTGTGCTTGTTTTCTTTTTTAAGGTGAAAAAATTGCCAAAAATCAGCAAAGAAGTTCAGGAAGCCCTGCCTTAGATGATTAGTAATCTCTTCAATTTGACAATGGGATTAAAGCTTCACAAAGAGTTTTGGTCTTCACTAATGTCTGGTGTTATTCAGCTTCAGTTTGTATCATCACGTGGGTTAAGTACTGTGAGGTTGTCTCAGAAGATTTTCATGCTGTTAGTCTAACTCTCCTCCCTCTCCTCTTCCTCCTCCTTCTTCTCCTCCTCCTCCTCCTTTTATGGAGAATGCTGAGAAGTGAAAATTCTTATTCAAAACCACAGGTTAGTCAGTAATATGTTTGTGTATACTCCATATTTTGGGTTTTAAATGATGGTTCAATCACACTGCTATACCAAGTATTCATTTTGTTTTTAGGAATATTTCTTTGGCCAGTGGTAGTAATCCCTCCATTGCGTAAATTCTAGGTCAGGAATGATGTATACAGTCTACTTTATTATTAGTAAGTTAGCTTCTACTATGTATCTATCTTATTTCTCTCACTTTTTCTAACAAAACAAAACAATTGAGTAAAAACTAAAAGTTTTTAGAATCATATCAATTATATAACCAATATAAAAAACATTTGAAACTTACTGTTATACTTGGCTTTAGCAGTTAATTACATTATTTACATGTAGGACCTAATTCACTCATCCTGCTCATGAGGTAGGCACTGAGGTTTAGAGGTTAAGGTTTAACTAATTTCATACATAATTATAAGGTTTTTTTTTTTAATCAAATGCACTCCTGTCCATCATTGCAAGTTCTTCTCACACCAAAAAGCAACAAATTGCCAGTAAAATCTCTGCTAAGAGTGGAACTTCATGAGTCCCTCCCTCAGCAACATTGGGACTTAGTATGGCTTGATCCAGGGCAGGCCGTGTCCATGTAGTCATAATGTCTGTGTGGTCATGTGTGCAGCAGGGTTGACTTGTCAACCAAACACTTATTCCCGCTCTACACAGAAGATGGCATAGGCTGTAGTTAGTTAGTTGTCTGTTGTTTTGGAGGGTTATCTGGATTTCCCATTCAATCCTCTATGAAATTATTTCACTTTATTTTATTCACCCAAGTTTTATTTATTTTTATTACTGTGTATGTTCATTTACTGGTGTGAAAAAGCAAAATTTGCTCCATCATTTTTTCTCGCTTTTATTTACTAATAATGAATGACGTGTGTGTGTCTGTGTGTGTGTGTGTGTGTGTGTGTGTGCGCGCGCGCGTGGGCATGCGCGTGTATCAGTAATTGATTGAAAGACTTTTGATACTTTACAAGTTGGTCAAACAAAAGAAACCAACTGGCATGGAGAACAATGTTATCTTCTGTATCATTCTGGTAAATGCCCATGAGCTGTCTTTCAGTACTGATTAATGACAACTGCAGTCAACATGGCTTCCTTCAAGCCGCTACCAATATGATCTTCACTTAGCTCCCCCATAACATAATATTTCATAGTGCTTTTTCCAGTTGTGGTCCTCACTGCCCTATAATATAATTTGTGGCAATTTGAGAAGTTAGGTAGGATTTTATGAAGGTTGTGTCTGGTGTTTTATCTATGATGAGAATGAGAGCTAACATTTCTTTGAAGATATTTTAGTATAAAACTAAATAATCTTTTTTTATTCATAGTTTTTCTCCATAAGCGAAAGAAAAGATGGCTCATTACCAATGGTCAGAACAGTCTCCACACTTGAGTGGAGAGTGGGACATGACTTTCTCACGTACTCTGGTGCCTCACATTTGACCATGTCCCCTGGAGGGGGATATCTGGTGGCACTCAGAGGAAGGACAGCAGGTTACCAAGAAGAGACTTGATACCCTATGAGCATATACAGGGGGAGGTAATCCCCCTCAGGAACAGTCATAGGGGAGGGGAATAAGGGGAAAATGGGAGGGAGGGAAGAATGGGAGGATACAAGGGATGGGATAACCATTGAGATGTAACAAGAATAAATTAATTTAAAAAAGAATATAAAAAAAGCAAAATATGCATCAGTAAAGTTCAAAAAAAATTTATCCATGGATATGGTCAGATTCAGAGAAGTATTTAAGCTGAGATACAGGGTGAACTCACCAATTCCCAGTGTTTAGATGGAATCTCTAGCAATTGAGGAAGCCAAAAGCAAATCAGTTGTGGCAATGGTATGGCAGCAGAAGGGATCATTTTCCTCACTTTCCTCCTCCGCCCAAATCCTCAGCTTCTATATTTAAATTCATGGCTTCTTTTTTATTTAATTGTGATTACACACACACACACACACACACACACACACACACACACATATATATATATATATATATATATAGAGAGAGAGAGAGAGAGAGAGAGGGAGAGAGAGAGAGAGAGAGAGAGAGGGGGGGGGGGGCCTGGGGAAGAACTCTTTCCAAGAATAAAATATCTCAGTTCAGGGAAGTTCAGATCATGGACACATCTGAAATGTCAAGCATCTATAATAAAGACTGATCCCTGAATGTCAATGTCACACACAGCCTGACTCTTGTGCTATAGATAAAGGCACCAGGAGGACAGTTAGTCTTGTCAAAAGAGTTTCTGCCCTGAGGCACTCTCAGTGAGATAATACCCTCTGATCTCACATTACTTTTAGCCTCACATCTTAGAAATTTTTATGTAAAGGGTGTCAGGAGGGAAATTCATCAGATTCTCTTTGATTTCTTTGTAATAACCAAGGTCCCAGAAAGCTGAAACCTGAGAAATTTATTCTACTCCTCATTATATAGAAGAAAATAAACTCAGAACATGGAAAAAGTAATATTAAATACTATTTCACCATGCTAAGCTTCCTTGATTTGCCTTCTTGCTCTTTCAATGGGGTTTTATAAATGTTCTTCGAAGTCTATAATTCAAATATTTTTGGAGGAATAGTGACCAATATTTTTAAACTTATCACAAGAATAAAATTTCCGTGACGTTGGGAAAATTTCCATCACCTCTAACACTTAAACTCCAAACACATTTTTGTAGGGTGGGGGGCTGTTGGTCACTAGCCAATGAAGGCAGGAGGAGCAGAAGTCAGGGTGCGGGGATTGGAAGACTGAGAGCCCAATGGAGAATGGTCTTTCTGAGAATCACTTCAGGGAGATTGTTGAACTTTATTCTGGGAGAATAAAGGCTATTTATCCTTGGGAAGTGGGTGGCTAGCTTCCAGGACAGTTGTGCATAATAAGTTTGAACTAAGCACATCAATGATGCTTGATGTGAATTTGGCCTCACACTTCTATCATATGAATGGGAACACAGTACCTAATTATCCTGTAAGCACAGGGAGGGGAGAGCTAGCAGAGAACTGTGTCAAAGGCCATATATCACATATGGTTATGGGCATTTATAACCTTAAAGACACTCTCCAGAAGAGGTCAGACAGAGAGCAGGAGACACTGCTGGGGAGAGGGTGTGCCCTGTCTAGTGCTGAGCTCAGATTGGCCATCTAGACTGGGAGGACTGCAACTTCAAACAGCAGTTTCCTTCCAACAGGTCTCCATTGTTTACTTCTTTCTCCAGCAATGTTCAGGGACACAGATGGCCATTCATTACTGTATGTAGTACCACAGAACTGCACACTGATCTTTCTAAGGATTTTGTGTCTGCAACAGAAAATAGTTCCTTGTAAGAAGAGATATGAAGGTCTGATCTAACACTTGCTACCATAAATACTCATCATTCGCTTCTTTATTGAAAAATTGAAATTACAATCACTAATAGTATTAGTAAGTTGTAATTATCAAAAATAAGCATGACCTGAGCATCTTTCTCTCTGGCTTATTTCAGGCTCACTGAAAGACAGAATGCTTGAATCCGTAAGTTTCCCCATGTAATAGGTAAGGAAACAGATACAATAAATTTCTTGTCACTTGTCTAATCACATATACAGCTGTCAAAATTCAGATGAACTCATTGTGGCTTTGAGACTAACTTTCTGCTCCAACAATTTAGGTTACTAATATGTGGAACTATAATTCTTTAATCATAGTGATCAAATTTTATCTATTTTATATTAAATTTTTGGTTAATATAAAATGCTAGCCCAAGACATTTGATATATCATATTTGTATCTTCATAAATTTGTTCTAAATGATATTCTGTAATTTGAAAATTAATTTAACTCAATTGTATAACCTTAATACAAATTTTAGCTGTAGAATTTATTTTATTGTTAATTATTAAAGATAGATAAAATAATCTTATAAAAATTGTTCAAACTAATAGTAAATTTTGCTAAAGAAGACATTGCATACTTCCTCTGCAGGTATCTCCACCCTTTAGAATGCTAAATTCAGTGGTAAATGTGCTACTAAAGCATAGTAAGAAATCAATAGTGTTTGTTTGAGGTAGTCTGAGTGTTGAAAACCTCACAAAAGAACATCTTAAGATCGGGGTCCTGTGTCAAGCATATGTGCCAGAGGAAACAAATCAGGCATTCTGAATTGACTAACATTATGGGTAAAAATGTAAAGTTATGAAAACAATTTTCACATAGAAGGAAAGAGTTTCGGTATGTCAAAAATTGTAAAGGTGTCAAAAAGAATGATGAACAGTCCCAGGAAAGGACATTATGAAGTACATTCCTTAAACTTAATGACAAAGAAACCAATATGTCTTCAAGCAGAACACTCACTTATTTTTAATAAATGTTTTCACAGTACTTGATATCTGGTAAAAGAGAAAAAATATATGTCTGATATGATAGAAAAGGATAGATGAAGAGAGGGGAATTTATAGGTACTTCATATATTCAGTGCCTATGGAGGCTTAAAGAGGGCATTTGGATTATCTGGAACAGGAGTTACATGCATTACAAAATGCCTAGATAGGTGCTAGTAACTAAGAGTACATTCTCTAGAAAAGTAGCATGCACTATTACCTGCTGAGCCATCTCTCCAGGTCAAGGGACTTAATTTTGTTTAATTATAATTCTCTGTCTGTTTATCTGTGTGTGTATGATTATGTGTATGTGAGTACAGGTGCTTACAAAGACCATAGGTGTCAGGCAGGGTGCCTGGAGATGGAGTTACAGGAAATCCTGAGCTGTCCGATATGGGTGCTGGAAACAAAACTCTTGTCTTCTGAAAAAGCAGTGCGTATGCTTATCACAGAGCCATCTCTTCATCCCTGGTATTATTACTTTCCTTAATTCTAATTTTAAGCTTATTTTCCCCTTTCATTTGTAAACTCTAAATCATTCCTGATACCTCTCCCCAGTTTTGTTCAAATTCATGGCACTTTTTCGATTAACTGTTATTATATGCCTACATGTATTATAAATATATACTGCTAAATATAACTTGCTCAGTTCATATAATGTTACTTGCATGTATACTTTCAGACTAGACCATTTAGTATTAGACAACCAACTTGCGTGCTCTTCCCTGGGGAAGAATATCTCTCTTAGGCTGCTTTTCTAAGTTGCCTATAATTCTTTGTGTATAGTTGAGACCTCATGGGCTTTTCCATTTTACTTTGGCATGCCCTTTTCTATTCTTGTTTGTCTCCCATTTTGGCAGTCATAGTGATGAAATTTCATGTATACATTTTCTGACATTACAAGGAGACATAATCTCACAGCAAACTCTCTGATCAGTTGGTTCTTGTGTTCTTCCTGCCCCCTGATAAACAACCTTTGCTGCATGTAAGACAAAGTGTGGGTAGATTTTTTTCCATTGGGTATGGGCTCAACAAGTCTGCATTTAATTGGTTGTGGTTTTCTGTATTGGACTGATGTTGCTGACATTAGAAGTTTCCTAAAAATAATCTATAAATTTTTCCCTTATACCCACAGGTAAGTGTAATCTTCACACACACATCAAGATACTATCATTTTTTAAAACCTGAAGCTATAAAAAGGAATGTAGACAAAAATCAACAACTGAAAATCCTTAGGACAGTGGGTAAGCCTTCGAAAACTAGGTGAGTGATACTTGAGTACAGCAACCAAGGATGACCTCTGGTATCCAATGGTGTGTACAAACATTTTTAAGTACATCAGTTCAAAGACATGCACCCTTACATACATGAACAATCTCGTTCATGCATACACACATACGCACTGAAAATCTAGCAAGTAAGTAATGAAACTATTTTTCCTACAAGACAAACTCATTTCTATTTCTATATTCCACTGTGCCAGAATGATTGAAGTCAGTTATCATAACTTAATGCTCAAACTTTGAAATAATGACTAATATCTGAGATCATAAAAGATTATTGGACATTAGGAGAATCTCATTCTATTTCTTTGCCCAATAGAATCATTTTGGTCCCAATTGTAGAACCGGAAGCTCATATACCACACACTTAGATCTTGGAATTCTACCCAAAGCCCTTAGAAAAATTAAAATGATCAATCTCTTCACATTCTCTTGTATGTAATAGAAGGTGTCAGCAGTCAGTTGAAAAAACTTACTGTCCATTACTGTATGTTTATTTTATCCAGTACTGCATAATTCTAGTGGTTTTATAATTTTTATTAGAAAGTGAATTTAAAAAATCTATATGGCAAACTTTATTTACGGTTTCATATTTTGTTATTAGCCAAAATAATTGTTTTCACTATGGTGTTCTCATACATGTGTCCTGACACCCTTCTGTGCTTCATTGCCTTCTTTTGTCAGCCTTTTCTCACTTCCTTTTCTCCTGTTTCTTCCCCCAAGTAGTGCCCTCTCTGGTTCACATGACACAGCAATGGTCAAATATTAAACGAAGTAGAGATCAGTCAATAAATATTTATAGCATGAAATTGTCTGTATTGCACATCCATTATTCAGCACTTTCCAAAAATTGTGACTTCTTTGTTTAAATGTATTTGAATAGAAAACAAAAAGTAGCTGGTTTTCGTTCTTGAATTTCTAAGATACAGGAGACTACTAAAAAGCCTATTGGCCATCACATTTGTACATCTAAGGACACAAACACACAAAATATGAATGAGAAGAAAATCATGAAGTCTGTATGTAACAATGAACTCAGATGTAACAACTGGTATTTGGCAAACTCAGGGAAAATGGATAACAGAAAGCTTAGTAATAGAAAAAGGTTTTGGTATGGTCTGGTTGGAGTTTGTGACACAGCACAGCTGAAGGCAGGTTAAAAATAAAATAGACAATTATATCATTCACTTCATGGATGTCTTTGAGGTTCTTTTGCTGACACTGAGTGGAAAAGAGCACAAAAACAGGGAAATCATCTTGCACCAGCCAACTCTGATTCTTTCAGCAGTTTCCATGAGTCTATCCAGACTGCTCAGGTGAGAGTTTGTAGTTTAGGATTCACTATCATTTATTGTGAATCATGTGTATATATAAATTTGGGTCCCCCATAACTAAACAGTTATTTAAAAATAAGATTTAGTGAAAATAATATTTAATGAAAATGATTTGAAGAGTTATAGTCTGTAATTTTATTAAAACTCGTGAGGAGTAGTTTTTTCTTTCCATTCTTTGTGTGCATGTGCGTGCATGTGTGTGTATGTGTTTGTATGTGTGATTTTGTTATTTGTGGTCAATTTTTAAATCCAAATTCTATCTATGTAGGTTTGGCTGTCCTAGAACTTACTGTGTAGGCCACAGTTGCTTCAAACTCATAGTGTCTGGCAGGTTTTTGTTTGTTTGGACCTTAGTGCTTAGTTTGTTCTGTTTTACACACACGTTTTTGTGTGAGTGTATTTGTGAATGTGTGTGTGTGTGTGTGTGTGTGTGTGTGTGTGTGTAGTGTAGTATGTATGTATGTATAATGCATATATATTTTGGAAAGAGGGAGTGATAACAAGATGTTGGGTGGAAAGGGAGGTAGAAAGGTGTTTGGAGTAGTAAGGGAGAAGAAATAATATGATCAAATTGTATTGCATGAAAAGTTTTATTGTATTTTAATGATTATTATTGAGAGGCACACAAGTTACAGTGCATGGGGGCAGTTCAGTGGAAAACTTTTAGAGTTGATTGTCTCTTCCTATTGAAGAATCTGGGAGCTGAATTCATATCATTAACCTCTATGTAAAAATTAATGTTATTCACCAAGCCATCTAGTCAGTGTATACTCTGTATTCATATTAGAAGTCATCAACTCATTGAACAGACACTAGAAATACCAGGCATCAACCAATCTGCTTTAACCAGTGATGACGTTATGAGACAGGCAGCTCTAGTTGCATGCCTGCTTTTAGAATTTTTATATTTGTTTATACATTCCAAACAGGATGACATCTTTTTTTTTCCATTATAATTTTTTATTAATTCATTCATATTACATCTCATTTGTTATCTCATCCCATGTATCCTCTTTTATAGCCATCTTTGTAAGCATAGTAAAAATTGTCTTTCAACATTCAGATCTTGTGCAAAAGTATTACATCATTAATCAAATCTCAGTAATGAAAGACAAGCATTATTGAACACTTCAACTTCTTGGGTTTTTGCCACAGCTACCCTGCTTCTCAGTAATTTTTATTGGTGTTGCTCTGTTTTGTCTTGCTTATTTTTGTCAGGTGTTTTAAATTAATCTACTCTTCATGATAAAAATTAATAGTTAAAATAATTTCAAACTTAAAAATTTTGCTGTATATCATTAAAAAAGAAGTCCCTTATGGAATCAACCTTAATATGAAACATAATCAATTAAAATTTGACCCTATACTGTTTGTCAATCAATTATTTATAGATGCTCTAATAAATTAACACTACATTAAGTACAACAATTATGCCTGTTACAAATTTAGAAGAAAGAACTCTAAAATCAGTTCATCAGTGGTTCTGACTTTTAGCCCATAAACTGATTTTAGAGTTCTGACTTCTAGATCTGTAACAGGCATAATTGATTTACATTCAGAAATTTAGACGCACAAAGATAGGAAAGATGTCTACTTCAAGGCTGTCAAATACAAATAGCAAAAACACTAAGAATGTAACATTTGTATAATTCTTGATTGTGTCACAGTTCTTCTTGCCATCGGTAATCTATTATATATAAGTGTAATAATATAAATATATATGTACAAAATAAAATAATTTTTAAAAAATTTTTTTAAAAGTCGGTGTTTTTTCCAGAGGATCTGAGGAGACATTTGTTCTGGTACCTACTTTCATTCCTAGTGTCTTTTTATAGTAGATGTTAGCATTTGTTGCCTTTTTACTTTGTGGAAACTTTCTTGATCTTCAGAATAGTACACTGGAATGTCTTTTCCAAAAATCACCCCACATTTCTCTTTCAACTTTACTATAATGCCTAATAAATTTAATATAACATCATGCATTCTTATATTAAGATATTCAATTTGATTATGTGTGCCAAGTCATTTTTCCATATTGAGTATTATTCATAGAATCTATAACATAGTCAATAGACAGTTCAGAGAGGAGGTAATGATTTATTGTACCACAGATTGCAGGCATTGCTTTGGGATAATGTTAATAATTATATCTGATCTCTATCATCATTTCTATTAGGGTATGATGAAGGAATAAACTCTCAATTGGGAGTGTTATCAAAATCATTTTGGCTATACTGCTGCCTGCTATGGACAGCATGAAAGCAATACAGTGAGGAAGTACAAAGAAAATAAGTCCATTTTCTGCCATCATCTACAGACTTTGTAAATAGAGTTTGCACCTGTATGTATGCCTAGAATCCAAGGACAACCCTCCATCAACTAAAATTGGGAGAAAGTTGTCACTGAATTCAATGACAATAGAAATGCATCTAAGATATTCTATTTTATTATTTTATAAGGAATAATTGTCTGGAACAAGGAATTAAAAATAGAAACTGGATGTAGTATAAATAATGAAACTTGATAAGGAAGCTAAGAGAGAAAATATTTCCTTGAATTGATAATTGACTGGGGAATAATTTACACTTTGAAGCAGGAGAGAGAAGACTTAATTAGCTATATGTTGTTAATCTCTCAATAGTTGCTGCTTAAAATACTTTTGACCTATCAATTACTGTTACGGACTAAAAACTGAAATGGAGTACAGTGTATAATGAGATGAGGTTTTAATGTTTTATGTCATGTTTAACTCTGGCAGTCAGTTCTTGTGGGGAGCTGCAATGAAACTTGATTTTTACACAGTTAAATTACAATTTAAAAGTAGCCTTCAGTTACCAAATTTAATCAAGATTTATTTTTATTGAAGACAAGAAATTAGAAAGAACAAAGATGTTCATTGAGTTTATTGCTCTGTTCTAAAGAAATAAAACATGTTAATTAAACCATTACTTCTTGTATGTCTAGACAAGAATAGAGGACTTTACATTGTGGCATAGAAGTCACTTCAGGAATAACTCGATATTTGGAGCAAATAACTGGAGGTATGTTATTTTGCTTCTACCAGTGAAAATAAGAAGTAGATATTAATTATTTTATAAACTTGGTACTGTAATAAAAATGAAGAAACACACTTAAATAATAAAAATTACATCAAAATAAGAGATATATCTGTAGTACTGTATTTTAGAGAATCAGAATTTTTAGTTATTAAATTTCTTATAAGAAATACAGAAGTTTTGAATGGGAAATTTTATCTTTTGATAAAGAGTAAAGAATATCTTATTGCATACTCTCAATATCCAATTTTTTTCATATAAACACAATAATATCATTCTCTGGCAGGCACTAAATTTATTGAAAACTTGTCTTGTTTCACAAATACTAATTTTTAAATAAAATCATACTAAAATCTAGAGACTGTGCTTATTAGAGGACCTTTTGTTGTCACATCATTCACTGCCATCTTCATGAAAATAATTAAGTGCATCTGCAGATAATTTTTAAAAAGCGATTCCTTATAAAATTATTTGTCATACTAAATCTATATTTGAAAAGTACTACATAATATATTTCAATTTTCCTTATGTACCCTAAGCATTGTATTGAACAGAAATCAAGGATTTTCAGAAATATAATAACTCTAATACTTTGTATTTATTATAAAATTTTCAAACTTTTTTGCTCCTGGAATATCTTCCCATATTGTCCCATAAAATTTCACAGAACTCTTTGCAAAGATCTTACTTGAGAGTTTTGATGTAAGCTTCCATCCATCTGGGACACTCTGAGTTGCCTGACCTTTTGAGAAGTTAATTATGTCTACCAGATGCTGGCTTCCAGTAGCCAGAATCTGGATTTTGAGAAGAGCTGGTGAATCTAGGCTATGCCCTTTCTGGCTGTGTTTAGCATATGCCCTCCATGGCTCAGCGCTTTCCTGTTTGGATGTAGGATGTCTGGCAGGATACTGGAACATATATATGGGCAGAAGACAAAGTTAAGTAGGATAGGGAAAAAAATTCCTTTTTGGTGTAAATTTGAAACTTTTGGATAGTGTGTAGAGATGGAAGTTTTTGGAGTGAAGAGAAGAAAGGCGTACATGGGAACTTCCTTCCATTTATCTGATTGTTGGCAGTAATTAAAAAGTTCCTCTTTGGATCTTTGGATCTGTCATTTATGAGACATTAAAGCTGAGTTGTGTTGCAGAGGCATGTAAGCTTGGCAGCACTTAATTCTGAAATAGGGATTTGAAATTCTCCAGAAGGCAACCAAGAGGGTAGCATGGAGGCATGGTTAATGGACTATTTCCATGGGGAGAGTAGAAGTCTGACCCATTGGAACATCCAGACAGCAAGGTTTGACTCAACAAATTTGGTGCAAGGGTATGGCCCAAACAGACATGGTCACCTAGCACTAAGATTCCAAACATGAGTGAGATGGTGATGGAGACAAAACCACACTGGTAGGGGAGATCTCACCTAAGGGAGATGGTCCAACAGTAAGGGTTTGGATGTAGGCTTGCAAGAATGGCAGGAAGTATGCATATCAATCAGAAGGGAAGACCTAGCAATCAATCTGTGTTGGGTACAAGAATGTAGCAATAGGGTAGTTGAGGAAGTCCCAAATCCAGTGGAAGAGGGAAGGCTCCCATCCTCTGAAATAAGTGATCGGTGGGAAACTTAGGCTGTTGATTGGCAGAACTCATCTGGATTTCTTTTGACCTCAGAGGTGGGTTTCCTGTAGCATACAAAAATCCTTTTAGATTTACAAAAGAGATGAATTTAAACATGTTAGCATCAACATTATTTGTAATTTGCGGTGAAACACACAATACAGGAAAAGGTCGTAGACATACCTTTTGTGTTATAGTGGAGCAGAGGCATGGGAAAAACTTTGGTTTAAAAGCATGAATGCTCCTTGAGCCAAGCTTAGGAAAGCATAAGCCTTTGAATCTTTGACATCTGTGCAATGGTCACATGAAGTGGAGAAGAGGAACCTCCTGTTGAGCAGAAGGGCCAAAGCTCACTTGATGTTAATCTTTAGCATCAGTACACATCATGAATGAGGGGCTTCTTCCCTCTGTCCAGAAGACCAGACACATATAATTCAAGCACAATGGGAAATATTTTAAGTCTGTATTCAAAAGACAAACCAAAGGATATTAAAATCTCATACTTGGAACTATGGTAGTGTATCACATAGTAGAATTTTGTTTACCAAACATAGGTTAATAAGTCAGAGCTCCAGTGATCAATGTCAAAGCTCCAGAAAGTTATTTCAACAATTAAAAAGCAACAGAAGAAATCTGAAGCATTTTTATCTATTTTGGATACCTTAAAACATCCTTTAGACACTCTGACATTCGTTACTTGTACTTGCTAACCTTAAAACACCTCGTAAGACCTTCTAATAGTAATAACTTTCACGTGCCAACCTTAAAACATCTTCTTAGACCCTTAAATACTCTCTTAGAAACATTCCTTTTTAATTTAAACTTCTGTATTGTTATCTAATTATTCACCACGAGACATAGGTGAAATTTCTGTGAGCACTAACTGTCCTTTAGCAAAAGAATGGTGAAAGTTGCATCTAAGACCTGCTTTTTAAGTGTGGTAGTAAGGTAGACTGTATCTAGACCTGATAGTAGTAGCTCTAGCAGTGAATACAAAGAGTACTGAAAAGGTATCTGAAGCCTATTTGTCAGTAACACGAGGTTGGTAAGTAAGGCAAACCTGTTTGACTTTTAAATAGATCTAGTATCTAGCAGTTTTAACTAGCTAAGGAATTGACTAATGAACTAACCTGTGAAGTTACTTTGGGCTAAAGAGCTATTGGCCTGCTTCCTAGCTACCACTAAGCAATCTTTAGCATCGTCATCAATGTGATCAGAGACCTGAGGAGGATAAACTGTAACCTAAATGAATGTACGTATTAAAGTGACAGAGATGACTAGTTAGTCACATCCACATACCTAGACAGTTGTCCCAGGCTCCTGTGGCAATATGGGCACGCTGTCTGGTCACCACGTGCAGAAGATTTGTGGATCTTGTTTGCTTTTGTTTTTGCTTGTCCTGTAGAAGGAGAACATGGAGAGACCGCCCTCACCTTGTTTTCAGCAAGGTGAGACAGTTACTCTTCAGGTGTAAAGTTAGTCCACAGTTCATGCTGAGCCCTAGCAGAGGGTGAGATGTTCCCAGCAGGCTTGACTAGTAGTTAGTATATTTGCTGTTGTGCTCAAATGTTCTCTGAGTCCTTGGGGAATTTGGTAGGAATTGGAAATCCCTGTTTTTCATAACAAATTTACCTATGTTAAATGCTCTGTTAACTAGATCTCTGACAAATTTGAGGGCTAGCATATTTGATTTAAGTAATAGTTGTCTTCTAGTTATCTGCTCTAAACTATATCTTGTAAATATAAAATAAAATGTTATGATCTTATTCTATGATATGATCTTACTTTGTTTGACCTTGATATATGTGATATTCATTCTTAATATGACTGAATATGACTAAAAATATATTCTTTAACACATTTATAAGATCTTAATCATTAGGGACTAGGACTTTAGGTTTCATCCTTGTTAAGTTACAGCCTTAAAAACATAAACACTGTCCATAAAACAAGAGAAGAACAGTTTCCTGTATGATTTAATTTATTAAAATTCCATAGCTTTTAAAAGCCTAAAGGTATATAATAGATAAGCAACAATTAGGCTATGCATATTTAAGGCACGGTTTTTTAAGCTCTTGAGAATGAAGGTGGAGAATGGTAATTAAGTTCTAACATTGAAAACAAAGGAATGTTTCTAAGATTAATATATCATAGTTTCCAGGCCTGGCAATACAGGAGTTAGTTGTAGAACTATTTTAAATTTTCATTTGAACTTTTTTATATCAAACCCATTGGCCAAGAAGCCTGCAAGCGAACTCAAAGCTGATGATGACAGGGGAATCTGCATTTATATAAGCACTAGTTAGTGAAGTCATAGATAGTTAGACAAACATTTTAAATTAGCTTGTTAATTTGAATGGATTTTTATCACTTTGAAATAAAACATTATATAAAATCATCTGAACCAGGGTTGAGTTATATATGTAGAATGTTATATAAAAGTCTGTACAAGTTTAAAACTAGACTTGTCAGTTTCTTAGTCTAAAAGGAGATAATTGTTTTTTATGAGAGTAGAAAAAGAAATTAGAGAGGGGTTTTATTAAGCATTTAAATGTAGTTTATTGTATAGATTTTCTGCCAGGTTTGAGGACCATCACCTATAAAAATAGAAGTTGTACTTAGAGTTCAGCACGGACTTGGAGGGAGGCTGGCATCCCTCAGTAAGATGGTGAGCATTGCCACGATTTTCTCCAACAAAGGTGATGGCTAGTCCTGTGATTACGCTCAGTCAAAATGGCAGTGAAGCAGTAGCTCCACTGTCTTGTCCCCAAATCAACATGATGATTCAATACATGCTGTGAGCAGCCTGTAGTGGCCTGCAAGGCTGCTATGGCTACTACCACTGCTGCCAGATCCATAGCAGGAGCTGCTGCAGAGACTGCTGTCATCAGCTCCTGCTGAGACCATGCATGAGTGTTGGGTAGGTGGCACCTGGAGCTAAGGGTGCAGAGGGCAGCTGTGGGAAGTGGAGGAAAGCTGGAGCCAGAGCCACATGGGAGAATCTCTATATAGAATTTAGACTTAAGTTTACCTCATCAGTGGTGAAAAAGGCTGACTGAAGGCAGGGGTCCCATTAGGCTACCCTCAGGAGTGGCAGGCAGCAAGGGGAATATGCTCCAAAGCAGTCATCTCTGTAGCCAAGCTTCCACAGGCCAGGGCAGTGGCAGTGGCAGTGGCGGTGGCTTAAAACCAATTTTTGGAGTGAGAAAAAAAGCATAGAAAGTAAGGATTTTCATTTTCCCTGATTACTTCAGCACTGTGATGAGACAGTTGAGACGTTATGTGTCTCCAAAACACTTGGACTTCTGTATTGGAGACTCAGTTCCGATGGATGGGTGAAGAGAGAAATGCATTCCAGATGGCTCTGGTGACTAGAAAGAGAGTTGACACAAGCTGGCCAAAAGTGACATCACACAGTTTGCTTTTGGCCAGTGCAGACGCCTGAGCGGCAAGATTTCAACGGGTTCCAGGATTTTTGGTGTCCAAAAACGAGGAAATAGTTGAATTGTAATCTCAATAAATGAATTAAATTTTTTTTTAAAAATGAGGAAAAGAAAACCCTACCGGTAGGAGAAGGAAGTCTCACTTAGGAACAGTATCTGAGCTGAGATCAACAGAAACAGCTGACCAGGAGGGGAAAACTTACCAGTCCATCAGGGTTAGATGGAGCCATGGATAGAGATCAGTGGAACAGAAGGCAAAATGTTGCAGGAAATGTGTCCAGTAAAAGGTGTTCAGTAGAAGGGATTCCAGCATGCCCAGACAGTACAGGTAGAGCCTTTACCCAGTAGGGGCCACAAAGGTTAACTAGGCACACACAACATACGTGACATAAGATTTATTGTAGAAGCATGAGGAAAGAATTAAAGGGGTCACTCTAGGGGGACAGGGGACAGAGAAAGAGGGAGAGAGAGAGACAGAGACAGAGAGAGACAGAGAGAGAGAGACAGATACACAGAGAGAGATTCAGAGAGAGACAGAGAGACAGAGAGAGACAGAGAGAGGGGGAAAGAGATTAAGAGAGACAAAGGAAGAGAGCACTTGGGCCCCTGGTGGTGGCCCAAGTGGATGATAAGCAACCTAGAGGCAGGTTAAGTTAGTATTGACCTAAACATCTTTATTTCAGCTTTTTAGACAAGTCGCTTCTGAATTTGTAGAACTATCTTCCTGTGTTCCAAAGGTAAAGTGAAGGACTCAACATGTTTGGAAGCTCTGTTCTGGTTTGTATTATATGTGACATGCCCTGTACAAACTGGTTTCTACAAGGTAGAATTTTAACTAATTAGGAGAGTCACGTAAATGAAAACTAGTAGTAAACAATAATTTTAAAACTTAAACATGATTTAAGAAAATGGCAACTCTTAAGATAAAAATTCCTGAAAAAAATATGGATCTCCTCATATAAAAACAAAAAGTAATTCACTCAATCCAAACAACATGATTTTAACTCAGGTAGTAAAATTTTCAAGAAACTTCTTTGAGAAAAAATGTTTACAAGCTCTAAAGGCAATACCTTAAAAGCCTTCCTATAGATTTCCAGTTAAGAAATCTCAAAACTGGTAAGTGATTTATAAACTTGGACCAGTACAAAATAATTGTAAATATCTAATTTCTAACTTCTCACAGTCCCATGCTTTCTTCAAAATGAAAAAAGCCTAAAAGCAATGTGCTATTCAAATCTTGTAATACATGTGGGACTCACAGATATGCATATGTATGTATGTATGTATGTATGTATGTATGTATGTATGTATGTGAGTATGTATGTAGATGCTTCTTTTCCTACCTTCAGGCTTCATGGTGTATTCTTTTTTTTTTTTTTTTTTTTTGGTTTTTCGAGACAGGGTTTCTCTATGTAGCCTTGGCCATCCTGGACTCACTTTGTAGACCAGGCTGGCCTTGAACTCACAGCGATCCGCCTGCCTCTGCCTCCCGAGTGCTGGGATTAAAGGCGCGCGCCACCACGCCCGGCTTTTCATGGTGTATTCTTGATTACTACTTACCAGATATCTACTGAAAAATAGCACATAATGGTTAGAACCCACCGCCAGGATGTTGAAGTCCTCACATATGATAAGTATGAATATGGTCTTCGTGGATATCAGGCCTTTGCAAATTCAATATCCTTTAACAAACAGAAAAAAATCTGAAAGAGAAACCATGTGAAGACTGCGGTTAAGACTGGAGCTTCATGGATGTAAAACAGGGAACACAAAGGATTGTCACATGAACCACAAAAGAGGCTGAAAACAGCTTCTTAACTAAGGTCTAGGGAGGAACCACCTTTCCTTGGCTCTTTTTGTAGTTGTAGGGTCCAGAAACCTGAGTCAATATATAGGCAAGTTTACAGCTACCTGTTTGCGGGATTTGGTGTAAGAGATCCTGGATGCCATGCACTGTGAAGAACAGGGCACCTGGAAAGTCCAGAGATTTCATGTCTTTGCTGCTAAATCTGAGGCAACTCAAATACTCAAGTTTATTTGATATTTATCTAGATTTCAGTTAAAATTCTTATCACAATATCAAAATCATTCTTTTTTATCTAATAGAAAAACATCATCTGGTGGGGACTGGGAGGAGTGAAGAGGCTGAAATCAGGATGTAAAATGAATAAACAAATTAAAAAATAAAAGAAAAACATAATCTAAAATGTTTTCTACTTCACTTCTTTGTTTATAGTAAAGTAAAGAATGAAAGTGTTAGAACCAGTAGTAGGTGTAAAGGACTGATCATACTTTGACGCTTATAAAATATGAGTGAAAAACAATCTTAGTTTTGCTTGGGTATTTGCTAATTAAAATAAACCTTATGTAAGTCCAGTTTCTCATGGTATTCTTTTCAAAACAGTATTGAATATTATTGTTTTTTAAAAACCAGTTATTTTTTTAAATTTTTATTTATAATTTGTTCATTTATTGCCAAACATTATTCTAAGATTAATAATACATTGATATTTTCATAATAAACATTTGCTCAAAGAGATCACCTATGCTAGTCAGAAAGGATGCTGGTTTGGCTTGGAATATTTCCATGTGAGGACTGTGAAACTTTCCAATGCTTCCAGCTCCACAGTGACCATGTGCAGGAGCTAAAAAAAAACAAACAGAAAAAAACAAATAAAGAAAAAGTAAAAAACCTATCCTGTCCTCTGACAGATAATGCCCAAGTATTTGAACATAACAAAAGGGCAGCGTGATAAAGATGAGAAAGAATGAGAAAGAGGGCGTCAAAGTGATAAGAGGAGCAACCAGTGTTTTTTCAAAGATAAGGGTACAAGCATGAAGTGTTAACTTTTTAATATTTAATCAAAGAATTTTTCTACAAAATTTTTATTTATGACAATTTATGTTAACTTATACACTACTGGGGCAAGAAATGATACTTGACTTGGGAGAAGATTTTTTTTTTTTTTTTTTTACAACAAAGGGTCTTGTTCTCATAAGAACTAACATGTGAGTATATTGACACCCTTAGTCTATTATGGCTGTTTCATAAAAATGTTGCTACTTTTAAAGGAATACCAAGCCAATAGAAATCATTTTGTAGTGTTATGCTTTTACCTCCTTTTCACAGTTTCAAAATGACACTAAGGTGAAAAGACACTGAAGAAAATACAATCTTTATTTGTAATAATATTATTAAACTTTCTCACAGAAATGGTTTGATTTTTTAATGCTTCATGTCTACAATGTTAAAATGATTGGAAGTTTTCAGAATTATAAATCTACTAAACAATTTTTAGCAATTTATATTATTTTGGGGTATCAAGAAACCATATTGAATTGAAAAACTAAGAAAAATAAAGATCCTTTTTGCATTTAAAGCTCTTTGCCCCTGCTATTCAACAGTGAAACAACAGAATTTGAATTGCCTGAGGCAAACATGAAATCACCTTGCCTGTTTTGAATTTGAATTGCCCTTTGTTCTTATTAGATAAGTCTTGAAAATATCCATGGATTCTTTTCTCAGAGGGACCTTCTGCATCAATTGATGTCCTCACTGCATTTATGCATTTCATCACGTTATAGGAAATTCATTTACTCAGTTTTATATTTGTGAGGAATCCAATGATACAGGTCAATCTGAAGCATAGAACAAAAGAGAAAGAAATCCACAGAGAAATATGTATTATAGTGAGCAGGTTTTTCATTCTACTGTGAGTCTTGTAGCAGTCACAGCGACATACCTCTGCATGGCTAGTGCTCTCTCACGGAAGATTCTTGTTTGCTGAGGGAAAAGTGATTCAATAACAAATACTTAACTTCACAAGGCAGGAATCTGCTTTGGAATGATATCCTTGCCCACAGATCCAGAATACTCTGAATCACACCTCAAAACCAAATTAGGAACAAAGAAAAGCAACAATATAGTGCAAAAATAGAGATCATCTGCCACTGAAAAACAGAAGAATCAGGAAGCCAAGAGAAAAAAAATATGTGTGGAGATTCCAAACTAAGAGATCTGAGGTACAAGATAGCTACTTTATGGCACACACCCTGACTTTCTAATGTAGTTTGCTGAAGACAGCCATATGCAATAGTGGTTAGCTCTGCGGAAGATCACATCACTTTAGAATGGGCTGGAGAGAGGCAGACGTGTATCTTTTGGACTTGGTTTGAAACAAATGCAAGCAGGAAATATACCTTAGATATTTTTGGAAATTCTGAGAACGACTTTACTTAGGGTAAAACAACTTCAGCCACAGAAAATGAAGACGGGCCATTTCTGTTTGTGTCCCACATGACTGGCACGATGCTTTTTCTTTTTTGTACATAATATTTCCCTTGTTACTTTCTATTGCATGCTGAACATTTATTTCTGTTGAGTCAGACTTTCTTTTCCAATTACAAGACTAAACACTCAGATTTTATTTGTAAACATAATTCATAGATATTTAAGATTTCCTGATAGTGCTTTTCTTCCTTTGCATTGAATTGTGCAGGTTGTGTGATCTGCTGGAGTCGGCTTCTATATGACCTTCAAGGGTCGTTTGCAAATTGTCACGGCCAGTTGGTAAAGGTTTCATGACAGATGGTCCCTGCCCTCACTACAAATTTTTACAGCTCTGTCGGAAAGAACTGATCATATTGGATGCTCTGGAGAGCTGCTGTGCTCAGGATATAAAAACATGCAATTGTTAGGAAGCTAAGGCCTTCCTGTGTAGTCTCTAGCTCCTATAAGCAAGTAACCTACATTCAAGTACATCATTTTTGGATCTATTAAGATAGAGAGCTTTTCTTTCTTTCTTTCTTTCTTTTTTCTTTTTTTTTTTTTTTTATATCTGGTAAGTAGTGGGCCTAAGAGTATCTTGGGATTACTGGCACCTCATTCCACTAATGGGTATGTCTTGAAATTGAGCGGTTATAAACTGCTCAGGTTCTGCTATTGTCTGCAGCATTTCCTTGTGTCTTATTTGGAAATTTTCTTACACAAAGCCAGTGTTACATACATATAACTGTCTTAATTTTCTTATTTCAAGGGGGAAAATATCAGGGAAAGTAGGGAGGAGGTGATTGTCATGCTATCCTCTTTCTGGCAAGGCTGCTCTTATGGAGGAAGGTTTGTCTTTTTAGAATAAAATAAAAACTAATCAAAATAACCACTCTAACTAATCCTATTAGAAATATGAGTCTAACTGAAACAAAGCCAGGAAAGGAGGGATAACATTTGGAAGAACTGTAATTTTTTTTTTACGATGAAAATAAAGAAGTGGTTACAGATATAATCTGTGAGAACAGTGACATTCAATGAAGATAATTTGTTTTCCATTTGTAATGGTAACAGTCTCCTCCCACTACATCAATAAAGTCCGTTTTGTTGCTGTTGTTTCTGTTGTGGTTTTGCTGCAGAAGTCACTGAGCTTATTTATTAACCCTTGGTTTAGAGAAAACCAATTTCCATAGCGTTTAACACGTCATCTGGAGGTAAGCAGCTGGGAAACTACCGTATCAAGAATGAAAACCCACCATGTACACAAAGAAGATGCTGCCCTAGAAAGGGATTGAGGCCTCTTCTGTGCATCTGAGGTTCTGGGTACAGTTTCTCTGAATTGTTTGGTGTCATACCAAGTGTTATTTAACTTCAGAAAATATTTTCATTTATTTATTTATTTTTATTCTATGTGCATTGGTGTTTTGCCTGTAAGTATGTCTGTGTAAGGGTGCAGGATCCTGTAGAATTAGGTTTCAGACAGATGTGAGATGCCATGTGGGTGCTGGGAATTCAACCCAGGTCCTCTAGAAGATCAGTCAGTGCTCTTAACATCTGAGCCACATCTATAGCCCCTATGTTATTTTTCTTAGTAGATTTTATATATTAAATCATTTTTAGATAAATTCAGTATAATAAAAAAAGTATAAGTGCATATTATTTGGCATACAACAAAATACATAGCATGAAGAGACTTGGATATTAAGAGCATAGTATACTCTAGTCTAATTCATAGTGTTAAGGAAAATAATATCTGAACAATTTTGGTCCAGACTGCTCTGATCCTGCTCATGTTTCTTCCTTTCTTCTGAGCTGTGTGTGACTTTCTGATTAGTCTGTATTTGTCAGAGTGTGTCTGATCAGGACTTACTGGCCACATTCTTAAGTCAAAGATAATATTCACTTTAAGAACAGTTTGTACTTTGCAATATTTCAAAGTATAGTTTCTTAAATATAGGCTTTACACTATGTTCATATGTTAAGCAGTTGGTTTATTTTCATAACTTTCAGTTCTGCAGACCATATGATATGCAATGCTTATCTGGTGAAATTTTATTGGAGGATGAATGTGATAAGCACTTATTGAATGCCAGAAACATTAACCAGCATACATTATTTAATTTTTTAAAATTCTAAAAAAAGGCTCTCTATGTTAGAGAATAGGCCAATGAGGCTCCGAAATGTGAGATGACTTACTAAGGCCATGGTGAAATGAGATTGTATCTACTAAAAATGTCAGAAAAGCTATTGCTAGGAAGTCTCATCAATATGTCTACCTAAAAATTTCTGAACAATGAAGACAACAGTGCACATGATAACATGGAAGGGAAAAACTCACAGGATCTCCCCTTAGACAAAGAATATGGTAAACTGGGAAATGCTGAGAGTAGGAGAAATGCTCTTCTCCAGGTAAGTGGTCCACTAGTTGATTATTCAATACCAAGTAGTCAGTCCTTAGATCATGATAAACAGTTAACATATGGACTGAGTTCATTGTATATATGTATTTAAAATATGTATGTGTCTGTATGTGTGTGTGTGTGCGTGTGTGTGTGCGTGTGTGTGTGTGTGTGTGTGTGTGTGTGTGTGTGTGTGTGTGTGTGTGTAACAATAATAAAAACAGAACAATGCATAGGGGCATGCCTGTGTATGGTGGGTTGATGGGAGAAAGGGGAGAGGAGAGCATAGGGAGCATGGTATCAATATATTATAATTTTAAATAATTATCTTAAAATGTACAAAAAGTCCAAATACAATAAATAATTCTTATTAGAAGCGAGTAAGCTTTGGGTGGATTGCTAACAGATAATCAGAAGAGATAAGCAGCTAAGAGACTGGCTATGTTTGCATAGTTCCCTAACTATAATTTTTCTGTCCACACTATCATTTTCAATTCAAAATAAAAAAATAAAAAGGAAATTATTAAGGAAAATATAAGACAGAGATTCCTTAGAGTTGTAAATGGCTAACTCTTATCAATAAAAGGTGAAAGATACTGTGAGAAATTAGGTTTATAAATTTTATAGACCTTCCAAAGTAGAGTGATACATCTCATCATCTATATTCTAGTTGCAAATTTCATAAGGTATGAGGTATAAAACCCCTACTTGTCATAGTTATGTAAATATGGTGTGAAAAGAATAAACTTCCTAAATTTTCTCCTATCAGCATATACAGAGATAAAAATTTCTGCACACATCTTTGAATATCTCTGAAAGCAGAGGCTTCCTAGAGGAGCTTAACACCATAGGGACTATAGAGTGATTTAAGGCAAAGAAGAATAAGAACAGTGCTTCCCCGCATTCCCATAGGTTTCAGAATTTACAGCGGGGGAAAAAAGGAATCTTCAAACAACATCTGGGATAAGGAAGAATTGCTGAAGCCTAGCTGACTTATATATCTGCAGAATGGCACTTAGGGGTAGTTATGAATGACAGAGAAAGCCATCTTAAATCTGTTTTGATGTCACTTTTCAATTCTTAGATAGAAGTTCCATGCGATTAACTCTCAGAGGAATTCATTGCATTTGCATTATTGACAGGAGATCTTCTGAACAAGAAAAAGCTATAAGCAGCCAGGTTTAACAAGGTGTCACTTAATGCATTTTTTTTTCTTTGCAGCACAAAACACCATAATAGGTAGAGTTCAAAAACAGAAAGAAGAAAATAATAGAATAAAAATTAAACAAGAAATGCCAACACTATAATACTAATTTCCAAGGTAAAGATATTTGAAAATGAAAGAGCACACACTGCCTCACTTCTATGATAAAACTGTTGCTCGATTGCTGTTTAAAGAAAAAGGATGGAGAGTTGAATTTCAAGTAGAAGTTTAAGGAAAGAGTACACTGAAATTTATAAGAAATATTACATATAAGTTGTTTGGAAAATTATCTTAAGGTTCAATTAATGATGTTTATTCATTATGGAATAAATATTCCATAGCATTGAGTTGAAAGTAAATTAAATCTAAAGATAAATATTAAATAATAAGTATGAACAATATTATTTATATTTAGAGTGACTCAGTACTCTCTGCTGTGTTTAATAAACTCACGAGCATAAAAGGAAAAAAGTATAATGCAACAGTTCACAAAGAATGTAGTACTCAATATTATACAAGAAAACTACTGAGAAAAAAGAAATATCTATGTGATTATAAGAATTGCATTATTAATTGAAGTTTCCTTTGCTTTAATCCTCTCAAGAGAGAATTTGTGTAATTATTTGAGAGGCAACCACAGAATATGCCTGTAAAAAAATTGAGAATTGTGACTCGAAGTGTAGGAAAGAATTTACACAATAACTGTGTGTGTGTGTGTGTGTGTGTGTGTGTGTATACAATCAGAAATGAATTATTCTTTCAATATCAATTATCAGTAATGTAGTAACAGATTCTAGTGAAATGTCTGTTCCAGTTTCTAGAATTTCTAGCTGCAATAGCACGTATACAAAGCCAGATAAACTCTTCAGGCATGGCACTATAATTGAACCACCTTTTAAAATATTCACCCAGGGAACCTGGGTGGGACACTAAAACCTGCCATCACTGACCATTCATATCTATATGTGTGTGTCGAGATAAGTTTACTCTGTCCTCTAATATTTTTTCAAGATTGTAGGTGATGAACTGTCATAGCCACCTTCTTTTGTCAGCTTTATACAAACTAGAACCACCTGGGATGAAAAAACTTGAGGTGAGAGATTCGCTCCCTCAGACTAGCCTTTGGCATATCTGTGGGGCATTTTCATGATGGCTGGTTGATAGAGGTGCACTTAGCCCACTGTGGGCAGTGTTAACATTGTTCAGATAGTCCTGGGTTATACAAAACACATAATTAAACATAAGCCTGCAGGAAGCAGCATTCCTTCCTGTTCTCTGTTTCACTTTCTGCCTTTGGGTTCCTACCCTGATAAGCTGTAACATGAAATAAATTCACTTGCCCCCATGATATATTTTTTGAACACAATGTCACATCAACAGGTAGCATATTAGGACACAGACTTTCCTTAAAAATCCTACAAACAATAGTGAAGAGACAAACAAAATATCATAATATAGAATGATAACTATTATGTCCTTACCTTTTTCTCGTCGATTAATACTAACACCCATGAAGTTTTTCCTAACTTTTGTTTTTTTATATTCTCTTAAATTTATTTATTCATTTTATATCCAGATTGCAGCCTCTTCTTCCTCTCCTCCAGACCTTACTCTCCCACTTTGATTCCCCTTTCCCCTCTACTCTTTTCCTCAGAAAATGGGAAACTTGCCCCTTGCATGCTCATCCAGGCACATCAAGTATCATTAGGGCTAAGTGCATCCTCCTCCACTGGGGCGGAAGAAGGCAGTCCAGTTAGGGAAAAGTAATCTAAAATCAGGCAACAGAGTCCATGTCAGACAGAATCAATCTCTGCTCCACTTGCTAGGCACCCACATGAAGAACAAGGAGCCCATGAATTACATATTTGTCCTGGGCAGTCCATGTATACTCTTTGATTGCTGCTTCAGTCTCTGCGAACCCCTCTGGACCTAGGTTATTTGACTCTGTTGGTCTTCTTGAAAAATTCTCTCTCTTGGACCTGCTGTCCTGTCCCCACCCCGCTCTTCCACAAGACTCCCTGATCTCTGCCTAATGTTTGGTTATGTGTCTCTGCATCTATTTTTAATGTGCTGCTGGATGGAGCCTTTCAGAGGACAGTTACGCTAGGTTTTTGTCTGTAAGCATAGCAAAGTATCACTAATAGTGTCAGTGGTTATCTCTCTCCTGTGGGGTGGGATTCAGGCTTGGCCAGTCATTGATTTCCATTCCTTCATTCTATGCTGTACCTTTATCTCTGCATATCTTGTAAGCTGGATGATTTTTTGATTCAAGGATTTGTAGATGGGTTGATGTCCCTCTCCCTCCACTGGAAGTCCTCACTGGCTAGGAAGTAGCAACTTCACTCTCCATGTCCTCCATAGCTAGAGTCACCCCATATTCTCACAGGAGCCTACCTTGTAGCAAGTCTCCAGCTTGTCTCAGAGCTACCCTCCCTGCTTTGGTTTCCCTTTTTGTTCCACCAGTCTTGTCTTCTACCCATGCTCTCCAATGCATACCTTCTCTCACTCAGCTCCTTCTTTTCATCCATTTCTGATATCTATTCTATTTTTCCCTTCTGAGTGGAATCTGAAAATCCTCCCTTGAGCTTTAGCTTTTCTTGTTACATAGCTTCTTTGTGTTGGTTGCCTATAGTATGTTTATTCTATACTATATGGATAATATCCACTAATAAATGAGTACATACCATTAGTGTCTTTCTGCATCTGTGTTACCTCACTCAGGATGGTCTTTTCTAGATCCACATTTTTACTTGCAAATCACATGAGTTCTTGTGTTTAATAGCTGAGTAATATTTAATTATGTAAATGTATCATGTTTTCTTTGGTTAAGGGACATCTGGGTTGTTTCCAGTTTCTGACTATTACATGAAAATCCATCAGTGTAATCCACCATATAAACAAACTGAAAGGAAAAAAAATCATATGCTCATCTCATTAGATTCCAAAAAAGCCTCTCACAAAATCCAATATCCCCTCATGTTAAAAGACTTAGAGGTATTAGAGATACAAGAGACATATTAAACATAATGAAGGCAGTATACAGCAAGCAAATAACTAATATTAAATTAGATGGAGAGAAACTTAAAACAATTCCTCTAAAATCAGTGAAACAATAAAGCTTCTCACTATCTCCATATCTCTTCAATATAGTACTAAAATCCTAGCTAGAGCCATAAGACAACTGAAGGAGATCAAATAGGATACAAGTTGGAAAGTAAGAAATCAAAATATCACTATTTACAGACAATATGATGACACACAATTTAACCCAAAATTCTACCAGAGGACTCCTGTAGCTAATAAACATATTTAACAAAGTGGCTGGATACAAAATTAACTCAAAAATCAGCAGCCCTCTTCTGTAAAAGTGATAAATGGGCTGAGAAAGAAATTAGAAAAACATCACCCTTCACAACAAACAAAAGTAATATGAAATATGTTGGAGTGACTCTAATAAAGCAAGTGAAACACTTGTAAGATAAGAACTTCAAGTCTTTGAAGAAACAGAAGAAGATTTTAGAAGATGGAAAGATCTCCCCTGTTCACAGATGAGTAGGACTGACACAGTAAAGATGGCCATCCTTCCAAATGCAATCTGCAGATTCAATGCAATTTCCATTAAAGTTTCAACACAATTTTTTTTACAGACCTTGAAATAACAATCTTAAACTTTACAGGGAAAAATAAAAGACCCAGGATTGATAGGAGCTTCCTTCCATACTATCACCTGTACCTGTGCCTGATTTCAAGCTGTACAACAGAGCTACAGGAGAAAAAAAAAGAAAGAAAGAAAGAAAGAAAGAAAGAAAGAAAGAAAGAAAAATACATGTGATATCAATGAATTGGTTGAATTGATGACCCAGAAACAAACCCACATACCTATGGATGCCTGGTTTTTGACAAAGAAGCCAAACCCATATGATAGATAAAACCTTCAACAAATGGTGGTGGTCTAACTGAATGTCTGCATGCAGAAGAATGAAAATGGATCACTATTTGTCACTCTAGGCAAACCTCAAGTCCAGGTGGACTGAAGATATCAACATAAAACTTGATACACTAAGTCTATTAGAGGAGAAAGTGGGGAATAGTGTTGAACTCATTGGCCCAGAAAGCAATTTCTCGAACAGAACTTCAACAGCTTAGGCACTAAGATCAACAATTAATAAATGGGACCTTATAAAACTGAAAAGTTCCTGTAATGCAAAGAACACTATTAATATGCCAAAATGGCCGCCTAGTGAATGGGAAATTATCTTCACCAATCCTACATCTGACAGAGTGCAAATATGTAAAATATACAAAGAACTCAATAAATTGAATACCAACAAACTAAATAACCCAAATTAAAAAATGGAATACAGATCTAAATAAGGAATTCTCAACAAAAGAAATTAATGGCACTTCTTAAAGAAATGTTCTATGTCTTTAGTCATCAAGAAAAACATATCAAAACAACTCTGAGATAATGTCTCACACACATCAGTATAGCTAAGATCAAAAACTCAAGTGACAGCACATGCTGGTGAGGATGTGGAGGAAGGGGAACACTCCATCATTGGTAGGAGTGAAAACTTGTACAACTGCTTTGGAAATTAATATGGTGCTATCTCAGAAAATTGGGTATAGTTCTACCTCAAGAACCAGCTATACATCCCCTGAGAATATAAACAAAACATTGCTTACTATACAACAAGGATATTTGCTCAACTTTGTCCATAGCACTTTTTGTGGGTTTTGATCAAACAACAACAGCAGTTTATAAATTATTATTAGTTGCTATTGCTATACTTTAGATCGTATTCCCTGAAGAAGAAGCCCATTTTCTTCAATCAAAATGTCTTATGTCCAGTGGATAGCTCTGTTCTGGAAATTGGTTAAAGAAATTTGAGTTTATGTTTTGCTGTTAATACATTTCTGGCTTACTATTTAAATATATTAATTGTAGCAGAAGATTTCACCTATCTGTCTATCAACATTGTTTCTAAAAATAGTACATTTTATTAGATTCCATAAACCACATATGCCAGGGACTGTCATGTTAGCATTGTTACTATCCAAAGTATATTTACATCTTGTTCAATGGTAAAGTATTAAAAATGACCTATTCTTTGGAAAACCTATTCAACAGAACACAAGATTCCATGAGAGAAAGGCACAAATTTCACTGCATTTTCAACAATATGAGAGCTTTCTTAATAGTATATTCCTTAGAATCCTCTTCAAAATCAGAATCAGCTTCTGTGTAACTACTCTTGACTAATAAATATACAACAGCTTATTAATTACTCAGTCCATGTGTTCTAATGCAATCGTAGCATTTACACTTAAATTCTTTTTACAATCTAGATTTTGTCTTTTGTTTTGCTTTTACTTTATTCTTTTATGCAAAGAAAGAAACCCTCAGCCACACATGATTACATCTAGGTGCCATCATGAAGATTTTACTGTGAAGCTATAAAACGAACCCAATAACACAAAAACTCTACTATTATCAGTGGTATAACTGGCCTGTGTCAATCTAAAACCATCACAGTGCATTTTCAGTTAACATCTTCTGTTCTAATAGATTTCTAATAGGCATTCTTCCTGCAGTTTTGGAATTCACACAGTAGAGACTGTGATTCCTTCATAAGACCTTAATAAAAAGTGCCCTCTCTCAATGAATTAGTAGCTATAAGGAGAATGATAAATTTCATCTGAATTGGTTGCCTTCTGTAATAACTTTGTAACTCATTAGGCAGAGATGTGTTCTCCAATGCATGGATCTAATTAAAGTCATATCTTTCAGAGATTATGCTTATAATAAACTGATATACCTAAAAATACAGTAAGTTGAACAGTGTCTCTACCAAATATATGTCTATCCACAATATAATTTTATTTGGAAATAAGATATTTGTTTATGAAATCATGATGAGATCAAGACTACCTTGCTGTGGTCTCTAAACACTATATTTTGTGTTATTATAAGTAAAAGAAGGAGAAAGTTTAGGTACAAACATGTAGTGAAATACTTATTGTTCAAAATCAACAGATGATGGAAAGGAAAGTTCGTAGGATGTCTACAAATTTAAAATAAAGAATTCTAAGAATTGCTAGAATCAGACTCAAGGAAGATGCAAGAAGTATTCTTCTTTGGAATGTTCATGCTTGCACTTTTTTTCCATGCCTATAGACATGAAGTTGTTCGAGAGTGGAAATGAATGACTTCGTTTCTTTCAGTCGGTTATAGCCACACTAGGCAATAAAGGCAGGAAAAACACTAAATGTGGTGGCATGTTAGGAAAAAAAAAATGGATCTTAATCCGATTTGGGAATTCTGCAACTCAGTAGAGAACTACACATGGAGTACTCACTTATCTGGACAGATGTAGGTGTTAGTGTATATAATTATCCACGAATTCCCTTTTGTTGGCTGCTATTTGTTTTTCATGAGTTTCTTTTACTCCACATTACTGCCTTGCTGTTGTGTTCTTAAACATGGAGCCACTCGTTTAGTCAGAGACAGTTGTTTTTTAAGAGAAAATGGTTAAGAATTCAGCCCTTTAGGAATAAAGATAGTTAAGAGTCAATCAGAAATATTTGTATCCTGACAGTGTTTGATGCAAGTAACTAAATAATTTCACTTTTTTGTTAGGTCAAAGTGTAAGGATGAACCACAGACAGACCTAAGTAACACTGTAAGCACTTCCACTCAGTTAGTTTAGGCCAGGTGATCTTGTCTCAGGCTAGACCTTTTCTACTTGTACTCTATTGCCAGTGCTATAGAAAATTAGTCTTTCACAGATTGAAAGAATCTTCCTCACTATTGTGTTGATGTATTTGATACTCAGATTACCTGATGAACATCAGCGGTTTTTCCATAATGATAATTTGTCACCCTACAGTTTGCTTTGAGACAGCCTCTTCTGAACAGATGGTGGTTGTTTAGTGGACATTTCCATGATCAATCAATCACAATGCCAATGTGAACTCTTTGGCAGACTAGTTGTTTCAGCAGTGTCTCCCAGAGCAAGCCCATATGCCAGAGCCAGGCTGCTCTCAATTCTCTTCAGTACTAGAGCTGATTATTCATTCAGGGGCTCCCAGAGCCCTAATTGTTCTTTATACCATGTAGTGCTGGTGTCTTTCCACTAGAGAGAATTTTGTTCATCAAAGATATATTCATAACATTAAGTTTAAAGAAGAAAATTGCATGTTTCTTTTTTCCCAGGAGGTCTTTTGTTTGCACAAACTTATCCAGCCCTTCCGACTGACCTTCCTATATTCCATGCCAAGGATATTAGAGGGAATTATATTAATGATATAAATTTTATTCTTATATAAACTTCAAATAACTCCAAATTTATTCATTCTTTAAAACTTACTAATGAATTCAATTAGTTATAAAAGCTAGCAGGCATGAAGATATAAGTAGATTGATTTCAAATTGAACAAATCTACTAAGAAAATAAGGTGACTTTTTCCATTTGGGCTCATTAGAAAAAGGTGATTTATATTGAAAACATTTAGTTTTCTCACTTTTTACATTATTCAAGGTACTGGTTGTAAAATATAACAGCCTCTATGTTGTTACAGAGTTTGCAATTCAAAGGGAAGGGATTTTTTTTAAATCTATCAAACAACACAAAGTATAACCAGTACCATTAACAAAGGAAAAATATGAAAATAAAGACTAGAGAATTAAAATACTCTATAGGTTCCAGATTATTTTCTGGGAGACTCATAAGACTATTTGTGATGAATGGAAAGATTTTAAGAACTGTTTGGGAAGAGTGTCAAACAGAAGAAATGGGGTGTATGAAACATGTTGATGGGTGGTTGAAAATTCATGGAAAATTGAAGAATTGGGCTTTGATATCAAGTTGGTGTGCTAAGAATACCTGTAAGATATGAGATCCTAGAGATGATGATAAATTTTTCCACCTAAAACTGATTGAACAATTGGAGAGTGATTTTATATATATATATATATTTCTGTTTCCTGTACAAAACATCAAAGGACCATACGAGAAAACAGATGACACTTAAGATCCCATCACTTTTCCTCAAGAGAAAGACCAAATAAACACTGTTGATTGGTAATTACTAAAGGTTGACAACTGTGTCATTTTTTAAGTTCCATTGATTCTTTGGTAATTGTATCATACAACTTAATGAACTATGACTGTGTATGTCAGGGCAACACAGTGATTGTAAACTGCACCCTTCATAATGATTAAATAAACATGAGTTTCCTCATTCTAAATTCCAAACCAGAAAATAATTCTAACACTGCAGAAGTCATGGTACAATGCTTCCTGGAACTGCAATTAAAACTACTGGATAGAAGCTAAATAGATATCGACTGGATTCATTATTTAAAAACTTGACACAACATCTGTAAAATACAAGGCACATATGCGGCTCATGACAATTTATTTTAATTAGGCTCAGATAAATATGAATACATGAAAGTAAACGTTAGAAGTTGACATCACCAGAGATGTATTTTCATAGTTCTAAATTTACTTGATGTATAATTATATGCTGACTTCATTTTAATTTCACAGAAAATAGTTCAGCATACAATGAATCTCCCAGCTATTGATCCAGAAGTTTCACTAACATTTGATTCATCCAGTTGTTTTTGAATCACATGTTGGGTTATCACACCTCTTTAGAAATTATTTACTTTCCACTATTAAAGCTGAAGAATATTTTTAATAACACTAAGACAATATTATCTTGAGTGTGGCAGTTTTCTACATGTAACAATATTTGTTTTCAAATGCATCTTAATTGATAGTATCAATACCTAAACAAAGACATACGTTAAGTAAAGAACACATGCTTATCTTACATTTTTGTAAAATAATGAATTGATGTATTTTCAAGTAAACACACTTAGTATTTAGTTCATATCTAGGATGTGAATATATGGATATTATATGGATATAGATATATATATTTACAGACACATGTGCTTGTATTTCTAACGACAGAGATAATTTTAGGGAATAAATGCTCAGATAATACAGGTAAAGCTGCTTGTCAAGCTCAAAGAATAGAAAGAAAATAATTGATTTATTAGGGGAATGTACAAGCCAATAAAAGTGCAAGAACGTGGTGTGTGAGGTTCAAATAAATCAATCTAGCATTTCTAAAGATATTTTTTTGAAACATTCAGGATTTTGTGAGTGTTCCCTATAGGGAATTAAAAATATACTTGCAGGTAAAATTCCCACAAATAATTTTGTCCTAAAGAGTTAGCATGCTGTTATTTTTGTTATGTGGAGTGTATCCCGTCTCACCGAAACAAGCGCTATGATTGACCTTGATGATTACTAGGCTTCAATACTTTAGATGACAACCTGGACACTTCAGTTCTGTTTACAGTGCTGCATGAATAGGTAACATGACATTGAGTGTTCATTTTGCACTCCAAACTATGTAATGAAAAAACATTGTGTTCCATCTTGAAAGAGCAGAACTTTGAATTAGTGCAGTTCTTTTTTCTAGAGGGTATCTAAGACCTGGCCATCTATGTACTAGACTGAGGGAAACTAGTATAAATAGGGAAAAGAAAAAGAACATTAACCTTGTGTGTGCCTGAAGGACACACTTTGGATTTTGCCTTTCTTGAATTTTGTCCCATTCATACACACATACCCCTTACACCCAGAATTTCAGTGAGCCTATAAATCATTCTATAAATGGATACAATATTTAAGTATAGACAGAAAAATACATTTAAATGGTACAATATGTCAAAATAAAAAAGGATAAAAATAGATTAGGGCGAAGTAAGTATGGTTTAAGATCTTTCAAGTTAAGATGCATGTTTATCCACTTTACTGACATGTGCATGGAATACAGAAAACATGCAATATATTTGTTGAATTAATTTAGTTATTTTTTATTTTTGTATTTATTTATTTTATTTTTGTATATACATTTATATTACTCAAAATATAAACAATACACTACCCATAGCAAGTATTAGTTGAATTTAAAATGCCCATCCTACATAAAACTGTAATACATATATTTCTATAGCATTGGACTTGGTCTAATTTTATTAAAATTAATAAATATTTTATATTATCTTTATAATTTCAGAGTGTAGCTTAAGACTTATTTGAATAAATGTCATGTGTTAAAAAATTAAGAATATTAATAAATGCTTTCTAAAGATATAAAAAACATTTAGATAATGTATTACCCTGCTGTCTTTTAATGTAAAAATATATTACAAGAACTAAATATTAGTCTTTTGTTTTCTTTTTTTCATTACTATGATTTATTCATTTTCATTAATATATTCTATTTTAATAATTATAAGATAATTATACAATAAAACTTTGTGAAATTAATAAGGATTCTTCAGTCAAAGGCAATGATACATTATAATTTATATTTACATATTGCATACAATGTGACAATTCAATCTTCAATCATGGCTTTGATTGTAGTGATAATAATTAAATAGTACAAAGAAAATAACCTGAAATCAAATGACACAATCAGAATATATATTATACACATATATTATATGTTATATATATTACATACTATGCACATATATATATAATTTCAATAATTGTATTTCTTATCAACCAAAATTATAAAATTATATCCAAATTTTTTTGACCATGTCCCCTGGATGGGGAGGCCTGGCGGCACTCAGAGGAAGGATAGCAAGTTACCAAGAAGAGACTCGATAATATTAGAGCATATATAGGTGGAGGAGGTCTCCCTCAATCACAGACATAGGGGAGGGGAGAAGGGGGGAAGTGGGAGGGAGGGAAGAATGGGAGGAAACAGGGGAAGGGCTAACAATCAAGATGTAATATGAACAAATTAAAAAAAAAAGAGTGAGAGGATTATAATCATGATGTAATTTGAATTAATAATAATAATAATTATTATTATTATTATTATTTTAAATAGTCCTATAATTAGCATTATCACTTTGAATTTTATAGAATAAAAATGTACTTTGGATATAGTCTTTTGTTTTCTAGTTTAGCTAATTTATTAGGAGGGTTGTGGGTTTTAGTATATTATACCATTGACTCTTGTTGTCACAAATGATTTATCTGAGGTATGTGGATACGATTAGTCTATAAAATGTCTTCCAAAAATCTAGTTATGTTATAACTGTTTATTATATGCTATGGTTATATATGTTGTAGAATACATCATAAAGGAAATTTATAATGACTATTATTTTATTTTCTTGCATTTTATGTAGATTTATACTTTTGTCAAAGAAATGTTATGTTTTATTACTATTTATAGTTGCCCTAATTATAAAACAGATAAATATGGCCTGTTATTGCTGCTATTATGATTGCTTGCCTTGACAAGTTAAATTTAACCCTATATGTAATTGTTCAATGAATAAAAATAATAGTATTTCTAAAGTGTATTCCCTCCTCACTTATATTTTTTTGTCTATCTTCTATTCTCATACTTAATCTACTAAAGGAAGCTAATTTTACATAAATGGAACTTACATGAGTTGAAAATATTTGATCTACTAGAATCTGCTGTCAGTGCAAACACATTGAAATGTCACCCAATCTCACAATTAAGATGTTTACTATTTGCTCAATTCATTGCCATATTTTATACTATATATGACCTAAATAATCAATCCAAAATTGTTTAGTTTCTACACTTATATTTCACTAATACCAGTCTTTAGTAATCCAAAGAATTAGAGGGATAGAGTAGGCCATAGGATGTTGATTCATTGTATTAATGATTAACATATATCAGATCTTTCTTTTGATGGCTCAGACTGGTGTAAAAAAAAAAAGGTAGTTGAAGTAAAATGCAAAGAATAGCACCATTGTTTGTTATTGTTTTTGTTTTTATGAATATAAGTTTAATATCCTGTGCTGGTCAAATATATAATGAATGGGTTCACAAGGAAAAGGAATAATCTTTCTAATAGATAATAGATACTGATGAGAGAGTAACTATTAGGGGAAGAGATAAAATAAAAACATCTACATCTATTAAAATCATCACTGTCATCAATTTTTAAAAATTGCACATGGTCCGATTATATTCGTCAGTCTTAAATATATTTTATAGACAGAAACCACTTTTCATAACAGTAATTGTCCCCCTACACTTTGTTTTAAGATATTTTTCCTGAGAACTTTATACTCATACAAAAACTTATCATAGCTATTGTGAAAATTACATAGCCTGCAGTTACAGGCTACAAATAGTAATGTTATTCTTTAAATCTCTAACCACTCACAATATATCCATGAGATTTACAATGAGAAATGTTTTAAAGTCTCAAATAATATTGCTTTAAAGAAAGCATAAACAAAATAAATACTAGAAGTCCATTTTCCAGCATACTATTCTACAAACAGCAACATCTCTAGTAGGTATTTACTTATTTATGTCAATTCATTGTTACTTTATGGCCCTTATGAAAGTAGAACAGCTGTAGGATATATGTTATATCAATTATTGATAGTTCAGTATGCATAATGTGAAGGAATTTTGGCTTCTAAGAGAAGACACCAGCAAAAAAAAGAAACTAGAAAGTAAACACTCTCATATCACAAAAAAAAAAAAAAATTAAGAAAGAAAAGAGAGAATATGGCCCATAAAAATACAGATGTTAAATAATAAGAAATGAAGTTTTAACAGAAAATAGAAGTTTTAAAATTTGGGCATGTTCAAAAAAGTGGCATCATGATCTTTGCAGATAAGTAGATAGAGCTAGAGAAAAAAAAATACCTTCATTGTGGTATCCAAGACATAAAAATACAAATAGGACATACATTTGCTTGTATGTAGATAACCCAGTGTTAACTAAGCTACAACCTATTGTAGGGCTTTCTTCACTACAGAGGAACCAGCAAAGTCTACCTCTGTGGAAAAAGTCATGGGGCCTGTGGCAGCAAGAGATTAAAGAGGGCACAGCCTTGTGGGGCTCCTGGCCCCTTTGGGTCCTTTGATGTCCCCATTCACGGACTGACTCTGACATGAACTCTGGTACCACCAAGAACTATGTTTAGCCCTTGAGCAGCAGGCCACTAAACCTTTAAGTGACACACAGCCAACCTCTCCAATCTTCCTCACCACTGACAACCTCGGGGTTGTCAGCTCCTCCTTTCCACCCTGGCGCTGTGGGGAAGCGAGACAACTTGGTGGTTCTTGTCATCGCCTCAGCAGGAGCTGTCCATGGAGAGAACAGCCCTTCGTGCTTCAGTCTACTGCCTTCCCAATGGACTTTTTGTAACTTTTGGATTCTTTTTATACTTTATAACCCCTTGAGGCATCAAAGTGGCCAGACTCAGAGGAATCTAGAACAGTCCAGCTCGTCCTCCAGAGCTCTGTCGCTCATCTCCAGCCCATCCATAGGACTTCTCCCAGATAATGCTAATTTGATGTGAAAAGTTTGGTGAAAACCCCCACCAATCCCTGCAGGAGAACTGACCAGTCCCTGAGCTTCTCAAGAAAACCCACCAATCCCAGAGAAAGAGAACTGACCAATCTCTTTACAGGAAACCCCATCAATCTCTGGGCTACTCAGGATTTGTAATCCCACCAATCCATATCCTAGGTGAAAATCTCCGCCCTAGAAAGTTCCGCCCCCTAAGAAATCCAATATAAGGCTGGATCTGCCGTGTCCCCTGCTGCCTTCTCCTGAAAGCAAAGGCAGCCACTCCTGGATTTGTCCTAACTCTCTGATTTATCCCTCCAACAAATCTCTTTTAAGAGATTTACTGCCTGGTGTGACCCTCTCCTCGGAAGAAGAGAAGAGAAAAGAAGAGAGAAAAGAAGACGCAGGAGAGGGAGTGCTCCGGCTAAGCTCCTTAGTTCCTCAGCCCCTCGGTGTTTGGGGAAATCATGTCCTGAGAGCTGCATCATCTGGAGTAGGAGCAGAACTTAAACTCCAAAGCTCTCAGTTCCTCAGGTGTTGGGACAACCCTCACCTGGAAGCTGTATCAACTGGAGAAGGGGAAGCACTCAGGTTCCTAGGCGCCTCAGTTCCTCAGAGGTTGGGATAACGTAGCCCTGGGAACTAGAGCCTCTGCAGAGAAGAGAGGTGTGGTTCCTGGGGCTGCTTGTGTCTCAGAATACCCTTGGGACACTGTCACACCCCAGAACTGCATGGTTCCTTGGCTCCTGTGTCCTAGGATACCTTCCTCAGAGCTGTGTTATTTCTGGACTTCAGAGTCGCAGGGTACTCTTCCCTATGAGTACCAGGAAGGCAAAGCCAAACAACAAGATTTGGTGCCTTGACACAGATACCCTTCCCTTCAGACACTGCCCCACCTCAGAAGTAGGATGCCTTCCAAGGCCTCGGAGTTGTGTATTTCCTGGACATCTTCCCACCAGATAAGGAAGGCAGGCCAATACAAACACAAATTCAAACAACACCCATAGCACCAGAGAGGTTAGGCATAGAGTAAGTCATTAGGGTGTACAGGTAAATATTGTTAGAATATAAAAATTGAATAGATATTTATGGATAGATGTGGGGATGGAATGAGGAGGGGATTAAATGTGGAGGGAGATGGGAAACAGAAATGAGGCAGAACAGAGACAGGGATAATTGAAGACATACAAGGAAAGACTATTAAAATTAAAGACCATTTGAGCGAAACTTAATACAGTAGAAACTTCTAACATATATCCTATATATGAAGGCAATCTAAATGGAATACAAAATAATGAGGGAGACAGAGTCCAATGTCACTATCTATTGTCACCAAGGAAGCTCCAGGTACTAGGAGTGGGTTTCAATGTAATTGAGGTGTAAGCCAAAAGGGTGCCCTGAGAATCCCTAAACAACACAGGCTGTTGCCAAGACGACAGGTTACTCTTTACAATTGATGGCCCTGTCCCATTGCTGACAGCATCACCCGCATAACACATTGAACATGGAGAAGTCAAGTTGGTGCCTACAAAGAGCCTTCACTCCTATGTGCTAATATTTTTGATTTAGGTAGGTGAATGTTACCAAAAAGGAAATGTAAATCCCAACCGTTAATGGATATAAACATGTGTTTGTGTTTATCCTAAGTGTGGGATAGAAAGCCAACTTTTGTGTGGGCCTATGATGTTTGTCCACTGGAAACAGACTTATGAGAGATCACATGATGTTTGTCCTCTAGAAGAACTGCTTCATAAGGAGGAATGGTCTTTGGCAGTTGATAAATATCCTAGTATGGACTTCCTGAGGAGATAAATATGAGCCCCAAAACAGAGTCTTGTCTATCACCTATCATATCACTTCACATTCCTTGGCTGCTCATTACTCCACTCTGAGATGCTCCTAGAGAAAAAAGCTCCAGAGAAGGCTTGGAATCTGGGTTGTGGCTGCTGCAGTTGCAGTTGCACATGCTGAGTTTCCGGTTTGCTCTTTAATGCATCTTCTGGGATCCTCACAACAAACATGGGGATTATCCCCAAGGAAATGAGTCTAAGGTCTACTTCTCCTGTCCCTATTAACCTTCTTTCTCTCCTTTCTAGAGTAGGTGGGTTGGAAGGGAAGTAGAGACATTTAAGAACCCCAAATAAAGTATGTTTTTAAAAGATTAAAGCCTACACCCACCCAGCAAATCTTTTGAAATACAGTGGTGTCTTCCTTCAATGTATACTAGGCAAATGGTGGCACAAAGCTTGTGGAAGTATCTGATTAGACTTAAGGCATACTTTGTGAGATACAATCATTTGCTAACACTGCTTAAGTGATCAAGAACTGGGGACTAAAAAGCATGGGGACCTATGGTAAAACCAAATACTAAGGTTCTATTTAAAAAAGTATCAATAGGACTGTGGGTGAGAGGTATGGGAGAATAGGGAAATAGAAGGACTCAAAGGATCCTGGAATCCTACAAGAAGACCATCAAAGCTGAACCCAGGAGGCCTGCACAAATTATTGTATCAACCAAGGACAATGAACTGATTTGCATTTCCCTGATGACTAGGTACATTGAACATTTCTTTAAGCATTTTTAAACCCTTCAATAAGTCTTTATTGAGAATTCTCTGTTTACTTCTGCACCCCATTTTTAAATTGGATTATTTGGTTCTGTGGTATTTAATTTCTTGAGTTCCTTATATATTTTGGATATTATCTCTCTGTCAGATGTAGGGTTGATGAAGATCTTTTCCCAGTCAGTAAGTCGTCATTTTGTTCTGTTGACAATGTCTTTTACCTTAGAGAAGCTTTTCAGTTTCATGACATCCTGTTTATTAGTTGTTGATCTTAGAGCCTGAGATGTGGGTTTTATATTCAAGAAGTTGTCTCCTGGGTCAATGGAGCTCAAGAATCTTCCTCATTTTTTCCTTCTAACAGATATAGTGTGTTTGGTTTCATGTTGAGGTCTTTAATCCATTTGGAATTCAGTATTGAGCAGGGTGGTAAATAAAGGTCTCTTAGTATATTTCAACGCATAGACATCCAGTCGGACCAATATCATTTGTTGAAGATTCTATCTTTTTTTCTATGGTATGGTTTTGGCTTCTTTGTCAAAAATCAATTGTCCATAGGTGTGTGGGTTGATTTCTGTATTTCCAGTTTGATTCCATTGATGCATCTGTCTCTTTCTATGCCAGTACCACACAGTTTTTATTACTTGTTCTCTGAGACCAGGGACGAAGATACCTCCAGATCTTTTATTGTGTAGGTGTCTTAGCTATAAGAGGGTATTTTGTTTTTTGATATGAAGTTAAAATTGTTTTTCAGTGCATGTAAAGAATTTTATTGGCATTTTGATGAGAATTGCAATCTCTAAATTGCCTTTGGTAAGGTAACATTGCTTTTTTTTTTATTATGTTAATCCTACCAACCCATGAGCATGGGAGAAGATATCTTCTGATATCTTTTTCAGTTTCTTTCTTCAGAGACTTGAACTTTTGTTTTTTGTTTTGTTTTGTTTTTTGTTTTTTTCTTTCTTTATTTTATTTTATTAAATTTTTTATTAATTTATTCTTATTACATCTCAATGGTTATTCCATCCCTTGTATCCTCCCATTCTTCCCTCCCTCCTATTTTCCCCTTATTCCTGAGGGGGATTTCCTCACCGTGTATATGCTCATAGGGTATCAAGTCTCTTCTTGGTTTGTTTTTATATACATCTTTCACTTACTTGGTTAGTGACTTCTTCCTTTCCAATTTGTATGGCTTTCATTTCCTTTAGTTTTCTTATTGCTCTAGCTGGGACTTCAAGTATTATATTGAACAGATATGGAGCGAGTGGACAGCTTTGTAGTGACCCTGGTTTTAGTGGTATTGATTTAAGTTTCTCTTCATGTGGTTTAATGTTGACTATAGGCTTGCTGTATACTGCCTTTACTATGTTTAGGTATGTGCCTTATATCACTGATCTCTCCAAGACTTAAAATAAAAGGGTGTTGAATTTTGTCAACTGCTTTTTCAGCATTTATGGAGATGATCATGTGGGTTTTTCCTTTTAGTTTTTTTATATTGTAGATTACACTGATGGATTTCTGTATATTAAATCATCCCTGCATGCCTAAGATGAAGCCTACTCCATTCATAGTGTATGATAATCTTGATGTGTGCTTGAATTCAGTTTTAGAATTTTATTGAGTATTTTTGCATCAATGTTCATAAGGGAAATTGGTCTGAAATTCTCTTTCTTTGTTGGGTCTTTGTGTGGTTTAAGTATCAAGGTGACTGTGGACTCATAGAATGAGTTTGATAATGCTTCTATTTTTTTTTTAAATTCTTTTGTTAATTTATTCTTGTTACATCTCAGTGGTTATCCAATCCCTTGTATCCTCCCATTCTTCCCTCCCTCCCATTTTCCCCTTATTCCCCTCCCCTATGACTGTTCCTGAGGGGGATTTCCTCCTCCTGTATATGCTCATAGTGTATCAAGTCTCTTCTTGGTAACCTGCTGTCCTTCCTCTGAGTGCCACCAGGTCTCCCATACCCAGAAGATGCTCCAGCACACAACAAGAAAATTTGCTTAACCATGTTCATAGCAGCCTTATTCATAATAGCCAGAACATGGAAACAGCCTAAGTATCCCTCAGTAGAAGAATGGATAAAGAAACTGTGGTACATATACACTATGGAATACTATTCAACTATTAAAAACAAGTTATTCCCGAAATTTGTGGATAAATGGATTGAGCTAGATATGATCATAATGAGTGAGTTAACCCAGAAGCAGAAAGACTCAAATGGTATATACTCACTTATATCTGCATATTAGCCCAAGGGGCATGTCCCACGAAAGGCTTCACTTACCAGGAAACTCGACAGAGAGGAGGACATCCTATTGGGATTCTAGATGAGAGAAGCATGGGAGAATGCTTCTACTTTTATGGAATAGTTGAAGAGATTTGCTATTAGCTGTTATTTGAAGCTCTGGTAAAATTCTGTGTTGAATCCATCTGGCCCTGGGCTTTTTTGGTTGGGAGACTTTTGATGACTGCTTTTATTTCCTTAGGAGGTATAGGATTATTTGATTTGTTTACCTGATCTTGGTTAAATTCTGATAAGTGGTATCTCTCAGGGAAATTGGCCATTTCATATAATTTTCCAAATTTTGTGACACATAGTCTTTTGAAGTAAGATGTAATGATTCTTCTTCAAGGGCTGTCCTTACATCACCCTCTTCATATCTTTGAGGTTCTGAATATGTACTCTCTCTCTCTCTCTTTCTCTTTCTCTCTTTCACACACACACACACACACACACAAACACAAACACCGTTGAAGATTATTTTATTTTATTTGTTTATTCATATTACATCTCAATGGTTATCCCATCCCTTGTATCCTCTCATTCCTTTCTCCCTCCCTTTTCCCCCTTACTCCCCTCCTCTATGACTGTGACTGAGGGAGACCTCCTCCCCCTGTATATGCTCATAGGGTATCAAGTCTCTTCTTGGTAACCTACTATCCTTCCTCTGAGTGCCACCAGGTCTCCCCATCCCAGGGACGTGGTCAAATTTTACATATGGAATTTTATGAATGCATTGATGTTAAGTTAGATATTTATCATTAATGAAAAATAAATATGCTAATGCCCTATTGGCTCATTTTCTTTCTCTATTACTAAAAAGAGAAATTTCTAAGTTATAGGAACTAAAAGGAAGGGAAATAAATGCATTTGCAAAACCAAATAGCTCATTTTTGAACACTCAATGTTTTAAGTGCTCTATTTCAAAACATCGTATATTTAAAGGCCTTAGATTTTACCAAGGAGAAATCCATTTTATTATTCCTTGCTGTATTTTAGGTAATAAAATAAAAACTAAGTCCAGAAAGGATATGTTTTATCTTCATAAAATTTAAATGTGAATTTTAATCAAAGAATATACTTGCTATTTAATTCATATTTAAATTTTTGTCAATGGTTTAGACAAATATTTATTCAAACTTGTAACTTGCTACATCATGCTAATATTGAATTGAATTTAAAATATTTATCTCCTTATTAATAGGTATAGTATATCTATATACTATAGAAAAAGAAAGACATTAAAAATGAAAGATTGCCCCTACAAAAATAAACCCTATGAATTCTTTTAAAAAATGAGGCATATGAGTCTTCCAAATTATGTGGGACTTTTACTATAACTTTGTGCTTATGTATTAGATTGGTGTGATCTTTAACTTGTTCTAGAATATTAAATATGTCAATAGTAAGTATTTTAAATATAATTGAAACTTCATACACATTATGTATAGTACTGATGATCATAAATGTTAAGAAAATCCCAGTCAATAACAACCTACGTAATTTTTAAAAAGTGACAATGATAACGATTTTCCATTCTCAATTCTCTTTTCCTTGGTAAACAATAAAGATTTTTTCCTAGAAATTAGAAAAAAATGTTTTAACAACTTCACATTCTCTCTCAGAGAAAACCCTAGGGAACATCAAAGCAACAATTATATTCACTCAGAGTTTCAGCCAGCTGAGTCTTGACAGAGTAATCTCCTTGAAGTGATTCTCTCTCTTAACATTTTATACATTTCACTGTCAAGTACTTATTAGCGTTGACATCTGGAAGAATTTCAGAGACTCTCATGTTGTCTAACACCTGCCAAGGTTTATGCAGAAGGCTTAGAAGTTTATTAGAAACTGCTCAAATTAATGACTCTTTCATTAGTGGTTCTCAGTTGTCTTTTATTCTGTTATTGTATTTCAACGGAAATGTATCCCTTTTTATATTGTGGGCTAAACACAACAAGGCAAAGTTCACATGTGTGAACTCTACCCCTGATCTATAGATCTAGCCCTAAAATCCAGATATTCTAAAACTTCACATTTTTTTTTCAAATAAGTTTTAAAATATTATATTTAGTCATGGTTGAATTGCAACATATTTTAAGTGCTGTATCTAAGAAACTATTTCGAACAGTTTACTTTTGTCCCTAAAAGCCATATAGAAGGCTAGGAAGATGGTTGCTTACGTTAAGTTGCAACTGAAGAAGCATGTGGGCTGAAGTTCCGATCTCTAGAATCCACATTTTAAAAGGTGGACACAGTGACCTCCCTGCGAAGCCTCATATGTAGGGGGATAGAGACACACAACTTCTGGTTACGGAAATTATTCAGCCAGTAAAGTGTCGCAAGTAAAGTCGGGTAAACGAGCCCTTGAGAGCAATGAAATTTTTCTGCCCAGAATGGATAATCAACTTTTGAGGTGGGGTTCTGGAAGAAATATTGAATATCAAAGGCCAATCTGAGCCTTTGTCTTGGAAACTTTAAGAATGCATTTCAAGTACAAGAGCATGGCTTTTGAATTTTAGAAAGGACTTTACAATATGTTTATTGGTGAGAACTTCCAGGACAAGAATTAGACGGTGTTCTTTCTATAAGGCAAAACTGTGTCATGTAAAAGATTCCAGTTGGGATTCTGATGTAGAGTACTAGAGAGGTAGTAGGAAGAACAGGAAGCTAGTCAATACTGTTGGTCCACACATGACGTGGCCAAGTGCTTTTCCATTCTAGGTAACAGAACCAGAATTTTAGTTACTTTCCCATGTATGGTCTTTGAAGCAGATATGTAAATGGAGGAGAAAGATAAGCAGAAAATAGACCAGGATTCAGAGCCCTGAAATTTTTTCTGTTATTTATAGTCTCTGGCCAAGACAAAACCAGTGTGATTTCTGGCTTCTGGCAAAGGACAAGAATAGAATTCCTTGTAATTAATTTTCTTCTAAATATTTTGTTATCTCCTGTTTGATCAGGAGCACAAGGACTTGAGCATGACTCCTAAATCCATATTACAGAAGGTGGTAATAATGGTCTTGTGGCATGTCCCAGCATGTGCAACAAACACAGGTGGATCCCTGGAATGCATAGCCAGCCAGGCTGGCCTATCTGGAAAAATGGAGGCTGTAGGAACCAGGCCCGACTGGGCTGCCTGCCTGTCTTGCTGTTTCATGTCCCGTTTCTAGCAGCTTCCGTGTCTGTGTTAATGTTGGTTAGCTAGTCATGTTACTGCTCCGAGAACACATCTCTCCCATACTTGAGACTTTTCCTCCAATGCGCAATCACTTCTTGAGGGATTTGCCCTGGAAGTGGTGTTCCTCTTATGCTGCCTATAAGAAGACTCTTTGAACACTGAATAAAGGTTGTTGTGGCTGCTGCTGCTGTTCTCTTAGCATGAACGACCTGCTGTGTTAGTGTGTGTGTGTGTGTGTGTGTGTGTGTGAGAGAGAGAGAGTTAAATCCACAGTCCCTCGCCCTTGACTCGGTACCGTGATGGTGCGGGGAGGCCAGTGATAAACCCAGTGTAAGTACAAAGATAGACAGTGAAGGAGGAATAAAACTTGATGTTAATTTATGGCCATTATCACAGATGTACACATGTGAATCAATACATACATAAATATCATATTTATAAAATGTACACATAAACAAATATATGCACATACAAATAATAATCTACAGTGCAAGAAAATAATTAAAAATTAGTAAATTGTTACAAGGTTTAATATATATATATTGTATTATAAATATTCTTGAATATATAGTATTTTTAAAAATGAAAAGTATAATAAAATATAGGTATATATTACTTATATTGTAATCTATTGTGTGTGAAATTTTAATCTGTACCCTAACCTCTATTTTGGTGTTTATAATTTCTGATTATAAAAAAAATTGGAATTCCAAGCTATGCCATTTATTACTCAAACATCAAATTAACTATGTTCTTCTATGTTACAGATTGATAAAGATATCAGCACAACTGATAATTATGAAATATTAGCCAGTTTGTATTTTTCTATTATGTATTTTTAGATTCTCTTGGTACAGTGGTTACTAATTCTCAAACAATCTGTGGGGTTCCCCATTTTAAAATTACTGTTTCTATCCTTTGAAATTTTTACATATACATAATGTGTTTTGATAAAATCCTCTCCCCATTCCAGGCCATCTAGTTGTCCACTTCCAATTCCTACTCTATTCTCCCAATATGCTACTTCTCAACTCATGTGTTCTTTTCATAAACTCACCGAGTCCACTTTGAGACACCTGCACTGATCTATAAATATAGCAATGATCAATAGGAGTCATTCTCATACAAGGCCCATTTAACTGAATTATATTAGTAAGCTCTTTCTTAAAGAGGACGACCCATACAGCCCCACATTCTTGTCACAGTCAGATGCATCTGGTATGGAATCATTTTCACAGTTGTTTCCTTAGGTGAAATTAAAAACCAATTTATTTCTCCCATAACATTCAAGCCATTATTACACCAGTGGGCATATTTTGTCAGTTAAGTGGTCATTGTAGTTTGAAAGATTCACAGCGTGGGTGAGTCAATGTCAGAAAACTTAAAGAAATCTGTGTTTCCTGCACCCATCACAGTACTTGCACATATGCATTCATTTATTGCAATAGCATGCACAAGACCTGTGCAAACTCAAGAGAGACAGTATCCCAGCATGAAGTAGTGCATGAAGGTGGCCACAATATTTCACCACGAGGTGAGGAGCTCTTCGAATTAGAACATTGCTGGGAGAGGGAGCGCTAGCTCTTTTAATGTCAGTACCCTTAATTGATCAGTCATCCTCCAGGCCTGGCCCACAGTTTGCAGACAACACAAATTGAATTCAACGAATTGTGTGTGTGTGTGTGTGTGTGTGTGTGTGTGTGTGTGTGTGTGTATGTGTGTGTGTGTGTGTCTATACATATGAAGAAAACTTAAAATTGATTGGGTAGGGAGGTGATGGTGGATTTATAGGGTGTTGAAGGACAGGGATAATTAGGGCCAAATTTTAGTGTAATAATTTCCCTAAGATTTATACAAGTATTTTAAAAATAGTTTCAAATGTCTAGAAATATGTCAATTCAAATGTTCTTCTAGAAAACAGTCAATTAAGTTTATGAAATTCCAATTTTGCAATTTTAGGGTTGACAAATTAGCTTATATGTTTAAGTACTAGAAGTCAGTATTATTAAAAGTACATTTCTTTCAGAAGCATTTCCCCTTTTTTATCATTAATTCCACTAAATGTTGTCACCTTTTCATATTTCTACATATTTAACTATTTTCATTTATTTTTGAGACACTCATATATTTATATAATGAATTTTAAGCACATGTCTTTCTATCTCTCCTCTCCAACTTGTTCCTTGCAGACAACATGACCCTCTGATATTCATATACATGTCACTTCTTATTTTATGATTATTTTCGTATATACCTAATATATATATATATCTTACTGTTGGTCATATCTACACATGAATAAGTCTGACTTCCATGGCATGGACAACTAATTAGAGAAAAAAACAGATTGTCCCTGAGGAAATCAAGTCTCCCTCACTCAGTATCCATCAACTGCTATCGTACCTTACAAATGAATGTGATCTTGTAAGCCTTTTACCATTCATCCTAGAACACTGACTGGTGTGTTATCTTGAGAGCCTTGTGAAAGCAACTGTAGTTTTGTGCAATCCTTGGCCTATTCGGAAGGCATTGCTTCTTCTTTATAGGAGTCTTCAAAGTTCTCTGGGTCTTGAAACCTCTTAAAATCCTTTAGCCCCCTATTCTGTGATGTTCCCTAGACCTTGAATGGCAATGAATATTGCTGAGGAAGTGTCTGTGGAGTAGGGTATAGTGTACTTTGAGTATACGCCAAGGAGTGCTATAGCCACAGGGCATGTCATAGTTTTATTTTTAGGTTATTTTGAGTAAATTCATGGCCACTCTATTCACAATATTCAGGAACTGAAACCAAGATAAATGTCTATATTTAAAATGTGCTCTCTATATAAAATGGAACACCATTTAACCTTAAAAAAAATGATATGACAAAATTGACAGATAAATGGTTGTACCTAGAAAGTACTATATGGGTGAAATAACGCAGACCCAGAAATACAAATACCATATATTCTTTCTCATCTACAGTCCTTAATTTCAAGTCATCAGATGTATGAAACATGTAGTAACTTTAGAAACTAACAGATTATATGTTAAGCATAAGTGTGGTCTTGGTTGGTAGGGGTAGCTTGAGAAGGGAATAACAGGGTACAAGTAATATGAAGTAAGAAACAGAAAAATGGGTAGAGGGGAAATTGGAATGAAGACGGGAGGCCAATGCAGAAGGAAAAAGAGGTAAAAGTGACAACTAATATTAATTTAAAAAAAATAAGTGGAACCATTTTATATTTACCTTAAATTATGAAGAACACATATAATATCTCTCTAATCTCTCTCTCTCTCTCTCTCTCTCTCTCTCTCTCTCTCTCTCTCTCTCTGTTTACATCACTCAATATAATGTTTTTAGGTGAAACCATCTAAGCCCCATAGTATGATAATACATTATGCAAGCTGCCAAGAGGAGAAGAAAACAATTAAATAGTTCTACCAAGATACAGCACCTATGACTAGGATGGCAAGTCATAGGTTAAGATACTATTGCATTTACAAGGGAGTGGCATTCAAATGAACAAGGAAAACAACATCTCTATAATTTGATATCAGGCCTACCCACTCAAGAGAAAAAGTGACTAGTGCTGAAAACCTAGACAATTCCCAAGGATGGTAAGGTCATTATCCTTATAAAAAAAAAAAAGCTACTACTGCCACTTTGATAGACCAGCATAACTCCTCACTACATTCTAAATTCTATCCTTATACCCACAGGTAAGTGTAACTATCATCCCTCACCAAAGAAGCCTTTTTTTTTTTTTTTTTTTAACAGAGAATGGAGAAAGTAATGGAAATCCACAGCTAGAAACAATGTAGAAAGGTCTAATCAACATTGTAGTTTCCATACATCTATGGCTCAGAGACCATCATGAAAGAGGGACAGAAAGACTGAAAGAGCTAGGATATGAGGAAAACTGCTGGAAAGCAGTCTATCTCAAAATGGCTACAGAAACAAGGAGAGTGTAATGGCAAGATTAATGGGAGTGTTACCATGGAAAGGGGAAACTTTTGCTAAGTTTCATCTTTAAACAAAGAAGTAGAGCCATTTAATGCCTGCTAAGAGAAGGAAAATTATACTTTCTGACAGATGGCCCCTTTATAGGTTGTTCAAATCAGAGTGGTCATCTTTGAAACTGTATGAACACAGAAAATAAATCAGACAAAACAGTGTGTGTGTGTGTGTGTGTGTGTGTGTGTGTGTGTGTGTGTGTGTGTGTGTTTGTATGTGTGTGTGTATGTCTGTCTTTCTGTCTTTCTGTAAGTATAATAAATAAAAAAAAACAGGCTGTTTCCTTTAGGGAGAAAGAATATTGGAGAGGTTGAAGGGAAGAAAGTAAAAAAAGGAAATACTACAGTTTTATTCTATTAAAAATTAAGATAAACATTGGGGAAAACACCAATTCATGATTTGTCTTTCTTAGTTTTGATACCCATCATTAGTAGAGTGAACATAGTTTGTGACATGATGAAAAAAGTGGGACAATCAAGAAAAATAACAATGGAGCCATACTTTCTTAGTGTTACTCTCAGAGCTCAGGAGTGTCCAGAATGTCATGCAAGGTCAATATTGTAGCTCAGATATAGATAATCTCAAAATATGCCAGTAATAAGAAGCATAATTTATATTTTATGTATTTCCCCTTATTGAAAATAGATACATTATATCAAACAACAATGTCATACAGTATATTAGTTTAATTTCTACTCCCTCTACTTCTACCAGTTCCTCCCCAACTCTCATTTCTTTTGGATTCATTCCCTTTTTGTCTCCAATTAGAGGAGAACATACTTCTAAGTGATATCAACCAAACATGATATAATAAAATATTAGATGAAGCAAAATTTATCACATGGATGTTGAACAAGGCCACCCAACAGAAGGAAAAGAGCTCTACATACAGGGACAAGAATTAGCAAAAATATTTATTCACACAGTCATGATTCTCACAAAAAATATTCAGCTGAAAGCTATGATATGTAACCAGAGGACCTGGTATATAGACCCATGCAAGATGTGTGCTTGCTGCTAGGGTTTCTGTTAGATAATGTGTTCCTTGCTTAGTAGATTCAAGGGATCTTGTTATCCTGGGAAGTTTCATTCCCTCTGCCTCCTCCGATCTTTCTGACTTTTATAGGGTACCCTATGCTCTGAAGAGAGGGAATTGATTCTCTCTCTGCATATTATCTGGGTGTGGGTTTCTGCATCTCTTTCCATCTGCTGCTAGTATAAGCTTCTATTCTATGATAATAACTTATTAAGGCACTGACCTACAAGTATAGAGGAATATCATAAGAAGTCATTCATTGATACTTACTGTTTTAATACAAACTTAAGTATATGGGTTCTGGAAAAGAAAGAGTACTCAGGCAAGAAATAAAGCATACATTAGATGTTGAGTCTAAGCTTTGGAAAGATGAGTTACAGCTAAATAAAAATGATTTTAATGTATATTTTAAGCATGAGTGTTTAGGGAAAGATGTTCTCATAAGAAAATAAGACATATCCAAGTGTGGCTATGGGATTCTTATGAGAGAATCATACTTAATTGTATTTATAGTGATCATTTACAGGGTTTTGGTAAGGTTTAAAGCTATTATCTTCAAAGAGCTATTGAGAAACCTAAATGAGATCATCTGATGGTTTCTGAGGGTTAGGGATTACAATTAATTCTATAAAATTCGAGATCACAGGATACAGGAAAGTAGGATATCTGTCCTGTTAAAAAAAAAAAATTGCCGGGCGTGGTGGCGTATGCCTTTAATCCCAGCACTCGGGAGGCAGAGGCAGGCGGATTGCTGTGAGTTCGAGGCCAGCCTGGTCTACAAAGCGAGTCCAGGACAGCCAAGACTACACAGAGAAACCCTGTCTCAAAAAACCAAAAAAAAAAAAAAAAAAAAAAAAAAAAAATTAACAGTATTCAGATCCTCAGAAAATGTCTGGAGAATTGAATGAAATTATATTCAGTAACACATACATGTAAGTCATAATTCCAGTTGAATATAAAGGACACATACTCAAAGAATTATTAATTATAAGTCAGCAATGTACTAGGTTTTTTATTTTTACTTGGGTGAGGAATGGGTCTACTTGACTTATACATTTATCAAAAGGATCCCAGGTTGAAACTCACAGCAGAGAGCTAGATGCTGGAACTGAAACAGGGATGTCAGAGGAAAACTGCTTATTGGCTTGCTCTCCATGGTCTGCTCAACTTGTTGTCTTATATAGCCCAGTCCCGCTGGCCAGTGGGTGGCATCACCACAGAGGGCTGTGATTCCCCCAGCCACCATTCTTTAAAAGTACATTACAAAAACGTAGCCACAGGCTAACATTACTTAGGCAGTTCCTCAGACGATATTCCATCTTCCCAGGTTATGAATGTGTGTCAAGTTGATAAAAATAACCAGCACAACAACTTTCCAAGCTTGTTGTGAGGTTAGGAGCCATGACAATGTCAGTTCAAGAGTATCCAAAGGTCTCTCAGGCACAAAAGTGTCAGTTGGAGAGAAGCAACAGTATCTCTCAACCATGAAAGTGACATTGAGAACCTGCAGCTGATTGAACTTGGAGTCAGGTGTAGTTGAGTACTTGTGACAGAAGGAACGGGAGCTATAGGAGTGGCGGAAGCAGCAAAGAGCATCAGTAACCACAGCAGTTATGACAGCTGCCATGGCAACAAGAAGCAGAGAGAACTTTCATGAGAAGAGCAAGGACAGAAATAAAAGGATCAGCTGAAATTAGGAGATGGTGGCGTGAGTCCAGGCAAGCTAAAGAAGACTGAATACTGTGTAACGCCAGAAAGACAACCTGCAGAAACAGGATCCAGAAAGATCTAGAGAGATATCAAGCCTGAAGGACCAAAGGTCTCAGGCCTGCAGTTTGTGATACTAACTGCTGTACATAAGTAAGCAAATTCTATTTCCCAGTCAAAGATAACAGCTTTACCACATCACCAAAGTGATAACTGTCTCTGTATTTATTTTCCTTGTTTATTTTATATAAATGGACATTTTCAGTTTCATTTTTGTTTATATTAATATAGCTTTAAACGTACGGCTTATCCAGCTTCCCTTCAAAATTTGTGTTTAGAACATTGACTGTACACTTTGTTCTTTGTTTCATATATACCAAGTGCATCTTTTTTGTGTTTTAAATGAAGTTCAATACACTTGCTTAGAAACCTTGTTTTACTTAATGGTAGTAAGGAAAAAAAATGTACCCATAATTAAAAACTGCATTATTGTGACAACAGTTTAGGCAGTACAAATTTTAAAAAAACAAATAATGAATTAATAATGAATTAATATGATAGAACTGCAACTGATGTGCTGGAAGTATAGTTCAATGGTCAAGTTCTTGCCTAATATCATTAAGCGCATTACTTTGTCCATCATACACACACACAAACATACACACATGCACACACACACACACATACCATATACACAATTTCCAATAAAATCATTAGATGTAGTATTTAAACATGTTTTGTACCAAAGTTTTAGTGGTTTTCTTTCCTAATCTAATTTTCCCAAAAGAAATGTTCTATCATCTTAATAATAGCATTTATTTAAATTTTCTTATGAAGTGTAGACTGTAGGCAACCAAGTGGAAATGATGAAGGAAAACTAGATGATTTAAGTTCTTTGTTTTTTAATGAATGAATAGATTTAAGATGAATATGTGGGAAAAAGGAATAACAAAATGTGAGATTCAAGGAACATGCTAGCATATTAAAAGACTTGCAAATGTCTTATAAATTAGGTGACTAGTTGTATTGACATTCAATGCACTACTGAATATACGTTTGCATGCCAATGCTATTATTAGTCACATATAGCTGCTGACCTTCTTTATGGTAAGAGTAATAGATTTCATTTTCCTTTCCATATATTCTCCCAGCCTGCAGAATCATTTTGGGGTCATGTTCTTGCAAACTCTTTGGTAAAGCTATGTTGAAGTGACCACAAACAGGTGAATTTCCTATCAAAGTTTCTACAAGAAGAACTATAAGCCGGTGTGAGTGGAGCTAAAACAAAGCTGTGAGTAGTGTATAAGCACTTAGGAGAACAATGTGAAAAGCCAGAGCAAAGAGATTCTTGTGGATAAAATGTCAATCATGCAATGTCAGTACATCGGAATTTTTTTCTTTGTTTGGAAATGTTGTTCTCTGCTCTGCCATTTTGTATCTTGCTGTTCATAAATTAAGGTCTCTAGCTCCTCAAAATCTAAGGAAATAAAGATTTATTTTGGTTTTACAGAAGCATCAAAGGTATTTGTAATGGCAGGTTTTTTACTCAATTGCTCTAAAATGTGCACCAAGGACCTACAGCTTGGAAGAAATCTGTAAATTATGCTTAAAATAAGGAACAACATAAGATATTTTTGGTCATATAGCAACAACAGATAGAAGCCATATGATGTGACCTTTATCTATTCATTGTTCTTTCTTAGGAACTGCAAGTATATTCTGGCCTGTGAGGGTGTGTTATATATTCTTGGTTTAACAAAATTATATACAGGGGAAATTCACACAAATGTTGAACATCTATAGGCATTGTGAATATAAGCATGCACCAAGTTAGCATATAATCAGTCTTAGCTGAATGCAACCTTAACCATTCATACTTATTCATTGAATTGGAATGAGGCAAATGGATTGCAAAATATATTCTCTGACCTTCACCAACACTTCTGAACTTGATTTTGTAACTCACATATTTGCTAAATTCTATGCTAACTTTTGTTTTGACACTTGTGCTGCCTACTTTCATGTCAACTTGACAGAACCAAAAGTCATTTGGGATAGAAACTTCATTTGAGGTAGTATCCACAACAGATTGGCTTGTGGAAAGTCTTCTTAGTTAAAAATTGATATGGGGGGCTCAGTCCACTGTGTATAGGGGCCACCTCTGCGTAGGCAGTCCTGTGAGGTTACAAAAACACAGCCTGAACAAGTCTTAAAGAACAAGCCAGTAGAGCCATACCAAAACTTCTCACTGAATTGTTCTGCTTGGAAAAACTGACTCTGAAGTACATGAACTGAATTTCAGGAACTTAATTACACTCAACTGAACACAACAAACTGCATCAAACTCTACTGTACACCCAAACTCTACTGTTGCCACAAACTTTCTCTTTCTCTGTCTCTGTCTCTCTGTCTCTCTGTCTCTGTCTCTCTGTCTCTGTCTCTGTCTCTGTCTCTCTCTCTGTCTCTCTGTCTCTCTCTCTGTCTCTCTCTATGTCTCTGTCTCTCTCTCTGTCTCTCTCTATGTCTCTGTCTCTCTCTCTGTCTCTCTCTCTGTCTCTCTCTCTGTCTCTCTCTCTCTCTCTTTGTCCCTCCCTTCCTCCCTCCCTCAGTGTCTGCAATGCTCTTAAGTAGCTTCTCTTTCCTGTCTGTACTCCTGAGAGTTGAGCATATCTGACCCATTCTTTCAAATCTATGTGTCTATTTTAGCCAGAGTGATTAAAGGTATGTACTAAGGGCATGCTTATATGCCAGCTGGATCACATAGACCTAGGTTTTTGGATGTGATCCCTTGCTGGAGTTGTCATGTTGCTGGAGTAAAGTTCCTCTACAAGCCAAGCCACTTTCAGGTCATTCTTTCTTTCCATTAGAACTTTCAGATTCATACTTTTGTCCTTTGTTGACAAATGGCATTCTGTTCTTCAACAGTGAGGTCATTTTCTGTCCAACTTTTTCTTCCTTCTTTTCTTTTCTTCTTCTTCTTCTTCTTCTTCTTCTTCTTCTTCTTCTTCTTCTTCTTCTTCTTCTTCTTTCTTCAGGAAAACTGCTGGATTTTTAAAGACATGTTGTTCAAAACCCTGTTAACTTCTAACATTGTTAAGATTTTTCCCCTCTGGCTAAGTTCCCCTAAGTGGGCTGCTTTATAGTCAGGCTACTTAAAGAAGCCTCCTTGGTTTTCTTGATGCCTTGCCAGCTACATGCCACTGTCATGATAGGACAACTGTCTGAACTATACCCTGGACCTCTAGCACATTCAGAGCTTGGTGTAGGGATCCCCAGCGCAGGTCACTAGACAGGTGTGTTAATGTGTATTTATCATCTGTCTACTCCCAGAAGAACAAGGACATGCCTCCTGGCTATAGTGTATTTTACCTTACTTCCAGAACTTTCAAAATCTTCTTTAAACTTGTTTCTGTGGTTTTTAAAAATCCCTTTCCAAGCACCAATATATAACTACCAATCTCTAGATTTTACCCCTACAAAAAATATCTTTGAAATTATTAATAGACAACTATTTTCCCTTTATATTTACTTGCTCCACTTGCCACAAGAACATCTTGGGTCATGGAACAATGGCTAGCGGTGGTGAGGGGCTGACGAAAAGATAGACACATAGACATATACACAGCAAAAGAAAGGAGTTTTCTAAGCTCCATGGTTCAGTGTTTGTTATATAGGGCGTGGTTGGAATGTTAAATTAGTCAAGGTAGGAGATCTTTGTAGGCAAGCATGCTCAGGCTATAAATATCTGGAAGGAGAAAACTGCAGTCCTAGACCTTATACGTTCACCCAAGACACTCACTCAGTTCCATATGGCACTTCACCATTATTCTAATATTTAGTTCCTAAATTATCTTTGATAAGAACATTAAAAAAATATAACAGGTTTAGAAATTTTCTATAGTATTGTAAACAAGTATGAATAAAATCTGACATGTCTTGAAAAGAAATCTACTTTCAATCTTAATATTAAGTAATATTGATTATCCCATATAATTTAATGTACATAGAATCGAGAAATAACATTGTTCATAGTTTACCAGAAATAAAATTAGAAGATGAGACAAGACCACCATGGAGTAAAGCTGGAATTCAACAAAACCAGAAACAAAAGAAAGCCTATACTCAGAGAAACTAAACAACTCTCTACTCAATGACCATTGGGTCAAGAGAGAAATAAAGAGAAAATCAAAAGTATTTTTGATATTTAATGAAAATGGAGGAATAACATACCCAAACTTACAAGACACAATGAAAGCAGTGCTATGAGGAAAGTTCATAGCACTAAGCGCCTTCATAAATAACTTGGAGAGTTCTCATACTAGCAATTTAAAGCACACCTGAAAGCTCTAAAACAGAAATAAGTAAAGGCGAGAGTAGTAGACTGCAGGAAATAATAAGTATCGTGGCTGAAATCAATTAATTACAAACAGAGAACATTACAAAGAATCAAGGAAACTAAGAGCTGGTTCTTTGAGAAAATCAGCAAGATAGGCAAACCCCTAGCTAAACTAACTAAACGGACAGGATATAATATCCAAATTAACATTTAAAAAATGAAAAGGCGGGATGTAAGAACAGACGCTGATGAAATCCAAATAATCAGTATGGTTTATTCACTGGTTAACTGGCTTGCTATTTTGCTGGTCTGCTGGATATCCTGACTCTGAAGATTATACTTGCTCTGGGGAACTTAGTCCCTAAACAATATGAAGTAATCTAAAGAAACATATGCTGCTTTTCCCCCTCTAACTTTTCTTCTACCTAGTGTTTGGGGGTGATGTTGAAGGGATTAGAGTAGATAAGGGTTGGAAGAGGTAGAGGTATAAAAACCCTAAGAAAACAGATAAAATGTAAACCAACTGTCGGGTCCTATCCCGCGGAAAAAATCGAATCAGGGTTCACCTGAAAGAGGGAGTGCGGATTGAAAGTAGGATACAGAGATGCGAGAAATAATGAATCAAGTCAGGACATTTCTGAGCAAGATTCACTTTATTGCCGACTAGCAGGAACATATATAGGGCAAGGTCAATAGGATCTATTCTTATCTCACTCAGCCTAGCCCCTGGGCAAGAATGCAATAGCCTAAATCGCTCCTGGTAGAATTTCCTAATTCTCTGAGCAGTTCCTTGTAAGAACTTCCTAGATCCTCTGGGTGGTTCCAAGTTGGGACTTCCCTACTTCTTTCAAAGGTAAATAGTCCAAGGATAGCCTAGAACACAAGACCTCGTGGTGAGGTAAAGGTCAGCAACTCGAAGGTCACACCATATAGCCTAAGCACAGGATTTCTGGTATGGCAGAATTTGGCATGGGTCCCCACAACCAACAAGTAGTATCCAGACATGGATAGATATAATGGGAAACTTGGTTTCTTATGCGATAGAGAGGATAGCAGGATATGAAGGAATGTATATAACGTTTCATGATGTCAGCAAAAAGTTCCTATCAGCAGCTTTTGCTGGGTTCTCTACCACTTTGTTCCCAGAAGGATTTTTTTTTTCTATTTCTTTGGTGTTTTCTTCCTATATTCCATTTCAAAAATAAGGTAGGAGAATAGCTGAAAAATCAGAAGAGTCACATCCATATATCATCATGTGACCAAAAGAGGCACCCTACCTTTTGGGAATAGGGTCATTGTGTTCTTAAAATTGGTTCCTGCTGTGTCAGAGCAAGAGAATTCTTTTGGGGACCTGAAGAAAATTGAGATATTTCCAAGCTGAGATCTAGCTATATCTTTTGCTTTCCAATCTCTTTGGGAACATCTGGGGCTAGGAAAGTGCAGGGCTTAACTGAAGTCCTGGCTGGACCATCTGAGCTAGCCCCATTCAAGTTGACCTTGATGTAAATTATTTACGAAAATAGTAACTGAAGCAGTCTGTGAAGTTGAATCACTTTGTCTACTTGTTTTGTCTTTATTGGTGTCTAGTATTTTTGCCCTGAAAATAAAATTTTTAAAGTAATATTATAGGTACATTTCGATATTAACATATGGAATGTACACTGTGCCAAATCAGGTGAGCAGGTGAAAGGCACATTCATCAACTTTGTGACTCTGTTGAACTGTACTATAAAACTCCATCCATGAAAGATTGGTGTGCAATCAGTCATGAGGAAAGGTAGCCATAAAACATCATGTCCCTATCTCAAAACTATTGGAGGCTTGTATTCTTATGTCAACACACCCTTGTAGTGTATGGGTCTATTTAATTCCACAGTGTTTTTTCTATAACCCAATGTCTCTTAGCTGATATTTTTTCCTTTTTCTATAACATAAGAAAATTTAGAGTTAACAAAGCAATATTTAGCCCAGCTCAGATTTTATTTCTTTTGGTACACTTAGGGTTACTTCTGGAAAGTAATGGAGTTTCCTGATACAGAGAACAATTAGGATATTTTCTTATAATTTCTTTACCTTGTTGTCCTGTGATAAAATAATGCTTTAAATCCTTACTGCTAACATGGTTGTTTTTCATGAAAATTTGAGGATTCTAACATATATTCTATTAGTAACTGGTAAATTTTCCTTTTCCTTTGTGCCAATGGACATGTGAGACCTGTACAAGACTAAATACAAGTAATAAATATATAATAGATAGATTCTATTTCTGATTGCCTGTTGCAATTGCATAGGTAGCAAAGTTAATAGTGAGTTATCACAAATTAATTCAGCAGTTTCTATGATCAAAACAGCTCTTTCCACATATTGAGATTCAATAATTATGTTGAGAGATTCAGGAAAATATAATAATTCCATAAGGATTCTATAAAACTCTGATTTTTGAACTGAAGAATACGGGCTTTGGATCACTTTGATTATTTTGTTTGTCTTATAGTTTGTTATTCCCAATTTATTTGCAGTGGTATAGAATGTAGGTGCTTCAGGAATTGGTGTTCCTTTTACAATCCTAGGGAGAATTCAAATATATTATTTATTTCTTCCAAATAGTTACCATAAGGTTTTGTCAATCTTCAAAGATCACCCAAAACGACATAATCTTAGCATTTGTAAGACGCATCATAATTTTACCTGGGCCTGTTTCTGATAATTGATATAATTTTATTCTATCTTTTATGATTAATTCAGAAAATTTTCCTTATTAAGATTAAAGACATAAAAGTTAAGTTGTTTGGGATCTAAGAAAATATTTTTAGGTTGATAGATGTAAGTTATGATATGAAAGTGATTTAGGTATAGAACTTTGGACTCACCAAGATAAGATACATAGTGGAATATTTTCTCCAAGGTTTTTAAAAACATATGGACTGGACATTATGAATGCAATTCTTACTTGATGGCTCTCACAACTGTTCTTATTTTATAGATTTTATTTATGTTAGAGAAAAGGCCATTTTTGGATCAGGATCTTATGGAGACATATTCTCAATTGAGGCTTCCTTTTTTTTCCCCCTTATTACTCTAGCTTTTGGGCAATTGACATAAAACTAGCTAGTACTTATACTAGCTGAACTTGTAGAAACTGTGAGAAAGAAAATTCTGCACCTAACTGAAATTTAGATTTTTCTGAGAAAGTTTAGGCTATGGTTTCTTCACTAAGATTTACCTAGGATTAGGCTCCATTCCCATAATGAAAGGAGAAAAGTCCAGATATGCAATCAGCCCTTAGGCTTATCCCTATACCAAACAAAGATAATACATGTAGGGCTATCTCAGGGCAATAGTGCAGTGCCACAACTACCAATAAGTCATGGTATACGATTATGTCTCCTATACCAATACTTGGGAATGCCTAGTTTTTCTAGATGAATAAGTTGAACATGGGTAAAAGCTATTTGAGAAGAACTACACCGTTGTACCTAAGAAACAATGATTCCAGGCTATATATTTGCTGTGTAAATATCCCACATGCAGCCCAGTCTATGAATTGTTCACATTGTAACCTGGGGCATGGATCTAAAAGCAATTTAAGGACAACAGCTGTGTAGAATGCATAAGCCCAAGCTGTAAATATTAGCCAAATCTTACAGGTGAGGCTGGCTTTTACTTCAGCATTAGTCAGAGCAGGACAAGCATTGATATTATTAAAGAGCTTTTCTTTTATTATTATCTAAGTGTTCAGAGAGATGTCTTACTTGTAACGCGTGTTATTTCTATAGCATCTCAGCAGAAATTCTTCAACTCTGTTACAAAGCTTGCTTAGCTCTAAGTGTAGGCTTGTGCTACAGATGTGTCAGCTTAGATCAGCTCTCCGCATCTAAACCAGTTATGAGTCTTTGTAATAACAATCATCTGCCACAAAGAAAGAAGAATTTTATTTGATGAGGGGTAAGAACTACATTTTTCTGTGGGCACTAAGCTAAGGATTTGATTACAGTTAGAAATTACATGGATTTAGGAAAATGATGATGATAAAATTTCTTCTAGTTTCTATGACCTCTTCAGACATGAGGACCTGAGTAGGTTTCCTGAATTTCCTCATATAGAGTGGGCCCTGTGTCCCATTTAATGACTATTTGTCACCATCAGAAAAAAAAAATGCCACTATTGCACCACAAGGTCTTTCTCACTAGGCCAGTCACTGTGTTCAAGGTTTTACAACTGGTTAGGACTATCAATTGCCATTCTCTTTTTGCATGTTGCATAGTATCTTGCAATACTATGAGAGTTACTCCTCAGGAAAGATACTTCTAGGACAGTGGGTGCTGGATTTCTCCAAGTCTATAATCTCCAAGTGTGATAGCTTTGAAACAGGGTCTTACCTTCAAGTTATGGGAGAAAAACAATGGTAATGGCAGCAGCCTATATCGTCTTGAGTGTTTTCTGGATGCCGTAAGAAATAATTCAACTGTAGATTTCCCATGAGTCTCATGTAATGCAAATTTATCTCAAATATTCTGTGTAGTCGGGGCTGACTCTAAATTACTTATTTTCCTACCTCTACCTCCCAAATCCTGAGGTTTCTATTCTTCATGTCAATGCCATCCATGTATTATGCTTATTTATGCTAGCAAGGTACATTGCTTAACACAGGACACTTTGGACATATAAGACATGCCCTAGTTATCATGCTTGGAAAAATCTGTAGCAAGCCCAGTTCTACCAGGCAATGACTAATGATCACATTTAGTGTTAGTTATTCAGGTACAGTCTCCAAAAGTTTCAGCAACAGCACTTTTTTTTCTGATGGTAATAAATATCTTTGTTAATTAGGATCTTTGTTTTGTTCTGTTTTTCATTTGTGAAGATCACTTTATTGTTATTTAGAATCCCTATATGCAATCAATACTCTATTTAAGCCTGAAGCTAATAGTTTTCCTGAATCAAAAATTCAAGAGCCTTGCTCAAAAAAAATAAATCATCTTCTTTATAACACTGTTGTTTAACATATATTGTGGACTAAATTTCTTAACCAACTGTGACATTATTTATCTTCTTTATAAAGATCTTGATAAAATACCTATAAGAAAAATGAAGAAATTTATCTTTTGCCTGAGCTTCAGTAGTCATTAATTTTTAAATCAGGATTGTGAATTAGCTAAGACCATATTATACTAATAGAGGCTAGAATGCTTAAGCAATAACACAGCTTCCTTAGAAGGCAGTTTCTAGGTATAACTTTCTTCTTTAATATGTATTAATATGTATTATTTACAACTTAATCCACAATCAATTTAGTTACCAAGACGAATTTTCTCCACTACACAATATTAGATCTTGTGTTTTAATTTTTTTATTTAGAATCATATAAAGAAAAAGATCATAACATTCACAAAACTCCATGTTTTCTGATGTAGTCCCCCATTTTCGAAAGCTGAGTATGTGCAAGAAATTCTGTATATGTGAAATAGTAACCAAATTAAAATAATTATTCAAAGAAGTAGTACTTGTGTGTAAATTCCAAGCTAATTACTATATTGTTTCATGTGACGTTCTGAGAACATTAAGCCAGGTTTGAATTGACTAGAAAGTTCTCTGTCAGGGTTTCATATTACTGTGATAAAACGCCATAATTGAAATTAATATGGGAACCAAAAGGTTTATTTTATATTGAAGTTATAGCTCTCATCTCAAGTCATTCGCAGAGAAAGTAAAAATGACTTTTACATTGGCCCATCCCTTTTGTTGATGTATCTTTCATGAAGGCCTGGAATAGTCACTCTTCATCTAGTGAAAGAGCTTGATCTAGTTTTGAATAGACCTGGGATTGAAAAATAAACCAGTGATTATAGTTATAATATGTCTAGTAATCATATATATTTAGGTAAGCCCAGTTGACACAGGTATTGCTTTAACCTTTTAGAATCCCAGTGGGTTCCATTCCACTAATTGGGGCAGCTATAGCCCTGTAGTTTAGATATAACTTATATGTCACACAGATTACTAACACATTCATGACAATAGATCCCTTAAATTAAAACAGATACAATTTGGAGTTAATTTAACCCACCAGGGTATTTAAACTTGTTAGGATCTGGGTGATCTGCTGAGAAAAAACCCCAAGGCAATATGGAAAAACAGAGCATTTTTATTCTAGCACGTTTAGAAGAACCTCTCTCCTCCAGAGGGCAAACCCTAAATGAGCAAGCAGGCTCAATTTATAGATTTTGGAGGGATTTGTGACAAGCTTTAATTGATTGGACAGAATTGAGTCAGCGTGAACGAGGGGATTCACAATTGGCTGTTTGTTTGGTTACTGGGGGAAGTTTTGAGTCAGTGAGGTTTTAGGTCTTACTCAGAAGTTGGACTTTAATTTGATTGGATGAGGCTGTGTTCTTTTCCAAGGCCAGAAAGTAATAAAGACGTGGCATCTAGTCATTTTGATTAGCTGCCCATGATATATCCATAACATGTGGGTTTTCCCCAGGAATTGTTAGAATTCGCCTAGTTAGACAGAATGAAAAACCTGTGGAGTTGGTCTAGTCAAGCAAACTGGGGTCTTTCTGGAGGTCTGGGATCCCAAGGGAAGGGTCCCTTCAAATACACAATGATAAGACATAGCCTAATTCCACAGATACAAGGCACAAGAAGCTTATAACAAACTGTTTAACTGGTTAATATTGCAAATAATTATTCTTATTGAGCTTTTAGGTTTCAATTCCTTTAACCTGTTAAGACATTCATTTGTGAGGATGTGTGCCTATGGGAAGCACAGCAGCTGTTCTGTTCCTCCTTTCTTTCACTTCCTAGTCTAAGATCTAGCATTCACAGTGAGCTTCCCCAGGACTAAATGTGATAATTAATTCTGAACATCTATGAAATAAGAAGACAGAGTTATAGGGAGAGGAGGAAGCCCTCCTTGAGACAATTCCTGACTTAATGTGTATTGTTACCACTGACACAGTTATTTCAAGGAATTCCAGGCCTTGGGCCCATGAGAGATTGACAAAGCCAGTTCCCATTGTGGGCCAGGCTGAGGATGTATGTAAAACCTCTACTTGGAACTTCCAGTATGATTGCTATATAGGATAGGAAAACCACACTACAATTCATAGACCTGAAATGGCTAGCTAACAAAGAATGTCCAAGGGTGGATGCTTGACCTTTACTCAGAAGGCAAAATACAGTAGACAGCAGAAGTGGACAAAGAGAGAGTCATGGTAAGAGAGGGAATGCAGAAGGAAATCAGGTCTAGGCTCAGATGTGGGGAGAATGGGGGCTGGAGGCCAGAGGCTTGGAGAGAGAAGGGAAACCAGAGCTTGTGGCATCTCTGAGACAAGCTGAAGATCTACAACAGGGTAGGCTCCTTGGGGGATATGGGGCTGACTGCAGCTGAGATTTCTAGTAGCAGAAGTCACGGAGAAAGAAGAGGTCACCTTCTAGGCTGACGGGACCTCTAGTGGAGGGAGGGGAAACACCCACCCACCCGCAGAACCTTCACCCCAAAATTTACCCAGCCTACAAGATGTACAGAGATAAGATAGAGCAGAGATTGAGGGACTATCCAATCAATGCGTGGGCCAACCTGAGACCCACCACATGGGAGAGAGCCAACCCCTGACACTATTAACTATACTTTGCTAAGCTTACAGACTGGAGACCCACAGCCAAACAGTAAGCATTGCTCATGGGGTCTTGTGGGAGAGTGTGTGGTCTGTGGGAGGTGGATAGAAGGACCCAAAGGAGACAAAACTCCACAAGTAGAAAAACAGAGACAACTGACCTCTGCCCAGTTAGGTTTACAGAGATTGAAGAACTAACTAAGGACCATGCATGGATGGGACCAAGGCCCCTACACATACATATTTGATGGGTGGACAATTTAGTCTTCTTGTGGGTCCTCTAGTAAGGGAAGCAGTAGTTTACTGTGACATATACTCTGTTGCCTGATTTTCGATCACTTCTGCCTGGTAGAGCTGCTTTACCCAGGGTCAGTGGAAGAGGATGAGCAAAGTCCTCTTATGACTTGATGTGCTGGGGTGGTGAGAAGGGGTTAAGGGCTCCCCTTTTCTAGGGAGAAGTGGAGGGAGAAAGGGGAAGAGGGTGGTAGCAGAGTGATACAGGAAGGAAAGGAGAGAGGGGGGTACAGTCAGGATATAAAGTGAATAAACTTGTGTAATATTAACAACTAACAATTGATCTGCATGTGCAAAGTCTAGAAACTGCTTCTTCCTCCTTCCATATGTTGACAGCCTGAGACTTCTTACTTAGACCGGCTAACCACCGCCCACCCCATGTTGTGTGTGTGTGTGTGTGTGTGTTAAACAAACTGAGGGGTCTGTTCAGAGTTTAGAAACCAATTACCTCATCCAGGCTTTCAACGTAAGTGAATCTGTGTGTTTGTCATTTCCTTAGTCACATCCTTCCCCAAGCCATTTTCCAAGGACTCAATCTGTTTAGGTCGCAGCAGAGCTCATGGAGTATAAACACCACCTGACAGTTTCAACTTTAAACTAATCTACAATCTCAAACTAAGTTCAATCATGTGATGACTAAGATATATTTCATTCTAACACTTGCATTTGTTCTCATGTTTATTTGTGAATATTTTTTAGCCCTTATTCACAGATAGATGTCTGTTTTATTCTTGCATTTGATCTGTACAACATAAACATTTTTACACTGACCAAACTGCATTTAATTTCACCTATTTTCACATGGGGCACTGCTTACTTTGAGGTGCCTAGAGTATAACATGTCTTATTTTCTTTCATATATCCATGATTTAGCACTGCTTAGGGTAGAGAAACAAATGTGTATTTAATGGAAAATGAATAACTAAGAGCAAAATGGAATCAACAAATGGTTATATAATTTAAAATCCTGTAAATACATTCATATGATATATTAAATGTACCTTTCTCTCCTGTATTTATATATGAAAATCTTATATAAATTTTGCATATGAGCACATAAACAATGTTTGTTTTATGAAATATTTTATGTAAGATGCTATATGCTTAGGTTAATAACTCAGCACAATATTGTAGACAAATTCCTGTGTTTCCAAAACCCTATTCATTTTTGTGACTTCATAGTTTCTCAAAATATATATTTAACAGTTCATTGAATTAATCATTGGTGAAAGTATTATTCTCAGCTCTTAACACTAGTTACACTAAAGACATAAAATAATGGAAAAAGGAAAGAGAAAGAAGAAAGAGCAAGCACAAACACCAATTGTTAAGTCCATCATAGGACTTCAAAATTGTTTACAAAAGTAAAACCTTTCTTTTTAGCAGTTAACTTGGTGCATGCTTGTAAGTTTAGTGCTCAGAATGGCCAGGCAGAAATATTAAACCTTCCCCATCTGGTTGTTGGAGTATCTCTATAATAATAACCTTCATGAGACAGAGGCAGGAGGAGGAGCATTGCAAGTTCCAGGCAGGACTGCTCTGCATAAGGAGCTGCGGGCCGGCCAGGAATAATAAAACAAGACAAAAAAGCAAAAATATGGGATGTGTTCTTATCTTAGGCTTTCTGTTACAATAGGGAAAATTTAACATAACACGTGCAGACAATACATTGGAGGGGTTCCAATGGCTGCACTTAGGGTAGCCAAAATATCTGAATAATAAAGTCTGCTAGTAGACTAAAGTACTTAAATTATTATCATTTATATATTATTGTTTCTGATCTCCAATTTCAATTTTAATACAAAGGCACCATATCATATTACATTCTTCTCCTAACAGCCCAGTTTCTAGAGTTGCTTATTATTGGCCACTTCCCTATTACACTTGCTTTATTGCACAAGTTAATCTTACCTGTTTATTTCTGATTAAAAGTATCTTATCTAGAATTGTTTGACCTTCCCTTTTCCAAAACTTGCTGATTCTTTCTCAGCAAAGGGATTCATTAATTCTCCTCTTCCTAGTTTGGTGTCTGATTTTTTAAACATAAAATGTTCTGATCATAAGCAACTTAGGAAACATAAGGTTTATTTGGCTTACCTGTTCATATCAGAGTCAATCACTGAGCGAAACCATACCAAGAGCTCTTATGGGAACCAAAGCAGACACACAGAGAAATGCTGACTACTGACTGGCATCCTCTGGTCTCCCAAGCTGCTTATTTTGTGCAGCCCAGACCCCTTACCTAAGGGTAGCAGTGATGACAGTGTACTGATCCAATCCACGTCATTTATTACTATTTTCCCATGACCAAGATGTGCCCACAGATCAATAAGATGGGAGTCAATACCTCACCTAGTGTTCTGTAGTTCCTGTCAAGCTGACAAAAACTAACCAGAACTCTCATTTAACACTTACTTTGCTAGAGATATCTACTTGGCTCTTCAGTTACCCTTAGAACAGCCACAGCAGGCATGTGAAAATTTACGATTTACACCACATGCTTAGCTCCCATTTTTCATGCAGTTTCTTGCTCTGATTCTTGAGGACCACCGTGGAAAAATTACAAACAAATTGACATTGATGGCTTACTTTGTTTGGGCTTGCAAAAGAGAGGCACAATTTCTAATACAACTGTTTCCACAAATAAAAGGGGGATTCATTGATCCCACAGAGTAAACATCAAGCACTCTGAAAATCTAATCCACTTACAATAATTAAGTGTGTAGTTTTTTTTTCCAGCCAACTCTTTTTAGTTTTAGAAAGGACATATTTTGAAACTACTTACAAACACTTTAATTAAAAGATTTGAATTGACTCATTATTTTCCTATTTAATTCCTTTGCCTCTCTCTTGACTTCTCACTAAAAAACCTGGTGAAATGTGAGTACCATGGAAGGAAGTGATTTTTCTTGAGCAATCTAAACAAGCATTTCAAAGGAGTTGTTGTTGTTTTAGATAAAAGAATTTCCCTTAATAATGCATCAAATTATTTTTGTTATATGTTGATGTATTAAAGAAATTGATTATTGACATATTGTTTTGATGTATTCCAACTAGAAATAAAACACAAATTTGGTAGATTCAACAACAAATACAATTTTTGACAGATATGAAAGTAGGGACTTCCAAAATCAAGGCTTCAACAAATTCCATGTTTGAAAAGGCCACCTCTTTATTGCCAGATGGTTGTCTTCAATCTGTGTCCTCATATAATAACATTGATAAAGTTCTCTATATTTTTGTATAAAGAGCATGGATCCATTATTGATAGCATTTATGGTCCAATCATCCTGACGAGCTATTTGCAAATAATATTATATTAAACCTGGAGTTTTATATATGAAATAGAGATAAAATATTCAATTTCTAATAGCTTTTTTTATATATAGGGGCTTCGTCATATAAAGGGAGGAATCAAGAACTGATTCTTGCAGTAAAATCTGATTTAATCACTTAGCTTGTTCAAATATTTACTCAACATTAGTTTTCCACACATAAAAGTAAGAGAAAATGGTAATATATATAAGACATTTAAATAAATAGATTTGAGTGTATGCCATGTATTTTATAAGATTTTTTTAAATCATAAGATTTTGGAAGCAAAATTAATATCATTCACAAATCCAGTTTTTTTTTGTTTTTTATCAGCAAAAAATTACCACTTTCTCTTATTTTTCATATAAAACATATTGAAAGTCCAGATGTTGATAATACATTTTCTGTCTTAAAATTAATTATATACAATCAAAATTATAATTGAAAATCCAATTCTGTTTTTAATTTTAACATAAATTTATGAAAATACTTCCATAAAATACACATTTGTTTTTGTTCTCTTCTGTAGTAGAGACAGAACCCAGGGTCTCATTTAAGCTAGCAGGCACTCGACCACTGAGCATTTTTTAAAATACTGGTGTTGTAAGAGCAAAATTAATGCCATGTTCTCTGTGAGAACGTGTCCTGTAGATGGCCCTTCTTCCTGGGTTCTGGGAATGACACCTGCCAGAAACTCCATTTGAGCTATTACATAGAATTAGCTCCCAAGGTTCCTCTGAGATTAAAAAAAACCTTCACCTCCAGACTCAGTCTCCACCCAAATTGCCAAAACGTCGAGATTCCTGTGACTCACAACTTCCTTGAAAATCCAGCGTCCACTCTACCTGCCTACGGGGCAGGGGTCGACATTCCTGTGACCCACAACTCCCCCTTCCCCCTGCCCCCCTTCCCTTTATGAACCCATTGCCCTTGAAGCTCTAGATCCTTCTATCCTGCTGCTTCAGGAAGCATTGTGATCCGAAGCTCTGAGCCCATAGTACAGGACTCTGTGTATGTTGCATCAGTATCATGTTCTGGTGGTCATTTTAGGGGTCTCATGATCTGGGTGATCTAGCTATCACACGGTGATCTCGGTATTACAGTGTTTTTTCTTTTTTTTTTTTTTTTTACAAAAGTGAGATTTTGCAAGCAAAACGTTATATTACAGGACTTTAAGGAAAGTTTCACATTGAATTTTGGAGATATTAATATAATAAACATAGGTCAGCACCTTAGCTTTATACATTTTATATTTTATTTGCTGCATATTAGTAGTCAATGTATTTTAATGTTAATTAGACAATATTGATAATACTAATTGTCTTTATTATTATATGAATAAATTAGAAATCATTCCTTTTTGTGTTTTCCCTTTGTGGACATATGAGGGAAGTATAGTGGAAATAAGAGAAATTTCTTAATGAAATTCCAATACAGTAAATATCTCTTTTCTTGATAATTTTAAATTTCACATATTCCCAAATAAATATGAGCATCACCTTCTATATATTTTTGCATTGAGATTAGTGAATATCAATAATATGAACTTGAGCCAATGTAATTTCTTTGATATTATTAGGACAAAAAAAAAATTCCTTGTCTTGTGCTTAAGAATTAGCCTTTCAGATTTGTTTTTTGTTTTTTTTAAAGGGTTTGTATAATCAGAATTCAACTTGACTTGTCAAAAGTGACCATGGTACTTGTCATGACAGTGTTTAACCCATTTTAGAAGTCATACACTTCAGCAAAAGTTAAAATGATGTGTGTGATGGTATTCTCCCTTTGTCACTGCAGTAAATGACACTGTTATGGAGATGATCAAACAGTAATTTCAGAGTCACTGACTCAATGAAATGAACTTTACCACCTCACCTAACTGATAGCCAGTGAACTATACTAAAATAAAATCTACATCTTATTTCTTGGAGTGCAGAGGACGTGAGCTGAAACAGAGTTCTCATAGCTTCAACTTGGTGCTGAAGGTTAACTTTTCTAATATTTCAAAAGTTTTGAGGAACAAATAAATCTTAGGTAGATTTTTTTTAATGTATATTCTGTCTGCTCAATGATGTACATGGCATAGATGCCAATTTTGTCTCTCTTCTTTTAAGTAACAGTTTCCTTCTTTTTTTAAAAAACAGTTTTCATATGATCATGGTTATAAGTGACCCATTTGTGGTTAAGAGTGGCAAGATAACTAATTTTTACTTTTTAATACTAAAAACATATTTGTCATATGTCAGATGCTTTGAATTCCTTTTGAGGAGTGTTGACACAAGTGCTTTGCAATTTTTCTTTCTCCTTTTTGCCCTGCTACTGTATTTATGCAAATGTTAAGATAAGCACTTGAGTCTCTCCTTGTCTCAAAAAGTAAGGACCTAGAGGCTGTGTCAGTAATGAAGCAAAGGTCCTTGGACTGGAGGACTCCATTAAACTAAGAAGCCACATCAAACTTGGCATTCATGCCATTAGCTTGGTGTGAAACAAAAATGCACATTTGTCTTCATTATTAGTGATAATTTTATTTTGGTACTTCCAAGACCTAATACCAAATGAAATAGCATATAGGTTTGACAATAATATTTAGGATGGTGCTACTCTGTTTGTGTCATAAAATTTTAAAGGTCATTGACAAACTAATATAGAAGTACAAAATATTACTGGCACATTGACTTGGTATAATGTTAGGTATATTTTTTCAATATTCAAATTTTTCAAATAGGATGACAATAATACATAACTTGAGACTAATTATTTGACATGTATTTCTTCACTTTTCTTCTGTCTTCCTCTGCTGCATATATCTTTCATTATTATTGTGGTTATTATTTTCATGTATACACAAATAGATGAAAAAGTACAGATTTTAATATGGAAATCTTAACACTTTACACAGATATGAAAAAAAAATTTTTAAATGTACCTTTAGAGTCTATTGATTTTTGAAGATTATTAAGAAACCCTCTTTGGTTATCGTAATTATACTTCTTGCACTAAAGATATTTGAAAAGCCAGGGATGGAAAGAGCTACTCATTTTTGTCTTAGTTTTGTTGTTATAGAAGAGAAGGTGTGAGACACGTGCTGCTGGAATTGTACTGGGGAGCGTCGGTGTTAATGATAACTGTATTAAAAGACAGTTCAACTACTAAAGTACCAACTCTCCAGTTCTCCAGCACTTTACTGACACAGTAGAAGAAAGGGAAGGATGAAATGAGGACAGAAAAATTGGAGAGAAGAGGAAATTAAAGTCCCTGTTTTCTATAACTCTAATACATGTGTGGTGGCAGTGAAATATTGTACAGGGAATATCTTTACAAGCTCAATGTTCATGCTATTAAAAGATTACATCATACTTTAGCAAGAGGAAAGTAAAACTTAAAGATAATGATCACTATCTTCTCATTAAAAGATTATTTCTCCCCACTGGTTTTGGAAAGCGGAACACAGTCAATGTATATTTCACCAAGACAACTTTCTTATTCCTTCATGATCCCCACGCAATGTTCAATTCATTTGAATTTTGTAGCCTTATTTATTGTTCAATTTTGTGTCTTCCCTACTTGATACTGAAGGTTATTTTATAAAGTCTATCAAATACACAATTTAATGAGTACTTCAGCTTCTGGTTTTAGTGCCGACCATGAACAATGTTCAAAACAATTCAGGGAAACAGCCTTTTATTACCTACTGTCACTTAAAGATAACCAGGGCTGTGTTATTAGTGGAAATTGGATGTCTTTTTCAATCAGATATGGGGAGTATATAATTTTGGAGAGTAAATAACATTTAACTAAGAATGAGGTATAAATACAATTAAATGACAATTCTCAGAGTAAAACAGTGACGGTTTCTCTACACATAGAATAGAGATATTAAAATTTAAATGATATTCAACAGATATTTTTAAAGTAGTAAAACTATACTTAGTTAGAACTAATACTCTAACTATTCAATATGTTTAGTAAATGAATTACTTATGCTGATTCAGCAATTATTTTATGCCAAATACTATTTTAATCCATGTTAATAGAATTGAGTTCATTTCCCAGAGAGGCTTTGGAGAAGAGTGTACTAATAATGGAATGTCTTTAAAGGATAAATGTTTTTCTGTGTACTTTGCTTAATATTTAAACTCTAGGGCAAATTTAATGCCTTAGTAATTAATACAAATATTTTTATATTTTTCTTGTCATTTCAAAAATTAATATATTCAGATTACAACTCAATTTTTATCCCATAATTTGTATGCTCCCTCAGCATATGGTCATAGGCTATCAAGTTTCATCTTGGTAGCCTGCTTATTCTTTCTTTGAGTGCCACCAGGCCACCCATCCAAGGAGAGGTGGTCAAATATGGGGCACCAGAGTTCAGGTCAGAGTCAGTCTCTGCTCTCCATATAACTGCAGAGAATGAATTGGCTAGGTCAGAGTAGGGGTTCGATATTAACTACTTGTATTTTGCTTGGTTAGTGTAATAATTTAAGCAGACACCCCTGGGCCCTGATCCACTAGTCACGATGTTCTTCTTGTAGGTTTCTAGGACCAACTGCATCCTTCTATTTCCCCATCTCCTATATTTCTTTTACCTAGAGTCCCAGTGGGATGTCCTCACATCTATCCCAATCTCCTGGTAAGTGAAAATTTTCATGGGACATATCTTTTGGGCTTGTGCCCAATTATAAGTGAGTATATACCATGTGAGTCTTTGTGTTTCTGGGTTAACTCACTCAGTATGATCATTTCTAGTCCCATCCATTTGTCCACAAATTTCAGGATTTCCTTGTTTTTAATGGCTGAGTAGTATTCCATAATGTAATTCCATAATGTAAACATACCACAGTTTCTTTATCCATTCTTCAACCGAGGGGCATTTAAGCTGTTTCCATCTTCTGACTATTATGAATAAGGCTGCTATGAACATAGTTGAGCATATGTACTTTGTTGTATAGTGTAGCATTTTCTGGGTATATTCCAAGGAGTGAAATAGCTGGCTCTTGAGGAGCCTTATTCCCAGTTTTCTGAGAATTCCAATCGCCTTGTGCCTTCAATTGTGTGGAGGATGATTCTGAGCTTACACATCTGTTAGAAATCATGACTATATTAGAGAAGCCTTTGTAAATTGGTGTTGATAGTGCTTTGGCATATATATATATACATTTTTGAGCATTATCTCACTGAAAATCTTACAAATATAACTTACAATCTGATAGATCAAGCAAGTATGAAGATATAAATGAAAACTTAAAAGAGATGTTCATAGAACAGAAAGGGGATGAAGGAACTATCCCAAGGATAGTTGAAATGGTGCTTTATTGAGTTTAAATTATTTAAGTATCAATGAAACAAGTTGCATAACTGTTAAAAATATTAGACTTTAGAAAGGACTTCCAAATTAGATCAGGAAATAAAGCTCTGAATTCGAAAATGGAAGAAAGGAGGAATGTTGGGCAGAATATATTCCATTTATTCTGAAAGGACAAGAAATTCCGTATATCCCATCCAAACTGATAAAAATCAGATTTGACAGTGAGAGACCCCCCTTTGAAGACCTTGACTACACACAAGAAGAAACAAATCAAGACTAAAGTAATGTATATGCTGGCCATTCTATGGGACCAACTCTGAGACTAGCTAAGACATAAATGTCTATGCTTAGCCAATAAATATTCGTGGTAAAATAATCTTGGGACTTATGATGCCATTTTTTAAATGGCATATGTAAAAATTGGTATTACAGTTTAGTTACAAACCAGACTGTCTTAAAAAAAAGTAGAGACGTCTTTTACCAGCTCCTACAAAGAGCAATGAATCATCTTTAATTGATCTGTGTATACTTTTGTTGATTGCAGAAGTGTGTATTGCTTGTGAGAGATTATATCTTTCCAGAACTGAAGGACCAAACATAAATAGAATAGATATGGCCTTGACAATATTCTTCCTGGAGATTTCTGAGACACTGCTACCATTATTCCAGCATCCTGCATAATAAAGTATCAGATTGATTCAATTGCTGTTTCAATAAAACTTTCTTCCAGAAAGCTTCAAAGCAGCTATCTAAACTTGAATAGAATCACAGACTATTCCAAACAGGACTTTATTTAAGCCTTCATTTTCTCAGCATGTAGAGAACGGACAAGAAATGTTACTTCTAGCTTGCTTAGTCATTTTCTGAATTTTCTTTGGCCCCCTAAAAGGTATCCTATGCTCGAAATCATCAGAATGCAATTTCAAATAGAATGATGTAATATTCCTATATGTTGGAGTGAGTAGCCTTTGGCTAGTATATTAAGTAATGGATGCTTGTCACTATAAAGGGGTTGGTTATAAGCTATTATTTGTATTAATCAGAGAGAAAGCAAGGCATAGAAACTACACTAGGGTTTCTTTCTTTCCTTTTCTCTTCTTTTTCTTACTTGGATATGGAGGAAGAGGTTAAGAAGAAAAAATATAAGAATATCATACAGGAAGAATAGAGGAAAGAGGCACATTATTGAATCTACACTTCACCTATAGAACTATTGTTAGTCTCACATATTTTGAAACATTGGTATATATTATATATTTATACAAAATAAAGCTATTCATTTTTGTTTTAGTTTTGTTGTTATAGAAGAGAAGGTATGAGACACCTGCTGCTGGAATTGTACTGGGGAGTGTCGGTGTTAATGATAACTGTATTCTGAATATGTATCAATATGTTAAATCTGGATTTTTAATTCAGTATATTGTACTGCTACATGCAGCCATCCTAATTCCTCAAGCCACTGTAGACGTTTTTATAATATGGAGAGATTTATTTTCGTGTTTTTCTTTTTTTTTAATTAATTTATTCAATTATGCCTCAATTGTAATCCCATCCCTTGAATCCTCCTGTTCCTCCCTCCCTCCCACTTTCACCCTAGGTCTGTGACTGAAGGTGACATCCTCCCCCTCTATATGATCATAGGGTATCAAGTCTCTTTTTGATAGCCTGTTATCCTTCCTCTGAGTGCCACCGGGCCTCCCCATCAAGGGGACGTGGTCAAATATGGGGCACCAGAGTTCATGTGAAAGTCAGTCCCGGCTCTCCACTCAACTTTGGAGAATGTCCTGTCCAATGGGAGAATGGGGAAATAGAAGGATCCAGAGTGTCCTAGATAGATGTTTGGGATATATTATGAGCTCATTCAAATAGTTTGGATGTTTGAAATCTGGGAGGATTAAGTCAGGTTGTTAGAAACATGAGTCCTTGACCACAGTGATCAACAGTAGAGGCAGTATCAGTCTAAGGTTTGAACAGACAGATTCTGGGCTGATGTCTGGAAGAGAAACTTTTCTTGTGGCATCCTCTGTGTGAGGATATGCTAACAGTAGTCTTCGCTGAATATTCCTAGCAGTCTACCTACAGCACATTAAGATCATTTTCTTTATAATGTTCCAGTTTCATTTTCATTTTATTAGTAAGGATGGCAACAAAGACTATTTTAATGCTAAAATTTCTGCATTTCTTTCATCTCAGCATGATTCCAATTTAAATTTTTAATTTGCTTTTGCTCTCCTTTGTTGGACTGACTAAAACATTACAAAATACAAGTAAGCTCAGTATGTTACAGTATTGAAATACGGATATTTCACTTGGTTTTTGGCAACTCACGGTCACTTACTCGCTGATGTTTGACTGCTTGTGGATCTTTGCAGCAGTTTTCGTTCCATTTGTTGCAAAGGGATTTTTTTCTTTGTTTATTTTTTGTTTGTTTTCTTTTAGATGAAGGGGGAGAAATGTGCTTATCTCTGCTCATAAGGAGAAGTATTTAGAAATAGAAATTATATCATCTTCAGACCTGGCAGTAGTGGGGTCTTCTCTTACACCTATGAGCTATTCAGACATGCATAGTTGACGAGAGTTTAGAGAACCATTTATGAATTTCCTCCTGCTGAACAGACCTTACATCCAATTAGACAGTTGGTGGTTACCATCAAAATAAAGTGCCACTATTTCACCATTTTGTGTGTTGCCGGTCTGTTCATTATTGTAGATCATAGATTTTTATAGGTGGGAAAACTGTTGGCTTTTCTCTTTTGTCAGACAGATTATTGCCTTCTGATACTGTGGAATCCACTCCTCAAAGAGAAGGATTGCCCATAAGTTGCAGTTATATTCTTCCAAGAAAAATATTTTAAATATGTTGTGTCTTAAGCAAAAAGACTTTGCCTTAAAATCCTGCAAGGTAATGAGCAGCCATGTTAAATCCTATATTGCTATAGGGGCCTCTTGGTCTCCTTTGAACAACAGCCACAGAGGAGTCCTCTAATGCTTGGGACTGGGTTTTCTGAAGATAGTCTATGGCTCTTAAGGGAAACATTACTCTAAGAAGAGAAGTATACCTTCATTTAAGCTATATATGTTTGTGTAAATACACACATACAGAGAGAGACAGAGAGAGAGAGAGAGAGAGAGAGAGAGAGAGAGAGAGAGAGCAAAAATATCTGCTTTTAGTGTCCCCTAGCCATCACAGGGAAAATGCATGCATGAGCTTGCAACAGCATGGTTAGCTGAACAAGACTAACATAATGATGGTACTCATTGACAGCCAATGTGGACAGGAGAAAGTCTATGTAATATCACCTTTAGATGAAGAGCTACTGGTGGTCAATTGCTTTTGAGAGAAAAGTCATTCTTCTCCAGGGAAGAGCGCCCACATAGCAATTTTTAGGTGACTTATATTTCTATAGGTCTACTATGAAGAATGACATTACTATTATATTTTTATATATCCTAAGGATTCTTCAGAGTACACACACACACATACATATATAAAAAATTATCTGTTATCAAATAACTTGCAAAAATTAGTCAGAGACTTAATTAATATATTAACTTCAATAGCCTCAAAGTTTCTCACAGTGTTTTGCACACTATAGTGCTTATTACAATTAGTATTATTACAATGATTATTATTACACATTGTTAAATTTTTTTTATATATGGCCGTACGTTATATAAAGGCATTACAGAGAAGTACATATTATAGATATTTCCTATGACTTTTAATAGTTTCCCCAAGAAGAACATGATAGGGATGACATACTGAGTTGAAAGTTAAGAAAATAAATGGAATAAGAAAAATGTCCATCAGTGGAAGAATGGATAAGGAAACTGTGGTACATATACACTATGGAATACTACTCAGCTATAAAAAACAAGGAATTCCCGAAATTTGTGGATAGATGGATGGAGCTAAAAATGATCATAATGAGTGAGTTAACCTGGAAGCAGAAAGAGTCAAATGGTATAAACTCACTTATATCTGCATACTAGCCCAAGGGGCATGTCCCATGAAAGCTTTCACTTACCAGGAAACTGAGACAGAGGGGAGGACATCCTATTGGGATACTAATATATATATGCCTGATAATATGGAGACATTTTCTCAATTGAGTCCTCCCCCTCAGATGGCTCCATCTTGTTTAGTTGGCATAAAATTATAGAGGACATCATATATAAATTACTAAGGGTATCAAAATTTGAATTAATTTAAAAATAATTGCCAACTCTTTGTGTATACATTAGGACTTACCAATTAAATACGTACAAATATCAAAACTGCATTTTCTGCACCAGATTACTATTTAACTTTTTGGAAGTTTTAGGTTAATAAAGAAGACTGAATTATTCTTTTTTTTTTTACACTTACTTTTATTTTATTAATTTATTCATATCCTCCCATTCCTCCCTCCCATTTTCCCCTTACACCCTTCCCCTATGACTGTGACTGAGGGGGACTTCTTCCTCCTTTATATGCTCATAGGGTATCAAGTCTCTTCTTGGTAGCCTGCTATCCTTCCTCTGAGTGCCACCAGGTCTCCCCATTCAGGGGCCATGGTCAAATATGAGGCACCAGAGTACATGTGAAAGTCATACCCCACTCTTCACTCAACTGTGGAGAATGTCCTGTTCATTGCCTAGATCTGGGTATGGGTTTGATGTTTAAGGCCTGTATTGTCCTTGGCTGGTGTCATAGTTTGAGCGGGACCCCTGGGCCCAAATCTGCCTATAATAATGTTCTTCTTGTAGGTTTCTAGGACTCTCTGGATCCTTCTATTTTGCTATTCTCCCATGCTTCTCTCATCTAGAGTCACAATAGGATGTCCTCCCCTCTGTCTCAGTTTCCTGGTAAGTGAAGAATTTCATGGCACATGCCCCTTGGGCTAGTATGCAGATATAAGTGAGTATATATTATTTGACTCTTTCTGCTTCTTATTAGTTAGCTTTATGCTATTTATTTGATAATATTTTGTATACATTTTTATGCGTAAGTGGATCTTACTACAAATATAAAGTATTTATGTAAATTTATTCTTGTGGCATCTCCTCTTATGAAAATAATCTATATACACTGGCATGAATAATTTGTCATTGGGGGCTAATGTTGACACACATAACACTCTTATTAAACATGTTAGCATTTACAGAAATGAGCTTTAATATTCTGTATCTAAGGGCTATTTAATAGCAAATTACTGTTCTTGATTTTCATGCAATAGTAAAAAGTAGTTAAGCCTAGTACAAAGCATTATTGATAGCAGCATTTTCAGTAACCAAAAAGAATGCAATCATCTATTCCTAGGATGACAATAATATTGGGAAAACATTTTGTTTTGTTCTGAAATTAGTTTAGTTCTTTTATAGGAGGTTAATCTTATTTCTCACATACAGTAATGGCAAGTTAACCAGATATCTGAATGCAGAAAATACAGATTCTTTAACAAGAAAAGAAAGTATATATAAAAGAGTACATAGAAAGGAGTAATAAAAATGTCATTTTTTATTTTATTGTTTCAGTTAATTGAATCTCCAATAGTGTAACAAAAAGCCTACAAATCATACTAGATGAAAAATTAATAATGGTTGTATTAAGAACATTGATAGTCTAAGACAAATATCAGTCAGTTTAGTTTATCTCATCATAACACTTTGTGTAATCTGTGAGTTTACACACAAGATATTTTCTATTATTCCCATGTATCAAATCAGATGCACATAGATGTTATATATGATTCATACTGGAAGATGTTTGGAGGCAATAAAATAGCTATTGAAAGTTACATCTCAGAACAAAACACTTATTTGTAAAATGGTTGATAATTAGAGGATTTAGCTCCTTATTACCTCTACAAAAAGCAGGCAATGATTTACACTTTATGTGTTGAATATTCAGTAGTGCTATTTTTTATAGACAATAAACATTGTGTGAGGTGGGGCCTCTGTAATGGAAGGTGGTTACAGGAACATGCATTTGGTTTTTCCATCAAATTACTCTGTCTTACCAGGAATCCAGGATCAAAGTACAAGGACCGTGGACTGAAATCTTTGCAACCATTAGCTGCAATAAGTTTTTTTCCCTCTAAGTTGATCTCTTAGTCATTTTGATCATTGTAAAACACACACACACACACACACACACAAACCACTATCATTTCTCTACAATTATAGATGCATATTGGCTAAGGAAATCTGAATATAAAAGTTTTAATAAAAATCAGTTAAAATAGTAGTTTTAAAGCAAGAAAATTGTGCTTTTGGAAAACATTACAATCATGACCTGTACATTTTGGGTATTGACCTGACAGGGAAAAGGAGAAGTGACAGATGGATGCACTTATAGAAAAGCTGGGATTGGGTAGGTTTCATACTGTGTTGGAGAAGGAAGAACATGATGAAATCTCCACTCCTTTATTACAGACCACCGAATGAGGAGGGGAGTGTCATAGAAAGCTTACTAAACAGATGGATATGTCAGATACTGATGAAGGAGGAGATGAGTTACTTAATCTGGACAGAGGATTCTCTAGAGACAGAATCTCAGGCTGCAGCTACCCTGCAGGAGGGAGGAGGTTGTAGCTGATACTTTCTGAAAACATTGTCAGCATCTTTACTTAGACAGGACAATGGCTTAATATTTATTCTTTTATGCCTGAGCTGGGAAAGCTTTGCCATTACCATGAATCTGAGGCACTAGGGTTCTTGACTTTGTTGTGCTTATGTCATGAATGATCACCCACACAGGGTACACTCCCTCCCCACACATTCATAAACATGGTCTTAAAATATATGAATTGTAACCCATAATAGACAGGGGCTTTGCACTTAGTAGTACTAGATCTCCCTAAAAGAAGGGCAATGGAACTTTTGGATGTTTTAAAAACACATTCAGCTTATTTATTGTTTCTATACATTTAAATTAGCCTATTTTGATTATGATTATTTATCTGGAGAACAAAAAAGAATTTAACAAGATCATTTCCTTTTAAATATGTTATTAGTATTTTGGTGCTGGAAATATATATTCGAAAGAAAAAATTTCTTGCTGGTTTTACAATTATTTTCCTTATTTGATGATTACTTATTAATTGTATTTTAAAAGTTATACTATCAATTTTTAGATAAAATAATAATGGTGAGAATTTTTGTATATGTATGTGTGCATATCTATATGGGAACAAAACTACACATATCATAGCATACATATGGAGGTCAGAGGACAACTACAGGTGTGTTCATGCCTTAGACCGAGCTTGAAACAAGTCTTTTTTTTTTTTCATCACTGGGCAAGGCCAAACAAGTTAGCCCTGGAGCTTCTGGGTATTTGCCTGTCTCTGTCTAATACCTGGATATAGGAGTACTGAGATTACAGATGCGACATACCACATACCATCTTGAATAGGTACAGGTGATCTGATCTTAGCCCCTCATACTTGCATTGTGAGTAATTTACCCACTGAGCCATCTGCTGAGTTTCTACTACTAGGAAGCAAATGATGCAGAGTGATGAGTTAAAAATAGTGGGGGACCCAGTGGCACTCAGAGGAAGGATAGCAGGATACCAAGAAGAGACTTGATACCCTATAAGCATATACAGGGGGAAGAAATCCCCCTCAGGAACAGTCATAGGAGAGGGGAATAAGGGGAAAATGGGAGGGAGGGAAGGATGGGAGGATACAAGGGATGGGATAATCATTGAGATGTAACAAGAATAAATTAATAAAAAATTAAAAAAATAGTGAACTTGTATCAGAGGAAGTAACAGAAAAAAAAAAAGGAAAATCACAAAAAGAGAGAAGACAATACATTTTATGCAGACCTACATATACATGGAGACACACACACACACACACACACACACATACACACAATTACAGAAAAACACATACACACACATATTTACACATCGACACACACACAAAATCTAAAAGCCAACAACCTCATCAGTGTTTTTTTTTTTTATCTTTTCTCAAAATTGAATGAAGGAAGATACACAGATAAAAGCAAATGCTCTATCATTTATTAACTATCATAATTTACATGACATATATTAATGATGTTACATAAAGGTTCCACTCTCTGCTTTAGAACAATTACAGATATTTTGTTTAAAATAATGTGCATATCAATGAAATACATTTGAAAAATGGGGAATGAGAATCTGTATTCAGTCATCCTTCCAGCAGTTATCACAATCCTCCCAATTTAATGAGCTGGAAACTTTTGCCTCAAAATTGAAAGTTTTATTTTAAAGAACAAAACTCTAAGGGACTTTAGCATGCAGTGTGTATATTAACATTCAGAATAACTAGCATCCATGCTTATATTGAACTCTGCATGAGGCAAATGCCTATAGCTGTACTACTGCCTCTTTGGCTCAGTGTGTTGACCTTGCAAAGGGATGTGGCAACTTATTGAAAAGACCTTTGTGTTTGCCAGTCTCAGACTGATGACACAGTTGCAATGAAATTCAATCATCATTTTAGATACAATTTGCAGCTTTGATTAGCAGGGCAGTTTGTTTTCTGAATGCAAGTAACAAACAGTTATCTGTCTCTCTAATTGTTTTCATAGCTGAGGAAAATGAGAAAGAAGCACATTTGTTTCAACAAATCGTTCTGTTTCCTAGTATTGTCACATCTGGTTAGAAAAACACCAAGTCAATCAGATTTTGTGAGATGAAATATCGTAACTTCTCCTCTTGGCTGCCTGTTGGATGTCCTCACAGATTATAAGGACAGGTTTCTGTCATTAAGGAACTGTCTATATCACAAATATGGGTCTCTTTTAATAAACCAGCCTTTGGTAACTCTAGTTATTATATGCTACAATACAAAACATTACCAATAACTGTTCCTCATCTAACTAACAATTGGCCAAATTTGGTGTCCGGTGATTTCTTTTTTTTCCTTCATTCTGTTTGACCTTTTACTCCTTTTGGCACCAGCAAGTAAATCTATAAAAATCCTGTTCCTGAGAAGTTCTTATCTCAGGAATCCCTTTCTTATCCTTACCATCTGATATAAAACAACCACAGTGGCAAAGAAAACCCCCCAAAATATACAAGTCTGTCAAGGTTGCTTGATGACAACCACACAGGCACCTGCTCTCCCGATATTCAAGGAAGCCATCTGTTGAATAAGATCGAACAGAGACAAAGGTTACCGTCTTAGAATGATACATAAATTGTGAGACATTTTAAATTATACACATGAAAAACACTAATAACTGTGCTTACATTATTCCATTGTAGTCACAGATAGAAAAGACAATGAAATCACTGAAATTTCTATTTCGAAAAGAACAACTACTTTATATTAAGATGATAAAACATGGAACCACCCATAAAGAATTTTAACAACAAAAAAGTAGGTTTGAGTGAAATGAATTTAAGATAAAAATCTTTCCAACAAAATTTAATTCATGGATGTACTTGTTATATTTCATTATAAAAGTTATAACACTGCTATTATTTCAAAGTTATTTCCACAGATATCATCTGGCATTAAATGTATTATATATTCAACCAAGGCACAGACAACTCACAAAGTAGTATCTTAGATAATTTTGTTATGGTTCATAAATATATAATTGGTACAATGCTTATTAAATGTGTTTTATAATATGATGATCATTAAAATGAGCATGGGCAGTTTATAAAATATCCCGAATATAAACATTGTTCAACACATATTAAACTAAATATTTCAAAAACAATCTAAACAAATGCATCATTTGGAGGTAATCCATAGACGTACAATTTAGTCATAATTTTGTGTTTAGTTGTCTTAAAATATCACATATAAGAAATGATGAAACATCATGTAAAACTATGAAGCAACAAAATGATAAAGATGAAATAAAGCCAAACATCTTCATATGATTTTCTTACTAAGAAAAACACTGTAAAGCTTCTAAATATGTAAGACTTAATGAAATCCTTCTAAGGGTTTCATTAACCATTTATCTACTAATTCTTCTAAATGTATTTAGTGCTGCTAATCAACCCCTCAGAATATTAGCAAAATTCATATAATTTCTGCTATTCCTTCAGTTCATAAATTATTTGCAAAAGCCAAGTTAAGGTAGTATGTCTTTTTTTTTTTAAGAGAACATTGGCCTGAAACTTGAAGAGACAAGAGCATACATTGATATTCTATTCCTGGAGCACACTTTATAAACTTCGTAACAGTAATTTTTTAAAAGATTTATTTATTATTTTGTATGCAATGGTCTGCCTGCATGTACACCTGCAGGCCAGAAGAGGACATCAGATCATGTTATAGGTAGTTGTGAGCCACCATGTGGTTGCTGGGAATTGAACTCAGGACTGCTGGGAAGAGCAGTCAGTGCTCTTAACCCCTGAGCCATCCCTTCAGCCCATGTTACAGTTATTTTTATATCACATCGAGTATCATCACTTATATAATATCCATATGATAAATAAGGGAATTGAGTACCAAGGGACAGTGCAAATCCCACAGGAGAGAAGGCAATTCAAAGCATTGACTATCTTTCATTATATAAACATTTCTTTTTTTTTCTTTCTTTCTTTTTTTTTTTTTTTTTTTGAGACAGGGTTTCTCTGTGTAGCCTTGGCTGTCCTGGACTCCATTTGTAGACCAGGCTGTCCTCGAACTCACAGCGATCCGCCTGCCTCTGCCTCCTGAGTGCTGGGATTAAAGGTGTGCGCCACCACCGCCCGGCTTATATAAACATTTCTATTGTCAACTATTATGAAAGTCATAGAAGGCATTTTTTCCAAAATATGAAGAACCTGGACCAATTAATACATTTGTTCTATGGACTTCAAAATGGAACTGTTGGTTTAAAAGAAAAGGAAATGGAAGAAATTGAACGAACAGAAGAGTTGAATGGTTATATATTTTTTAAAGTTTCCTTAATGCTTTCTGACACATATTTACTACATTAAGTGCTGCGCACTATACTGTAAATAGTTTGAGAAACTTTACTTATAATCTGTATGTACTTATATCCCCACACATAGATTTGAGTATTTTGTGGACAATAAGCTTCCCCTTTTATGATAAATGTGTAATTTCACAGGTGGTTTTACTGTCTTCTCGCTATCTCCTTTTCATTTTCCTAATGTCTGTGAATGAAAAGACTATCCAGCCCGTCAAGCAACATGGGGGGCCCGTGGGAATTCAAGGTAATCATCAAGGTTTCTATATATCTCCAATTAGATTATTTCTCTTATCCTTCCTGTTTTCTACTCTGTGTTATAATTTTATCTTGCATAGAAATGATTTGCTTCTCTTGCCTTCTCCTAATCATTTTTAAACATTACTAATCCAATAATTTAAGTACAATTCATATTTATTGATAATAATGAACACACTTCACTACGCATCTTTTAAAGAAAAGAATCTTTAGCATGGTTTCTGGTTACATGTAATGTAGAATTTGTTTATCCATTTCCCCAGACTTAATGTTCTTCACCTCATTTCTTGCCCAGTGAAATTTGTCATGCAATATTCCTCTAGCTGTTACAGATGATGATTTTTAAAAGCCAAAGCATTCCCACATACTTAAGAGGTTAGTTAACTCTCTACCTCCTTTTTTGGCCACATTTAAGATTTTATTTACAGCAGGAGAAGATTTTTACCTAGTCTATGGAGCATATATCAGAGTGTAGAGCATTTTCTTTATCAAAAACTTAATCAGTCTGCTTTAACCATTCCATATTTTCTTTATTTATTATATTTATTCATTTTACATCACAACTGTTATCCTCTCCTCTTATCTTCCCGTTCCTACCCTCCCCCCTCTTCTTCCTTATCCCCCTCCCCTGAACCTCTGATGGGGGTTGGGGGCCTCCTACCCCACTGTCTGGACAGAGCCTATAAGGTCTCATCAAGTTAGCCTGCATCCCCTTCCTCTGTGTGGCTGCAAGGCTGTCCTACCAAGGGTCAGTAATCAAATCATGAGTACCAGAGTGCATGTCAGAGGTTCAGCTGCAGTTGCTTATGCCCTGCCCTGCAGAGGAGAGTTAGCTGTCCATTGTCTGCAGCTGCACAAGGGGTCAAAGTTCTCTGCATGCATTTACCTTGGTTGGTGCCTAAGTTTATATAGGTACCCTAGTGTCCAGATCCACAGGTTTTGATGGTCTCTCCATGGAACTCCTGATGTCTCCCTGTCCTAGCATCTCCCTACTCTTCCAACTCTCAGCACTTTGCCCATAGTCCAGATTCAAGTCCCCAAAACTGGATCTGGGTTACCTCACTCAGGATGCCTTTTTCTAGTCCCAGCCATTTCTCTGCAAATTTCAAGATTTCCTTCTTTTTAATAGCTGAATAGAATTCCATTGTGTAAATGTGCCACAGTTTATTTATCCATTCTTCTGTTGAGTGATATATTGATTGTTTCTAGATTCTGACTATTACAAGTAAAGCTGCTATGGACATAGTTTTTTATTATTATTATTATTTTTATTTATTTTCTTTCTTTCTTTCTTTCTTTCTTTTTTTTTCTTTTTTTTTTTTTTTTTTTTTTTGGTTTTTCTCTGTGTAGCCTTGGCTGTCCTGGACTCACTTTGTAGACCAGGCTGTCCTCGAACTCACAGTGATCCACCTGCCTCTGCCTCCCGAGTGCTGGGACTAAAGGCGTGCGCCACCACGCCCGGCTCTATTTTTATTTTTTACATATACAATAAACTACCTACAGCAAGAATATCCACGAAACAATCATGATTATATAAATGTTACATTCATAGTGTTTTGGCTATTCATATTTGCCAACCTTGAAGAAAACATCTTTCTCATCTTGGAACATCTAAATTTCTGAATATAAATCAATATCTATCATATTTCATCTTTATCAACTTAAAACATCTATCTAGACCTAAAACCATAGTTAAGCAAATGTCCTTTTTGTATGGTGGAACATCTTTCAGGTGTATGCCCAGCAGTTGAATAACTGGACCACTATAGTGGTAGCACTATTCCCAGATTTCTGAGAAGAGCACGATATTGAAATGTTTGCACTCCCACCAGCAATGGAGAAGTGTTCCCCTTTCTCTACATCCTTGCCAGCATGTGCTAGCACATGAATTTTTTGATCTTAGCAATTCTGAAGAGTGTAAAATGGAATCTCAGAGTTCTTTTTATTTGCATTTCCCTGATGGCTAAAGACATTAAGCATTTCTTTAAGTGTTTCACAGCCATTTGATATTCCTCTGTTGTGAATTCTATGATTAGCTCTGTACCCCATTTATTAATTAGACTGTTTGTTTTGTTGATGTTTAAATTATTGAATTCTTTATAGATTTTGGATATTAGCCCTTTGTCTAATGTAGTGTTGGTGAAGATCTTTTTCCCAGTCTGTAGGCTGTCATTTTATTCTATTGACAGTGTCCTTCGCCTTACAGAAGTATTTTAGTTTCTTGAGGTTCATTTTATTAATTGTTGATCTTAGAGCCTGAACTATTTCTGTTCTGTTCAGGAAGTTGTCACCTGTGCAAATGAGTTCAAGGTTCTTCCCCACTTTTTCTTCTAACAGATTTAGTGTGTCTGGTTTAATGTTGAAGTATTTAATCCATTTGGACTTTAATTTTGTGTAGTGTGATACATATGGATCTATTTCATTTTCCTACATGTATACATACAGTTAAACCAGCACCATTTGTTGAAGATACTACCTTTTTTTCCATTGTACAGTTTTGGCTTCTTTGTCAAAAATCAATTGTCCGTAGTGCTGAGCGTTTCTTTCTGGGTCTTCGATTTCATTACATTGGTCAACCAGCCTATTTCTACACCAGTGCCATGCTTGGTGGTACTTGAGATCAGGGATGGAGATTACTTTGGAAGATCATTTATTTTACAGAATTGTTTTTTGTTTTTCCATATGAAGTTGAGATTTTATATCTTACTTGGCCATTTTCCCTTGCTGTTTTTAATATCTTTCTTTGTTCTGTAGATTTAGTGTTTTGATTATTATGTGGCGGGAAGAATTTCTTCTTTGTTCTAGTGTACTTGATGTTTTGTAACCCTTTCTTGTTTTTAAGGCATCTTTCTTTTTTTTATTTTATTTTATTTTATTATTAATTTATTTGTATTACATCTCGATTGTTAGCCCTTCCCCCGTTTCCTCCCATTCTTCCCTCCCTCCCACTTCCCCCCCTTTCCCCTCCCCTATGTCTGTGATTGAGGGAGACCTCCTCCCCCTATATATGCTCTTAGAATATCGAGTCTCTTCTTGGTAACTTGCTATCCCTCCTCTGAGTGCCGCCAGGCCTCCCCATCCAGGGGACATGGTCAGAAAAGGGGCACCAGAGTTCGTGTGAGAGTCAGATCTTACTCTCCACTCAACGGTGGAGAATATCATGTTTGTCGGCTAGGTCCTTGTAGGGGTTCGAAGTTTACTGCCTATATTCTCCTTGGCTGGTGCCTTAGTTTGAGGAGGACCCCAGGACCCGGATCTGCCTGTCATAAAGTTCTTCTTGTACTTTTTCCAGGTTTCCAGGACCCTGTGAGTCCTACTATTTCCCCATTCTTCCATGCTACTCTCGCCTAAAGTCCTCTCCTCTGACCCACTTTATTGGTAAGTAAAGTTTTTCATGGTACGTATCCCTTGGACTAGTGTTTTGATATAAGTGAGTATATACCATATAGAGCTTCCTCAAGACCCAGTTATCTCACTCCTTGGAATACACCCACAAAATGCCCTACCACACAACAGGGACATATGTTCAACCATGTTCATAGCTGCTTTATACATAATAGCCAGAACATGGAAACAGCCTAAGTGTCCCTCAGTAGAAGAATGGACTAAGAAACTGTGGTACATTTACACTATAGAATTTCCTCCGTCTCTTGTATTTTTTTGGTGAACCTTACCTCTGTGGTGCCTAATTTCTATGTTTTCAATTTCCAGAGTTTTTTGGTTTGTGTTTTCTTAACTGATTCTAATTACATTTTCATGATCATAATGAGTGAGTTAACCCAGAAGCAGAAAGACTCAAATGGTATATACTCACTTATATCTGCATATTAGCCCAAGGGGCATGTCCCACGAAAGCCTTCACTTACCAGGAAACTGAGACAGAGGGGAGGACATTCTAGTGGGACTCTAGATGTCTTCAACAGCTTTAATAATTTCCTTTACCTGTTTGATTGTGATTTCCTGTTTGTTCTTGATGACCTCTATATGTTTGTTTGTATTTTCCTGTAATTCTTGGAAAGATCTATTCATTTCTTCTTTATATTTCTCAAATAACTTCACAAGCATAGCTTTAAGGTCATTTTCCTGAATTCAGCAACATTAGAGTATCCATTTCTTTTTTTGCGATTTAGGGTGGAGTCATGCTGTCCTCGGTTTTGTTGATTGTGTTCTTACTCCTTTCCTTAGCCATCTTCTCTGGGGATTCAGGTTTTTAAGATGGCAGTTAACGGAGCAGGTCCGTTTGGAAGGCAGCTGTTTGGTTTACAGGCCTAGCAGACACTGTCCTCCTAGAACTTAGATTTGTCTGAGCAACTGCCATCTAGAATCCGGGATACAGTAGGGTTCCACTGTCCACTTGGTCTCCTCATGGGGATCATCAGCAGAGGAGAATAGTGGTGGCCGGAATGTTGTATCTGGGATCCAGATGCTGTTCTTGAGGGTCCGCTATGTGGAGAGTACAGGGTGCTCACAGTTCATAGCTCCCAGACTAGGGACCAGCTGTAAACTCCCAGTTTGTTCCCCTCTGTCTGAGATGCATGAAATTCATTGTTTCGGATTTCTTATCGATTTCACTGCATTCGATCCTCTGCTCCCCAGAGAATTGCCTGAATTTGAGTATGCAAAGAGTGCAGGTTGTTACAGTTCCTGATTTTGGAACCCAGGCCCTGACTTCTGGTTGCTGGACTTGTGCATGCGTGTGTGTATGTGTAGTGGGGTGCTGGTTCTAGTCCTTCCCAACTCCTTCTGACTGAGCAGCACAGAACCCGGTGTTTTGGATCCAGCAGCCCATGCATTCACTGGTTTGGCTATGCAGATCTGGTTTCCCCAAAGGGTTCCTGCTCTCTGCTTGAGTTTTTGGTGCAGTGCAGGACGCTCAAAGGTTGTGATTCCTGGACTTGGGGAACATCTGGCCATAATGCAGTGGGGGCTGGTTCTGGTCCTCCCCAACCCCTTCACTTCAGTTGGTTTCATAGCCTCTGATACTTTGCTCCCTAGACATGGTAAGCATTGGGGCCTGCCATCTTGGCTTACTTGGAAATTATATATATATTTATTCTAACCAACTTAATTCATATATTTTAAAATATTTCTCATGGTTTCCCCACCAACACCAGAATTATACATTTCATCATGGTCTCCTTAAAAGGTTGGCTATGGAGTCAATTAGAACAGTCAAGTGAGGGTGGAAATGTGGTACCAGGTGATCTTGTTACCTTTCTCCATATAAATTAGGTAGAGATAAATTTAATTCAGACAAGAGAATAATGATACTCTTCAATTAACTTATGTAACAAACATTGGCATCTCTCTTACAACATACACAGTACTTCTTAATTTTTATGGCTTGCAAATGCACATAGCACAGAGGCACTGTGAGAGTCTTCTGGAAGTACAAATTCCAATGTAACTTTACCTAGGTGAGAGGAATATGAATTTACTTTTATGTTTCAAACACATTTTCTCTAACCAAGTGGAATGATTGAGCTCAATGATAATGGCAGAGTAAACTACATTAATACACATACGTGCACATGTGAGTATATATTTCTCAGAGAACAATTGTTTCAGTACTATACGTCTATACAACCTACCAGGTTTTAAAATTTTTATGTATTCTTGAATATTTTCAGAGTTTTTGCTTTTTTATTCTGAAGATTAACACTTAGTGAGAGTTGGCTAAGAAAATTCATGTACATTAGTATAGAAATTGGGTAAAAATGACAAGCTTTTTGAGCGAATGTACATTGGAAAAATGAACATTTCCAAAATGTGTCTATGTGTCTAAAGAGTCTCTTCTTATAGTCCCTCAAGAGCCTTAAAAGCCTAAGAGATGAAAGGATATGTAATTAAAATATTTAATTTAGTATTTTAAAATTATATGTTTACTATATTAAAACACAATTTTAATAAAAACAATTTTCTGTTTGTAAAATGCTATATGATCCAGAGAGTGAAATTTTTAAAAAAGATGTAAAAAGAGGTCTATAGAAAATTTAAACCTATTATTTATTATCACACACATTATTTTGATTTCTAATGTGAACTGATGAGCATAATGATACTTTATGATAAATATTTAATGAATTTATTACATTACATCATTTAGGTATCTGTAAATTCCACTCATTTACTGTTCATTTTTACTAGAACTTTGTGTAAAAATCACAACAATGAAGTGGGACTTTTTTCAAACAAATAAATCACTATTTAATTTACACAGTATCTGCTGTGGAAACACTTGGGATATAGCAATGTGAAACATCCAAATATATCCTGCAGCATTTTGACCAATAATATAAAAAAATTCTTGTTTTTCTTATACCTGATGCCCTTTGGGTAAAAAATTCTCTTCCAATTGTAGTAAAAATTGGAAAGTCGGAATACTTTCCAATAGTCATCTTTCTCCTGCGATATCTTTCTTTTATTTTCCTAATTATAGCAAATATGTGTATTTTTATTGTATTCTAGAGTTTTGGTTTTGGAGAAAGAATTATTCACAATGCAGGAATCATAACTTTGGAATTGTGCTTAGATGTTAGTACATCTGAATACACCTACTGAGATAAAAAAAATCATCATTAAAGATGAATCATCGATGATGGCATATATGCATATATATGTAAATATGATTTGTGTAAACTCATTAATATCCTTTAGATACATTCTTCTCCCTTATATGAGCCAAATCTTAACCTGTAGCTTATTAAAGCATACAATTATGTCTGCTCTTTGTTTCCACAAAATAAATGTTTGAATTTCACTGTGTTCATCAATGGAAACTTTATTTCTTGAAAGAATATGTTACTGTTACTTTTTAATTAAGTAGAGAAATAGAAAAGTAAACAGGAAGTATACTACAATTTAATTTAGAGAAACACATCTAGGAATGTTGCAGTCACTCTACTATAAGCAAAGCCATTACAGCCACATAGTCCAAGATGTTTTCTCCTTATACAGTTTCCCTGTTATTATCTTGCTTTCTACCCTGCTAATATTTTCTGGAGCTTTTCAAACAAAATAGTTTCTGTTACATTCTATTTTTATTTTACCTATAGTATATATTCAAAGATATATTTTCACTCAAGATGAGATAATGATTTATCTTCATCTTTCAGGACGATGGAGCTTTCCATCTGATTATGTTATTTGGATCCCTTTTGCATTTCCTTTAAAATCAACTAAGTACATACTTTACTCCATTTTCTGCTTGCAGTTATGAGCTTATTACTTATAGCTTTTTATAGTTTTACCAAGGGATAATATTTACTTAGAGCAGTAATGCACATAGGCAAACAGCTGTATGGAAGAAGTGACACATTCTCTAAGCTCCATGTTTTTGCTACAGGCAATTTTAACCAAACATCCTGTTATGGCTTTGTGTACAAATATATTGTACTTCCACTCTTTACTTTAGATCGCTCAAATCTGTTAGTGTTCCTTATTCTGACTCATTATAAAGTCTCTTTGAAAGATGAATATATTTTAGTAGCATAAGTTTATTTTAATATTACCTGTATAAGAAAATAATATACAAAACAAATTAACTATTTTTTCAAAGCTTTTATGATACATATGACTAAACCAGTCACTTTGCTGTAGAGTGGTTCTATTAGATAAACTGCAATTAGTATAAGCATCTTCCATAAAACATAATTTAAATTAACTCTGTTTCACTTTTAGTAACTTATGCCTATAACAATCTCACCTGTGTCCACTCATTAGTTTGTGGATCATAGGATTCCATAGTATTGAGGTATGTTTGTCCATCATAGCCACCAACAGCATATAGCCTGTCACCCAGGAGACAGACACCAACAGCATCTCGAGGCATACTCAAAGGAGCCACCATAGTCCATGTGTCTGTTTTTGGATCATACCTAAAATTCAAGGACAATATACTAGAATTTATACTCATACTCAAATTTTATTCCCTGAATGATAATTTTTAAAAACATGATCTGAAAATGAAAACTTAGAACTTTTGCTCTTAGGTTCAGTAATTTTGACAATTAAATATTCTGAAAGTAATATCCATGATATTGTTCATTCTAAGATTTAATGTATTTGAAAACATACTTGGATCCTCAAATTTATAAAGATTAATTTGATAAGAAATGAATGTCCTGATTTTATTTTCAAGATGAATAGGTAGGTAAGTTGATATGTTCCACAGGAAATGAATGTTTTGAACTAGATTGAAGTGATATTGTAATGAAGGAAAAGTAATGTCTTGGAAACTGGGAGGACCTCCATATGAATACAGAGTAGATGAAACCTTTTTCTAAATGGCAATGAAAATCTTAGATAGTTTTTCTAAAAAAATAAATAAAAATTTGGCCCAAAATTCTGTAGGTAATCTTGCTGTGGTGGCATGTACCTATTAATCCAGAGATTGGGAATGGCCAAGAGGACAGGTGTCCAAGGGCACCTTCACCTATATAGCTAGTTTAAGACAAGCCTGAGAAGCATACAGAAAATACTGTTTCAAAAAGAAAATGAATATAATCTAAAATATATGTAATTTTAAAGATGTAGCTAGCTGTTTAAACATAAGTATTAAGTGTGACATGGGTACGATATAAGTGTGACCTCCAGGCCAGAGTGGATGATATAGAAACATGCCACAATAAAAACATCCCAAAATATATAAATGGGTAAATGAAATGAACACTTTCAAAATAAATCTCCAGAAACAGTGCAATACCCATAAAAATTCCAACATGGTTCTTCATCACATAATTCCAGTCAGATGTTTGTGAGCAACAAAACAAATGACAACAAAAGATGACAAGGCAAGGAAAGACAAAGAAGTAGAACCTAATCTATTACTTCTGGGAGTATTTTAATTTAGTTTAATTGAAATTTTAATTGATTCACTTTGTGTCCTGATTGTAACCCGCTTCCTCATCTTTCCTACCCCTTTCCCTAGTCCTCAGAAAGAGGGAGCCCTCCCTCCTCCCTCTCATCTGACCATAGTCTACTAAGTTTCATTTGGACTACCAGATTCCTCTTTTTCTGTGACCTGGCAAGGCCGCCCCAGCAGTGGGAAATGATCAATAAGTGGGCATCAAAGTCTGTGTCAAAGGTGGCACATATTATGGGGCCCACAAGTAGATTATGCTGCCTATCAACAACACCTGAACAGGTATCCTTGGTTGGTGGGTCAGTCTCTGCAGACCTCAGACCCCAGGACCAGATTTGTTGGTTCTATTGTTCTCCTTGTGAAACTTCTGTCCTCTCCAGGTCCTTCTATTCCTCAACTCTTCTGTAATACTCCCTGATCTCCACCCCAATGTTTGCCTGTGAGTATCAAATGGCTGAGGACCACTTAAAGAAATGCTTAATACCCTTAGTCATCAAGAAGTGCTAATAAAAACAACTCTGAAATTCCATCTTCCACCTCTCAGAATGGCTAAGATAAAAAACTCAAGTAAGAGCACATGCTGACAGGGATGTGGACAAAGGGGAAATGCTCCTCCATTGTTGGTGGGAGTGCAAACTTGTACAACTACTTTGGAAAAGAATCTGGTGCTTTCTCAGAAAACCGGGAATAGTTCAATATCAAGACCCAAATATATCATTCCTGGGCATATACCCAAAAGAGGCTGACCATACCACAAGGACATTTGCTCCATATCTTCATAGAAACTTTACTCAGAACAGTCAGAACCTGGAAGCAACCTAGATGTCTTTGAACCAAAAAAAATGGATAAAGAAATTGAGGTACATTTGCACAATGGAATACTACTCATTTATTAACAAGGTATATGTTTTATATTAACAATATAAAACAAAGAACTTTTAAATTTTGCAAGCAAATAGAAGGAACTAGAAAAGATCATCCTAAGTGAGGTAGCCCAGACCCAGAAAGGTACATATGGTACATACTCACCTATAAACAGATATTAGCCACATAATGCAAGATAACCACACTATAATATACAGACTTCAAGAAGCTAATGAACAAGGAAGGCCCTGGGCAGGATGCTTAATCCTCATTCAGAACAGCAAATAGAATAGATGATGGAAGCAACTGACAAGAAGAAACAGTACAGAAACCTACTTCTAGGATTGCAAGCTAGTGCAATCATTGAGAAAATTGTCCTCTAGGTAACCATTCCAGTTTATTAAATAGGCTGTTTTGGGGAAGAAAGTAACAATGATTTATATATATATATATATATGAAATGCTGATATATTTAATTAAATGTATTGCAAATATTTTCAAATGAAGGCATACTAAATCATTATTTTCCTTCAACTCGTGATATGCAGGCTGTATCACATCTATGTTGGAAGTGACCATATACTCAGAAATATCCAGGCCTGTAATATTGCCTCTCTCATGATTCTGTAAAGATTTTTTTCTACTCAGAACTGTACAGAGTTTTCTGTTTGCCTAGACACATGGCAAGTTATCCTCAAAGTAAATTAATTTTTTTACTTTTTTGACATAATTTTTTTCAGACAAGCCGGGCTTGGTGGCACACGCCTTTAATCCCAGAACTTGGGAGGCAGAGGCAGGCAGATCACTGTGATTTCGAGTCCAGCCTGGTCTACAAAGCGAGTCTAGGACAGCCAGGGTTATACAGAGACATCCTGTCTTGAAAATCAAAATAAAAAACAAACAAACAGAAAAAAATGGTTTCAGATGGATAAAAATATCATGTAACCATTAACTATGTATCACATAACAGCATTGTTGTTTTTAACAAAAGTAATTTTAAGTATTTAAAAACTATTTGCTGGTTTATTAAAAAAAAAAAAAAGAATAGGCAGTGGCAAAGTTTTGCTTTTGTATTTGGTCTGTCTCCCTCTCCTGCATGGTACCTTGGTGAGCTTTGTAGCATCGTATCTATTAAACTTTATAGCCCTCAGGCAAGGGAAGCAGCAGTACATAGTGGATAAAATTGGCTGTAAATTGAAAACTGGCTAAAGGCATGTAACAGTCACGCAATATGAGTTCATTTTTCTTTGAAAATTCAAACTGCACTTTTGAAGCAGCATTAATCTTCAGGCATCATTATCACTTCTGTACATTAAGGATACCATTTTAATTAAAAATAGGTATTGATAATTTGTCTTAAATATCAAATGATTATTAGAAAGGAAATGGTCTGTTGACTCAAATTTCAAAGCAAGATTTAGATGGAGAAATTTAAATACAGAATTATTTGTAGCCTAATACGTATACCAGCCAACAAAACAAAGTGAGAAAGAAAACAAAGATCAGGAAAAGAAACACAAAACAATGTCAGACTCTCTGCTTGGAAACCACATCAGCCAGGGAACCAGGTAGAGGATCCTCATTCTCCTTCATATTCTTGCATTTTTAATTTGTTAGTTTAATCCTCAACCCTGTAGCAGAAGACATGCAGAACTCTGTATTTCCCCTTCCTCCATTCAACGGGAGCTCCACTGATTCTAATGGCAGATCCAGCATAATCCCTTCTGTGGACCACCTCAGGCTGGTCCTCACTCCAGAGCATCATCAGTAAATACCTAGAAAGAGATTCTAACTGGGACTTACAGGAGTCACACATCACTAGGATTCAGAAGAATCCCCTCTAAATCAGCTTACAGCCACCACAGATTCATAATACTTAGATATGTCAACAGAAACCACAGGGAGAAAACAAACCCAACAAAGAAAACCAGATGTCAACACCTAGATTTAGAGACCCAGATGCCTAGGTGCCAGTAAAGAGACACAATTAATAACAGCAAAGGAATATGTCTCCACTAAAGCCTAGTTATAATATAACTTTAGGCTCTGAGAAATGCAAGAGAGCTGAAACAAGAGGCCAAAATTTAAAATAGTAATTAAAAATGTTGAAAGACCTTAAACAGAAAACAAACAAATCCATAAATAAAATCAATTAAAATACAAATGAACAGCGCAATGGGGTGAAAAAAAGCTCAAGACATTAAAGTGGAAATTAAATCATTTTGAAAACTGAAAGTGAAGTGAGAATTGAAATGGAAAGTGAAACTGAAACAGGAACCTCAGAGGCAATCTTCACCAACAAAATTCAGGAGATGGAATTAAAAATCTCATGCATTGAAAACAAGATAAAAGAAATAGATGCCTCAGCCTAAGAAAATGTTAAATCTTAGAAAATTTAGGCAAATACCCAAGAAATCTTGAGTATACTGAAAACAACAAATCCATGAAAACTATGCAAAGAGAAAGGGAAAGAAACCTAGGTCAAAATCAAAGAAAATATCTTTTAAAACTCATAGAATAAAATTCCCTAACCTAGAAAAGGTACAGAAGCATGCAGGATACAATGTACAGATTAAATCAGAAAATAAATTCCTTATTACACATAACAATCAAAACACCAAGCATATAGACAAAGAATCTTGTGCTGAATCCAGAAACACCTTAACATCAATGATAGACATTACCTCTGAATAAAAGAATAAAAATAGATGTTTTATGAAAATAAGACCTATGAAAAACATTGTTGTAGCTATTTTAATATCTGACAAAATAGGCATTGAACCAAAATCAGAGGAGATAGGGAAGAACATTACATACTCATCAAAGTAAAATTCCACCAAGAAGGTATCACAATTCAGAACATCTGAGCACTTAGCAAAAGGAGAAACATCCTATAGCTTAAATTACATATTGACATGTACACTCTACTAGTGGGAGATTTCAGTACATTTCTTTTTACCAATATACAGGTCATTTAAGCAAAAGGAGAAATGCTGGAGGTAAGTGACATTATAAACCAAATGAACCTAATATTGACAAAAGTTTCATTCAAATGAAAGAGTATATTTTCTTCTCTTAACCTTATAGAACTTTCCCCAATATTGACCACATGCTCAGATATAAAGTAATTCTCAATAGATATAAGAAATTTGAAAAGGGGGAGGAAGTCCTCCTAAGTCACAATCATAGGGGAGGGGAGTAAGGGGGAAATGGGAGTGAGGGAGGAATGGGAGGATACAAAGGATGGGATAATCATTGAGATGTAATAAGAATAAATTAATAAACTAAAATTTAAAAAAAGAAATAAAATAATCCCTATATAGCCAAAAAAAAAAAGAAAGAAATTTGAAAGGAAGAAGCCAAAATATCTTATTTATTTAGATGTGATATGATAGTATATACAAATGACCCTTAAAAATTCCATTGGGATACTCCTAAGCTGATAAGCATTTTCAGCAAAATAGTTGCATATAAAATTAAGCTAGAGTAATCAATAGTCCTACATACAGATGAAAAACAGGCTGAGAAGGAAATCAGGGAAACAATGCAATACCCTCAAGTTATATAAAAGACCATGGGGGTAACTCTAACCAAATAACTGAAAGTTTTTATGGTAAAGACATTGAAAAAAATAAAGATAACAGAAGGCAGGACTTTTTTCTATTCTCATAGAGCAGTAGGATCAATATTTTTAAAATGGCCAATCTACCAACAATTATCTACACAATCAATTTGTATCAAATCCCTATCAAAACCACAACTCAAAATTTCACAGATATTAAAAGGAAAATTTTCATCCTCGTACGAAAACATAAAACCCAGGATAGCTATAGAATACTGAATAATAAAACAGCATTGGAAGTATCACCATCCGAATTCTCAAAATGTTATGCATAAACATAGCAATAAAATCAGTATCAGACTGGTTCAGAAACAGACAGGTTGATCAGTAGATGCACATATCTATGCACAATTAGTTTTTTTTTTTTAAATAAAGAACCCAGAAATACCCACTAGAAAAAGATAGCATCTTCATCGAATGTTCCTGGTCTAACTGGATGGCTGCATTGCAGGCATCCCATGCCTACCACACTATGGGAGGTAGTTTACAGGACTGATTTCTGCCCTGCCTCAGGTTAACTAGGCTGTTTTAAAGTTAACAAAAGAAAAAAAAAAAGAATTTTCCGAAGTGACCCATACTTATCACTCTACACAGAATCTAAGCTCTCAACATAAAACCACATAATCTGAACCTTACAGAAGAGAAAGTGGAAAATAGCTTTAAACTTATTGTCACAGGAAAATACTTTCTGAACAGAAGACTGATAGTGCAGGTAATAAGACCAACAATTAGGAACATGATCAACATCGTGAAACTGAAAAGCTCTCCATGTGAAAGGACACTGTCATTCAAAGTGGCTACTTAAAGGATAGGAAAATATTTTTTCTCTTATAACTTTTCCTTAATTGTTCATACTCCTAGACCTCATGTTAATATCAACATCACAAAAAAAACATTGCAACTTTTAAAAGTTCTACACTTTTTAAATATTCAAACACTTTAAAAGTTCAATCTCTTTAATTCAAAGTCTCCTTAAAACTACAAAGTCCCTCAGCTATAGACTCCTGTAAAATAAAAAATAAGTTACCTGTCACTTATTCTAGGATGGAATAATTAAGGCACAGTTATAATCAAAGCAAAACCTAAGTTTAATACTTTAATGTTTGTGCTTGATATCTGGGATCCACTCAGGATCTTCTGTGCTCCAAAGCCCTTTGTAAACCTCCATTTCTGAGGCTGTGACCTCCACAGCACACATAGTGTATTTTCTAAGGTCAGGTAGTCCCAGCTGTCTTTGGTAGTCATCCCACGGAACTGGCATCTCTAAATTGTTGAAATACCCACAGCAGCTTGGATGCACTCTCTTGGAGTCTCTTCAAGGACACCGATGCTGCCATATGGCGCCAATCCTCTCAAATTGCCAAGCCTCCACTGCTTTCCACTGCCCTCCATACCTTCAATACCATTACCATCTGTGAAACTCTTACACATTACCAAGTTTGACAGAAAAGCACAAGGTAGAACTTTGGCTCCTGTCACAGTATAGCATTTGTGTTCTGCCTCCAAGGAAACACTTTATTTATGACCCTCAGTCATGTTGGTCTTTCTTAAAAAAATGTATTCAGACTATGTCCTGACTGTTATCCTCTCACCTGTATCTTCCCATTCCCCCTCCCTCTCTCTTTAACCTCCTATAGACCTGTGAGAGAAGGGAACCTCCTTCCCCACCATATGATCACAGCCTATCAGGTCTCATCCGAAGAGTCGGCTTCCTCTTTCTCTTAGTCCCACCAGGCCTCCCACCAAGGGGAAGTGGTCAAATAGAAGGCACCAGAGTTCACGTCAGAAGCAGTCCCTGCTCTCCACACATGATGGAGAATGAGCTGTCCATTGGCTAGATCTAAATACAGGGTCTAGGTTTACCGCATGCTTTGTCCTTGGTTGGGATAACAGTTGTGCAGAACCCCTGGTTCCAGATCTGCCATTATGCTCTTCATGTGGGGATCCTGGACTCTCTGGGTCCTTCTATTCTCCATTCTTACATACCTTCTCAGCTGGAGTGTAATAGTGAATTCCAGCATTTGTCTTGATCCCCTGCTGAGTGAAGACTCTCAGAGAACATCCATGTTGGTCTAATATCTACTTATAAGTGAGTATATACCATGTGTACCTTTCTGGGTCTGGGTTAATTCACTCAGGATGATCATTTCTAGTTCCATCCATTTGCCTACAAATTTCAAGATTTCCTTGTTTTTAATAGCTGAGTAGTATTCCATAATGTTTACGTACCACAGTTTCTTTATCCATTCTTTGATGGAGGGTTGTTTCTAGATTCTGGCTATTATGAATAAGGCTGCCATGACCATATTTGAGCAAATGTCCTTATTATGTGGTGGAGTATTTTTTGGGTATATTCCAAGGAGTACAATAGCTTGGTCTTGAGGTATCCTTATTCCCAATTTTCTGTGAAAGCACCAGATTGACTTCCAAACTGGTTGTACAATTTTGGACTCCCACCAGCAATGAAGAAGTGTTCCCCTTTTTCCAAGTCTCGAACCATGTGCTGTTACTTGAGTTTTTGATCATAAGATGGAACTTCAAAGTAGTTTTGATTTGAATTTCTCTGATGACTAAGGACTTTGAGCATTTCTTTAGGTGGTTCTCAGTCATTCAATATTCCTTTGCTGAGAATTCTGTTTAGCGCCCCATTTTTTTTTTTACTTGGGTTATTTGGTTTGGTGCTGTTTAACTTCTTGAATTTTTTTATATATTTTGGATATTAGCCCTTTGTCAGATATAGGGTTGGTGAAGGTATTTTCCCAGTCTGTAGGCTGTCACTTTATTCTGTTGACAGTGTCTTTTGCCTTACAGAAGTTTTTCAGTTTCTTGAGGTACACTTTATTAATTGTTGACCTTAGAGCCCTGGCTGTTGATATTCTGTTCAGGACATTGTTTCCTATGCCAAAAAGTTCAAGGCTCTTTGACATTTTTTTCCTTCCAACAAATTTAGTGTATTTGGTTTTATGTTAAAGTCTTTAATCTACTTGGACCTGAAATTTGTGCATGGTGATAAATATGAATCTACTTGCATTTTTCTACATGTAGACATCCAGGTAGAACAGCTCTACTCGTTGAAGATGATATCCTTTCCCATTATATGGATTTGGCTTATTTGTCAAAATAAAGTGTCAGTAAGTATGTGGGTTTATTTCTGAGTCTTTGATTAGATTCCATTGCTCAACCAGCCTATGTCTATGCCAGTACCATGCTGATTCAATTACTGTTGCTCTATAATACAGCTTGAGATCTGGGATGGAGATTCCTCCAGAGGATTTTTTATTGTACAGGATTGTTTTAGCTATTCTGCTTTTTTTTTGTTGTTTTGTTTTCTTTTGTTTTTTCATATGAAATTAAGAATTTGTCTTTCAGGTTCTTTAAAAACTGTGTAGGTATTTTTATAAGGATTGCATTGAATCTGTAAATTTCTTTTGGTAAGATGGCCATTTTACTATGTTGGTTCTCCTGATGCATGAACAAGGGAGATCTTTAATGAATACAAATCCAATGGAGGGATAACTTGAAAATGAACTTGAAGCACATTTCCCAGATGGGTAAGAGGCATTTAGTGGAGGGCCTCAGTAAGCTAGACATGATGTACTTCAAGATCCAACTCTATCACTCTTGAACATAGAAAGATGCTACCACCAATTACAGAGCAAATTGATAAACCATGTTATCTATATTTTGTTCATGATAGCCAGAAATTGGAAACAGACTGGATATTTGTCAACAGATGAATGTATAAAGAGTTTGTGGTTACTTTACATAATGGAATATGACTCAACATTTAAAAAATTAAATCATGACATTCACACATAAATGTATATAGCTAGAAAAAAAATCCCATATAAGGTAAATCATGCACAAGAATAAAATATGATATGTATTTATTTATATGTGAGTGTTACCTGCTAATTCTTCAATAAACATGCTGAAATTCATATAGCCACAGTGGTTAGGTATAGAATAAGGCATTAAATTTAGTGTTTGTGCTTCCTTAGAAGGGGAACTGAAGTAGATAGCAATGGATAGACTGGGGAGGCATGGTGGGCTAGAATAGGAAAATCAGATGGGAAGGGGAGAAAATAAGGTGGCAAGTGAGGAGAAACTGGAGGGATAGTTAAAACTAAGGGCCACCTAATGGAAGTATAGAAACCCAGCGCAGCGCGCGCACACACACACACATACACAGATACACACTGAGATATAAATAAAATCATCAAATGATGAGGAATAAAAAGCCCCAATTGGACATCTTTCAGTGCTAGAGTGGTATGGATATGAAATGTAAAGAGTTCAAGATAGAAGTAAATGAATTATATTTGAATATTTTTCATAATAATGACTAAGGTTAGCGAGATCTGCTTTAAAATAAATAATTTCAGGTAATTTTATTATATTTGAACATCTATTGGATATTATACAGTAGCATGCTCATGTCAGAGACAACGCATGAGTAGAAATATTTGAAATACTGCTAACTGATATTACATAGTGTGTTTTTATGGTTGTTTCCACATTGGTTTAATAAAATTGTCATTTGCTATACAAGCTCTACATTTGATTATTGTTTTTATTATGATGATTTAGCCTTTGTAGTGAATGAGAGGATATAGGACTATTATAAACTTTAATTTCAACATTGTCTATTATATTTTATTTTTTTAATAGAATTAAAATCTTTGTATCTAATAATATACATATATTATGAATGATTGTTGCAAATAGGAACTATTATTTTATATTTTGTCTTATTTTTATGAAAGGTCCTCATTATATAATCAATGCTAGATTCTTACTCAGAGCAATTATTCTGTCTCCGGCTCCTAAGCAGTGTGATTATAAGTATTTACCAATATTATTTCTTCAAATGAATTTTATTGAATCTATTTTAAAATAGGGTGCTTAAGTACTTATATTCTCAAAGAAGTTGCATATTTATATGCAAGCCTATAAGTGGGCACCTCTTTGCCACACCAAAAAACCAAACTATCAAAGTGAAATAATAAAATATATCATAAAATTCTTATATATTCCATATTATGCTCATACAGCTGACTCCAGTATTAAGATAAGGAAGGAGCAAAATAAGAGAAGATAAAATAATGGGATGGGGAAAAAAGTATTGACTACTAAGATAACAGTTAACATAATGAAAATATTCTATTAAAACATTTTGTTATAAAAAATATTTTGAAGGTATTTTGATAGTATAACCATTTGGCAAGACACTAATATCAGTTTTTATCCTAGGGAGACTTATGTTCTTCCAAGTCTTCAAAATTTGATAAAGATTAAAATACTGGCCATTGAAATTCCTTTTTGTGAGCATGTCTTCGATTTAATAAAAAAGTAACTAGTCATCCTATAGAATGCTGTCACTACTCTATGATGAAGTACATCTTACCTGGTATGTCAGCATGAAAAGTCTAACACAGAGTATGACCGTTGGTGTCTTTAATCCTCCAGCAGCCTACATAGCATGTCCCAGTACTATGAAAAACCCACCATGTAAGAATATCCCCAGTCAGTTTGAGATTGATTTCAGGATATTCTGTAACTGGAATGTATGGTGTCTTAAGCAATATTGTCTTACTGTTTTGTTATGGTGGAAAACAGAGTGATGGTCAGAGCTTCTGTTGTTTGGGAAAGCTTGGGCAGCTTTTATTTTACTTGTTTCCCAGTGGGCAGCAGTCAACGGAATGATGCATAACTGATTAAAGCACTCTGAGTCATATACTTAGTACTCAGTCCTAAATGGAAAATCTATATAGACACCAAACCTATAGCCGGGGCTTTTGTAACATTGAGAAAGAGAATACAGAAATACTGTAACATCAGAGGTTAGGAAGTATTACTGTGAACTTCTGGGTGTAAACATGTGTATTACAACTGTGGACTCAAAGAAGTTGTTACCTGTACAAGTGCTAGACAGGATCATGTAAGCAATATTGATCTGTAACTGGATGGAGACGATTAGGTTGTGGTCTGCATGTGGTCTGCATCTCATATAAAGACATTACTGGCAGTGCACAGAAGCAGGGAGAAAGAGAATCATTATATATTGAGAATACAGCCAATAGTAGTTTTTCCTATGCTCAATTTACTGGACCCAGACTCATGCACACATGGGAAGCACTGACCAGACTTAGTGGAGTATAAAAACCAAAAACCATTAAATATGTGAAGAAATGTTAGAAGGTAAATTAAGTCATTTAGAATGGGAACCAACCCTACATTTGACAAAGATATAATATCCAAAATATATAAAGAGCTCAAGAAATTAAACACCACCAAACCAAATAACCCAATTGAGAAATGGGGCTTGGAACTAAACAGAGAATTCTCAATGGAGGAATATCAAATGGCTGAGAAACACTTAAAGAAATGCTCTACCTCCTTAATCATCAGGGAAATGCAAATCAAAACAACTCTGAGATTCCATCTTACACCCATCAGAATGGCTAAGATCAAAAATTCAAGCGACACCACATGCTGGCGAGGATGTGGGGAGAGAGGAACACTCCTTCATTGCTGGTGGGAATGCAAACTAGTACAACCACTTTGGAAATCTATCTGGTGCTATCTCAGAAAACTGGGAATAGGGCTTCCTCAAGACCCAGCTATTCCACTCCTTGGAATATACCCAGAAGATGCTCCAGCACACAACAAGAAAATTTGCTCAACCATGTTCATAGCAGCCTTATTCATAATAGCCAGAACATGGAAACAGCCTAAGTGTCCATCAGTAGAAGAATAGATAAAGAAACTGTGGTACATATACACTATGGAATACTACTCAGCTATTAAAAACAAGGAATTCCCGAAATTTGTGGATAAATGGATTGAGCTAGAAATGATCATAATGAGTGAGTTAACCCAGAAGCAGAAAGACTCAAATGGTATATACTCACTTATATCTGCATATTAGCCCAAGGGGCATGTCCCACGAAAGCCTTCACTTACCAGGAAACTGAGACAGAGGGGAGGACATTCTAGTGGGACTCTAGATGAGAGAAGCATGGGAGAATAGCAAAGTAGAAGGATCCAGAGGGTCCTAGAAGCCTACAAGTAGAACATTATGATAGGCAGATTTGGGCCCAGGGGTCCTGCTCAAACTAAGGCACCAGCCAAGGACAATACAGGCGGTAAACCTTAAACCCCTACCCAGATCTAGACAATGGACAGAACATTCTCCACAGTAGAGTGGAGAGTGGGATATGACTTTCTCACATACTCCTGTGCCTCACCTTTGACCATGTCCCCTGGAGGGGGAGACCTGGTGGCACTCAGAGGAAGGACAGCAGGTTACCAAGAAGAGACTTGATACCCTATGAGCATATACAGGGGGAGGTAATCCCCCTCAGGAACAGTCATAGGGGAGGGGAATAAGGGGAAAATGGGAGGGAGGGAAGAATGGGAGGATATAAGGGATGGGATAACCATTGAGATGTAACAAGAATAAATTAATAAAGTAAAAAAAATAGAATGGGAACTAGCAGCAAAATATTATCATATTATATTGTGTATGTGTATAAAATTAAAAAAATAATTCATGTGTATGAGTATTTTGCTTAAATGTATGTATGTGTGCTACTTACAGAATCCAAAAAAGGGTGTTGAATTCCCTAGAAATGAAGATAGTGATATTTGTGAGCAACCATGTGGGTTTAGGTAATCAATTCCTGAGAGTCTGAAAGATCAGTTAGTGCTCTTGTACAATTTCTGGGGTCCTGCTGTTCTTTGTGAGGCACCAGAGTATGTGAGAAAGTCATATTCCACTCTCCACTCAACTGTGGAGAATGTTTTAACCATTGGCTAGATCTGGGTAGGTGTTTAAAGTTTACCGCAGGTTACCGGAGACTAAGAAATAACTATGACAGTAGAAATTAACATCCTAGAAGCCTACAAGTAGAACATTATGATAGGCAGAATTGGGCCCAGGGGTCCCGCTCAAACTAAGGCACCAGCCAAGGACAATACAGGCGGTAAACCTTAAACCCCTACCCCGATCTAGACAATGGACAGAACACTCTCCACAGTAGAGTGGAGAGTGGGATATTACTTTCTCACATACTCTGGTGCCTCACCTTTGACCATGTCCCCTGGAGGGGGAGACCTGGTGGCACTCAGAGGAAGGACAGCAGGTTACCAAGAAGAGACTTGATACCCTATGAGCATATACAGGAGGAGGTAATCCCCCTCAGGAACAGTCATAGGGGAGGGGAATAAGGGGAAAATGGGAGGGAGGGAAGAATGGGAGGATATAAGGGATGGGATAACCATTGAGATGTAACAAGAATAAATTAATAAAAAATATGAAAAAAAATTTCTGGGGTCTGTAGAAGAAGAACAGAGAAACAGGTCTAGAACTCATGGAACGCAGCCCTCTGCTTAGCAAACCAATGATGGATATGTCTTCATAAGGCATAACCTTGAGAACTACATGACATGAGGACTTCATGCTGTTATGGAGAATAGCTAGGCTTGTTACCTTTGCAGTCCTTATAATCCCCTTAATATATGAAATGTGTAAGTACTAAAAATGGGGCTTCCAGCCCCTCACTGAGTAGTATCATTGGAATACTCAATAACAATGCTTGATCCCTTTCAAGCGTTGCTGCTGGAGCAGATTAATGATTCAACCACCATCTCTGAAAACAACCTGCAGATGTAGATTGCTAATAGTGATCATTACCCTTAGAAAGGATTTGGAAAAATAGATTGTTCAACAAGATTAGGTAAAGATGCTTCTGGTGATGACTCTAACATAGAAAGTCTTATTTTAGCAAAGTAAGGTAAAGATGTTTTTGCTGCTGGCCCTGATATAGGAAATCTTAGGGAACAATTGAAATGGGGAGAAAGCACACTCTTATTAGTAAAACTAGAGACTTTTTGAAGTTGGCAAAGCAAGAATAATGGCCCATAGCAGCACTGGCAGACATGACTCTTTCAAATTTAGCTGGTGACTGAGATGACAATTGATTTCTTTATTCTATTTTTCTACCCTCAGCCTCCTGATATTATTTAATAAAACATATTAATGAGTGTATGAGTACCTTTATGACTTAAAGTAGAACTGGCTAATTATTTCTGTATAGGAGTTTAGATTTGTGATTCTTTTTAGATCTTTATAAGATTATTTCTTAAGAAAATTGATTCCTTCTTTGTAAACGCAAGTTACAGCCTGCCAGTAAAGAAAAGCTAGCTGTGAAATTACCTTGTCTGCTTATATTCTGTTAATATGTAACAAACTGCTTATGTACAAATGTATGTGGGTTCTTAGAAATAACTTGTTATTCATGTTTGGTCATTACTCATAATATGTAAAACATTTGATCATGTGAAGATTTGGGGAACATGATTTTCTTAAGTATATCCATTGTAATCATTTATTTATAGAGAAATAGAATATAAACACACTGTAATTTTTGTACTGCTTGAAAGATTTTGTTGGGGGTATATAAACTGTGAGTATAAAGTGAAGGAAAAGAAAAAGGTTAAGAAAACAGGTAGGAATAAGGAGAAGGATGAAAATAAGAATATAATAATAAAAAGAAAACGGAGTTTGTTGAAACCTTCTTGTTGGAGTCTGTCTTTGTCATTGTGTGTATGTGTGTGTGTGTGTGTGTGTGTGTGTGTGTGTGTGTGTGTGCGCGCGCGCGCGATTCTTTTCTTTCCCTTTCTTTTTTAGCCACATGCCACCATCAGTGGAAGCCCCTCAGTAAGAGTCATCAGTTCTAGCCCCCGACTTACCACGATTAGTGGAAACTATTGCTGGAAACTATCAGTTCCAGCCTTGAAGGCTGCCCTCAGGGAAAGTCTACAGTGTCACCCAGCTAGCCACAGGATTCACGCCCCACCTCTGTTTTCCCCAGTTGATGTGGAAGCTGGAATTTGATATACAATTAGCCATCTCTATACCCTCCTCCACAAAAATAATTAACTTTAAAAACTTCTAATAGCTTTTACTTCATAGAAAATTTAAAATACTTTGTACATTGGAATATGAGTTTACATTTCACTGTTTTACTTAAGACATAACATGAGAATCAACAATTTGAGAGGGAGGGTTTTTTCCTTCTTTGGTTTTCTTTGTTTTTTGCCTATATAATCTTCATTACATTTCAGAAATCCTATCATTCTCAGGTAATTATCCCCCTCCCAAATGAACAGATGAGCAGTGGATTTAAAAGTGGATAAAGATGTGTAAAACTAGGGAATCTTTCAATTCTCATCACAGCAGCTTCTTTTAAGCCCCACAATTGGTGCTCCTTCAGAGACTGTATCTGAAAAGTGCTCAGCAGTACTTGGTACATCTACACCAAATCCCTCCTCCCAAGTGTAAGGAATCATTATGGAAGAAGGGCATTAAAACTGTGAAAGCCAGACTCAATAGATGACTAAAACAGAAGAGCATTTTGGGACACACCAAGCCAGTAGCACTTAAGAACTCTCCTCATATTTGTGACTCAAATCATGAGACCTGAGCAAATCAAGCCAGACAAACTCTAACATAAAAAAAAAGAGGTTGTGGTCATGAAGTCCTACCTCTATTACTTGCTGAGGAGAGAGCTGATTGCTACTAAGAGAGGGAATTCAGTTCTGTTCAATAATGTGACATCTGAAAGGCCTTCTATGTCCAATGCATAACTAGGCACCCATGTACATACTGGCAACACTAAGTGTGCACACTAGATATCTTTAAGAAAACACATAAGGATACAAGAGGGTGTCACTGATCACTTAGGGTATCTGATCAGCCGGAAGCAGTGATCACAGAATAACCGACAGGCCATACTGTGGAGCCCAAAATGCCAGCATATGTGTTTCCCAGATGAGAGGAGAGCCCACAGTGAGGGGAAAAAAAAAAGAGTGGGTCCAACCTCAGGTGACCTAGCTAATCCTAGAAAAACTTCTTGGTCAATCGGGCTTGAGGTCTCAGTTGCTGGCCATCTGCCTAATAGGTGTAAGATAGAATTTCAGAGTAATTTTGATTTGCATTTCCTTGATGACTAAGGACATTTTGCATTCCTTTAAGTGGTTCTCAGCCATTCGATATTCCTCTGTTGAGAATAATATGTTTAGCTCTGTACCCCATTTTTCATTGGATTATTTGGTTTGTTTAATTTTTAGAGTTCTATATATATATTGTGGATATTTGTCCTTTGTCAAATGTATGATTGATGAAGATCTTTTCCCAGTTTGTAGGCTGTTGCTTTGATCTGTTGATAATGTACTTTGCCTTATATAAGCTTTTCAGTTTCATGAGGTCCCATTTATTAATTGTTAATCTGAGAGTGTGAGCTGTTAGTTTTCTGTTCAAGAAGTCGCCTCCTGTGCCTATGATTTTGAGGCTTTTCCACGTTTTTTTCTTTAATAGATTGAGTGTGTCTCGTTTTATGTGGAGATCTTTAATTCACTTGGACTTTAGTAAAAGGTGGTAAATATGGACTTCCTTGCATTTTTCTACATGTAGACATCCAGTTAGACCAGCACCATTTGTTGAAGATGCTATCAGTTTTTAATTTATATGGTTTTGGTTTCTTTGTCAAAAATCAAGTATCTGCAGATGTGTGGGTTTATTTCTGGTTCTTTGATTTCATTGCATTGATCCACCCTTCTGTTTCTATGCCAGGACCATGCAGCAGCTTTTATTACTGTTGCTTTCTAGCATAGTTTGAGATTAGTGATGGACATTACCTCCCAAAGACCATTTAATGAACAGGATTGTTTCAGTTATTCTGATTTTTTTGTCTTTCCATATGAATTTGAGACCTTTCAAGGTCAGTGAAGAACTATGTTTATATTTTAATGGGAATTACACTGAATCTATAGACTGCTTTTGGTAAGACGGCCGTTTTTACTATGTTAATCCTACTGATCCATGATCAGGGGAGGTCATTCCATCTTCTGATATCTTCCTCAATTTCCATCTTCAGAGACTTGAAGTTTTTTTTTTCATACAAGTCTTTCAGCTGCTTGGCTAGAGTTACACCAACAAATTTTATTTTTTTGTGGCTATTTTACAGGGTGTTGTTTCCCTAACTTCTTTCTCAGTCTGTTTGTCTTTGTGTACAGAAGGACTACTGGTTTTGTTTGTCTGTCTGTTTGTTTTTGTGTATTTGGTTAATTTTGTATTCAGCCACTTTGTGGAAAATGTTTCTTAGATGTATGAGCTCCCTGGTAGCCTTCTTGGGTTCATTTATGTATGCTAGGATATAATCCTGAATGGTATACTTTGATATTCAGTTTGTACACTATAATAGAAAGAGCAATAAGAAAAAAATGTAAGCAAAGTACCACTTATATATAAATGGCTAGAGGCTAAGAAGTTACTCGCCTTATGAATAGTATCTTATAGACTTCAATTATTCTAAAAATGAGGACATATAGTGAATTTTATCAATCAATATCACTTACTAGGTGAATTTTTGTTATAAAACAAAATTTTGTCTGTTTCCCATACTATTCTTAACTCAGTCTTTTCATTCCCTGCCTTTGTGCCTGCTCTAAAGTGCTGGTGATATGTGTGCTCAATGTGAGAATTTATGGTCAGTTTTTTTTCCCACTGAGACCTTTTATTCTTTTTTTAAATTTATTTTTCCTTTATTAATTTATTCTTGTTACATCTCAATGGTTATCCCATCCCTTGTATCCTCCCATTCTTCCCTCCCTCCCATTTTCCCCTTATTCCCCTCCCCTATGACTGTTCCTGAGGGGGATTACCTCCCCCTGTATATGCTCATAGGGTATCAAGTCTCTTCTTGGTAAACAGATGTTCTTGACACCATTATTGCATAAAGCATGTGTCTCCATAAGATATCATCTTGATATATATGTGATATACATATATAAAGCAAAGTATGACTTATGACTATAATAATATATTAAAAGCACTGTTTACGTTATATGCAGAAAATAGCATTTCAGAGGAATTATTATACATCTTGATTTATTGATCACTTATGTAAGAAACCATCAGTATGAAATTATGCTTTGCAATGTGAGAAAGTGCTTCGAATCTGATAGGCAGTGTGAATTTACATAAGAATCATGATAATGCTCTGTTCTTCTTCATTACTTAAGCTATGCATACTCACTGAGTGCCTATAACTTAAAATAGCTCTGTATACTTAAATCTAACTTTGCTTCATAAACATATCCTGAGACTAAATTATTGCTGCTTGTGTAAACAAATAACAGTTCAATACATTATAGAGCAAACTCAGATAGAATTCTTTGAGGAAATATCATTTCCTTAGCAGTGTTTACCTAAAGTGTGTAAGGTAAAAGTGGCAGCCTTATCATATGCAATAATTCCTCCATATTCCAAAGTATTTAGTAGGTGAAAGTAAATGGCCCATGAGATCATTAGTAACTTCAAAATAAATGACTGTCTTAAATATTTACAAAACATTACATTTATTGGATTACTGAACACCTCAGTTTAACACATATGCATATTAGAGAATGCTTAATTGTAAAAACATCTTATATGTTTAGGAAAATGACTTTAAATTAGATTAACTGTTTATTTCCCACCTACTCTCCCATGCCCAAATATAATTATTATAGAATGATGTGGTTTCTTAATATCAAGATGTAATTTGTCATATATTCATCATGATGCATGGATACTATATTGTTCCTAAATACTGTGATCCCAACTTATTGTGGCCGTTTCACCAATATGTCACTAAAATGTGATCTGAAAATGGTTGTCTGCTGGTAGATCTTTAAAATGAGCAAACAATTTCTTGCCAAGCCTCTTTCCTTTTTACATTGTTTTGCCATGTCACTCATAGTGGCAGGACAACGATGCTATGAACACGGACTATGAGTAAGAAATCGCATGGTATTGTATCACTGAGACTGGGAAGTTAAAACAGAATCACTTATCCTAGCTAATAAACTAGTTATTATCTTGATATTGTCTATTTTCATTTCTGTGTAGATGAAGTTTCACGAATATGTAATTAGAACATTCACAAGCTTTGCTCAGCAGTTAAAAGTATCTGCTCCATACGGGTCCAACAGTTCTAAATGACCTCATACACCTACAAGAAAGCAATATATGCCAGTCTTATTAGACTAAACCTGAAGTCAAGGTACCAACTCATACCGCTGGTGTATCTGGTCCAGATTTTCCTAGAACCAGAACCAGGAACATTTCCTACATAAACCAGGGTTATAGAAAGTATATATTTCCAGGTTGTTTCAAAATGGTGTTAAGCGGAAGCTGTTGAAGAAAAGGAACAGGACAGGAGCCTATCATAGAGGTTCTCTGAAAGACGCCACCCAGACGAGGATCAAAGCAGATGCTGAGACACACAGTCGAACTTCAGGGTGGAGCACAGGGAATCTTATGGAAGAGTTGGGGGACAGGAAGACCTGGAAGGAACAGGAGCTCCACAAAGAGACCAATTGGATCCAACAAATCTGGCCATGGCAGGGGCGGAGGGGGGGGGGGGATGGCTTGCTGAAGAAACTGATGCACCAACCAAGGACCATTCATAGTGAGGATCTAGACCCTCTACACAGACGTAGTAGATAGGCAACATAGTCACATTGAGGATCCCATAACATGGGGAGTAGTGACTACTTCTGATATGGACTCTGGTGTCCACTTATGGATCACTTCCCCTTGGTGGAGCAGCCTTACCAGGCCACAGAGGAAGAGGATACAGATAGTCCAGATTAGACTCAATAGGCAGAGGTCAGATGTTCTGGGAGCAGGGCTCCCCTTTCTGAGGATGAGGGGAATGGGAAGAGAGAGGGAGAGCAGACCAGGAGGCAACAAGGAAGAGGGCTAAAATTGGGATGTAAAGTGAATAAATTAAAATAAATAGAAAGAAATCAATAAACAAAGCAAAGGGAGGTTAAGAACAAAATGGTCTCTGCTACAGCTTTGTGAGTTTGAAGTAGCATGATAACTACTCCATAGAGCAAATGGATAAAATAGCCATTTCTAAAAAGGATGATGAACCTTACTGTGTAATTAATGGCAATGCTTCACTTCAGTCGTCAGTTTAAGAACACAACAATAGAAATGTGGAGGATACTTGAGTATCACATGGAAATGCAGTTGTGGCTTTAAGCTAACGGAACAGAGGAAGCCAGATGGAAAATGCTCATATGCAAAATAAGATCCATAAAAAAAGAAGAATGGAAGTAAGACGGGAGGGAAGGTGAGTGGAAGAAAAAGAGACAAATTAAAAGAGTAGTCCTGAAGCATACGGGGCTTTCCTTGTGTCCTCGGCACTTACCTTTCCACATAGTCCAGGAGCCGGGAGCAGTGGTTTGAGGCAGGAGCGTCGTGACCACCCACTGCGTAAAGGAAACCATCACAGGTGGCAACTCCAACGCCCCCTCTCCTCTTACACATCGGTGCGCACATGCTCCACTTATTCGTATGAGGATCATAATATTCCATTGAACTTAAACAAGAGCTTCCGTCTCGGCCCCCAACTGAATATAACCTGAAACCACAATTAGTAAGATATTTAATATTACAGTTTGGATGATAAAAATGTAAACAAAAAAATTTTTTAAACAAAGTTCAGAGTGTAAGCTGAAAATAGAAACATACTACTTCAAATGTAGATCTTGTTGAAGGTAGCATTACAAACAATGCCATGTAGAAGTAATGCTTGTTATTGTGACATGCAGTATTCCTTGTGAACTTACATGAAAATAACTTTCCAATGTTAGATTCTGTATAGTTAGATTGTTTATAATAATGATTAAACAGCAATGACAGATCATTTTGAATACTCAGGAATATTTAATATATGCATCAAAATGTTGAGTAAGATATAGAACGATGACCATAGTGAGAGGATTGTGATTATTTTATTTGAAGTCAGTAATCATGTACAGATACTGCATTGCACTGTCATAGTTTAGAGCACTACACAAATATTCTAATGTATGTCATCATAACATCTTCCTCAGTGTGTATTCTTCAGCTTAAGCAAACTTCACAGGAAATTCATGAAACTGGTTTGAATAAGTGAGTCTAAAATTTACAATCATTGCTGTTGTAGTTGTTTTGTTGACAGGACTATAATAGGAACTTCAAATTTAAGTTCTGCATCACAACTGAGATTAAATGATTTAAACATACATTTTCTAACCCTCTAAACCTACTTTTCTTCATCTTATGGTAATTCATGAAGACTTCCACATTTACCTCAAATTATTTACTCATTTGGTATTTTTATGTCACACATTGACATATATATATGGCATACAGTGTGTGTGTGTGTGTATACTATATAAGCATTTTTTAAAATCTGCAATTTTTCTGGTGTATTATAGACAGATCAGACACATAGATATGTTTGCGGAAGCCACTATGTGCTACAATTCAGAATCGGTGTCAAGAAAACCTTGGTAAGTATATAGATTAAGTTTGCTATTTTAAATAAGCAACCGGAATATGTCTCAGCAACAAAATGACCTTTTCATAAAATGGAAGATCATAACAGTGATTAAAGCAGAGGTTACAATTCTCTAAAAAATTCAAGAGTTGAGACTGATTAAGCTGAGGGCACATTCTTAGGAGTGGTAAAAAATCATAATGGGTGAGAAGAAATTGAGGCTGCTGTGACCTTTCGAGTTAAAAGGGGCGAATAGTAGCTCAAGGACATGTAGTTGTAACTTCTGAAGGAAGTATTAAATATTATTCTCATCTTTTAATATATTTTTATCAAATTGAATTATAACTATGAAAATTCTTCTTACCTTTCTTGTAGATTTGATTCTCCACTTTTATTTTCAGTTTCAAAATAGATAAATAGAAATGACACACTGCATGGTGTATTAAAGCTTGGAGGCCTGAGGTTTTAAACTCCATACATCAGTGTTCCTTGATAAGTCTACAATATGGTGTTTAAGCTGATTTCAAACTATGGATACATTTATTTACGAAGCCATTTCCATTTCTCATGCTGCATGACATGACAAATATCTCTGCTTGCCTGAGTGTACTCTGTGTGACTGTCGTGCTACCTCGCTTGATTACTCAGAAGTTGTCTGCTGACTCTCAGCATTATAAAGTGATAAAAATTAAGCAATAAGAGCATTATAAATGACAAGCATTCAACAATTTAGCTTGTAAAATTACCCAAGAAGTAAAATAATCACTCAAAAGTTTTATCATCCTTAACACATCATGAATTCTGAATCCGTTTACTTCCAATTCATGTAGGTTGAAGATATAACTCAAAGAAGTACTCTATAATTCTGAGATATTACCAAAATGTAACTAAATGTACTCTGTGGAAGCACTGAATAATGGTTTACATATGAGGCATATAACACATACATTGTCTCTTTTTAAAAAATTCATAGAAAAAATATCACATTTTCCCTAATGTTTCAAAAGCTATGAGCTTCAGTCTCTCTACTTATTCATAAACATGACATAAACTCTGCACATCAATCGGAAATCTAAGCCTAACCAAGTGAAGTTAATAGGATATAATATATAAAAGTCAAATATTATGTCAGATTTGTTTTAATTTTTGAAATAATCAATGACATATGTAAGGATATGCCATAATCTACAGAAGAAATATAAGATTCTGTGCATCTACTAAAACCAAATCATGATACCTCACAGAATGTCATACTATTACAGGGATGATCAGGATATAAACATTGTTTTAATATTTTGAACCACCAAAGTAAAGCCTAGATCTTTAAGGCTGCGTTAGTATATTCAGACCATGCACTTTCCAACCTGACTTATGGGGCCATTCAAAGCTATAAGACAAGAATTAGACTAAGACACTACAGATTTGATAAATTAGATGCTGATATATCTAAAAATATAGTAGCAAATTGTATTCAGCACTACATTAAATGGTCAGAGTGGGCTTTAAAACCAAGTTGCAATCAGTCATCTATATACAACCATCAATTACTGCTATTAATACACCGAATTTACATAATAAAGAATAAAAGCCACATATCTACAGGCACAAATAAAATCATTTCAAAAGATCCATCAGACTTTCACACAAAAACTCTACAATAATTAAGTTGTAAGGTAAATTAATTAATAAAATTATAATAACATATATTAGGTAAGGGAAAACCTATTTATACATGAGGAATGAGTGACTTATAAATATTTCATTTTTTGTTGTAGAATATAAGAATATATTACTGTAAGTTAATTAGCATTTATAAAGGAAAGTATGAATGTATTCACATACTTTTCAGTTATAGGACATTCTATAATATTTTACATGGCAAATTATTTCAGCAACATTCACAGATTATATTATCAACTTTTTTTATTAGTTCCTTATATTTTAAAGGGTAAAATCTAGTAACACATGATATACATATTAAATAAATGTGTTTAATGTCTAAATGGAAAAAAATCATTATAAACATTTATGTAAATTCCTCCTTAAGATATGCTAACTTAAACTACATAATTTAGTGTTTTCAATTGGAATATGTTATGGTTTTGTAGTATTCAAAGTATGCTATGTTCAACAGAATAAAGGGCAATTAGTATGATTTAACAACATAAAAGTAATACCTGATATTAGAAAAATGATAGCAGAAAATACACTCTATCACAAAAGACCTTCAAAAAACTACTTGGATTAGAATTCATTTAAAGAATTAACAATGCTTTTGCTTACTGCTCCTTGAATGCCTTATGAAAACTCATATTTGTATTCCACCAACAGAAAATGAGTACTTTGTGAGCATACCTAGTCAATCACATTTATCTATAATCTATTTCTTAAAAAAATAAATGACCAGGAACTAAGATATAAAAGTAAATAAAACAACAATTTATTATATTATCCCCAAATTATAATAACCAAAGAATATAAATAACACCATGAGCTGCTCAAATATTTTACTCTGTGCACAGACTCTCATGAATCATGAGCATTGTGTATCCTCTTAGATGCCACTCTCAATCTATTTAACCATAGTGCATACTCTCTGCTTTATTTCTTTAACAGGACAATTTAGTGGTAGGACTCTGAAGAGCAGAGATGATTATAACGTTGACATAAATGCCCTGACAACAGTCAGGGTGACAGCTGACAGTTTCACAGCAAGAGAGGAAATGTGACAACTTCAAGTTAGCATTGAAGGCTGAGTGAGGTCTGTAGGATGAAAAAATGCAGTGGCAGCATTACATACAAGGAAAGCATTATGAGTATAGACATGGATGATGAAAGATAACAGCAGCTGATGTATAAAACCTGACAGAAGGTTGGGAAGGAAAGGATGGAGTGATGCAGCTCGTGGGATTAAAAGCATAGATGAACAAAGAGGTGTGGAGGCCAAGATATGGAGCTGAGATTTCATTTTGAATCTACAAGAAATGATTAAGCAGCACATATATCTTCCATGCTAGAGTAGGGATAAGATACAGACATATACTTGATTTTAGTATAGCTTCATGCTTTGCTGAGAATAACAAGCATCTGACTTTGCCCCGCTATTTTCTATTATTTCTGTGCTTAATTAGCATAAATTCAACTTTACATTATGTTTTAGGATCAAGTTTCTATTCCTTCATATCTAGCTAGTTAATGCACGTTAAAAAGGGTACTACTGATTTTGTATTCAATCACATATACTACGGCAGCTCTTGGCAATAAGTCTTGTGTTGTTGGGATATAGGATCAAATATTTACCAAAGTAGTATTTGAATATTAAGAAACAAGTTGCCCCTTTCATACTTTATACATTTATTGAATCTTTGGATTTGAGATCCAGTTTTGGTTGCATACTATGTAGTTAAAACTGGCATTGAACACTGAACAATCTTTTGAGTTTTTTGCCTCCTGGGTGCTAGTGTTAGAGCCATACAATAGAAAGCCTAGTTCTTGTTTTTATTTTCAGTTATATCATCTCTCTGTTAAAAGAGTGAGATGTAAGCCTCTTTTTAATCTGCCAGGTTACAGAAGCTCACAGAAGACCACTGCCCAGGGTCTTAACAGACAAACATTGTAAATAAAATCAAGGGACATTGTAAATTGCTTGTTCACATTCATTTGTTTTCTAATGATGATGCAGAAACATTGAGAAGGAAAATCAACCACTGAGCTTGTTTCACCCCTAAGGCATCTTGAGTTTAAGACGTGTTGCTCTTTGAAAAGGGAGCTTCAAACAACCTCTTTAAACGTTGTCTTGAAGGAAAACTACACTTTCATTTCAGAAACAAACCTGTTCTCTGGCCTAAGAAAACTTTCTTACATGTTTCTTGTTTTACCATGAAAATATGGGGATCCATATAAAACGTCGCTAATTGTCTTCAAAATATAGCCATTCATGCTTAGTGTTCACAGAGTATTAACTTGTAATCCCCTGGTCCAAGGAAGTTCCAATTTAGGGAACTGGATTGAGGAAGCAGCTGAATGAAGGAAAGACCTTTAACAGTCTTGTGTGCTACACAGCGTACTAAAGCCTTGCGTATACAATATTGTAGGCACATGAAAATTCATAATCAGTAAGATTCTAGAAGACAGTCATTATTTCAGGGGTTCATTTCCTTGACTAAAATTTTGTGATTATGTTGTCATTTAAAAAAAGAACAAAGAAGTAAATGGTCCACTCATGCATGGTGACAGATTTTTTTCTAATAGGAAGTCTTGATAAAAAAAACAGCACAAGGACAACAAAAGGGATAATTTGTCATTAGGAAGTGATGTGAGCTTCATATTACAAAGCTAAACGTTTTTTTTTGTTGTTGTTGTTGTTTTTTATCTCTGTGGGTCCAGGAAAGTCATGCCTTCTCTCTGCTAGTGCCTTTATATCTCATGTAGAGGTATACATTTAATTATAAGTCAATTGCTCTTACCACCAGAAAGCTTTCCCTAATTCCATATTTCTTGTCCTTGACATTTAACTTTTATTGTTGTTGGTTTTGTTTTTGTTTTTTTTGACATCGTGTTTTTTTATGTAGCCCTGGCTGTCCTAGACTCACTTTGTAGATCAGGTTGGCCTCGAACTCACAGAAATCCATCTGGCTCTGCGTCACGAGTGCTAGGTTAATTAAAGTTGTGTGCCACCATGTCCAGCATTTTCTTAAATATCTGTATCTTACACACTGTTTTTACTATTTTTCCTAGTTAAATAAAACCTATGAAAGCATGTTTATAATATAATTAAAAAAGGTCAACATTTGGCCAAGTCAATTGAAAATCATATATACATGAAAATAAAAATGATTTTTGTGTAAATATATATGTATACACACATATATGTATATATGCGCATATTTACACATGTATTATATTGTTTATTTTTTCCCTTTCTTTCTTTCTTATTTTATTTTGTTTTGTTTTGTTTTATTTTTTCAAGACAGGGTTTTTCTGTGTAGCCTCGCCTGTCTTGGCCTCGGCCTGTAGCCCAGTGATCTGTCTGCCTCTGCCTCCCATAGTGCTGAGATTACAGGCACGCACCACCACACCTGGCTCATATTAACTTTCCTAAAAACAGCATTCAGGTAGCCTGTCCTGTGGGTCTTAACTATTATAATGTCACGCTGTAGGGTAAGGACAGTAAAGTGGATCTAGGTCTAGTTTAGCCCTTTGTTTCTTAATAAATTGAAAATCCTTTAATCTGATCCCAAGACAATATGTAGACACCAGTGTAAAATGTTCTTTCTTCATCTGCTCAAGGAACCCCTTTGTATGAGCTGCTTATTTCTGGATTTCTCTAAGCTTTCAGATGGATGACTTCTCTTATTCCTACTTACTAAGAAAGCTTGATGCTGGCTGCCTACTCAGCCTTAGATTTGTGCCTACCACACATGACAGAAACACAAGGTTGTGTGCTAAAACCGGACAGAGCCCATATTACTTTATTTATTAGAATGTGCTCTTTTTATAACCTGATATTCTAAATATGCAAAATAGCTTAGGTATATTTATCACATTTTAAGACTTTAGTAGAATTAAATGTCAAACACAGCAGATGTTCAAACGTAATACTTTGACACAATCTTGCCAGCTGTTCTGGGGTGGCACCTTCTTTTTTCATTGCTGTTTCCTATTTCTACATAAGATAATTTAATCTTCTGGCAGATAGGTATATATAACCCTTTGCTGTATTATGTTTGTCACTGAATATTTTAATATTAAAAATAAATACAATTTTATTTTGGTGCATCTTAGAGTTTTTTTTTTTAATTGAAGATTCATGTATAAAAATCTCCTTGGAAAAAACTACCTTTTAAGGTTTGCTGCAGCAACACTGACAATTGACAGACATCAGTCAAGTGTCTTCGTGTCACAAAAAGAAAAGATAACATTGATTTGGTGCTAAAAACAGTTTCAGTGAAAATGTGAATATTAAACAAGGCTCTTACACAGCGGGAAATACTATGAATTATGTCATCTACTATTTAGGCCAAACAATGCATAATTATTTAAAAAAAAAACCCTCTTGACTGAATACATTTTATCATAAGAAGAGACTTGTCATCCTCATCTTCCCATGGGCATTTCGGGAACTAGAGCTTTAGCAAGTTAATAATACAGCATGACGTGGGTTTTAGAGATTAGAAGACTCTATAAGGAGAAGAGTTAAGGGGATGATGGTAGCAAAATGATTGCATTCATTCTCAAGGGAAAAAAAATGAAACGTGCAAGTAGAAAGATTTCTTTAAAGAAGTTGTATAAATGAGGAAAACCAAATTGTGTTCCATTAATCAAAATGGCTCAATACACCAGAGATGTGGCTGTTTATGAGGTTGAAAACTGAAGAAAACTGAAGAAGCACAGGTGGTCTTTGTTGAAAACAACATCTTCTATGACTGAAGCTGGTAGTGACTGACAGAAAATAGAAAACTGAGATGCATTTGACTTTCTTTTTTGTGTTTGGTGGTTTTGAGACATGCTTTTTGAAATTACTCTTTTCATTATTGGCTTGTTTTATAGCCATTCAATTATTTTAAGTAAAAAAATGATTTTATACAACTTTTGAGAAATAGATTATTCTGCAAGATAGAACTGATATAAAGTTATAAATCAATACTGTGTCTTTGTTTTAATCAATTTTTTCTATTCATAATGACATGTTAGCATGTTGTCTATCCAAATTTTTGTGCCTCATCATTTAAAGAAAACTTAATTTGTGTTTTTCACTTTGCATACTCATGGAATTGAGACAGGTTGTACTTTGATACTAGAATGCTTCTCCACGTGCTAAGAATCAGACAGTTCCTAGGGTTTCACCTTGGATAGTATGTACTGCCTGTGTTTGTATATAGAAAGCACAAAGTTAGTTCCTAATCACTGTTTAAAATAGATAACATGGCATTGTCCATAAAAAGCAAAGGTCAATCAATATTCATAGCACACTGAACAAAAAACCGTATGGTTCCTAGGAATGTCGGCGATCCCAAAAATTGGTGAAAGAAGAAAAGTATAAGCATTTCAAATTTATTCTTAATACCAAAGTGAATTTTACCCCATGTTAGAAACAAACTCACTGGAAAACCAAACCAAACCAAACCAAATAGGAGATAATATATAAATCTCCTATATCTAATAGTAGGATTCAATAAATGAGCACTTTTTATTCACCTTTACTTCTTGTTTTCTCTTTAAAATTTTGTGAGTCTGGTATAAATTAAAACAATTTTGGGTTCCACCTTTGAGAAAAATAATAAAAGTTTTAAATATAAAAAGGGACTCTCCCATAGGAAGTACAATACCGGGGATAGACCTTGAGAACTAAAGAACAGAAGTCATCACTGAGGTATAGTAGAGAAATTAAATATTGTTTTTCTTCTCATGATTCTTGGGCTAAATGTTTCCTATTGATTGTAAATTTATAATAGTTACCAGAATCATTAAAGTGAAGTCCCAAGAGAATGGAGAAGTCCATGATAAAATATGAAATGAATAGCATAGTATTGTTTTTATTTTGTTTTCCAGATGCTAAAGGGAAGATAACACCCATTTCCTGAAATTCACGCCAGTGTGTGCTATTATTCATATTGCATCAGTAGTAACGTTACATGATAATATAGAAATAATCAAACAAGTAGAAATACATTTAAATTTATCTAGAATGCGAAGACTTAACAAAACCAAGGTAGTGTTGAAAGAATAAAAGCATACACATGCATATACACATAGTATCTATGTGCAATAAGCTAACACAGGGACACTATTTCGGACATTGGGGAGTCTAAGATGATGGTAAATCCCCATGCCAAAATCTTATTAAGTTGTTGGTTGCATTTTTGTTTGCAAAGTAAATCTCTGGATTGCTAACCAAAGATGATTAAGATGATCCATATATGTTATTAGAAGATTATTTAATGGATTCAGTATTATATTGCTTTTGATATGTAGGAACGCGTTAGGTTTAAATTCTAGGAAAATTTCTAATTTTTGTACAAGATGACTGGTCATTGGTACTCATGTTTCTCTATTGAGAGAATTATAAATGACAAAGATACAGCACTTAGATATAGTGGTACATCAGTGATATTGAAAATGAAATGAAAACTTGTATTCATAGAAGTGAGTAAAAGCTCAAAAAGTTGTCAGAGCTGAAAGTATTCTCTGTTTTGGATTGGTAGTGAAAAAACACTTTGTATTAGATGTTTGTCTAAGACAAGAAAACCACCTAGATATTAAGGGAGTCATAAAACCACAGAAACTTGAGGCTCTTAGAACATATTCCAGTAGTAAGAAAAGATTCCCAAAGCAGAAATGCATTGGTTTGATTTAAATGAAAACGATGATTGTACATAAGATGAAACCATTCAAAATAGATTTATATAAAATACATTTGAGGTAATATACTTTGTTAAAATGTAAAGAAATTCAGCAAAATAATTTAAAATAATATCACTATCCAACTTTGCTATTTTGCATGAATAACTCTAGTAAAATGAAAAATTTAAGGATGTTTCTGAAGATATTATATACCCCGACTGAAACACAAACTATGTAATGAATACACACAGAAAGGGGTAAAAAGGTAAACAGTATAACATTTCACTTACATCATGGCAAAAATTGTTACTAGAATATATATATGTTATGATTTGAGAATATTTGCTATAAAAATGCACATATTAATATATTTAAGAATAAACTCATAAGAAATAATAACTGATACAAATAATTATCAAAACAATCTAAAATAAAGTAAATAGAACATTCAAACACCAATGCTTGTGCATTTAATTGCACACTAATGGAACAAATTAATTAAGACAATGTTGCATACAGAATGCCAAATAAACAGGATAATAGAAGAAATTCCCCATGATACAAAATAATCAAAACACTAAACATAAAAAACAAAAAAGAGATATCAAAATCTTCAAAGAAAAGTACCCAGTTATGTATAAAGGGAGACTCATTAGAAAAACACTTAATTGTATAAGTATTAAATATCATTTTTCTAAAGGCAGAAACAAAAGTTTATTATTTTAGTGTTTCTCTTCCCACAAAACTTATGTTATTAATAAATATTAAACAAATTAACATTGTCACTAAACTTTAAAAGTTATTATTTAGAAATACATGATGTATTTTCCACTTTAGTTTCATACATTTAATATATGAATAATATTTATTATGTACAATATTAAAATATGAACCAATGTGAATAAACTGAATCATCTCTGACAAGAGTAAACATCATTACACATTTAGACACTACTTGTATTTAATATAATCATCCTGCTATAGTGACAATAAAATACTTTAGTTTAAAGATTGCACATCTTAAACTGAATGGCAAATATTTACTTACAGGTTAAATCTTAAGGATGTTTTATAGGTATGATTTTGAAAATATCATTATTAATTATATTTGTATTTATAAAATACAAATTTCAAGTAAAAGTCATCAAAAAATCAATCAAGCTAGAATATGAAAATGCTACATGTGGAAATACTTCCTCTTAAGTAAAATGGAGAACTAATATAATATTTTAGTGTATTTCTATATGTGTATATATATTTGTAAATCGCTTTTTGTACCTAAAATAATTTTAATGAAATTGTTTGCTTTAGGACAAAAATAAAGCTGCCGGACATAACTTGAATTTCATGACAATACAAGGCTGTAAATGCACTACCTTGAGTCTGAATATTAATATGCAAACAACTACCAAGTGTATTGCAGCTAACAATACTGTGATCAGCTCTCTAACAAGAATGTGAAATAGTTTCCACAATTGTTCTCTCCAAAGACACCAGTTTGCGTACCCATCATCAACAATATGTTCATAAGTCTCACCCAGTAAAGCCAAGAAATACAAATTCACAAAGAATGGGGTGCGCATAAAGGACAGATATAGATTTTCCTGTGTCACTCTTCCACCTTATAAATACAGAAAGCAAAGGACAAGGAATGATAAAACAGTGAGGAATGAAAGCCATGAGCTGGGGACTTTATCTCAAATAAATTCTCGGGCTGCACTAGAAATTTTGGACAAAGTAGTTTTACACAACATCCCGGTTACACCATTAATGTATGGCATGAGTCCTCAGCTCTGATTCTCTCTCAGGTTAGATAGCAAGGTTCTTGGCTGGCAAGGTATCAGCAGTTTTCAGTCTTGCTATACTGCCAGGTACATCACAGAGATAATCCAATATAGAGAATGGTGAGAATCATGAGCTGTTTGGATATCGACAATAGCTAGGATGCATAAATGCAGTGATGCGCAAATTTAAACTACTTCATAAAAACTCACCAAGTTCTAATGGCATTTAATTTGTTTAAATAAACAATTATTTTTAACAATTTTGGTGAAAGGAGCCATTTATTGAAAAGGTATGGCAAGAACGAACATCCTTTCCTTCTTCCTAATTTAAATAGAAATGGTTTGCATTTCTCCCCAGTGGCTGTGGGATTACTATAAATGCCTTTGCTATTCTGACTTATGTCTCCTTTATCCTTACTCTTTCCATCAAGGGAAAGAATTATACCATCGAGGGAAGCTGGATATTGTCAAATATATTTTATTCATCTAATTGGATGATAATGTGGATTTTGTCTATCAGTCTCTTCATGTAGTGGATTAGATTTTTTAAATTTTTGTATGTTGAACATCCCTGTATTTCTGGGATGAATACAAGTTGACAAATATAGATAAAATCAATTCTGTTTTGTTGTTTCTTTAATTCATTTTGCAAGGCTTCTCTGAACAGTTTCCATCTATATTCATAAGGAATTGAATGTCATGAAGAAATTGAGCTGGTGCTCAACTAGACAATTCTTCCTACTGCGTACATGGTGTGGGAAAGTACTTTGCAAGCTCTCAGAAGAGAAAGGTAATCAACAATGTCACATAGCCACAAAAATCAGTGTCTTAGAAAAGCCCCCTTCCTGGAAGATTTACTGGTTCAATTCTGGTATGAATGTTATGTGTCTACTAAACCACATTTGATTGGATTTAAGGCCAACTCCACAGCTGAGATGATACCCTGCACTATTAGGAACCTGAGACTAGATGGGTCAGGGAGAAACTTTATTATTAGATTTATACTAAAATAACAGAAATAAAAAGACAGATAATCACAAACTGCTATACCCATGAACACATCATGAAATACTCATCTAAGAACCTTCCTCTTTCATGAGTGGAAATTAACACAGAGACTTAACAACTAGACAGTGTGCAGAGAACCGAGTGAATTCACAATACTCAGTACCGAATGGGAAGCTTAAGTTGATAAAGATGAGATATGATAGATATTGACTTACATTCAGAATTTTAGATGCACCAAAATAGAAAAGATGTTTTCTGCAAGGTTGCCAAGTACAAAGAGCTAAAACACTGTGAATGTAACATTTATACAATTCCCTATTGTTTTGTGGTTCTTCTTGCTGTAGGAAGTTTATTGTATATATGTGTAATAACATAAATGTATATGAGAAAAAAGAAAAAATACATTTACAAAAAGAAGACTCAAGTACTATGCAAAAGTGAAGTAAAAATATTATGAGAACCAATGTTAGTACATAATTCCAAGGAAACAGTGTCTTCCGTTCCAATAGGACTGATATACCTATGAACGCACAGAAACTGTGAAATCATGCACAGGACCTCAGAGGTTCAAAACAGACATCATCCCAACAGCAAAAAGAGAAAGTGGATGCAAAGTCCCATTTCTAATGAAGAAGCTATTTGCAGTTGATACATGATAGGAAACAGAAAATCAAAATTTCCAATTATGTGACAAAGGGTATATGAAAAACATCCTATGTCTAGTAGAAATTGAACAATATAAAATAAATTCCATGTTTGTTTTATTTTTGTGGGATTGTTTGCTGCTGTTTTGGAACATTTTGTCTTACTTGTTTTATGCTTGTTTTTATTTTTGATTTTCACTATTTTTGTTGTTGTTGCTGCTGCTGCTGCTGCTGCTGTTGTTGGAGAGCTAGCGTGATTGTTATGGAGGTAGAGAAGACCTGAGATGAGTCGGGGAACGGGAGAATATGACCAAAATGTGTTGTATGAAGCAAATTTTAATAAAAATCTTGTTGATTTTGAGAATTTCTAAATTAAGAGTAATGGGAAGACAGCTTGAAAAGCAGACAAATGGGTGCAGTCGTACATGGATTTCACAGTAAACACAAAATTCTTATTAACATTAGTTACTACTTAAATATAATTCTTAAAGTTTAGAAATGGTCTCAAAACATATACTTAATACTTCTTGGATTAACAATATCAAAATTTTATTTTATTTTGTATTATAAATAAACATGCCTTTATTAAAATTATTCTTAAATACTACTACTCAATTACCTTTGCCTTAATCTATTAAAACTTTACAGAATAATCTACTCACTTGCCGTTCAGTGCTGCTACGCCAACAGTGCTCCGAGCAATGGACATACTGGCCACGAATGTCCACTGCTGGCTCTGGGGATCCCACCTTTCCACTGTGTTCAGGTAGCTCCAGCCGTCATGGCCTCCCACTGCGTAAATAGGCCCTTCCAGCACAGTTACTCCTAAAACATCGGGGAGAAAAAGAAAACAATGTGTTTGTAGTTAACAATATCATATTGTAGAGTAAAAAAAAAAAAATTATGACTTTCTTTGTGCTGTGTTCTTATCCTAAGATATATGAGCTACACTATGAAAGCATTGCTTTTGTATTTTAGTTCTTTCTCTTAGTTTTTAATTGGAAAACAGTATTTTCGTGGTATATATTCTGATCACAGTTTCCCCTTCTCCAGTTAATTCTAGGTCCTCCTTAGCCCTACCCTCTTTCTCTCTCTCCTGTTTGCAGTCTGTTTCCCTCCCTGTCATTTTAGATAACAAACAAAAAAATGCAGAAATAACACAGATTTAAATATATATATATATATATGTATATATATATATACATATATATATATATATATATATGAAATAAAAAGAAACACACACACAGTCTATTAAAAGCACTGTTATTTTAAAAGTCAAATTCATACCCACAGCCAGACATTATGCAGAGACTGAGAAACCTGAGAACACTCAGCCACAAATGGGATTTATCCATCAAATCTCTGCCATCAGGGCTCAGGGAACCCTGGGGAGGAGGAAACAGAAAAAGAACAGCCAGGGGGTGTGGAGGGCAGGCGCACGACCAACACACACACACACACACACACACACACACACACACACACACACAACTACCCAGAACAACAACACAAACCCCAAATCAAGGCCCTCCAAATAAACATGACCTCACCTATGAATTCACAGAGAATGAGCCGACACGTACAAGGCCTGAAGAGGCAAATACTATGTCCTCTGTATATATTATGGCTTCCTGCTTAGTGTTTTTATTTATTTCCTGTGTATGTAGATGAGTGGGCTTCTGTTTCTTGTACCTATTTAAAATTCTTTTTTGCCAGTTTGTGATGGTTTTTGTTTTATTTTATTATATTTAATTTTATTACAAAGGGAACTGCAAGACCAGTCTGGTCTATGAAGTGAATCTATGACAGCCAGGACTGTTTCCTAACTGAAAAAAGAAAGAAAGAAAGAAAGAAAGAAAAAAAAGGAACAGTAGCTTATCAATATACAAATACATATTCCGCTGGCAAAAATGAAACAAAACTAAATTTTTCGTAATCTGAAAAAGTCACATTTATAGCCTAAATCCATGTGTTTGCTTGTTATAAATTATGCTATTTGTTATTAAATCATAACTCGTTTTTAGTGCCTTATATATGTCCTTTGAGAACTAGAGAAATAGCAGCTTAGCAGGCAGGGTCGAAATTGAGGTACTGAGCTCCAGGCTAGCCTAAGCTACACAGTAGGACTCTGTTTTAAAGGAAGAGAGGAAGAGAGAAAGAGAGAGATCTACCAAATGTAGCATGAGTTACCTATTAACTGAATGGTTGTATTGAGGTGAAAACCATATTTAGAGTAATGTGTTGCCTTCTTTTCTTAAGGTACATAATGCTGACTGATATCTGATAAGCAGATTGTTGGCCTGTCTTTCTGTTTAGGATTGGTTTGACTATTTGCAGTTTTATGTATTTCTATAAATAATTTGGGGTTGAATTTCTTTTTCTGTGGAGAGTGTAATTCAAGTTTGATGAGAATCATATTGGAACTAAAGACCATTTTTGGTAATATAGCCATTTTCAGAATATTCCTCCAATCTCTGAGCATAAAGGTGGGTCTTTTGTCTCCTCCATTTTTTCAATGTCTTTTTAATTTAATTTAATTTAATTTTATGAATTTATTCAGATTACATCTTAAATGTCATTGCATACCTAGTATTGTCCCATTCCTTCCTCCCTCCCACTTTCACCCTATTCCCCTCCCCTATGTCTGTGACCAAGGGCGACCTCCTCCCTCAGTATATGGTCAAAGGTTATCAAGTCTCATCTTGGTAGCTTGCTTATCCTTTCTCGATGCCACCAGGCATCCCCACCAAGTGGAAGTCACTAGAGTTCATGTCCAAGACAGTCCTTGCTCTCCAATCAACTGTGGAGAGTGTCCCGTACATTGGCTAGATCTGAGAAGGGGTTCGATGTTTACTGCAAGTATTGTCTTGGTCGGTGCAGTAGTTTGAGCTGAACCTCTGGGCCCAGATCTGCCCATCATGATATTCTTGTTGTAGGTTTCTAAGGCCCTCTGGATTCTTCTATTTCCTCATTCTCCCATACTTCTCTCACATAGAATCCCAAAAGGATGTCCTAATAACTGTCCTAATCTCCTGGTAAGTGAAGACTTTCATGGGACATGCCTCTTGGGCTAGTGACCAACTGTGAGTATATACCATGTGTGTCTTTCTGCTTCTGGGTTAACTCACTCATTATGATCATTTCTAGTTTCCTCCATTCCTCCATAAATTTTGGAATTTGCTTGCTTTTTATAGCTGAGTAGTATTCCATACTGTAAATGTACCACAGGTTTTTTTTTTTAATCCATCCTTTGACTGAGGGGCATTTAGGTTGATTTCAGGTTCTGGCTATTATAAATAAGACCACTATGAACATGGTTGAGCATATGCCCTTGTTGTGTGGTGGAGCATCTTCTGGGTATATTCCAAGGAGTAGAATAGCTGGGTCTTGAGAAAGAAATGTCTTAAAGTTTCATTGTAGAAGTTTTTCAAGGCCTTGGTCAAATTTATTTTCCATAGAGAAATGTTCTTTTCAAGTGACCATATTATCCTAAAAATGGCTTTCCTAATACTTTTACTGCCAGTGTGCCTGCATATAAAAATTGTTCTGGATTTTGCATATTGATCTTGTATCCTGATGTGCTGATAACAATATAAGGATTTTCTAGTAGAATCCTTGGGTCTTTTTGTTTTTGTTTTGTTTTTTTGCGGTTTTTTTTTTAATTTTTTTTTGGGGGGGGGTTTTTTGAAACAAGGTTTCTCTGTGTAGCCTTGGCTGTCTTGGACTTGCTTTGTAGACCAGATTGGCCTCAAACCCACAGCGATCCGCCTGCCTCTGCCTCAGAAGTACTGAGGTCTTTTAAGCACAGGTGCCTGCTATCTTCACATTGGAGTAGTCTGGCCTTCTAACTCTCTTATTTTATTGTTCAAAGACTTAAATCACTTTGAAAGTGTTGATAATTGCCATTATTCTCTCATTCCTACATTAGAAGAAATTCTCTTAAATTTCTCTTATTTGTTGAATGCTGCCTAATGTTTACTATTTTAACCTTTAGTATTGTGACACATATGAGTCACACTCACAGTTTCTTCAGAAGTATCTTTAATCATGAAGGGATGTTAAAATTTGTCAAGTGACTTTTCTGATATCTTGAGGTGATTCTACGATTTTTGTCTTTAGTCTATTTATATGCTGTGTTGCATTAGTTGCTTTGCATATGTTGAAAAAAACTTACACTCCATTAATGAAACAAATTTGATAGTACTGTAGGCTTAATACATTCTTAAATTTATTTCCAAAATATTTGGGGGTAACATTTGCGTCCATATTATTCACAGAATTTAGAATTAATTTGTGTGTGTGTTTACTTTCCATTTTAAAAAATTTTTTGATTTTAATGTATTCACTTCACATACCAGTTGTAGGCTCCTCACTCATCTCTTCCCAGTCCCTCTCTCCTTCCCTCCTTCATCCCCCTATTCCCTCCAATAGTCCTCAGAAAAGGGAAACCCTCCACCCCTATTATTTTACCACACCCTCTCAAGTCTAATCTGGACTATATGCATCCTCTTCCTCTGTGGCCTGGTAAGGCTTTCCTGCCAGAGGGAAGTGATCAAAGAGTGGGCACCAGGGTCCATTTCAGAGATAGCACCTACTCCCCATATTGTGGGACCCACTAGGACACTGTGCTGCCTATTGGCTACATCTCAGCAGGGTGTCTAGGTCCTCACCATGGTCCTTGATTGGTGCATCACTTTTGGAAGCACTCCCATGCCTCCCCTCCTCCAGGCTCAGACTTTTTGGCTTCATTGATCTCCTTGTGGAGCTCTGGTCCCCTCTAGGTCCTTCTATTCCCTAACTCTTTCCCAAGACTCCCTGTGAACCACCTCAGATTTTGGCTGTGAATCTCAGTATCTGTTTTGATCTACTGCTGGGTGCAGTCTTTCAGAGGACCCCCATGGTAGACTCTCTGTCATGTTCCTTCTCTTTGCCTGCTTCTGGTTTCTTTTCCATTTGCCCTTCTGAATGAGAATTAAGCATTCTCCTTGTTATTTAGCATCTTTGGGTATGTGTATTGTAGTATGGTTATACCATGATGTTTCAGCGTACAACAAAAAACATTTGCTCAACTATATTCATAGCAGCTTTATTCATAGTAGCCAAAACTGGAAACAACTTAGATGTCCCTAACCAAAGAATAGATAAAGAAACTGTGGTATATCTATACAATGGAATATTACTCAGCTATTAAACAAGGAAAGCTTGAAATTCGGAGCCAAATGGATGGAACTAGAAATGATCAGCCCGAGTGAGGTAATCCAGACTCAGAAAGACACCCATGGTAAATATTCACTTATATCCAGTTTTGTATCAAAACTGGCCTTAAGAATAAGTTGAGTAGTGTTTCTTCATTTTTGTTTGTGCAAGAGTTTTGATGCTAAACTTTCCTAAAATTTATTATTTTTAACTAGCTTTTTCCATTTCATTGGTAAGCAGTGTTGATTAATATTTAAAGTCAGTGTTGATATTTATAGTTTGCAATTATTTTGATATTCTTTTCCAGCTTGTTTTCTTAGCTTTTCCCTGTATTTTATTGAATTTTAGCTGTGTTTTCTTTCCTGGATTTCTTGCTGTGATTATTCATTTTTCCACTGGAAGGGTTGCTTCTAGTATGTATCACTGCGATTATTTTTGTTGTTATTATTGCTGTTGAGTAGGAACTATGGAAAGGTGTTTATATCATGAAAATTTTTTATTTTTCCTTAATTATAGAAAATACTTTTGCTGGGTACAGTAGTCTATGTTGGAAGTCAGGGTCTTTTAACACATATGTTTTCCCTATGCCAGATGAAGTCATAACTCTGATCTGTAATAAGCTCCATACTAAGTATGGGCTGAGCTAGGAAATATCCCTGTCCCTGGTAACATCATGGAACAGGTCTATCTGAAGTGGAGTCTCTACATAAACATCATTGGTTGACTTCATGTTGTTTTCACATTTGGGCAAAATGCCTACTTAATCCGAACATTTCTAAAACAAACAAAATAATGTAAGAAATAAAACTTTCATCTTAAAATAGAAAAAAACCACAAATGTATTACAGTGTCAAATGGAAAATGTTCAAAGGAGACTTAAACGATTGATGAAATTAGATGTAATTCTGATGAAAACTTTGTACCTGTGGTACACAAAATCAAATAGGTGTCCTGGCCATTTCCATCAACATTCTTACCTATTCAGGACTTGGATTCTTTTTGTGTGAGACTCATGAAAAAGTCAGATATCAGCATCAATCTCTGTTATTTAGAGAATTCAGCAGTCTCTACTTGCCAGATTGGGTGATGCTTTGATCCTACTGTATGAGTGCATGGAAGAAGTAGAAATAAATGTTTGCCTTTCTTTCTTTTCCCTTTAAAACTTTTGCATTTTAAAACCTGACTACTTTGTACACTTTGTGATCATGTCAAGAATCTGATTTATTTGTTTAATTCTGCTTTTAGAGTTCTACATTGAAGTCTTATTTGGATCCAACAGCTGTATTGAGGCCAAAGTTAAATTATGTGACTTTCAGTTAGCTTTATGGTTGAATATATATTTATTAGATAAAGCATATATATGTATGTATATAGGTATATACACATATAGGTACATATTTATGTGTGTTAATATGTGTGTCTACCAACTATTAGCATTTTTATTCTTTTTATATGTGCGTAAAATTTTCCAACATTTTTACTACCAATATAGAAACATTCACAAATAGGATATAGAAGAAAGTCATAAAATATCTACACACACACACACACACACACACACACACACGAACTTCCTAAAACAGATACAAATTCACAGTATAACAGTAGAAACTGATAACATGACCATTACAACATGTGGTTGAGAACAGGGCTTTATTGTAAATGTGAGGGACAGTACCTCTTCCAGAGGTATCTGGAAGATTTAAGATCAGAGAAAGGAAATAATAGACTGAATATGGCTACAAGATTGACCTCGGCCATGAGAGGAGGAGAGAGGAGTGAGAAAAGAAGAGAAAGGAAGAAAGTGAAAGCAAAGGAGGCAAAGTGAGAGGGGGCCAAAGGAGAAATCCAAAAGAAAACACTTGGGGAAAATGGCAAGGTTATATAGTAATGAATAGCAGGCAGAAAGAATTGAATATGTAGGGCCAGGGCGAGAAGACCTGAGAAAATCCATCGGTAGTTATGATATGCGTGAGTATGGAGACTGGCATGAAGTTTGGTATGTGAACAGGCACCACAGTGAGCTATCTGTGCCTTCTGACAGTGATGGAAGAAATGGCTTTTTTGGTAGAAAGGAATGGTCGCTGAATTTGGCAGAGTGAAACTTCCTTTGGACCTGACAACAACTAAGATAATAACTCGGTTACTCAAATAAAACCTTTTTCATTAACAATTTTAAGAGATCCATTAATATTTCATATATAATAATAAACCTGCTGCTGGGAACACTGGGACCTCATTATTCTTTCATAATACTTATTAAATTGTAACTAAGAGACATAACTTTGAAGCTACATTTAATAATGTTTAGTACATGCATTATACTTTCATTTAAAATTATGATTGAAATATAATAAGTGATGTAAAATAGTAAATAGTTAATATGAATTTAAAATTTTAGATAGGCCATTAAGTCTTTAAACACAGTTATACACTAATTTATTCTTATAATTATTAGGAATTCACTTGTATGTACATATTTTAGGAAGTGTCTACTGTATGGCTATGGTATACCTCTCAAAAGGCCCTTACTATTAGCTGTCCCTCCGTTATTTTCATCATCATTTCCTTTTCCCCTCCCCCTTTCCATTTAATCTTTTCTTAAAGGATGTCTCTACCACATCCCTCCCTTCAGGGCTCAGGGAAGCCTGCAAAGGAAGATGCAGAAATAGTGACCTCCGTGTATATACTATGGGTTTGTTTGTGTTTGATGTAGTTTCCTGAGTGTGTGAATGAGAATTTGGGAAACTCTGCATGTGTATCTGATTCTAATGCCTTCCTTTTAAAAAACTGTTTTCTCCTATTCCAGTATGTTAGTTTTTGTTTCATATTATTATATTCACTTTATTATTTTCTCCCAGAAGCCTGTTTATTTTCTAATGAGAGACATAAAAGGGGGCGTGTCTGGATGGCAGGAGAGGTGGGGAAGATCTGGGAGAAGCACAGGGAGGGAAACCATGCTCAGGATCTATTATCTGAAAAAAAGCTATTTCAATAAATGAAAAACAAACATATTCAAGGTATATTTATAATTATATACATACACACATAACTATAGTAATTCAAGATAGAAATATCTTCAATAAGAAAAATTGACAGCGAGTGCTCATTTATCAAATGTTTAAGAAAAATATTAAAAAGCTACATGTTTTCAGGAGACATTTTATAACCTTTCTGGAGAGAAGAATGTGGGCAATAAGAGGAAAATATTGAAGCATTGTATATATTCTTACTGTTTAAGTAACTTAAGCACTGGTAATTAGAGTGATGTTGCTAAAGATAGGGCAAAATTGAGTAGACAATAGTAATAAAGAACTTTAGTTTGTTCTGCTATTCCTGAGCTTAAGTCTCAGTTCAATATTACTATTTACATGACACTGGAAAATTTTAGAATTAATTATACTTGTTAATCATAACAATTAAAATTTACATGACACATGGAATTTGCATAGAGGTCACACAAAAATACATAGAGCTACTTGACAAATAATAAGCAGTCAAAATATTTGTAAATCAAGCAGTCCATGTAGTATGTGTTAGGAATGGACAAAAATAGGGATTTCAACAGAGTGACAAAGTAAATGTCAAATATATCTTCACCCTTGATACCCTATGAGCATATACACGGGGAGGAGGTCCCCCTCTGTCACAGTCATCGGGAGAGGAGTAAGGGGAAAATGGAAGGGGGGAGGAATGGGAGGATATAAGAAATGTGATAACAATTGAGATGTAATATGAATAAATTAATAAAATATATTTTAAAAATCTTAACTTTTAATGCAAATGTCTCTAATTAAAATCAAATACTTGCACAAGTGTTATATTTTCAATGTTGATATTACTTTTAATAATGATATACATAAAGCCCATATTTACTAGAAAATATTTACACTTTACATATACCTATTATTAAAGATGATTTTTGAGTTGTCACTAGATTACAATGTGTTTACTTAATGCAGCTGTCCTGATTCCTATGCAAAAATTTTGAACCAGAATAATTCTAAATCAGGATTATACATCCAAATTCTTCCTTGTGTTTTCTAGATATATCTTTGTAGCTATTTCAAGTTAGGAGGTTAAAACAATTTTCTTGTTATCAATATAAGGGCTATGTTAAAAATGTTCGCCATCAAATTGAAATAAAATACATATAAAAAAACATCAATTTTGGTTTGACCACAATTCAATATGCTGCATAAATGTTTCTTAGTAATTCAATAAAATCATGAAGGGATTAAAATTAGATTTTGCTTCTTTATCTACTAAAACAAAATGAAACAAAACAAGACAAAAACCAAAAACAATTTCAATGCACCAGCCAAGGACAATACAGGCAGAAAACTTTTAACCCCTACCCAAATCTAGCCAATGGTCAGAATGGTCTCCACCCTTGAGTGGAGAGAGGGATATGACTTTCTCACGTACTCTGGTGCCTCACAGTTGACCATGTCCACTGGAGGGGGAGACCTGGTGGCACTCAGAGGAAGGACAGCAGGTTCTCAAGAAGAGACTTGATACCCTATGAGCATATACATGGGGAGGTAATCCCCCTCAGGAACAATCATAGGGGAAGGGAATAAGGGGAAAATGGGAGGGAGGGAAGAATGGGAGGATACAAGGGATGGGATAACCATTGAGATGTAACAAGAATAAATTAATAATAGAAAATTAAAAAAAACAAAAACGAAATGCATATGTCTTATACCATAGTTATTGTGTTATAATTTCCTTTTCTTTCTATTGAGAATAATCAATTTATCTGGCTTGCACATTGAAATAAATAAAGGAAATATGAATACTTGCTAGTGCCCATCTCAATTATTGATACATTAACTTGTTTGGTCTGGAATTTATTCTAGATGAAGAAGTTGTTTAAAGTTTCCACAAATGAGCTCTAAGCACACTGGAGACTAAGAAATAACTATGACAGTAGAAATTAACATCCTAGAAGCCTACAAGTAGAACATTATGATAGGCAGAATTGGGCCCAGGGGTCCCGCTCAAACTAAGGCACCAGCCAAGGACAATAGAGGCGGTAAACCTTAAACCCTTACCCAAATCTAGACAATGGACAGAACACTCTCCACAGTAGAGTGGAGAGTGGGATATTACTTTCTCACATACTCTGGTGCCTCACCTTTGACCATGTCCCCTGGAGGGGGAGACCTGGTGGCACTCAGAGGAAGGACAGCAGGTTCTCAAGAAGAGACTTGATACCCTATGAACATATACAGGGGGAGGTAATCCCCCTCAGGAACAGTCATAGGGGAAGGGAATAAGGGGAAAATGGGAGGGAGGGAAGAATGGGAGGATACAAGGGATGGGATAACCATTGAGATGTAACAAGAATAAATTAAAAAAGGAGAAAAAAAAACAGTGATGGGAAGTTTCTAACCAATTACCTTTCTGCCCTGCAATGCCCTAATATCCTTCAATGTGGAATGGGTTTGCATCTTTGTGTTCACTGGGTTTCATATGTTGTTGTATGAGATGAAGATACTCATAAATATGCAGATAACAGCTGACATTAAGATTTATTCCTATAAATCTTCAATTTCTTATGTTAGTTTCCTTCTATTCACTTTCTAAAAGGATTGCATACTTTTTATGTTCATGTTCTCAAAACAGGGATAGGAATGGGACTGATGAAGCACACAAACACCCCCTGTCCCTATAGTGAAGGAAATTATTCTGCCTAAGGTGATAAGTTGGATCTTGATTCAAGATTGGCGGGAAATGGAAGTTCATTGGAAGTCAATGATTTTTTGGAGGAGGGGCATTTATGTAAAATCTGACATCGGGCATAACCAGAATATGTACAAAGAACAATAAAAGGGTCAACATAATCGGTAAACCGGAAAGTTAAGTGACAGAGAGTATAAGTGACATCAATGATGACAAAAAGAGCACATAACGTGGAACCTCATCTTCCAGCGGGATATTTTTTTAACAAACCCTAAGAGTATGGATGGAGCTAGTAGGTGTTTTATTAGGGATGCCCTACATTCCCAAAACATGTTTTTCTGCTTGTTATTGAGAAATAAAAAGGGATTTGGCCATACTAAAAACCTGTGTGAGAGATGGTAGTGTCTTGTTCTGATGTGATAGAACAGGTCTTAGAAAATAAAAACGGACTCACTAAAAATATTTAGGATGCATTTGCACTTTCATTCCATAACCTTATACTATTTATTCAAATTATATCTTACATCTTGTATTTGCAAGTATTATTTAGAATGATATAACCCAGGTTAAATCTATATAATGTAGTAGTTACAGTCACTAGCCTACAGTTTATTTCAAGGATTGAATAAAATATATACAAAATATTTTTAAATGTGTCTGGTACATCTTTAATATTGCATTTTAAGTATTTTGAAGAATATAGTAATATATCAAGAAATAATGTTTTTTAATTAAGTTTAACTCTGTATTATTATAGGCATTGAGTAAATAACAGTGAAAGTACTAATTTATACATTTCTGGAGGGAGTTGTTTAATCACTTTACAGCCTGATCCCAACCCCATACCTTCTCTTCTCCCAGTTTCGCTCCCCTGCCCCTTGCCCCATTCTCTCTTTCTATGTTCTCTGAAAAAAGGATGCCCCCAAAGGGTATCGACCCACCCTGGAACCTCAAGCCTTGGCAGGACTAATAGCATCCTCCTAATTGATGCCAGACAAGGCAAACCAGCTAAGGGAAACGGATCCAAAGGTAGGCCTCTACTCCCTTGTTAGGGAATGCACATGAAGACGGAGCTCCACTTCTGCTACATGTGTCTGGGGTCTAAGTTCAGCTAGTACATGGTCTTTGGTTGGTGCCTCAGTCTCTGTGAGCCACGATGAGCCCAGATTAGTTTATTCTGAAGGGTGTACTTGATCACTCCAACTCCCTCATTCCTTCCTCCCATTCTTCCACAAAAGCCTTCAAGCTCAGCCCATTAATTGGCTGTGGGTCTCTACATCTGTTTCCATCAGCTGCTGGCTGAAGCTTCGCAAAAGACCATTATGCTAGGATCCTGTCTCGAAGTATAACAGAGTTTCCTTAATGGTGTCAGGGATTGGCTTTTTCTCATGGGTTAGGTATCAATTATTGGTTTACCATTCCTTCAATCTCTGATCCATCTTTATTCCTACAGTGTCCCCTGCTATTCAAGTAAGCTTAGTTAAAAAAACCCAGGGCTGGAAGGCTGGAAGGTTGAGCAGCTCATGCCCCCCATGCCTTCCCCATAGCTCTCTCCCTTTTTTCCTTTTAAGCTTAGTGAATTAAAATCTAGTTGTTTGACTCTTTTGTCTTTATTTTAATAAAAGTGTAGTCCGGCCTTGGCCTTTTGCAATCCAGAGGCCCCCTTCTCCTCTGGAAGGAGCACAGATTTTTCTTGTCTCAAGCTGGCTGAGCGCAGCTGCCTGGCGCTTTCTTCCTTCCCTGAAGGTCCTCCTTCACGACCGGTTCTCAGGATGGGCCATTCTTCAGCTAGCCTCTAGAAGGCTGAGGAAAACTCTGTGACCAGATTCTCAGCCCAGCCTCCTGGAGAAAGGAACCCACATTCCTACACTTCTTGTAGGCGAGACCAATTTGGAGTCAGTGGAAATAAAATAGACAAGAAAAGTAGATTGAGAGAAGGAACTGAATCAGTGAGGGAACGGGAAGTGAATGAGGGAGGGCACGTGAAGGGAGCATGGGGCCTGACAGAAATCGATTGAGGGGCATCTCTGAAATTGATTTATATCTTTAATACTTATCTTATACTGAGAGATATGAATTTAATTAAATGTTAATTAAAATAATTAAAGAAGTTAAATAGTGGATAAAAGCACTGGCTGCTTTTCTAGGAACTCCTGGTTCAGTTCCCAGAACTCCATGCTAGCTCAGTGCCATCTGTAACTCCTGTTTCCAGGTAATAAAATACCTTTTTCTGGCTTACATAGGTACCAAGGATTCAAGTGATACACAGAAATAAATGCAAGAAAACATCCATGCACATAAAATTTAAATTATCTCAAACAATACACAGATATTCACTGAAATATTCTGTTTAAATTAATATTTTTGTTCTCTCATGAAAAGAACAAGGGTGTGTATCAGGGTTTGTTTAGATATTTTTAAAAATAACAATGCTGCATATACATCAAGAAAGGCAATAGTAATATATACTTATGTTCTAGAGTTCTGAATAGCAAGTACAGATAAACCTGGTGGATCCCCTAAAATGGAGATCCCTAAAATGAAATCTCAAAAGCTGTGGGGAGTGATTCTGAGTTCAAATCCACCAAAAATGCTCACAAGAACAGAAGCACATCTCTGAAATTGAAGAGTAGGATAAAAATCAGTATAACAGGGAAGAAACAGCACCAGTAAATAAAGATTTCAGTTTTTTTCCATTTTTTTCCTTTATTAATTTATTCTTGTTACATCTCAATGGTTATCCCATCCTTTGTATCCTCCCATTCTTCCCTCCCTCCTCTTTTCCCCTTATTCCCCTCCCCTATGACTGTTCCTGAGGGGGATTACCTCACCCTGTATATGCTCATAGGGTATCAAGTCTCTTCTTGGTAACCTGCTGTCCTTCCTCTGAGTGCCACCAGGTCTCCCCCTCCAGGGGACCTGCATATTAGCCCAAGGGGCATGTCCCACGAAAACCTTCACTTACCAGGAAACTGAGATAGAGGGGAGGACATTCGATTGGGACTCTAGATGAGAGAAGCATGGGAGAATGGCAAAGTAGAAGGATCCAGAGGGTCCTAGAAACCTACAAGTAGAACATTATGATAGGAAGATTTCAGTTTTTACTGGATCCTATGGAAATCTACAGATATGTCCAGGATGGATGTATCTATCATTTACATTTCTGTCCTATTTATATCATAGTTTTGTGGCTAACAGGGACCATTATATCATGATATGGAATTCTTTGAATAGGAGCTTTTGTTTTGTGATGTGCGATATACATAACAACAGATCTGAGGTGCTTGTTATAATCTGCCACTCTCCTATGCCTTCCTCTCCCTTTACCTACTTTATAGGATGTAGGTTTAATACATCTCTCCATCAGTTCCCATTTCCTGCTCTATTTTCTTTGAGAGCTTTTCCTATATTAATGCTCATGCAGAATTGTAAACAAAATTTTCCACTTAGTGAAAATCAATTTGCACAATTATTCAAAAAAAAGATTGTCAATAAATTTGAAAAAAACTGTATGGATTAGAAAATAAAGATATTGGCTACTAGCTCAATTAATACTGATTTATGAGCCTTTCATTTTATCAGTACTAGTTGTGATGGTTTTCTTTTTAGTTATTGTTTACTAATCTCGATCTTATCTCTTTTGGTTAATTTGTTTGAAGGTTTTGTCAATCCTGTTAATTTTTTCAAATAATCAATCATTTCTTATGTGTATTCTTTGTAGTGGACCATTGTTGTTCTTTCTATTTAATAAATTTCTGCCTTAATTTTGATTATTTTTCTCACATTCTTTGGGGAGAAGTATTAAAAGACAAGGTTTTTCTAAAGTACATCATTAAGTCATTAATTTGAGATCTCTCAATACTCTTGATGTAGTCATGTGGTGTTACAATCATTCCTCTGAGGATTGCCTTCATTATGTCCCATGGATTTTACTAGGCCATGTTTAATGTGATTCCTCAGTAATTGCTACATTCTGTTGACAAGAGAATACTATCATTATAACTTCACCATAATTAGTTTAGTGTGATCCTGGTAGTTAGGATCATTGTGGGATTAAGAAGGGGTGATGTTGCTTAAAAAATAAAACAGCACTTCCTTTACCGAGGTAAATAAAAAATAGTAATGTATCCAGAGGTTAACACTATTAAAGAGGTAGAAATAACATGATATAAATTTTATTGTTCTGTATGACAGATAAACCATTATTTTCAGAAATGAGAATATCTTATAAATTATCTCTTAATAAAATTTATGATGTAAATATAATCTATTAGCACGGATATTATAAATTCAGATATGTGAAAATTATCCAAGCTATTATATATCTTGAATATTATTTTGTATTCCCCTGTAGTAAAAAATAAGGCTTTTACATATGACAGTAAAAGTATCATATGCTTTCTTGTTTACTTACATTAAATATATAGAAATACCAGAAGAAAAATAATCTTGCATGCTTTATTTTTCCATTACTATTAAAGAATGAAAGGACCATTAGTAAAATAAATGAGATTCCAGAAGAATGCCACAACTTTCAGAGCTAGTGTCATCATTCACAGCGATCTATATTTAACCTAGAACGCTACTCAGGAGTATAGAAATGATAAATATTTGTAATTTAAAGTATATGCAATCAACATATATTTTTCTCATATGTTTCAAATTTGAAAGTGGCCTTGTAAGTATATTTTGGTGCAAAAGTATCCTCACCTCTTTTTTTTCAAGACAGAGTTTCTCTGTGTATTCTTTACTATCCTAGTCTTGCTAGGTATACTAGACTGACAGAGATCTGCATACCTTTGGCTTCTAGAATGCTGAGATTACAGGCATGTGCCACTGTGCATGGCTCTAAGTGTTCCTTTTAAAGGTAAATACATTCACACACTTGATGACATGCAAAACATTTTTATCATTATCCATCTTCCAGATACTCATTTACATCATGCAGCAACCCATCTCCACAGAAGATATTAGAAAGATAAATTAATAAAATATATTAAAAAAAGAAAACCCCAATACGATGAGGTCAAACACATCCAAGTTTATCTCATTTAAATTGTAAATTATTTCAGAATCAATTTTATATAGTGTACTTACCAAGGTGTTTACTATAGTATTGTTGGTGAGAACTTAAGAGGCTCCTACTTCTAATTCTGTTTTTCTCATGCCATTAGGTCATGTCATGCCATGATATGAATGTAGAAAGGCAAAGTTCTGCTCATATACTATAAGTATTTATGTTGCTGTAAAACGGTTTTACATGACTTTTTCTTTTCTGCTTTACAATATCATTCCCACTAAATTTTCAGGTGTTTTATCATTTGATGTTTTGCCCTTGTAAATATTACTACATCACTTATCCAATGAAATGCTACCTCATATTCATATATAAGTCAGAGGCAGAGTGTTTGCTTTTCCATTGTTTAAGTAACTTATCTATTTTGTCTTTATCCTTGACTTTGCAATATTTCACTTACAGAAATCTTTGATAATATGTATTATAGATATTCTCAGAACTATATAGCACTCATATTTTAATGTAGTAGTATAATACGTCTCTTTTGTATTCATTCTATACTAATATAATATATTACTACTATGATGAATGCAAATTAATAGATACAGATATTCATTTAATGTAATCTTAGTACTTCATTGTATTTTTCTTCACTGCAAAAGTAATTTTAAAAGTATTCCTGCAGAAGAGCATAATTGAATAATGCACTTATTAAAATTAATTCAATACATTTTCTTGTCTGACTTATAAGCACAGTTCTTGATTACATATTACCTTTCCAAAATCACTAAATTAAATAAAATTGAGGAAATTACTTTCTATTCATATCAAATGAAGACAAAGCAGGTTGGTAGTGGAAAGATCATTGATTTTGAAGGCTGATCATTTACATTCTATTCATAAGTTTGCTAGATTTAAGATCTTTGTGAAAATACTTTAATTCCTAGATTTTTGTGTTGCCAGTATTTAGCTCAATGGCTTTTCCCTTGTACTGCTTCAGACGTAATTTAAACAATTTAAAGAAATAAAGGTGTATATTTTTCCTGTTTTCTCTGTGTCTAATTCCCAGTTCTTTGCTTTTGTGAGATAAACAGAAGCAGAGATTTCAAATAAACATAATGAAATGAGGCTCTGAGGTTTTTTCAAAAATAATGAAGAACTTTGGCATTTGGTTTCTTAGGGCAGACACGATAAATTTCTGCCAGAATACTGGTGTCTAGAGTTAAAAGATGATTATAAAAACATAAACAACAACTACACATCTCTAGAGACCCACTTAGTATTACTTCAAGTAACTATTTGTATTTGGATGGTTCTTCAAAAAGTACACAACACAAAATGAAACAATCACACAAAACACAGTATAAGACATGATTTTCATGCTCAAACATGGTATCTACATGAATGGAGTGGTTGGTTTCTGCTTATACCGAGATCCTAACCTAGAAAGGACAGCTTAAAACAATCTCACCATACACACAGAGCATTGTAATCAGGTCTTCTCTCTTTGTAATGACCTTTATGTTTGGTGTTGAAAGTGCCTTGCAGGTTTTCCAAGGATCGTAGTGAGAAGCTCTTGCTTTCTGCTCTTGGCAAGTTCCTTCATTGGAGAGAACAGTCAGCCCTTCCATGCCTATGTGAATATTTGTGGTAAAGCTGGAATTTTTTCTTCCTTTTTTGCTTTGTAATGCTTCCTACTTTCTTTGCTATTGATACAAGAGACTTTCAGTCATTCCAACCTCTTATGATAGTGTTACACAACTTTCCCCAATTTATTCCCTTATGAATCAGGATGATTGTGCCTAGGTGCTAACTGATATTTATTGCCTTAGGTATTGTTTTTCTTTTCTTTTTTTTAATTACTTGCTCAATAACACATTACACATGCAAACATATATGTGCATATAGCATAATAAAAATTCATAGTCTAGAGAAAGGAAAGCCATGTCTAATATCCACCCTTCTGTGCCCCTTCTGTGCTTTCATCATTTAATAATAGCTTTTGTTTAAGTTCATCTGAGTACATATGCTCACCAACAATTACTAAATATCTAAGATGATTTCATCATTATTTTCTTCTGAAAAAAGAAAAAGAAAAATCTTTCTTGAGTATTACAAGAAAATATGGAGGACTAAAGCCAAGGAAAGCAAGTCATCAGTTATCATTGAAAATGATTTTTGTTCTAATTCCCTGGTATATGATGTTCCCAATATTGTGTTTCTACCAGGCCAGGCTAGCTTTAATCATTTCAGTCCTCTTCCTGTCCTCCCAAACAAGGAGAAAGACTGTTTGTTCTACTGAGTTTTGACTAATCATACTTCATGCCTCTACAAGTTTAATTTGGTTCAAGTATTACTGCTGCAAAGCTGAAATATTTTTCCACTGCAGAAAAAACACTAAAGAAAAACATCAGTTTGATATACTGTCTTGCATGGTACTCATCTAGAAGTTTCATTCATCTATATCTACAAATAATAGTTTCACAAATTAGTCAAATGAGTGAAATACAATACTTGCAATGCAATAAAATTTAACTTCATTTTTCATATTTTTATATTGTAACGTACACTGTGGCAAAATTTTCCCTTTGTTAACATTTGAAAAACACGCATTCTTCAAATCTTTATTTAAAGCCACAAATCATACTTTTTCTTTCTCACTAAGTTGCTGAAAATGTAATAACCAATTGGTAAGGGTTTGCGAGCCTTCTTCTAATTTGCTTTCTCCTGTTGTGATAAAGACCAAATACAAAAAGTACTTGGGGAGGAAACAGTTTTTCCCTTGTAGGTTACAGTCAGTCATGGAGGAAAGCCACATGAGAACACAAGGCAGGAACTTATTGCAGACAACAGCAAATAACACTGACTACTGGCTTCCTTTTGAGCTCATGAACTACCCTTCTTTTATGTCCAAGCTTGCTGGCATAGAAATGACACTACCCCTAGTGGGTTAGGCCATTCCACATCAATTCACCATCAAGAAAACAACTTACGGGTCCATCTGGTGGAGGCACTTCCTCAGATGGTGTTGCTTCCTCTTATATGACTTAAGATTTGTGTCTATTTGAAACCTGAGGCTAAGTACATGTATTAGTTCCTTAATTGCATTAAGGACACAGGTTTTACATTCTAAGGCACTGTAGAATTTCTTAGTGCAAGGTTTCTTTATGTCTGATAACTCTTGGTTTTGTTTGTTTGTTTTTTGAGACAGGATATCTCTGTGAATCTCTGGTTGTCCTGGAACTCAGTGGTCTGCCTATCTCTGTTTGTCCCCAGTGTTGGGATTAAAGGGTCCTGATTAATCATTGCATCTTACAAAGGACCTTCAACTGTGACTTAGATGTAGTGGTCCCCTTTTTATTCAGGTCCCCCTGGATAGGAATGTGACAACTGAAAATAAAGGACGAATGAGAGATTGGATCAAATTAAGCACATATAGAACTAGACTAACTAATAAGTCATGTTCATTATCTTGAAGTGAAGTGTATGATACTCATAAAGGTATAGACCATTTAGGGATGTAGCTTAAAATAAAAGAAAAAAATCAAGCTTTCACATTTACTCTATGAAGAAATTGAATTGTCTCTATTCTTTCTTAATTATAAGATCAGGAATTGTTTTGATTTATAATATTAATCAAGCAACTTCTTTATATCCTAATTTTGAAAATATGTTACAAATATGAGTGGCTTGTGAGGATCCATAGTTAGGAGCAAATTCCACTCTTACATAAGACTCTAGTTTGGCTCCCAACATACATTTTATTTGTTCACAACAATGTGTAACTCCAACTATAGAAGTTGGAGTTACCCGGAGGCACCTCTACTTATAGGCACATAACACACACACACACACACACACACACACACACACACACACACACACACACACGTATACAGATAAAGAAAAAATGAAAATTAATTTTAGAACTTTAATTTAAGACACTATTCCGATTATATAGAAGGAATGTGGCATACATAACAAAATTTTATTATTATGTGTTTTGTGTGTATATGTGTTTGTTGACATGATATGTGGGAGAATAAATGCACATGCATGACTTCCACAACATCCACATGGAGGTCAGCGAACACCTTCAGGAAGTTCATGCTCTCCTCCCATCCTGGTGGAATGAAGCACTTATATCTGTAAAGCTGGCGTAAAATCCCTAAGCTCTGCCTGCTTTTACCTCCCAAGTTCAGAAGTCAAAAGCATGAGCCACTATGCTTGGCCTAGGAATTATTTTAGTGGCTTTCTTTGATCATTTAGCAGGTTTATAAATTGAAGCAGCAACGTGATTGAAAGCTTGAAGAGATAAAAATAAACATGAACAAGTCTCCTAGGAGCTAAGAGAAGAAGTCTGAAGAGGTACTACGTTTAATATCTACAATAGATGGTGATGTATGTATTACATAATGCATTGCATCTGAGTACATGGGAGACCACTATGGAAAAATAAGAGCGTTTCATTTAGCTAATTCAGGTGGGTGAGTACAGTTGAAGGAACAGGTTGTACAAATAAGGATTACAGACATTTACAAAATGTTGGGCTCTAGTCCCAAAAGTAAGTAACAAAATAAGAATAGGAAAAAAAAAAAGATAAGGAGAAAAATTTGATTATCTGTAAATGTTGAATGAAATATTGTTTAAAATAATTATTTATTCACTTTACATCCTGATGGTAACCCCTCTGCTCCTCTCCTCCGAGTCCCACCCTCCTTCCCTATTCTTCCATCCCCTCACCATACTAGAAAAAAGGATCACCCACCACCATATCAAACTATGTCAGATCATTAAATTGCATAAGTCCTGAGCTTATCCTCTTCCCCTGTGGCCTTGAGAGGCAGCTCTGCCGATGTGGATTGATCAAGAAGCAGACAACAGAGTCCATGTCAGAGATAGCCCCCCTAACCTTACTAGAGGACCCACATGATGCTTGAGCTGTTCATCTGCTACATCTGTGTAGGAGGCCTTCGTATATTCTATTCATGGTCCTTGGTTTGTGTTTCAGTCTACACGAGTCCCTCTGGGCCCTGAATAGTTTGCTTTGTTGGTCTTTTAAATTTTTTATTTTTCCTTTTTATTAATTCATTTATATTACATCTCAATTGTTATCCCATCCCTTGTATCCTCCCATTCTTCCCTCCCTCCCACTTTCCCCCTACTTCCCTCCCCTATGACTGTGCCTGAGGGGGACCTCCTCTCCCTGTATATACTGATAGAGTATCAAGTCTCTTCTTGGTAGCCTGCTTTCCTTCCTCTGAGATAATGGAAAACATCATACTGTGTTGGTCTTCTTATAGAGCTCTTATCACCTCCAAATCCCCCCTCTTTTCTCCAAGACTCCCTATGCTTCATCCAGTGTTTGGCTATGAGTTTCTGTATTTGTTTGTATCCACTGCTGATGTAGCCTCTCAAAGGATAGCAAAGCTAGGCTCCTGTCTCATTCCCTTTCTTGATGCACTTCTGCTGTCTATTCTATTTCTCTTTCTGAGATTCAGTCATCTTCTCTTGGGTCTTCCTTGTTACTTATAATCTTTGGGTCTGTAAATTGTATGTTTATTCTGTACTATACGGTTAAAATATGGTTATAAGTGAGTGCATACCATGTGTATCTTTATGGTTCTTGGTTACTTCACTCAGGATGATCTCAATGTCCTTAGTAATCAGGGAAATGCAAAATAAAATGACTCCGAGATTCCACTTTACACCCATCAGAATGGCTACGATCAAAAGCTCATGTGATAGCACATGTTAGCAAGGATATGGAGAAAGGGGATCACTCTTCCATTGCTGGTAGAAGTGCAAACTTGAACAACCACTTCAGAAATCAATCTGGCACTTTGTCTGAAAACTGAGAATAGTTCTACTTCAAGACACAGCCACATCACTCCTGGTTGTACCCAAATGATGCCACACCATACAACAGGCACCTGCTCACCTCTGTTCATACCAAGATACAGCTACATCACTCCTGGTTGTACCCAAATGATGCCATACCATACAACAAGGGCATCTGCTCACCTCTGTTCATACCAGCTTTACTCATAACAATCAGAATCAGGAAACAACCTAGATGTCCCTCAACTGAAGAGAGGATAAAGAAACTGTAATAACTCGCTAAACATTCTCCACAGTAGAGTGGAGAGTAGGATATTACTTTGTCACCTACTCTGGTGGTTCACCTTTGACCACGTCCCCTGGAGGGGGAGATCTGGTGGCACTCAGAGGAAGGACAGCAGGTTACCAAGAAGAGACTTGATACCCTATGAGCATATACAGGGGGAGGTAATCCCCCTCAGGAACAGTCATAGGGGAGGGGGAAAAGAGGAGGGAGGGAAGAATGGGAGGATACAAGGGATGGGATAACCATTGAGATGTAACAAGAATAAATTAACAAAAAATTTAAAAAAAAGAAACTGTAGTACATTTACACAATGGAATACTACTCAACTGTTAAAAACAAGGAAATAATGAAATTTGCAGGCAAGTGGATTGACCTAGAAAAGATCATACTTAGTGAGGTATGAAAGATTTTATACTTTTGGTAAATAAATTAAAATGTACTTGAAGGTGCTAGAGGGGCTGATCACTTGAAAAAAAAATATGAAAACTACTTCTGCAAGCATGGGAAACAGCTCAATCTTCATTACCCAAGCAAATACCGGGGTTTCATGGTGTACATTGGTCATTATAACACTGGGAAGGTAGAGACAGGCAGAATCTTAGGCCTCTCTTTTCTATTTTATGTGTAGTCATGTTCACATATTCCTCAAGTGTCAAGCCAGAGAAAATTCCTCTCTCATAAATAAGATGGGCTCAAGAGGAAAATACACTTGCTACCCAAGCTGAAGGCCTAAATTTGATTCCTAAGTCCCAAGTATTTGAAGGAGAAAATCAATTCTCACAAGTTGTCCACTGACATCTACAGGAGTGCTAATGCAAGTATACATGCACATGCACATAAATAAACCAAACAATGAAATTATGATGAATGATTCCTTAGGAACACACCAAGGATTGACAATTGGCCTCCATTACATCTATTTACATATTTCTTTATTAATCATTTTAAAATTAACTTTGGTCATTTGAAGATAAAAACAAAATGACTAAAGCAACAATTATTTGTAACACAAAGAAATAATACATCTTAATCATGTAATTTACTATTAATTCACTCTATATAATTTTTGTATGTATATACAATGGATGGATAAGTCAAATATATATAATGTCTCAATGGTTATCCCATCCCTTGTATCCTCCCATTCTTCCCTCCTTCCCATTTTCCCCTTATTCCCCTGCCCTATGACTGTTCCTGAGGGGGATTTCCTCCCCCTGTATATGCTCACAGGGTATCAAGTCTTTTCTTGGTGCAAACTAATATATATAATAGACTGTTTGGTTATCAAAGTAACAGTAGTACATTCTGTTTGCTAGCTTTCCTCCAGTTTTGTGTTTCAGAAGTCTTGTGTCCACCTGAGTCTACTGCCTTTTCTATGCCTAATAGTTTCTTGCTCTCTGTTTCATGTTTTAGCATTCTGGCCTATTCCCTATGCATGAGACAACAAGTACCAGTGTTCACCTTTAAGGATTTCTATAGGCAGGAGAAACAAAGGAAGACAGTGGCCTTCTGTATCTTTCATCTACATTTTCTAATATTAGCAATAATTGCTTATTGTCTTCAGAATTCACCTCAAGCAATGAGAACCAACTGGCACAATTTATTTTTAATGAGCTACTTTCCCTTATCTTTGAATCTTAAATATTTTAGAAGTATGCTGACAGGCAATTATTCCATTTATTAATGCCTAGATGTGAAGGCCAAGAGTACACTTTTCAGTGGAGAAAACTTGTCTGTCATTTCAGGCTTCACAATGTTAAGGCATTAATTGATCCTTATTAGCACACATTCACTTCAGATGCTTTTAGTCAAAAGCAGCTAAGAAAGTCTGAAAAGAAATATAGATTTTTGTTTTTGTTAAGATAAGCCAACAGTGGAGAGAATTGGGTGCTTATATTTAGATTTTGAGCTTTATTAGATAAATTTTCATTAATTCTTTCTAGTGATGATAATGCTATGAATTGCAACCTTTAATCATTGAGTAGATAATCAAATTAGGATCATTTGTCATTTAAAATATAAACATGTAATTTCATGTCAGCAAGTAAACTTAACAAAGTTCGTTATCTATGATATATTCCTACTGTGATATTTAAATGAATGGCTAAGTCAGAAAAAAACTTCATTAATTTAAAATCATTTTGTGATAAGATTGAAACAATCATTTTACTGGACAATTAACAATAGATATTAAAGCATGGTATTTTAAGAGAATTTAATAAATTCAATGAATCATTACTTTTATCAGTGCCACACCTGGGAATCTGTAATTAATTAAAGTGAAACTAATAAAAGTCAATGTAAACAGCAGTTTTGGAAGTATCTCAGTAGCAGAATGATTGACTAGTGAGTGCAGGAGGAGTAGGATTAATAATTACTGTCAAAAGATTAATAAATGAACATGAAATAAATACCAAAATTGAAGCCAACTTATTTTTTTTTGTTTTTTTTTAATTTTTTATTAATTTATTCTTGTTACATCTCAATGGTTATCCCATCCCTTGTATCTTCCCATTCTTCCCTCCTTCCCATTTCCCCTTATTTCCCTCCCCTATGACTGTTCCTGTGGGGGATTTCCTCCCCTGTATATGTTCATAGGGTATCAAGTCTCTTCTTGGTAAGCTGCTGTCCTTCCTCTGAGTGCCACCAGGTCTCCCCCTCCATGGGACATGGTCAAATATGAGGCACCAGAGTTCATGTGAAAGTCATACCCCACTCTCCACTCAACTGTGGAGAATGTTCTGCTCATTGGCTAGATTTGAGTAGGGGTTTAAAGTTTACCGCCTGTATTGTCCTTGGCTGGTGCCTTAGTTTGAGCGGAATTCCTGTGCCGAAATCTGCCTATCATAATGTTCTACTTGTAGGTTTCTGGAACCCTCTGGATCCTTCTACTTTGCTAATCTCCCATGCTTCTCTCATCTAGAGTCCCAATAGGATGTCCTCCATTCTGTCCCAGTTTCCTGGTAAGGGAAGGCTTTCGTGAGACATGCCCCATGGGCTAGTATGCAGATATAAGTGAGTATATACCGTTTGAGTCTTCCTGCTTCTGGATTAACTCACTCATTATGATCATCTCTAGCTCAATATATTTGTCCACAAATTTTGGGAATTCATTGTTTGTAATAGCTGAGTAGTATTCCATAGTTTATATGTACCACAGTTTCTTTATCCATTCTACTGGGGGACACTTAGGCTGTTTCCATGTTCTGGCTATTATGAATAAGGCTGCTATGAACATGGTTGAGCAAATTTTCTTGTTGTGTGCTGGAGCATCTTCTGAATATATTCCAAGGAGTGGAGTAGCTGAGTCTTGAAGAAGTCCTATCCCCAGTTTTCTGAGATAGCACCAGATAGATTTCCAAAGTGGCTATACTAGTTTGCATTCTCACCAGCAATGAAGGAGTGTTCCTCTTTCCCCACATCCTTGCCAGCATGTGGTGTCACTTGAATTTTTGATCTTAGCTATTCTGATGGGTATAAGATGGAATCTGAAAGTTGTTTTGATTTGCATTTCCTTGATGCCTAAGAAGGTTGAGCATTTCTTTAAGTGTTTCTAGGCCATTTGATATCCCTCTGTTGAGAATTCTCTGTTTAGTTCCAAGCCCCATTTCTCAATTGGGTTATTTGGTTTGGTGCTGTTTAATTTCTTGAGTTCTTTATATATTTTGGATATTAGACCTTTATCAGATGTAGAGTTGGTGAAGATCTTTTCCCAATCTGTAGGCTGTTGCTTTGTTCCCTTGACCGTGTCTCCTGCCTTACAGAAGCTTCTCAGCCTCATGAGGTCCCATTTATTAATTGTTGACATTAAGGCCTGGGCTATTGGTGCTCTCTTCAGGAAGTTGTCTCCTGTGTCAATATGTTCCAGGCTCTTCCCCACTTTTTCTTCTAAGTGACTTAGTGTCTCTGGTTTTATGTTGAGGTCTTTAATCCACTTGGATTTGAGTTTTGTACAAGGTGACAAATATGGGTCCAGTTGCATTTTTTTACACATAGACCTCCAGTAAGACCAGCACCATTTGTTGAAGATGCTATCCTTTTCCCATTGAATGGATTTGGCTTCTTTGTCAAAAATGAAGTGACCATATGTGTGTGGATTCATATCTGGGTCTTTGATTCGATTCCACTGATCAACCATCCTGTTGCTGTGCCAGTACCATGCTGTTTTAATTACTATTGTTTATAGTACAGTTTGAGACCAGGTATGCTTTCTCTGAATCTAAAGAGATGATCATGTGCTTTTTATTTTGAGTTCGTTTATATGGTGGATTACATTGATGGATTTCCATATATTAAACCATCCCTGCATTCCTGGAATTGAGCCTACTTGGTCATGATGAATGATATCTTTGATGTGTTCCTGTATTCATTTTGCAAGTATTTTATTTAGTATTTTTGCATCGATGTTCATAAGAGAAATGGGTCTGAACTTCTCTTTGTTGAGTCTTTGTGAGGTTTAGGTATCAATGTGACTATGACCTCATAGAATGAATTTGGTAATGTTCCATCCATTTCTATCTTTTGGAGTAGCTTGAAGAGTATCAGTATTAGCTCGCCCTTGAAGGTCTGGTAGAATTCTGCACTGAAACCATCTGGCCCTGGGCTTTTTTTGGTTGGGAGACTGATAATGATTGCTTCTAATTCTGTAGGGGAAATGGGACTATTTAGCTTGTTTATCTGTTCTTCACTCAACTTTGGCAAGTGAACTTGATCAAGAAAATTGTCTATTTCCCTTAGATTTTCAAATTTTGTGGCATATATGCCTTCAAAGTAGGATCTTATGATTCTTTGTATTTCTTCAGTGTCTGTTGTTATGTCTCCCTTTTCATTTCTGATTTTGTTGATTTCAATACTGTCTCTCTGCCTTTTAGTTAGTTTGGCTAATGGTCTGTCTATCTTGTTGACTTTCTCAAAGAATCAGCTCTTGGTTTTGTTGATTCTTTGGACTGTTTTCTTAGTTTCTAATTTGTTAATTTCGCCCCTGAGTTTGATTATTTCCAGACGTCTACTCCTTTTGGGTGTTTCTGCTTCTTTTTTTTCTAGGGCTTCCAGTTGTGTCGTTAAGGTGCTTATGTGCGATGCTTCTAATTTCTTTTTAAAGGCACTTAGTGCTATGAGTTTTCCTCTTAGTACTGCTTTCAATGTATCCCACAAATTTGGGTATGTTGTTCCTTCATTTTCATTGAATTTCAGAAACTCCTTGATTTCTTTCTTTATTTCTTCCCTGACCCAGGTGTCATTTAGCAGAGATTTATTTAGTTTCCACATACGTGTAGGCTTTTTGTTATTTCTGTTGTTGAATTGCAGCCTAAGCCCATGATGATCTGATAGGATACAAGGTATTATTTCAATCCTCTTGTATCTGTTGAGGTTTTCTTTGTGAACTACAATGTGATCAATTTTGGAGAAGGTTCCATGGGGTGCAGAGAAGAAGGTATATTCTTTCTTGTTTGGGTGAAAGGTTCTATAGATATCTGTTAGATCCATTTGATCCATGGCATTGGTTAATGATGTTATTTCTTGGCTTAGTTTATGTTTCAGTGACTTATCCTTCAGTGAGAGTGGGGTGTTGAAGTCTCCCACTATTATTGTGTAAGGATCGATGTGTGGTTTAAGCTTTTTTCGCAGACATTTTACAAATGTGGGTGCCCTTGTATTGGGAGCATAGATGTTCAGAATTGTGATGTCATCTTGGTTGACTTTACCTATGATGAGTATGAAGTATCCTTCCGCATCCCTTTTGATTAATTTTGTTTGAAAGTCTATTTTGTTCTATATTAAAATGGGTACGCCTGCTTGCTTATTGTGACCATTTGCTTGGAATATTTTTTCCAACCTTTTACCCTGAGGAAATGTCTATCACTATGGGTGACATGTGTTTCTTGTATGCAGAAGAATGTTGGATCTTGTTTACGCACCCATTCAGTTAGTCTGTGTCTTTTTATTGGAGTATTGAGACCATTGATGTTGAGAGATATTAATGACCAGTGACTGTTAAGAGTCTTAATTTTGATGTTGGTTCCAGTCGAGCGTTTGTGTAGTTGTGTTTTTGCCATGGTACAATTGTCTATTTCCTGAGTAGTTTTGGTTGTAGCTTGACCCTTTGGGATGGAGTTTTCCTCCTAGTACCTTCTGTAAAGCTGGGTTTGTGGATAGGTCCTGTTTGAATTTGTTTTTGTCAAGGCTATTTTGTTTTCTCCATCAATGGTTATTGATAGTTTTGCTGGGTAAAGTAGTCTGGCCTGGCATCTGTGGTCTCTTAGGGTTTGCAGGATCTCTATCCACGCCCTTCTGGCTTTGATGGTCTCTGCTGAGAAGTCGGGTGTAATTCTGATAGGTTTACCATTAAATGTTATTTGGCCCTTTTCCCTTGCAGCCTTTAATATTTTTTCTTTGTTCTGTATGTTTTGTATTTTGATTATTATGTGACGGGCAGTTTTTCTTTTCTGGTCAATTCTATTTGGTGCTCTGTAGGCCTCTTGTATGTTTATAGGCATCTCTTTCTTTAGAATGGGGAAATTTTCTTCTAAGATTTTGTTGAGAATAGTTTCTGGGCCTTGGAGTCTGATATCTTCTCTTTCTTCAATGCCTATTATCCTCAGATTTCTTCTTTTCATGGTGTCCTTAATTTCTTGGATGTTTTGTGTCAGGAGTTTTCCAGATTTGGCATTTTCTTTAATGGTTGCTTCAAGATCTGTGATTGTATCTTCTAGACCTGAGATTCGTTCTTCCAGTTCCTGAATTCTGTTAGAAAAGCTCACCTCTGTGTTGCTCGCCTTCTTCTCTAAGGTCTCACATTCTCGTTTTTCTTCTGTCTGTGTGTTTATCATTGAACCCATTTTCATCTTCAGATCTTGAACTGATTTTTTGATTTCTTTCATCTGATTGTTTGTATATTCCTGAGTTTCTTCCATTGCCTCTTTTTTTAAAAAAATATTTATTTATTATGTATACAGTATTATGCCTGCATGTACTACATGCCGGAAAAGGGTACCAGATGTCATTGTGGATGGGTGTGAGCCACTATGTGGTTGCTGGGAATTGAACTCATGACCTCTGGAAGAGCAATCAGTGCTCTTAACTGCTAAGCCATTCCTCCAGCCCTCCATTGCCTTTTTATAGGTCTTCAGAACTTGAACCGTTTTATTTATTTCTTTCATCTGTTTTTTTGCATTTTCCCGAAAATTTTCCAGTTCCACTCTTTGTGCTCCTTTTATGTCTCTCACCTGTTTGACTGCATCTTGCTGCATTTGATTACGAATTTTATTTGTTTCCTCCATTATCATCTTCATTACTAAGGATTTAAAGTCATATTCTTGTATTTCCATTGTATTTGAGTTCTCTGGGTTGTCTTCTTTGGGATAGCTGGAAACTGGAGACGCCATATTGTTTTGGAGTTTTTTGCGTATGGTTTCACGCTGTCCTTTAGATATCTTGCTGTCTATTTTTTTGTTGGATGGAGGGAGTCTGATGATAGATTCACTTGTTTTCTCACGATTTCCCTAGGCTAGAAGCTCTGATGCTTCACTAGTGTGGATAGCAGGAGACTAGCCCTGTTGTTTTGGACTCTCACAGCCAGTGATCCTCAGCTCCCCTGTACTGTGAGTCCTGCAATCGTTTTGGGTCTTTGAATGAGCGTTGTGTCAGGCCAAGGTATCCATAGCCTTCTGGGTCCCCTGCCAAGTATAGCCAGGGACACTGGGCCCGAACCATGTGCCGAGCTCAGCTAGATTCTTAGGGCCCGAACCGTGTGCCGAGCTCAGCTATGAACTCTGGGCACAATCTGCGCACTGAGCTCCCCTAGGGACTCTGGCCCCAAAATGCACCCAGAGTCCAGCCAGAATATTTGGGCTGGGACTGTGCACCAAGCTCAGCTAGGGGCTTTTGGCCCAAAGTGCGTGCTGTGGTCAGTTATAGACTCAGGGCCCGGACCGTCCGCCAAGCTCAGCCAGGAATTCTGGATTCAAACTGCGCACTGTGTCCAACCAGAATCTTGGAGCCGGGACTGTGCCAAAAGCTCAGCTAGAGTCTCTGGTCCCAATCTGTCTGCCAAGCACAGTTAGGGACTGTGGCCCCAAACTGCACGCCGAGCTCCACTGAGTCTCCAGGGCAGAATTGTGCACCGAGCTCAGCCAGGGACTCTGGACCCACACTGCGCGCTGAATTCAGCCTGGGACTCCAGGCACAAACTGCGTGGAGAGTCCAGCCATAGTCTTAGGGCCGCTGAGCCTGTGCGCAAAGCTAAGCTAGAGTCTCTGGGCCCAAACCCCCGGCATGTCCAGCTAGGGACTCTGGGCCAAATCTGTGTGCTGATCTCAGCATGCGTCTGTGCCCCAGAACTGCTCGCTGAGCTAGCTAGCACCTCGGGTGGAACTGCTTACTGAGCTGAGCTAATGTTTCCACGGCACTGCGCACTGAGCTGAACTTGGGACTCTGGAGATGAACTGTCTGCCAAGTCCAGTTTAGTTCTCAAGGCACAGTGTGACCCAAATCCTTCCCAGAGTCCCCTCTCCCACAGCAACTCCCACTGGCCACACACCAATTGCCTCCACCAGAAAGCTCTGAGCTACAAACTTCAGCCACCGCCACTGCTGCCGCTGCTGCTGCCTCTGCCGCTGCTGCTTCAATCCCAGAAAATCCATGCTCCTCCCGTGTGCAGGGGCACGCAGGTCCTGTGCACCGCACCCTGGTCCTTCCGAACTGTGGAGCACTACTCCTGCCGTGGTGTGGAGACCTCGGTGTCCCTGGCTCAGAAATCTGTGCAATTCCCTGAATTGTTCACTGGAGCTTCCAAACACAGTCCACACTGCTCGCTGCCATCTTGGATCTAGAAGTCAACTTCTTTTACTTCTTGAATATGTCTTTTCTTGCTGACTGCCCACTACTTTTCAATGTGGTGTGGTGCATATCACTCAAATTTAAAATACCCTTTAAGTATTTTGTCAGTATCTACAATAAAATTATGTACAAAGAAAGAGGTATAGCCTGTCCAGAGCTTAATAAAATATTTTGTTTTTCAAGAAAAAAAATCACAGGAGAACAGCTTTAGGTGAAAAGATTTCTGAGCATCCTTCCATGTATGGATAAAATGTCCCATCTCTGAACCTCAGGTTCTTATTTTAATTAAATGTTATTAAAAACTTATAGCTAATTGATAACACATTGACTTAATTAATGAGATTCTCTAGGCAGACATTTTGCTCCCTTGACACCACAAAGTTAATAATCATGTAATTTTCATGGGCTAGGTTACATATTAGATGATACCTTTTATTGAAAGCTATAAAATATTTTAAATTCCTTTATTATCTCTAATAATGAAAGAATTCTGCAATTATCTTATAAGCTGCACAAACAAACCCACACCATGGCACTAAGAGAAAAATTATTGATAGGTCAATAATTCTTTGACATATCTTTCTCATCTTTTTAATTTCACTTCCAATTCTACCTATTTATTATTTTAATGTATATTTTTGTTATATATATCCAAATTTTAACAAATTTGATCATGAAGAATTTGCTGTGTGATATAAGTTGGCAATAGTTTCATTTGTGAAGGAAAATGAGTCAGAACTTCAGGGACGTTGCAGAATATTAACCTCTTCAAGTCTTAAAGAACCCTGGAGCATACCTAGTGGAAAGAGGGCAGACAGGCAACCCTGCCACAGAGGATGTCCTGTGGACTTGTCATGACTTCTTAACTTAGGAACTCACCACATCTGCAGTTAGCTTAGCAAGAAGAGTATAAAATTGGGCCACGGAATTTCATCATGGATGGGGGAAGGGGCTTCAGAAATGACCTTGATTTGAGAAACTATTAGCAATTAATGATGACATAAGGAATTTCGTAAATGTGTGTGTGTGTGTGTGTGTGTGTGTGTGTGTGTGTGTGTGTGTAGAATTATCAAAGATAAATGAAAAATAATGAACAAAAATCATGAAGTCAATAGTCACTTTTTGAGTGAAATGAATATTTAGGCAATAAATTTAGAAGAAATTTTAGAAGGAAAAGTGACTTATGAAGTGATTTGTTTTTATTACTCTTCATGCTAAATCATTGTTTTATGAGTCACTTCATATTTATGATAGAGTCAATGAAACACCAGTGTAAATTCAGAATCTGCCAGAAAGAGTCTGTGACCAAGAGCATCAATGCAACAGACATTCATCCTGAGTATTGTGTTCTGTTCCTAATCACCAGCTCTAAAGTCAGATCACTTGCTATAAATAATCCAATTTCTAGGAATGTTTGTACAAAGAGAAGTCAATGAAGATTTGCCTCTAATGTCGCTATTTGAAGGACAACAGCCAATGGACCATGCAAATTCAGATTTCTAGATCAGGACTCCCTAGTTAGGAGTCAGTCTTTCATTTGTGTGAATTTTTTATTAACTTATTCATTCGCTTTACTTCCCCATTACAGTACCCTATCTGCCAGTCCTTGGTTCTTCCTTCCCCATACTGCTTTCCTTTTACCTCTCAGAAAACTGGAGCGCCCCTCCCCCAATGTGAATTCCTACTAAGGAAACGTGCAAAGAAATTCAGGGATCTGATACTTCTTCATGCAATTATCTCACATTTTCATCACCTATATGAAAACTCATAAATACAACCAAGTACTTAATGGCTAAAATTGATATAAAAAATAATCAGACCATGAAAAAGGCAAACAAAATTTAAATTAAGAGGAAGAAAACAGAGGAAGAAAGATTAGAAAAAGGAGAAGAAGAGCAGGGGAAAGAAGAGTAACAGAAAGAGTGAAGAAAGGAACAGAAGGCTGAAGGGAGAACTGACAAAGGCAGAGGGAGAAGGAAGTGGTAATTTACAAAAATTTAAAAGAATTAAGGAGACAAAACCAAATTTCAAACATGGACAGTTTCTTTACATGCATAATAGAGGGTGTTAACTCTCTTAAGAAGAAAGCAAATACAATGAAATACTAAATAGCAATAGTGTGACTTAATAAAAATTAATTGAAAGAAAGATACTGATGTATACGTTGTGACGTATGTATGCTGCAAACAATTTGAAAGACTGGATATTAGTCACTCAAGATAAACTATAGTAGAAAAATTATAACTTAAAGCATCTGAGTGACTAAATAAGCAATGTCAATATTGCTTATTGTCAATAACTACAGAGAAGATAGCTAGATGACCTCAGAGATCTTAGACATGTAACGTACTTGTATATCACAAATACAGTAAATGCTGTGTCATTAAATTGTTTATAAAAAGATGTTTATCTCATCAGATAATTCAGTATACTCTTTGTTTCCCAATCAACTTTGCTTCATCTGAAAGATCTTGGGTGAATGTGTAAACAAAGATTAATTCTACATATAGGGCTTTGCTCATCACCAGCAAGGGGATTTCAAAAAGATTGTGCTCAGAAATGAATCAACTACGGAATTCTATGTGTAATTTCCTTATTCTGAGAAGATGTGCTCATTAGAAGTTCTGTAGTAAAGTGTTTTCTAAAAAAAAAATGTGCAGGAAGAAGGAAGCAAAGCACTGTGATCCTGAAAATCATGAGACAAAGAGGTTATATATCAGCTCAATTATGGAAGAGGCACAGAAGATAAAGGCCGGAAGAGAATTGGACATGAAAATGGAGTCCATTTGAGCTGGTCTTTAGTTTCTAAATCCTTTGGGAAACATTGCATTCAGGATGAATATGATACTTGCCTTAGATATTTTTTTACAGTCCCATTTCTAGATGACATTAACAATGTGATTTCAATATATATGGCTTTGTGAATGGACTTATTGAAAGGGTGGTGCTTTCTTTTGTCATTCTATTCAATACTAATGCTCATATTTTAGAATAATAACAGAATGTATGTGTGTTTGTGTCTCTGTGTGTGTATTCCTGTACATATTTCTACAGAAAATTATTTGTATTTATTTTTATTATTATTATAGAATTGCTTTCCTATGGACATTTAAATATATGGACTTATAATTAAATATGACATAAATAAAATATAACGTTCTTAGATATTCTGATTCCAAATCTGGTGCTTCATTCAGTGAGATGCTCAGTGGCAGAGCAGAGGAAGACTGTTACCCTGGATCAAAGCACCATGCTCAGGTCACTCTTTTCTGTCATTTTCAAGGTGGTAGTACACTAACCATAAAACAGGTAAATTTACCTTCCCTGGGTTATGGGAGGAGCCATCTGATATATCCAATTTACAGGCAGCACTCCTTCCTCTGGACTTTAGCACTTTGTCTATCTACTACTCTGTATTTAGTACTTTGTCTATATTTCATCTTTCTCACACCAAATGTATAAATATGAGTTTGTGAAAGCTTTATAAACAGCTTAAGTTCTCCTTTTTGGTGTTCGCCTCCTTCCTCAAGTATCATTCCATAAAGTTAAAAAGCTTAATTATTGTGCCTCAAATAAACCATTTTATATAAGAATTTGTTTTTAATACAGTTGTATTTTCAATAAGGTGACTATAAAAACATACATAGATAAATATCGGCCTTACCTAGACCATGCCTATGTGTTGACATCGGTGGTAAAACAGTCCATGTCTTGGTTTTGGGATTGTAACATTCAACGGTGTTCAATGTCTTCAAGCCATCTCGACCTCCAATTACAAAGAGCTTGTCATCAATAACAGCTACACCAAATTGAAGCCGCCTGCCGTTCATCATTCCTGCCTGGATCCACAGATTGGTTCTGAGGTCATACTTCTCTATGGTTGTGGCTCCTGACAGAATGTAACATCAAATAGTCATCAATTCAAATGATTCAACATACAGCTTTCACAATGCAGTGTAAATAAGAATGTGAAAACACACTAGCCACATATATTTTTTCTTAATGAAAAGCACAGAATAAAAACAAATGGAATCATAAATTATTGACTTTATTTTCTCTTCTTTGTGGATACAAATGATCAAAATAAACACACGTATCTAGTGCTAAACTATTTGTTAATGATAACTATGTTAGTAATGAAACAGTTTTGTCAAATTTTAAAACATCTCTGTCTTACTGTTTGTTTCTTAAAGGATGTTTTGTTATCTCAACTTGAAAGTAACAACAATGAGAATCTTTTCTTTTCTTTTTCTTTTTCTTTCTTTTTAAAAAAGTTTTATTGTATTTATTTTTTGTAAGACAGGGTTTCTCTTGTATATCTTTAGCTGTCCTAAACTCTTTGTAGATCACCCTGGCCTCAAATACAGAGATCTTCCTGCTTCTGCCTCCTGAGTGCTGAGATTAAAGGTACATGCCACCATGCCTGGTTGAATAAGAGTCACTTTAAATGACAAAAATATGTGTCCTACAACTCCTGAAAGTAAAAATATCTTAATTAAGTCAAACATTACTGGGCTGGGAATATTTCTTCATTTCCTTTGACATTTATGGTATAGCATAAACAAAAACAAACAAACAAACTCCTAACAAACAAAACAAAAACTTTTATTGCTCTGACTGTAAAGCTGTTTGCTATATAGTTTGATGACTTGTTTTTACTATTTAGAGACATAAAGTAGAAGTAAATAATTTAATCCCATAAGTTGTCCTTTAACCTTTATATAGGCATCATGAAACACATGGGGCCAAACACATACACTGTACAAACAAAATAAATAAATGTACTTTAATTGTCATATAAATGTAAGATATTTAATAAGTATTTACCATATTTAAACTTGATTAAAATTATCTGAGAAATAAAATAATAATAATAATATTTAGAGATACAGAAAGTTTTCTATCCTTAATAGTTATTATATATGCATACATGTTTATGTGTATATATTTATGTATATTTAAATTTGAGAAATAAGATAATGCTAATAACAGAAAAAACGAAAAGGTCAAAGCCAAAATGGTTCCTAAAAGTGCCAGCTGTGCATTTTGCTACTTGATTTATATAAAACATGATTGCTGAGAGCAACAATAAACAATAAACAAATGTTCATGTGATAGACACTGCTAAGAGCTTATAATGTTGCTTCAGTGTATAGTCTCATCGTTTAGTCTCTCATTCACCAATATTACATTTTCATAGGTTAACTATTAATTTGTCTACTTTCATTCAAACACCAATGCCCTATTTTATTTGCAAGGTAAGAAAGTGTTTTTTCTTAGGGTACAGATATCTCTGGTGGACACAGTAACTTCTTAGACTAAACCCAGCAAAAACCAAATACATATGAACACCCAAATACAGCAGTTGTAATTTGCCAATTATGGTAATATAATATAATTTATTTTCAATTTTTCATCAAAAGTACTATAATGATAGTGTGGAATCTTAACTGTTGATTTATCTGATATAAGTAAAAGTACAACTATTATAAAACAATTACTTTTAGAAAAACATTAATGTTCATGAAATGATTTGATAGTTTTTCTAGTACATTATATATTTTCATATGTGTGTGTGCTTTCAAAAACATGTGTTTAATTTTCACATGTTCAAAAGCAGTTCAAGAGCATTTGCTGTATTTCATTCCATTATATATAAGCACATTTTCTGAGGTGAACTCCATTTTTAAATAAATTCACGATTACAAACCCTATACCTTTTGCTCTCTACAAACTGACTATACAGTTCTTTTGCTAAAGACAGAATCTATAAAACTCATTGAACATGATGAACTCAGTCTGGTATCTACCTAGGACCTGAAGTCTACTGACTAGTGTTCACTTTACTGGAAAGTTCCTTTTCTCAGGCGGTCAAAGAAAATGAGCCTTGTTAGCTTATGGACCTAGGGGAAGACCAAATACTCCAGTTCTGCTAACAGAACATAAAATGTCTTCTAATGGCATTTATACCAATAGATACCTGCCTTACTCAGCTGTCACTAGAAAGGTTGCCTCCTACTGTAGATGGAGTACACACAGCATCCACAACTGAATAGTGTGCAGAGAATGAGAGACCTTGGGATAACTCAGCTCTAAACTGCACATTTTTATGAATCCTTTCCTTCAGAGTTCAGAAAACTATGCAGAACAGGAAACAGATGAATGTAACACCCAGTAGTAATGAAAAACACACACAAACCCTCAACATCTTCTAGACATAACAGCTCTGGTATCCATATGTACTCAGAGACCAAGAGCATCCACATGGTCCAAACAGATACTTAAACAGATGGCCAATACCAGATGTGGTACCAACAGTGGAAGGGAACTGGACAACAACTCCCATCCTTAATCTAGATGTTTTCTCCAGCAGATAAATGCTAACAAAGAAAAAAGTAATAGTTTACTATTACTGGGACAGAAGTCCAGGACCCTTTGTGGCAACAGTAAGCTGGCTCAGAGTCAAGTACACAGACTCCCAGAGTCAGGGGATCCCCTGAAGCAAACTCATTCATTACAGAAATAGGGCTTGCCTTTATACACCCTCCCCTCACCCCGCCCCCCCCCCCCCCCCCCCGCACCCAGTGGCTCACAAACTGAAAGTTGCTGCTATGGCTCCTCCTCCTTGGTTCCCTGGTGAGGTCACCAGACTCTGGGCAGTAGTAAGTCTATGAGTCTGCACAGGCATGTCCAGGCAGGTCTGGGGCCTAACTCTACATAAAGGCCTCAATCTGCGCATGCGTGTTGCTGGGTTCGCCGTATTCCTGCTCAAAACCGTCTTATTCCTTCTACAGTTTATTATAAAGAGTCTTACTGGATATAAAAACCATACTTAAAGGCATGCCCCATTGTCAGCAATAAATGGCCAACACAAAACAAATATAACAGCACTTTAAGGATATTTCTGGTCTCATAATTCTTTGTCTGAATATTTTCAGCTTTATGTATCTTTTGCTCATATATTACAATTTTTGAGTTTTTGTCTTTAGTGGTTTTCTTTGTGTATGAATGTGTGTGTTTCTCTATGTGTACTTCTCTCTCTCTCTCTCTCTCTCTCTCTCTCTCTCTCTCTCTCTCTCTCTCTCTCTCTCTCTTCCTATCTCTCTTTCTCTCTCTCTCATTTACTAGTTTTGCCCTATTCAGTTTGTTTATTTTTTATTTTATTATATTTTTCTTTTTTAGTTGTCTGTTTGTTTTCTAATGAGGGAAAGAAAGGGCGAGTTTTTGTTGGGTGTGGAGGTAGGAAGGATCTGGGAGGACTTGTGGGGAACAGAAAATAAACTATATTATATGAAATATCTATTTTTAATTAAAAATATTGCCTAAATTCTCAAACTTGGTAGGATTGATGTTAAATAATGCCTTATTATAAAATTAAAACTATACTCAAGCATATGTCTTTTGTAATTAACTACTGACAGAGAATAGCAAAGGAGCAGAACTTACTTTTGATCAACCCAATCCCACTAGACTCACATCGCAGAAGAAGGTAGACATGAAAGCATTATACAGAATGTGCTGCCTTTATACACAAAACCTTGCTGAAAAGCATTGCAGAAAACATGAAACGTTGTTATGCTCAACAGGGGAATTAGCTGGGTATAGATGAAGTTAATCTGATCTGAGCAACCACATGCATTGACATTCATAAGGGAACACGCGGAGTTGATGTGTCAAGCATTATCCTTACACGTTTGACAAGTCTTTCATCTCAACACATCATTTTGTGTTATCACAATTTTTTCTATTTTCCGTATTAAAAGGGATCTATTTGCTTATCTTATGTTGTTACAATAGAAACAGCAGCTGATCTCTGTTTTCATTATTCAAATTCTATATTGCAGCTGTATTTTATGACTTATATAAAAAGAACTATCCCAAACCTAATAGCTTAATAACACAAATATATTTTCTTACTACTGATAGTAAAAAATGTGTCACAAACTAAAATCATATGTTGACAGGGTTGCATTCTTTTCAGGGATCAAGGAACTAAAAAATCATTTTCTTGCCTTTTGTATACACTACAGGATACTCATGTTCTTTATAGAGACTTCTACGAACATGAATCCAACAGCATTACCTATCTTTGACATTGTCCATTGTGATTACATTGGGCTTACCTTTAGTATTCTGTCTTCCTCATATGAATATATATATTTATAGTGTGTTTGTTACTACAACAGATAAGTAACTCCAATTCTTAATTTAATATATGTTTCATTTTTATTGCATATGTATGTATGTGTGTGTGTGGCAACAAGAACAGTAGGGATTATATTTGATTGTTGTAAAAGAAAACATTTGACTGGGGGGAAGGTTTGCTTACAGTTTTAGAGGTTTACTCCAATAGTATTAAGGCAAGAAGCACATAGGCATGTTCCTGGAGCAGTAATGGAGAGTTTTACATCCTGATCTGTAGGGAGCAGACAGACACAGAAATGGACCTGCAATAGGATTTTTAAGCCTCAATACCTAACCCAGTGACATCTCCCAACAATACCACATATATTTTAATAAAGCCACATATCCTAATCTGTCTCAACCAGTTATACCAATAGGCAGAAAAAAAGAATTGCAAATCATAGCAACAAGTGCTCACCAGGAGAGGCTCAGAAGGATATCTACAAAATGAACATCCACGTAGAGCCAGGTAAATGTACAGCCTTAGATAATGACCTTAAGGTGTCTCAGCATCACCAGTGGCCATATACTTCAATGTTACAACCTTCATATTGAATTTTCCAGTATACATGCAAAGGTAAAGTACCAGGATGCCTATTTCGTATAGGCCATGGCAAGGCTTCACTGAAGAGGCACAAAGAAAATATTGTAAGGGGGTAGAATATACTCAAACACATTGCAAAAGATGTCCACTTCTCCATCCAACCTCTGCATTTGTGGGAGGCTAGTTAGTATGCATTCTTTTTTTTCCATTTTTTAATTAATTTATTCATATTACATCTCAATTGTTAGTCCTTCCCTTGTATCCTCCTATTCTTCCCTCCTTCCCACTTCCCCCCTTCTCCCCTCCCCTATGTCTGTGATTGAGGGAGACCTCCTCCCCCTATATATGCTCTTAGAGTATCGAGTCTCTTCTTGGTAAATTTCTATCCTTCCTCTGAGTGCTGCCAGGCCTCCCCATCCAGGGGACGTGGTCAGAAAAGGGGCACCAGAGTTCATGTGAGAGTCAGATCTCACTCTCCACTCAGCGGTGGAGAATATTCTGTTCATCAGCTAGGCCTGGGTAGGGGTTCAAAGTTTACTGTCTATATTCTCCTTGGCTGGTGCCTTAGTTTGAGGAGGTCCCCAGGACCCAGATCTGCCTGGCATAAAGTTCTTCTTGTAGGTCCAGGACTCTGTGGATCCTTCTATTTCCCCATTCTTCTACGCTACTCTCACCTAAAGTCTCAATAGGATGTCCTCTCCTCTGACCCACTTTCCTGGTAAGTAAAGTTTTTCGTGGGACATATCCCTTGGACTAGTGTCTCGATATAAGTCAGTATATACCGTTTGTCTCTTTTTGCTTCTGGGTGAACTCACTCATTATGATAATTTCTAGTTCAGTCCATTTGTCCACAAATTTTGGGAATTCCTTGTTTTTAACAGCTGGGTAGTATTCCATAGTGTAAATGTACCACAGTTTCTTAGTCCATTCTTCTACTGTGGGACACCTAGGCTGTTTCCATGTTCTGGCTATTATGAGTAAGGCTGCTATGAACATGGTTGTGTATATGTCCCTGTTGTGTGGTAGGGCATTTAAAAATTGTGAGATAATACATGGCAGTGAATTAAATTGTCATATTGATAGTTTCTTAGAGTAGCAAGCACTGTTTATTTGATTTGTATTTTATGATATACAATGCATTCACACTCCAACATTAATAGAATATAGAAGATACAATAGAAACAAAATCATTTCCCTTATGAAAGAGGAAGCAGCCTCTTTCATCAGAATATTAAAGTAAAAAAAAAATGGTCACAGTGTTAATGAAGCACAATACTTAGTGTCTGTAGATGTATTCATTGACACAAGAAAATGTGATGACAGCAATTAGTGCTTATAGATTCTGCCTTGGCTCTACAGAAGGCAAGATTTGTTCCAATATGCATAATTCAAATATTTAGTAACCTCATTTATCTTCAACACAGAAAGCACAAAATTAAGTGATATGTTTTTTTGAACTGACAAAATACATGTCAAAAAGACAACAGTGCTGGCAATAAATCTTCTCTTTTCACCTTACTAGAAAAGCCCTGAGATTTTTCACAAAGCCTTTGACTATTATTTTAATGGAAAATTAATGAACACAGTTACCTGACTTCTAAGACTTTTTTACCAACCTATAAATTAGAAAGAACTGGGGAAGCTGAGAGCTGCAATTGCTAACACTGGGAGAGTAACCAGTGAAAACATGCATTGATTTACCACCAAGCAATCATTTATTGTATTAAGTGGGGAAAAAAATCAATTTCTAAAATACTTAAGAAGATTCTTATTCCAATACTGTTGATTATCCTGATGCTAGCAAATCATTATGAAATGATTACAATATAAAATATATTCTCTTTGAGAAATCAGCTAATACTAAAAGGCATTTCAGAAAAATATTAAAAACAACTTGTTTTTCATGATAAACATGATAGCAGAGAGCCAGAATTGAAGTGAGCATAGTAATAATCATCATTTACCTATTTCTTGAAGTTTTCATGGAATAAATATTTTCATCAACTGCCATTCATCCACATATTTATTTTTAAAAAGGGTGGTAGGACACATATTTTGTATGAATGCACAGGAAATCAAGGCTGGTAAAATATTGTTTAAACACAGAGGTAAAATATTATTTTCTTGATATTATCTCATATATGGAAGATTCTATAAACATTATAACTATCAAAATAATTTTGTATGTGACAGGTAACCAAGCAGAAATTTCATAACACTGGTAGATGCCGTGGCGTAGTGGATATAAACACATTTTTGTTTTGATCCCAAGTGTGGGATGTGAAACAGACTTGTGTTAAGTGTGTCTGATGTTTTTCTGCTGATAACAAACTTGTGAGAGAAAACATAATGTTTGTCCACTGGAAGAGGAACTGCCTCTTGCAGGGGCATGGTCTTTGCCAACTGATAAACATCTTTTTTTTTTTTTTTTTAATTTTATTGGTGTCTAAATGAGCTAGTTTTCTCAATGTGCACTACATGAGAAACCTCCCAAGGTAACAAGGCAGTTTTTATTCCTTCTAAGCCTTTGCTGTGAAGGGCACAGGGTCAAAGAACAACTTAGACATCTTAATGCTTTCTTTTCCTTTGTCATTAAGGACTAAGGTAGGGTTTTGTTTGCTTGGCTTTGTGTAGGGCCTTATGGCACTATGAAAGCTAGTTTTGGGAGGCTGGACTTTCAGTTCAGTTTCTCCTCAGTTCCCCTTGGCCTGTGCAGGATATTCTTCTTCTTCTTCTTCTTCTTCTTCTTCTTCTTCTTCTTCTTCTTCTTCTTCTTCTTCTTCTTCTTCTTCTTTTTTAACCATTTTTTTAATTTATTCATATTACATCTTGATTGTTAGCCTTTCTCCTGTTTCCTCCCATTTTTTCCTCCCTTCTACTTCCCCCCTTCTCCCCTCTCCTATGTCTGTGATTGAGGGAGACTTCCACCCCCTATATATGCTCTAAGATTATCAAGTCTCTTCTTAGTAACTTGCTATCCTTCCTCTGAGTGCCACCAGGCCTCCCCATCCAGGGGACGTGGTCAGAAAATGGGCACCAGAGTTCATGTGAGAGTCAGATCTCACTCTCCACTCAACGGTGGAGAATATCCTGTTCATCAGCTAGGTCTTGGTAGGGGTTCGAAGTTTACTGCCTATTTCTCCTGGGCTGGTGCCTTAGTTTGAGGAGGACCCCAGGACCCAGATCTGCCTGTCATAAAGTTCTTCTTGTAGGTTTCCAGGACCCTGTGGGTCCTACTATTTCCCCATTCTTCCATGCTACTCTCGCCTAAAGTCTCAATAGGATGTCCTCTCCTCTGACCCACTTTCTTGGTAAGTAAAGAACTCAAGAAATTAAACACCACAAAACCAAACAACCCAATTGCGAAATGGGGCTTGGAACTAAACAGAGAATTCTCAACAGAGGAATATCAAATGGCCGAGAAACACTTAAAGAAATGCTCATCCTCGTTAGGCATCAGAGAAATGCAAATCAAAACGACACTGAGATTCCACCTTACGCCCATCAGAATGGCTAAGATCAAAGACTCAAATGACACCACATGTTGGTGAGGATGTGGAGAGAGAGGAACACTCCTTCACTGCTGGTGGGAATGCAAACTAGTACAACCACTTTGGAAAGCTATCTGGCGTTTTCTCATAAAAATGGGAATAGGACTTCCTCAAGACCCAGCTATCCCTCTCCTTGGAATATACCCAGAAAATGCCCTAACACACAACAGGAACATATGCTCAACCATGTTCATAGCTGCTTTATACATAATAGCCAGAACATGGAAACAGCCTAAGTGTCCCTCAGTAGAAGAATGGACTAAGAAACTGTGGTACATTTACATTATGGAGTACAACTCAGCTATTAAAAACAAGGAATTCCTGAAATTTGTGGACAAATGGACTGAACTAGAAATTATCACAATGAGTGAGTTCACCCAGAAGCAAAAAGAGACAAACGGTATATACTCACTCATATCAAAACACTAGTCCAAGGGATACGTCCCATAAACATCTTAATATAGTCTCTGAGAATATATACATGCAAGAGCCTTGGTCTTTTGGTCTTTGCTGTTTACGACTCGACTTTAAGAAGCTCCTATAGAGAACCCTCCAGTGAATGCTTTGAGGTTTCAGCTGCAGCTCCTAGCTCCTGCTGCTGCTCAAGGTTCCAGAGACTGCAGCTGCAGTCACCTTTGCTGAGTTGCTGGTTTGCTGTTTAAGTGGTCTATTGGAATCCTGCTGACTACACTAATGGAATTGCTCCAGAGAACTGAGTATAAAAAAGTTCTATTTCTTTTGATCCTATTAACCTCTTTTCATTCCTACCTAAGGTAGGTGGGTGGCAAAGGAGGTCTAACCATTAAAGAACCCTAAATAATGAAGATTTGAAATAGTTCAAACTCTACAACATGGGTCCTAGGAAACCAAACGAGAAATCTCTGTAAGAGTTGCAAGTTCTCTTAATCGCAAAGCCAACTCTCTAGGACCCAATGCAATTTCTTTATAAAAGTAAAATCCACCAATATTGTGAAAAGAGGCTACTAGCAGTGATTATCTAAAAATAAATTCAGCAAGTAAAGTACAGATGACAGTTGAATGGTTAGAAGTGTAAGAAATTTTGAATGAATTATTTTAGATATTAGTATTAGTATATTACATCACAATAGCATTTTACCATTACTATTTTAAGAGTTCAATTATAGCTTCCCAGAAAATAAATCCTTAAAATAATGGACAGTGTCTAACAGGAAGCAATTATTGATGGAATGTTGTTAATTATTGATTGTTAATAATTATACTAATGATGAAATTCAGTAAAATGGCCCAGATAAGTTGGTAGGGCTAACAACATTTAAAATCTTTCATATTGACACAGAGTAAATCATTCCTCCTCTTAAATTGCTGCCAAGTACTTTGTCACAGTGGGGAACAGTCTGACTATCACTGAAAATTAGCAGCAGAGATTTGAAGTCATTGAGGTGACTAGCCCTGATAATGTGATTCTTAAGACTTAGGAAAATGGTGTTGGGTGGCAGTTTAAATTTTTGGGAGCAAATCAAGCTATATACAAAGCCTAATGTGTCATTATTTGAGTGCTTAGAAGAATAAAGGAATGTAGGTGTAAAGATTGTATTTGTCAAGCTTCAGATGCAAAAAAAAAAAAAAAAAGATTATGTTGCAAAATGAAAAAAATAATGCCACTGTTTTATAGTCTGGCAATGAACTCTGTTTCATTTTCTTAGCTCTCTGAGACCATACAGTAGTCTCATTGCAAAGAGAAGAAACTAATAAAAGTAGAAGAGGGAATTTCAAGGCTGCCAAGCACTTAGGCTTCGTAACACATAGCATTGGTTTTGGTAACTGCTTTTAGCCATAGGTAAAGTGAGAACTATGGACAAAAAATACAAGAATAAAAGGGAAAGGCACAGATTTCCAAGGACAGCATCATGTTTAAGTTGGTGCTTCAGAAAGTGAGACTAATAGCGAGATGTGCACCACTAAAGATGAGCCACAAACATTACATGAGGATGATAGGAAACATGTCTTATGAATACTTAGCAACTAATTTGTTAAGATAGCACTGATCATGGGAACTCACTGAAACGTCTGGGAGTGTGTTCTTGGACATGAAGATACCCTGCTACATCCACGATGCAAGTGGGATAGGAGATGTTTCAGCTCCTGCTGGCAGCCAGCCTTGTCATTATCCATATGGGGTAGATTTTCAAGCATGCAGACTAGGACCATGAAGATGTCTCCTTAGATTTTCAATGGAAGCCTTCGACCCAGACAATGCTTAGGAGGATCAGAGTTCCATAGGTAGCTACTTACAGGTTTATGCATGAAACTAAAAGCATGAAGAACAAGATGCAGTGGAGAAAACAGAAAAGCACAAATAGCAAAATATAAAGTATTCATCAAGAAAATGCAGATGATTAGTGTCTGCACACGAGAGAGGCCACATGGGGTGCAACTGGCAAGGGAATGGAGGGGTCATTGCCTGGGCTTTTATAAATCCAATTGTTTCAGATGTCAGAGGTGGTTCCCCAGAATTTGAAGCTTATATTCTTTAGGAAGGTAAAGCTTTGGCGTATCTCTCCTTTTCATGTATCAATTCTTCACTTATGGAATGAGAATTTGACTTATTTTGTTTTTCAAAAGTTCTTAAGGTTAAAAGTTTGCCTCTAGTCTCACAGGAGATCTGCAGCCTGATTTTTAAAGCAATATTGTACCTAATACATTCATTTGGATTCTTGAAGATGGAGTAAATATATTGCACGTTACTAAGTGGCCATAAGTCTTCAGGGGATGTGGGCAAATTTTATGGCTTTAACGTAGAGTGTCCACTATAGGTCCTATAGGATGAATCTTTGGTTGATATTTGTTTTTCCTTATTTTGAAGATGGTAAAAACTTTAGTAGGATACACATCCTAACTAGAGGATATAGAATAGTAGGGATAAATCTTGTGTCTATTTTCTGTCCTCATCTTTTTTCCCCAGTTGCAGGATATGAAGGGGCTTTCTACTTCACTGCCTCACTCTGCAATATTGCCAGCCAGCCATAGACTGAAAGTAATGAAGCTGGCACTCTGCACTTCTGTGCTGTTCTGTTAGTTTTTTTTTCCCTTAGACAGAAAAATTTTGAATAGAGCACTAGGCAGCTTGATGTTGGGCTCTGGCTCTAAAAGTGTGAAAGCATAAGCAACCCCCTTTTTAAGTACCACTAGCATTAGCAAATAGATATTGTGAAGTCAATGAGAATATACACACATGAAATAATTGAATTAACATTATACATTTGATAACCAAAAGACTTATGCAATATATAATTTTATTATTACTATTTTTTGAGAATTTCATTCATCTATATAGTATATTTTGAACAAGTCAACTACAATTCTCTTCCACTCAACTAAACCCTCACCTCCACCACTTTTCTTTCTCAAATTCATATGACAGCCCTTTAAAAAAACCTACTTAGCTTTGCCTCTAGGAACATGCACTGGAGTATGAGTAGCTTATGAGAGAACACATCCCTGGAGGAAAGTGACTCTTCACTCTCCAGGGTCAGAAAGCACCTCAACAGCTAGAGGTCATTTGTAATGCGTCTTCTAACATCCTAGTTGGGATTTTGGATGACTTGGTAGTAGTTAAAATAAAAACAGGTGATAGACTTTAAATCATCACATAGCATTTCTCTTTGTGTACATGGTGTGTGTATTTTAAACTATGCTATATAGAGGGGAAATATGGTATGTCACTTTTTATATAAAACTGTGTCTAATGTTTTAATATGAATGAGAGATCGTATAGTCAAAATATAGCCTGATATTTTATACTTCTTGTAGTGCTATCAAAGGAAAGATAGATATTTGAAGATCAGCCAAATTTAGAATTACTGCATCTATGTTTGTCACATATCTCCTTTTTTTCTCCTTTATTAATTTATTCTTGTTACATCTCAATGGTTATCCAATCCCTTGTATCCTCCCATTCTTCCCTCCCTCCCATTTTCCCCTTATTCCCCTCCCCTATGACTGTTCCTGAGGGGGATTACCTCCCCCTCTATATGATCATAGGGTATCAAGTCTCTTCTTGGTAACTTGCTGTCCTTCCTCTGATTGCCACCAGCTCTCTCCGTCCAGGGGACATGGTCAAAAGTGAGGCACCAGAGTATGTGAGAAAGTAATATCCCACTCTCCACTCTACTGTGGAGAGTGTTCTGTCCATTGTCTAGATCTGGGTAGGGGCTTAAGGTTTACCGCCTGTATTGTCCTTGGCTGGTGCCTTAGTTTGAGCAGGACCCCTAGGCCCAAATCTTCCTATCATAATGTTCTACTTGTAGGCTTCTAGGACCCTCTGGGTCCTTCTACTTTGCCTTTCTCCCATGATTCTCTCATCTAGAGTCCCACTAGAATGTCCTCTCCTCTGTCGCAGTTTCCTGGTAAGTGAAGGCTTTCATGTGACAGAGGAATATCAAATGGCTGAGAAACACTTAAAGAAATGCTCAATCTCCTTAATCATCAGGGAAATGCAAATCAAAACAACGCTGAGATTCCATCTTACACCCATCAGGATGGCTAAGATCAAAAATTCAAGTGACACTACATGCTGGCGAGGATGTGGGGTGAGAGGAACACTCCTTCATTGCTGGTGGGAATGCAAACTAGTACAACCACTTTGGAAATTTATCTGGTGCTATCTCAGAAAACTGGGAATAGGGCTTCCTCAAGACCCAGCTATTCCACTGCTTGGAATATACCCAGAAGATGCTCCAGCACACAGCAAGAAAATTTTCTCAACCATGTTCATAGCAGCCTTATTCATAATAGCCAGAACATGGAAACAGCCTAAGTGTCCCTCAATAGAAGAATGGATAAAGAAACTGTGGTACATATACACTATGGAATACCACTCAGCTATTAAAAACAAGGAATTCCCGAAATTTGTGGATAAATGGATTGAGCTAGAAATGATCATAATGAGTGAGTTAACCCAGAAGCAGAAAGACTCAAATGGTATATACTCACTTATATCTACATATCTCCTTTTTATATCAAAGAACTCATGATCAATATATCTTTCCAGTAAATAAGAAGATACATTAAATAATTTTATTCAGAGTTCATTTCCAATTAACAATAAATTCATGTCACTTGACTTCTTAAGTAGCATGATATTTACAAATTAAGTTTTTTAAAACTTTATATACTCAGGTAAGCCCTTCCTCTTTATGGTAGTATTAAGATGCCAACGTCTCAAGGAGCACCATCCATACAATATGATTTCAGTTTTTCAGACTTTGTTGAAAATATAGGAAAAGTAAACGGAAGGAAACTTTGAATGTCATGAAAGTTGGGCACTAGTAAATTTGTGGCAAAAGTATACATTGTATCAGAAATTCTGTGAAGAACATGAAGTCACATTAATCTCCACATACAGGTATTAACGCTTAGAAATACTATTTCCTTATGATTATTTACTCCAATAAAATGAGTCTTTGTGATATATTAAAATTATCTCATTTCACAGTGATTTATATTGTCATATTTGGTGGCAGTTGGTGATTTCTAATCTCTATTTTATTTTTTTCTTTATTTTGCTCGTGGCAATTGAGTCTTGACGATTCTCTTTCTTTACCAGAGAATAACCACATAGTAGAACACTAAGGTCTAATTATTTGTGAAACATAAACAAAACACATACTTAGAGGTGTGAGTCAAAGTAGGTCTGTAAAAGAGTATGTTAGCATAGAGAAAATATTCATTAAGTGTTGCTAGATATTTTAGCGACATTGATAAAAAGGAATATGGAGGACTCAATGATTTATAATTACAGTGGGTATTTTATCACAACAATCACTCATTCTTTATTTCTTAAAAACATAGAGGATTTATAAAAATGTGGTCCAGATCCTCTATCACGACGTAAAATAATGTTGACATTAGATAAAATTCAGATTAGTTTGATGTAGATGTCAACTATCATCAGAAGTAGTAGATTGATTTGTAGTTTCAATAGCCACAAGGAATTGGTCACTTTCTGGAGAAAACAAAGCTAGGAAAAGGATTTGTTTGACACAGACAAATAATTCACTCTTCACCTGACAAAGCCTTCTACTTCTCATCTTTAAAGAGCTTGGCTTGGGGAGCAGCAATCCTTTGTTTTACAGATTCTCTGAGAAGGACATAAACACAAAGTTCCCTCAACTCATGAGCATCTTTCCTAGTTCTAAACATTATTAAGAAGCAGATAGTGTGTTTGAACTCAATCCTTCCCCTGGTGTCCTTGGAGACCGTGACTCTGCCGCAAACGTCTTTTAACAACCTGACTAGTAGACAGCAATTCCAGAAGACAGCTCTTGTGTGAAAAGCAAAGCCGGCTTAGGCTGACAAGCCGTTATTCATGGTTTTGAGTTTTTGCTATAGCTTTCTGAGAACTAGTGACCTTGAACTAGTAATCTCCACAATGTGCTTCAAGTTCAAAGAAAAAGAGCTGAAGTGGAACTGAAGTGACTGATGGGGTGACTGATGGAGCATCCAGTAGGCCAGTACTCTAAGGGCAAAACTGAAAAAAAAAATAGAGTTGCTTTTATATCTTGTTTCTTCAAAAGTAAAAAAATAATCTAGAGAGCATCTTAGAGTTACTGCACCTCCATATTGCAAAGGTTTAGGTTTTTGGGCAGATAATTATAAGTGAATGATTTCCTTAAAGTCAAGGAGTTATGTTGAGTTATATGCTTCCTAATATCCACTTACAGAATTTTGGAATAAGAAATTTTCTTTATAAGTTCCTGATAGTATAACCTGAGTACTTCAAGCCAAGGAAGTAAAATAATCAGATCAAATGGCTAATGTCAGCTGGCACGTCACTCTCAATTTTGTCTATCAGGGGTGCTGGTATTAGTAGATGAAATTGGGATGAAGTTATCTCGTAAAATCCTTTAATTATAAAGTAAAGTTACAGCATTTTGACTCCTAAAGGCAAATTAAATATCTGTGTAAAACTTATACATCTGCAAGGTAGAGACTGAATGTTTATATATCAAATTATTTTTTTTTACTCATTATAAAATGATCCAAGTACAGTAGAAGTTATTTTTAAGTTTTTAGATGATAGTTAAGGTTCTCCATGATCATAAATTTTCAACTTTTTCCTTTCCTTTTTCATACTTGACAATATTAAAAATGTTTGTTTGGTATTCACATGGAATATTTTAGGATAGGCGATTAGACTGTAGTTGTTAATCACATTAATTATATGCCTTTGGCTGCCAGTAGGCCATAAACAAGAAGATAATAAAGCACAAGGAAATGAAAGAGGATTTAATTCTACTTGTCCACTCATAAAATTATGATCTGAGAACAGATTCTGCTCCCACGGGATTGACATAACAGTTACTTGACTGTTATGTTTCACAGACTTTCCTTTAGTATCCACTGCCATCATGAGTAACATGGTAAATAGAAAAATGCAGTAATTCAACTCGGTAACTGTTTCCTGTATTGAATTACTATAGGAATAAACTTTGGAAAGATTCACAGACTTTGAACATAATTTATATGTTTCATGAAACCAAATAGTCTTCTGCAATTTATTTATTCAGAAGTAAAATGTCTTTTTACTAGTCTTCTATTACACTACTGTTAGACAAATACGTGTTGGAACTGTGTCAACAAGAGAAAAGTATCTTACCTGATCTTTTTCTTTTCCTTCTAACAAATAAGGATAATTTTTCAGAACCTTGCAGGTATCTGCAGATCCAACCAAGGTATAGTAGCCATATTTCTTTCTATTAGTTAGCACAATTTAGTCTCATGCCTAACACATACAGGCTTCACATTTATGATTCTGATATGCATTTGATAAATATTACTGTGAGTAATCATATCAAGTATAAACTTTGCTACTTGGTCCCTAGTCTGCAAATCTCTCCTTTATATAGTCTCACCAGAGTTGGCCTAATGGCATTCCTTGCAATGTTTGAAGGTGACTGAGTTTGAGTCTTTGCTTCTTTGTAGTAAAGCTCCTGGGAACACACACACACACACACACACACACACACACACACACACACACACGAAAGAGATAGAGAGAGAAAGCAAAGCTGAGGAACAAAACTAAAACTGGGAATTGCTAACAAACAAGCAACCAGAACGGACTTACATGCTCAGTTCTTTAAAGATTGCATTTAAGCATATAATCTTGTTTAAATTTAACTCTTTTGCTTCCTATTTAAGAAATAATTGCTGAAGGTTACATTTTCTTTCAAAACCCCAAAGAACACTCTTGGACAGCAAAGAAGTTCTTCCAGAGCATGTCTTTGACATGACATTATAAAATTGCTTATTTAGTTGTTGGTATATTAAACTTGGTTCAAATTAATATAACATTATCATCACATATTTCCTAAAACATATAGAAAAGTGATTACTTTATCAAAAATTGTACTTCCGATTTATTTTATATCTCTCTTGTTCATTCTTCCCCTTCCCTTTCTTTCTTTCTCTCCTTTAAAGGACCAGGAAATGAAAACAAAAGTCTTTGTAGGTCACCTTGTGAGCTTCTATGTTGACACCACATGACTACCACAGAATAAAACAAGCCATAGAAAGACAAACAAATAGACAACACCCAATAAAACTTTATGGAGTCTGAAATGTAAATTTGAAGAATGAAAACCAAATTCAATCATGAAATTTTATTATTTTTACACCACTACAACGTAAGAAACATAGTCTATAAACCCTGCAAAAATGGTTGGCTACACTTGGCCTTCAGGCCATAGAGTTTAGCATCTACCTTTAAAACACCCATAAAGTTAGGAAGAAAAGGAAGATAACAACAAAGCCTTGATGGTTAAAAAAAAAAAAACAAAGACATATTTATGTTTAGAAGGAGGAGCTTCAGATCGCAGTGTGCATGTTCAGCTTCATTCATGAGTGTAGCTTCTCCAACTAGCACACATGTGTAGCCACAGTGCTCAGGAACCCTACCTCCCTGATGACTATCCTACTTAATGTTTCTCTATCACTAATATTACTATGCACTATTTGTACTTTGTGTGTGGTTGTAGCATTTTGTACAGTATAAGCCACAATACAAGAGAGGATTTTTATGTTACTTTCATAGGCATTAATAATAGTGACTATAATTCAGAATCAGTGAATATTTTAGCAGAATTTGATGATTTAAAAATAACCTATTTATGATCTGAACTATAAAAATGTAGAAAGAATGTAAACAATTGGGAGTGCAATAAATATCATTGTAGTTTCATTTTAAAATTAGTATGTAGTAATATTTTAAAGGATCATATTTTTTCTTTCTATTTATTTATTTACTGTGTGCGTATGTATGTGTATGCTAATGTAAAAGAGAAATATAGAGGAAAATTTGAGAGTATAGGTATTCTTTTTCCAACATGTATGAGCTGGATATTGAGCTCAGGTTACTAGAATTGGAGATAAACACTTTTACCTGATGAACCATCTAGCTGGCATGAGATTACGTTGTTTTTTTTTTTTTTTTTTACTTGAAAGGAGTCAGCATGTAAGCATCTATAAAATTATTTTAACTAGATTGAAATAAGTAATTTTCTTAGCGATAGTTGAAGTAAACTGTTCTATTAATAAAAAAGATTTACATTCATAGTAAGCACCTATATATATTCAGTTAGATAAATATCAATGTATAAAACCATGTATATATTTTAAATTTTAATTTATTTTAATACATATGTGTTTGTGTACACTTGGAGGACATGCATGTCCCATGACATGCTTGTGGCTATCAGAAGACGCCTTGTGGGAATCAATTCTCACCTTCCTCCATGTAGACTTTAGACACCGAACTCAGGTCATCACCCTGTTAGTAAGCACCTTAATCTGCTGAAGACTCTTGGCTGTCCTATACCTATATTTTAACATTTTTTTAACAGTAAAGCTTGTTTTTGAGGGGCTCATACTTATTGACACAAGATAAAATATATTTTCTCAAGTTTTGAAAGAGAAGGTGGCTGGGACACTAGCTTGTGTCAAGAACCTAGAGGCAGGCGGATCGCTGTGAGTTCGAGGCCAGCCTAGTCTACAAAGTGAGTCCAGGATGGCCAAGGTTACACAGAGAAACCCTGTCTCAAAGAAACCAAAAAAAAAAAAAAAAAAAAAAAAAGAACCTAGAGATGGTTAGGTAATGCTCCATCTTATATTTATGTCTTCAGCTCTAGTCTCTGTTTTTACATAACAGATATAGCACAGAATTGTATTAAAGGTGCAGTGATTTTCCTTGTGGAATTTTTTAGAACCTTAGCATTTTATTTCTTTCCTAGCATCCTTACACCAAAAACGTTGAGTCTGACATCACTCTCACCATCTGTATGTGTCTATTTGTGTGTGGTTTGTGTATGTGTTTATTTGTGTACATACAGATACTACTATTGTATGGTAAAAGTGAATTAATTAAGTAACTGTATTTACTTGAATGTTTCTTCATGACTTTCTCTTTTTATATTAACTCACATATTAATGTGATTGCAAGCCTATATACAGTGTGTATTTATATTTCTGAGCTATAATAAATATTGCATGCTTCTAAAAGCATTTTAATATATTTTATTAATTTATTCATATTACATTTCAATTGCTATATCATCCCTTGTATCCTCCCATTCCTCTCTCCCTCCCATTTTCCACTTACTCCCCTCCTAAAAGCATTTTTACAAGTCAAGAGCCAAGGTAATTTGAGTCCAAATAGCGTACATGATTTTTTCAAAATAGTTGGCAGTAATTTGAAGTACATTTTATATTAGTATATCAAAGTATTTTTCAGTAATAAAATTGAAAGAATGTGAAAATTTAAATAAAATGTTTGAGAGGAGATAAACAAATAGCAAATAGGTTTTGTAATATTTAGGAATAATGACAACAGCATTTCTTATGATTTAATGGGGCATTGCTGTAGTTTCTAAAATATAGGAACGTCTCCTATTATTTACATAATAACCATCTTTGTAGGCTATATGTCTTGTATAATGTTGATGAACAGATGTAACTGCATGTATGTGGAAATGAACACCTGTGTGAGATCAGAGGTCAAAGCAATGTCTTTCCAAATAATTAATAATAAAAATGGGAAGATACAAGTGAGGGGATAACAATCAGGATGTATTCTGAATAAATTATAAGAAGAAATAAGAAATAAATTAAAATATCTAATTTCTCACATTATGTTTTTCCTAAAATTAAAAAAATATGTTGAATTCTTCTGAGACAGTTGTTTGTTTACATGAGCACTAGATAAAATCTAGTCTACTTTTAAAGAGAAAATATAGTAAGAAGCATAACATGCTTGACTTATAGCATCATCTAAATGTCTTTCTTAGCACATCTAAAGTTGACTGTGAATTAAAGAATGATATAATAATTCAAGTTTGTTCTTGTAAACATACACTTACTCTCTTCCTTAACTGATTAGTAGAAAATGAGATGACATGTCAATTTAAAAATGAGCTAACACTTAGTATCAATGTCAGGAAGCAAATTATATATTGACATTCATACATATACCATAGATGGAACAGCTTAAGATTTCCTAATGGTCCCTTTGAGAACAAATATCCAACTCCTTAGAACTTTTTCAGCTCTAAAGGTTCAAGGGAAACAGTAGCTCACATAACAGTAATCATCTATTTGCTTTCTGCCTTGGAAGTCTTCAAAATACTATGAACAAGGGAGGATTTCATATCAATATAAAGTCAATGCTTTATGTAGTATTGTACTTTATAGCTAATACTTCATGTATTTATGTAGGATTCTTCATTTTGAACATCCATGAAGGTAAGTTAAAATACTTGGTATTTCAATTTAGCAGATGATTGCTGAGAGACATATTAAATAACAAATATTTACAAAACTATAAACAGCTGTCATCAAATTGCTTATGATTAGGAAAAAGAATAAAAAGTAAAAGAGTGCTAGTAAAGTTATATTTCTGCATACTCATTAATAATCATGTAGATTATATATACAGAAAGATGTTCAGTTGTAGGCTGAAATAAATAATTACAATTACTCTTCAAAGAATATATTAAAACTAAGGAACCAGCCAAGGACAATACAGGTCGTAAACTTTAAACCCCTACCCAAATCTAGCCAATGGTCAGAACATTCTCCACAGTAGAGTGGAGAGTGGGATATGACTTTCTCACATACTCTGGTGCCTCACATTTGACCATGTCCCCTGGAGGGGGAGACCTGGTGGCACTCAGAGGAAGGACAGCAGGTTACCAAGAAGAGACTTGATACCCTATGATCATATAGAGGGGGAGGTAATCCCCCTCAGGAACAGTCATAGGGGAGGGAAATAAGGGGAAAATGGGAGGGAGGGAAGAATGGGAGGATACAAGGGATGGGATAACCATTGAGATGTAACAAGAATAAATTAATAAAAAATAAATAAATAAGAAAAAAACTGACAAAAATAATCAATAAATAATCACCTGCATTATCATTACAGGTGTTCTAATTTAATATATAATATAAATTTCACTTAAAAGTAGTGCTATCTCTCTATGTATATATACAACTTTTAAAGTCCAACTATCTAATACAAAATATGTGAAGCCTCCGTAATTAATAATAGAAATGCCTCTGCTCTACTTTATAAATGTTCAAAACTTTGTAATAGCTGAAGTATGAGAAAATAACATTTTTCAAAAGTTTATGAAATAAGCACATAAGGTTATCTTTTGAGAAAATTCTGTTTTCATTTTTTTTTTTTTTATGTTTTTCACTTCACATCTGATTGTAGCCCCTTGACTTGTTGCCTTTGGATCCTATCCTCCCTCCCTTCTCTAGTTCTAAGAAAACGGAGCTCTCCTCCCCTAACATCTGAACTCAGGCTACCAAGTCTCATTTGGACTGCCTGTATCCCCTTCCTCTGTGGCCTGTAAAGGCTGCCTGGCCAGGAGGAAGTGACCAACATGTGGGAGCCAGAGTCCATTTCAGGAATAATCTCTATTTTATTATAGAACCCACAAGGAGACTGTTCTACATCTGAGTAGAGTGCCTAGATCTACACCATGTATGGTCCCTGGTTGGTGCACCATTCTCTGGAGCATCCCCCTACCTCCTCTCGGAATTTTTGGCTCCACTGGTCTTTTGGAGCTCCTGTCCCCTGCAGGTCCTTTTATTCCCCCAACTCTTCCATAAGACTCGGTGTGCTCCACCCCAGAGTTTGTCTGTGAGTCTCATCATCTGCTTGGATCTCCTGCTGGGTGGAGTCTTTCAGAGGACCTCTATGGTAGGGTCCCTTCCTATTCCTTCTCTTCAACTGCTTCCTGTGTCTATTCTATCTGCCTTTCTGAATGAGAATTAAGCATTCTCCGTAGGGGTCTCCTTGTTATTTAGTTTCTTTAGGCCTGTATATTGTAATATGGCTATCCTGTATTATTTGGCTAATATCTGCTTATAAGTGAGTATATACCATGCATGTCTTTCTGGGCCTTGGTTATCTCACTTGAGATGACATTTCCTATTTCTGTCCATTTGTCTGCAATTTTCAATATTTCCTTGTTGTTATAGCTAGGTACTATTTCATACAAATGTACCAAAGGTCTTTATCTGTTCTTCAACTAAGGGACACTTAGGTTGTTTCCAGATTCTGGCTATTATGAATAAGGCTGTTACGAACATAGTTGGGCAAATGTCTTTGAATTATGGAGCATCTTTCAGGTATATGCTCAAGAATGATATGGCTGGGTCTTGAGATAGAACTATTCCTAATTTTCTGAGAAAGTGCTAGATTGATTTATAAAGTTCTTGTATAATTTTGCACTCTAACCAGCAATGGAGGAGTGTTCCCTTTTCCCCACATCCTCACCAGATAATTTAAAATAGAAAAAAATCAAAAATAGATTCTGCTTGTGAGACATTATAAAGTTTAAGATGAAATTTTTTCTAATTGAAAACTAACAAGATTCCAGTTTTAAATTAATCCATTTCTAACTGATAAACCATGTGTGATATCTTCTGTAATCCTAAAGTTTTGATTTATAAAATAATTTAAAAGATTGTGAATTGATTGTCATCCTCTAACTTTATTTGGAGGTGGTGGTACTTTTAAGAGAAGGAGCACGGTGGAATGATATTGGAATTCAAAAAACATGCCCTTGGAAAGACTATTTGGACAACTGTCTCTCTTTCCTTATGTAGCTTTGACTCAATCACAGGTGACAGATAACTCCTTCACCAGTGCCCTAGCCCCATGGTGTGCTGTGCTGCCAAGGCTGAAGGAAACAGAGATGGCCATGGACTGATATTCTCACACAATGAAGAAGCAAATATTTCTTCCATGTATGTTATATATCTCATATATTTTGTTAGCGTGATGGAAACAAGCACAAATCCCGTGTTTCGTTTCAATCCATGTTCATATCTGGATTGACCATATCTGTCTCCTCATTTACCGTGAAACATTTATGGTGTGGACATTCCTGTCCCATTTTCTATATTCTTAGAACAATAGCCAATTCTGCTGAAACACACATCATTTTCACATCACAGGACTTGAAAATTGGATATTTCATCAAAAAGAAAAAAATTCAGTCAACCAAGAAGATAACAAAAAGAGACTTCTAAGAATTAAATGAACATGGAAGCAAGCCCCCCTGACAGCAGATGGTATACCTACTGTGGATGAGCTTTGGGGACTCCCTTGTCTTGTGACCAACGTAATGTGAGAGAACATACCAGATACACTTGCCCACCCATCCTAGAAGACCAAGGAGGCCTAGCATAGCTCTAAGCCAACTTCTCCACCTCAGAGGAAAGAACCTATAATCTAAGCCCCCAAATGGTACAAGGAGTAACGTCAAAATATTACTGCTCTAAACACACAGAGAACTGAATGTGAATGTGGTGTCATGGTCTTAGTAAAATAGTATGGCATAAGTAGAAAGGTCTGGAGTGTCCTTCAAGTTATTCTTCAAGAGGTTAAGGACAAAGCCTCTCACAAATACAGAGGAATTCATATAGTGACCTGAAAGAATCAGGAAGTAAAGATCGATCTAAAAAATGTATGATATGACTGAAAACAACAACAACAACAGAGTTTCAGGTAGAAAATTCTGCCACTCTAATATACAGAAACATCTGCTTCTAATTTTCATGAGCACTTTTGGTTCAGCTTTTATGAGAGTGACCATGAAGTTTTGGGTTTAATACTAGTTTTTTAAATCCAAATGTGCACACAAGTAGAAATGATATTATATTGAAAAGACCAAAATTTGAACAATATCCGGAAAAACAAGGCCAGGACTGTGTCTTGTTTTCCCTTGGAGAAAAGGCTTATTCACAGACGCCAGGCAGTGAGGCTTCCCAGAACTTTGACAGAGGCCTCTCTGCAGGTTTCTGACTTGGGTCATCCAAGGACTCTGCACAGCCTACAGATTAGTCAGGACTTAAAAATTCATATCCCTCAGGAGAGCCTAGGAGGATTGTGGACTGTAGGCATTTTCTGATTTCTTAATTATATAAGATGAGACAGGAATCAAGGCAGAAAATGAATGCAAAGATGTTACATTTACCTTTAGCAATATATAAAGTATGGTTCAGTCTTAGAAGAAGACATAGCCAGATCTTGAGAGAAGAATTAAGAGAGCATGCTGTCCTGCTAAGGAAGAGAGGCCAGGTATAAATATTGAATATAAAATAGAAGGACCTATCTCACAGGTAATAAATGTTACTCTCAAAATACCTCATTCTTGTTTGGAAGGTGGTATTTATTCTCCTTAACTGTCTGCCTAAAGAAAATGAACTCTAGATACTTAATGTTATCCCAAGCTTCAGTGTATTTTCTTATATAATATTCATCATTCTTTCAGAATTGGCCAGGTTTTTATGAAATCTACTAGGTACTTCCAGCAAATCTCTGAGGCATAAAATTGTTCCTTTTATAATAAAAAAAATGGCAATACTGTCTTATATGCTGTTTTTATAGTTCTTGATAATTTTGTAGTATAGTTATGAAACAAAATACCTAATAATTAGAAAAGGAGAAATTTGTATGCTGTTGCCTCTCATTATGTACATGATTAAATATATTAAAATCTTAAGAACAGTTTGTACAAGGTGGTGGACACCTTTAATCTCAGCATGTGGGAAGACTTATGTGGAATTTTTGTGATTTTGAGACCAGTCTGGTCTTTGTAATATGAATCTGTCTCAAAAAACAAATGGGGAAAAAACCAATCCCCCCCATAACAAAAATAAAGCAAATAATGTTGAGTTATATTATTCTAAGAGAAAACATATATAAAAAAAGGAGTCGTGGGAGCTTGGCAGATAAGTCAGTGCCTCAGAACACTTGCTGTTCCTGCAGAGTACCTCTGTTTGGTTTGCTCCGATCACATGAAGCTCATGAGTCTGCAACTCCACTTCTAGGGGATCCAACATTCCTAAGGCTACCTCAGGCAGTGCAAGTACACCGTGCACAGATACATTCAGGGAAAACATGCACACACATAAAATAAAAAATAAACAAAATATCTCAAGGACTTGAAGTTTTCATCATGTAGCTTTTTATAACATATTAGATATTTTTTATAACAAAACTGTCATATATTAATGGTATATATCTTCATCTAATTTCCACAAGTAAATGAATCCATATCATATAGAAACCATGTATTCCCACACTTTATGCTTCCAACTAGAATCTTCAAAGAGAAACAAATGCAAATTTATATAAGAAAATGCCAGTGATCAAATTATTTAAAGAAACATGAGTATAATTGTAGTAAGAGTCTCAGAGTCAGGCTCGAATATACTTCAGCTTTGCGTATGGGCAAGTGGTTTAAATTGCCATTCAAGATTTTAATAAAAATAAATTTTACTACAGAAAATTAGAAGTACTGAGTTAAGCTGGGCATGGTGGCACAAGCCTTCAAAACCAGCACTCGGGAGAGGGAGGCAGGTGGATCTCTGTGAGTTCGAGGTCAGCCTGTTCTAACCAAGAGAGTCCAAGGCAGCCAAGGCTACACAAAGAAACACCCTATCTTGAAAAACCAAAAACAAATAAACAAACAAAATAGTACTAAATTGAACTGACATAAATAACTTAAAGCATACATCTATTTAGATATATATTTATTTAACGTCAGGCTCATAATGATGAAGATAATATAAATGCATCCCTGTAAGTAGACAGTTATAGCTGTGTGTATGTCTAAATGTACACGTGTCAAGTTTGAAACTGTAAAAATGAGATTTTTATACCATGAGATATTATTGGTATTTTTTTCTTTTTTAATTTATACTATTGAATATTTTCTGTTTTTTTAAAGTTTTCATAATTAGAATGAAATTAATGTTATCTTTACAAAATAATGATTTAGTTAGTGCAACTATATCCCTATATTTTCTATAATTATAGAAATAATCTAAAAACCAGTAATCTCATGAAAATATACCTAATGAACTGTAGGAAATATTTTTCATCAAATTTGTTTTAAAATCTTACATACTCACAAAAAATACTGGTGAATTATGCTTCACTGTAAGCAACCACTGTTTCATATTTAAGTCATCTCAAAAAATATTCACCAACTACTATATATGTTTAATTATATTTTACTTATATTTAAATAATTATATTGGAATATTTAAACCACATTAAACTTCTGTAATTTTTACTGATATAGTTTTCAAGATATTCAGTGACAAGAATATAATTATGCATAATTTCTCTTTGCCATCTCTTCACTACAAAAATGTTAGTAAGTCAACTCAAAAGAATGAAAATTTATTTTATTTCATCATTTCAGACCATGTTGACTTACGTCTGCTACATAAATGATAAGGACAACATAACCTTTGTTATCTCTTAGAATGTGGAAGACAGAGCAGAGAAGGTCAAAGCTTCCATGCATTTGTCAGTGTAACTTTGCCCTCTCATTTTTCTATATTAATAAACATTCTACCTATTAACAAAAACACCATCTAGGAATCAAGATTGCAACATAAGGTCTTCTGTGGAAACAACATATTCCAAAACATAAGACATAACAGGGATGTATATTTTAATAGCTCACTTGCTTAGCCTGTATAATTTCCCTCATTTTGTCTTATACACCACAAACAACAAAATACTCCCACAGTACACTGCAAACTTCCACTTGCTACTTCATTCTTTTACATGGGCTTTTCATTCTTGAACTGTATTATAATTTGCTTGAAAAGCATCCAGGCATTCTCATGTACATATGAATCTCACTTTCATAAACAACTTTTTACTTTTTATCCATCCTGTATGACAGCACTATCATTTCACAGAATCCTTATACTCTCAGCTGTTCATAGTTACTAGTGTTTCTGACTTTATTACATAATTTAATAAGATGCGTCGTCCTGGCTACTGCTGAAGAAACTTCCTCAGTAGTAAAGACATCTCACACCACCCACACCACCCACACTCACACACGGCATCTTTCATACTAGTATTTGCTTTTATGTACTGCATATTATTGGATGCTTCTACTTTTATCAGGGCTTGGGCACTTTAAGTAGCATCGAGCACTTAAACATATATGTCTCTTTGATTTTAATGATGGTTTCTCTAAAAAGAAAATCACCTCTTTACAAAAGACAACCCGAGTTCCAAAACAGAACAAAGCCTGTTATTTCTTAGGCAGGTGTGGTTTTCAACAGGAGCAATTATTAGTTTTTGTTTTGTTTTAAATTACCTCTAACATCTCGATTTCTTTAACAGGTCATAATTTTCTACTGTTAAAACTTTATGTCGAGCCGGGCATGGTGGCGCACGCCTTTAATCTCAGCACTCGGGAGGCAGAGGCAGGTGGATCGCTGTGAGTTCCAGGCCAGCCTGGTCTACAAAGTGAGTCCAGGATTGCCAAGGCTAACACAGAGAGACCCTGTCTTGAAAAACAAACAAAAAAACAAAAAACAAAAAACAAACAAAGAAACAAAAAACTTTATGTCTACACATCTGACTGTTTTTTATCAACAGTACTATTTTTCTATCCCAAGAAAATACTAAATCAATACTTGGCATCTTTATACTTCAGCTGAAATGAATAACATAAAATCTATGTATTTATATATTTATTTTTATCTAATAGACTAGTTTAGGTAATTAGACAATATATTCACTGTATTATATATCTAGTCTAGTAACAATATTTTAAAACATTTTGTTTTCAATGTTTAATCTTAATAAAGTTGCTAGATCTTTGAGACAGTAACTATAGTCATGATACTCACGGGACTAAATTAGTACCTTCATAGACTGGCAAACACTAAAAAATGTGTATGTGATATGCATCTTTTTTATGTCAGGTTGTACCTGATTAGAAATTAAGGGGCTAGAGAGATAGCTCAGAGGTTAAGAGCTCTGCCAAAGGTCCTGAGTTCAATTTCCAACAACCACATGGTGGCTCACAACTATCTATAATGTGATCTGATGCCCTCTTCTGGCCTGCAGGTGTACATGCAGGCAGAACTCTCATATATAATAAATAGGAAAAAAAAAAAAGAATATCTTTAGAAATTAATAAAATCGGAGAGGACAATGTTTGAGTCTTCACAATATCTATATAACAGCTATCATGATTATAACAGAAGACTGATCATGCTCATTAGATAAGATCTGAAAGAAGTTAAGAAAAAATACATTAAAACAGCCATGTTTAGAAGGTACCAATTTAATGTGGATAGCATATGACCACAATGAAGTGGTATATAGATTTTTAAATGAGCCATGAAAATTAAATCATGATTTTTGCTGTAGCTTAGGAAAATTGATCTTTCATTCTGTTACTCTATGTGGGTTTTTTTTTTTTTACATTTTTCACTTTTGCCTTGCTAAAGTGAACACATTTTTTTAAAAACATAATAACTTTACAGATAGCGTAAGCTTATAAGTTGTAAAGAGCACTTTAGGTATATATATATAAGTCCTGGGAGTTTCCCTGGAAACACTCTACTCAGTCTACATTTGTGAAGTAAGTCTTTCAAAATTCTGTTATACAAAACAATTATTCTTTGATTTTTTAACTTATATGTTAACATATTAACATTATTTAATATGTAACTCCTCTATAGCCCAAGTATGATACAAATCCTTGATTACTTTATCAAATATACATTGATTTCAATGTATTGCTGAGATAATCAGAAACATGCTATGATGCTTCCCAATTAATAGAATAATATATATATATATACATATTTATTTAATTTAATTGAAACTAATCTTTTCTCAAATAATATTTCCTCATAACAGTTTCTTCTCCATCTACTCTTTCTATTTCTTCACCACAGTCACTTCCCCTGAAGACATTGTACCAGCCCAGTACATGCTACTCTCAGTCTTTGTGAGGTCACATGAGCTTTGATGATGTTTATTTTCAGGGCTCTCTTTTCATAGTATCCACTTTGCCCTCTGGCTTTTACCCTCTTTCTGTCTCCTCTGATGATGGCTGATGAAGGAACTGATGTAAGGGTATAGCAGAATGTAATGACATACTGTTGGAATAATTTTATTGCTGCTTTGATTTTTTTTTTTTATTTAGAACAGTTGTTTTTGGCTTTAACCTAGGTCCCTGGGACATCTCCCTCAGGTTCTTGGTCCCCCAAGCAGTGTCAGGTATGGATTTTATCTCCAAGAGTGGGCCTCCAGTCTAATAAAAAATTGGTTGGTTACTCCCACAGGCTTTATGCCACCATTATCCAGGCATAGTGTGCAGACAGAACACCATTGTATAGCAAAGGGTTTGAGGCTGGGTTGGGTTTAAATATTTCTTTTGGTAGAGTGCAGATCTATCCCAAATAGATACATGTAATAATATCTGAGTTGTTTTTACTAATTATTAAAATAAAGCAAGTTAATATTCTCAGGGAGGTTTAATATCTAATAGTAAAATTCAAATTCTCACAAACAGTTTCACTCAACAGACTACATGTGCTCATATTATTTTATGCTCTAGCAAGGGTATTGAAGTTACAGTATTCCCCAATCACAATATTAGTGGTTTTAAGGAAAAACAATTTAAAACACAAATAGACAAATATAGCTTGTATAAAAATAAATTTTGCGAGAATATTTATGATTACATCTGGATAACAGAAAAATGACAGTGAGAACACTGGAATCTTTAAGTATTGAGTAGAAATCAGTTCAATAGTAACATATACTAAACAACTAAAAATAATCAAATCAGAACCTTTGTCCTTATTTTGGATGCACAGTGATGTTTTAGCAATATTGATTTAATATTTAACAATCACAACATTTGTTTTAGGGAAAATACTACATTCTGAAAATATACAACTACAATTTATCACACACAGATAATTTTCATTGTGGAATATAGCATGTTTTAAAAAGCAGTTGGCAGTCATTCAGCAGATTATGAATAATGCCTTAGATATGGATTTGGCTGTAACACTGTGTGTGTGTGTGTGTGTGTGTGTGTGTGTGTGTGTCTGTGTGTGTGTCTGTGTGTGTGTCTCTGTGTGTGTCTCTGTGTGTGTGTGTGTGTGTGGTTTTGTCCAACCATGAATGAACATATGTGTATGCATATGTAATTTCTGTAAAATCTAAAAAAAAAAAAATAAAGAGAAAAATTATTCATTACAATTTTGAAAACAAACTAAGAACTACTGAGAGTCCTAGTTAAATTAAAAATGTACTGTTTCCACTGTCAATATAGTAATTTATTCTTATCTATCAATTTTTCTGTCTTCTATGTGAGACTGTCAGCTCCTCAATGTTAGAGCTACTTCATATTGCAATCCCTGAATGCCTATTCACTCATATGTATTGCTTTGTCATAGAACTAAAATATCATTCAAATATATTGAATATAATTCCTGTTTCCTTATCAGGAATCCTATTTTTATTTCAAATATAATAAACAAAATTAATATAAAATTGAAAGAGATAGAAGCAAGAACTACATATTATAAATAAGAGTTTTATTGTTTCCCTTAATATGTAATTAATGTTTTAACATAACTATGTGTAAGATTTTTAGTATATGCAAATTCCGTTATCCAAGTTGAGTCAAGGTAAAGCAAACAGTATGGGTTAACGCAGATTTAGAATTACATACCTTTATTGTTATCCATTCCCCCCACTGCATAAAGAGTTCCAACTGTAGATTTCCTGGGTTTAGTTCGCGGGCTTTGCATTAAAGTTCTTCTTTCTGGCAATAGATGATATTTCATTGCTTCCAGAATCAGTTTTTGGCATTCCAAATCATTCTTAAATAGTGCATGGTTTTCGAGGTCAGCCAGTATCTGTGAATAATACACAGTCACTGTCAACATTGTTTGTTAAATTGGAGTATATGTTCTACATGTTGACATTAGAAACTTAATTATTTTGCCATCACTCTTATATTTAGAGCACAGGATAGCAATGCCTTACAAGGTATTAAAAATTATAAACCAACAAACAAATACATTTGCTTCCTTTTCTAATTTTGTTTGCAAATCTTTACACTGGACATGAAACGTTTAAATGTGGGTTTTCTGAAGTTAATAAATGGAATCATTCCTAAAGTTCAACAATTATCCAGTTTTGATATATGTAAAAAGTTATTTATATTAAAATGGTTAAATATAATATTGTTGACATTAAAGTGACTTTTAGCCAGTTAGGATAGATTAATTTCAGTTTATAAATAATTCTGTGTTCTTATTTTTGTGAAAATACAAAGATAATATTAAGAAAATATTTTAATAAAATTAAGCTCAATTTGTTCAGTTTTAAAATTTAAAAACTGTATATTAGTGGTATTAGTAATTAACTGGGTAAAAATAATTTAATAGTTTAGGATAATAAAAATATACTTTAAATTAATTTAAACAAATGATACTTTCTAGAGTCAGTGTCTTGCATATGTAAACAGTCTTCTGTTTGCATGAAAGTAATTTCCACCTCTTTAGCTGACAATAATTTGTCAATCACAATTCATAAGTAACTTAAAAATGGTTATAATGTTGATCACTAATGTGCTTCTAATTTCATTATTTTAGTTACTTATAAAATGCTTACGATAAATTGTATATATGGCATAATTTAAATATTAGCTAATTATCACAGCTGGTCATAAAACAAAAAGTAATATATACAGATGTAGGAGTTGGGCAAAATTTTTGATGTTTCACTAGGTTTGACAATACGCAAAATGATACCTTGTGCCACCTAACATATGCAGTTACTATTTTAGAATACTATACCACTTAACATTTTATAATTAAACAAAATTAAGATATATGGATTTATGTTTCTTATAATACCACAGTTTTATTAAAGTAGATTTAGTCTAATTGGTATTAAAAGTAAGAAAACATTTACAAGTATTTGTATTATATAGAGGCTTCTTAAAATTGCCATCAGTAAATGAATTCAAAATTTGTCAGCAAACATCTAGGTATTTGAAAATATTAATTTTTGAACTGTTACTTAAAATGAATTATTATTATCATAATAATCATCATCATTATTCATGTCTCCAGTATCCTTAGATGCTGTAAGACTTTTAACATGAAACAATGTTAAATATTGTTAATGTGTTTTTCGTATCTGAATTGTTTATGTGATTTATGTCCTCCAGTCTGTTCATGTAGTAAGATATATTTGTTTGTTTACCTTTGTTGAACTATTCTTGCATCTCTACAATGAAGCTGGTAGATGCTCTTGATGTATTTTTAAATTAAGTTTGTAAGCATTTTGTTGAGAATATTTTAGTCCACATTTTTATCATCAACATTAGTCTGCACTTTTCTTTTACTCACAGGTCTTTTTCTGGTTTTGGGATAAGGATTCCCAAGAAAGAAAATATTCTTTCATTTTCTATTTTACTGAATAAATTAAGGAAAAATGTTACTTTATCTTTAAAGATCTGGTAGAATTCTGTGCTTCACTCATTTGTCTTTGTAACTTTTATTTGGGAAACATTTTAATTTCAGCTTCCATTTTCCTGAATGTTATGTATGTATTTACATTGAGAAATGTACAACCAAATGGGTGAAACTGGAAACAGTCATCTTGACAGAGGGAATCCCTACAAGAAAGACAAACCTCGTGTTTTCTTATTCTGATTTATTTCCTCAGCTTAATACACCTCTAAACATTCACCTGAGAAATGTCTATTTGCAGTAAATGATGACTAACGCAGAGATGGGTAAGTGGTTCGGGTGTAAACTGTAAGAGAGTAAAATGCCTTCAATGGGACATCTCTGTCACACCCACTGACTCAACGTAATGCGAAACGAATGTAAGAGATAGAGACAGTGGATGAATATAAGGAAACAGTGTCCTCTGGGCAGAGAACACAACTGTACATATGGCCTTATAGTGGTTATGATATGACAACATATACAACACCCACACAAGCTCAAGCCACATCAGATCTCAGCACGGACAGGAGAGGTGGGCATAAAGTTTATTTCAAAAATAAACTCAATATTTTGAAATAAAAAATATACTTCAGTCTTATTTTTGCTATCAGGTTTCTTCATAAAAATTTCACTTTTGGAGTTATAATCTATAAACAAATTTCATTAATATAAGCATTGACATTCCTTTGAGAATAAATGAACTTCATATAAGCTCTCGAGTTTTCTGTTTGAAATAAAGGAATAAACTCAATGATAAAATACTGTCATATCCCCAAACAGCAGAAAATAAATTGTTTCATTATGCTAGAATAGGCGTCATACAACGATGTATTTTTAGGCATTTCTATTGTTCTATCTATATGGTACCTCATAAGTAAATCATGGTATCATCTGATTTAAACACACCCCGCATCTATTAGTTATGGTAGGATGCCAGCAAAGGGATTCAGTTTTCAAAGAACTAAAAGCAGCACAATAACTATTTCATAGGTATAGCGGGCCATTTTTACAGGGCTAAGCAAATCTTCCTGATGCCGAGGATGATTTTTCTCTGTACATTCACCTTTTCAGCTCTGCCTTTGCTCCCACAAAGACACAGAAAAGAAAACCAACACAGACATAGGGGAGGGGAGTAGGGGGGAAGTGGGAGGAAGGGAGGAATGAGAGGATACATGGGATGGGCTAACAACTGAGATGTAATATGAATAAATTAATTTTAAAAAAAACAAAAAAAAAGAAAAGAAAAGAAAACCAGTCAGTAACATTGAAGGCTTCTAGTATTATTTCCTTTACCAGTCCCATAGCATTTCATCAGGTACTGTTCCAGTCCCTTTGGCTTCCCATAGAAGAAACCAGCCTACCTATAGATAAACTATCAATTTTCAGCCTGGATGACACTTATCACTCCTAAGCAAATAGAGTCTCACATTACATTCAGAGTTCTATTAGCCATCATTAAAGATCTGAATGATGTAATCATCAGTTTGTCTAAGTGACTTGAGGATCTTTATATGTGAATATAAAAGAAAAAGGGCAGATGAAAAGAGGTTTTCATGTTTCTTGTTTCAAATTGACTTATAAAGCTTGTGAGAGACATCTGAAAGAATCAACACTAAATATTTCAAGAAACAAGGGGAGATTTTATATGAATAAAGAAGCAGATTTTTACATTTTATTTTAAATACAGAAAGCTGATTGCCTTAAGAAGAGAAGTAATTGTAAAACTTGCAGTTGCAATAATAATAATAATGACATAATCAAAACAAGTAAAGCTCATCAAATTAACCCAGATAAGGAGTTTTATTAGTCACAAGTGAAGTGAGATTTGTGCTGCTATAATTTATGATTAACATGTGCTTATTGAACATGGGTTAATTGTTTCACTGTGAGAAAGCTCAAAATTTCTAAGGCTGAAATAAATAACCCCGTGTTTTGTATAATCATCACTCCCTTTTTGAACATATGTATACTAATACATTTTAGAGCAATATTTTGTTCCAGGGCTATCATAGGTGCAGAATATTTACAGCTTAATTTTAAATCAACATATTCAATTGTATAATGTGGTGGGACATTTGTTCACACTTTCAATCCCAAGAGTGTGTTGTTTAATAGAAGAAAAAAATAAACCTGTTTCCAATTGTGGTGTGGCTCAGTCCTGCCACAGACATTTAATCTAATCATTGAGTATTGTAAACAAGATTCAATAAAGTTAACCCTAAATCAAAAGGCAGAGCAAGCAACCATTTAAGAGGGAGTGAGCATAAGAAAAAACATAGTGAGTAAGAGGAAGTCAGGAGGATGGATAAGAACATAGATGCACAGGAAGCTGAAGAGAGGAAGATTTAATTTGAGGTGCTTTTTGTTTGGTTTGTTTTGTGTTGTGTTGTTTTCTTGAGGCTTCATGGGGAAGGAGCCCATTTTCTTTTGGGGATATCAGGTGGGGAGGGAGGTCCTCTGGTACTTTCTCTGCCTTTCTTAGCTAGCAGGTTTTCACCCCAGCATTTGGTTCTAGAGTCTATATATCGTTAAAACCGAAAGATCATGATTTTATCAAAAACAACATTTGCTACTCCCAAAGCATGTCACAGCCACATCAAACAGAAAAATCTTGCTAGATGCAGAAAAACTGAGAAGCCACCAGATTTAGTAATCACCTGGGAAGTTCTCAAGGAGGGAGTTAAGGATGGGAAATACCATGATCAAAGGGATTGGGACCCTGTGTGTTACTACTTTAGATGGCTTGAAAATGAAAGACTAAATGACCTACCAAAATTTGCTCAAGACTGATTAAGTTTCTATCATTTTGGTAATTCATAATTTATCCTTATTAGTCATAGATGTTTTTCTGTGTCCTCTCAAAGGAAAAAAAAAAGCTTTACTGACACAGGAAAAGGAAAATAAAATGAAATGTGGATTGATGGGATTACAACCCTTAGGACAGAGGAATTTTGACAAGAATCCACCATCTTATCACAGGGTGAAACAGAAGAAAGGTGGCTCAAGGTTCTTAGAAAACCAACCTCAGGTGATCCACTTACTATCTGTTACCTACCAGGAGAAGATAGGAACAGTTGGCAACAGCACTATTGAAGTGTGGTCCTCAGTTACAATGGTAAGCATGGTGGAAAGAGGAAGCTGGACCCATACAACAATGTCATAAGACTAGAGGTATCAATATTTCCCAGGATCGGTTGAAGGTCATTATGTTGAGTTACAAAGGTAGCTTAAATTTGATAATCACTCCTTGGTACTAATCACTTAGCAGTTTTAAATGCTTGGGTCATGGTTGAACAATTAAGAAAAAGCTCTGAGTCCTGTACTGAAATTATCCAAGGTCAAACATCAGCTGTAAATAAAATAGCAGCAGATTCGGAAGTCCGACAAGTGTTATTCTAATCTGTGGCTTTTGAAAATGTTAATTCAAAATGTAAGAGTGATTAGGCCTTTAAAGGCCAGATTAGCACCAATAGATGAATGGGTTAGGGACACATCTGATGCCATTCTAATAGGAAAAGTAAACTCTAATATTTAAAGAAAAATGGAAATGTCAGATGCTTTAACTGTGGTAAATCAGGCCATTTAAGAGGTACTGTAGGCAAGCATTCCTAGAAACAATGCTTTTTTGTTTGTTTGTTTTGTTTTGTTTTAAGAGATATTCAAAAACAAGGCCCCAGACTTTTGCAGTATGCAGAATATATGACAATGGCTGGCAATGGATTAATGAATGCAGATCAACAAAAGACAGAGAAAGTAATCTTTTGCCTTTGGGAAACCCTTAGGGGCCTCCTGAAAGCCATATCAAATTCAATTCCACCATTCCTTGTCAGTGGCAGAGAAACTCATCTTCAGAGCAACTAAATGATTTTAGGTCTTTTTAAAATTTATTTATTAATATATTCATATTACATTTCAATTGTTATCCTATCCCTTGTATCCTCTTATTCCTCCCTCCCTCTCATTTTCCTCTTACTCCCCTCCCCTATGACTGTGACTGAGGGGGACTTCCTCTCCCTGTATATCCTCATAGGGTATCAAGTCTCTTCATGGTAGCCTGCTATCCTTCCTCTGAGTGCCACCAGGTCTCCCCCTCCAGGGGACATGGTCAAATAAGAGGCACCAGAGTATGTGATAATATCTACAAACAAACAAACAAACAAACAAACAAAAAACAAAAAACAAACAGCTCTGGATGTTATCAAGGACAGAACAGCTTCATTAGATTAAAAAAAAAAATTCAGGAGAGACCAGGAAACAGGTATTTTGGCAAACTGTTATACATGACCAGAAACCAAAGCTAAAAATACAAATAAATGGAATTGAAATTGAAGGTAAGATAGACACAGTTTTGCAGATATAGTGCTCATTTCACCAAAATCTTGGCATCCAGATCAGCTTCTTCAGGAGGTAACTATTCAGCTTCTAGATATTAGAGCATTATCTCAGATAAAACAGAATACAAGATGAGTTGACTGTATAGGGCCAGAAGGACAAATAGAAAAGTTAAAATTATAAATGGTTAATATAATCATAAATTTATGGGGACATGTTTTGTTGCAGCAATGGAAAACAGAGATTAAAATTCCTCCAAACTTGGAAACAAACCATAAAATAAAGAATTCTTACAAAATACTAAAAAGTGTTATCAGCTTGTATATAAGCTATATATAAGTTTTAATGATAATTTTACAAAGGTGTACTTTCATTACTGGCATGAAATGAAAAATGAGTTTTTCTAAACTATTTTTCCTAATTTCATATTAGAATGTTAGAATGTAGATTACCAATTGCCACACTATCTGGGATATCAGAGTTTGAGTTTTCTTTTTAAATAAAAAGGATATTTTTGTTGTTCTGTAATAAAAACACAGCTGAGACTTAAAATATTTAAGGTAAATTCAAAGGGACACTACAATTCAAACTTGTTTTCAAAATCTCTAAGAGTTAGCATGTTTTGTAGCTAACATAATATATTTGAGCAAGGCCTTTAATCCCAGTAGAGACAAGGGGATCTCTATAAATTAGCTGTTTTCTGAATTTTAGAGTTAGAGTGAAAAAAGTCTAGAGTTAGAGTGAACACACCTTAATCTCACCCATCAGATGGCTAAGATCACCATTCAGATGGGTGTACAGAGGAGAGGACATCCTATTGGGACTCTAGATGAAAGAAGCATGGGAGAATAGCAAAGTAGAAGGATCCAGAGGGTCCTAGAAACCTACAAGTAGAACATTATGATAAGCAGATTTGGGCCCATGGGTCCCACTCAAACTAAGGCACCAGCCAAGGACAATACAGGCTGTAAAACTTTAAACCCCTACCCAGATCTAGACAATGGTCAGAACATTCTCCACAGTAGAGTGGAGAGTGGGATATGACTTTCTCACGTACTCTGGTGCCTCACCTTTGACCATGTCCCGTGGAGGGGGAGACCTGGTGGCACTCAGAGGAAGGACAGCAGGTTACCAAGAAGAGACTTGATACCCTATGAGCATATACAGGGGGAGGTAATCCCCCTCAGGAACAGTCATAGGGGAGGGGAATAAGGGGAAAATGGGAGGGAGGGAAGAATGGGAGGATACAAGGGATGGGATAACCATTGAGATGTAACAAGAATAAATTAATAAAAAAAGGAAAAAAATAAAAACACCCTCTACAGTGTTATAAGAAGAGTAGTTCACTTCCACTGGGGACAGGAACAAAGAGTACCCTTTGCTCTTGCCTGTGAGCTCATCTCCGTTCATGAAACCTTGACCACTGCTGAACCAAATGACAGCCTAATTATGGACAGCGTACTATTTGGTAAACTAGAACCTGGAGACTCTTCATGAAACAAAAAATGAGTCCGCCAACATTTGGCTGTCGGCCTCAATTGAAAATGCTTTCCGTATATGAAGGATAAAAGGAAACAAACCTTGCCATTTTTATGAGGTGTAGAAACCTTATACTCAGTCATTGCCAACTGCCTGATAGTCATAAGGGGGCCCCTTACTCCAATGGATCCGATTCATTAGAAGGCAGAATCCTCTGCAGGCTTATCCATGGAAGAAAATGCATTACAAGGGAACTGGTACTTATCTTAACTCCATCGTGACCAGGAGGTGGTACTAAAGGGGTCTGTGTCTTCTTTCAGTAAAGAGATAGCTCAGGTACCTATAATCCACATCCTTAACCACTTACCTTTCCCCCAAGGAGGCACCTATAGGGCTGTGAGGACCAATGGAATGGGCACATGGATAACACGTGGTTTACTGATTGCTAACTATCCAGGGATGGAACCAAAACTAATAGAAAGTGGCAAGCGCATTGATGGGCAATTTGAATAGTGAGGAAGGAACCACAAAATCGATGCAGCACTGTTCAGTATAAGACAAACAATTTGGAATACAAAAGGAAAATCTCTATCTTCTCCAATTCATGGCTCTGTGGAATAGTACAGCTGTATAATAATCAAGATGGAAAAACGCTAAGTGGCAGGTAAATGGCAAAAATACCTGGTCGTGAGAAGGATGAATGGAAATGCCAAAACCTAGCAATCCTTAGCAAAGACACCAAATTTTATGTAGCTCATACAGGCAAGAAAGACAAAACGTCTGAAAATGATGAAATATTGGAAAAGTTGGCATCATGTTTAATAAAGACTAGAAAATTAAAATTTTCCAGGGAACAAAATCAGAAGAAATCAGTAACAATGTTCAATTACACATTCTAAAAAAATTGAAAGTTTACCACTAACACTAAAAAATAAGGTGAAATGAAGAACCAAATTAAACCAGGACAACCCTAATAACTATTATAAAGAGTCCATTTCTAGCCAGTGGTTAACACCTTTAATCCCAGAAGTTGGGAGACAGAAGCAGCCACATAAGAATTATAATCTACTAGAGTCCCAATAGGATGTCCTCCCTTCTGTCCCAGTTTCCTGGTAAGTGAAGGCTTTAGTGGGACATGCCCCTTGGGCTAGTATGCAGATATAAGTGAGTATATACCATTTGAGTCTTTCTGCTTCTGGGTTAACTCACTCATTATGATCATTTCTAGCTCCATCCATTTGTCCACAAATTCCGGGAATTCCTTGTTTTTAATAGCTGAATAGTAATTTCATAGCGTAAATATACCAGCTTCTTTATCCATTCTTCTACTGATGGACACTTAGGCTGTTTCCATGTTCTGGCTATTATGAATAAGGCTGCTATGAACATGGTTGAGCAAATTTTCTTGTTGTGTGCTGGAGCATCTTCTGGGTATATTCCAAGGAGTGGAATAGCTGGGTCTTGAGGAAGCCCTATTCCCAGTTTTCTGAGATAGCACCAGAGAGAAGCATGGGAGAATAGCAAAGTAGAAGGATCCAGAGGGTCCTAGAAACCTACAAGAAGAACGTTATGATAGGCAGATTTGGGTCCAGGGGTCCCGCTCAAACTATGGCACCAGCCAAGGACAATACAGGCGGAAAACTTTAAACCCTTACCCAAATCTAGCCAATGGGCAGAATATTCTCCACAGTTGAGTGGAGAGTGGGGTATGACTTTCACACGAACTCTCGTGCCTCATTTTTGACCATATCCCCTGTAGGTGAGACCTGGTGGCACTCAGAGGAAGGATAGCAAGCAACCAAGAAAAGACTTGATAACCTATGAGCATATAAAGGTGGAGGAGGGCCCCCTCAGTCACAGTCATAGGGGAAGGTAGTAAGGGGAAAATGGGTGGGAGGGAAGAATGGGCGGATACAAGGGATGGGAAAAAAATTGAGATGTAGCAAGAATAAATAAAAAAAGAATTATAATAATTTAAATTTAAAAGCCACTTACAAAAGACAGATACATTTAAACCTTGAATATGTATACATGTATGTATGCATATTTATCCACATAAATTAAGGTATATTTACTTTCAATTTTTCAAAAACTATTTTTTCTAAATTCAATGGAATGATAAATACCTTTTTTCCAAGATACAGGATATATATATATATATCCTGCCTAAAAAAGAACCAATATTGGCCAAGTTGTACTGCTATCTTCTATAGACATAAGTGACAAATGGTTTTTTTCTGGTCATAATTCAATTAAAAATTACAGCTGCCTTTTGGGTTGGAGCTTTGATGTCTCCTTCTCTAAACCCACACGTGTTTATTAAAGACAAACCCTAAAACTTTGTCTCATATCAGAAGAGCCACATTGTATGGGACAGAGGAAAACAAAAGATAGGGGACTATTTTATTGCCATTACTTTTATAATCTTTGGTTTTTATTTGACTCAAAAATTTTTTAATGTAGAAATATTTATGTCAAAATCTATATGATTGTATATATATACCCCCTGTTGTGACACTAGTAGTCACACAGAGTACCAGGCAATTTTATGAATAACCTTCATCCAGTTTCATGTACAGATTATCAGCTTTGAATGTGACACAGGTAACTAGAAACAGTTTGGATATACTTAGTAGGTTGTATCCTCAAACCTTGTGGAGATCTGCTGAATATGGTATTTAAATTTTTTTTAAGTTTTCTACCTCTCACAACAATAACCTTTGAGGTCTTCAAGAAGATGATGGTGCCCTACAATGAAGAATCCACTTGGATTGTTGTAACATTAACCAAGGCACAAAATCACCCAAATGCCTCTTCATCTGCCATGTTCTGTGCAAACAGGACATGTTTTGGTTGACTGCTGTGTTCTACCTAGCCAGTCTTGCCACTAGGATGACAAACACCACCCAAAGATAGTCTTTAGATATGGACTACTTGGAGGCATTCAAATGGTTGAGTTCACAATGAACTGACATGAACATTTTTCAGAACTTTTAATGCAAAAAACACTTAATCCTAAAACTGTCTGTTACAACCAAGCTGGACATTATGGACATCTTGGCAGAAATATCTTCATTATTATAAATAATTTTACCGTGCTAGAGTTACAATCTTTTCTTTTTATATAGAGAAAAGGGGGGATGTTGCAGGATATTTGATCACACTGTAAATCCCAAGACTGTGTTGTTTACCTGAAAAACCTGTTTCTAGCTGTATTGTGGCTCAGCCACAGCACACACCTTTAATCAAAGAGCTTTCTTCCTGAGTATTGTAAACAGGATTAAATAAAGTTAATCCTAGAACAAGAGATAGAATAAGCAACCAATAGGCAGGAACATAGGGAAAAAAACCATAGAGACTAAGAGGAAGTAAGGAGAATGGATAAGGACACACAGGAAATAGAAGAGAGGAACACTTTTTTTTTTTTTAAACAACGTGGGGAAGGAGTCCTCTTATTTTAAAGATTTCAGCAGAGAAGGAAGGTCAGCTATGCGCTTTCTCTGCCTCTCTGAGATAGTTGGCTTTCACCCCAGCATCTGGCTCTGGAGTCTTTATTGGTAAAATTGAACTACTGAGAATTTGTTAAAAGCAGCAATTTCATCCTTATCCCAATAGAATGGCTTTCTTATCAATGTTTGGGATACAGCTGAATCATAACTTTTTTTTCCTGATCTGTAAACATCACTCAGCATCTCTAGGCAACTGTGTAATTGTTATCTACTGGTATTCCACTTTACCTACTCATCAGCTTTTCCCACTATGCTAATGCAGATGAATCTGTGTGAGCATTTTAGGTTTTCTAATATATTTCTATTAAAATAAATTGTGCTGTTATTAGTTATTAGTTAAAGTACTTGCATTCCAATTACTTCCCCAATCTCTCTTCTCTCTTTCTATCAGCTACTTTCCCCTTGAAAATATTCTGAAATCTCTTGTCTTTATTTGCTATTGACATAAAGGCCAAAGGAATTAAAAAAAAATTGTTACCAATCATTGATTGCACTTGCTTACCAGTGACAATGTAGCATTATCAGTGAGAATGCTGGTTATCACTGTAGTCAGTCTCTTACCCAAAGAATTAACAAATGAAAATATTTTAATATTCAGACCATTATTTTTCACTACTGTCTTTCCATTACAAACTTCAGCGGTCAAAATTCTCATTAAAATTCCCCAGGTGTTGGCTATGTTCTTTGTGTATATTGCCTTGACTACGTTTAGGTATGTGCCTTGTATCCCTGCTCTCTCCAAGAGTTTTAACACGATTGGGTGTTGGATTTTGACAAATGCTTTTACAGCATCTGAGGAGATGATCACGTTTTTTTTTTTTTCTGGTTTGTTTATATGATGGATTACACTGATGGATTTCAATATATTGAACCACCCCTGCATGCCTGGGATGAAGCCTACTTGGTCATGGTGAATGATATTTTGATGTGTTTTTGGATTTGGTCTGCAAGCACTTAATTGAGTATTTTTGCATCAGTGTTCATAAGAGAAATTGGTATGAAATTCTCTCTCTTTGTTGAGTCTTTCTGTGGTTTAGGTATCAAGGTGACTGTGGCCTCATAGAATGAATTTGAGAATGTTACTTCTGATTATACATTGTGGAATAGTTTGAAGAGAATTTTAAACTTTTCCAGGTGTTGAGGAAGATTATTTATTTTAATTCCTCACTGTGAAAATCTTAAGAATCCATATACATAGTTCATAATGCTACTAAAATACCCAATCAATGTCTCTATGTTTTGTCTTAATTCAATATACTTTAATATATTTGTGAATGTAATTTCAAATACTAATCTCACACCAACTTCAAGCACCCATATTAGTCAAGTATTCTATTTACTATTCCATACATGATAATTATTTGTGGTTTCGATGGGACTTTTTTCCTTATTTTGATACCTGTGACTGGCTGTATATACATTATACAATGTTATTGATGAACTTTTGAAGGTTTTATTTTGTTTTCATCTATACTTTGGTCTTTAAAAGTAATATGAAAGGCTTTTGAGAATGGAGATGTGGGTCAACAGCCATTAATTCTTACTATTATTCCAGAGGACGCACATCCAGTTCTCAACACCCACAGATTGCTCACAGTCGTCTGTAGCTCAAGTTCCTGAGAACCTAATGTTTTTGAATTCTGTAATACCTGTAAGTTCATGATATAAAACTCATATGTGTACAAATACACATAAATAATTACACTTTTTAAACAATGCTTTATAGTAGACACACACACACCTGTATTTCTGCATGTGTGTCCTATGAATTTATGGGTAGCTTTTTTATTCATATACTCATTTGATTTAACGGCAAGATTTAAAAGAACTTTTCATGACCCCATTTATATATGTACTCATTCTTCAAGAGGTTAATTGGAGAAGAACTTACTGTAGGTATGCAGATTCATCATGAAGAAGCATGTATGCTGCCTCTCTGCTCTTTATTAAAATGTTTCTAATTGACAACAATGAATGTTTAGGACATTTTTAAAACTCCATATGTAAACAATCACAAACTCATGAAAATTATATATTGATGTTCTGGTTATAAACTACGAATGTTATGGAAGGGACACTAGTATACATGGTGAAACAGAACCAGTTAAGAATTCTTGACCTTTGACGTGCATGAAGTAGAAAATTTTGGCATGTTAAATAAAGATGTAGCCAAAGTGATGTTTCATACTCACCATTTCTCTTCAAGGATAGCCTACCTGAGAGTACTACCAAAATATCACTGACAAATATTTGCCATGCTAATAGAATTACATTTTATTTTATTAGAGTAAATTAGCATATATTTATATTAGTATTGCTGGTATTTGCTTTGTTTGGGGCTGCTTACACTTTTCTGGTGGCTATTATACCAAGCTCTACTCCTGGTCCTAATCTTCACTTTGACCATCCCCCAATTAGAGTCCTAAACAGAGTACCAGGGAGGCCTGGCCTGGAGATGAAAAAATTAGCAAGTGACAAAATCATTATATTCTTTTTTAAAATTAATTTATTCTTGTTACATCTCAATGGTTATCCCATCCCTTGTATCCTCCCATTCTTCCCTCCTTCCCATATTCCCCTTATTCCCCTCCCCAATGACTGGTGACTGGTGGTCCTCTAAAGTGCAAACAGTGCTAGAACAGGGACCAATAATTTTCTTTCAGTTATACCACATTTTATTTCAAGTATTTCAGTTAACCAGGAGAAGCAATTGTGACTACGATGACAGTCATGTGCTAGACAACATTTAAAGATATCTCATTTTGATTCACATTAAAGACACATGGATTTTATCATTTCATTAACAATGCATGCCTTCAATTAAACATTATTTTTTCTTTAGTCTTATCATCTTCAAGCAGACTCTTTTTAATTTGTAATTTGTCTCACACTAATTATAAGCGATCCATTTTTTTTTTTTTTTTTTTTTTTTGCTTTTCTCATTTCAGTAAGGGCAGATGGAGAAAGAATTTCAATCACTTTGTATTTGCAGATTCCAGCTTTCTTTCGATTTATTCTGATCAAAGCCAGACATTCCTCTTTTGATCATCATCACTTAAATCAGGTTCTGTGAAAACATCAAGGTGAATGCATCTTGCAAGTCAATAAGGGGTTGGAACTATTCTCCCACCTGATGTCAATTCCACTGGGCATGAACTTTGTAGAGTTTTTAAAAGGTTGAATATGAAATCAGGTGCCCAAAAATCCCTACTAGAAAGAAAACTTCAGGGGTAAGTTAGAATATAAGCTTATTTTTCTTCATACTAGATATTAAAATAATTTGCAATGTGTCAAAACCTGTGCAAGGTAAGTATGTCACATCATAACAGGACTTGTGGTTATTATTATATAATATTTATGGTTAAACCACAGTATTAGTAGAAAGTATATTTTAGGAAGAAAACTAGTCTATAGGAATGAAGCCTATCTGGTAAAATTGTATGTAGAGATGTCTATTTAAATGTAACTTTGTTGTTAATATTGTATTCTGAAAACGTATTGCATATTAACTATGATTCAATCCATCTACTTTTCTGACTACCAATTTACTGGTCATCTATGCATTTTCATCTCCATTTTTCCTCATTCATTCTCTTGTTTATAAAGTACATACACCACATTTCTTTCCTTTTAATAAATTCAGAAAACCTATCAATTCCATCACTAAAAGCAGTTGTGATTTTAAGTTTGAGGAATCCTAAGAATCTATGGATGAATCATTTTGAACTTATCTCCCACCAGCTGGACTTTTTAGTTCGTCTATAAATTGAATATATATTTACAATATTATCTTTTAAGGATGTCCATTAATATTTACTTTTCTCCCTCCAATATTTTCTCCTTCCATGTTGGCACAGTGCTACTGTTTTGTTCTGTAGAGTTTATCTTTCCATTTTTAAATCCTCCCTCATTTCAAAATTAGTTACAGATAAATATCATTTATGTAAACACTCCCCACTGAAATTTGTATCTGCATGAATGCCTGTGCTTGTGTTTTATTCCTACTGAATACATTAAACCAAATCTGGGAAATTCAGAGGCATTTTTATTCATTTATTTCTGTTAATTTTGTAGGCTGCATAAATGCTTTAGTCAGCACAGTGCCTACACCGCAACTATGGATATTTCATTTTGATATCCACTCCCCATGTAAAATAAGAGTTATAAGGCTGCATACACATAACCTACAGAAGGGAGAGGAACAGAATTCTGTTCCCTAGAGCTCTCTGGCCAGCAAACAGGCAGTGGCTGGGTTCCTAATTTATTTGGAGATTGCATCTGGAAAATAATGTGTAGAGTGATGGTGGTAAATACCCTAAGTCAAGCTTTGTATTTCACACTCATCAATGCATACTTGAAATGAAAAATATACATATATTAAATTACACATACAAACATATACACATACATCTTAAGAAAACATTCATCTTTCTAGAATGCTATTTGAAAGGCTGAAGGATTGTTATGGTTTTTGTTTCATTACAAATGTTTTGCAATTTTTCTTAAATTTCTAAAAAAATTATTGTATCCTATTTAAATTTAATAATCCTTTCACAATATATATGATTAAATATTAAATTCCCTTTAATGTTTAATTGAGAAAAGTAATTGGTCTTGCACTGTGTGGCCTCTAAGTAAATGTTATCTGTAATGTTTTAATATACACAAAAATGCTTATTATACAAATTAACTTTTAAATTAATTTGCTTTTCTTAGACTGAACTTTGTTTTGCTGATTTGACACAATAGAAAAGAAAATGTATTTTTAATCTAGTCAGTTTTATAGATACATATCAATATAGTAGTGCTAGAGATAGACCTTGAGCTTTTCACAAAACGAGGAGGTAAATTTTGTGTTTGAGATACTGCTATTTATATTAGAAAAAGGGTTGATGTGTGCTTTGTATGTTACAGAAGGTTGCAATGTTATTACCTCCTGAAATGACTAATAATAAGATGTTCTACTACCCCTCCTTGCTCTCTTTTAAATCCATGGGTTATTTTTCTTCCTTATATGCTGATATATATATACATATCATCATATATAAGCATAAATATGTATATATGCATATATATCAACATCAATCTAAAGTCTGCAATCAATAGATTTGCAGTGAAAACATTCTGTCAGGTTTAAACATGGAAAGTGTGATTGTTAACAATGCAGTAGGATAAAACATTGTATATAAAGCCTTCTTTGCGACATGGAAAAAAGTGGTGATGTGGTCTGATGATAGGGAAATGATGAAAAAAAAAAAAAGAAGAAAATACTTAGAATATAGTGTATGGTAGAGCCAAATAGAATCCTTATGTGACTGAATGCTCAATATTACCCAGGATAGTTGTGGTGGGATCTTAGATTTATGAAAGAGAAACTAGATGGTTACTTGGATCTTTACTGAGAATGAGAATGAATGAATGTCTTATGAAATTGAAATGTATTATTGTCCATGTGAAATTCCAAGTGGCTTTTGAAGGAAGAGTTCAAGTTTTCAGTAGTTAAAAGAATGTGTAAAGGAAAGATAGATGTGGATTTAACTTTCATAGATCAAAACACGGTATTTATGGTTAAGTACAATATTGTATTCAGCAACATATTGTTTTGTATACATAAACTATGGGGTCTGTGGAACTACAATTCTGGAAGTAGACAGCATTAATATTAATAATAAGTAAGAATAAAAGCAAAAACAAAACCTACTGAGAATCCAAGAAAAGTGATAATGATATTATTATGGTCTAATTTTTAAAGACATTTGTTTCATTTGTTTACTATATATATATATATATATATATATATATATATATATATATATATATATATGTAGAGAAGTAAATTCATTAGCAGTGCCTGCAGGTAAATGTGTAGGTAGTTACATACTTATTAATGAGTACAATTTGGAAGTAAAATTAATGATAACATAAAAGTGTGTGTGTGTGTGTGTGTGTGTGTGTGTGTGTGTTCATGTGTGTGAATGCATGTAAAACCTATTCTATTTGTCTTTCTTTGTGACTTACAAATTCTGCTTTTGTGTTGATTTCTTCTGTCCCATTTTGTTGGCTTTGTAATAGTTTTTTCCTTGTATCTAAAACTTTTTATAGACAACAGATTGTTTATGTCACTGTTATCTGATCAGTTGTCACTTTTCCATTGGAGACAAAGGTTGAAGATCTTGCCCTTGTTGCAGCATTTCTGTTGCAACCACCAAGAACATTTGGCAACATATTTATTGCTGCTTTTCACAGGAAATTAATTCTATGGTATGGAGGTACTGTATGTTTCTTGTAACTGAAATTTGAAATGTAAATGTCTCTTACTTCTCATTTTGTTTATTTCTTGATTTAGCCATTTTAAAATATAGTATTTAATTTCCCTATTGAAGGTTTTCTAGCCATTATAATTTTGCTATAAGAAGTGATTTTAAGTATAAAATGCACACACAGACACAACACACTAGTGCATGTATCTCTTAAGAATCAATAATCTTTGTTATTATGAATTTCTAACACTTGTAACATCTTGAAACAAAAAAGATTACAGATTGTATAAAGCAAAGCCTATCTACAGATGCTCAAACTCTCTCATTTTTTAAATGATATATGATTCCTTTGATCACTTATGTCAATTCTGTTCAAAGTGTAGTCCTTTGGTTGTAGCACCTCTGCTTTACACACACACACACACACACACACACACACACACACACACACACACATATATGAGTGTATATTTCCTTATACATATGTACATACACATATATCTCTCTGAGTTTCATTTTTTGAGTTCATGTGCAATATCTACACATGGATGCTCCTAGAAGCCAAGAAGGTATGTAAGATCTCCTGGAACTGAAGTTACAGGTAGTTGTTGGATACCTACTCTTCATGCTGTAAACTGAATTGCTGAAAGAGGAGTAATGGCTTTTTACAAAAAACTCTCTCTTCTTCCTAAAAATTCACTTTAAAGAAAAATCAGAGAAGTACTCACACAAAAAAAAGAGCATGTTGGGGAGAGAGCAGGGGTAGTCTAATACATGGACTTGACTCTGTTGCGAGTTGTTTGATCAATTCCCCTAGCTGGTGCCTTACCAGGCCACTGAGGAAGAGGATGCATGCAGTCCTCATGAGACATGATATGTTGGGGTCACATGATAGGAGGAAGGGCACCCTTTTTCTCAGGTCTAGAGGAGGGGAGTGGTGGAAAGAGAGAGGCAGGATGGGATCTGGAGGAAACAAGGGAGGGGGCAAAAATCATAATATAAAGTGAATAAATTTTAAAAATTATAATAAAGAGCATAGTGTGTGTGTGTGTGTGTGTGTGTGTGTGTGTGTGTGTGTGTTTTAATATTTGCACAGTATTGAGAATTGAGCTAAAGACCCTAAGCCTATTAGGGAGCTCTGTGTTGCTGACCTGTGCTTCTAGGGCTTTTTGAAATGCACATACTATAAATGCACACTTATGTGCATATTGTAAAGGTGTGTTTAAGAAGCCAAATATAGTCTGTGGAAAATTGTTACAGAATATAGAAGTATACATTTTTATTTTATTTTAAATCAACAATTGATCATTCATTTCATTTTAGAAAAGAGAAAAATACAAAAATGAAAAAAATGTATTGGGTCTATCTTTTGTTTTATATACAATCGTATATCAACAAGATGTCATAAATTTTCATATTTTTATAATTTTGTTAAATTTTTAAACTTTGTATTAGGAATATTAGGAAAAGAGTTACATGTAGCTCATAACTTACTTAAAACAATAGCATGGATTCTTGAAAGACAACTTGCTTAATCTGTCTCATTTATTTTGCCATTTCTTATGGTCTTTCCTATTGTGAAGTCAGATAATTCAATTAATTTCAATATAAGCAATTGCATTTCAATACCATAGAAAATAGACATTTTTGTTGCTGTGACTTTCGATGTTTTATTTATTCTTCTGAAGCCACTTTTTTCTACTATTTTTCTTGTTTAAAAATGATATGTCTCTGGGAAGCTTACATTCTCATTATTTTTCTCCATGCCAAATTACAATTGCATACTTCCTTACAGCATGGGTTCATTCATAATTAATAAATAAAATCAGAATGGATTTTCTCTTGGGCACACAAATTCTAACTAAACACACTTGCATCCAATACACTTAGTAATATAAAAACAGAAAAGTTTAGAATACAAAAGAAAATATCTTTTTTTGGCCAACTTTGGATGGCCAATTGCATTATGGACACAGAATAATACTTATGGCATAACTAAACCATTTTTGTTATTGGTCTATCATCACTCTTCACTTGTGGAATTTCTGTAATTGATTGATTGATTGTGTCTGTTAAAAAAATAACAGTTAAAATGAGATAAACAAATAGAAGATAAATTTACTATTGAAACTATTAATAATTAAACATTACTTAGTATTTGAAGGCTAGTACTTTTTTCTATTCAACTCTTTATGTATTTCTTTTTATTTTTAATATTTTTATTAATTTTTTCATATAACATCTCAATTCTTAGCCCATCTCATGTATCCTCTCATTCCTCCCTCTCTCCCATTTTCCCCTTACTCCCTTCACCTAGGCCAGTTACTGAGGGGGAACTCTTCCCCCTGTATATCAAGTCTCTTCTTGGTAGCCTGCTATCCTTCCTCTGGGTGCCACCAGGCCTCCCCATCAAGAGGACGTGGTCAAAAATGGGACACCAGAGTTCATGTGAAAGTCAGTCCCCACTCTCCATTCAACTGTGGAGAATGTCCTGTCTATAGGCTAGATCTGGGTAGGAGTTCGAAGTTTACTGCCTGTATTGTCCTTGGCTGGTAAGGCCAGTACTTTTTTAACACTTCTCATAATTTTGCTAAAACCTTGCAATGAAAAGTTATCAAAATATAACAAATATTACCATCAAATAGTTTTAAATTGAATTGTCTAGTTTATCTCAATCATCGACTATTACATTTTGAAATTCAATATACCTTAAGTTCTTAAGATAATAACACAGAAATAAATAGATGAATAAATGAAATAAACACATTTCTTTTTAAACACTGAAGTTCACATGAAACATGCTCTGAAATATTTCAAAGCTAGAATCATGTACAAGCCAGCATACCAAATTTCTAGAAACCAATGCTCTCCACTTATTCTAATAGCTTACCAAAAAAGAACAGATGTTCTTAGAAATCTTTGCAAACCCATAAAAAGGCTATAATATCATACATTTCATTGAAGTATCAATTTTTTTAACCTTGGACATTGTTAAGGATGATGCTAACTAGCATTGCCATGGCTCATGTTCTTTAGGCACAAGAAGCGCTGTGCCAGAGTTAGCTACTCTCAGAACAATTTGAGCTCAAGCCTTTATGGGAAGAAGATTTCCTGTTCACTCTCATTACAGCCGCTTTGCAAACAGAAAAGCAATACTTACATAGAACCACTGTGCCTATTGAAGGAATTGGCATTCTCTATAGGGCTCTCAAAAATTGTTAGATTCAAAACCTTTGTTCTGGTCTTTCAAGTTGGGAAATCAACACAGTGAAAGGTGTGTAACAGCAGACCTGTGTCTGTGTTTTTATCTTACCAGCTCATATTTTTAGGAAAACTAGATATTCTACTAGGTGTGTGATCTCAATAAACTTAATCTCTTTGAACTTATTTCTCTATGTGCACTATGTATCGAAAACAAGTATCTGTACTTTTATTATCAGAAACTTTGTATGCAAAATACTTTCAACGGCATGTTATTCATTTAACTGAAAGCTGTTACTTATATCTGACATGTAAAGAAACATTTTTTCTCTTTTGTCCTAAACATTGCCTAAAACAATACACAGTAAACATATTTCTCTCAATTGAAAGATGTGGAATATAAATTGTCCTTTCCATAACTTCTGATTAATTTTAATTGCAAGTTTATTGTATTAGATATTAGATATTAGAATGGCTACTGCAATTTGCATCTTGGGTCCATTTTTTGGAAACCTCTTTCCACCCCTTTATTCTGAGGTAATGTCTATCTTTGATGTTGAAGTGTGTTTCGGGCATCCAGAAGAATGATGAATCCTTTTTTGAACCCATTCTGTTAGCCTGTGTCTTTTTTTTTTTTAATTGGGGAATTGAGTCCAAGGTTGTTGGTAAATATTAATGACCTGTGATTGTTAACTCTTGTTATTGTGATGATGGTGGTGGCAATAGTAGTAGTGGCAGCAGCAGCAGCAGCAGATGCAGCAGCCTTAGTAGTAGTAGTAGTAGTAGTAGCAGTGTGTTTTTTTGTTTGTTTGTTTTTTGTTTTGTTTTGTTTTGGTTTGCTTATGTGGGGTTATTTATGTCCTGTGTTTTCTAGGGTGTAGTTAACCTCTTTTGCTTAGATTTTAAATTCTGCTATCTTGCACTTTATACTTGTTGAAAGAAATATCAATTATGATGATTTCTCAATTCTGAACAACTATGCCCTAAATGCAAGGTACCCACCTTCATAAAAGAAACGTTACTAATGCTTAAATTACACATCATATTCTACTATCTTGCAGGCAGGAATCTAGCATAACTGTTATCCAAGAAGCTTTATCCAGCAGATAATGGAAACAGATGCAATGACCCAAAGCCTAACATTAGGCGGAACTCAGGGAATATTGTAGAAAAGCTAGGGAAAGGATTGAAGGTGCTAAAGAGGTGAAGAACACATAAGAAGACCTACATAGCCAAAGAATCTGTGCCCATGAGGGCTCATGGAGACTGAACCGCCAGCCAAAGATAAATAGACGGGTCTAGATCCCCTACACATATGAAGCTAACGGTTTTTTTGGTCCTCAAGTGGGCCCACCAGCATTTGAAATGGGTCTATGTCTGACTTGGTTTCTGCCACTTCGCTCTGGAACACATTTCTTAGCAAGGCTGCCTTGTCTTGCCTCAGTAAATGAGTAGGCACTTAGTCCTAATCTACTCAATGTGCCTGAGTAGGTAGGTACCAGAGGTGGGGGTGGGGTGGTGATGTATGGGAAAAGCACTTGAGAATGTGTGACTGAGAAGAGTCAAGGAAGTGGTCTGGTGATTAAGATGTAACTGAACAAATAAATACAGTCTTCCAGAGTACCTAGTGTCAAAAGTAAGAGAGGATGATTTGAAATATCCTGTACTGAGAATCACAATGTATTCATTGTCTTCTTACCTAAATACAGGTGTCATTAAAAACAACAACAAAAACTGACTCAAAGCAAGCTCTTAAAATCTATTTAGAGGAAAAACAATAAATTCCACTGACTTTGATATAGTCCCTAATTACTCTCGATAGCGAGATGAAGGACAGCTATTACTTTATAAAGCTTCAACTCCTTTCTGATTTTCTCATAAAAATATTCTTAATTTTCCAATTATAAAGTTCCCCTAAATTTTAACTAATCATTACCATTTCATAGTTCCTTATTTCCATGATTTCTTAGCTACTTACCTTATACTCATTGTGACATTTTTGTATGGTGATGAATGAATGGTAACGTGTTTGGTTTCCTTCAAGAATTGGTTTTCTCATACAATTGCACAGATGATTTAAGTGGTCTAACCCCATTTTTAATTTGATTCTTTACAATAACAGAAATTGTACACCCTGGGTTAAATATGCTATATATAGATTGTCTTTTACTGTTACAAAGCTGAGAAGGTAGTTCCCATAGAACTAATGATTGTTTCTTTTATAATCTTACTCAAGCCTTGGGAGGCTTTTGTCTCCAAAGCCTAGAATTTTTAAAGTACCAAGTTTCAAAGATGATGTTTTAGTAAAAAAAAAATAGTTAACTGAATATTTTTTATTTTTAAGATGATTTTACTAGGCAACAATTTGTGAATTGGAATTTATTTCAAGGTCATGTCAACTTATAGAAATTCCTACTGTTGTCCTTGACCTTCTGTTCTCTCTTCTCATTAAAAAAAAAAAAAAGATAGAGAAGTGGTTTGTTTTAGTTTCCTTATCTCTGGTAAATAAGGATTCTATACTGGCTCGTACTGTTAATTGTGAAATGCCATTCAAATGACTTTTAAAGGTAACAAATATATATTTTGTCCAAGGATTTATCATATCATTTCATTAAAGATACAATTTAAAGAAAGCATGAGAACAAGTGTTTAGAATGTAGTTAGGAGTTTTGCTGGCCTAGTAAGGTGGTGATTGTATAATCTCCTCCAAGGTCTGTGGTTTCACTAGCCCTGGTAGTTGTCTAGGACTCTAGAACCAGGCATGATCTCCCTCTTACATAACAGTTCTTACGTTTGAAAGAAATTATGTACAAGTAACTAATAAACAGAAAATGAGTATAGACACAGTGATAGGTGTACATTTCTTATCTAATTGATTTCACAAATGTTTTGTGCATGTACTATAATTAATGTAAAGTATAAAAAGTATCTCGAAAAATTCATCCTAATGAAAAATGGGAGCATGAATCTATATGCAGCCAAGATGAGAATTAGATTCATGATCCTTCACCCATAATTTTTGTGCCCTCTGACTTCATTTGAATACAGCACCTCGTGAAAGTCCTACATTTCTGAAAATAATTAGATCTGTGTTGAAATAGTTGCTTATAATGCAAGGATTTTTAGTATACTGCACATATTAAAATGGTAGCAGGAAAAGTACCTGTGGTGGAAGCAACGGCAGTCTTATGAAGGCAAGGAGCATACTCAAGTCACCGCATCTCCGCTGCATATCATACTTGACCCACATCATTAATGCCTGGAAGATGGTCTCTTCATCAGGAACATTTACATCATCACTGGCCAGTAGTTTATGGAGCTCTTCAGCTGGAAGGAGTAAAAACTCTTGATTTCTGATTACTTCCATTATGTTTTCCTGTTGGGAGAAAAAAAAATCTTGTCATAAATTCTGCTTCACTCCTATGTGGCTGGCAAAGGCATTTCAGAGGAAAAAAAAATGTGAAAGGCAGTCAATAACCTTTGTTCTCATTAGAACATAATCCTTGAGACTCATCCTTCAGAAACAAGAAGCTGTTAAGAAGAAAGCATTGTAATTGTAATTGAAGTGTAAATGTATCTGAGACAGCAGAGTTCTTGTAATAACTGGAGGATTATGATGCACAGCTTTGTTATGCAGGCAGGATGTACTCAGTGATTAAATGGTCTGGTTTCAAGTGTACTCCTATGTAAGATTTAGCAAATATGAAAAGAATAACTTTGCACAATTTCAAAGGCTCAAAAATCACACACAAAAATAAGAATATGGCAATACAATTACAAAGAGAAACACAAAACAAGGCAGCTTTGTTGTTTGTTTGAAAGGGGAAGAAAGACAGCTGAGAAACCATAGAAGTCACAAAAGCTTATGAGCTCTACTCACACTTTCTCTTACAGTTACCTTCTCTCATGACAATTTATTTGGTTTACTTTGTTGCTCTTGGCATTTTTAAGTTTCTTTTAATTATTATGCATTTTAAAGTTTATTCTTTTTTAAAATTTTTTTGTATTATTTAACTAATTTATTCAGATTACATCTCAATTGTTTTCCCCTCACTTGTATCCTCCTGTTCCTCCTTCCTTCCCATTTTCACCCTATTCTCCTCCCCTAGGTCTGTGACCAAGGAGGACCTCCTCCCCTACTACATGGTTATAGTCTATCTATCAAGTCTCATTTTGGTAGCCTGCTTATTCTCTCTCTGAGTGCCAACAGGCCTCCCCACCCCAGGGAAGTGGTCAAATATGGGGCACCAGAGTTCATGTCAGAGTCAGTCCCCACTCTCCACATAACTGTGGAGAATGCCCTGTTCTTTGATTAGATCAGATTAGGGGTTCAATGTTGACTGCATGTATTGTCCTTGGTTGGTGCAGTAGTTTGAACAGACCTCCCTGGGTCCGGATCTGCCCATCATGATGTTCTTCTTGTAGGTTTCTAGGACCGTCTGGGTTCTTTTATTTTCCCATTCTTTCATACTTCTGTCACCTAGGCTCCCAATAGGATGTCCTTACATCTCCACACCAACATTCTATGGCAACCAACATTAAAGTTTATTCTTGATTTTATATTCAAGTCAAAAAATATATTGAGCTTCATAGCAACATAACAAGACTTGGCTTGGAGTTAGAATCATAGTTTCAAAGGTCAGACTCTATACAATGGGTCCACCCCTGGAAGATGTATAAATAAGATTCTGTGTGTGTGTGTGGGGGGGATTCTTTGTAGAGCTTCTCATTCAGAAATCTACAATAGGGTCTTGGATGCTTTGTTTCAAACAACCACATGAACTTATGTTGAATTCAAAATATGAATTGCACAGATTCAATCAGAACACTTTTACATTAACAATTTTAGTTATCTTCTGTTGTTTGAGACACCGTAAATGAATATACTGTGTTTTGATCAAATACATCTCTCCTCTGTTCTCCATATACTGAAATATAGATAACCTTTCAAGATTGCCATCCCTGGGGATATCCCAGTAATGATTAAGTTTGGCTCAATGTTTATTCCTACTTATTTTCATCTAAGTTTTGTTTTCTCCAAATTAATCTGTCTCTGTATATGCTAAACTTCTTTGTAAAATCCACAGTGAAGTCAGCATGGTTTTAAATGTGTTGTGGTATCTTCAAGGTTTTCCTTTAAAAGCTCTTTAAATTTTTAGTTCTACAGTGTGATGCCTTCTAATTATAATTAACTTCTTTCCTTACTTGCATTGAAGTTGATAAATCACCCACTCTTCCTTCTGTCATTTTATTTAACATATCATCACTTACTCATGTCAATATTTAAAATGGCATTCATTAACTTTGTTTCCCTTATTCTTGTCATATGTCAAAGTTTAATTCAAAAAGAAGCCAGAAGTTATAGTGCCTATTTGAAGTCCCGTATTTGGTTGGTGAACCAAAAATGATCAAGAAATCAGGAGCAACTTCAGAGACATTGTAAGATGCTAGGATGTATTTGGTAGGACTCTGTCACAATACTTAAGTATATATCTATGTATATACATATGTATGTATATATGTATATAGATATTTTTAATAAATGCAAAAGCTACCTATCTTTCTTTTAAGTTTCTCAAGTCAAATATTCAGTCAATTGTGTATAGTTAACAGCTCACTAGAGTCTCACATCATATGGCACCTTCAGAGCTCTCATAGTGGGGCCAGTTAACAGCCTACCCTTTGGTGTGCTTGTCAAATAGAAGATGCATGTGATGGGTAGAGTTTTGGGAACAGAGTTTGAGAACATAGGCACAATACTTTTCATATTAAAATATCCCACCATACCACAAGAACACTTGATCAACTATGTTCATAGCAGCTTTATTTGTAATAACCATAAACTGGAAATAATATAGATGTTCCTCAACTGAAAAATGTATAAAGAAGCTGTGGTTCATTTACACAGTGGAATATTACTTATCTATTAAAAACAAGGACATAATTAAGTATTCTGGCAAATGGATGGCACTAGAAAACATGATCCTAAGTAACTTAACCCAGACCCAGTAAAACACACATGGCAGAAGCCTAGCATAAATGTCCTCTGAGAAGTTTCAACCAGAAGTTGATGGAAACAGATGCAGAGCCCCAGAGCCAAACATTAGGTGGAGCTCAGGGAACCTTGTGGAAGAAAGGGATGAAGGATTGAAGGATTCAAAGATATATAAAAAAACCACAACAATACCTACAGAATCAACTAACTTGAATCTGTAGGCACTCACTGACACTGAACCGCCATCCAAAGCACATGCATGACGTAGGCCACGTACACATACACAATAAATGTGCAGCTTGAGCAGGGGCCCCAGTCTCTGTCTGCTTCTGTTGCCTGTCTCTGAATACTTTTCCATAACTGGGCTGCCTTATGTAGCCTTAATAGGAGAAGATGTGCCTAGGCCTACTGCAACTTCATATGTGTTCATATCCATGAGAGGCCTTCCCTCTCCTGAGGAGAAAGGGAAGGAGACATTAGGGGAGCAGAAAGGAGAAGGGAGTACTGAGAGGAGAGGAGGGAGAGAAAGCTGTGATTCGGATGTAAAGTTAACTAACTAGTTAATGAAAAAAAAAAAACAGGTTCAGGCTTCAGTGTAAAAGCCCAATATTAAGAATAACAAAGAAAAGGGGCACCAGAGTTCATGTGAGAGTCAGATTTCACTCTCTACTCAACGGTGGAGAATATCATGTACGTCGGCTAGGTCTTGGTAGGGGTTCGAAGTTTACTGTCTATATTCCCCTTGGCTGGTGCCTTAGTCTGAGGAGGCTCCCAGGACCCAGATCTGCCTGTCATAAAGTTCTCCTTGTAGGTTTCCAGGACCCTGTGGGTCCTACTACTTCCCCCTTCTTCCATGCTACTCTCACCTAAAGTCTTAATAGGTGAGAGTCTTAATGTCCTCTCCTCTGACCCACTTTCCTGGTAAGTAAAGGCCTGACGGCACCCAGAGGAGGGATAGCAAGTTACCAAGAAGAGACTCAATATTCTAAGAGCATATATAGGGGGAGGAGGTCTCCCTTAATCACAGACATAGGGGAGGGGAGAAGGGGGGAAGTGGGAGGGAGGGAAGAATGAGAGGAAACAGGGGAAGGGCTAACAATCGAGATGTAATATGAATAAATTAATAAAAAAAAGAATAACAAAGAAACTTACAAATATCCAGGAAGGGACTTTAAACAGTATCAATAGGGAAGTGAGACAGGAGATGATCAAGGAAACTGGAGCTGGACTTTAGCAGCTATTTATCCTGAAGGTATAATTTTTCTTGGAGGTTATCTCTCTTAGAGACTACAAAAAAAAATTTCCCTCTACATCAAAAGCAAATGGAACTGGGCATTTGTCCATTAATAGAAGTTAAGAAAATGACTTAATATCAACTTCCTTTGTCATTTTTTCTTTATCATGGAAAAACATAATCTAAAATAGAGATATGAACCATCATGAAGGTAGAAGGTAGAAATGGTTATCTAACAAAGTAACTATACAATCTACTCCATCAATATGAGTTAATGCATCGTTTAAATCAACAACATTATAACTGTGCTATTCATATTTCTTTTAGAAATCTCACACAAATCTACCTTTGGAGTCTATGAGGTGGTCTTGTTTGCTGAATCCTACGACCAAAATCTTTCCATGGAGAGGAGAAGACCAACAGATACCTGTAATGTAACCTAAGGGTCTTATCACAAGGAATCTTATTATTCCACAGTGTAATAGCTTAACTTATAAAAACTTGGTCTTGGTATAATACCTCAAAAATAGCACAGGAACTGTACATATTTATTTAAGAGAGCAAATAATGATAGACGATTAAAGATTTTGTAGTAGCAATACAAAGTAGTCAAGTGCTAAACTGATACACACATCCTTCCATTTAAAGGGGAAAGTTAATGGTGTGTGGTGGAAAGGTGGAACACACAGGCACTCCAAGCTCACTTTTCTTGTCTTCATGTCCTCTCACAGTTTTTGAGATAACTCCAAAGAAGACATCTGAGACATTTGATAGTGTAACTGGAAGAACATGACTGTGGTAGAAACCTCCACAAAACATCTTTAAGTATGGCAACTCTAGTAGAGTGAGAATTAAGGCATAGAAAAATAGACAAGATGCAACTCTAATGCTTAATCAGATTTGATCACTCATCCAATGAATAATAATCTTCATATTGAGTTCAAGTCATATTTAGTTTTTAAGGAGAACCCTAGATCAAGAAATACTTATATTTCTGGACTGGAAGTGACTTCAGCTTCAACATTAGGTTTTGAATTACATCTTAAAGGCAATATGCCACTCATTTACACAAATTACATAAAAATACAAATTATCATTATATTCATATATATCTAATAGTAGGGCATGACAGAATAGCTTATCTCATTTTTCGTGAAAATTACTTTAGATTTTCTTTATTCTTAAATTATATAATATTTTAAATATTCTGAAACTATTGATTGAATTAATATATCACATGCTTTGAACCATACTGCTACCATATTTTGATGATGAGAGGAAGAAAGAAAAATCACAATTTTGAGGAACTTGGAAAGCCATATTCTTCTCCTTGCTTTTTCTTTTACTCAAACATTTCTGCCATTATTAAACTATACCCAGAATGGTATAGTTATACTGTAGGTATAAAATAAAGAATATAATAAAAATCACTTTGTAAAACACTTAGTGGTGTCTGTCATAAAGAGTTTGTTCAAGGCATTTTCATTATATTTTATAGTGTCCTCTTTATGATGACCCTTGGGGAAATTTCCTACAGGTTTTAGTAGCAAGAATAATTGCACTTCTGCTGCGTAAATTGCTTTTCCTTTATCATGGATGTTGTAAATTATGAAATTGATCAGATTTCTCTTTTTATTTAGCCTCTAGGAAACTTAGAGTCAGATTGAAATCCATCTGGCAGGAAGGATATAGCTTTTTATAATTTGATTTCTTTTCAGACAGCTCTGGAAATAGTTTCATTTAATACCACAATAGACACTTTTTTTTTTCCTTCATAGATATGTTACTAATTCAGATAAAATTCTTATAATTTTGTATCTTTGTAAATCCTACTAAGTTCTTTGTAAACTGTTGGTGCTGATAATAAATAAATGCTCTGAAATAGGTGGGTATTAATACATGCTACTAGTTATTGAAGCTTGTATTATATGCCAATATTATATTACTTATTATTTATGTTCACATATTGAAAAGCTTGAAAATTCTCTTTGTTCCCCTGTCCTCTCTACTGAGTTTCTTTTCAATGTTATTTTTTTCTAAAATGTTCCACTGATAACTGCAATTTAGATCCTTTGGTATTTTAAATAAGAAAGTGTGGTCTATCAAGTTTTATGATTTTAAAGTTATTTTCCTTATATTGTACACTTTGATTAACAGTGTATTCTCTGTGAAAGTCAGGAAAGACTTTACGTTCTTTGGCATATTTACATTTCTTTGCAAAACTTTTCTTTTAGAGTATTATATATTATGCTAATTAATTGACATGGAAAGGAAAAGGTAGATATTAAATAACATGTTCATTATTTTATATCAAAATTCATTATCTTAAATTGTCATAAGCATGTGGGCTCAGAAGGTGTGGTAAGATTTTAAACTAGAGCATGGCAGATGAAGCAGCATGAAGCATTGGACAGGTGCATGACATAGATCTCAGAAGTATTGTGAAAACAACACTAAAAGTATAACTTAGGGGTGGCTATTTGAGTAGATTAATCCTAAAACATTGACATCTTGTTATCTTTAAACACAAACAAATGTAAAAACACACTGTAAAAAATTGTTTAGAATATTAACACAGAGTAATATTTTAGCATCAAGTGTATTATGCTACTGCACAAGGAAAACAAAAAACCAAAAATTTACAAAAATGCATTCGGTGTAGAACGCTTACCTAGCATATACAAGTTTCACCCTCAGTTCTAAAAAAATCACAGAAATGTTTCTTTCTAAATATCCTGAAGTTTATAAACAGTAATATTCACATTGACAGACTTGGTCTTACTCTTTCATTAAACAGTGCAAAAGTGTTGCTAAGTAGTAATATGAGAAAATTTAAGTCTTATGAAATGTCTCAAACCATATAAGCTGTCATTGCATCTTACCTCTAGAGTTAAACAATAGAAATGAACAGAAGCCAGTGTTTAAAATGTTGTCAATGAATTTTGTATATTGATAGAAAATAAGTTTAATTTTGATTCATTGGTATAGAATTCAAATTTAAGATTGTGTTCCAAACACATTATACATATTTCTACTCTAATATGAGGTATTAAACCCATACAACTCAATTATAACACAAAGCTTACTTCTAAAACCTTGAAAGTGCTATTGCAGGCTCTTTAGTATAATTAGGAAATATAAGCTAACAAACCTGCACTCCGGATTCACTAGTTTTTAAGTTTTATCCCTTTTCAAGTCTCTGATGGGTTTGAAGACCAGAGAGTTTAGTCTTTCAATTAGCCTTAATGGGTTAAGGGTTAAGAAGTTTTTAGATCATGATAAATATTTTAAGTTAATAGAGACGAGATATCATAGATATTAATCTCCCTTGAGAAAGTTAGACCTAATAAGATAGGAAAGATGTTTACTTCAAGCTTGCCAAATACAAATGGCCAAATGAGTATGAATGTAACATTTATATAATTCCTGATTGTCTCATGGTTCTTCCTGCTGTATGTAGTTTATTTTAGTCATGTGTAATAATATAAATGTATATGTTAAAAAAGAAACATAATAAAAATGAAATACAAACTGATTGTTAGTTGATAAAATCATGTTCATGTAAACAGTCGATTTTTGTCACAAAAAATATACAGTAGGTTTACAGAGAGATATGATCCTATAGATAGATAAGGTAAAATAGTTAGATAAGGTCTTCAAAGCCTCAGAGACCTACAGAATGTGACGTTCAATGACGCTTTTTAATATTTTAAAGATTATTTGACAACAAAGCAAGTTAACTCCTGGCAACACCCATCCTGCCACACAGAAGAAGATGAGCATCAATGAGCATCCTTATGGAGTTGGCTTCAAATGTGACGAACCAGCAATTGGCCAAAATGTCCTTATTTTTGCCACAGACACATTTTTTTCTATACTAATCCCAGAAAACAAATTTCAGATGTATATTCAATTAATCCTCAATTTTAGGATTCATTCAACAATAGTTTTTTGGGCCTAGTGAATGGAAGATCTCAAAGAGCACCAAGACTAAGCAATCCAGTGGGCTATAGTCAGGCAATACAGACTGCTTAAGCAGATGCTATTAATACAATTTAAAAAGAGAGAAGAAGTTAATACACTCTGAAATAAAATGACTTGAGAGAAACAAAGGACTTGCTTGAAAAATAATGTTTAGGAATTCATTCAAGGAAGAAACCACTTGGTGAACAGCTCAGCATCATTGTGGACTTGTATGACCTCTTTAAAGACTGTTACCCTGTAGGATTCAGTGTAATTTCAATTTGATTAAAATTTGAATTAGTGATAAGTATGTTAGTTTTCTAAATTGTATGTTCCTTTTTAATATATGTGTGTGTGTTTCTTTGAGTAAATGTCTGTGCAATACATATATTCCTGGTGTCCATAAAAGCTAGATCATTGGATCTCATGTAACTGGACTTATTGCTTTGTAAGAATCCATGGACCTCAACAAGAGAAATACATGTTCTTAACAACTGAGCCATGTCTGTCTCTGCCACTCAGGAAGGGAATAACTAATTGAGAAATGAAAAAATAACATGAAGAAAATTGTCAAGGAATGTGAGAAGTGAGAAATAAGTGAATGTTCATTTTCAAATGATTTCTGATCAAAAAATGATTATAATTTTAATAAAATTTAGAAAAAAGAGATGTTAGCATTTTTCTTCATGTCTCTAAGACTTCTAAATAGTAATATAAGATTAAAGGCTGCCAAATACAAATAGCCAAAACACTAAGAATGTAACATTTATATAATTCCAGATTATGTCTTTGTTCTTCTTGCTGTAGGTAGTTAGTTGTATATATGTATTATAATATAAATATTTATGCAAAAATAGAAAAGGTAAAACTTGAAAAATATTTATAGAATGCTAGAGAAAAGAATGCAAAAAATTATGTAAGCATGTCAATCAACAGAGAAAGTAAGCATGGCATGGTGGTACACACCTTTAATACCAGCACTTGGGAGGCAGAGGCAGCAGATTGCCTGTGTTCAAGGTCAGCCTGGTCTACAAAGCATGTTCAGGACAGCCAAGGCAATACAGAGAACCTCTGTGTGGAAAAAATACAGATATTATTAAAAGAGTAACTGTGATCTGTAAAATATGGTCTACAGAATATAAAATACAACACATAAGCAGATTAATAAAAATTACACTGAACCACATTTATCTTGCATCAAAGATTGTATTATTTCTTTATTATTTCAAGTTCATTGACTAAAATAATCAGCATAAAGACTACCTAGATATTCAAAGACACATTTGAAGTAATCCATGTATACCATTCTCAATATATTCCGTGGAAAAAATTTAAACCATACAAAAAGAGGTGTTTCACCTTCAGACATTTTGGGTTTTATTCGATACTAGAGACTGTCTCAGAATAAATCATAAAAATATTTTGTGTTATTTATAATAGAAAGCACATGGATTGTAGGGGGTTAAACTTTACTGGTGTCAGCATATATCAGAGGAGAATAATTCCTGAGAGTCACATTGTTCAAATTTTATGTCACAGATTGTATATCAATTAGGTAAGTGTTAAAAGTAGCATTATAAAGATTCTCATCTTGAAAACAACAAAATATGACTATTATCAGAAATGTTTATCTATGTAAGCTAGATTTCTTTTGTTTTATTTTTTTTATTTTTTATTTTTTATTTTTTTCCTCCTTTATTAATTTATTCTTGTTACATCTCAATGGTTATCCCATCCCTTGTATCCTCCCATTCTTCCCTCCCTCCCAATTTCCCCTTATCCCCCTCCCCTATGTCTGTTCCTGAGGGGGATTACCTCCCCCTCTATATGATCATAGGGTATCAAGTCTCTTCTTGGTAACCTGCTGTCCTTCCTCTGATTGGTAAGCTAGATTTCTATTGTGCAAAACCTTCACTGTTTTTGTGTCCAAATTATCCACATCTTTTATAAAAAGGGATATTCTACAAGATGAGGGACTGTGTTTTACTACTTAAAATACTGTCATGCATTTAAATTATTCATCTTAACATTTTTATATTTTATTACCATTAAATATTATTCCATCTAAGACATTACTCTCAAGAATAACTAAGACTGATATTTACACAAGAATTCCTCACACTTACTATAGCAATTGGAAGGATACATGACCACACACTGTTGTCATTTTTTTGAAACTTAAGCAGTGAGAATTGAAACATACATTCTAAGATTAGATTTGTACAATATAGTTGAGACAAGCTTTAAAACATGACAGAGGAATACCACTCAATCATTAAGCTTTATTAGCTCTTATATGTCTTAAATAAAATGATGCATAAACAATTCCTATAAACAATCTTGATATGACCTTTTAATATTTGTGGATGCTTTATTATCAATAGTTTCTAACATATATTTTCTTTTCAGCAACTCCCATAGTGATAATTTCTGGAATAAGTAATGCCTTAAAAACATCAGTGAAAACAAAAATGAGTACATCATGATTACTTAACAGTAAAAGAGAATATGAGAAAATTCAATTTTCTATGGTGGTACATTTTTGCAATCCCACACTGGAGAGACTGAAGCAGGATGAATCTGAGTTCAAGGTAGACACAGGCATCATAGGAAGATCAAACAGAAGGGAAAGGGACAAGAGAGAGAGAGAGAGAGAGAGAGAGAGAGAGAGAGAGAGAGAGAGAAGAGTGAGGAGAGAGGTAGAGAAAGTGGGATAAGAAAGACTATTTCAAACTATTTTATGTTATTTTCACTAAACCAGGTTATATTACTATTTATAAACCATTTGAAACCATGTAGATCATATTTGATCACTGACCATGAGCTTCCAAAGTTTGCTGTGTTTCTTTGAAGTCTTTAGTCGCAGTTTCTAATTCAATGTGAATTAGATATAATTAATAGTAAGTTGTCCATGTACCAGAAGACTGAAAGTGTGACAGTGTTGGTTACCTTTTGCATCTTAATCCATTTTCTTTAACCTTACATTTGTGTTTAAAACCACTTGTGGACAAGAGCACCATATATTTGTACTCTGAACTGAGCAGATGCTGACACTAATATACCATTTGTAAATACCAAAATTTATTAAGATAATTCTTACCTTTCATGTTGTATTCATGTTAAATTGTGAATGATAATAAGAAAACATTGCATGATTCAATTAGTCTTGTCAATTACAAAAGTCATAAATTCTTCCTAACTAAAACATGTGAATGGTTATGACTATCATAAATTTGTCATTTCATAGTTTAAGTATAATTTTTGATATTACTTAATATCATACATATATGAAATATATAACATGGATATTTCTTTTCATAAATGAAATGAAGTAAAATGAGGTTTTATTGCTTGTGAACACTTATCCAAATCTTTATGTTAAAGAATCTTCACAATCGCTATTCAAACCTGTCTCATATTCACATACCAGTCTCCTTGACTACCATAATTACTGATAAATGTCTGGGACTAAAAAGCCCTGCATAAATAAGTAAAAGTTTGATAAGTTTTTACTTGAGAGACTCTTTGTAAACTATCACAGCAACCCAGGAGATCATTTAGCATGATGGTTGCACTAATCAATTGATGCCCTACATTAACCCAGTTTGCCAAATCTCCCAGGGAAATAAAATGACTGGCATAAAAATGCTGATTAGCAGAGTGGCCTCACACTGAGACTTTTTAAGCAGGTAAACCACAATGTGTTTCCTTTGTGGGATGTCTTCACCATATCTCATGGGAAATATGCACTTATTAATAGTCAGTGTACATCTTCCAGGTTTGTCTAGTAAGTATTAGATAAGGCTGTGTATTTTAATCATAGGAGTCAGGCATGTCTGTGACTCGGGGATGCTAGAAGCTATTTCATTATATATAAGTCATCAGAAGTGTCAAGTTGTCTATGATTTCACTCAGTGGAGGGAAAAAAAAGTCATTTAAAGGACCATCATAAAGACAGTGATGGCAATAATCTCTATTTGTAATATGCACTTTATAACACATTTGATTATGTTGTGAAGTACAGTCATAAAACAAATATATAGAACATAAAATGATGGATACTTCAAAGTATCATTTTCATTTCTTGTTTATTTCTGCTTGACTGATTTTGGATTCTTTTTATATTCTAAAATAAGTTTTTTTAAATTAAAAAACACAGTATAAACTTATTAAGTTTACTCATGACAGCTTTCTAAATTTGAATATTCATCCTGTAATAAACAGAGGTAGAATATTAATAAAACAAAACTGATAAAAGTGTACTGTGACTTTACATCCTGGTATTCTTTAATTATGATGAAAATTATTTTTCTGAAGTAAATGTGCATACTTTTATATAGTGATTCATATGAAGCATACTTAAAATGCTAATAATTCTCAAGAAATTTGAAAAGCTGTGTAATATGATATATTACATTTGCTACCTCGTTGATAAGAATACTTTATTTCAAATATTTTTAAATATTGTCTTATTTTGTAAAAATATATCCTCATTTTTATGTCAAAATGGTTTAATAATAATGTAACCTATTACAAGCCATCCTTTTATGTCTAGAAGTATTAACTAGCATGATATATGATACCTATTTCTTCACAGAACATTTATTTAATCATTTTGTTGCCTAAAATAAAATGTTTACACAACCACACAAAAATTGATAGGCTGGCAATGTAAGCTTATGGGTGCCTTGTAATTGAGAAAAAAAGCTCTGAAAAACAATTTTAAAGTTCCATTTGACTATGGCATTTTTAAGAAAATAGTTGTTCTCCCATGCTTCTCTCATCTTGAGTCCCAATCGGATGTCCTCCCCTCTGTCTCAGAGAAGCATGGGAGAATAGCAAAGAAGAAGGATCCAGAGGGCCATAGAAACCTATAGAAGAACATTATGATAGGCAGATTTGGGCCCAGGGGTCCCACTCAAACTATGGCACCTACCAAGGACAATAGAGGCTGTAAACTTCAAACCCCTACCCAGATCTAGCCAATGGACAGGACATTCTCCACACTTGAGTGAAGAGTGGGGTATGACTTGCACACGTACTCTGGTGCCTCATATTTGACCATGTCCCCTGAGGGGGAGACCTGGTGGCACTCAGAGGAAGGATAGCAGGCTATCAAGAAGAGACTTGATACCCTATGAGCATATAAAGGGGGAGGTAATCCCCCTCAGGAACAGTCATAGGGGAGGGGAGTAAGGGGAAAATGGGAGGGAGGGAAGAATGGGAGGATACAAGGGATGGGATAATCATTGAGATGTAACAAGAATAAATTTATAAAAAAATTATTTTGAAAAAAAAAAAAAAGAAAATAGTTGATCCTTTATAGCAGTAGCTCTAAACCATCCATCCTAATGCTGCAATAATTGAATAAGTTATTTATGTTGTGGTGGCTCCCAACTATAAAATCACTTTGTGGTTCCTTCTGCTATTTATTATATTGTAAATATATGATATGTTGAACATATGATATTTGGCCTCCCAAAAGTGTCATGCCCTTCAGGTTGATAATCATTACTTCAAAGAACTAAATTGTGAAGATATTGAGAATATAAATTGATAATAGATAAATACATAACTCCAATACAAATATTAAAATTACAATGCATGTCTATTGGATAATCAAACACATCAGTAAAATTAACATCGATTACTCAATTCCAAAAGGCAAGCAGTGGGGTACATCTCTGAGATGGGGGAGGCTTTAGTTGAGACTCCTAGCAGCAGGGGATATGGAGACAAAAGTGTTCACTGCTTGTAGTCCAGTGGGACTTCAGTGGAGGGAGGAAGACACCAAAACAGGCACAAAATTTTTAACCAGCCAACCAATGACTGTCTTAACGTAAGTCTCATGCAATGAGAGAGAGAGAGAGTTCTGATATTCTTGCAGACAAAAGGCCAGCATAACAGTCATTTGAATGGTGTCACTCAGAAGCTGATGAAAACAGATGCAAAGACACACAGCTAAACATTAGGCAAACCTCAGGGAATCTTATGAAAGAGGAGGGGGAAAGATTGAAAGATCAAGAGAGATCAAAGGTACCACAAGAAACCTACAAAATCAACAAACCTGCGCCCATTGGGGCTAACAGAGACTGAAACACAAACCAGAGCATCCATAGGACGAGCATCCTTACAGAATATAGCTTGGTCCTTATGTGCTACTGCTAATAGCTTGAGCATGGCCTGTCTCTGTTGTCTACCTTTGGATAACTTTCACTTAACTGGACAGCATTGTCTCTTATCAATAGTAGAAGATGCGCCAGCCCAGTATTACTTGATAGGCCAAGAAGATAGCTGAGAAGATAGGGACAGTGCATAGAAGGAACCTGGGTGGGGGAAGGACTGAAAGGTTAGGAGGGAAGAAAAGTTCCAATTAGAATGTAAAGTAATTAAATCAATTAATGAATGAAAAAGTTTCACAATTTTCCTCATATAAACAAATAATATATGTATAGGCAAATTTAATCTTAGTTTCACACAATTTGGAAGAGTGCTTCATTTACATGAAATGTTGGCATGAGCATTGAAAACTATGGTTAGAAATGCTCAATGTAGCAAGAAAATTCAATTGTGGAAATATATACAATGCGAGCAAATGGGAAGAGACTTTTTTTTTCAGTGTTGTATACTTCAATAGTTTCATGCATTGAACACATGCTATCTAGCTGGTAGTCTTAGGCATTAAGGATAATTAATCATACAAACACAGCAAGTGAGCACATTAATTACTTCATAGATTAATAGCATAGTAGTCCTTGGAGCCTAGCTGCCAGATGCAGGTCATTAGCCTCTACTGCCTTGAAGACTATCACTGCTCACTGGCTTCCTCTTGTCTGCGATTCATTGCCACAATAAGGTAAATCATGACTTTGGTGATGTGTTGTGGCTTATGTGTATATTGATTAATTTGTATGTGTGTATACAGATGCATACATATATTATATGAAAAACAGATACAAGGGATCGGTACCTTCCTCTACCGCATTCCACTTAAATTTGGAGACGCAGGCACTCATTGGAACAGAGTCTTAGCCATTCTGATAGGGGGAAAGCCGAGGATGGCAAGGAATAGCTTCTCTCTGTATTTTCTGTGCAGGGTTCTGTGATACTTTATATGGGTAAAGGAAGCCACAATGGATATCAGAAGTAATTGCTTCTGCTTAGTCATAATATCCCTTCCTCTTGTAATATAAGAGTGGTGATTGCAAACAAGAGATTAGAACTTTGGTTTCATGTGGTTATTCTGCCAGAGAAATGTAGATATATAACCCTTTGCCAGTGTCAGGCATTCACTGAAGGCTTTGGAAAATATGATCATTGAATACATGAGGTATATTTTATCACTCAGGAAGCAAGCTGAAGGTCAGACATCTGGGCTCAGATTTAAGTTTTGTTTGTGAAAGTTATTGAATGATTCAGGGAACATTGAGAGAGACTGGGTAGCTGGGACATGGTTGTAGCATACTCCTGGCTAACTCAGGAAGATTATTATGAGTTTGTGTTAGCAACTACCATATTAGTTAGAACTATATAACAAAAGCCTGTCTAAGAGGAGTTTGTACAGTGAGGTGGGTAATGGGAGGATATACATATTAAAAACACTGAGAAACATTTTTGGAAGATTTAGAGTTCAAAATGCCACTGATTAATGTAATAATCTAAGTTGGAATAGGATGAAGAAAAAGTCTGAAAGATCAATAGAATAAAACTAGTTTTTGAGCAATTATTTTTATGTCCACTTTCTGGATCAATAATTAATTAGTAATTTCTGTGAGCATATGTGAGAACTAATACATAAATATTTTAAAACATATAATGAAAAGAAAAAAGTTAGCTACTTCGTGAGGTAAGAGAGTCATTTGTGGACAAATACAAATTATAAATTAAAATCACTACATATACTCGAAAATGTATGACATGAAGATCCACATTAACCATGTCTTCCACATAGAATTATAAGAAAGGATACAGACAGATACACATTCACCAAATTTTCATTTTTGATTTACATTATTTTTAATTATTTTCATAAATTAAAATTGAATTATTACAGAAATTTCTATATCAGTTTATTAAGAATTCACCAAATGATGTGTAACTGAGTGCACGGTCTGGTTACCATACAATGTTAGGACATGATATTTGCTTTAGACTATGATATTTTTCAATAGTACTGAACTATATTTCAAAGTAACAAACAGTGTTAAGGTACCGGTTGTTGCAGTAAATGAAGTAGCAATGAACAATAGTCATGTGCTAAAATGTCAGGAGAAAGCCCATGAGGCATTAATTCTGCCAAAAGAAATACAATCATCTCCATTGGCTAGAACTGGGTACAGGTTTGAAGTTTACTGCATGTATTGTCCTTGGTTGGTGCCATAGTTTGAGTAGGACTCCTGGGCCCAAATCTGTCAGTCATAATGTTCATTTTGTAGGTTTCTAGGACCTTCTGGATCCTTCTACTTTGCCATTCTCCCATGATTCCCTCATCTAGAGTCCTCCCTTCTTTCCCAGTTTCTTAGTAAGTGAAGACTTTCACGGGACATGCCCCTTGGCCTGGTGTGCAGATATAAGTGAGTATATACCATTTGACTCTTTCTGCTTCTGGGTTAACTCACTCATTCTCCACAGTTGACTGCAGAGTGGGGTCTGATTTTCACATGAACTCTGGTGCTCCATATTTTACCATGTCCCCTGGATGGGGATACCCTATGATCATATACAGGGGGAGGAAGTCCCCCTCAGTAACAGTATTAGGGAAGGGGAGTAAGGGGGAAATGGGAGGGAGGGAGGAATGAGAGGATACAAAGGATGGGATAATCATTGAGATGTAAAATGAATAAAATAATAAAATATATTAATAAAAAGAAATACAATCATCTCAAGAATTCAAGGAAAAAGCAGACCAATAGATAACCTAAAACCAAATGATCATTACTGAAAACATTTAGGCAATTACCATTATACAGACTTTGTTGGAATTAAGATTGCATATATGCATGTAACAAGAATTAATAAAAAGAGGCTATGAATTTGAAAGATAACTAGGAGGATGAATAATATGGAAATGTTTGGGAAGAGGACAGTTAAGAGGAACTTGATATAGTTATATTATGATCTCAAGTAATAAGACAGTAATATAAAATAATAAAGTATTCTCTAGAGCCAATCTTGTTTCCTAAATAGCATTCTCCTTTCATTAATAAAATTAGCCTGATTTATTACATATACTATTTACATGAAGCAAATAAATATCTTTTAATATTAATATTTCTTTTATAAGCTAAAAGCATAAATATGGAATAATTCCCTCAACAGAAAAATGAATGAGAGCAAGTGAGAGAAAATGAGGAGAGTGAAATTATGTTAGTAAATAACTTAAATTTTAGCTCAAAGAAATATTAATTGCCTTTATTCCATGACAAAAATTTTGCAGAATAAGCACACTTTCATATCTAATGCAGGTTTAATGCAGATAGATACATATATACATGAATAGAACAAAATGAATAAACCATATGTGAAACAACTTAGAATATTTTATTGTAATTGCATTTTTATCATAATTGATCCTCAGAATGTTGGGGTATACTTATTTTCATTTTATCTCTTGTATGTATACACTGAATATTACATCACCCTCATTCCAAGAGAGTTAACCCAGAAAAACAAACATCTTATATTTTCTCTTAATTCAATACTATGGAATTGGAACTTCAGATATGTGTGCTTCATTTGGAATACCCAATATAAAAAATTAATATAAAAGAACCAATGGGGTCTGCAGATTAAAGGGAAGGAATATAGAGAACAGTAACATAAGTATAGATAATTATAAAGGAATAATGTTTCAGGAGGGGTTGAAGGATAAACAGAACAGGATATCTAATGACAATTCAAAATTATGTGGAAATGTAAAAGTCTCCTAAATGATATACCCACACACAACCACATAAACAAACAGATAGATGATACATACATACATACATACATACATACATACATACATACATATACATATAGAGAGATATATAAATAATTTAAATATTAACTTAATCTACAAAGGGATGGAAATGCTTCCCTAGGCACTGTAGGCTAGCAAATACAAAATCCAATGTCAGGAATGGATGGCCTCCTCTGGAGTTGTTGATGTCAGAGATTTACAAACATTGTAGTCAGTGCTATTGGTTACTTTTCAGAATTGGCCAATATGACCCTATTGTTGAAAACATCATACACTTGAGCCATAGACACAGAAACAAAACCACCTGGTGTACACAGCAAAGCTGCATCAGTATAGACTAGTTTTCATGGTGCTTATGGATCTACATACACACGCTGCCAGATGAGAAAAGGAATTGCCAGTCTTACCAAGTTGTGATTCTTTTCTACAACAATGACCATCTTTATAAGACATATCCTTTATAGCATGTGTCTTTATAACATGTATGCTTTATAACATATTGTCATGGGAATACAACAATTTTCTTATTTGCCATGCATCCCACTTCTTAAGTTGGAGCCAATACTTGACATGATCATCAAGGCTAAAACAGGTATAGCTATGTCATATTCAAGAGCAATAAATATACTGCTATTCCTGTACTAAATCAACATAGTATGTTAAGCCAACTCTTTGTGACTTATCATTATACCCATATATTAGTGTTTTGGACAACTTTTCTCAGAAAAGCTAATTTTTGCAATTGATAATGATTAACACAGATACTTAAAACTGATTTAATTTGTGCAAATAAGAGGCTGTGTAATGCCCCACTGTCAACCATACAGCTATATGACAACAACTGTTTCCAAAGCTATTGGATGACAGGGAAAGAGAGTTAACAAAGTTGTGATAGCCACTGGTAGTGAAGAGTTACAAGGAAATAGTGTTTTCTGTATGCATTAGACCATTTGAACATAGAACATAGAATGTTGGTTACAAAAACATTCACAAAGCATTTGAAGATTCAGGCTAGGCAAATTTCTAGCATGGAGAAGAAAAATTGGTCATGAAATTTCACCACTAATTAATGAGGCATCAGCAGTTGATAGCACTTGGCAGATGGAGAATAATTTTCTTGGAGACCCCATATACAATATCTATGGCAACAAAAGCTGTACCTGACAAGTTCACAAATATGGGAACACATTTATATAATGCATTAGTTGCTTTTTTTGTTCCTGTGATTTAAAACACATCATAATGTAGGCAATTTATATAGCAAGGAATTTATTTGGGCTACAGTTACAGAAGAATAAGGTTTCATGATGGCAGAGCAGAGGCATGACAAAAGTCTGTAGTTATGAAGGACCAAGAGAAATGAATCTTGGAAGAATGAGAAGAGGAGTGAATATTTAAAAGTATACTGTACAAAATTTTCAAATAAACGATGAAAAGTGAACCCAAAATCCAAAAAAAAAAAAACAACAAAAAACAAAATTTGCTTTTATGTCTTGAATAATGACTATATATTTTTTCTTAAGTGGATCTTTTTACTTTGTATCTAACATTGAACTTTGTCTATATAATTTAAAAAGAATGCATATATTATGAAGATAATGCTAACTCATATGGTTTGTCATTCTTTAGTTCTCAGGAGCTTGAGTGAGATAAGATGACAACCAATTTCCCATTGGTTAGTGGAAAGTTGTATTCTGGGAAAATTAATGCTATCACCTTTCCCTGAAGATTGGACGAGTCACTAACAGCATACCCCACTGTGTGTGACGGACAAACACCAACTGAAGTTGCATCCTTTATTTAAAATTTGACCCATCTCATGGCAAGTAGGCTGATGGACCATTCAGAATCTAATTCTGTAAATAACCTTTTGAGATATTAGGTTTCATTCCACCATATAATTCTAACTCACTTTCAGTTTGCTGTTATTAATTTTTTGGAAAAATACTACTAATGGATATGAGTTTTTCTTTTTTCATTCTGATGGTTGATAATAATAATGATGATAAAAAATTTTGTTATTATCATGTTCATTTTAAAGAAATCTATATGTAAATGCTATATTTACATCAGATATACCCAACCATTTTCCCCCTTAACTCTCCATATATTCCTCACTCTCTATCAAATTACAATCTGATCTTTTTGAATTTTTTTAACTATAGGGTAAGAGACAGAGACAGTGAGAGAGTCATGGAGAGATATAGAAACAGACAGACAGAGAGACAGAGAGACAGAAAGACAGAGAGTGACACTCAGAGAGAGCTTGCTACCATACAGCTTCTTGGATGTGTATATGCTTATAACTGACTAGCTTATATGGGACAAATCTCTGGAGAAAAATGCCTACCCCTTATTTGCCTGTAATTCCTTATCTAGGGATGAGATCTAGTGAGTTTCTAACTGATGTTGTAATATTCAGTACTTTTCATAGGTGATAGTGTGAATGAGGTCACATGGGCACATGGGTTTAGCTTTCCTGTCATATACATGGGACACAGACTTCTAGTTCTCTGGCTCTTATAATAATTTTGTTTCTTCTCCTGTACCATATCCTGAGCCTTAGGTGTAGCTATAGATGTGTTAGTTCAGGCTGAGAACATCATAACCAATGTTTTTCTCATTTAACCAGGTGTGGTTATGTGTAAAGGCTTCTGTTTAATACAAAAAGAAGGTAGTTTGTAAAGGATAAGAGTTAACTGCATCTATAGGTATAATTCTATTCAACTATCAGTAAAAGTTAAATCCTCAAATTTTCAGGTAAATGAATGGAACTAGAAAACTATACTTAGTAAGGTAAACCACACTCAGAAAACAAACCTTCATCCTCTATCTTACTGTAGATTTCATTTCTGAAATTTTAGATGTGGGTACATCACTAGATTAACTGAAGTAAATAGGAAATTAAAACAAGGTTATGGTAGGGAATCATTCTAGAGAAAAAATTAGTAGGGTTTGGATGCTCTATAACCAAAAATGAAAAATACATGGCTACATTAACTGGGGAGGGTAGAGGAAGTACAATAATGTAAGATTGAGGAGGTGGTGATAAAGAACACTAAGGATTGCTGAAAATCAATTATGAAATATGTATTTTGTTTACTTAAAGCATATTAATATATGTAAATCTTAAATTTACATATGTATACATTATACAGACATTTGTATACTTGACCTGACAACACTAACCCCAAGATCGAGAGGTACCTAACAAGAAATATCAGTGCCAGACATGGAAAACCTCCCTTTACCTTGTTGGTCAGGGGAGTCCAAGAACTTCCCCAAAATTTTATAGGTTATTTGCATTTCTCTTTGTTGTCTCACAGAAATGGAAGGGAAGACCTTTTTGTTAAAGACTTCAGACACTGTGAAAAATAGAGATAGAAATGACCTGTAAGTTTCCTCCATAAAGACTTAATATCAAAGTATTTGAAGGTGCAAGAAAGTTGCCTATGAAGTAAAGCAATGAGTAATCCTACCTCGCTGTTAAGCCTATGATCCATAATTACCAGTACAGTACTATATACCCAAGACTGCAGTAGGAATATATTAACTTTAGGGATAGCAAACAGAAAGGTAATTAAATTTAAGGTTCATTCAAGAAGAAGGATATCATGTAAGCCTGGTACATTAAACTTAACCAACTTCTCAAAGATGGTGAGAATCTGAATCTAAAGACTTACTACATTGTTGTATTATTACTTTATCTAGACTTCAATAGTACATTGAAGAGATATGGAGAGAGTGGGCAGCCTTGTATGGTCCCTGATTTTGGTGGACTTTCCTTGAATTTCTCTCCAATGAATTTGATTTTGTCTTTTGGCTTGCTGGTATATTACCTTTCTTATGTTTAAGTATGTGCCTTGAATCCCTGATCTCTCTAAGACTTTAAATATGAATGGGTGTTTGATGTTGTCAAATGCTTTTTTTGGCATCTAAGGAAGTGGTCATGTAGCTTTTTTCTTTCAGTTTGTTTATATAGTGGATTACATTGATGCTTTTCCGTATATTGAACCACCCCTGCATGCCTGGGATGAAGCCTACTTGGTCATGGTGAATGATATTTTTTATGTGTTCTTGGATTCATTTAGCAGAACATGGATATCCTTTGAGAGTCTTCACTCAGTGGGGGATTGGGACAGGTGCTGGGACTTACTATTCGGACTCTAGGTGACAGAGGTATGCGAGAATGGGGAATAGAAAGACCCAGAGGGTCCTGGAACCCTACATGAAGACCATGAAAGCTGGCAGATCTGGACTCAGGGGGCCTGCACAAACTACTGTACCAACCAAAGACAATGCACACGGTAAACCTAGAACCCCTATTCAGATCTAGCCAATGAACAGCATACTCTCCACAGTTGTGTGGAGAGTGGGCACTGCCTTTCAAACGAACTGTGGTGCACCACACTTGACAACTTCCTCTTGATGAGGAGGCCTGGTGGCACTCAGAGGAAGCAGCTATCAGGATGAGACCTGATAGGTTGTGATCATATGGTGGGTGAAGAGGTCACCTTCTGTCACAGGCCTAGGAGAAAGAAATAGGGTAAAAAAGGAAAGGTAGATGCATCCGGAAGATATAATGAGGGGATAGCAATTGGGTTGTAATCTGAATAAATTATTTAAATAAAAAAGATTTTTAAAAGATTTACTACATCACTTTTCTAAACCAGTATAATTCTTTCTGGTCATAATAATATGTAAAGTCAATAAATGGTATACTTGCATTTCAAGTCAGTCCATCCAAGATTATAAGCTGCTTTTTCACATTACACAGATTTTTCATCATGATACAATATAAGCTAATATTCATTAACCCAATCCCATGGAAAGTTTTATCATTATCATCTTTAGAATTTATAGTTATAAAGTTATATAATTTTTTAATATAAACAGAGATAAAAATTCTCTTTTTTTCTATAAATTTCAAAGAATTGTATAGAAAAACTATGGAATAATTTATTATGGCATGTGTAGGTAAATGTGTTTTCATTCGTAAAGAATCAGGGCCAAATGGTAACCATGGATATGACAAATTCTGATTCATTGACTTTTTACTTATAAATGATAAGGAAAAAAAGAATAAGGTCAGCAAAAATCTTAGTTTAGATATTATTTCTGACACAAAATATGTCTTAAGCATTAAATCCTTTTGGGATGCAGCCATGCAGCCCGTACATGAAATACACAGAAATATTAAACTTACAAATGCACACACAGCCATAAATGCCAAATACTGCCTGGCTTTAACATATTTATAAAGCCTATTTCTGCATAACAACTAACCAAGTCATGCTGTTTCAGCACCAAATGTGCTGAAATGTAAATGCTTCAGTGTGTTAAAATGTAAATGATCTTAGCTGACCAAGTAACAAAGACATATATTTATGTTACATAAGGAACTTTTTCCAATAAAGGAAAACAATACAAACCAGGGTTAAAACTACAATAGTATTTTCTTTTATTTATTTTTTTAAGCAGGCTATCAAGGAGAGACTTGATACCCTATGAGTATTTTCTTTTAAATATATTGAAAATATCTTATTTAAGTAAAAGGAAGCATTTTTCACACATTAAGAGAAATCAATAGGATAAGGTTACACAGCAAGGCAAATCATTCTTGTTGTCTTCACCATGATTTATAATGCAGTCTTTGTGTAAAAAAATCTATTAATGGAGACATAATCCCTCCTTCCACTGGGAATACAATAATTGGGTTTTCCTCGGCTGCCCTGTTGTCCACTGCAATAATTCAGGTGTCTCAAACTTGCATTTACTACATAAATTTTGTAACACATAGACTGAGAATTGGCTTAACTTAATTAATCTGGGGTCCTTATTAGTTATTTAAAGCTTAATAATAATGTGCTGGCCACATACAATGAATTCCTCTTAAATTGCTATACACTCTGATCAAATCTTTCATGCCAAACTGAATGTGAAGATAATCAACAAACTCATTTGTCTTTTGACTGTGAAAAATTTTACTGCTATTTCCATCATGCATACAGTTACTCTCATTTGTTACTCAGTAAAAATGTGACATTTTATTTTAAATAAAACTGATAAACAGCCTTTGCCTTTACTACACTACTGTCAAATAGATATTACTCATAATAACACACACAAAGCAAAAGAAGAAAGGAAATGTAAACCACCTCATCTACAGATGTGTGGATCAAAATAGAGGAAAAAGTAGTAAATATCCTTTCTGGGGGACAGAGTATTTTTAAAGAGTTCTTTACTTAGAAAGTCATATTTTAGGGTTAAAATTTTAGAAAGAATACAAACTGAAAATACCAAACAGTTCCACAAGAAGAAATAAATTCTTGATATTTTACAGCTTATTAAATACCTATACTGGTGGAAATAGCAAGTGCGAGAATGACCTAACTACTATTGTTCTGTCAAATTTCTATATTTTATTCCTGAATATATGAACAGTGGTCTATGCATCTCAAATAGGGAGCCCAGAACATTACAGAAGATACCACAAAAACCAAATAAATGTTATTGCTGTTACCTACTGGAGTATGCCTGAGGGGATATTTACTCAAAGACAACTTTATTACCAAAGCCCATGCCAGGATAAGGACTAACACAGAATGGATGGAATTGGGAGCACACTTTTCACCTTATAGGCAGCCTATTTTGTTGAAGAGTGCCCCTCAAAAGTCTGGATGACGTCCAAGAAGCTCAGCTGTTTTATTTTCAGGCAGGCCTTTTGGTCTTTGCTTTTTCTAAGTATCTCAGCTGGTCTAATCATGTCTTATAGCAGTCCTTAGTACATATACAAGCTTAGAGAGAGTGGGGCCTAGTATATCTCTTCACTCTCAGATCTTTCTGACCCTATTGAGTTATTTGCTTCTTGAATTAATCCTTCAAATGGATTTCTTTCAACCACTTAGAACACACTGAGTCTTCATGAACATACATTCGAAATGGAATGTATTTTTTTCTGGGAGAAAATTTTTATGAGTTTATCAAATTTCCCTCAGAATTTTTATCCAAATCCCCAAAGATTCACCAATAATTATCTTTATACAGTGAGAAGTAATTAACATAGAATCTCACATCTGATCCAAGTACAGAGAAAACTTTTATTGGAAATCAATCTGGCAATTTCTCAGAAAACTGGGAATAGAGCTACCTCAAAACCCAGCTATTCCACTCCTTGGAATATACCCAAAAGATCCCCCACCACACAACAAGGAAATATGCTCAACCATGTTCACGGTAGCCTTAGTCTTAATATCCAGAACCTGGAAACAACCTAGATGTCCCTCAGTCAAAGAATGGATAAAGAAACTGTGGTACATTGACACTATGGAATACTACTCAGCTATTAAAATCAAAGAAATACTGAAATTTGCAGGCAAATGGATGGAACTAGAAATGATCATCCTATGTGAGTTAACCCAGACCCAGAAAGATACACATGGTATATACTCACTTATAATCAGACACTAGCCCAATAGTGATATCCCCTGAAAGTCTTCACTTAGCTGTAGAATGGGATAGATACTGGGACTTCCTATTGGGACTCTAGGTGAGAGTGGTATGGGAGAATCGGGAAATAGAAGGATCCAGAATGTACTAGAAACCTACAAGACCATTGAGACTGGCAGATCTGGACCTAGGCAGGTCAGCTCTTCATATAGAGGTAAGAATATATGGATATTTCCTTGCCTACCTTGGCATATTAATTAGTAATATACAAACCAATACATTTCTTTACCTCATGCAATATAAGAGCTATATTCCTGGCTGTAGTACAGGTAGCTAAGATTGGATTGTAAGACTTATTGAATACACATATGTCTTTGTACCATCATTGTTGTCAGATATAAGTTTCCAAAGCCCTGCTAAAAAAATCAGATATGTTGTTTCAATCCAGACCTCTACTCAAGTGACAGAATGGTTTCCCTTGGGCAGAGAATGAGTTTTCCCATTTATTTTTAACTATAATCAATCCATCTACCTCCCTTCATTTTAAAAATTATTTTAAAGATATTAAACTATATATTCTTAACAAAAATGATTTTCAACATAAAAATAACCCTATATATCCAGCTTATCAAATACCAAATAATTCTAAATAGCTCTGTGTGAGATAAAATTTTACAAAATGAGGTTTTTCTTGTTACACGAATAAAATTTGGTTGCTTTTCTCATTCAGAAAGAAAATAACTTACTTCTCCCATTGTCATAAAGTACTCCGGTAAAATCAAAGGGGCCTGAAGCCAAAAGTTTCTTGCCTTTCTTCCTTCTGACATACCAGAGAATTCTTTTAAAGGGTTCCAAAATGAAAAGAATATTACTTGGTATAGATGTGAATTATCCCAACAGAGAAGCTATGTTAGAGCTTTATAAAGTTAACTCTAGTGTTTGTAGGATATTTTTAAAGTTTTCTCAAAATTCTACTACTCCAATCTTGAGCCCCAATCTGAGGCATTCAACAGTGTTGATGAATATTCACTCATATTACTGATAAAACCTAGTTACTCCTCAATGTACAATTTCCCCAAATTACCATACATAGTGACCATAATTTAATCAAAAGGTAACTAGAGAGCTGAGCATAAAATCTAATCTACTACCCTACTATCAATTTATCCACAAGCCATCCAAGATTCCCAGGATTTGCAGTTATTATCTCCTCGGGAATCTGTTTTCTCTCCTCCTTCCTGCAACTCTCTCCTCACCATCTTCTCTCTTGACCCTCCAAAACCCACCTGCTTTCACACCATCTTCATTGCCCTAATCAGCCCACTGTCAACAATTTAATTATCCAGCCAGGGATAATTTGGGAAGCAGGAGTTACAAATGTCATTTGGATACCTGCGTATCTTCTCCTAACAGACTTTGGGGAGCAAAATAACTAGCATTAGAGTACATAGCACCAGACCAACCCAGAACACAACACCCTTGCCAACCCCTAACTCTTCTATGCAATAAAGAAAGTATATTTTTAATAGTTGATGGTATGTGTGCTAAATTATGTGCTTTTATATTGAGTGACAATTATTGCTGCAGGAAGTAGAATTTCTTTTGTTTAGGATATGGTCACTGATAGGAGCAACATGCCTCACCGGATAAACCTACCCAGGTGAACACAAAAGTAGCATATGAAGAATTCAGTATACTAAAATCATTAAATGAATGTCATATTAAATTAAAAACACAGATGCCCTTACCAAATGCACTAATTGGAATCAATGTATTAAATAAATTAAGTCATGATGTTGGGATTGTAATGTAATGTGAGGTAGTGATTATGACCAAAGATTATTATGTACATAAAATAAATTTGCATAGAAATATATGTTTAAAAAGTTAAATAACAATTGAAAAGACATCGATTTGGCAAGAAGATGTAATAAGGAGCATTGGAGGATGTGCGAATGGGGAGTAAGGGAGAAAGAAAGGTCCTTTCTGCTCCAGTGGACAATGCCTCACAGTTTTGTCAATACTAAATGTCAGTAGCAGGAGCCCCCAAATTGCTGACTATATTGATCTTGATACACTGATTGCTGATTCATTAAAAATAATAACGGAACTCTAATTTTGTTGGTTTTCAATTTGAAATTCTAACTTAGACTTGGAGATTATATATATGTATGTGAAATTTCAAAATTGGATAACACTGAATAATGCATAATAGGGAGATTTTTTTAATGTTTTGGTGCTAATATAGTATAGTATGTATAGTCTTAGGAAGAACAAAAATCAACTATTTTTACTTTGGTAACTTGCAAGAGGTATGAATTCAAAGCTAACCTCCATTTATTCACCTAATGCCAACTCTAATTCATGATTTATTATCAGAGATATGAGTAAGGTGAAACAAAGCATGCTTTTAAGTCACTGACTATGAAGTGTCAGATATTTTGATACCATGAGCAGAAGCCACACTGACAAAGTTGGCCCTTTGCCTAGGCCTTCCTCTACTGGCTGTGAGGGGCAGGCGAGCAATGAGAAGTGTCTTTAAGGCCACTTAACTGAAGAGCAGAGATGCTTACACTGATTCAGATGACTCACGCTCCAGTTATTACTCCTCTACCTTTCAAAGCCTCTGATCAATAAAGTACTCACTGATTAGTCATGGTTCCACTACGTCTGCTTCCAGCATGAGTCTAGTGGCATTCTGAGGGTCTGGCTAGTCACACTGAATAGAAATTGAGCATGAAATAAACAGAGAAATGACAAGCAGAAGTTTAGAAGAAACTATAATCAAGGAACAAATCTTTCTTCAGTCTGAAGAATTTAACACTGAATTTTCTGAAACATTTCATGCTTGGCTTTTTGGTTATGAGAAATCTAATCTGACAATATAGGTAAAGTGTACCCACCATGAATGAGTTATCATATTTGGTAAAACAGGAAATTTGTACAACACAATATGTCCTACATGTAATAGTCTATTAAAAATTGACTATTGATTTTTAGTAAGTTATCTAATGCTGTAAATCATCGCTTATCATTTTAAAAATTGTCAGAATGCATGGATTCCATGAATAAGATATTAAATAAATATAGTTATGTGATATTCATTTCCCAGTGTTTAATATGCAGAACCTGGCTGTTTTTTCCTTCAGATAAATATGCATTATTTTTGTATTTTTGTAATCCTAAATACAAATGTCTTTTAATTTATGTATAGACTATCAATACATAACTTGACTTACTTTATTCTGTTTTGCAGAAAATGGAACCAAAAGTATTTTTTAAATTTTTTTCTCCTTTATTAATTTATTCTTGTTACATCTCAATGGTTATCCCATCCCTTGTATCCTCCCATTCTTCCCTCCCTCTTCTTTTCCCCTTATTCCCCTCCCCTATGACTGTTCCTGAGGGGGATTACCTCCCCCTGTGTATGTTCATAGGGTATCAAGTCTCTTCTTGGTAACCTGCTGTTCTTCCTCTGAGTGCCACCAGGTCTCCCCCTCCAGGGGACATGGTCAAAGGTGAGGCACCAGAGTATGTGAGAAAGTAATATCCCACTCTCCACTCTACTGTGGAGAGTGTTCTGTCCATTGTCTAGATCTGGGTAGGGGTTTAAGGTTTACCGTCTGTATTGTCCTTGGCTGGTGCCTTAGTTTGAGCAGGACCCCTGTGCCCAAATCTGCCTATCATAATGTTCTACTTGTAGGCTTCTAGGACCCTCTGGATCCTTCTACTTTGCCATTCTCCCATGATTCTGTCATCTAGAGTCCCACTAGAATGTCCTCCCCTCTGTCTCAGTTTCCTGGTAAGTGAAGGCTTTCGTGGGACATGCCCCTTGGGCTAATATGCAGATATAAGTGAGTATATACCATTTGAGTCTTTCTGCTTCTGTGTTAACTCACTCATTATAATCATTTCTAGCTCAATCCATTTATCCACAAATTTCGGGAATTCCTTGTTTTTAATAGCTGAATAGTATTCCATAGTGTATATATACCACAGTTTCTTTATCCATTCTTCTATTGAGGGACACTTAGGCTGTTTCCATGTTTCGGCTATTATGAATAAGGCTGCTATGAACACCACCAAACCAAATAACCCAATTGAGAAATGGGGCTTGGAACTAAACAGAGAATTCTCAACAGAGGAATATCAAATGGCTGAGAAATACTTAAAGAAATGCTCAACCTCCTTAGTCATCAGGGAAATGCAAATCAAAACAACTCTGAGATTCCATCTTACACCCACCAGAATGGCTAAGATAAAAAATTCAAGTGACACCACATGCTGGCGAGGATGTGGGGAGAGAGGAACACTCCTTCATTGCTGGTGGGAATGCAAACTAGTACAACCACTTTGGAAATCTATCTGGTGCTATCTCCGAAAAATGGGAATAGGGCTTCCTCAGAACCAAAAGTATTACTGTAAATTTCATACTTGTAAGTAATAAAATTATTGAGACTTCTCTCCAGCAAAAAAACAATTCTCGGTGGTGCTAATGTGTAGTACAGTCTGTGTCTAGCTGGTATAAGGCCCTGGTTTCAAAACTTATCACAGAAAACAAGTCAACCCATGATAATATATACAAACTTGTATTGAATATATAACATGTTGCATGTGTGAGTAAAACTTTAATATGGTGAGTGATGCTGACAAAACTGCCTTTCATGTGTCCATTGCAGAGGCAAATGTAACCCATTTTTCCATTTCATTATAATTAGTTAAAGACGTGCATAGAAAACATTAACTTCTTGTCTAGAGAGGCATTTATCTTTCTCTCCTTCATCCTTTCTTTTTTTCTTTCTTTCTTTCCTTTTTTCTTTCTTCCTCTTTGAACCAAATACTTATATATCATTAAACTAATCTGATTCCATTATTGTTGAAATTAAAACTTGGATCTGTTTATTACTCAAATACTTTCAATGGCTTGACACTTCACTCAATATATTCAATTTATTCAATATATTCCTTAAAAATTTTCCCATAAATCTGTATATGGGGGCTTGTCTAAGCCTACTGTTTCATAACTTATATTTTTCCCTTCTTCACTGTACAATTCAATCATATTTAAAGCTTGTTCAACCTCAGTTAATTTGCAAATCAATTTTGCTCAATAAGTCTATACAAATTAAAGTGAGCATCTCTCATTTATGAGGACTTTTCATGTATTATTTGCTAATGACATTTACAATCTATGCATGTAAATCCACTTGTACCTGACCAAATAATCAGAATTGATGCTGATAATGTGATAATTACTTTCATTGAACAAATGAAACTTGAGACTTTGAACAATATATTGCCTGTTTCATCCATTCCTATACTCCCATTATCACTGATTACAGGAGCTGGAACATAGTAATAAAGGCTTAATGCAGGTTTTAACCCTTTCATTCAATAATGAATATAATATATTAATATTTATTAAAATATTAAAATAAGATATTACTAAAGCATCAACAATATAATTAGCATGAGTAGAGAACTACAGCAAAAATAAGAATACAGTATAAGGCCAGTTAGCACTAAGTCTTATAAGGAATATAGAGCAGCAGAATTTGATTTAGAATAATGAGAAAAAAGATATCTGTCGAAAAAAAGCACTGGAGAAATAAAGTCAATGAGTCAGAGTAGAATGTAATGTTAATATGTCTAGGAGATTTTTCTGGCAGAAGAAAACAGAACACAAAATCCTACCGTAATAATACATGTATTAAAGGAGAATACAGCAGTTAAGAAAGTGGGCATGGCTGAACTTCTAAAATAAGTATAGGAATGTAGTAAAAGAGCATGTCAAATGTTCACACGTGCACTGTCATTGAGTGACACAATTTATGAGAGCCACAGTCCTTTTCACATTTTAACAGGTTTTTGAAATTAAAATAACTTTACCATTGTTTTCTTTTCCTTATCCCCTACTAACATCTCTCATGAATTCCTCACCTCTTGCTCTCTGTCAATTTCACTGACTCTAGCCCCCACCTATTAATATTTTAACAACAATAGGAAACTGTGTAATTCAGTAACTTATACTGGACACTGTCTAGAGAAATAAAAAGTAACAGAAATGGCATTTGCATCCATTAAAGTGTTTGTGATACATGAAGTAAGATCAGTCACAAAATCATAACTATGGATAGTCAGGAATACATGTATGATTCCAGCCCTTGAAAGACAAAGGCATAGGATCAGGGTTTAGGAACAAACGTTCTTTGGGAAACCAAAGAGGGCCACGTCTAGAAAATGAAAGGCTTAACATGAAGTAGATGGAATAGCATTTTGTTAGCACGTGTTAGATTAGACCTTAGGTTCCAACCCCAGAACTAAATGTGGTAACTACATGTATGCTTGCAGTAATTTTTTTCCTATGAATGAAACAAACACCAAAAAGGGGTGGGGTGGGGGTGGGAAGAGACTTTCATTAAAAACCTGTGTGATATGCTTCGATAAAACTGATGCCTAATTTTGAATTGAATGATGTGGATTCTGCTAAAGTAACTATCTGTGGAATCTACTGGTGCATGAACACATGCACATGCTGACTTAATGTAAATTCTTCTACTATTGAGGGCAATGTCAATACAGCATTTTCAAAGTTACATGTGGGAGATCATATATAAAAAGTGTATGGGCTTTGAACATTACAACCTTTGATGCTTTGAATAGGCATGACCCCCATATAATCATGTGTTTGAATGCATGGCCAAGGAGAGTGGTGCCATTAGGAGGTGTGGTCTTGTTAGATGGAGTCAGTATGGCCTTGTTGAAGGAAGTGTGTCATGGTGGGGGTAGAATTTGAGGTTTTATATGCTCAAGCTATACCAGTTGTGGCAGAGTCTCTCCATGCTGGGTGTGGATCAATGTGTAGAACTCTTAGTTTCATCTCTAGCGCCATATTGGCCTGTAAGCTGTCATGTTTCCTATCATGACATGGATGGAATAAACCTCTGAACCTGTAAACCTGTCGCAACTAAATATTGTCCTTCATAAGAGTTGCATAGGTCATAGTGTCTCTTCACAGCCTAAGACACAACTTGAAGAATATGAACCATACATTAATATATTATAAAAAACAATGAAAACCACAATATATTGTGTGGCTGAAAGATAGGTAGGTAAAGTGGAGTCTTTAATAGCCAATAAGAAGTCTAAGAAAGCTGAAGGATGTTTCTAGTAATTATTTCAAACTTCAGTGCAGTGTAACTTGTTCTCAGGAACACTGTGAAAAAAGATACTGTCTTTGGCATGAACTTTCAAATAGAAGGAGTTGATTTTCATAGGGTTAATAGTGAGAGATAATGCTTTTAAAGACTCACTTTGAACTTACTTCTCTTTTTTATTTCCTTCAAATATACTTGCAATTGCCTATGTGGTTAAAGACTGTGTTAAAATATATTTTATCTTTCAATTTTTTTTACATATGTACTTGTAATTACATGTGTGAGATAATGGCTCTTGTCCTACTTTTCTTCCATATCTGCCTTTTACTGATGAAGGATAACCTTGAACTATTTAAGAAAGAAGTTTTAGGTTGTGACATTCTTAACATATTCAAAAGGAAGTAGTTTTTGAAGCCAAGTGGGAGTTATGATGTTAGAGAGAATCTCATCAGAAAAAGACACAGACATTGAATATATTTTGAAAATTCTGCTCATCTTTAGCCTCTGATGCTCAAAGCCAATAAAATATATGTATATTTTAATAATCTCTTTTATTATTTATGTGTAGGTGTGGATATCTATGTAAAATTTCACTTATATACAGGTACCTACAAGGGAAGAGAGGGAATAAAACCCCAGCTGAATCAATAGGGAGGTATGAAACATAATATGTGGGGTATATGTACCAAAGACTAGTTATTCACCTGAGCAGTAAGTCCTTCAACTGCTGAGCTGCCCCTTTAGTTGCTAAATTATATTTCATAAGCTATTTAATATGAAAGTTTACTTTAATACTAAAAGTAAAATGAAGAATGAGAAACACAAATGCTACTATTTTAGATACAATCATTTTCATTAAGTATACAAAACAGCTATTTTCATGGTCTAGTTTTATTCAAGAAAAAGAAATTATGCTGTTAGTTTATATTATATTTTTGTTTGGAATGCATCTTCAAATTATGTAAAACTATTTTCATTTCGTGAGACACATGGTCTTGTTGTGTTATACTAATTTTAAAATATGACATTCACAATTATACAATGTTTATTAATGAAACCTAATAGACATACACTAAGTCTTTCCTTTGTCTCTATGTGTAGAAGTTACATATTAAATTAATGTTAGAGAATTTTTTCACACTGCTGCCTAATTTTAGGTTTTTAGTCTACTGCTTTGTACATGAACAATTTTCAATCTCGGTCACTTTCCATGGAAAGATGCAGAATTATTTAAACATAATCAATAACTGTCACAAAATAAATAAATAAATAACATCTTAAAGGAAAAGAAGGAAGGATATGATTGCAAAGACAGTTGAAAATATTAAGGTCTGGATTGCACAAAGCAGTTATCTTCTAAAGAATTTTAGGAACCAAATAAAAAGTGGAAAACTCAAGTCTTAAATTAAACAAAAAAATTTTTTGAAAGCCTACATTAGTGTCATTATAGTAGGAAAACTGGCAATGTGTGATAATAAATTCATTTTTTAAGCTTAAGTTGAAAAATAAATAGACTTTCTTTCTAATCATAGATTGCATAGAGCAGCAAAGAGCAAACTCCTGATTAGACAGGGGTAAGGAACAAATTTATTATGAGAAATTATAACATCAGATACAAACTACTAATTTTCAAGTCTTAGATATAATGAAAAAGAGTAAAAAGAACAAATGAGAAGTACTTTTTCTTCTCTTAAATATTAACTATAAACCACAAGAGAATACTATAATTTCATGTTTCTAATTTTTGGAATAATTCAACTTTAACCAAATATGACAGAAAGCATACTTTATTCAACATCGGAACGGTAAGCTTGCTTAGAATCATCAGATCATACAGTATCATACCTAAGACTCTTTTAGTGTTTTATGTATACATTCATAAATAGTACATATTTAAAGACTGTGAAAATATGGTTACTTTATCGAATAAACTAGGGACAGTCGAAGCAGCTGCAAAGGAAACATTTTTTATTAGTGAATTAATAATTTCTACCCAGACCAGAAGGGACCGTTATCCTTCTTGATATGGCAGCGTATTATTCTTTGGCTAAAGTAAGCCAGGGGCTCTTAATTGTAATGAATTGTGCCCAATTAAATCCCCTTCTGTCACAGGCCTAGAGGAAGGGAATAGGGTGAAAAAGGGAGGGAGGGGGCAATAGGAAAATACAAGTGAGGGGATAAAAATTTAGATGTAATATGAATAAATTATTTAAATTACAAAATTTTAAAGGACAACAGTTGGACCTTGATATTTTAGTTGATAACATTGTTGTTTACCCTGATTTTGAAGGGCTCATATCATTTCAAAAACAGTGCTGTGACCTAGCATGGAATATTGATGAAGAATTCAACAACAGAATAACATACTGTACTTTTATTTTGTCTATGATCTTTAACTATACCTTATAAATTTATTAAAATTTTAAATTATAGAGGTTAGAAGATACTGAAATTCTAAGATTAATGATTAAAATAATTTTAAATGTTATTTTCATTAGTGACAGAAAAATGTTTTATTTTCCTATTTTTGTTTTGAAATAAGACTGATCAAAAATTTTACTTTTGCTGATTGGGTAATTTTAATTTGAGTAGCCAATGAAATATTCTATAATAATTTATTTATTTGTTTAAATACAATAAAAGTTATTAACAAAATATATTACTAACTCATTTTGATCTAGAGCTTACTCTTCATTGTATGTAAGACATGAGAATAATTATTTCTAGCAAAATAAGTATTGAGTTTTGTAAGAACATATAATGTCTTTATTGGGAGTAAATAAAAATTTCATCAATATTAAAGAGTCATATTCAAAGTTTACAACTTATGACTGTAGAGATGTCTCAGTGTTTAAGAGCATTACTTTCCTTTTTTATATATTATTTACTTTTATTTGTTATGTTCATTTGGTATTTTTTAGTGGTTATTTCTGTGTAAAGGTGTCAGATCCCCTGGAACTGGAGTTTCAGACAGGTGTGCACTGCCATGGTGGGAATTGAACACCCCATCCTCTGGGAAATCAGCCCTGCTCTTAGCCCTGAGCATTGTTATTTTTTCAGGTAAGCCAGGCTCAATTTCCAGCAACCTATGTTAGTTCACAGTCATCTGTAATCACAGTTCCAGGCTGTCTGATGACAATTAACCTTTTCCAACACAAGGTAAGCAAGTGATGCATATGCACACATACAGTCCAAACAGGAATATACATAAAATAAAAGTAATACATATTTAATAAGTAAAAAACATAAAAGGTATAGAGTTCAAAGGACTTTTCAAATATCTATAAACACAATAAAAGCATCTCTATAGAAGGAAAATTGTGGTAAAACAACCAAATACACTTTAACTCTTTCAAGAATATATGTTGACTACTATGGATTCCACTCAAACTTTGAACTTATGACAATATTTTGTAAAGTTATCTTTATAAAATATGTAACAAATGTCTATTTCTAAATATTTGTCTTAAAATGCATAATATTCATGATGCAAATAAACATTCTACACTGCTAACAGCTCCAAGATTATTTATCAACAAATCATACATACAGAGCTGCCCCATTTATGAGATTTTATAGTTGACTTATTTAAAGAGAAGCTTAAAAGAAGGTAAGTGTGACAGTGGTAGAAATGAATAGAAAAGTCCTGAGAAGCTGAGTATTTTAAAAGAAGTTGCTTATCAACATTTAAAATTCCTGATGTTCAGCTCTCATATTATGTGGTCAAAAAGCATAATAGTGCCATAAAATTAAGCTAAGGTTGTTACCTTGAAATTATAAAATATATTATATGTCATAATAACAGTCCAAATGAAAATATACTAATCACATAAAACAATTTATTCACAAAATAACTGTTGAGAGCCATCATAATATTGTATCATTTGATATTATAGTGTAATACTTTTACATTTCAAATTTAAATCTCCTTACCATGGTGTAGCTGTGAGCCACCTTCATTAATTCAATGCATCCTTGAGCATCTGCAAATGCCCGGATTCCTAAACAGTTTGAGGGATGCAGAAGTTTCATGAGGAAGTGACAACATACTTCTACTACTTGAGGAAGCTGAAGAAGGCATGCAGCTGCAAGAAGGTTTTCAATAGTATCTTCTTTTAATTCCAAGCAACCTAAAATACAAGCAATGAAACACTGCTTTAGCACTTCTTCTGTGGCTAATGTAGTAACTAGTTGTGTCTTTTCTTCACTTAGCTTCAAATGTTTAACTGCCCTGATAATGCACAGGTCTTACGCTGGTAACACAGTTTTAGTGATTTGACATGTGCAACCGTAAGTGAACACCTAACAACTTATAGGTGTTATTTCTACAGATTTTTCCCTCAAGACTCACTATATTTCACTTAATATATAGAAGGCATTTCAAGTTCTTGTCACTGGACTGCAAGGAGAAGGGAAGATTGTATGTTAAAAGATCAAACACACTTAACTTGATCTTCATCCATGCTTGCTCACTTCTCCTAACTGTTACAGGAGCTACGTAAATCCAACTGATTTGTGACTATAAAACACAAGACAGACCTTTTTCTTGAATCAAAACCTGTACAGTAGGGTGTAAATTTAAATCACTAGCTTAACAAACATTAACTTGCAGATATAACGAATGAAATATTTAAGTATGCATTTATGACAATTCATAAAATATATACCTGTATTTATAAGATTTTTAAAATAGTGAAAACAATATGAACATCTTGAAATCTATAAGTATTTAACTAATATTTGAGTCTAAGTCAAACTTTTTAGTTATATACAGTTCAAAAATACTACTATTATATAATCTCTTTAGTGAAATATTTTTGAAATATTAAGTATTGTCATCAAGATAGTGGAAACATATTTTCCAAACAAAGATTTGAAAATCAAATAAACAATGATAAGTATATTTTTTAACAGTGTAACTCAGAATTTCTTGACTTGACTGAGCAGAGTGATAAATATCTTTTATTTTACATTCTCTCAATAGAATTTGTACACAAACAATTAGTTCTGCAGGCTGAGCACGCTATCCTTGATAAGAAACACTTTCTAGGATTATTCTTGGCTTCAGTCTGAGAACTTTCACTCAGGAGGATTCTTGCTATTCATGGATAAGAACTGCTGAACTTTCATTCTTAGACAAAGTACCCATTTCCTTTTGAGTGTCTGGAACTTTGGTACCTTCTCATTGGAGGTGGCCTAGGTGACCAGCTTCTAGTACAAACCTTCTAGTTACTGAGTCAGTAATAAGCCTCCCTGCCTAGCAAGAGTTTACATCACATATGATTAGACTTTGTCCCACAGGCTTCAGTTGGATGAGAGCCTCAGGGAGCACACACCTCAGGTGCTCTGAATTCGTCTGATGGGTCTCTTCCTAAGGGTGCTTCACATTCTTGTTGTTATGATAAATTATGGGCATTGATACAATAAGCAAGCTCTAGTGAGTTATTTCATGAGCCACTGTTCTCAGATATAAGTTTTGGAAATTTCCACCTATAATATTCTACCCATAAATGTTGAAGTTTTAAGCTTAAAAGTCAAATGCTCTAGTGTTCCATTCATCTCAAATGTATATTAAAATTCATTCTAATTATTTTCAATAATCTAGAAACATTTTGGAACTGTAAAATGTAAGTCTATTATTGTTATGAATATGCAACTACTTAAACAATTCAGATATTAAAAAAATCAAAAATCAAAACAAAACAAAACAGATTCACACTTAGTACAAAACAAGGGCAATTAAACTTTAATATGTTGGCTCCTAAGAAGCACAAACACATCAATGTGAATGAACAAAAAGTCTGTAAATAAGAACATTTATATACATACAAAAATACATGGAAAGGAATAAAGGAAAGTTGAAAGGAAGATTATCCCTGAACAAGTCAAATAACCATAAACAAACAATGTAATGCACTCTATAAACCTCATAATATGTACATTTATTCAATAAAGATTACAAAGATAAAAGTTAAACCCTGATTATAAATCTTCTTTAGAAATAAGAGAAAATCCTTATCCTCTCTAGCCAGTGAAATATTTTAGGTAAATATCAAAGCATAATGCTATAAGAACCAAAGAAATTTGACAACATGAAATTCATTTCAAGAGACACTATTGGAGAAGTGACGAAGTGAACCTTTAATTACAAATGTATTTACAAACCATATAACTCATTGTTCACAAGGTACTAATAACATTTTAAAAATCCAATAATCATTAAAAAAGCAAGAAAATTTTAAGCAGAAAAAAATTTTTATTTGTTTGCTTGCTTGTTTTTTTTTCCATCAGAAGTGTATGAGTAAAAAGTGATGAATATAATTAATTTTTCTGGAAATACTCAACACTAACATGATGAAAGAGCATGAAGCATGGTTAGCATTGGAACTGCTCCGGGGTTTGTGAAACACCACAACTACTCTGTGAAATGCTTTCCCACCTTCACATATCTTAACATTCAGCTATCCTACTAAGCTTCTGCTTAGGGCCTTAACAGAATCATATGTGTATTGACAAGTCATTTCAACAAATACAACTATGTCTATTTAAGAAAACACATCACAGTAATAGGAAATAACTTATCAAATTATCCAGAAACATGATTATATTAAGTATAAATTAATGGTTGATGAATGAAAAAAAATTCCTGAAAATTAGTACAAAATTTCCAAGCCACCAAAACTTCTTAAAATTTCTGAAAACACATAAATAATATAGAGTGGGAAATAATATATATAATGGCAGATAATGTATATCAATATATATATAGCATATACAGATATGTATGTAACAACATTTAATGAAAAAGGAAACCATGAAATTTGAAAGAGAGGAAGAAGATGTGTATATTCAGTGAAGTAAAGGAATGTGGAAATAATGTAAATATTTCCACATTCTTTCGGAAATATAATTCCGAAAGAATGTCAAAAAAGATCCAAAATAATCTCTTGTAACCAAAAATAGATCTTCAATGTTATGTATATATTGGGAATTCAAAGAGACAAGAAAATTACAAAAGCACTAAAGTAAATTTTGATGTCAATATATGTGTTAATTACTTTATATTTTTATGGCCACATATAAATGCCCAAGTCGATCAAATTGTGTACCTGTTGTAGATGAAATTTATGTACTACTATATTCTTTAATTACTTATTTTGAGACAGGGTTTTCCTTAGACTACACCAGGTCAAACTTACTGTATATCCACAGCTGACCTCAGATACTTTACCTTCCTTGGAAGGTGCTGGCAATACAGGAGCATGACAAAGTGCTATATAGGCAGCTAATGCAATTTTTATTGATAAATACTGAAAGATGATTTGCAATATAAATAAAGATGCTATAGTTGTACAGATAATGTGGTTCCTGGTAATATTCTTATATATAAATATATTGTATGATATTAAAAACTGGTAAAATATCTACTTTTAAACAATAATAAAAATGTATCCATTCACATAGTTTATTTTTAATTTTTTGATTGTATATTGAATTATTATTTTCTATAGTGCCATGTTGAATAATTTAAGGTAACTAATTGTTAATTTTAATTATTAAATTGAACTATGATTATTATTTATCTCAATGGGTTAAAATGTTTTATACTTTTCAACTTAGCAGGAAATGATAGAGAATCCAGGAGGCACAAATGGAATATTAGCAAGTGTTGAGCTTGAATGCACACAAATTGAGCTAGCTCATGCATGATATATTTCTTTATATGTCTATTACTTGGATATTTATTTAACATACTTGGATGCTAAAAAGGCAAAAAGTGGCCAAGAATTTCTCCTCAAAGTTGTCTAAAAAGACGTGAATACTGTTAATGTAGAGGAAATGTAATCTTATGCTATTCTTTAAAGTTTACCTTTAAGGCATAGTATTTCTGAGTAAGTTTGGCAAAAGAGAAATTCTACAAGTTAGCACTGGGTTTCTGTTAGAGGTTGAATTGTAAATGTTTTCCAGAGGATCAGATAGATTTATTTATTCCCACCATGTGGCATCATTTTGAAAGCTGTAAAAACTTTAGGAGGTGGGATTGCCAGCAGAGGCAGGTCACTATGGTCATCTACTGCCAGCTATATTTGACTTTTTCCTGCTTTTAGATTCCTGCTATAGTCCAATGAAGGAGACTTATCAACATGCTTCCAACACCATGACCTTTGCTTTTGTTTTTTAATACCTGGATGAAATGGAACCAATGAGAACTACTTCCTACCACTTGTTTTTGGAATTTGGTCACATAGTAATAAGAAATATAAGAGTTAAATTGCTTGACTCAGTGCATATCCACGAGTGTACTTAAAACTTCCCCAACGTTGCCACATAACATATTCTTTATCTTAAGTATGTGATATTTAGATTTAAAATAAAGCATCTTAGAGTAAAAAGAAGTCAAGAAAAGTTTACTTGTAATGAAAATAAGAGTGAATTAGTTTATACAAATAGAATACTTATATCATATATAAAATATACATTTTTAGGCTATTATTTTAAACAATTTAAAATAATTATATAAAGAAGACATACACTAGAAAACATTTCTTTTAAGTTAATTGTTCTTAAATTCAATTCAGCAATTCAATTCAGCTTGGACTATGTATAAAAATTATTTTGTTTAATATATGTAAATTAGTGACATTTGCTAGAACTCCATAATTTGAGTATCAATTACAATTCATTGTGAAAATTATTTTTACACCCATGTTTGTCAAAATAATGACCATTTATGATGTACATAGCATGTAATTTAGTTTTGAGTATTGTAAATAATTTTTAAAAAAGAAATAATCTTTCTGATTTTTTAATATTAGGTTTGTGTGTGTGTTTGAGTTAGTTGTCTTAATTTTATTCAATAACTAAATAGAACCACATTTTCTGTTACTTATAGTATTTTCCTTATTTTATTTTATAATATATTGATATTCCTTGCACTGATCACTAAAATGAAAAAACAATCAATCAGTCAAATAAACAAACAAAAACTGCAAAATTACATTCCATTTCTGTAATTACACAGAATCTTAAAACATTTCCTCATTTAAATTGAGAACCTGGGTGTTCCTGATTGTTATGAATTAAGTTGTACATGATTTCACTCTGTTGCATATTTACATACTTGAATTTAAATATTTGGATTTCAGGGCTTTCTAGAGCGGTGATATTCTGTAATGAAACTAAAGACAAAGAGCTTCCAAGATGGTGTCCACCAGTATGCACCGTATCTGATCTACTGCATGGAGACCAGGGACTTGAATAGAGCCACAGACTGCTGGATCTAGAGAACTATAGGTGAGTGGGGTCCCTATCTCCACAGAGCACTGGTGGGCCTGGCCTCAGGACAAGCAACATCCCGGAGGTCCTGAACCCACTCCCCAGAAGTTCGAATGGAACTCACCTGCAGGCGGTAGCTGGCCAATAAAGCACAAACTCATTGTGTGGGGTGGTGGTACAATGGAGCCCCTAGCCTGAGGAGTCTTAGGGAACAGGATGAAACTGCCCTTGGGTTCCCCTCCACCCACCCCATGCCAAATTGCCGAGGTTGCCCAGGCTGAGTGGAAACACAGGTGGTGTGGCCTATCAAAAACAGTTGGAGTGGGTGCGCAGCTTGCAGGCTGACCTGGGCCCAATCTAGAGCCAGGCACAACAGACTGAGCCTCCAAACAGGGGCAGTTAAAAACCCAGATTGGTTGGCTCCCACAGGCCTGGCAGGATCTCCATTCTCTCAGAAGAGACTGGACATCCCTGTGGTATCTAATCGCTGACCTAAAAGGTGTCTACAGCTCAGAGGATCTGTGAGCGCTCCTGGCTACAGGGTCCTGGAAAGGGCAAACAGCTTGGAGGCAGAGCTAAAAGGCAGCTACAGCTCAGAAAATCTGATCCAGCCAGGGTCTTGGCAGCTGGGACCAATCTACCCAACCAGAGTGCTTGTGTGCCGACCTTGTTCTAGGTCCCAAACAACTGATCTGAATTACAGCAGTAAAGTGAAAGGGTCCAGACAGAAACCTACTTCTGCTGATTCAATCCAGAGCCTAAGGTGTAGAGCAAAATCTCCAGAAGTAGAAACCAGATCACCTGCCTGTTCCAGAAAAATACTCCCTGATTCCCACAGACAAGGGCATGTGAGCTATAATCAGTCATCAACTATCCACTCTTAACCACTGAGGGACACCAGAAGCTACATCCAGACATCAGAGACATGAAAATGACAAGAGGACAGCGAAAGAACACAAACAAAACCCAAAACAGTTTGGCATCTCCACATCCCAGCAACCACAATGAAAGCAACCATGAGAACCCAAACACTATCGAAATACAAGAAAATGACCTCAGGTCCTTAGTAGGGAAGATGATAATGGAAGAAATGAATAAAATCTGTAAACAACTGCAGAAGGATGCAACTAAGCAGGTTGAAGACATAATAGAGTCATATAGAGAGGCACTGGAAGAATTTCAAAAAAATACAAACAACCATATGGAGGAAATCATTAAAACAGTTCAAGATCTGAAGATAAAAATTGATGCTATGATAAAGGAGCACACAGAAGAAAAACATGACCGAGAGGCTTCAGAGAATAAAACAAGACTCACAGAGGTGACCTTATCTAACAGAATCCAAGAAATGGAAGAATGAATATCAGGACTTGAAGATAAAATCATAGAATGCGAAACAACCATCAAAGAAAATTCTAAATCGGAAATGTTCCTGACACAGAACAACTCTACAGCCCAGAAAATATCTTTCACAAAATAGTAGAAGATAATTTCCCCAGTCTGAAGAAGGAGATGCATAAGAGCATACAAGAGGCCTACAGAACACCAAATAGAATAGAACAGAAAAGAAAATCTTCCTGCCACATAATAATAAAAACACAAAATATACAGAACATGGAAAAAATATTAAAAGCAGCAAGAGAAAAAGCCGAAAACATGCTATGGCAAACCTATCAGAATTACACCCAACTTCTCAAAAGAGACAATGAAAGCTAGAAGGGCAAGGACAGAGGTCCTGCAAACCCTAAGAGAACACAGATACCAGGCCAGACTACTACACCCAGCAAAACTATCAGTAACAATTTATGGAGAAAACAAGATAGTCCATGACAAAAACAATTTCAAACAGTACCTATCCATAAATCCGGCTTTACAGAAGCTACTAGAAGGAAAACTCCATGCCAACGGGTCAAATTACAACCAAAACCACATAGGAAATAGATAACTACACCATCGTAAAATCACAACCTCACAAACTGTCGACCTTAACAAACAGCAAAAATGAAGGTATGCTAATAATGATACTCTTCAAGCTACTCCAAAAGATAGAAATGGATGGAACATTACCAAATTCTTTCTATGAGGCCATAGTGACATTGATACCTAAACCCCATAAAGACCCAACAAAAAAATTTCAGACCAAAATCGGGGACCAGACAAGGCTGCCCATGTTCTCCATAATTCTTCAATAAAGTTCTTGAAGTTCTAGCCAGATCAATAAGACATCAAAAGGAGATCAAGGGAATCCAAATGGGAAAGGAAGAGGTCAAATTATCCCTATTTGCAGATGATATGATAGCATACCTAAGTGACCCACAAATTCCACCAGACAACTGGTACAACTGATAAACACCTTCAGCAAATTGTCTGGATACAAAATTAACTCAAAAAAGGCAAGAGCATTCCTATATACAAATGTCAAACATTCAGAGGAAAAAATTAGGAAAACTGAACTCTTCACAATAGCCACAAGCAATATAAAATATCTAGGAGTAACTCTAACCAAGCAAGTGGAGGAATTGTTTGAAAAAAATTAAATCTCTGAAGAAAGAGATTGAAGATGACATCAGAAGGTGGAGGGATCACCCTTGCTCATGGATCAGGAGAATTAACATAATAAAAATGGCCATCTTACCAAAAGCAATTTACAGATTCAGTGCAATTCCTTTCAACATACCTACAAAATATTTTTAAGACATTGTAAGATCAATTCTCAACTTCATATGGAGAAACAAAAAGCCCAGGATAGCAAAAACAACCCTATACAATAAAAGATCTTCCGGAGGAATATCCATACCTGATCTCAATCTGTACTATAGAGCAACAGTAATTAAAACAGCATGGTTGTGACACAGCAATAGCCTAGTTGATCAATGGAATAGAAACAAAGTCCCAGAGATGAATCCACACACATTTGGTCACTTGATATTTGACAAAGAAACCCAATCTATTCCTTGGAAAAATTAAGCATCTTCAACAAATGGTGCTGGTCTAACTGGATGTCTACATGTAGAAAAATGCAACTAGACCCATATTTGTCACCATGCCCAAAACTGAAGTCCAAGTGGATTAAAGATCTCAACATAATATCAGAGACATTAAATCAGTTAGAGGAAAAAGTGGGGAAGAGCCTGGAACATATTGGCACAGGAGACAACTTCCTGAACAGAACACCAACAGCCCAGGACTTAAGGTCAACAATTAACAAACTGGACTTCATGAGGGTGAGAAACTTCTGTGAGGCAGGACATACTGTCAACAGAACAAAGCAACAGCCTACAGACTGGGAAAAGAGCTTCACCAACCCTACATCTGACTAAGGTCTAGTATCCAAAATATATAAAGAACTCAAGAAATTAAACATCACCAAACCAAATAACCCAGTTAAGAAATGGGGCTCAGAACTAAACAGAGAATTCTCAACAGAGGAATATCGAATGGCTGAGAAACACTTAAAGAAATGCTCAACCTCCTTAATCATCAGGGAAATGCAAATCAAAACAACACTGAGATTCCATCTTATACCCATCAGAATGGCTAAAACCAAAAATTCAAGTGATGACACCACATTGCTGGTCGGAATGTAAACTTGTACAACCACTTTGGAAATCTATCTGGTGCTTTCAAAGAAAACTGGGAATAGGGCTTCCTCAAGACCCAGCTATTCCACTCCTTGGAATATACCCAGAAAAGGCTACAGTACACAACAAGGACATATACTCAACCATGTTCATAGCAGCCTTAATCCTAATAGCCAGAACCTGGAAACAATCAAAGTGTCCCTCCGTAGAAGAATGGATAAAGAAACTGTGGTACATTTACACTATGGAATACTAGTCAGCTATTAAAAACAAGGAATTCCCGAAATTTGTGGACAAATGGAAGGAACTACAAATGGTCATCCGGAGTGAGTTAACCCAGAAGCAGAGATATTCACATGATATATATACTCACTTTTAATTGGGCACTAGCCCAAAAGACATGTCCCACGAAAGTCTTCACTTGCCAGGAGATTGGGACAGATGTGAAGACATCCTACTGGGACTCTAGGTAAGAGAAATATAGGAGATGGGGAAATAGAAGGACCCAAATGGTCCTAGAAACTTACAAGAAAAACATCATTCTGGGTAGATCAGGTCCCAGGGTGTCAGCTCAAACTATTGCACTAACCAAGGGCAATACAAGTTGTAAACATTGAACCCCTACTGTGGATCTACCCAATGGACTAGACATTCTCTACTGTTATGTGTAGAGTGGGAGACTGACTCTGACATTAACTTTGGTGCCCTATATTTGACCACCTCCCCTTGGTGGAGGGGCCTGATGACACTCAAAAAAGGATAGGCAGGCTACCAAGATGAGACTTGATGGTGTATGACCATATGGTGGGGTAGAAGGTCCCCATCGGTCTTAGACCTAGAGGTGGTGAATAGAGTGAAAGTATGAGGAAGGGAGGAACAGGAGGATAGAAGTGATAGGATAACAAATGAGTTGTAATCTGAATAAATTAAATAATAATAATAATAATAATAATAATAATAATAATAATAATAAAAAGAATAAATAAAGTTTAACAGAAAAAATGTTTTCCATGTATATTGTGTGAGTAAAATTTTGGGCAGTAATGTTTTTTATTCCATGATGTTCCATTGAAGAAAGTTGTAGTATACATCATAAAGGAATCTGGGGCAACATATCTTATTATATATTCAATTTGTTTCCTTTGTTAGAACTTAGGATCCTGCATTTGAAGAAGATCCAGTACTTATATTAAAAAAGCAGATAGGACTTCGAAGTATCACCTAAAGAGTTTGTGGATTTCCTCACTGTCAGTTCTTATGTCTCCCTTTTCATATCTGATTTTGTTGACTTGAATACTCTCTCTTTGCCTTTTATTTAGTTTGACTAAAGGTTTGTCTATCTTGTTGATTTTCTCAAAGAACCAGTTCTTGGTAATTTTTGACCCTTTGAGTTGTTCTGTTTCTAATTTATTGATTTCAATCCTCAGTTTGATGGTTTCGAGCCATCTACTATTTTTTGGTGAGTCTGCTTCTTTTTGTTCTAGAGCTGTCAAGTGTTTTGTGAAGTTGCTAGTATGGGAATCTCTCCAATTTCTTTACGAAGGCACTTCGTGCTATGAACTTTCCTCTTAGCACTGCTTTCATTGTATCCCTCTAGTTTTGTTATATTGTACCTTGAGATTCATTGATTTCTAGGAAGTTTTTCTTTTTCCTTTTTTTTTTTAAGTCCCTTACCCAGATATCATTGAGTAGGGAGTTGTTCAGTTTCCATGTGTTTATTGTCTTCCTATTGTTTCTGTTGTTTTTAGTTCCAGTTTTAATCCATGGTGGTCTGATAAAATGCAAGAAATTTTTCAATCTTTATGTATCTGTGGAAGTTTGGTTTGTGACCATGTATATGATCGATTTTGGAGAAAGTTCTGTGAGGTGCTGAGAAGAAGGTGAATTCTTTCTAGTTTGGGCGAAAATTTCTGTATCTATCACTTAGATCCACTTGATTCATGATGACTATTAATTAATTGTCTCTCCATTTAGTTTCCACCACAATAATCTATCTCTTGTTGAGAGTGGAGTGTTGTAGTTGTATTAATATGTGGTGTTTGATGTGTGATTTAAGCTTTAGTAATGTTTCTTTTATGAATGTGAGTGCTCCTGTGATTGGGGCATAGATATTCAGAATTGAAATATCAACTTGGTGTATTTTTCTATTGAAAAGTATGAAGTTTTCTTTCCCATCTCTTTTGATTAGTTTTGGTTGAGTGTATATTTAATTAGATACTATGATGGTTGCTGTAGCTTATTTCTTGGGTCAATTTGCTTGGAATACCTTTTCCAACCATATACTGTAATGGGCTACATATTTTTATCTTTCTTTCATTGATGTGGAGATAGGGGTTGAAAAGAAAGAAGAGGGATATAGAAAGATATAGGGATGATTGGATAAAAAGTGGGTTATTGACTCTTTCTGCTTCTGGATTAGCTCACTCATTATGATAATTTCTAGTTCAATCCATTTGTCCTCACTTATATCTGCATACTAGCCCAAGGGGCATGTCCCATGAAAGTCTTCACTTACCAGGAAAGTGGGACAGAGGGGTGGACACCCTATTGGGACTTTAGATGAGAGAATCATGGGAGAATGGCAAAGCAGAAGGATCCAGAGAGTCCTAGAAACCTACAAGTAGAACATTATGATAGGCAGATTTGGGCCCAGGGATCCTGATCAAACTATGTCACCAGCCAAGAACAATACAGACCGTAAACTTCAATCCCCTACCCAGATCTAGCCAATGGACAGGACATTCTCCACAGTTGGGTGGAGAGTGGGGTATGACTTTCACACATACTCTGGTCCCTCATATTTGACCACGATCCCTGGATGGGGAGACCTGGTGGCACTCAGAGGAAAGATAGCAGGTTACCAAGAAGAGACTTGATACCCTATGAGCATATAAAGGGGAAGGAAGTCCCCCTCAGTCACAGTCATAGGGGAGAGGGGTAAGGGGAAAATGGGAGGGAGGGAGAAATGGAAGGATACAAAGGATGGGATAACCATTGAGATGTAATATGAATAAATTAATTAAAAAATTCAAAAAAAGTGGATTATTGAATCTACTTCTCAATATAAGGCCTTATTCATTACTAACAAATAAAATTATTTTTAATTTGTTGGTATAGAATGTTGAATATTGATATAAAATAAATTTAATTTTGATACAATGGTATAGAATTCATACTTAAGATTATTCTCCACACATTATATATATTTCAACTCTAATATGATGTATTGAACCCATACAATTCAATTATAATTCAAAGTTTACTTCCAATACATTAAAAGTGCTATTGCATACTGTTAGTATAGTTAAGTAGTACAAGATAATTGTTAATTGATCAAGTCATGGTCATGTCAATTACTAGCCTATTTTTGTCACAATAATATATGTCTTATTTTTAAAAAATAGATATGGTCCTACAGATAGATAATATAAAATAGATAAGGTCTTTAAAAGCCTCAGAGACCTACAGAATATGGCATTTAAAGATGCTTTTTATATTATAAAAATTCTTTGACAACAAGACATGCTAACTCATGGCCACTCTCAGCTTACATCAAACAGATGATGAATATCAAAGAACCCCCTTAACAAGATAGCTTCAAACATGGCAAACGAGCCATTGGTCAAAATGTCCTCATTTCTACCACAGACAGAATTCTGCCTAACATGGGCAAGTTTGATTGCAGACAGAGTCTTTGGACAAACTCTGCCAAGACAGGGTAAGCAAGTCCTCAATAGTTCCTGCCTCACAAATATGTCTGTCAGGTATATTGGGCCAGAAGGATAAAGAAGCTGCTGCAATACTATAGAGAATTTTGGGTTATTGTTTATGAGGCAAACCGTCTCTGTCATTTTTTTCATTTTGAAAGCTGCTAACCTGCACTTCCAGTTCAACCAGCTAATTAATTTTATTCCTTCTCAAGCCTCTGAGGGGGCTGAAGACCAGATAGTTTAATCTTACAATTAGGTTTAGTTTTTAGGGGTTTAGATGTTTTTTAGGTCTAGATAGATATTTAAGTTGATGGAGATGAGATATGATTGATACTGATTTTCATTCAGAACTTTAGAGTCACCAAGACAGGAATAATGTTTTCTGCAAGTTTGCTAAATACAATTGGCCAAAACACCATGAATGTAATATTTATATAATTCTTTATTGTTTCATGGTTCTTCTTGCTGTATGTTTTTTTTATTTATGTGTAATAATATAAATGTATATGCCCCTAAAAATAAAATAAAATCTTTAGGAACAAAAGCATAGGTATTCCACTAATGAACGTCCTTTCCTATGCTGAATGCCAATGTTTTCTCTGACATTTGTGAAAATTATAAAAGTTGTTTTCTCTCCCTATCTCTCTTCATCTCAAGGTGGCCTCTCTCTATGTCATTCTTCTCATGTCCTTGGCATAATTAGAAAGCTCTTGTGACTTACTCTGGATACACAATACTAAAAGAAATATTCTGAGAAGTATATTTTCTTAAAATTAAAAAAATTAAGTTTTTCATACATACTATCTACAAATTTTATGAGTTCTACCATTTGTGTGCAAAACATTAAGAAATACTTAAAAGTCCAATAACAGATAGTTGAAAATCATCATTGAAAATATGTTGGTTTGCTCTAGGAAATTTAAAATTAAATTGAGTATTGTAAGCAACAAAGAAAATGAGCGAAAGTTTTCTGAAAACTTTTATAGAGCTACAATCAGTCATGAACAGTTCTGCATTTGAGTATCATCTGTATATTTCCTCAGGTTAGTTGAGACCTTAAGGAAAAAATATTAAATGGTAGATTGCTATATCAATAGTCACTTATTATACCTAATGCCAGGTTTAGACTAAAAGAAGACCAAAGTTCCAATGACACTAGTACATATGAGCAGCATAGCCTCTCATATTTAGCATGCAGAATATTTAACATCACCAAATTTAGCATAAAATATATTACAATATAAATAAAAATATAGCCCAAAGTTCTATACCCCATCAACTTTGTTGCACTGGACATTAATGTAGCACATAAATAAGGGACATTAGTATATAATAAATGCAGTATCCTTGGATTAAAAATTATTAAATATTGGATGGACAAAATAATACTTCCTCGCTTGTTTTGTCTGCATTACTTTTAGTATAAAGGATTTGCAAAGAATCTGAAAATTTATCCAAATTTATACTATAAACAATTAGGAAAAACTGATCACATTATAAGTTTGATTGAATTTTTACTTTTTTCATTGGAGCAGGGCTGTCTCTGACATGGACTCTGTTGCCTCCTTTTATATCTCTTCCTAATGGTGGTGCTACCTTGCCAGGCCATAGGGGAAGAGGATGATCTCAGTCCTGATGTGACTTGATGTGACTCTGGTGGGTGGGTGAGGCGGTGCAGCCCAGTTCTGAGGATTCAGGGAGGGGAATAAGGGGAAAAGTGATGGAGGGTGGGACCAGGAGATGAGGAGGGAGGGTGTTATGATCAGGATGTAAAGTGAATTATTTAATTAATTAATTAAAAATATAACAATCTGACACAATTAAGGCCTCCATGACTGTAAGATAAAGACTCCCTATTTTGTTAATCATAGAAGGTTAACTAAGATTTATAACTGTAAAATATAATTTAAAAATGTTTAAAATAATAAATGTGAAGTTATATTTACATATATATATAGTAAAAAATATCACTAAAAAACTGGATTTTACATTTCTGTGAGACATATTAGACTCTATGGTAAATGCTAGACTTAGTGTCAGATAACCAGTGTTCAATTTTCTTTTGCTATAATTCATCTCTAATACAAAATAATGGATAAAAATTTGAAATTATATGAATAACTAAAATTCTGAGACAAGTATAATCAAATAAAAGTTCATACAGAAAATATGTAGAATGCACACTGGACACTTCGTAGTACGTCATACAATTCTATCTAGATTTTCTAACATGCAAAGGTGACTCAGAGCAACAATAAAGTGAATTGAATACAAATTACTTAATGAATCTAATTTGGCAAAAAGTAATGGGCTTTATTAGCCTACTGAAAACTCAGAAAGTCATTATGTGTTGCATTGTGCTAATCCTACAACTTGAAAATAAGAGATAAATATCTGTACTGGGTAGTCAATCTATTAAACATAATAGCTTGTTCAATAACAAAGCAACTCCATACAGTTATCTAAAAATAGGAGCTTTGTTTAATTATTTCACAAAATTAGTCCTGTAAAATCAGTTTTACATGTATTGGTGGGCTGATAAACATATACAAACAAATGCTAGGACAAACAATGCTATTTGCTAAATGATTTTATTTTTGACATTAAATATTGAAATTGCTCAAATCTTCTACAAAACTGATTCAATGTTTTTAAATAATGGACAATGATAAGGCACAAAACCTGTCTGAAGACTCAGTACCTTATACTGAGAAAAGGGTTTATTGTCTATTATGTTCTCTAAGTTTAAAATTAATATTCTTCAAAGCATTTGCATAATTTATGCCACCTGAATTAAATCAGTCATAAAAGTGAAGCAAAGATTTACTTTTAATCATAATAACAAAGTCTGGAGAGACTTAGTAGGTAAAGTCCAGCTTACATATATTGACATATGCTTTTTAATATTAAAAGAACATTACATATCTCAATGCCTTTGTACAAATATTTATTTCAAAAAAATATTGGTAGTAAGCATAAGCTTTCTTACCATTCCCTTTGCATGTACAAACACTATAACTTCTGTGGCACTAAAGCATCTTTTACAAACATGTTAACTCTTCAGTATGATTAAAGTTTGCTGTTAGGCAGTTTAATTTCCTATCCTTCTTTTTAAAATTTACTACTATTAGAAGGGCAGCTTCCTGATTTTGAACTTTGTCCTTATCAGTAGTCCCCAGGACCTGACACTGTATTAGTAACCTTGCATTTTTACTTACCATATTTGTTAGAACTGTTTCTTTAATCACCAATGAGCAGTTTATTTTCAATGGTGCAGGGATTATGTAAGAGATGAACCAAGAGAAAATTTCTAGAAGTGTGAATGAAGGATGCCTTTCAGTACAGTGACTCTAAGTGCATCTTTTTAAAATATTATTTTGTTTGTGATTAAAATTTTAGTATTGATATGTATTTGTTTATAGCTACATGTAAAATCAATATAGTTGTTTTATTTTATGTTATTCTTTCAAAATAAAAGTACTCTCTATATATCACAATGCTTATACCCAAATATAATTATTTTTGATGGTAAATTCAAACATGATGAAGCATACTTTTCATGTTAAATTCAGTATATTATTATTCACTGAATATTAAAGGGTACAAGATTATATATATATATATTTGACAGGATATAGAACATCACTTTTTAACCTGCTCAACCATTACTCTTATCTATAAGCCACTAGATTAGTGCCTTATAGGCACAGAGATGATGAACATCAGTTAGAATAAGCCACTATATAGCAGTAAGGGTGTCAATTTAAGTGACCTATATTATTTTGAGAACAGGAGAATAATGAGTCACTTTAATGAACTCCTATCATAACATAGTCTGAAATAGTATAGTGTGATAAAGAATGAAATATTACATTTGTCTTCTGCCAGTCATATTCTAGTAACAAGATTATTGGCTTACTATTGATCTCTGTCAGATTGCATATCCCTGTCTGACTAGGCTGACTTTCAGTAATATTAGAGGCATTCTGTATATTCTATAAAGACAATGTTTCAATATGGTAATTAGGGAGACTTTTTAGATTTTTTTCAAATAGCTTATCTATGCCTTTTTTTACAATAACAAATTGTTATTCTTAAAATATTTTTTCTAATTTAAGCTGTATACATTCTTATTATCTTGAGGAATTCATATGAAAATTTTCTAATATTCAGAGTATGATTCCTGAAGATATAATCTTCTTTGAATAGTTTTCTAAGTGATTTGAAAGTGGAGTAATGTTATATTTAAACTCCAATTATTTTTTCCTCCTTGATGCTTTTGTAGATATTTTATGAGATATCTTAAGAATAGCTTTAGCATCATTATACATACTCAAAGACTTTACAGCACATAAAACATATTATTTTCAAGTTCATACACATGAGTGAATAACTTTATTAAAATGCCTTTTTGTAGATTAAAATATCTTCCATGGTTTTAAGTTGATTTGGCCCTGTGCTCCTAATAGTTATATAATAACTCAGATATTTCATATACAATTGAATTGTGGTCAAAGTGTGTCCAGAGGAATCCACAAAGCAATCCAGACTATTGCCAAAGCTGTTGGTATATGTTCATAAACTGATGGTAAAGTACTGTTGCTGAAGACACAACCTACGTAACTCATTGAATATTGAGAAGTCTGTCGGGTACCTAACTAGAACTATCATACCTACTGCATAATGATAATGACACGGGAAGTCACTCTTTAGGCTACCAGAAAAGAAACCATTAAGTCAGGTAGAAATGCTTTGATCTATAATAGGGCGTGATTGCAAGATGCATTTGTGTAAAAGTAGCACAAAAATTATATAAGTAACCATCAAATATGAATGTATTTAAGGCTCACTCTATGAGATGGCACTCATGTCTGATACTTACCAGCTGGCCAGAATCTGTTACTAAAAAGTTCAAGGGGGCAGAGGATAAGTAAATACTACTGGCCTTATAATTAAATATAGCAATAAAATAACTCCTAGGAACATTTTACTATACTCATAGATCTTTGCCTTGCTGCTCCATCATCATAGAATCTTTGTTCTCCACTACATGGAGACTGATACAGAGCCAAACCTGAACAATGAGCAGAGTGAGAGATTTGGAACATTCAGTCCTAAGTGGTGTTTTTTTCATCAACTACTTCACTTCAGAGATCAGAGAATTCTAAAGCAGAGGCAGAAAGACTGTGAAATCCAGAAGAGATGAATGACAAAAAAGGAAACAAAGCACATTTTAGACACAGTAGGATGGACACAGATATAAACACAGAGACCCTGCAGCCACATGCACAGAGCCTGCAAAAGTCTAGGCCAGATGGGGTATCAGTGCTGTGGGAAATCTCCATCTCTAACTTAAAAACTATCTCAAATTGATAACCACACTCAAAGTAAGTGTTTTCCCTATTGGAGTCTCATTAAGTATACAAATCATACTTAAGGGCTGGCTCATGCTAAATAAGTGAATAAAATAAAACGATCTACTTAGAATGCATTTTGGGAAAACTTATTGTCTCATAATACTTTGAGATGTTTTTAGCTTCTTTCCAGTTCTTTTGTTATTATACTTTCTGGATTTTTTAAATTGGTTTTCTGTGTCTACACATATGTGTCATGGTGTCTGTGTTCTTGTGCTTGTCATTTTGTTCCTTCTTTTCTGTTTGTTTTGTTATATTCTAGTATTTTTGTTTATTTTATCTTATTTTATTATTATTACCATTAGTTTTGCATGAGTACTTGTAGTCTAGTGAAATAAAGGTTGGTATTTTGATTGGGTAGGAATCTGGGGAGGATCTAAAAAGAGTACAGGACCGGAACTTAATTGTTGATTATAGAGCCTGAGCTGCAGGTGTCTGGGAAATTGTCTCCTATGGCAATGTGTTCAAGGCTTTCCCACAATTTCTCTTCTAACAGATGTAGTGTATCTGGTGCTATGTTGAGGTCTTTGATCCACTAGGAATTGAACTTTATGCATGGTGATACATACGAATCTAATTGCATTTTCTACATGTAGACATTCAGTTAGACCAGTGCCATTTGTTGAAGATGCTGTCTTTTTTCCATTGTATGATTTTAGCTCCTTTATGAAAAATCAAGGGTCCATGTCCACTGGTGTGTTGTTTTCTTTCTGGGTCTTTGCTAAGATTACATTGAACACCAAGTCTATTTCTATGCCAGATCAGTGCAGAGTTTAGTCACCATTTCTCTGTATTATATCTTGATGTCAGAGATGGAGTTTCCTCTACAAGTTCTTTTATTTTTTTAGGAATGTTTTAGCTATTCTGGGATTTTTGTTTTTGTTTTTGTTTCCAATTAAGTTTAGAATTGTTCTTCTAAGGCCTGTAAAGTATTGTGTTGGTAATTTGATGGGGATTACATCGATTCTGTAGATTGCTTTCAGTAGCATGGCCATTTTGACTATGGCACATCTTTACATCTTCTGATAGCTTCTTCTATTTCTTACTTCGTAGGCTTGAAGTTCTTGTCATACTGTTCTTTTACTTGCTTGGTTAGAGTTATATTATTTGTAGCTATTGTGAAAGATGTAGTTTCCCTAATTTCTTTTTCAGCCTATGACAAGCTGGAGACCTAAGCCAGGGTAAGCTTCTGGGAGGATATAAGGGGGACTCTATAGCAGAAACTCCTAGTAGCAGGGCCCATAGGGTTGAAGAGGCATCCTTTAACTAGACAAGCCTCCTACTAGAGTAAAAGGGACACTAAAGCTATCACAAACACTATGACACAAAATTAACCCTGCCTACAAGATGTGCAGGGATAAAAATGGAGCAGAGAATGAGCTACTATATAATCAATGCCTGGGCCAACCCAAGACCCAACTGATGGGAGAGAACCAACCCATGGCACTATTTATGAAACTCTGCTATGCTTGCAGACAGGAGCCTAGCAGAGTTGTGATCTGAGATGCTTCATTCAGCAGTGCCTCGAAACAGATGCTAAGACTCATAGTAAAACTTTGGAGGATACATACACAGTCTGGTGGAAAGATGGGAGGAGAGAGAAAGGGACCTGGAGATGACAGTAGAGTCACAAGAAGACCAACAAAGCCAGCTAACCAGGCACCAGAGGGATTGGCTGAGACCGAAGCACCAACCAAGGACGTTGCCTGGACTAGGCATGGGCCTCCTAGAAAGATGTAGCCTATGAGTACCTCAGGATTCATGTGCGTCCTTTAGTAACTGGACCAGGGGCTATTTCTGGCATGGACTCTGTTGTCATTCTTTTGATCACTTCCTCCTGCATGTACTGCTTTTCCATGCCATAGAGGAAAAGGGAAAGCTCAGTCCTGATGTAACTTGATGAGCTGGGGTGGATATGATGGGGACTTCCCTTTTTCTGTGAAATAGGGGAGAGGGGATGGGAAAGAGGAAAAGAAGGTGTGGCTAGAAGGTGAGGAGGGACGTGGCTGTGACCAGGAGGTAAAGTGAATGAATGAATAAATAAATATAAGTAAATTCATAAATAATATATTAATAAATAAATAGATATATGTCCAACATCCTTAGTCATCAGGGAAATGTAAACCAAAATGACTCCAGCTTATATTCATCGGAATGGCTAAGATCAAAAACTCAAGGGACAGTACGTGCTGGAGAGGGTGCGGTCAAGGGGAACACTTTTTCTCTATTGGTCGGGGGCAAACATTTACAACCACTTTGGAAATCAATCTGGCACTTTCTAAGAAAATTGGGACTAGTTCTATGTCAAGATCCAACTATACTACTCTTGGGCATATACCAGAAAGATGTTCTACCATACCACAAGGACACCTGCTCAATTTTGTTCATTTCAGCTTTATTCATAATAGGCAGAAACTGAAAAAAATCCTACATGTCTCTCACTTGAACAATGGATAAAGAAACTATGATATATTTACACAGTGAAATACTATTAAGCTATTAAAATCATTCACATCATCCAATTTGCAAGGAAGTAAATGGAGTTACAAAAGATCCAGAGAGAGGTAATCCAGATCCAGAAAGAAACAAACATGGTGTGTACTTACTTATAAGTGGATGTTAGCCATAACATGCAGAATGAACATGATACAATACACAGACCCAAATGAGCTATGCCACTAGGAAAGCCCAAGTGAGAACACGTGGCATTTCACGGAGGAGAAATAAAATGGACATCAGGGGTGGGTATAGGGAAGAAACTGGATGGGAGAGAGGTCGGAAAGAAAACAGCAGAGGTCAAGTGTTGGGAGGACATAATGCGAGAGACCTAGAATTGGCGGGCAACCATTGCTGGAATAAACTAAGAAAATAGAATCTCCCAGGAATCTTTGAGGGTGATTCTAGCTAAGACTCCTAGCAGTCAGGAATATGGAACCTCAAAAGGCCACCTATAACCAATCAAGACTTTCCATGGAGGTATAAGGGCACTAACCCAGCCACAAATCATTTGACCCCAATTTTTCCTGCCTATAAGATGTGCGGAGGATAAACAGGGAGAAGAAATAAGGGAATAACCAAGCTGTAACGTGCCCAAGTTGAGTTCTATGCCATGAGAGAAATCCCACTCCTGGCACTATTAATGATATTTTGTTAACTTGCAAAAAGGAGGCTAGCATAATTGTCATAGAAGAAGATTCACCCAACAACTTCTGGAAACTGATTCAGAGACCCATGGCCAAACATTAGGCAGAGCTCTGGAAATACTGTGAGAGAGTGAGATGAACCTTGGTGGACCCAGAAAGGTTGAGGTTAGGAAAATAAAACCTACAGAATCAACTAATTATGGCCCATAGTGGCTCACAGAAACTAAATTACCAACCAGAGAGCATGCATGGGATGGACCTGGCCTGCCTTCACATATGTAATAAATGTACATCATGGACTTTATATGGGACCCCTAACAGCAGCAATAGAGTTTTTCTCTGACTCCATTGCCTGCCTTTGGATCTTTTTTTCCCCTAGATAGGCAACCATGTCTAGCCTCAATATAAGAAGGTGCATCTGGTCCTACTGCAAGTTGATATGCCAAGGGGTGTTGATATTCATGGAAGATTTCCCCTTGTTTGAGGAGTAAGGGAGGGATTTTGGCAGAAGAAGAGATGAGAGGCAGGTACTTGTAAGAGAGAAGAAAGGGGAAGCCCTGTTGGGATGTAAAGTAAATTATTTAATTAATGTACGACTTAAAAGGGGATCCTCCATTCAGCTTGGTGGAGGATCTTGATCTCTAATTCCTGCTCTGTGTGTTTCCTCACGCATAGTAAAAGCCTTTCTTAAATTGATGATTTTTATCTGTTTACTTTTTTTCTCTATGGCTATCCATCATGCTCCAGATTTGTCTGCCTTTTTACTTTTAAGTAGCCAAGAAAATGAACCAGTTCAAGACCCCTTTTGATAATAGCCACTTGAGAGTAAAATCTAAAAAAAGATTATCAAATGAATGGCATTTTACTTTCCTACTTGCTCATACTTTTGGGGGTATATATTAATTTTAGTTCTTTTCAAACTAGTCTTTCAGATCATGAAGATAGCTTGCTAATTAGGCATATGTAGGAATCATACTTTTTCCTATTTTTAGAAATGAACACTGACTTCTTCTGTTGTTGTGTTTTACATTGTGTGTAAGAAAGCCATGTACATATTTGAGAGCATTCCTACAATTTCTGTAGCATTACTAAATGAACCCAATGTTCATCTATATGACACACATAAACATACAATTGAAAGTGCATCAATCCTCTGACAGAAATGTGTTTAGAGGCAAAGGCCATGGTACAAATGTGCTTAGGAGGAAATGTTGTATGCCAGTGCAGCTGCTAGGCAGCTTTATGTCCTTACTTCTAAATGTAGAGCCATATCTGGGTCATTACTCTCAGCAGGAAGCTATAAAACATCATGTAACCTTGTAGAACAAGAGAGTGAGAGATTTTGGCCTAGATTTGTTTTATGCAAAGGTAAGTTTGCCAGGGCTGGAAAATTGGAAATGGGTACTTTTCTTTTCTCTTCCTGGAAAGATCCCTGAAATAAGAGTTATACTATTCCTCCCCCATTCTAGAAACAAACATAGAAATTTAAAGGGTAACATTTGTTTGTTTTCTTCTTTACAAATGGCATACATGTATAAAAAGAACTCTGGTTACTCTTACACCTATCTTCACCTCTCTTCCTCCCTTCAATATTTAACATCCCACCTTTTTTTTTTGTTCCCTTCTCATATCCTTTCCTTTTTGTAATTCAGTGACTTTTATCTGGGCCATCTTTGGGACCAGCAGCATCCGAAGTATCCATTGGAGCTTCCAGAGCTCATCCATCATTAGGAAAGTGGAGACATTTACCCAAGAATCTACCAGTAGGCAGGAGGTCATGGAGGTTTGCTCTGGTCTTGAGAGTCACTCCCTATCCATGCTTGACTGGTAAGATTGTTGTCTGTAACTGTTTAGTTCAGAGGTTAAAACAAATTTTAACTAAATTGTGAAGCTCTTAATAGTCCCCTCTATTGAGAAATACCTAGACAGGCTTTTCAATTCTCAGATATCTTAATCTTCATAACAATTTTTTTCAGATTATCTAGAATTACAATACATTTTCTATTTTTCTTTGAGATGTGTTTTCAAAAGCCCTTTTGCCAGTTATATATTCCAAGACAACTTTTCTCAGTGACTTGTAATACAAACTTCTGGGAGTTGATAAGTGTTCAGACTACACTCTACAACAAAGATATGCAATGTTGACTTTTCTTATGCAGAAACCAAACAGACAAACATGAGGAGTCACTGAGCTTTCTTCCTCATCTTAGGGTTTAAAAGCCACCTCTGTAACTCAGTCTAGTTATGTTCGCACTCAACAAAGCTTTTTTTCCAATATTGTAATAACCTTAAAAACTTTTAGATTTTAAAAAGTATTTATTTATACAGTGCAAATTAGATCATATTACATATGTTGTGAGGCACCATGTGGTTGCTGGGAATTGAACTCAGGACCTTTGGAAGAGCAAGCAGTGCCTCTTAACTGCTGAGCCATCTCTCCAGCCCCAAAATCTTAGAATTTTGTTGTGAAATTTTTTTCTATGTTTAATCAATCATATTTTAAAATTATTGAGAAAAGAAATGTCTGATTTCACATTACATATCCAAAGCTGATTTCATAATTCTATACTCAAGGTTTTCACATTTTATTATATCTTCATATATGTCCTTTCAAATGTTATACCACTTTTTATCCATGTAACTCTTCTATATACTTAAAATTACATGATATTCTTGAGAAGAAAGACCTGGCTTATTTATTAAGTCATTCTCCTACAGCATGGCTCAGAATTGCACATATTCAATGAATACAACATTTTCAAGAATATTTTTTCAATTAATGTAATGTCCAATAGACTATAAATAGTGTAAATAAAAGAAAGCTTCTCAAATCTCCAAAGCTAGCAATTCTTCAGGCTTTAACTATAATCATTGGCACTGTCAGCTAATTTGTCATATCAATTGAAATGTCATATAAAAATTTAACATTAAATTAGTACATCAAGGAAAGTGAGAATATTTAAACTCATATTTCTAAAGGGAATATTTTTATACTTTAATATTGTTGCCCACTATGGAGATAAGCAACTTTCTATTGAATGACTAATTCTCTCAATTTCCTTCCAAATTTCATTCCATCAAATACTGATTTTATTCATGTAACTAATAATGTATAAATATAGAGTGAAAAATACAAAAACAACTGCTTTGTACATTTTGGATTTCACTAGAGAAATACTGATATTCCCCCATTATGTAGTCTACAGTTAAAAATTGTATGATACAAGTTCAGCCTTTTTTACTTAGCATTGAAATACCTAAAGCAAGTGTTAAATAAACATGGTATCAGGTATCAATATAATGCTATAATTATTTTACCCTACCTGTATATGCAAATTGAACGAGATCCCAGAGTGCGTTTGGATCTATGCCTTCCATCTTGATCTCCTCTTGCTTGGCTTCACAAACATCACTTGTAAACATGGCAGCAAAGTAGTCAGAGACAGAACTCAGAACAAGCCTGAAAGAGGCACAGGATCTATTTTAGGCAATGCTCATGAAGCACAGAACCCTGAGTTCAGCAGACACAATGTACAGCAAAGGAGCAACCATCTTCCATCTGATCAAATACTTCATTTTAATTTAAATTTAAAATTCATGATAATGATGATGACCAAAACAGAGGTACCCTGCGTGTGTACTGACATTCCCAAACTCATAGGTTTTTAAAACCATTGGCAGGCTTGTGATGCCATGGATTTTTCAGTGGCATCAACAAAATACTGACTGTTGTTTTTCTTCTTGTTCACCCACCAAAGTAGAGAATTTTGGACACAGGAAACAGAGATCTCATCTGAACATGGAACAGAGAAGTAAGTTTTTGTTGCCAGCTATAATACATCCCTCCAAATATGTAAAATCTCCAAAGCTGTGTAGGCTTCTGGAGAAGACAAAGTGAATTGTTTTATACTACTTGGATGCTACATACTAAACTACTGATATATTCAGCAATATATATGCCATGGTAAATTCATTATGTACACAGTATGACTAATTTTGAAATAACTCGTCACAGTGTGTAGTTGAGACCTCTTCTACAGGAGGAAATGTGATGTTTCATACTAGTTAAAAGCATGCAGCTGATCATGTCATATCTATTAAATCTATGACTATTATATGGCTAAATATAAATGGACCCAAACATCTTTTTAAACATTTGAGTTATACATGTAGATGAATGCTACTATTTAATCTTGAGTAGAGAAGCTTCTTTTTGCACTGGGCAATGGTTGATGAAGAGACTCGACATTTTGAAAATAAATGAATTCTGAGTATTCAATGCTAAATCAGCCCAAAGAAACCATAAAAGAATGACAACCCATTTCTGCTAAGGGGGCTTGGGTAGGTTTTTGTTTCCTTTCTTGAGCTACAGATGCTTATTTTCTTGGGAGTTGATTAGAAGTTATTATTGGTCTTAATCAGAGAGAAAACAAGGTTGGACTCAGAGATGTCTCTTTTTTTCTTTTATTTTTTCTTCATAGGTATTGAGATACAGGTTGAAAACAAAGAAGGGACTTGAGAAGAAATAAAACCTAATTAGCTGAGCAAACAGGAGGTGCAGATTAACAGCTTCTAAAATGAAAAAAAAATGACAGAGACAGTTAGCTACCTGATTTATCAATGGGGAACAAATGTAAAAATAAAAATGAAAGTGTGAGAAGAGCATGATATGAAGAGGATAAGCAAGGTTCAGAGAGAAAAAAGAAGATAAGGAAGAATAAATGTGATGGCAATACATTGCATATATTCTTGAAATTGCTGAGCATTAAATATAAACTAAATAATAACAGTACATTTGAGAGTACAGTATGAATTGTAGCTAGTGTTCCATTAAAACCAAGCTGCATGTTACCCTTAGCAGTATAAGAAGTGATGATTTCCTTCTTCAAGCTACATTATCCTGTCATCAAACATATTTTCCTCTTTAATGAACATTATATGAAATTACAGCATAATAACTTTGCTGCTCCATCATGCTTCATCAAAGATATAAACGTATGGTATGCTTTTTACATTAAATATATATTTATTTTCATTTTTTCCAATATTTATCATTTGTCTTTGAAGGAGAGTCAATTTCTGTTTTAATGTAGAGCTGGGGACAAAGGGCTATTTTAGCTTTCATTTATCAAAATTTTTTCTACTTTCATCTAAAATAACTCATTTAATTTTTTTACTAAGGGATATTAAGTTTGTTTCTTACATTTATAAAGAAAAGACACAATTTCATTATTATCTAGACTTTGTTTTATTTATTTTTTAATTAATTTCTTCAGATTACAACTCAATTTTCATCCCATCACCTGTATCCTCCCATTCCTCCCTCCCTCTCACTTTCATGCTATTCCCCTCTCCTAGTTCTATGACCTGAGTGGGACCTCCTCCCTCACTTTAGGTTCATAGGCTATCAAGTCTCATCTGAGCAGCCTGCTTATTCTTCCTTTGAGTGCCATCACGGTTCTCCACCAAGGATGAACTTTGTTTTTTTTTTTTTTTGTTTTTTTTTGTTTTTTTTTTTTTTCTATTTTATTTTATTTTATTTTTTTTTTAATACATTTTTATTAATTTATACATATTACATCTCAGTTGTTAGCCCATCCCATGTATCCTCCCATCCCTCCCTTCCTCCCACTTCCCCCCCCTACTCCCCTCCCCTATGTCTGTGTCTGAGGGGGATCTCCTCCCCCTGAATATGCTCATACGGTATCAAGTCTCTCCTTGGTGACCTATTATCTTTCCTCTGAGTGCCACCAGGCATCTCCATCCAAGGGACATGATCAAATATGGGGCACCAGAGTTTGTGTGAGAGTTAGATCTTCTTCTCCACTCAACAGTGGAGAATGTCCATCGGCTAGTCCGGGTAGGGGTTCAAGGTTTTTACTGCCTATTTTTTCCTTGGCTGTTGCCACAGTTTGCGGAGGACCCCAGGGCCCAGACTCGCCTGTAGTTTTCCAGGACCCACTGGATCCTTCCATTTCCTCTTTCTCCCAGGCTTCTCACACCTAAAGATTCAATAGGATGTCCTCCCCTCTTACCCATTATTCTGGTAGGTACAGTTTTTCATGGGGACGTACACCTTGGGCTAGTGTCTCGATATAAGTGAGTATATACCATTTAGCTCTTTTTGCTTCTGTGTGAACTCACTCATTATGACAATTTCTAGTTCAATCCATTTGTCCACAAATTTTGGAAATTCCTTGTTTTTAATAGCTGAGTAGTATTCCATAGTGTAAATGTACCACAGTTTCTTTATCCATTCTTCTGTTGAGGGACACGTAGGTTGTTTCCAAGTTCTGGCTATTATGAATAAGGCAGCTATGAACATGGTTGAGCATATGTCCCTGTTGTGTGGTAGTACATCCTCTGGGTATATTCCAAGGAGTGGAATAGCTGGGTCTTGAGGAAGCCCTATTCCCATTTTTCTGAGAAAGCACCAGATAGCTTTCCAAAGTGGTTGTACTAGTTTGCATTCCCACCAGCAATGCAGGAGTGTTCCTCTTTCTCCACACCCTCGCCAGCATGAGGTGTCAGTTGAGTTATTGATCTTAGCCATTCTGATGGGTGTAAGATGGAATCTCAGTGTCGTTTTGATTTGCATTTCTCTGATGACTAAGGAGGTCGAGCATTTCTTTAAGTGTTTCTCAGCCATTTGATATTCCTCTGTTGAGAATTCTCTGTTTAGCTCTGCGCCCCATTTCTCTATTGGGTTATTTGGTTTGGTGGTGTTTAATTTCTTAAGTTCTTTATATATTTTGGATATTAGACCTTTGTCAGATGAAGAGTCGGTGATGATCTTTTCCCAGTCTGTAGGCTGTCGCTTTGTTCTCTTGACAGTGTCACCAGCCTTACAGAAGCTTCTCAGCCTCATGAGGTCCCATTTATTAATTGTTGATGTTAAGGCCTGGGCTGTTGGTGTTCTGTTCAGGAAGTTGTCTCCTGTGCCTATGAGTTCCAGACTCTTCCCCACTTTTTCCTCTAACTGGGTTAATGTCTGTGGTTTTAAGTTGAGGTCTTTAATCCACTTGGACTTGAGTTTTGTGCATGGTGACAAATAGGGGTCTAATTGCATTTTTCTACATGTAGACATCCATTTAGACCAGCACCATTTGTTGAAGATGCTGTCGTTTTTCCATTGAATGGATTTGGCTTCTTTGTCGAAAATCAGGTGAGCAAATGTGTGTGGATTCATCTCTGGGTCTTCAGTTCGATTCCATTGATCCACTAGCCTATTGCTGTGCCAGTACCATGCTGTTTTAATTACTGTTGCTCTATAGTACAGCTTGAGATCAGGTATGGAGATTCCTCCAGCGGATCTTTTATTGTAAAGGATTGTTTTTGCTATTCTGGGCTTTTTGTTTCTCCATATGAAGTTGAGAATTGTTCTTTCAATATCTACAAAATATTTAGTAGGTATTCTGATAGGGATTGCATTGAATCTGTAAATTGCTTTTGGTAAGATGGCCATTTTTACTATGTTGATTCTTCCAATCCACGAACATGGTAGATCCCGCCATCTTCTGATGTCATTTTCAATCTCTTTCTTCAGAGGTTTAAAGTTTTTTTCAAATAAATCCTTCACTTGCTTGGTTAGGGTTATTCCTAGATATTTTATATTGCTTGTGGCTATCGTGAAGGGAGTAATTTTTCTAATTTCTTCCTCTGCCTGTTTGTCATTTGTATATAGGAAAGCTACTGACTTTTTTGAGTTTATTTTGTATCCTGCCAATTTGCTGAAGGTGTTTATCAGCTGTAGGAGTTCTCTGGTGGAATTTTGGGGGTCACTTATATACACTATCATATCATCTGCAAATAGGGATAATTTTACTTCTTCCTTTCCCATTTGGATCCCCTTGATCTCCTTTTGATGTCTTATTGCTCTGGCTAGAACTTCAAGAACTATATTAAAGAGGTATGGGGAAAGTGGGCAGCCTTGTCTGGTCCCTGATTTTAGAGGGATTTCCTTGAGTATCTCTCCATTTAATTTAATGTTGGCTATTGGTTTGCTATATATAGCCTTTATTGTGTTTAGAAAAGTGCCTTGTATTCCCGATCTCTCCAGAACTTTAAACATAAATGGGTGTTGGATTTTGTCAAATGCTTTTTCTGCATCTAAAGAGATGATCATATGGTTTTTCTCTTTCAGTTTGTTTATATGGTGGATTACATTGATGGATTTCCGTATGTTAAACCATCCCTGCATTCCTGGAATGAAGCCTACCTGGTCATGGTGAATGATGTCTTTGATATGCTGTTGTATTCGCTTTGCGAGTATTTTGTTGAGTATTTTTGCATCAATGTTCATAAGAGAAATTGGTCTGAAATTCTCTTTTTTTGTTGGGTCTTTGTGGGGTTTAGGTATCAATGTGACTGTGGCCTCATAAAAGGAGTTTGGTAATATTCCATCCATTTCTATCTTTCGGAATAGCTTGAATAGTATCGGTATTAGCTCCTCTTTGAAGGACTGGTAGAATTCTGCGCTGAAACCATCTGGCCCTGGGCTTTTTTTGGTTGGAAGACTGTCAATGGTTGCTTCTATTTCTATAGGCGAAATAGGGCTATTTAATTTGTTTATCTGGTCTTGGTTCAATGAACTTTGTTTTAATAGAAGATTAGATTTCAAACTTATATTCCTGATGTAAAACATTATTTATTTATAATTATTTTAATGTTTCTTAGGATTTTAATCATATTTACAGTGATACACACACCACACATAGATAGATAGATAGATAGATAGATAGATAGATGTTTTAATTTATAATTACTTTTACTTTTTCTGAACTTATGTAATAGTGATACTGATCATTTTTAATTATAGATTAAGAATTGTGAGGCACCAGAGTATGTGAGAAAGTAATATCCCACTCTCCACTCTACTGTGGAGAGTGTTCTGTCCATTGTCTAGATCTGGGTAGGGGTTTAAGGTTTACCGCCTGTATTGTCCTTGGCTGGTGGTGGCACTCAGAGGAAGGACAGCAGGTTACCAAGAAGAGACTTGATACCGTATGAGAATATACAGGGGGAGGTAATCCCCCTCAGGAACAGTCATAGGGGAGGGAAATAAGGGGAAAATGGGAGGGAGGGAAGAATGGGAGGATACAAGGGATGGGATAACCATTGAGATGTAAGAAGAATAAATTAATAAAGGAGGAAAAAATTTTTAAAAAAGAATTGTTTTAATAAATTTTCTCATTTTTCATCCCACTCACTTTCCACTGTATCTAATAAAATTTCTATTTTAAAAATTTAGGGTCTACTTTCTCTCTTCTTCTTACTCTTCCTGTCTCTGACTCTGTGTCTCTCTGGGGTACCCTTCTCCATTTTCCTTTGCCCATGCTCATTTAATAAACCTCATATAACATAAAAAACAATTAGGGTGGCCAATACAAATAGCCAAAAAATTACAAATTTACTATTTATAGAACTCCTGATTGTCTCATTGTCCTTCTTGCTGTAGGTAGTTAATTGTATGTATGTGTAATAACATAAATGCATATGTAAAAATATTTAATAAAAAATTTTAAAGATTACACTTTAAATTATCATCAGGATTCGTACTTTTGTAGAATTACTGGAATCATGAATAGTCATTATGTACAACTGTAATGTTTATTTATTATTTTAATATACATTATTTGTGATACATGTGCATATATATTATGTATATGATCATACATATGTGTGCATTATATATAAGTGTATATAATTTTTATCAGTGTAATTCCAGACAACAGTTAATTTTAAGAACGTCATTTTTATAAAATGCTCTGAGTCCCTTTTCTAAAGTACTCTTTCCCTCATAACATTTTGGACATCAACGCCCTGCTTATGATGTTAGTCATAATACCATCTGCAATCTAGCCTAAGACAGTTCTGCTTCTTCAGCCACTATCAAAACTCTAAAAGTAATCCAAATCCATTTTGTATTGTTACTAAAGGAAGTAGATAGGGCTACATAAGTCAGTCTCCACTGACGTAGAAACAACTACCTATGCACTGTCTATGTGTAGGAAGGATTCAATGTTTTCATCTTTGGCTCAGAGAGCACATTTTGTGCTATATTGAATCCCAAACAAAGATACAGCCAGAGAATATGAACTTTTAGGCATTTAGAGTTCATGAAGGTGTTCCAATATTAAAACCTTTTAAAGTAAGAAGAGAACATATTTCTCAATGGGAGCTAGTATTCAGGCTTGGATTATATTTGCCTTTATAGCAACAAAATTATAAAATAAGTCTTTTTAAATAGTAGGAAGTGTAGCCTTGAGTCTTGTAGAATGTTATACAATGCTGCGTAATTAATAGTTGGAGTATACACTAGGCTGCCAGATTGTTTCAGGTGTATGTCAGCTAGAAGATACCATCTCTTCTAGAAAGTTCCATATTTACACCAAGGAAAAACAGGCGGTTCTCTTATTTCTTCCCATGCGTCTGAGATCAGTTTTAGATGATTATATCTGAATTCCTACTAGCCATCACAAAACCCTTCCTTACCACAAGGCAGATCTTTACAAATCAAAGAATAGCTTGTATGCAGCAGAGTTGGCTTGCAGATTCTCCTTGCTAAACACTGTTGTCTTGGAGTTGGCTTCTGGGAGATTTTAAGAAGTCAAAAGAAAATATACTATCTTCATTTAAGGAGGGAATAAAACTTAAATATCAGGAAAGGTGAGTCTTTACTCAAAGCATACTTTTGAGAAGTCATATTCTAAAGTCTAGGGCCTGAGACAAATTTCTCTGCGATCTGCCAATCAACAAAGTCAGCTTTTAGTAATAACAAAGGGCTCCAAGCCTCAATGAACCAGCCTTGTTTTTCCACTAACATAAGTGACAACAGCTGTTGGGCCCACAAGCAGTACCTACATACATGCTCAGCTTAAGGAGGACACTAAAGAACCAGGATTACAGCTCTTCTTACATACACTGTTATATAGACCAATATCCATTGAGGCAGACAATGAGAATCAGTAGGCACGGAAATATCTATAAGAGAATCTGAGAAAATACTGCTGTGCTTTGATAACTGTGTATACTGATGATCAGAATGCCCTTTAGTGGTAAAACTTTCTCGAAGTTACAGTTAGATCCTTTTCATTGTATCAAGAACTAAGGTGCCGGGCACTCTCTTCAATTGTCATACACACCCACTACCAAGAACTGTATTATCAAAAGTACCCAGCTTCATTATATCATCGTGAGAATGTGATTTGGACTGTCACTCCACCATCCACTTCTCTGCCAATCTTCAAGAGGAGTAAGGGAAGAAGTTTCCTAATTTAAGATCTGGCCTATCATGGAAAAAAGTCAGCTTATCCTAATAGCGTGCTACCTACCACAAAAGAATTGATCAAAATATTAGAAATATCTGTAACACAGACCCCAATTAGCTGTCATGTGACCTTCAGGTTCATCACTCAGTCTCTCTACCTTTCCTAAATATACTTCCTTTTGCTTATCATTTTTTTTTTGAAATTTTTTATTGATTTATTCTTGTTATATCTCAATGGTTATCCCACCCCTTGTATCCTCCCATTCTTCCCTCCCGCCCATTTTCCCCTTACTCCCCTCTCCTATGACTGTTCCTGAGTGGGATTACCTCCCCCTGTATATGCTCATAGGGTATCAAGTCTCTCCTTGGTAACCTGCTATCCCTCTTCTGAGTGCCACCAGGTCTCCCCATCCAGGGGACATGGTCAAATATGAGGCACCAGAGTACATGAGAAAGTCAGACCCCACTCTCCACTCAACTATGAAGAACGTTCTGTCTATTGGCTAGATCTGGGTAGGGGCTTGAAGTTTACAGCCTGTATTGTCCTTGGCTGGTGCCATACTTTGAGCGGGACCCCTCGGCCCAAATCTGACTATCATAATGTTCTTCTTGTAGGTTTCTAGGACCCTCTGGATCCTTCTACTTATCTTTGCTTGCTAAATAAACTTGTGCTTAAACTGAAAAAAAATTATAATGTCTCATAGTTTACTTTTTCATTTGTTTCATGCACAGAATCTTGCTTTTTTCTATCACTTAGAAAACATATTTCCAGTTCCTTAAAATATATTCTTTGCTGTTTTTATTTACCAACATAACAAAAATATTTTAGTTAGGAGTAAACCAGTAGGCAGCACTCCATCATGGCTTCTACATCAATTCTTGCCTCTGAGTTTCTGCTTTTTCGGGTTCCTGTCCTGACTTCTTTTGATTATAATGATTATGAAGATGATGGTGGTGGTGGTGGTGGTTGGTGCTATGATATGGTCAGCGAAGAAAACTATTTACTTTCTAATTTGGTGTAGTAATGAGGTTTAGTCACAACAATAGTAACAATTAAGACAAAAATTTTAAAAGACATAAAAAAAGCCATAATATTGGCCAGAAATAAAGGATAGCAAAACAAATTCTCATTCCTCAACATACAAATATATCTTTTAAGAATAGGTAAGTAGATAGAAAGAAAGAAAGAAAGAAAGAAAGAAAGAAAGAAAGAAAGAAAGAAAGAGAAAGAAAGAAATTGGGGACCTTATCTAAAGGAAAGAAAAAAAATGAATTGGACAAGGAAAAGCAGAGTTAAAACTTTAGGATGCAAAATTAAAGGAAACACCCAAAGGTGACCTGAGTTGTCAATGGAACTAAATTTGGTGTTCATGTTTATAAGCAACTCTTTAGTATTTTTCCTTCCACTCTTAGAAAATTATGAGAAAAAAATTTTTCTAATAAGGACTTTTTCTGAGTTGTTTATTGTGTAATTGCACCTGCCATGTTCTTTAAATTCTATTCAATATCAATGATGCATGTCATTAAACCCAGAAAGATTACTATTTTTATTAAAATCAATGTTAAATGTGTAATTACTCACTCGAATATACTCTGTAGAATTTCAAAATGTAGATGTTTCTTTAATGTTTAGGCTACTATCATATTAGAGAAAGTTAAACTTATCACATTTTTGTGAATTTAGTTGGGCATAGAAACTTATGTAAATGTTTATATCTTCAAAGCTTGACAGAATGGTTAAAATACAGAAAACCTAAAGCCAGGCCAAGTTGTTCATACCTACTTTCTCCATCTTTTGGGATGCTGAACCAAGGCAATCACCAGATTGACCTAGTTATAAAATACTAACAAATAATAGCAACAAATATTAGCAATAGGTGAGATGGCTTAGCCATTAACACTGGCTGCTCTTTCAAAGGAAATATATTTGATTCATAAAACCCACATGGCTACTCACAGCAGCATATAAATTGATTTTATGGAGTATGATGGGCTTTTTTGACTTCAGAAGATACAAGGTATATATGATGTACACAGGTATACATGTACACAAAACATATTTACATATAATATCAATAATAATAATTATTCATTTCATTTAAAAATTATTCAAATATCTAACTATTTACTGCAAGTCAATTAGATAAGTGAGTGTTAAGAGATCAGTTTTGTCAAAGTTTTAAATATTATGTCTCCATAAACATCAGGCTATGCATATCTCTAGGAATAAGTCAGAGGAAGGACAGCAGGTTACCAAGAAGAGACTTGATACCCTATGAACATATACAGGGGGAGGTAATCCCCCTCAGGAACAGTCATAGGGGAGGGAAATAAGGGGAAAATGGGAGGAGTGAAGAATGGGAGGATACAAGGGATGGGATAACCATTGAGATGTAACAAGAATAAATTAATAAAGGAGAAAAAAAACAAAAACAAAACAAAACAAGTATTTTAACATAAGCCACATCAGATTGTACTTACACACAATATTAGTATTGCAGACAGGCTACATTTTAAAGAGCAAAATATTTTATGACCTACATTGTGGAAGTTTAAATCACCAAATAAAATCTCAGTCAATTCTAAGAAAATGCTGCCATATCAGTAATAGAACTGTAGAAAGATTAATCCTGCATTTAGATTTAGTGACACAAGAGATTTGAATTAGAAGCTAGGATTCAAAGTTTAGCAAAAATTAACATGTTTATATGCACATAGTTAGCTTGAGTTAATGCAGGGAATGCTGCAGCAAAAGTAGCATCAGTGACTGCATGTATCGACTTAGGAAAATCTCTTACTGGGGTCACTAAAATATAGCTCCTTATAAATGCATTAAAGATTTCTATGTTCTGCTTCGACTTACTATGGTATTTGACACTGTCGACCTCCCTTTTTGAAAATCATTTTTTCTTTTAGTTAGTAAGTGGAGACTCTCTTTATATCAGAGTTACCTCTTATTCAGTGACTTTTCTTTCTTCTACTCCTTGACCCTTCCCTTGATGTAGACTAATGTGGAGTTCTATGCTTTGCTTTAATATTCACTTTAGTACTGCTTTAATTATTCATATGATCACTATAAATTTTGCTGTGCTACTGAAGTGCCTGTAAAAAAAAAAACAGTTGGCCAAATGTTCCACCAGATTTTATCTGTGCTTAAACTTCATTCAGAGTTATGCTTGCAGTTTTCTTGTATTTACTCTTTCTTATTTCCAATTATTCCCATGTCATTATATATCTTTCAAATGGTCTGAATGATCTTTATTATGTTTCTTTCTTCTTCTTTTCCTATGTTAAGTACAATATAAACCTTTGTTTTAGTTTTGACTAGGAGTTCTAAATCCTCCTTATAAATTCCAGACATCCTAGATCAGTATTAACATAACCCGGTGGAACATGACACTTCTTCCAAATAATGTCATAGCCTGAGAAAATACTTCTGAACCCCTTGTATTTGAAGGCCCTGTGCTCTGAGTTCTTCATTTGTGAACCTACAGGCTCCCACCTCTAGACAGGTAATGGAAGCAATGTCCACCACAAATACACCAGTGTCTAAAATAGTGCCTCTGTGAAACACACCGTGTCTGTCTGCATTAAACAAATCCTGCATCTCCCTGAGTGACTAAAGGAAACAAGGTTATATCTTTGATTCCCTTCTTCCCCTTCCCTTGAAAACTTTCAATTCCTCTAAGAACACTTTATACATAAATTTGTATACCTGCATACTATGCTCTAGTTGAATTAATGATGAACAAAATTTACCAAGCCGTTCTATGTAATACATCTTCCCTCAATTCATTGTGTTCATACAGACTTCATTTCCATTTTGGGGGTATTGTTCTAACTTCACAGGTCATTTCATATTTTCCTCTGTGCTTATCTTTTGTGTTTTGGTTGATTAATACTAGACTATGTTTCAAAGATAGCATTCTTATTGATGATATTCTAGAGTGTTTTGAGAATGGATGACATACATGCACAGATTTTCAAGTTAGTTTTCTACTTTTACCAATTATTGACTGTATATCAGGTGCAATTAAAAACCTATCATGCTGCTAAGTTTTTACTCCATAATAGTTTTACAAATTTAGAAAACAAAAGATAACTTTTCCTTCTAGAAACACTCAATCTTGACAAATAGAACCAACACCATAAACTTAGATAGTTTCTTGTAATTTGAATAGTTTTTAATGTTGTTTGATTTATTGGTATCATACTTTCCCTCAAAAACTGGCATTATCTTTTAATTATACATAGTATTTCAAATCCAAATGTTCTTATTGTTATTTAGGATCTCTTAGACAAACATATTTTCACTTTAATGTTTGGATCAAGTTTTAATGAAAACATAAGATATATCTAGAAAATCACATTTTCAGACCATAGAATTAGATTTTCTTGCACCAGTAAAACATTATAATTTTATACAATCAACATTTCATTTTTCTCTTTGGACCCTATTCTCTGTGAATACTCTTTATGCTCAACCATACTGCTTCTAATAAACAATATCTATAAGATCATATTACTTCACTTGTTATAATTGACTTCCCCGAAGTATTTATGAAAATGCATAATTATCTTGATTTTCAATAATACTAAACCATGAATGAAATTAACATACAAAACAATTTTATATTAAAATATAATCATATCATTTCCTCCTTTCATTAGTCCCTCAAATCCACCCATGCACACTCAACTTGCTCTCTTACAAATTTAGACTATTTATTCATTCATTTGTTTATTTATGTAGATGTGTCTGTGTCAGTGTGTGTGAATATAGACATAAGCTATAAATACTACTTGCTCAGTCTGTTTAATTATCTTTCCAAAATATGATTAGCTCTTTATAGTTTTCCATTTAAAGAAAATAAGACTAGTATTAAATTATATAAATGCAAATCATGACATTTTAGATATGGTTTAGTAATTGTGACCATCAAGTTAGAAACTTTCTTTTCTTTTAAAATTTATTTATCTCTTTAGTTATCCATTCATATTACATCTTAATTGTTGTCCCATCCTCTCTCTCCTCCATTCCTTACTCCCTCCCACTTTCACCCTATCCTCTGCCCTATGACTGTGACTGAGGGGGACCTCCTCCCCCTGCATATGATCATAAGGTATAAAGTCTCTTCTTGGTAACCTGCTATCCTTTCTCTGAGTGCCACTGGGCCTCCCCATCAAGGCGACGTGGTCATATATGGGGAACAGAGTTCATGTGAAAGTCAGCCCCCACTCTTCACTCATCTGTAGAGAGTGACATGTCCCTTGGCTAGTTCCGGGTAGGGGTTCAATGTTTACTGCATGTATTGTCCTCGGTTGGTAGAAACTTTCATGAAGTATAAAAAGTCATTGTTTCCTTGGGCTTGAACATACGTTTCAGTTGCTGTGGACTGCGCACACACATCAGACACAGGAATTAGAGCAATCCTTCCAGAGTTTCTCTGAAAATCTATTTCCTAAGTACTACCTTCTGTAGTATTACTTTTATATGTTAATATATTATTTGAGATGTCATGTGTTTTAAACAAATATATGCAAAATCATTTAATGAATTGTCCATCAAAATAGTGAATTTAGTCTTTTTAAAAAGTTTGTTCACTTTTCCTGCCACCTGTAGTCGCTCCCACTGTTAGCTCCTGGTCCCATTCTTCCTCCCTCTCCTAGTCCTCAGAAAGGGAAGCCCTCCTCCCCTAACGTCTGACCTTAGCCTATCAAGTCTCATCTGGACTGCCTGTCTTATTAAATAAAAATACACTTAAGTCTGAAGAATATAATTACATTTTAAATAGATTTTATTTAGGGGTAGGTAAAAGATAATTTGCATTTGTCACACATATTATATGATATTTCCATCAGTAATGACAAGTGTTTGTTAATTAGTCTTCTGTAAATGACATTCAGTTATGTAGTAATATTTGTAAAGTATTTGCACATAGTAAATTACTAGAGTTGTCATGGTAGCAGGACGGTTGGATTTCATTTTCCCTAGATTATTTCATATATGTTAAATGATCTTTTGCATGCATGTCCAGGCATTCGTCTTTGGGCCAGATGAACAGTTTGTATTGTTGTCACAGTAGAAATAGTGATAGATTTTCTAGATATATTCTCATAGTCCATACCATGGGTGTATTTATATGTGGATATATATGAAGTATATATGAATGTATTTTTGTGTGATATGTATATATGACCTACATATGTATCATACATATAATACATATTAATTTTAAATATACAATGAAGAGATTTTAAAACTCGAACAAATTATCATCTTCAATAACTCTATATTATCAAGGAAATCTAAAATTAAAATTCCTCTTTCTTCTTGCAATCTGCATGGAATTGTGGTGAGTTTCCCAATGATAACGACATCCAATTGTGTGTTATTTGTTTATAATACATCTTGTTTATAATACATGTGCATCTTAAGTATACTTTCTTTATACTTTAGGTTGCCTAAAATGATAGAATGTGGTAACATAAAATTACTTTAGTGTAATATCCATTTATGGCAATTTTGGAATACTTGGTATTTGATTGATTGAATCTGCAAATGTATATATTCCAGATGTCTTGGTAATTGAATTCAGCTATAGAATAAGTTTCCCATTTAAATAAAAATAATTTTATCATATAAAATGAAAATATTTAGAAAACTTAACTATCACATCGTCATCATAAATGCACTGTATTTTTAAATGTAAACTTACTGCAAAAATATTGAGTTATGTCATTGCATTTTTAGTTCAAAGAAGTCAAATTATTAGTGTTAACTTTGCAAATATTAATGATAATATGCTCTTTTAGATATGCTTGACTGTAGGATTAACTTGTGCCGTAAACTGTTGTCTCATAAATGAAAATGTAAAATATCAATTAAATTTCATAACTTAAGTCCACTATTTTTCTCTAGCATAACTACAATTTTGTAAACCATTGATAGAATATAATATATAATTTCAAATATTAATCTTCATATTGCCCAGTCTTATTTGTAATGATGCAATATCCTAGCTAGTAAATTTTAAGATATTAGAACTTTTGCAGGGCCCCACATGCACAGTAAATTATATATGTGGAAGTAACTTAAGACTTAAAACAGATATCTCCCTGTGCATTCAAACTGTTTGTTTAATGTGCCTTTAAGAACACAATGGAATGACCAACATTACTTGTCTTGGATTTCTATGTAGTCAGCTTTTTCAACATTAGCTAATGCATAGTTGTAATTCTACTTTATGTTCTCTTCCATGACTATAACCCAGATAATGTATGTGTATCATTTGCTGAACACAGCAAATACAGATGTTGAAAGCAACTTTGTAAAATCCACCCTAAAATTGATACAGCATTTATGAATACCAGTTGATAAACAATGATACTTGTTATCTGAGTCAGTTGGGTCAGTTTGAGCCAGTGACTTAATAAGACAGCCCATTCCTTCCCTATGTGGTATTTTCTATGCTGGTCAATATAAAAAGAGTGAAAACTGCAAAGTAGAGGAATCCAGAGGGTCCTAGAAACCTACAGGAAGAACATTATGATAGGCAAATTTGGGCCCAGGGGTCCCACTCAAACTATGGCACCAGCCAAAGACAATACATCCAAGTAAACTTCAAACCCCTACCCAGATCTAGCCAATGGACAGGACATTCTCCACAGTTGAGTGGAGAGTGGGGTCTGACTTTCATCTGAACTCTGGTGCCCCATATTTGACCATGTCCCCTGGAAGGGTAGGCCTGGTGGCACTTAGAGGAAGGATAGTAGGTTACCAAGAAGAGACTTGATACTCTATGAGCATATACAGGGAGAGGAAGTCCCCATCAGTCACAGACATAGGGGAATGGAGTAAGGGGAAAATGGGCGGGAGGGAAGAATGGGAGGATACAGGGATGGAATAACCATTGAGATGTAATATGAATAAATTAATTAAAAATAAATAAAAGAAAAAAAGAGTGAAAACCTTTGTGAGGAGTGATACACAGTAACTTAGTAGACACACACAGGGCAGATAGACATAGGGACAGAAAGAGTCACAAGACAATCTTGTCAGTCAGGTCCAGATTCATACTAATGTAAGAGATAAGGAATGAAAGACACTGTAAGTATAAAGTAGAACATTGGAATATGGATTGGTTCTTGGTTATATTACCAAAGTGGAAGTGCTTGAACTTATTCTCTCAATGTGACATCATTTAATTATTGGTAACTCAGAGTTAACTCACTAAGGCATATAACATACACAGTAATAAAATAAATTGTAAAAATAATTATTTTTAAGGCTTTATATTTTCATTAACTATTACTAGTTAAATAATTAAAATGATACTGTAAGCTTCACCCGAGTATATGGTAACAGTGCAAGGACAACCCAAGTTCTCTCAGAAATTCTAGCTTTGTTTTTTGTGGTTTTTTTCTATTATAGTAGCAAATTTCCATTTGAAAACCAGTCTACTATTGTTATTAATATGGATGCACAATTCCATAATTGACACTTTCTTACCTATGTGCAGGTATCTTTCGATTCCCAACAATCAGGATGACATCACAGAGTTGTTGTTGCTTTAAATAATTCTCCATTTTTCTAAATGATTGCTCAGCATGGTGAACAGCTTGATAGAATTCTTCAGAGCTACTGGAATCCAAATCACTTTGAGGTGTCAGTGAATGGCTGGTTGCTGTCAACCTGTAAACCACACACAAGCAGAAAGATGACACAGATAAGGCATTGGTAATGGTCCAGAAAGTTATATATAGTTTTACACTTTAGGGTTCTTTATTTACAAACATTATAATGGAGAGTAAATGAAAAAATTTAAACAAAATATTTGTTTGCATAAGACAGAATATAATTCAAAAAAAACTTTTCTTTCCTTTAAAGGTGATGTAAGAGAGATTTCTGTATCAGAATATCAAGTTAGTAAATGCAAAAAAGTCTTAGAAATAATATAATCATTACATAGTTATTTTTAAATTTATTGATGTTGAATATTAAAATACATTTATTCTTTGTGTATGTACGATAGAGAATACTAAACCTCTAAAAAATGAGAACTCCATTGAAGTTATTGGGCAACAATGGTAAACTTCAAAGATATTACATTAATTGAAATATCAAAGCCTACAAAGGTACCTGTAGTAAACTGTTGTTAATAAGAGGACTCTAATTTTTTTAAAAAAATGTCATACAATGAGGAAGTAAAATTGTAGGGATCAGAATCTAGAGACACGAAGGGTTAAAAGTGGTCTGGAAATATCTGCCAGTCTATATTTTTAAAAACACAGTAAGATAGAGGACTGAAGTTGTGTGTATCTTTTACACATCGAATGGATGTTGTCAATATATCAAATTAACATATTTTGAATAATCTATCTTAAAGAAATGATAAATGGTTGACATAGTGAATATGCCTATTGTCCCTGTTTTAACAACACATACATTTTGAGTACTAAAACGTCAAGTTATGCCTCATAAACTTGTACAATACTGTTTCAATTAAATTATCTTAACTTAATTATTGTATTTTAAATTCTATAGTCAATACGTATAAAACTAAGTTTAGTAATAAATTCAATGCAAAACTTCCAGCAAGTAAAATTTAGAGTTGATAGAAAGAGAGATTAGATGGTTACATTTTTTTTTTTTGGTATTTCTTTTTTTTTTAATTTTTTAATTAATTTATTCTTGTTACATCTCAATGGTTATCCCATCCCTTATATCCTCCCATTCTTCCCTCACTCCTCTTTTCCCCTTACTCCCCTCCCCTCTGACTGTTCCTGAGGGGGATTACCTCCCCCTGTAGATGCTCATAGGGTATCAAGTCTCTTCTTGGTAACCTGCTGTCCTTCCTCTGAGTGTCACCAGGTCTCCCCCTCCAGGGGACATGGTCAAAGGTGAGGCACCAGAGTATGTGAGAAAGTCATACCCCACTCTCCACTCAACTGTGGAGAATGTTCTGTCCATTGGCTAGATCTAGGTAGGGATTTAAACTTAACCACCTGTATTTTCCTTGGCTGGTGACTTAGTTTGAGCGGGACTCCTGGGCCAAAATCTGCCTATCATAATGTTCTACTTTTAGGTTTCTAGAACCCTCTGGATCCTTCTACTTTGCTATTCTCCCATGCTTCTCTCATCCAGAGTCTCAATGGGATGTCCTCCCTTGTCCCAGTTTCCTGGTAAGTGAAGGCTTCCATGAGACATGCCCCTTGGGCTAGTATGCAGATATAAGTGAGTATATACCATTTGAGTCTTTCTGCTTCTGGCTTAACTCACTTATTATGATCATTTCTAGCTCAATCCATTTCGGGAATTCCTTGTTTTTAATAGCTGAATAGTATTCCATAGTGTATGTGTACCACAGTTTCTTTATTCATTCTTCTACTGAGGGACACTTAGGCTGTTTCCATGATGTGGCTATTATGAATAAGGCTGCTATGAACATGGTTGAACAAATTTTCTTGTTGTGTGCTGGAGCATCTTCTGGGTATATTCCAAGGAGTGGAATAGCTGGGTCTTGAGGAAACCCTACTCCCAGTTTTCTGAGATAGTACCAGATAGATTTCCAAAGTGGCTGTACTAGTTGGCCAAAATTCTTAGGAATGTTACAAGGGATTGGGTGTCGACCATCAACCTCAGTTGGCTAGCAAACTATTGAGCAAAATATAAGCAATGGAAATAAAAATATATTCATCAAAAGTTCATAAAATACATCCAATTTTTAGTTAATTGGTGAACATATTTTAATTATGGAAAGCCATCTGGTACTTTATAAGAAAATATGATGATAATTTAATCTTTTCCCAATTGAGATTAAGGGATATATAGTTTTCTTGCCCATGCGACTTGATTGGAGGTCTTTTAGGGAAAACTGTGAAACAAAGTAAAGTTATCATTGTTAGGTGAAGTGATTAATTCATATCCACTAGAGAAGATACTTATGTGTTCCTAGATCATCTAATAGAATCCACAGAACATCTAACATATATGAAGCTATAAAAATTTGGGTCATCATGTTCAGCATTATTCATCTACACAATGTGATTATTTGCAAAATTTTCATGCCTCCCTTTAAATAATATTTAATAGCAGGATAATAGTATTTGATCATAGGAAACAAAGAAAACCGAGTCAGGAATACAAGTTGCCAAATACAGGACAAATTTCTCCAAAGAAATCCAGATATTTATAGTATTGTGTTTATAATTCATGACTCATGTCTAATGTTGTAAATATTAAAGATGATCCTGCAAATGACATCAGCTTTATTTGAAGCAGAATTAGTATAATGTTCCCATCCAGATTCTTTTATTATCACTGATGTACATATTTAATAAAATGCTTACTGTAAAAGTTTTATGCTTACTAAAGATTTCACACTTTTGCAAATGTTATAAAGGAACAACTTAATACATTTTATCAAGCCATCCAATTTTCCGTGACTGTACTATTTCTAATACGAGTTTTAATATTAGTAAGATTATAGAATCATTTAAAATAAAGACTGATACAGGGGCAAGGGTTGCACATTTTAGAAAAACCTGTACAAAATCAAGCTAGCTATATCTTGGCATGGATAAATTTGCTTTGCTCCAGTTCCCACTCCACACTGACGAACTATGAGCAGTAGACTTCATGGAGCAAAAATCATGCTTTTTCTTTTTAAGGGTGTAGCCACTGGAATACGCTGCTATAGGTAGTCACACACCAAGACACATAAGAACAGAAAAAAGGTGACTTTGTGTGATAATTAAATAGAACATAAATGAAAGTAAGGTTTAGGTTGTGTACTGTAGGCGAAGTTGGGAAAACGGGAGGCATATATGATCACCTTTCATTTTATACATATATGTAATTCACCAAGTAAAAAAAATAAAGACAATAAAAGATAATAAAATGGAAGCAAAAACTTACTGCCAAGACACCTTTTCCTGTGTTCATTGTTTCCCAGACCCTTATTTTTCTAATATTTTCCATGTTTTGATTTTCTTAATACATGTGGAAATAAGTCAGTTTCTTAAAAGTTTTTATATCTGTCAGATAAATGGTTAGATTTGTTCAACATGATTTTCTCTTGTACAAGGCTCATAAATAATTTCCTAATCACAGACTTGGGTAGGATTAATGTACTTCAACCTTTGATGTAGGATGAGATTTGAAAATGAATTCCCACACTTGAAAACCTGCTGTTTACAAGATGAGCTTCATTGCTTTGCTCCTCTGCCATAAAATATCAAAGTTAACTAATTTGATAAATAATTCCTTTAGGTTCTAGAAAACATGTATCTTCATACATGTTTCATCTGAGCGTTAAATAAAAAAAGGTTACTTTGGTGATTTTTATATTATATTCTAACATTTCATGTCTAAATATTTTTTTAATTTCCCAAGACAGGGTTTCTCTGTGTCAGGCTGGCTGTCCTGGACTCACTTTGTAGACCAGGCTGGCCTTGAATTTAGAAAGATCTGTCTAGCTGTGCTTTCCAAGTGCTGGGATTAAATGAATGTTCCGCCATGCTCGACTTTCATATATAAATCTAAAGACCTATTAGTCAAACAACAAAAGAGTTTTTAATAGAATGATTAAATAATTAAAAATTTTAAAGTATTTTATTTTTGTACATATGCATTTATATTATTACACATATATACAATAGATTACCTATGGCAAGAAGAACCGTGACACAATCAGGAATTATATAAATGTTACATTCTTAGTGTTTCAACTATTTGTAATTGACAGCCTTGAAGAAGACATCTTTCCTATCTTAGTGCATCTAAATTTATGAACGTAAATCAATCTCCATTATATACTGTCATTATCAACTTAGATCACCTATCTAGACCTAAAGACATCCTAACCACTAAACAACTAAGATTCATTCTTTATTGTAACTAAGAAACAATGTTTGAAAATATAATAAATGCAGCTTGTCAAAATTAGATTACAAAATCATATCAAATTTAACACATGATAAAATAATTATCAGCCTGACATATCTAAAAATTAAACTGGTTCTTAACCACATGAACTATTCAAGCTATAAATATATCCTTTTAATATTTTCACAATTTGTCCTGAAAGAGCTATTTCATTTATTAACATTCACTAACTGTTGAGCCTCCAAACAAATATAAAACCACTGAGAGTTGAGTAACCTAACCACATACCTTTAAAAACTGTTTTTGATAATTTAACTCATGAGTACAGTTTTGCTTAAAATTATTTTTGTTTGTTTTAATTTTTGTTATATTAATGACTTAATTTATTTACTTTATAACCTGATTGCAGCTTCCCCTCTTACCCTCATCTTAATTCCTCCCTCTCCCCTCCCCTCTTACTCCATCCAGCCCTAGTCACGGGGCGGACTCCCATAGGAGTCACATGGAAGTGGACATAACAAGTAATGCTTGTTATGTCACAGTAATGCTAAGCATATTTTCCCTTTGAGGCTAGACAAGAGAGGCCAGTCATTGTAAAAGGGATCCAAAATCAGAGACAGCCCCTTCTCAGGCTGTTAGGAATCCTACATGAAGAACAAACTAAAAACTGTGTAGGCAGAGGGCCAAGGTCCATTGCATGCATGCTTTTTGGTTTGAGGTTGAGTCTCTGTGAACCCCTGCGGAGCCCAGGTTTGTATTTTGTGTGTTTGTGTGCCTTTTGTGTGTGTGTGTGTGTGTGTGTGTGTGTGTGTGTGTGTGTGTGTGTGTGTGTCCTAGACCCCTCTGGCTCCTTCATTATTTCCTCTCCATCTTCACCAGAATTCCTCACGCTTCATATATTGTTTCCCTGTGGGTTTCTGCACCTATTCTGACCAGTCGTTGGAGGAAGCCTGTCTGATGACAGTTACATTAGGCTCCTGTCTGCAAGTATAAAACAATATCATTAATGTTGTCATGAATGGGCTGCCTTTCATGGCCTGGGTCTCAAACTGTGTCAGTCATTAGCTGGCCATTTTCTCAATTTCTGCTCCCTTTGTAGCCCTGCACATCTTGAAGACAGAGCAAATTGTGAGCCAAAGGTTTTATGGTTAGGTTGATATCCTAATCCCTCTAAGATAAATCTTGCCTGGTTGGAGGAGATGCCTATTTCAGGCCCATATAACTCTTAGCTAAGTTCACCTTCATAGATTCCTGAGATTTTCCATGACTCTAAGACTCAGATATGTTCCTTCAATACAAATTGTCCCTCCCAGTACTCTTGCCCTCTATCCTCTGTTGGCATGCCCCCTCCTGCCCCCATTCCTATACCCTTCCCTGTTCAGTCTCTTCCCTCCACTTAACACAATGTCAATTCTATTTCTTTTCAGTGAGATTCAAATGTCCCTTCTTAGTCATTCCTTGTTACAAATCTTCTTTGGATCTGTGGATTGTAACATGATTTTCCTTTACTTTACTGATCATATCCACTTACAAGTGAGTACATAACATGCTTTTCTTTTGAGATCTGGGTTACCTTACTCATGATGATCTTTCTACTTCCATCTATCGGCCTGCAAATTTCATGATGTCTTTGTCTATTATGTCTGAGTAGTGGTTCATTGTGTAAATGTACCACATTTTCTTTAATCTGTTCTTCAGTTGAAGGACATTTAAGTGCTTTCTGTTTCTGCTACTATGAATAAAACTGTTATGAAAATGGTTGAGCAAGTTATTTGTGGTATGGTGGAACACTCTTTGGATAGATGCCTAGGAGTGGTATAGCTAGTGTTGCGTTAGAACTATTGCCAAATTTTTGAGAAACCAGATTGATTTCCACAATGGTTGTACAACTTTGAACTCCCACTAGCAATGGATGAATGTTCCTCTTTCTCCATATCCTTGCCAGCATGTGCTGTGCTTGAATGTTTGGTCTTAGCCATTCAGATAGGGGTAAGATGCAGTCCCAGAATTTTTTTGATTTGTATGTCCCTAAAGACCAAGGACACTGAGCATTTCTTTAAGTGCTTCTTGATAATTAACTATTCCCCTGTTAAGAATTCTCTGTTTAGATCTATTAAAATGCTTTAGATCTGTTTAAATATATGCCATTTTATTTGGATTGTTTAGTTTATTGTTGTCTAGTGTGTATTGCAAAACAGCCCTCTGTCAGTTGTGATGTTGGTGAAGATCTTTTCTAGTCTGAAGGCTGCTGTTTTGTCCTTCTGACTGTGTCCTTTGCCTTACAGAAGGTTTTTAATTTAATGATGTCCAATTTGTTGATCTTAGAGCCTGAGCTATTGGTGTTCTGTTCAGGAAGTCTTTTCCTGTGCCAATGAGTTCAAGGGTCTTCTCTGCTTTCTATTCTATCAGGTTTAGTGTATCTGGTTTTATGCTGAGCTCTTTGATGAAAATTACTAATCCTTAATCACAAAATATTAAAATTAATTAATAAATGTCTAGCAAAACAATGGAATATGAAAGGCAAAATTAATCACTCACCCAGCACTTTGATATAAAACAGTGAAACATAATTATTGAATAATGATGAAATGTGAGGAAGTATTAAAATTAAATGCTTAACCATGCTAAGCATACTTATTTTAAAATATCTTATTAACCCCCAAGAGTGAATTCAGAATCTTGGAAATATTATAATGGATGAACTTTAAGCACCAGGTGTTGATACTTAGACAAGAGAGAAATCAATATAATTAAGTGTGCTTCTGGGTACAATTTTGTTTTATAAGATAATGGGAATTTAAGAAAGCGTTTTTATCAGAAGTGTTAAGATACAAATATACAAATAGGTAAGATATGAATACTTAAAAAGATATTTGTGAGTTAAGGGAAAGGTTATATATTTTGGTTGTTTTAGTATATCCTGCAGTCTAATTTGTATGTCTATAAAATAAACAAGTATTTCTTTCACCCTATAGTGCTTGAGAAATAAACAAGGTATATATCCTACAGTATTTGTAGTATATATATTTGGTTTATTTCCAAAAATAATAGTCTGTGAAAGTTATTTTTAATGAATTAAATATGTATCAAAACAGTATAGCATTGTAATAACTATTCCTGATTTCACCTTGACTACATCTGGAATTAATTGAAACCCAAGGAGGTGTAATATATATATATATATATATATATATATATATATATATATATATGAAAATGTAAATTTAATGCAAATATTTTGTGATGTGAAGATCAACCTTTAATATGAGCCATGACATGGTACCAGGCTATATGAATGATATTCCCAGGAAATATTATTCTCTCTTTCTGCCTAATTGCTCTGTTTCTGGCTAGCAAGTTCATGATATTACTGGCATTAAATTCTACTTTGGAATTCTAATATATACTGAGATGAGCAGATTTACTCCTGCCTTGTGGATTAAATCATTGAACCTTCCAATGGTAGACAGCCATGGTTGAACTAGCTAGTCTACAGCATATAAGCCATTATAATAAATTTGCTTGATAATTACATAGATGATAGACAGACAGATATTATATATATATGATAAATATATTCATTCTATATTCTCTCCTCCTCTAGAGAGTCCTGAACAACACAAAGTCTATTATTCATTACTGAGAAAAGTTCACCAGCTTGTAAAACAGCAGTTTTGAAAACTGCTTCCTGTAACCTTGTGGAGTAATCCCAGAATTTATGATAAACACAGATTAAGATGAAGAGTCTGTGACTACTCTCATAACATATATATATAACACATATATAACATATAACACACACACACACACACACACATATATATATATATATATATATTAGTGCCTGTCCATGAAGGTCTAAAAAGTGAGACTTAATATGAGACAACAGAAAGGACTTGAAAAAGAAGAAAATAGTGAGATATTGAAAGAATGAAGTGAAGGGAGAAAGGAAAGAAGATGGTTAAAAAGGATGAAAGAAGAGAAAAGCCAAAAAAAAAAAAAAAAAAAAAAAAAAAAAAAGGAGGATCCAAGATGGTGCCAAGCAGCGTGGACCATGTACAGAAGCTCCAGTGAATGGTTCAGGGAATTGCATGGAATTCTGAACCAGGAACACCAAGGTCCCCACTCCACCCCAGTGGGAGTACTCTACAGTTCAAAAGGACAAACTACAAAAAAAAAAAAAAAAACCCAAAAAACAAAAAACAAACAAACAAACAAAAAACCTTTGCACATGGGCGGAGTGTGGATTTTCTCGGACCAGAGCAACAGCGGCTGCTGCTGAGGTTTGCAGGTGGGAAGCCTCCAGAAGAGGCCATTGGTGTGGTGACCAGTGGGAATTGCTGCAGGAGAGGGAGCACAGTGCAAGATTTGGGTCCCATGACCCTAGCTGTACTCAGCATGTGGCTCATGCCCTGACCGTAGCAGAGCTCGGTGCACAGTTCGGCCCCTCACACCCTAGCAGAGCTCAGCATGCAACTCGGGTCCTGAAACTCTAGCTGAGCTCTGCATGTGGTTTGGGCCCAGAGAACCTAGCTGGACTTGGGGGGCAGTTTGAGCCCAGAGACTATTGCTGAGTTTGGCGCGCAGTGCTAGCCCTGAGACTCTGACTGGACTTGGTGCTCAGATTGGGTTCACAATCCCTGGCTGAATTTAGCATACAGTTGGGTCAAGAGTTTATGGCTGAATTCAGCGGTCGGTTTGGTTCAAAGTCCCTGGCTGAGCTTGGCATGCAGGTCAGCCCTCGAGATTAGCTGAGCTCTGCATGCGGTTTGGGCACAAAGTCCCTAGCTGAGTTTGGTGCGCGGTCCTGGCCCTGAGACTCTGGCTGGACTCCCTGCATGGTTTGGGCTCTGAGTCCCTGGCTGAACTTGGTGGGCAGTTTGAGCCCAGAGTCTAGCTGAACTTGGCACGCTGTCCTGGCCCTGAGACTCTGGCTGGACTCAGTGTGTGGTCCAGCCCCTGAGACACTAGCTGAACTCAGAGAGTTCAGTGTGCTGTTTGGGCCTGTGACCCTGGTTGGATTAAGCACTAACTGGACTAAGTGCATGGATTAGGTCAGAGACCTGTTTGGGTCCATAGATCCGACTGGGTCTAGAGACGTGAACTGGACTCAGTGTATGTACAGTTTGTGCCCCGTGACACTAACCTGGACTCTGTGAGCGGTTTGGGTCCCAAAACACTACCAGGAACCAGAGACCAGCAGAGCATCAAAGCTCCGGGACTAAGGGAATTTCGGGGAGACAGGGAGTAGAGTGGCCATCAGATCCCCTATGCCTGACCTGCCTTAGTCTCTGGAGAGGTGCAGTGCTATAAGGGGACCCAGAAAGCCGTGGACACTTTGGCCTGACCCAAAGCACATTCAGAGACCCAGGACAACTACAGGATCCACAGTACAGGGGAGCTAGGTTCACTGGCTGTGAGAGACGCAAATAACAAGGCTAGCCTCCTGCCATCCAGACCAGTGAAGCATCAGAGCTTCTGGCCTGGGGAAATCATGAGAAAATGGTGAATCTACCCTTAGACTCCCTCCACCTAACTCTGGAAGCTACCTGCCAAAAACAGAGATGGCAAGATGAGTAAAGGACAGCGAAAAGTCATACACAAAGAGACTCAAAACCATATGGCATCTCCAGTTACCAGCTATCCCAAAGAAAACAATCCAGAGAATTCAAACCAAATGGAAATACAAGAAAATGACTTCAAATCTTTAGCTTTATGTAACACTGGAAACAAGCTCTATGTCCCTCAACTAAAGAACAGTTTTACAAAGTGGCACATTTACACAATGAAATACTAAGCAGCTATTTAGAGCAAAGACATCTTGCAATTTGCAGACAACTGTGTGGAACTAGAAAATATATACATAAATATCATAATAATACTCCAAAATCATAATACAAACTATCCTAGCATAGACTCAGAGGACCTAGCACAGATCATTGTAAGCTACATGATTCGTTCTTTAGCCTAGTGAGATGTATCTAGCATCTTTAAAAAAATCAGTGTAGCATGCATTTCTACATAAGAATTCTTTCTTTGACCCTTCTCCACCCTTTTTCTTCTACCCGTCCAAATCCCTACCACTAGACATGAGAGAGAAAAGATAGAGGAGAAAGAAAGAGATCACATAATTAAGTCAGAGGTCTAAAGGGTTGCAGCAGCATCATTAGCCTACTTCCTGCTGGTTGGGTCATTTAAAATGTGGGATTCAGATGTTTCCTCAAGATAAAAATTGAATATTTTGCAATCACAATGAAATAAAGAGAAAAGCACAGTATGAAATTGTCATATACAAAGGAGTGTGAGAGAAAGTCAAGGAGTAAAGAGTGTGGTGTGTAAACATGACAGGCTGAGTTCAGAGGTTCATCACTCCCACAAAATGCCATGCGCAGTAACGGATGGCAGGAATCCCATAGCGAAGGAGAAAGAGAGAGAAGGCTACCTGAAATTTGCTAGCCAGATAATCTGCTTGAAGAAATACTCTTTCTCTTCAATTAGGGATCCTGCCCCAAAATATAAAGAAATAGTGAAAGAGAAAGACAACTGATATTGACCTTGGACTAAGAACAGACACTAAAAGAAAAACAGCCATACAGACTGACAGACAGACAGAAACACCCACACACAGACACACACATACACACAGACACACACACACACACAGACACACACACACACAAATACACACACACATACACAAATGATCATAACAAGTAACTATAGAAAATGCAATTATTGTAAATTGTAATGGAGAACTGTGTATAAATTTCAAAACTGCTTTTATAATTATTTGTCTATACTCTAATTTTTTAATGAGATATAGTCACTTATTTAGTATAAAACCTGTGAGATCAGATACATAATTCTCTCACACCATCAAATAAATGTAGTATGGATGAAAAAATATGTATATGAAGTATGTATTAGTCAGAAGAGTTCAGGTTTATTTACTCTATGCTATTCTAAATTGCTTTCATACATTTTCCCTTTGGAAATAGAACTGACATCTTTTAAACTAATAACATTTTGTCAAAAGTACATGATTGACATAGTTAGAAAAAGTTAGTATGAAATTAAACAAAGTTAAAATGACCTAAAATAAATGTTTAAATGTAGGGCATCTTTCATAAGGCTCATTAAAAATGTTTCAAGTAGCAGGATTCTTTAGAGCCACGTATTATAGTAGACATTTACATTGAAGTTTTGTTTAGTCAGAGATTGTGACTTTATCATTTATAAAATTGTACATGGCAGCTGAAACAATGACGTCCTACCTCCACTAATCTCAGGAAGAACAAATAGCCTGGTGCCTGAATGCTTTCTCCATGAAAATAGAGCATCACCAGCATCCTAGACCTAACCGATGATATGTTCCCACCCTGGAGTCCTTTCTCACTGCCCCAAGGTTGTTAAATATCCCTTATCGAGTCCTAAAAATCGGGCACAAACTGTTTCACTGATGATTGTCTGAGGGTTGCTGCTTTTGAGCTATAAACACTGTAACACTTGGGAAGTTGCTTTGGAGAAAGAAGGCTTTCTCTCTCTCATTTCTTGACCTGGATCCACAGACCAACCCACCACGCTAGGCTTTGTTTTCCCCTCTGATGCCTGGAAGTTCAGGTGCCTGGGTCCAAGTGCAGGAAGCATGCCAGGCTACTATATCCAATAAGAGCTGTAACACTCAGTATTTTGGAGAAGGACTTCTGTCCAGGCTGTTGCCCTTCAGATAGGGACCCTGCAGACCCCAGCCATTCCAGGCACCGACTCATCCATTTCAGTCCCGCAGTGGAAGAGTGAAAAAAGAGAATGAGGAGAAACATCGGTGAGATTCCTCAGAAAGATGAGAATTGATTTACCTCAAAATCCAGGTATACAACTTTTGGGAATATGCCTAAAGGATATTCCTGCCATAAGGAAACTTGCACAGTCATGTTCTTTACTGGTGTTTTCATAAAAGCCTGGATTTGGAAATAAACTTGATGTCTCTCAACAGAAGAATGTATAAAGAATTTGTGGTATATAAAAAAATGGACTATTACTCAGCTTTAAAAAAATGACTTCATGAAATTTGCTTGTTAAAGGATGGAGCTTGAAATTATATTGTCCTGAGTGAGGTAACTCAGAACCAGAAGGATAAATGTGGTAAATATTCATTTACATACATTAGTGATAAATATAAATAGGTAAATATAAAGTTATATATATTAATTAGCTGGTAAGTGAATGATAATTATGCTATAATCCATAGACCTGGAGAGAACAGGACTAGGGAGAACTCATGTATCTTCATGGGAGGAGGAAATAAGGCAGGTGAATGGGGACAGGGTGACAGCAATATCAGGATCATACAGGGAGTGGAGGAGAGACAGTATAAAGAGAAGGAACACACAGAAGGAGGGCTATTATTTGAGAGGTATTTGTGGAGTGGTAATGAAAACCACTGCAATGGCAGCTTCCTAAATATATATGAAGATAATCCCAATAATGTCTTCAAATAATGAAGGAAACTGAGTTTCAAATGGCAATCTTGTATCACCCAGTGAAGTTTCCAGTACCAAGCTGTTGCAAAGTTATAGGTTTCTCACCACAACTGATAACCAGGCCACACTGTTGAAGACTTACCCACACAACTCACTGAACATGGAGAGGTCAAGCTGGTGACTACATATTTTTTTACCCTGATAATCTAGGATCTTTGGTATAGTAAGGCAATCTGCAGACTACCAAAAGAGAAATGTAACCACTAATGCAGCCACAAACCTTTGGATCTAAAATATGTCCTGTGTCCAAAATATGGTAGGGGGATTGTGCTACAAAACTTAATTAATAACCAACCAAAGACTTTATTTGACTTAAGACCCTCTCCATCAGATGGAATCCATACCTGACACTGCTTGGTGACCATAAATCAAAATTTAGATATCCCAGAGACCGAGGTTAACTCAAGCACTACTATCCTTTAAAAATATAACAATAAAATAACACTGAATGATATTCTGCTATACTTATAGATCAGTGCCTTATTCAGCCATCATCAGAGAGGCTTCCCCCTATAGGAGATGGGAAGAGATATAGGCACCACAGCCAGACATTATGGAGAGAGAGGGAGAGAGAGAGAGAGAGAGAGAGACAGAGAGAGAAACCTTGTTACACACAACTCCCAAATTCCAAGTCTCAGAGCCAACATTTTATATTTTTTTTATCGTCACAAGATATTATGTACCATTCATGAATGAAACAGTCACTATTCTTTTAAGTACTTGTTTATATCTTGCATATATCAAACAAAATAGCCATGTGCAAAATGAATTTCACATATATTGTAACTTATAGTCTATCTTACAGAATGTGTTCAATATGCACTAATTTTACATTTTAAATGAGGAATTTTATAGGATTCAGTACTCTATAATTAATTGAAACTAGAAAGAAAAATGAAAATAGCAAAGGTATCATCAATTTCAAGATATATTTACAAAATATGACTAAGTAATTACAAACAGGCCCAAAAAGGAACATGGAAGGCTATCACTACATATATATGTTTGTACACATATACATTGTATATGCACATGTATGAATATATACATATATGTCATATGTAAAACTTAACAAACATATATATCATCCATCCCTTCTCCATTAATATTTTATGTGAAACTATCCCTTTTTTATATTCAAAGACACAGAGGGACAATTAGACAATGTAACTTATAACTGTTAATTAAGGCATCAGGAACCATGGGATATAATTTAAAATTTTTGGCTACACAGATGCTCAAGGAAACGAGACAGAAATGAGCTAAGAGGGGATGAGCGTTAAGAGAAATAGAATACTGCAAAGACTGACTGTGAAAGAAGTGTCGAATCATAGCAGTGGGAGGGTAAACCATGTGGAGCATTAGTATACTCCCCATTAAAGGGAAATCGATGCTAACATGAGTCTTTGGTTCTGACTTTTTGGTTTTGATATACACATGCATAAGGAACAGTAGAGATAATTTAATCAGGAAACTTGTTCATCTCATAGCCATGGCTATTTCTTCCTTGCCATATAATTCTAATGAAACCAAGAACTTTTTTTGAGCATCTGCACAGATTAAATTAGTGGGAATGAAATAAGTATAAATATGGATTCTCTATCCATCCAATAGAAGACAGTCATGGACATTTAGGGAGGATAGTAAGGCAAAGAAAGTGTCATTTATAAAGATATCTTTGTAAAATAATGAGCATAAGCATATTCCTATATCCAGAGAACTGTTATAAGCATGAACAGGTTAAAGGATATGGGATGGGATTACTGCCCTCTGATTGCTTTTGGAACAAATGTTTCCCATCCTTCAGAGTTGATACAATAGCCATTTGAGGAACACTCACTACCCAGCATTGAATGAGTAACTGATACATAAACTTAACATATGGGTCAATTTTTCTCAGTTCCTATTTAAGATCTAACACAGTATGAGCTTATAATACTGAAAAATGTACTTCCTTCATTCAAACGTTATTAGTCTCTTCCTACGAATCAAAAGTATATTGATTAACTCATTTATTAATGGATGTGACTGAATTATCTTATAATAACAGCAGAGTGCTGACAGACATGTCATTCAAGAGAAGGGAATCTAAGAAATAAAAAAATAAATATCATAAATAGAGATATAAAAATCATAAATACTTACTAAAGACATAGAGTAAGGCATAAAATAAAAAAAAATGTAGGAATATCATACAAAAAAACACCAGAAAGCTAACATCACAGGATTCCATGTATCACTGAAAAATGTCAGCTCAATAATGAATGGGTTTGCTTGCTTAAAATGAGGCTATAGTTTTAGTTTGCTCTCACCCAGCAAATATATTTTTAACTTATACAAGGTGTTTTCTAACATAACATCATATACAATACATGTGATTTAACTGAAGATGAAGAATTCATCAGGACAATTAATAACTTAAATCAGCTTTTGAAAATTAAAAATGTCAAGAATACTCTTATATGAAGAAAAAGTTCAGGAATCTTAAGGGGGAAACATAAAATAAAATTTTAATTAAAATATCAGAAAATGTCTTAGGAACTAGATTTGTTTTCATAGCTGTAATAGTTTTAGTTTGTGCACATAAATATTAACTTAAGCATTACATATAATTACTGTCAAATATCCTTGTTTAAACTGTATTCTATGTCAGGAGAGTGCAAGGAATAATAATTTTATAGGAGTATCCACCATAGCTAATAAAATGGTATGATTTACAATCATGGGTAATAATTCATCAACTATGCATTTTTAGTTTTGAGATTTGTCAGCTCATATTGGTACCTAAGAATTCCCAAGTCCAGTGATTATAGGCACATGTTAACAGGCTGTACCAGTTTTGTTTTATAGGATTTTTCAGACTTGAAATAAGCATCTTTCCTATCTTGTTGGGTATAAATTTCTGAATGAAATTCAATATCTATCATATCTCATATCTATTAACTTAAATCCTTTATCTTGATCTAGAAAGATCTTATCCCCCACCAACTAAACTTGATTGTAAAACTATACTATCCTATCTTCAACCCCTTTCAGAGTCTTGAGGAGAAATAAAACCTAAATGCGTGAGTGAACTGTTTGCGTGTTAGCAACTTCCAAAATGAAAACATTACTGAGACAGTCTATTGCCTGAAGAGTCTCCCAACACTCTCTATAACATTGGAGCCTCCAGCTAAGTTAGAGGAAGTAAATGAAGTAAATGAAGCTCAGGAACAGTTAGCAAGGGAAAGAATAGACAGAAACAATGTAAACATTGCAAGGAATTCTCAAAGCACAACAAATAATTGAAAATGATAGAATGAAACTTTGAAATAATAACTGCTACAATTATATCTCAGTGGTGGAGTGTTCACTCTGTATCTGCAATATGCTGACTTCATTTCCCTATACTGTGCAGAGGTGAATAGCACAGAGAGAAATAAAGTATTGGCATTTAATGAAAACCATTGTGTTGTGATGTTTTAGAAAATTCTGGTTTTACAATATAAAGATCAGTAAATTTTAAGTGCACACACACATGCACACAGAAAAAAATAAGTGCTTTATGAACGAGTTAATATTTTTGTTTTATCTTTGCTTAAGTTATTTTTATTCTAAAATAGATTTATCACAAAACAACTGTAATTATAGAGTAAGATGGATTAAATTGCATCTTTTCTACTAAGATAATCATAGAGTGTAAACTTAGTAAATTGCTGGTGCTTATTATAAAGACAATTTTAACATTTCCTATGGATAAGGCTTGTAACCCCATATAATATCTAATATAACTTTCTTATTGAGTGAAGAAAATGGAAACTAACAAAAGATGAATAACTAAACTTTACTAATTTCTTTAAAATTGTTAAGATTAAAATATTTCATATAGTCATAAGATATAAATAAGTAAATATTAACAATTTATACTTTATTTCTTGTAAATAAGTTATTAAAATAATTCATGTTACCAAGTTAATATCTAAGTTCAGAGTACCTGTCAGTTTCATTTAATACTAATTATCTGGTTTTAAGATGTAAGTTTCAAGAAATTAATCTGATCGAAACTACAAGTTCTGTGCCTTTCATTTTTCATAAATAAAATGGGAATCTCTTTTAGTAACTTAAAGGGTTATAACACTTTTTTCTTTAAATATATTTAATTATTTATATTTGTAAATTTAATGAAAAATTTCTCTATATCAATATATATAGGTACATTTAAAGAAAAATTAAATAGATATGTTATCTTTTTATGCATGGCTAGTTTCACTGTCAGATGCTATGAGCTCTCCTCCTTCCATGTGAGAGTGTTTACTGTCAGATTACATAGGTTATGAATTTTGGAGATGGGGAAATCACAGGATAGGAAGAAATAGCAGAAAAGAGAATGAAAAATGATAAAATTTTATTTTAATTTCCAAAAAAAATATTTTGAAATACATGACATTAATGGGGTTTGGGTAGGTTTTTGTTTGTTTTCTTGGGCTGTAGATGCTTATTAACATTGGGAGTTGGTTATATGCTACTATTGCTCTTATTCAGTGAGAAAACGAGGTTGGACTCAGGGATGTCTCTCTTTTCCTTTATCTTTATCTACATAATATAATATTTAAAGATGTTTTTTTTCCCTATTTTAAAGATTCATTGTCAATAAGACAGGTTAACTCTTGTCAACATCCAGCCTACCTCAAAGAAGATGAGGAGCATCTCCTTCTGGAGATGGCTTCAAATGCAGCAAACCAGCCATTGGGCAAAATGACCTCATTTATGCCTCAGACAGAATTCTGCCTAAAAATGGGCAAGCTTGGATGCAGGCAGAGTCATTGGCCAAACCCTGACAAGACAAATTGTCCTCAATAGTTCCTGCCTCTCAAATATGTCCATCAGATATATTGGGGCAGAAGGCTGAAGATAATGTTCACGCAGCGAACTATCTCTGTCAGTTTTTTCTTTTTTTCATTTTGGAAGCTACTAAGCTGCACTCCCTGTTTTCTCAGGTAATTAATTTTATTCCTTCCCAAGTCTCTAATGAAAGTGAAGACTAGATAGTTGAGTTTTACAATTAAGCTTAGTTGTTTAGGGGGTAAGATGTTTTTAGGTCTTGATAGCTTTTTTCAGTAGATAGGGATGAGATATGATATATATTGATTTACATCCAGAATTTTAGATCACCAAGATAGGAAAGATGTTTTCTTCAAGGCTGCCAAATACAAATAGCCAAAACACCTTGAATGTAACATTAATATAATTCCTAATTGTTTTGTGATTCCTCTTGCAGTATGTAGTCTATTTTATATATGTGTAATAATATGAATGTATATATAAAAATAAACAAAGAGAAAGGTAAAGCAAATAACCTAAACACATATATTTAAAATTTTTAAAAATCTACACTTCTAAGAGTAGGTAAAATAACCAAAAGCAGACTATTTTAATTTTAATCCAGCTGATTGTGGAACATCTTGGAAACGGGGGAAGAAGGAAGACTATGTTGAATTTGAAGTCATGCTGTCCTGCACAGTGCATACCAAAGAACATTGATTGTAGACTAAAACTCAAAATCATGGGGAGTAGAAAGTTTTGTCTAAATTTCTCTGCTCTTCAAATACTAAGATCCAGTCTATCTTCAAAAATATACACATGCACCCCCCACAATTGGTAGTATACATCTATTTAGTTTTATATTTATGTATCCATAAAAGCATAAATACAATGAATACATAGTTTGTCAAAGACTGAATAATCATGAGATAAGAAATATTGCACATTTAAACAATTTAAAAGAAGCACGCAAATGGAAACAGTGGATGAGGTCAGACCTTACTTATAAGTTATTTAAAATGTGTTGATTGACTAGTAACTAGTAAAGAATCCTAACCGTACTGTTATATTTTAAGTATCTCAAATGAGGCTAATATTAGAGTACTCAGAAAATTTAGCTATTCATTGAAATAGAGGAGTGGAAAATCATGCTAAAGTTGACAGGTACTGAACAGTATTTGGAGCTTCAGGAGATCTCCATTATCTACTGGTTGATATTACTGAAGTTGTATATAATATTGTGAGATAATACGGCAGGCTAGATGGCTCAATCTCTTCTACATTACAAACTACTAATTACAGATAATGTCACCAACGTAGTTGATCAAAACAAAGAAGCAAAAAAATATTTTTAAAAATATGGTGAGAATAAGAGCTTAATTTTACTATTGATGAACAATAGGGTTATTATAAAATAGTATGAAATTAATCTGATTACCCTGCATGATGCTTGCCTTAAGAACATTGAAACACATATTTCAAGTTTATATTTTATTATATGCACGATTTTATAATCAACATTTAATTACTGCTACTTTGTTATGTCTTAATTTCTTCTCATTTCGCTAATAACAAACCCTTAAAGTGGCAACATAAGGGAAAATGTATAATTAATTTGCTACAGTGTAGTCCATCATAGCAGGGAAATTGGAACATCAGGAGTTGAATATGTTAAGGCTATATCTAAGTGTAGAACAGAGAAGAGTGAGTACATAAACACATGCTAGTGGTTACCTTGGTTTCTCTCTCTCACATAGTCCTGCCTCCCCTGCCAATGAAATGATGCCACCCACAGTGGGTCAGTTTTCCCACTCTAATCAATGTAATTCCCTACAGACATATCTACAGACCAGCCTAATTTAAACAATTTTGCATTGACTATCTCTTTTCAAGTGATCCCAGACTGTTTCAAAGTAACGATTAAAACTAAATATCATATTTTGCATATTTAAAAAACTAATATACAACAGAAAAGTCCTTCTCTGTATAAGATTATATCTACTTCTCATATTTTCCTTTAAATTTTTCAGATTATATCACCCAATAAATTGTAGCCTTCTAGAAAAGGAAAGGTTTTATATTTAACCTGAGATGTGATTCATTTGTTGTGATTCTGAAAATAAATGTGGTGTAAAAATGTGGTAAATATTAACAGATATTTTTATATTGTTGGTTATTAGTTAGTTTACACCATTATCTTCATTCACTTTCCTGTGAATGTTTTTTTTCCTGTGAAACTTTTAAGTTTAAATGTTCTAATTTGTTACTTTATTACTGTTTCTAAACAATTTACCATATTATATAGTTTATTATCCAATTTTATTACATAATGCATTTTATGCCTAACCATTTAAACTACTGAAGAGTTTGTTAGTTCTTAAGCACACTGTAAGTATAGGAGTATCATTTTTTCATTGTCCATGCTTAGGAAATCAAGCACTAGTATATTAAACATTTACCTGAATGATTAACTGCATGTTCATACACATTTAAATAACCAACCAGCATATACAAAAATTGGTCACTTATTCTAGTGCTTATCCAATCTACAGCTCTCTCATTCATAACTATATAGCTCTCATTTAAGACTCAATGTTTTTTTTCCTCACACCATTCTATTTTTTCTTGCATTTAGATTTTGAAAGTCACAATTGATTATCTATGCATTATACTGACTTGAAAACAACTTCTTTCAACTATGTGAATTGCACTGATTATATATACCAAAAAGAAAGAGAGATTTAATTATTTACCCACATGTATCTGCCATTTTGCTGTTATCAAAATAATTAATTTTCATTGATTTATAAAATTGTTTACCTGAAATAGAAGACAAACTCAAAAGTGGATCAATATCAGCTGATCCTTCTTCTAACACACAGTGACTTTAAATCATTCTCCAAATTCTACATCTTACATTTGTCCTTCAAGTACTGTAATGACTCAGAAATTAAATGTGATTACAAAGTTGTCTTTGGAAAATTTGCCTTTCTATGAAAGTCTTGAAAAATCCTGTTTATTTCTAAAAATATATGTGAATTATTAGAGGTTAAATTAAACAAAGAGAAAACATGTAAAAATTCTCATAATCTATGATTAAGGAGTCTTGTGAGAAGACATACAAATCCAAAGACAGTAGATTTACAGTGCTATTTATAAAAATATATAAGGCATGTGACCTTCCTTAAATTCAAGTATTAGATGTGATGATTATAGAAATATCAATAAAAAGCTATTGAAAAGGAGATCCATAACCTACAGTTAAAAAGTCACATGACTATAGTTAATAGGCATGAAAGGCTCTCAAGAAATCATAAAAAACCTAGCATTATACAAGTTTTTAATACATACATATATACATACATACATACACACACACATGAACCTTATAAAACAGACAGTGCTCCTTATGAAGCTATAGTTGCCAAATAAAGAGCACAGAACATGCAAGCCATTTGTCCCCTGTGTAGCTGGAGAGGTCTCAGAAACACATCAAAGAATATGAGCTGTTGCCATTGTTCATAGTATCACACAAGAACTTGATGCTAAGAATTTATTTCTGAAGATACTATACACATTGTTCACATGACATAAAATAGTCAACTTTGTAATTATCAAGAAAGTTGCTTACTGCTGACTAGCTTGCATAGTACTGGAAGGAAATATGTAGGCTTCAGGAAGATGAGATTTCACCAACAGTCTTACTCGGTGGTGAAACCCGTAGAGTCATAATAGTGACCAAAATGCCAAGATGTGCCCACTAAGGAAACAGTAGTATATAGAATTGCTTCAGATTGGATTTAAGGCTTATTCCACATGAGGGAAATATATGTGGCACTGTAAATATGACCAAAAGCTCAAAGTTGGGGATCTTAAAGCCCCAAGGAATGAATATCCCACTATTATTCTAAATGAACATAATATCAAAAGATTTTCTAAGTTTTACTTATATTCCCACTTAGAGTGCAGCTCTTAGACTTAAGCAGATAAATCTTTTTTCAAAAAACAGTGTTTACTTGAACCCCTACCCGGACTAGCCGATGGACATTCTCCACTGTTGAGTGGAGAAGGAGATCTAACTTTCACACAAACTCTGGTGCCCCATATTTGAACATGTCCCTTGGACGGAGATGCCTGGTGGCACTCAGAGGAAAGATAATAGGTCACCAAGGAGAGACTTGATACCGTATGAGCATATTCAGGGGGAGGAGGTCCCCCTCAGACACAGACTTAGGGGAGGGGAGGGGAGTAGGGGGGAAGTGGGAGGAAGGGAGGAATGGGAGGATACATGGGATGGGCTAACAACTGAGATGTAATATGTATAAATTAATAAAAATGTATTTAAAAAAAACAAAAAACAAAAAACAAAAACAGTGTTTAACAGAAAAAGATAAGTGATCTATGTATATAGAATGTGTCATAGAGTATTCAGGTACAAATGGAAAATCTAAATCATCTTCCAAGACGCAGTAGCCAATAAGAAATTAAGAGAGGGCAAAGGATTAAAAAGCCAGAAGTATCAGAATTTAATGAGTATTCTTGTTAATGTTATTTATTGATGTGTAATAAAATTAAATATGTGTAAATTGCTAAATTTCAATGGAATATACATATATAATACATATATACATGTGTAATAAATGTATGCATATATGTTTTATATATTATATATGATATATGTATATATAATGGGGCTACTGGCTTCATAAGCTCACAGAATATATGGTGACCTGTATAAGTCTTGTATATAAATCCGTGAGTATTTTAGTCTGGAAAAGAAATTGTTCATGAACCACTACCACTAACTGATGGGCTATTGATCGTACATGGCTGATCAGAGAGGGAACAACTCTTTTCTTTAAGAGTGTGGCCCGTTGCAGGTTGATAAAGCTTCTGATAGTGGCCCCATAGTAGAACTTTGACCAGTAAAACTGAAATATATGGGTTATTGATAAAATTTAATGGTCAGAATGAAAACTTGGCGGGTTGGGAGGTGGATCTAAAGGAAATTAGGTAAAGAACTAGGGATATAACTGACATTAAAATGTATTATTTGAAAATTTCATAGTACTACCAAGAGTAATATGAGCTAGTCAATGAAGTCAACATTTTCCCCTGTGATTTTAAAATATGGATTTTTAAAAATAGTAGAAAGACAGAAAATGTACTTTGACCAGTGTAATTAAAACTTGTAACATTTGATCTTTACTATTTCAGCTGTGGACTGTGCCAAGTTGAGTAGTCAATACTGAGGTGAAATAAATAGAAATACGATCTTGTCTACTTACCAGGTATTTGAAAACTGACTATATTGGACCTTGTATTTTCTTTTATGTACTGTGAAATATGTATATTTCATTGACATGCAAAACTTGATTCAATAAATATATATTTAATTATATTACAAATGAAATGCTTTTAATCTGAAGACATAGTCATAGATAAAAGATACAATTCTCATGTAACTTACATTCAAATTGAAAAAGAAACAGAAAGAAAGGATCCAAGGTACAAAAATTTCTGAGTAATAAAATGAGCATAAATAAAACAAGAGGCTCCTATAGGAGAAAATAACATTGTAGAGTTATATTAAGAAATAAATAAGAAGAGAATATGTTCATTTGATGGACATTCTCTATCAAAGGAAACATATAAACTATGACACATGAGTGACAGGTGGTTTGAAATTATCAAGAAAGCTACTACAGCTGAATCAGAGAGAAAAGGGAATTGAAGAGATAAAGGCAAACCACAGAATGATATGTGACTCTATATGACCTTGAAATCCTTAATAATGGTTTGTGTTTTGTTTTGTGTAAGATGGAAAACTATTAACAGATAATAGCTTGTAACTGTTTAAAACTGTGGAATGAAGGAAACTCACTAGAGCCTTGTTATAAGAAGCCCCTGTAGGTAGTGAAGCTTTTAATTCACATAAGCCAGGCAAGAAATACATTTTCTTTAAGGTGTTTTCCAAATGTTCCACTGGGGAGAAAATCATGATTGCTTTGAGTATGGAATGTATGTAACTAGAGTAAAAGGATGCCAGGTTTATTCTAATGTTTTGTAACTTAGAGATTGACACTGTGATACAGAGATGGAAGCACTCTAAGAGGAGTAAATACATAGGATATTACCAGGGTACACAGTGATGAAGGTAGATATTAGATGCAAATTGTGCCAATTGAGGACACATTTAGAAGCTGGATTTTTATTTGCAATTATGGTCTCCCAATGTTGATCACTTCCCCCTAGCAGGACCGCCTTGCGAGACCACAGAAGAAGAGGATATAGGTAGGTCAGAGGAGATTTGGTATGCTGAGGTCAGATGTTAGAGGAGTAGGGCTCACTTCTCTGAGGACTAGGGCAAGGAAGGAGAGGGGACGAGGGGGTGAGGGAGATCGGGAGGGGATGAGGGAGAGGGCTACAGTTGGGATGTGAAGAAAAAATTATTACAATTTATTCAGATTACATCCCCATTGTTATCTCCTCACTTGTATCTTCCCATTTCCACTCTCCCTCTCTCTTCTGCCCTATTCTCTTCCCCTAGATCTCTGACAGGAAGGGACCTCCTCCCCGACCCTATATGACCACAGCTCACCAAGTCTCATCCAGATAGGCTGCTTCTCCTTCCTCTGTGTGCCACTGGGCCTCCACATCAAGAGGAAGCAATCAAATTGCAGGCACCAGAGTCTGTGTCAGAGGCAGTCCTCACTCTCCCCCCACCCCCTCCCGCCACCAAGGAGAATGAGCTGTTCATTGGCTATATCTGCACAACAGGTCTTGGTTTACTGCATGCATTGTCATTGGTTGGTGCAAAAGTTTGTGCAAGCCCCGTGGGTCCAGAATCTGCCAACCTTGATGGTCTCCTTGTGGGGCTCCTGAACCCTGTGGGTCCTTCCATATGCCCATTCTTCCATACATCTCTCACCTGAAGTCCAGCAGCAAGTGGATCATCTTCATAGTAGGATGTAAATGCCCGATTAGAACCTCTTATTAGCATGTTTGAGAGGGAGTTTTAAGATTAGGGTGTTTATTTTCTTTCTCCTTTATTAATTTATTCTTGTTACATCTCAATGGTTATCCTGTCCCTTGTATCCTCCCATTCTTCCCTCCCTCCCATTTTCCCCTTATTCCCCTCCCCTATGACTGTTCCTGAGGGGGATTATGAGCTACAAATGATCAGAATGAGTGAGTTAAACCAGAAGCAGAAAGACTCAAATGGTATATACTCACTTATATCTGCGTATTAGCCCAAGGGGCATGTCCTACGAAAGCCTTCACTTACCAGGAAACTGAGACAGAGGGGAGGACATTCTAGTGGGACTCTAGATTAGGGTGTTTAAACTGGGAAGCCCTACTGAATATAAGTTGCATACCTACACAGGCTGAATTCTATTGTCTTAGGCTTGAGCTCTCATGACTTCTGTGATATGATGGATGGTCATGTTCACTACGGCCCAGAAGGTGTTTATTTCGTTCTAAGTTGAATTTGTCACATCAATGAGAAAGTAGTTAACAGAGGTAGAGTCAATGTTTAGGTGAACATGGACTTGAGAATTCGAGACCTTCAAAGCTGGTTTAATAAACAAATGTGTAAGAATATAGGAAGTTGTCAAAAATATGATCATTTGTAGCTGGATGGACAAAGCTTGGTATGCATCAAAGCAGATATTGCTGCATTAAAGGTGGTTGGTTGTTTCCTACCAAACACTTAGCTTGGAATTGGAGGCCCACAAAGCAGTCTTTAAATAATGGGTAAGTTAAAGCTAACTGTAATGATGTGTGCTTTATTATTTGATGTTTCGAAGCCCCAGGATGTAAAGTGCAACTTTTATACTATAGATTCAAATACAGATCAGCTTGGGCCGAATATTGCTTACATCTCATCCTATTAAAACTGTTACAGGAGAAAGTTTAGGAGAATGATTTGAGGTATTGTTTTCTTGTTTTGCTCACATTCACTCTACAAAGTGTATCTTTCTATCTCTATTTTATTGAATTGAATTTGTCCATATTTTCTCCATTTCACTTTTATATTTTGGTTGGTTTGTTTGTTTGTTTGTTTGGTTGGTTGGTTTTTCAAGTCGGGGTTTCTCTGTGTAGCATTGGCTATCCTTCACTTCCTCTGTAGACCAAACCAGCCTAAAACTGACAAAGATCTGCCTGCCTCTGCCTCCCTGAGTCCTGGGATTAAAGACACATGCAACCATGCCCAGCCACTCCACCATTTTTAACCTTTATTTATTTTTTATTAATTTTTTAGCTACTTTAAATCCCAGCCATAGCCCCCTCCCTCCTGAGCTTCCATTCCTCCCTCTTTCTTCAATAGAATGAAACTACAGTCTACAGGTTGTGAAAAGATCATCACCAATCCTACAGATGACAAGGGGCTAATATCAAAAATACATATAGAACCCAAAAAAAACAAAACACCAATAAACAAAATAACACAATTTAAAAATGGCATGCAGGACTGAACAGCTAATTCTCAGCAGAGGAATTTTGAATGGCCAAGAAGCACTTTTAAAATGCTCAACATCCTTAGTCGTCAGGGAAATTCAAATTAAAAGGACTCTGATTTTCCATCTTATATCCATCACAATGGCTAAGGTTAAAAACTCAAGTGACAGCACATGCTCAAGAGGACCTGGAGAAATGAGAACATTCCTCCACTGCTGGTGGGTGTGCAAATTTGTACAACCACTTTGGAAATCAATATGGCACTTTCTCAGAAAATGCGGAATAGTGCTACCTCAAGACACAACTATACCACTTCTGGGCATGTATCAAAAGATGTTCCACCATACAACAAGGACATTAACTCAACTATGTTCAATAGCAGCTTTATTTGTGTTTTATTATAATTTATTCACATTACATCACAATTGTAATCCCCTGCTCTTATCTTCCTATTCCCACCTCCTCCCTATTCAAGCCTATTTCTCTCCCCTAGGTCTCTGAAGGGTGGGGTCTTCCTACCCGAATATCTGACCATAATCTAGAAACAACTAAGATACCTCAACTGAAGAATAAATAAAGAAACTGTGATACATCTACACAATGGAAAACTACTCAGCTATTAAAAGCAGGGAAATCGTGATATTTGCAAGCTATTGGATGCAACTAGAAAAGATCATCCTGAGTGAAGAAACTCAGACCCAAAAAAACACACATGGTATGTGTGATGGGATAACCATTGAGATGTAATAAGAATAAATTAATAAAATTAAATAAAAGTTTCTGAAGCCATTCTATTTTGAAAAAAATAAGTCTTGTTCACTTATTACTTCTTAAAATACCTTATTCATTTTATGTAGTTATGTTTATGAACCTAATTCCCAGTAATAACATGATAGGCAATTTATTCACAGTCCACACTAAACTAATGATGGCTCAAGAATAATCATTGAAAATTGTCATGGAATGAAAATAGAATATTTATAAAAATTTTTGTATTTATTTAATATTTATTGCTTGTTCCTCACTGAAAGGTCCATTTTTTCTTTACTCAGAAGAGTTTTATGTGTTTGGCATTTCTCTAAGTATTAATCAACTTATTTATTTATTTATTTTACTGTTGTCAAGTTGGTGGATTTCATCTTAATTTCAAATAAATTATCTTTATTATTTGATTTTTTAACACTCGTGTTGACATTTTACAGTTTTATTTTCCTGTCTACTTCACATCTTATTCACTTAGTTTTTAAATTAATTTATTTGCTTAGTTATTTAACACCCTGACGGCATCCCCCTATTCTCTCCACCCACCTGCCCCCTCGCACAACCCTCTTCTCTCTCCTTCCCCTAAGAGAAGAGAAAGGTCCTCCAAGGGGAAAAACCAGCCCTGGAACATTAACAGCGGCAGAACTAGGCACATCATCTCAGACTGAGGGCAAGCACTGCAGTGCAATTAGGAGCTGGGATCCAAGGGGAGGAATCAACTTTGTCCTGCTAAAAGAGTTACAGGGACAGAGCTGGAGTGAAGATTGAGAGAATGACCAACCAAGAGTGGCCTTACTTGGGACCAATCACATGGGAGAAAACCAATTCCCAACACTATTAATGTTACTTTGCTATGCTTATAGGTAGGATCCTAACACCTCCTCTGGGAGGCTTAACCCAGCAGCTGATGGAAACAGATGTAGAGGACCACAGGCAAATACTAGACAGAGCTGGGCGAATCACACAGAAATGTTGGGGGAACTATTGAGTGTGGGAAAGATTATAGGCTTTGTACCAGGTAAAAACAATCTTGTGGAGCGTTACCTCTTGAAAACACCACAGATAAACTGAATGGAGCCATCCTGAGTCTGAAATTCAGGAAGTGGACCAGAGGACTCCAGCCGGGCTATTGTGTTTCCAGTCGAACATCCATTGGGACAGGGATACTAACCCTAACCCTGCCATTACAAGCCCAGAGAGATGCAAGCGGAGGAGAAAAGAAAAGTTACATCTTTTGGAGCAGGGTCACACGTGGATTTGGGGGGAGACCAGCTTAAAAGCCAAACCAACATACAAGCCAGAGACACCTGGGATCCGTCCTGTGGAACAGATACCAGAAGGTTTACTCTTGATTCCCTTTAACCATTTTTTCTTCTTGTATAGGATTGTTGGATTGAATAATAAAATCTAATTGTTAAAAAAAACAATCAACAATCGAGAGATCTGGAGAGAACGGTTAAAGACTCAACAAGAAGACCTACAGACTTAAAGTTTTAATTTTTACAAAAAATGTCTTCATAGCATTTTGCCTGAGGAACTTTTCTCTTTCATCAAATTCATAAAATAGTCTATAAGGAGGTTTACTGAAAAGGCTTTGGAAAGGAATAGGTATTGCTGAACGTGTTATTTCCATGCTTGGACTTACCATAAAGCAATAGTACACCATAATATTAGTCAAGGTTTTCTCAAAGAACAGAATCAAAAGAAGGTATATGTATATCACAATAAGTGAATTAATAGGTTGGTTCACATGATTCAAAACTAGGAATTTCTCATTTACTTTCTGATGGTGGGAAACTGCGTTGCTGCATAGCCAAAGAAGCTGGGAGTGTCAAAGCAAGTCATATAAATAAGGCAGTCCAAGTTTGAGGTGACAGATGGATGCTCACTACCAATAACTGTTGAGTATACATTTAAAGGTTAAAGAGCTGGAGTCTGTGGCCCTGGTCAATAAAGAATCAAAATTGTAACACCTTAAGAAGAATATCCTTGAATTAAGTGGGTGAACTTCCCTGTTCTGATGTTTCATGTTCCCAATTCACTAGACAGTACTTCTCACTTTCTTTTTTTTTATTATTAATTCATTCCTATTACATCTCAATAGTTATCCCATCCCTTGTATCCTCCCATTCCTCCCCCCTCCTGCTTTCATCCTATTCCCTCCCTATGACTGTGACTGATGGGAACTTCCTCCCCGTGTATATGCTCATAAGGTATCAAGTCTCTTCTTGGTAGCCTGCTATCTTTCCTCTGAGTGCCACCAGGTCTCCCCATCAAGGGGACGTGGTCAAATATGGGGCACCAGAGTTCATGGGAAAGTCAAACCCCACTCTTCACTCAACTGTGAAGAATGTCCTGTCCGTTGGGTAGATCTGGGTAGAAGTCCGAAGTTTACTGCACTTATTGTCCTTGGCTGGTGCCATAGTTTGAGCAGGACCTCTGGGCCCAGATCTGTCCATCATAATGTTCTTCCTATCAGTTTCTAGGAGCCTCTGGATCCTTCTATTTCCCCATTCTCTCATGTTTCTCTTGCCTATATTTCCCAATAGGATGTCCTCTCCTCTGTCACAATTTCCTGATAAGTGAAGATTTTCATAGGACATGACCTTTGGGCTAATGTGCAGATATAAGTGAGTATATACTATTTGACACTTTCTGCTTCTGGGTTAACAAATTCTTTATGATCATTTCTAGTTCAATGCATTTGTCTACAAATTTTGTGAATTCAGTTTTTTAATAGCTGAGTAGTATTCCATAGTGTAAATGTACCACAGTTTCTTTATTCAATCTTCTACTGAGGGACACTTAGGCTGTTTCCATGTTCTGGCTATTATAAATAAGGCCGTTATGAACATGGTTGAGCATATGCCCCTGTTGTATGCTGGAGCATCTTCTGGGTATATTCCAAAGAGGGGAATAGCTGGGTTTTGAGGAGCCCTATTCCCAGTTTTCTGAGATAATACCAGATAGATTTCCAAAGCGGTTGTACTAGTTTGCATTCCCACCAGAAATGAAAGAGCGTTCCTTTTTCCCAGCATCCTCACCATCATGTGGTGTTGCTTGAATTTTTTATCTTAGCCATTCTGATGGGACACCCATTCATGTTTAAAGTGTTGGAGAGATCGGTGATACAAGGCACATACCTAAATATAATAAAGGCTACATACTATAAGCCAACAGCCAACGTCAAATTAAATGGAGCGATACTAAGGAAATTCCTCTGAAATCGGGGACCAGACAATACTGCCCACATTCTTCATATCTCTTCAATATAATTCTTGAAGTTCTAGCAAGAGCAATAAGATTACACGGAAATCAAGGGGATCCAAATGGGAAAGGAAGAAGTCAGATTATCCCTATTTGCAGATGATATGATGATATGTGCCTAAGTGACCCCCAAAATTCCACCAGAGAACTCCTACAGATGATAAACACCTTCAGCAAATTGGCTATATACAAAATTAACTCAAAAAAATCAGTAGTCTTCCTATATACAAATGACTACTCACTTTCAAGATGTTTTCTTACCCACATTTTCTATCTGCTGCCAAATGTCAGTCATCTCCAGAAACACTCTTAGAGCCACATCCAGTAGGATATTTTATGAATTTTCTAGGCAACTGTGAATAAAGTCAAGTTGACAACTAAGATTGAAGCCATCAAAGCTAGACACTCACAGAACTTTAAAAATAGCTGTTATGAAATAAGTTCTTGTATATGATTTAAATTTACTCACATTTCTTCTCATTTTAATAATGCTTTTTATGTAAATTAATTTTCCTTTGTATTTATTTTTCAGGAAAAACTCTAGATATTGCAGCAAATTTGAAAAGTATTCATAAACAAAAGCTAGATGCAACAATCTTACAAAGTTCTTTAATTTGAATGGAGACAAACAGTAGCTCAAAAGAATTGAAAATATACATACATAAGTACATACATATGTATGCATATGTATATTTATGTAAACTATTGTAAATGCAAAACAAACTTCAAATCTAAACACAAAAACCAGTGTTAGACTATGAATTTATGAATTTATGCTTCAAAAATATTTCTGATGAAAATCAGAAAGGGAAATTGATGGAGCCTTTCAGCAAATGACATTAGTTATTCTATTTCACATTGTCACCTTGCTGACGGTAGGAATTTTTTCTGTATCTTTTTTTATTTAAATAGTTTCCATCTTTTCACACTCTTTGCTCTGTTTGTAATTTAGTGAAAGGGCAAAATGGTTTATAACAACTGTGAAGTATTTATCTCATAATTTGTCAAAGTGGAAAATATTTAATGGAGTTAAAGCAATGTAACTTGTGAATTTTTTAGACCCTGTGATTATTTTGGGGGTACATAATATTATGGGATTCTTTAACCTAGTTGTTTGACAAACTGAAATGTATTACTAGACTTTGTATTAAACTTTCAGTGTTAAATATCTTTATATGTTTGAAAATTGAAAACTGTTAAAAGATTTCTATATTACATTATTTTGTATAGTAATTTGTATTGCAGGTTGACATAGTACAGTTTGAACACTATTAAAAGAAAATTCCATACTCATAAAATTCGAAACTGCATACATGCATTTATGCATATATTAAATAAAGTCAGTTTATTATTACTTAATACATATATATGTATATGTATACATATATATATATATACATATATACTGAAAATTTTGCCTTCATCATTGTGTATGATTTAACATTTAAAACTGATAGCATATAGACACAGAATTCTCTGCAGAAAAATTGCATTGGTACTGTTGGATATATAAGCTATGTTAGGAAATAAATTTGAAAAGAGAGAAAATATATTCAGTCTTACACAGTCTCTAAGGACACATATGAGCAAAATACAATAGTAATAACATTTTCAGTATATGATATAAAACAATAAAATAAGCCTTTAGTTCTAGATACTATGTAGATTAATGAACTGAATGAAAACAATGGAAAATGATTCTGGAATAAATGAAATAAAATGAATTGACAGTGATAGGGCATTCTTTTTCTAACTTTAGTTTTATGTTAAAATGATAAGATAGACTCCAATCTTATAACAAGCCAGTTTTTAATAAACAGTGTAAGGGAGACTAGATTGAAGGTACAATGAATGCACAACATTATCAGAAACAATTATTCTATGTGTCAACAAAATTCATTGTTATTTGACTACAGAATTTCAGAATAAATTTGATACATTTGGTATCAAGAATCCTTATAGCATTTATTAGTAAATAAAAAGCAGAAAGAAAATAATATAGAAATGTGATGATTTGCATGTGACTGCAAAGAAAATCATCACAGAACCTGTCAAATTGAAAGCTGTAGAAAGAGGTAAGAAATTGCAAAATAAGGCCCTGGTGTTTCCAGCTCTTCTCCTATCATCCTCATGCCAAATAAATAAATAAATAAATAAATAAAAATGGGAACCTCTCACCCTCCAAGGATATTCCAGTAGCTCTGATATGCCAGTGCACTATCAATACATATAACGTAGCATGAGTTCTTATGCATTTTGTGTGTGAATGATTTGATAATATTGGTTATTTTGAATTTCCAGTGAGCTGCAGAGAATATATAAGTGGGGAAAATAAAAAAGGAAATTGATTTCCAAAACTTGCTCATTGTGTAAAAAAAAAAATCATTGAAAAAATGTTTTCTCACTTATTTCCTTTACTTATAGTAGATCTCTAGAAATATGTATTGGTTTGTTTGTGTAATAATTTCAAAAACATCATTATCAAACACAACATAAATCAAATCACACATCATTCAGGAATAAACAATATATTTTATTTAAAAATAAAATGAAATGAATCATTATAACATACGACTTATCAAAATACTTCAGTTCAACAATTCAAAGTAAAACAATGCATAAAATGCATTAATTGGTGTTTTAATGATGAGAAGCAGATTACAAATATAATCATAAGTCATTATTGAATGGATATTAAGAACAAGATATGCACATATATGCATATTCTATTTATGTACTATGGAGTAAAACATAAAATTAATATGAAGTATCTGTTTATAATTTTATCTCTTTAAAATTGGTTTATGTCCATGTATATTTATGTCATTTCTGTTATATTTCTTTTATGTTTTCTTATGTTTCAACCTATTTTGTAATTACATAAAGGATATAGAAATCTTAAATGGCCTTTGAAGATTGCAATGGAAGTTTTGGTTTAATAACAAATAAATTTAGTAAAAATCTATTTTACTAATTACATAGAAAATACCAGGAAAACTGAGGGTGGTCCCTATTGATGCATTTCGTGTTTCAAAAGTGTTGTACTATATACAATCAGAAGAAAAAAACCTCAAAACATTTTTAATCAGTCTACCTTTTCTGCTAAATATGGCTGCATTTTTCATGTAGACTTATCTACAATTATTACTATAAAATACAAACTCCACCCTGCTGAGGATCAGCACAAATACTGAGATTCAAAGCCAGACTCTTGGTTAAGAGCTGTGAGCTACATGGAAGAGATGGGACATGGAAGCAAGGTATGTGTGAGTGTGTGTGTGTGTGTGTGTGTGTGTGTGTGTGTGTGTGTGTGTGTGTGTGTGTCTCAGAAGCTTCACAAGGAAACTATCAAGGCTGGTGGATTTGGACCCAGTCGGGGCCTGCACAAACTGATGCACCAACCAAGGACATTGCAAGCAGAGAATGAAGAGCACCTGTTCAGATTTATCCAATGGACAGCTCATTCTACATTAGGAGAAGGGGAGGGGAGAGCTGGGGCCTGCCTCTGACATGAACTCTCGTGCCCAGGATTTGATCACTGACCCTTGGTGGAGAGGCCCTCTAGGAACACAGAGGAAAGGGATGCAGGCTTTGCAGGCTGTGGTCAGATGGTGGGGTAGGAGGATCTCTCTTGTCAGAGGTCTAAGAGAGGAGAATAGGAGGGAGTTGAAGAGTGAGAAAAGGAAGATAAAAGCAAAGAGATTACAATGAAGATGTAATGTAAATAAACTATAATAAAATATGTATCAGAAATGCTAAGAAAATTAATAACTATATATAAAGCAAGCAAACACAAAACATTCTTCAAGACCCAATTGCAAAATTGTAGTTGAGTATAAGGCAGGTCATAGGGCAAGAATAAGCACTAAGTACTGATGCGACTTGATGTGCTGCTGTGAGTTGGTAAGGCAGGGGAGGAGGGGAGGAGCAGTCCTTATCTGAGGAGTACATGAGGGGGGATGGGGAAAGAGGGAAGGAGGATGGGACTCAGAGTAGAAGGGGCAGGGGCTAGGATCTGGATGTAAAGTAAATGCATAAATAAATAAATTAATTACAAAAGGAATCCTTGTTAGAGTCCCTAGTGCCAGGTATTAAGTATTAAGAACAGAATACTCAAATACATAGTTACATTTTTTTCTTTTAATCTAACACTAAGAGAGTGTTTATTGGTAAAATATTTTGGAAACATCCATATTATTTAAAATAAACCAATAAAATGAACTGTGTAAATTTTAATAGGTTTATCCTGAAGTGGCTATTTTCATGATTTTTAACTTAGCTATAGAATATAAGCAAACCTCCTAACTGTTTCTGTATTTGATATAATGAATACAGATTTAAATCATGAGGATTTAGCAAATCACCAAGCTGGCTATTTTACATGCTGTCTTCTGACATGGGCAGATGGGAAGCTATTCTCTAAGCATATGCTGATGCTTTATTTGCTTTGTGCCTTACTCTCCTACCTGCTTTGATGCATATTTTACCAGATAAACAATCTGCCAAAGATGCTACCTTAACAGTTCAGGAGAAAGTTAATCTACAACCAAGTAAAATTATATCACAAAGCCCAGAGCAATATATCTTATATATATTTAAATTTAGGCTTTTGCTTCTATATGAAATTTGTAAAGTATTCTTACAGTTCAAAGTTTCCTTAGTGTTTTGAGAAACAAGGAAACTAATAGACATCATGTAACAAATGGGCCTAACTGATATCTACAGAACATTTCACCCAAACACAAAAGAATACACCTTCTTTTCACCACCTCACAGAATCTTCTCCAAAATTGAACACATACTAAGTCACAAAGCAAACCTCAACAAATACAAGAAAATTGAAATAATCCCTTGCATCTCATCAGACTACCATGGATTAAAGCTGGGACTCAACAACAAAAGAAACAACAAAAGGCTACAAATTCATAGAAACTTAAGCACTTCCTACTCAGTGGCATCTGGGTAAGGGATGAAATAAAAAGAGAAAATTAAAACTTCCTGCAATTCAGTGAAACTGAAAACACAACATACCCAATTATTGGGACACAATGAAAGCAGTGCTAAGAGAAAAATTCATAGCACTAAGTGCCTTTATAAAGAAACTGGAGAGATCCCATACTAGCAACTTAACAGCACATCTGAATGTTCTAGAACAAAAAGAAGCAGACACACCCAAGAGAAGTAGAGGGCTGAAAATAATCAAACACAGGGCTAAAATCAATAAATTGGTAACAAAGAAAATAATTCAAAGAATCAATGAAACCAAGAGCTGGTTCTTTGAGAAAATCAACAAGTTTAACAATCCTTTAGTCAAGCTAACTAAAAGGCAGAGAGAGAGAGTATTCAAATCAACAAAATCAGAAATGAGAAGGGAGACAACCAATGACAGACACTCAGGAAATCACAAGAACCATCAGGTCTTTCTTTAAATGCCTATATGCCAAAAAATTTGAAAACCGAATTAAAATGGAAAATTTTCTCGATAACATGTTGATTCTTTATCCCTTTATAACCATTGATACATTTGGGTACATGAATAACTACTACTTATTTGAATCTTATATCCTGAAGCAATGTGTAGTGCCTTAAGACTGTACTTTACATTATTACAAAATATTTGGTAAAAATTCCTTAATAGTAATATAATTATGTACCATAAACTGGATAATATTTCATGTTTTAGTAAATTAAGACTATTCCACAATATAATAATAAATCTCTTAATTATTAGATTTGTATAAATTTCTAATTAGTTAACATCAGTTTGATTTATATTTATTTTTGGTACTCCTTTAGCATGTTGCTCAATTATAATTTCCAAAAATTTTCCCTTTATTTTATCAATAAAGTTCAACAACATGTTATATCACCTTTTATAAGGACTACTAATTTTATTTTGAGGCATATCTCATATACTCCAGGCTGTTCTCTAATTTTCTTTGTAACCAGGATTGAACTTGAAGTCTTTTCTTTTTGGTTTTTTGTTTGTTTGTTTGTTTTTGTTCTGTTCTTGTTTTTATTTGTTTATTTATTTATTTGTTTGGTTGGTTGGTTGGTTTTGGGGTTTTTAGTTTTTTTTTTTTTTTTTTTTTTTTGACACAGGGTTTCTTGTATAGTCTTGGCTGTCCTAGACTCACTCTGTAGTCCAAGCTGGCCTCAAACTCACAGTGATCTGCCTCCCTCTCCCGCTCTGTGTGCTGGGATTACAGGCGTGTGCTGCCATGACTTCTTTTTACTTCAGATTTGTCCATAAAAGCCAAGGAATTACAGGCATGCATAAATACACCCTGTTAAGACAGTGTGAGTAGTCAATATGAGGGCCTATTGAATTCTAACCAAACATCTACAACTGAGATCCCAGGGCATCAGCTACCTATATTTTGATAGCTTGCTTAAGGGGTAGTTGCCAGATGCCCCAATAAAATTTATACAATTTTTTAATGATTATCCCTAAATACTTTATAATAATACAAGTCTCAGGAAGATGTTAGAACTTATAAGAGTAAAAAGGTCTTTTTAAATATGTAAATAAATAGTGGAAAACAGTTGAGAGAGGAGATTCCCCAGTTTGCTAAACTGCTAGAGGGTTGAGCAAGGTGTGCCTTTGCAATGTGGGTTTTTCCAGGTGGCTGCTGCCCTTGAGTCACACATGCTCTTGAAAGCAACCCTTCCAGTGCACCCCTGCAAGTAACAGCAATATCATCCTGGGTTTTGGATGTTTGGTATGTGTAGAAATGGCTCTTCCTTACATTGTGAGCACACAGTTTTCTATGAATAGATTATTTTTATGACTCCTCAGGAAAAATGACACAACAATATATACCTCCAGAAAGCTAAAATTTGCATTCACATAGATTTCAAATTGTCCTGAAAAAAAAATCTGTCCAGGTCAGGCAAAGCATTAAACATCTTTTAGATTTGAAGCTTTCACATATAAAACTAAGAGATGATCCCTTTGATCAATTTCTGTTAATAAGAAGAGAGTGGTAAACACCAATAAATAGATGATTTTCATGCAAACTAAAGAGATAGTAAGTATACTTGTTTTGAGTGGGTACAAAGCCTCTGTTCAATTCTTTAATATTTAGATTGTATAAGTTTTTCTGTTTCCCATTCAGACAGCTATGAGACAGAATTACTTTAAGCTTCAAACTCTATTAGTCTGTTAATATTGCATCATGTTTTCTTTCTTAATAACTATGCATTATGATGTGATAGGCTTTCATTTCCTTTTGTTCTTTATTTGTAAATATTTTCTACTAAATAGAATACCTGGATAAATGAATGCATGAAATATTGAAGCCCTGACTTCTAATACCAATCATTATGCTTCCTGGGAAGGATGCCTATTCTAGCGTTTTGGAACTGAGCTACTTATTATATGTATGCACATTACCAAAAAGGTAAATTGGAAGATGCTATTTGACTTTAGAAAAAAAAATCACAATAGTAACCATGTTTCTTTCACAAGATATTTTATGCAAAATAGCCATGTACATTTGTAACTCATTTACATTATATAGAGCTTACAATTTCTTTTCTGTAAGTTAAATTCAACTTTAAATGTTTCCCTGCATGTGTAAATCTCTTCTGGAAATGTTACTCTTACAACTGACTACTCCTTCACTGACACAACACAGGTACCAGGTTCCCAAAGCAGGAAAGCACCAGGTCCCATAGCACTGACTCAGGTGAAATGTGGTGAAGTCTCAGGAAATGTGACAGCTAGAACTAGAGCAATAACTTTCCTCTTGAGGAATTCCCAAAGCCTTGCTTACTGTAGGAATATCCTGAAGTCAGCAGCAAAGGGAATTGCCTTTTGACTGCAATGAATTCTATTCTAGAAGATCTCTTTTGTTAAAACATACAAGAAAAACAATAATTAATTTACATTAGCTAATACTAGTAGTGCCAAAAGAGGTTAAGAAATATAAATGTCACAATTTTCATAGTTTTGAATGCTATAAAAAAAAGAGAAATAGAAAGCTAAAACAAAGTGAATAAATGAATAGACTCTTCATGACATTAAAACAGATAGAATTTTGTGTTCATTAATTTTAATGAACCAATTTTAAATAACTAACTCAATAATAAAAATTTACCACAATCAAATTAGAAAGAGCAATGCCGTGAACCAAATCTAAATTGTACCTAATTTGTATGTGCTGTATCTATTTAGTACGTGTAAAACACGACTACATTGAAAGGAAATGCATTTTAATATTTATACTACCATTTACACTACTACAATGAGACATTTGAAAAGCTGTACAGCTAATTAATGTCACCTTCCTCCACAGGTAACGGTAAGTCAACACACACACTTATAAGGAATTCAAAATTGTCTGGATTTATACAGCTTCAAGAAAGTTGACATTGATTAAGAAAGTGGGTTTTGTGTTACAGAGAGGTAGTACAACAATTAAGAATATTTGCTGCTCTTCCTTTTTTTTTTTTTTTTTTTTTTTTGGTTTTTCGAGACAGGGTCTCTCTGTAGCCTTGGCTGTCCTGGACTCACTTTGTCGACCAGGCTGGCCTCGTACTCACAGTGATCCGCCTGCCTCTGCCTCCCGAGTGCTGGGATTAAAGGCATGCGCCACCACGCCCGGCTACAATTTGCTGCTCTTTCAAAGAACCTCAAAACCATCTATAACTGCAGCTCCAAAATATCCAATGCCCTCTTTTGGCACATGGGCAGAACAGGAAGACATATATTACACATATATGCACATAAATGAAGCACTCATACACATAAGATAAAATAAGTGTAATAAAATAAAACAAAATAAAAGTGTTTTTCATAACCACAAACATATATTTGCTGGTATTTGTAAAATCTTATGTGTCTGATATCTGTATGTGATAATGAAAGAGAGATTTAGTGCAGAAATAAAAAGACCCTACTTGAATTGGTTATTTGCAATTTACTACAGAGGGAGAAGCACAGATGTTCATAGCTGCTTTATACATAATAGCCAGAACATGGAAACAGCCTAGGTGTCCCACAGTAGAAGAATGGACTAAGAAACTGTGGTACATTTACACTATGGAATACTACTCAGCTATTAAAAACAAGGAATTCCTGAAATTTGTGGACAAATGGATTGATCTAGAAATTATCATAATGAGTGAGTTCACCCAGAAGCAAAAAGAGACAAACGGTATATACTCACTTATATCAAAACACTAGTCCAAGGGATACGTCCCATGAAAAACTTTACTTACCAAGAAAGTGGGTCAGAGGAGAGGACATCCTATTGAGACTTTAGTCGAGAGTAGCATGGAAGAATGGGGAAATAGTGGGACCCACAGGGTCCTGGAAACCTACAAGAGGAACTTTATGACAGACAGATCTGGATCCTGGGGTCCTCCTCAAACTAAGGCACCAGCCAAGGAGAATATAGGCAGTAAACTTCAAACCCCTACCCGGACCTAGCCGATGGATAGGATATACTCCACCGTTGAGTGGAGAGTGAGATCTGACTCTCAAACGAACTCTGGTGCCCCTTTTCTGACCACGTCCCCTGGATGGGGAGGCCTGGCGGCACTCAGAGGAAGGATAGCAAGTTACCAAGAAGAAACTCGATATTCTAAGAGCATATATAGGGGGAGGAGGTCTCCCTCAATCACAGACATAGGGGAGGGGAGAAGGGGGGAAGTGGGAGGGAGGGAGGAATGGGAGGAAACAGGGGAAGGGCTAACAATCTAGATGTAATGTGAATAAATTAATAAAAAAATAAAAATAAATTAAAAATAAAATAAAAATAAAAGTAAAAATAAGTTTAACAGCTGGGTGTGGTGGCACAGGCCTTTAATCTCAAGCACTGGGGAGGCGGAGGCAGGCAGATTTCTGTGACTGTGAGGCCATGTTGGTCTACAAAAAGAGTTTCAGGACTGTTTCACAGAAAAACTCTGTCTTGAAAACAACAACAAAACAAATAAAAAAGTAAATTTGAAAATAGATAGCGATGCAAAGAACAAGATTTATATGTTTTATCAATGGTATAAAACATGAACACCTTCTTTTTTTAAAATTCCTGAATAGCAAGCATTGATGACATAGTGCTGTGTCAGTGCATCTGACAGGTGTCTTACTATGCAAATAAGAAGGCAGTTGATTTAGAGACACCTTAGACACATTCCTCAAACTACAGGAGCAAAAGCATAAAAAATAGAGAAATAGAAAATAATGGTTTAGCTGTTCGTTTATATTTTCAAGAATGGCCTCTAGGATTGTTTACTCTTTTCAAAAGTATAACACATTGAAAGTCAGGATGGAATTTCATAAATTCCGTTTCTGAATACTGATAAAGACCGGCAAACACACGTGTATGAAGGTCTAGAGATAGTGACCGCCTTGATACAGAAAATGCCTAAGGAAAACCATGGGGGCTTAAATCCCTTTTATAATCAGTACAAAGAAAACTTTTTTCATGGCTACCAACAAAACCCACCATTCTTTAGAAATAGAACTGTGTGTACAGAATCAAGACAAGACAAGAATACAAATATAAGTCGTATATTATAGCAGACTGAGTGACTGCCTTTCACAGGACAGGATGAGCTGGTATACGATAGTTACTAATATCTCAAATGTTCTTTATTGTTAACATCAAAAGAATCACACACACACACATACACACACACACACACACACACACACACACATGCACGCACGCACACATTTTATTCCTTAAACAAATCTTCCTTGTCTCTTCATATCTGAGCACACCGTCTTCATACAACTGTTATAGTGTCAGAAGTTTTTATTGGTTTAAGCCTCTGAGACTTGATGCTTCTTGAAGTTTTATCACTCACTGAAATAGCTTACTGTGCATAGCTTGAAATATTTATGATTGGCTTTGTAGCAAGGGGCCATACAGAGAGAAAATTTTAGAGGTTTGTTAAAGAGACAATATTATACAGTGGTAAAGCTTTAAAAATACCCAATATAAGCAAATCTGAGAGGCAGAAGGAATTAGTTCTGATTTATTTACTGCCTTTGGGAAACCAGTACACAAGAACAGCTCAAGTGAGAAACCAAGCACTCTTGTTAAAAGAAGTTAATAAATTGAATTCCAAAAGTCCATTATTTCTATAGATTCAAAATAATATGATGGCTTCTCCTCTGTCAATGAAAGACAAAACTGCAGGTATGGATTTAGACATATGTTGTGGTTAATAACTATACCTAAGTTTTCATGGTCCCAGTATATATATACATGATCTGATCTGACGATGCAGTAAAGCATGATAGTTTAGAGCCTTATATAAGGTTGCTCATCACAAAACCTCTGGAAATAGAAAGCCTACATTCTAAATCTTTTATTAGAATGTTAGCACTGTTTCTACTGCTATTTTAATAATTTTAGGGTCATCCTGCACTGGAAGGAGCCACAGCAATCTCTGATGTCAGACAATAAGTTTCAATGCTTTTGTTTGTTTGTTTTTAGTTTTAGTGATTTGAAGAATGAATTAATGTGCTAATTCTGCTAGGATCATATAATTGAATTCTATCTCTAATGATTAACTAGAAATTGAAGAGGGAAAAGTGATTGTAACATAGGGAGGAGTCAAAAGTTGTAAGTGGAACAATAGCTTTCTAGAACATTAGGGCGATGCCTTCACAAAATTCATATGTAATGTTAAACTAACAGCACTTTAGGATTGCCATGGTCACTTATTGCTGTGAATATTCCATCATTACTCTTTCAAGATAGGATATTTTATATGTGTTAATTTGTCCTCATATTGTATTTGTATATGAATTATTTTCTATGGTATATGTGACAAATAAACCTCTAGTGCAAAAGACAGTATCATATTATCTTATGTTACAAGAGTAGTATCATAATTAAGTGAGAATACAAAGATCTTATGTTGCACAAAGCTGAATGTATTTTGTTGAAAGAAATTATTACAGTCATAGGGGAGGGGAATAAGGGAAAAATAGGAGGGAGGGAAGAATGGGAGGATACAAGGGATGGGATAACCATTGAGATGTAATAAGAATAAATTAATAAAAAAATTAAAAAAATAAATTATTAGTGACACGCAGGATCATTAGGAATACAGACCATAATATATTATGTCACTGTGAACAGATATTGATTTTTATAGTCCATCTCTCAAATTTTAGAGGTAATACCTAGTATTTAAATTTTTAGATTTTTTTCTTGTTTTTACTGAATGGAGTAAATTGCTTAATAAATGGTCAAAATAAATATGATTTTAATCAGCATGCTTAAAATATGGCAAATGAGACACTGCGAAAAAGTCTACTTTTCTGCCACAAACAGAATTCTGCCTAAAAAAGGGCAAGTTGACTACAAGCAGAGTCAACCGCCAAACTCTGCCAAGACAGGGTAAGCAAATCCTCAGTAGTTCGTGCCTCATAAATATGTCTGTCAGGTATATTGGGCCAGAAGGCTGAAGATGATGCTCCAACATTATAGAGAGTTTTGGCTGACTGTTCAAGCAGTAAATTGTCTCTGTCATTTTTTCACCTTGGACGCTGCTAACCCGCACTTATGGTTCACTCAGGTAATTAAGTTTTATTCCTTCTCAAGTCTCTGATAGGGTTGTAGACCAGATAGTATAGTTAAGCTTAGTTGTTTTGGGATTAAGATGTTTTTAAGTCTAGATAGATATTTTAAGTTAATAAAGATGAGTTATGATAGATACTGATTTTCTTTTAGAACTTTAGGTTCACCAAGATAGGAAAGATATTTATTGCAAATTTTCCAAACACAAATAGCCAAATAACTGTAAATGTTACATTTATATAATTCCTGATTGTTTTGTTGTTCTTCTTGTTGTATGTAGTTTATTTTATTTATGTGTAATAATATAAATGTACATGTAAAAAAGAATATAATTAAAAAGATAAAAAAGAAATCATATAAGTATGTTGTATCCCTTCTCTCTGATATGAGAATAAATGATTTGCAACAAACAGCTCTGTTAATATTAATTTGGATTATAGAGAATAGGCTTGCCTTGAATATATGCTGTTTTCTGAATCACAGACCCATCAACAGGCTTCTAAATGTTTATATGAAATGGGCTTTATTCCTTCTAGTTACTGCCTTTGTCAAATTCTGATGTTTGTCTATTATATTAATTATATTATATTATATTATATTACATTATATTATATTTTGTTATGTTATGATTATTTATTATGTTATTTCCTTAAAAGTCTGTTTGTTTTCTAATGAGAGACAAAACAGGAGATGTTCTCAGTGGAAGAGTGAGTACAGAGAAACTGGAAGGAGGAGATGGAGGTGAAACTATATGTTATGGAGGGAAAAATGTCTATTTTGAATAAAAGGCAGAAAAACTACATTAAATATTCACAAAATTTAAAATGATTATGAAAGGATGTAAGATTTGAGGAATGTTAATATCTTAATTTTATTCAAAAATTAATTTCTAATTTTCTGAAAAAGAGACAAATTCATTTCCAATGTGGTTGTACAAGTTTGCACTCCCACCCGCAATGAAGGAGTGTTTCCCTTTCTCCACATTCTCACAAACATGTGCTGTCACTTGAGTTTTTGGTCTTAGTCATTCTGATAGGTGTATGATGGAATCTCAGAGTCCTTCTGATTTGCATTTCCCTGATGACTAAGGACATTGAGTATTTCTTTAAGTGTTTCTCAGACATTTGATATTCCTCTGTTGAGAATTCTTGTTTTGCTTTGAACCACATTTTTTCTTAATTTATTTATATTACATCCATATTGCTATCCGTCACTTGTATATTCCCATTCCTAGCCTCTCTTTCTTCTACCCATTTCCCTCCCCTATACCTATGACTACCTCAAAACACAGCTATACTACTCCTGAGAATATACCTGAAAGATGCTCCACAATACAACAAGGACTTTTTCTCAACTGTGTTAATAACAGCTCTATTCATAACAGCCTGTGGAAACAAGCTAAATGTCCCTCAATCAAAGAATGGATAAAAGAACTGTGGTACATTTACACAATGGAATACTACTCAGCTATTAAAAACAAGGAAAATTTGAAATTTGCAGGCAAATAGATAGGACTAGAAATTGTCATCCTGAGTGAGGTGACTCAGACCCGGAAAGACACGCATGGTATATATTCATTTATAAGTGGCTATTAGCCCAATTTGGTGTACCTAAGAGACCCCACCCAGCAAGGATGTGCATGGATGCTGGGATCCATTGATGGACTCCAGGGGGGAGTGGTGAGAATGACATGGAAAAATGGGGTAATGGAAGGACCCACAGGGTTCAGGAGCCCTACAAGGAAACCATTAAGGCTGGCAGTTCTGAACCCAGGGGAACCTGCACAAAGGGTTTCACCTACAAAGGACAACACATACAGTAACCCTAGACCACTGTTCAGATCTAACCAATGCATAGCTCATTCTTGACAACTGTAGGAAGAGCAGGGTCTGCCTGTGCCGTGAACTATGGTGCCCCAATTTGATCACTTCCCCTTGGTGGAGAGGCCTGGCAGTACACAGAAGAAGGAGAAGAAGGCTATGCAGATGAGACTTGATAAGCTGTGGTCATATTGTGAGGGAAGAAGTCCCCTTCTGTCAGAAGTCTACTGGATGGGAATAGGACAGAATGGGAAAGATTGGGAACAAGAAGATACAAGTAAGGGGATAGCAATGGGGCTGTAATATGAATAAATCATAATAAATTAAAACAAAAATAGTTTGCATAGTATGACAAAGAGATGCCTAATAAAAAGAATTTCTTTAACATATATTGGGGGGAAAGGTGTTATGAATGCACTGTGCTGAGAAAGCTATATGCCCACTTATAGAAAAAAAATAAGCTGAAATCCTGTCACTCAGCCTACATAAAAATTAGTTTTAATTGATGTAGCTCAAATCTGAATGTACCACATTCATGTCTGAAATTATGAGAAAATGTGCATACAGAAAACACTTCTAGGTATAAGTATACGCAAACTTTGAAAATGGTCAATAGACAAATGAGATTACATGAAACTGAAAAGCTTTTGTACAGCAGAGAAGCAATTTAGTTGAGATATAGTCTACTGAAGGTAGAGAATCTTTTCTAGTTAAGTTTGTGACAAAAAAGTATTATCAAGAATAAACAAACAAACAAACAAATAAATAAATAAATCTGGACACAAGCCCAAGGGATATGTCCCATGAAAGTCTTCACTTATCAGGAAAATGGGACAGAGAGAAGGACATCCTATTGGTACTCTAGGTGAGAGAAGCATGGGAGAATGGGGAAATAGAAGGATCGAGAGGGTCCTAGAAACCTACAAGTAGAACATTATGATGGACAGATCTGGCCCAGCGGTCCTGCTCAAACTATGGCACCAACCAAGGACAATACATGCAGTAAACTTCAAATCCCTACCCAGATCTACCCAATGGACAGGACATTCTCCACAGTTGAGTGAAGAGCTGAGTCTGACTTTCACACGAACTCTGGTGACCCATATTTGACCATGTCCCCTGGATGAGGAGACTTGGTGGCACTCAGAGGAAGGTAGCGGGCTACCAAGAAGAGACTTGATACCCTATGAGCATATACAGGGGGAGGATGTCCCCCTCAGTCACAGTCATAGGGGAGGGGAGTAAGGGGAAAATGGGAGGGAGGAAGGAATGGGAGGATAAAAGGGATGGGATAACCATTGAGATGTAATATGAATAAAGTAATAAAATATATTTAAAAATAAAATTAAATAATTAATTTAAAAGAATAAATAAATAAATAAAACTTCACTATGAATCAAAGCTTCCCCCCACCAAAAAAAAAATGAAGAAATACAGCAGTATAATCAACAAGTGTACTTAAGGCATATAAAGTGAGTTTCTAAAAAAAAAAAAAAAGGTACAAATACACATATGTGTTTTCCACACACTTTATAATGCAGAAATACAAATCAGAGTTACATTGAGATTTTCTTGCCTAGTCAGAAAGGCTATCATATATTAAAAAAAATAAATTATAGGTAAGAATTCAAGGAAAAGGAGTTGTCACTTACAAGTAAAGTGCTCAAACCACTCTGAAAGTCCACAGACATGGTCCTAAAAACATGTAAAAACACAACTCCTAGTGGATATATAACAGAATTATTCTATTTCCCCATATCCTAAAAGCACTTACCCAACCTGTACTGCAGTACAACTCAAATGGTTGTTTATGGAATCAGACTAGATGTTCATCATACTGAGAGAGGCTTAAAAGGTCCTTTCCCATCCTTAGGTGAGGAGCTATTAGCAGTTGATGGCATCTGGAAGTGGTTGTCATTATTCTCTGAGAGTGTAGCCACTGGTTGGATAATCTCTCCCCGAAACATATACACATCAGTAATTTAATGTAGTAGGAAATGAAAGATGAAAACGTGAACAAGTTACAAATTTGGGGGAGAGATAGTTTTGGTGATAGGTCCAGAGAGGATTGGAGGGATTAACATGGATCGATATGAACATAATATTTTTCTCTCATTTATGGATTCTTGATATAATGTTAATATATTATATTATATAGAATATTTCTCACATAAAGAGAGTTGAATATTATCCTAGTACATGACAAGACTGAAAGAATTTTTGGATGAAACTATATTGTCAATGTAACAATCTATACAATGTAAATACTTTTGATTGACTCAGTGTATATATAACACTTAAAACACGGCAGCATATCTGTATGGGGCAGGCATAGTGTATAAATCTCTTTAGTAGTTGCTATAACTATGGAATAGTGGTATGTGATGAGCAAGTAAGAAAGAGCTTTAGGAGAGGAAGCAGTGGCTGTCCTAATAGTAAGAGAGCAAAATATCTAAACATCCCATAGCCCAAAAACTTGACTAAGATTGACAGTTTTTCTGTTGCTAGAAAGGAGAGAAAAATGTGAAGCAAAGGTGAGTAAATACTAATCATTAGATTTAGAACAAGAATCTATCATACAATCTTTCAAAATACATTTTTTCAGAAAACACAGTAACAGAACAACTCTGATGAATGTTCAGAGGACAGCATTTTCACAAAATTTCACAAAAAAGAAGTACTCAGTGGGATACCATACACTATCTGTAGGTCTCTGCTAAGTGAGCTATGTAAAATCTCAGTATCCTACAAATATATGTTATATTAATGACAAGAAAAATCTCAAATCTGCATACCATTCAGAATTTTAACAACTTTTTCTATGAAAAGTAAACAAATGTTTTAAAAGATCTTCAAGAAAGTAAATGAGAAAAGTGCAATACCTGAGTAGTGCTATATACATCTGGTCATTTAATTGACCTATGTCTCTGTCAGTACTAGTTTGTGAACAAAACTATATGAGGTGATTTCTGAGACCTGATAAAAGTCCCAGTAAACTTACAAAAGTCTTGTTATCTCTGTTCCACCATAACAGATTGTTTTGGGAATGTGGTTTCATGTCCATCTCAAGTGAAAAATAGAAGGGGGTTTGACTTTAGATACCCAGTCATCTTACTCATTATTCTCAAAACAATGTTTACAAGCATGACTTATCTTCACGACTATAGTCAGTCTACATTCACCAGATCGTGCCCTTATGACTGTATACAGCATGGGCTAAACTGAACTTTGGTCCTATGACTTTGACTAACCCTCAAAATACTCTCAAATTGTCTGCTTCCCTGAGTATCAATAGCTATTGCATAATACTTTAGTCTGTCTCATTTTTGGCTTCACTTTCCCTGGCACATGTCACTAAAGAAAGTCGTAACATGCCTCTGAAACAATTTAAATCCCACTGAAATTTTTACTTACATAGATCAGTATTTGAATAACATAATTTAAAATGCTGTTGTAAAGGTGACTAGATGTCTTTCATGATTATTAAATGTCCTCAATACAATGAATATCTTTCAGTTTTCATCTTTGACAGTTGTTACTCTGAAACTTTAAATATGAAATTCTTACTTTATTAATCAAAGGAATTGAATGATTGATGCTTGTTATCATTTACAAACACAAATCAGGAAATATAGAAATATTTGATAATATCTATTTAAATATGCACTTATTTATGTTTCAGTTATGCTTTTTTTCTTGAAATAAACAGTCTCTTTTAAATGCTTTGTTTCTATCTCTTAAGCAATAAGGAAAGCATTGTGTTTTTCATTCTCAAGTCTCAAATAATTGGCTTCTCTTCAAGCTCTAATATATCTGATGAACAACTATCTAACCACAGATCATTGTTATAGAATAAATCTGGAGTCAACACTTAGTCCTTATTCTTAGATGTATGACCTTTGAAAACCACAACACTTTTATAAACAAAGACAACAGTAAAATATTCATTAGTTGTGTCGTTATTAAGAATTACCTCAAATGCTTTAAGGATGTGCTACTCTATCATGTGCATGCACACACATTTGTTTACACATGGATACACATACACACAATTTCTTTAACTGTTTTTCCAGTTAGTTGTTAAAATACATGAGTCCACCAATAAACGTGAATACCAAATTGGGTTTTGCTCTGTAATTGATAACTTCACCAAAAAATATTCTGAGACTTCATTCCCACAATAAGACTGATGAGGAATAAATATAGGAAATACTCTACTTCTGTGTTTTATTTTTAAAAATCAAGATAAACAATTAGGAAATGAGACCTAATAAAATAGAAAACCTTCTTTAAGGCAAAGGACATTGTCAATCAGTCAAAGTGGCAGCCCACAGAATGAAAAACAAATTTTGCAAGTAACACAACCATAGAAAACTAATATCCAAAATATATAAAGAACTCAAGAAAGTAGATATCAACAAACAACGCAATGGAAAAGTGTTGTATAGATCTAAAAAGGGAACTCTCAATAGAAGGAATTCAAATGGATAAGAAACACTAAAAAAAATCCTTACTATAGAAAATGCAGTTAAAAACCTCTTTGAGATTACCACTTACACCTGTTATAATGGTTAAGATGAAGAACGCATGTGACAGCTCATTCTGGCAAGGACATGGAACAAGAGAACACTAGTCTTTTGCTTGTAGGAGGGCAAATTTGTGCAGTTACCATAGAAACCCTATGCCAGTTCCTCACAAGTTTGGGAATCAACTACCTCAAGACACATATATACCGCTCTTAGGCATATCTCTCTTTCCCCAAGAACACTTACTCAACCATGGTTATTGCTGCTCTATTCGCAATAGCCAGAAACTGGAAACAACCTAAATATCCTTCATCAGAATAAAGAAAATGTGGCACATTTACACAGTGAAATATTACTCGGGTGTTCAAAAAATGACATCATAGGGGACAAAACAGGAGAGAAACTTGAGATGGAGGACAGTATACAGAGTAGAAGGAGAGAATGTGGGGAAAGACACCTGTAATTAAAGGATGTTTGAAAAATAGTGTGGAGACCTAATGTGTAGACTTTCTAATATATATGAAAGTGATCTTAATAATGTATCCTAACCACGAGAAACGGTCTCAGCTAGCACCTCTTGTCACCAAATGAAGCTTCCCGTTGTTGGTCCAGGTGTCATTCTAAAGAGTTACTGGCCAAGGCGGTTCCATGGAAATCCTGAAACAACCCAGGTGGTTGCCAAGACAGTAGGTTTCTCCCCCAAACTGACGCCAGGGTACCGTTGCCAAAATTAACACTCACACAATTTATTGAACATGAAATTGTCCAGAAGGTGTCTGCGTGGCCTTCATCCCTATGTTCTAGTCTCTTTGGTGTGGAAAGGTACTCTTCAAGCTACAAAGAGAGATACGTAATCCCAGACACAAAACTTTTGACCTAAAATCTCTCCTCCATTTGAAGCATACTAGGCCAATGGAGGCACGGGACTTGTGGAGTTGCCAACAAATGTCAGACTTTACTTAAATCCCATTCCACAATATTGCACCACTAACATTTTTTATAATTCCTGATTATTTCGTGGGTTTTCTTGCTGTGTGTATTTTATTTATTATGTTTATGTGTAATACTATAAGTGTATATGTAAAAAAAGAAAAATAATAATTAAAAATTGTAAAAAGGACACCATTAACATTGCCTGGGATGACAAGAACCAGAGATTAGATAGCACAGTGACCTAAGGTATAACCAAGCAATACAGGTCCAAAAAAAATTATCAATAAAATCACACCTAATGATATTTGCTATACTCATAGATAAGTGTCTTATTCAACTATCATAAGGCAAGCTTCCTTAGAAGCAGATGGGAACAGATGCAAAGACCTAATGCCAGATATTATATGGAGTGAGCCTAACTGGACTATCTTTATCAATTCCCTCTCATCAGAGTTCAGGGAATCCTAAAGAATAGGATGTAGTAAAAGTGTAAGAGCCAGAGGTGATAGAAGGCGCCAGGAGATCAAAACCCTCTGAATCAACTAATCAAGGTACACACGAACTCACAGGCACTGACGCAACTAGTACAAGGCCTACATGTATCTGTACCAGGTCCTCTGCATATATAGTTTAACTTTTAGCTTAATATTTTTATGAGACTGTTGACTCTGAGGACAAGTGGACCGATGATTCTTGTGCCTACTCTTAGGATTCTTTTCCTTTTGTTGGATTGCCTTTTCCAACTTTGACAAGATTCTTTTTTTTTTGTCATGTTTGGTTGTCATTTCTTAGAAGCCTACTCTTTTATAATGAGACACAAAAAATGAACGCATCTTGATAGAACGGGAAGTGGGGTAGAATAATGATGAGTAAAGGGAGGAGAATTATAATTGAATATTTTATATGAGAAAAAAATCTATTTTCAGTAAAAAAATTATGAAAAAGAAAGATAGAAATAGTCAAACATGGGCCTGAAACCAACAAAATGGAAACAAACAAACAAAAAAACAAACAAAAAAACAATCAAATAGACAATTGCATAGCATATGCAAAGTTCTGAGTTAAGTTCCAAATTTTACCTATGAATAATAATGATAATAAAATACCTATAAAATTATTTAACATGCAAGCAATTTATTTTAAATATGATTTTATGTGTAAAGACCCAGAAAAAAAGAAAGATATTAACCCAGATCTCCACCATTAAGGAACATGTTACGCTGAGGAATTGCCTTAAATTTTTGGAAGAGTTACCATGGCAACTGCATTCCAGTCATCACCACATACATCAGATCAGGAACAGGAATAAGAAAAAAATTCTCTCCTCAGAAACAAGAAGTCCAGAAAAGTAAAATTTCCAGTCTTTACATAAGAAACAGAGTTTTAAATTTTTGATGTATGTTTATATTTATGTGAAAATGAGGGAGACAGTATTAATAATTCTTGTAGTAAGATGTATTAGTATTTCATTAAGCAGTGATGCAAACTTTAGAGTGAGAAAAATTCATTATATCTTAATTGTGTCATTGGAAGCAATCAATATTAATAAGTAGACAATGAGTTAAATATTCCATTAATTCTCCTATGCATGGTTGAAAATAAGTTTTAAAGCTTAGTTGTGGATTTATAATTATGATGCCCCCTCTACAAAATATTCATTATATGACTTATATCTGGAGTTTGGGATGGTCCTTAAATGGCATAATACCTAAATGAAATCATGATTCCAAGAAATATTATTGTGTGACAAAATATACAAGAGATACAATTGTATTCAGTCGAGCATAAAAAAAGAATTGCTGTTTCTGGCATCATTGAGAGCATGTGAAGGAAGGTAAAACCACTGTTGTTGGTTTTTTGTTTTGTTTCTTTTATCTGTTTGCTTGTTTTTCAGATTCCTTTTACAACCTTAGTGTTCCAGAAAAGAGTGTAGAAGAACCACAATTATTATTCTGTAAATGCAATGCACATCATATTAAACTCACTACCAATGCCTTGTCACTGTACCTATAAAGTTATGATCACTCAACCATGATCAGAGTAGCTTCTTCTAGGGATTTACTTGTTAACAAACACACAACTGGTTAAGGTATACAGAATAAGAGACTGTAGACTTCTAGCCATGGTGTAATAACATATGCATCATAGCTCTTCCTTCTGAGTCATGGGGATCACTGTTGAAGAGGAGTATAAAGAGTTGTCAACCCAGACTTGTGGATGACTCCAGTGAAACAATGCATACACAACAGGAGAGTTGTACTTATTACTCTACCACATTTATGATTTCATGCAAAACATCTGAGCAAGATCAAGCCACACAAAATCCAGCATAGAAGGAAGGGATGTTCACAAATCACATTAATAAATGAAAATCAGTTCCCTCGTCTAGGAGAAAGGATAATCAGTTTTCTCGGAGGATCCATCTGTTGAGGTGCTACTCATGATCCTAAGATTAATATATATATATATTAATAATGTCAGTGCTGAATAAGCTCAATGTGCTAAAACACACACATACACACACACACACAGAGAGAGAGAGAGAGAGAGAGAGAGAGAGAGAGAGAGAGAGAGAGAGAGAGAGAGAAGAAGAGAAAACAAACACACGTAAACACTTAAATTAGAGAGGAGGGATTGAGGATTAACGAATAGATGTCTGTTTGCTCAAAACAATAATTGGGTACACATAAAACTCTATAACAATAAAAATGTCAAACTTTCACTTAATTATTCTAATTTCTCATTATATTATAAAATTAATGTGGTATGGGATAAATGCTCTTTTACTCTTATGGAGGTCTGTTTCTGCCTCTTGATCCTCAGGGCATTGCAGCCAATCTGTCAGTTTTTAAGTACTCAGCTTACCCTGAGTTGCAAAGCTGAACTGGACTCCTGGGCTCTATTTCTGACTCTGATAATGACTCACTGAGTAACCTTGGGAAAGTTATTTAACCTTCTGTGAACAAGTTACCTTGTTATAAAAAGAGAACAGCAGCATTTGGCTCTCTCAGGTGATATGTCAAATAATTCCTATTTGAGCTCATTCCAAAAGACTTTTAGACACAGTAACAGCACAACTTGCTATTTGAACTATTATATGAAAACAACACAACGCAGAGTTTACAGATTTGATTCATATTCCTATCCTCTCAGAGGTTGCAAGTTTTTTCTGTATAGGGAACTTTGCAAGAAATTCAGAGTGCTTTCTAAATATCTATAGTCAAATATAGCAATAAGTAACAAAATAGTATATGAAAAACTCTGGACCTTTTGTCTATCTTTATTTTCAAAATTCCTATTATTTGTAGCATATACCCTTCACTGTCAGCATCCTCATAATCACTTGGAACATATTCTCTTAAATGTTTTCTATTTTTCATTTCAACTGCTGTTCAATTATTGCATGCACGTGAAACTTAGCATTTATCAAATATGTTACTAAGAGTAGAAAATATGTATATGAGTGATTCATACCATGCTAAGCAGGAAAATACAATGAATGCAAATAAATGGATTTTTGTCATTTTAAACTCTATTAAATTAATATAATAACTTTTACAGTGTCCATGTCAACTTTTAGGTGGCAGAATTATTTTTGTTGTTATTGTTATCTCATGATTTTCTTTGAGAAGAAATGGGTGTCATTATGAGTTAATTAGTCCGTCTTTCCTGCTCTTATTTATGGCCTTTCCTTTTCTGTTCTGTTATGTTCTGTTCTGTTCTCTTCTCTTCCCTTCCCTTCTCATCTCATCTCTTCTCTTCCCTTCCCTTCTCTTCTCTTCTCTTCTCTTCTCTTCTCTTCTCTTCTCTTCTCTTCTCTTCTCTTCCCTTCCCTTCCCTTCCCTTCCCTTCCCTTCCCTTCCCTTCCCTTCCCTTCCCTTCTCTTCTCTTCTCTTCTCTTCTCTTCTCTTCTCTTCTCTTCTCTTCTCTTCTCTTCTCTTCCCACCCCTTTCATTTCTCTCCCCTTTCTGCCTGTTCTCTCTCTTCCATTCACTCTCCCTTTCCATATCTTAACCTTTCCACTCCTCCTGTTCATTTACCTTTTTTTCCTTTTCTTATTTTCCTTCTCACTCTCTTTTTATTGACAATAATTAAGATTTGAGAGATGAGCAGTTTGTCACATGCTCTTACTACAAGCCTACAACAATGGAAACAATCCACTGTGCACTGACAATTCTGAAAATGTGATTCAACTGGTACTTTATTTCATTCTTTAAATTAAACATAATATGTCACTAGAAAAAAGCAATTTTGTGAAACAACATCAGCAAATATGCATATAATGTCCCTTAGAATGTTTAAATTTGATTAGAGTATGTTTCAATTCTGTATCAGTGCTTTTTCTCTTACAACTTATCATAGTGGATATTTTGAATAATATGAATCTTCATTAGACACATTCAAATAATTCCTAATAGATTTTTTATGAAGGAGGAAAAACAGTTTTATTGCCTCATTTTATTTACACGGTTATTTTTTTCTCCTTTAAAAAATTTTTTTATTAATTTATTCTTGTTACATCTAAATGGTTATCCCATCCCTTGTATCCTCCCATTCTTCCCTCCATCCCATTTCCCCTTACTCCCCTCCCCTATGACTGTTCCTGAGTGGGATTTCCTCCCCCTGTATATCATCATAGGGTATCAAGTCTCTTCTTGGTAGCCTGCTATATCCTTCCTCTGAGTGCCACCAGGTCTCCCCCTCCAGGGGACATAGTCAAATATGAGGCACCAGAGTTCGTGTGAAAGTAATACCCCACTCTCCACTCAACTGTGGAGAATGTTCTGACCATTGGCTAGATCTGGATAGGGGTTTAAAGTTTACGGCCTGTATTGTCCTTGGCTGGTGCCTTAGTTTGTGCGGAACCCCTGGGCCCAAATCTGCCTATCATAATGTTCTACTTGTGGGTTTCTAGGACCCTCTAGATCTTTCTATTTTGCTATTCTCCCATGCTTCTCTCATCTAGAGTCCCAATAGGATTCATAATAGATTTTTTAACAAGGTGTTTTATGGGCACCTTGAATTTTTCATAAGTCTGAGGCACTATCTAGTTTTCAAATCAATACAAAAGATTTTCATTGCAAATTATGTAAAAAATTTTCAAATCTAAACTCTGAACTTGAAAATGGAATTTTTCATTCAGTCATTTTAAAAGCTAATTTATTATTGAAAAATATCTAGAGATTCAATGCTATCATCATGAAATTCCAATGACATTCTTCAAAGAAATACAAGATTTCTTAAATTTTATGTAGACACACAGAAGACCTCAAATAGTGAAAACAATTAAAAAGGGAAATGCCATGTTGGAAGTATCACAATATGAACTATTAAGCAATATGAAAAACGAAAAAGACAGCATTACATTTTCATAGAAACATCTGCTGACCTTGGGAACAAAAGACACCATGAAGAGATAGATCCACACAGCTATAGTCACTGACTTTTTTGACAAATATATTAGAAAGTTAACAATGAACAAAAGAGAGCCCATTTAGGAAATGCTAAAAAAAACTCAGTACTTTTTATTTTATTAATTTATTCAGATTACAAATCAATTGTTATCCCATCACTTATATCCTCCCTTTTCTTCCTCCCTCTACTTTCATCATATTCCCCTCCCCTAGGTCTAAGACTGAGGGGGACCTCCTCCCCCAGTATGTGGTCATAGGCTATGAAGTCTCATCTTTGTAGTCTGTTTATTTTTTCTTTGAGTGCCATCATGCTTCCCTACCAAGAGGAAGTGGTCAATATGGGGCACCAATAATAAAATGTGATACATCTCACTGACACTGCACACACAGAGAAATAAATCATATTGAAAATATATTAAAGATCATAATGCAAGATATAAGCCATAAAACTAAAAGAAGAAACTTCAACATAGTGACACATGCATGCTACTTAGAAAAGGACTATAATACTACATGAAACAAACCCTAAGAATTGACAAATAAAATTACAAAAGACTTTAAAAGTCTATATAATAGTAGAAACAATCTCCTGAGTGAAGACACAGGTTTCAGAAAACAAAAATAATTTGCTAATATTCATTAGATGAGGGATAATTGTTATTGTATATAAAAAACTATAAAGTTATAAACTACCTAATACCTCAAATAATATATGGGCTTATGATCTGGTTTGTAGTACTCTAAAGAAGAAATGAAAATAACCTACAAAGATTTGAAGGCATGTTTAACATCCTTAGATGACAGGAAAAAGCAAATGAACACTGGTTTGTGACTGTATTTTACTCCTCTCTAAATGTATATTATCAAGATAAGAAGTCCTAATGTTTCACATATGTAATGAAGGAGAAGCCCTCATTAATTGCAGCTATTGCTCCAACTGGTACATGTCTATAAAAATCAAGGCGGAGTTTTCTCAAGAAAGTGAAAGTACAATGGCAATGTGACCTATCTTTACTCCAGTAGTTTATATATCAGAAGCCTTAATTTCTTCCCCAGAAGAAATGCCTGGATATGTTTGCATGTCCATATTTATTTCAGAATTATTCATAAATGCTTTTAAAATGTCACTATTCTAACATAACTACTAACAGAAAACTTGATAGAGAAAACACAATACAAGATATTAAAATTCTATCATTCAAGAAAAGAAAAATTGATAATACTTGAAAGAAAATGGGTAGAACTAGAAACCATTGATAAATGAAAGGAGCTAGTCTCAGAAAAAAATAAATGTCACATGTTCTTTTCCATATGTGAACTCTGACTTTAAATTTGAATATGTGTGTACGTATGTGTGCATTGTTGTGCATAGTAAATGAATGACACCACCCCTTTGCGTTTCTCCTGAATATACTTTTGATCAATCTGTGAAATGTTTCCAGTTCTTCCTTGTCCTTTCTCTGGAATGCATGACTCTGCCAGTTCTATAGAAACTTAGAGTTCTATAATTTATAGAACTGTTCTCTATAAACTTACAGTTCTGCAGATTATAGTTCCATCCATTTGCTTGCAATTTTATGATTTCCTTCCTTTTAACAAGCATTGTGCAAATGTACCACAGTTTCTTTATCCATTCTTCAGCTGAGGGATATCTAGGTTGTTTTCAGATTCTGACTATTGCAAATAAAGCTGCTATGAACATAACTGAGCAATTAATCTTGATGTATAGTAGAGTGTCTTCTGGGTATATACCCAGGAGTGGATTAGCTGGGTCTTGAGTTCAGATGTAGCAGATGGGCAGTTCACTCTCCATGAGCGTCTCCTGGTAAGGGGAGAAGGGGCTATTTCTGACATGGACTTTGGTGCCCACTATTTGATCAATTACCCCTGGCAGGAGGCAGCCTTGCTTGACCACAGAGGAAGAAGTTGCAGGCAATCTTAATGAGACCTGAAAAGTTGGGTCAGATTGTAAGAGAGGAGGACTTTGCACCCCAAAGGACTAGGAGAGGGGATAGGTGAAAAGAGGAATGGAGGGTAGGAATGGAAGGAGATGAGGGAGAGGTTACAAGCAGGATGTAACTTGAATAAATTATTAAAATACAAAATAAAAAAAGATTATACAAAGTCATCACATTCCCCAAAAGAATTCAACATGAATTGTTTTGCCAGTGTAGTAAAAGTGTAGTAAGAAAGAAATTTAAAAATAGCATTTTAACTAAAAATATTTTTATAATATATTTTATTAATTTATTCATATTACATCTCAATTGTTATCCCATCCCTTGTATCCTCCTATTCCTCCCTCCCTCCCATTTTCCCTTTACTCCTCTCCCCTATGACTGTGACTGAGGGGGACCTCCTCCCCTGTATATGCTCATTCTCCCATGTTGAGTGGAGACTGACTTTTACATGAACTCTGGTGCCCATATTTGACCACGTTCCCTGAATAGGGAGGCCTGGTGACACTAAGAGGAAGGATACCAAGCTACCAAGAAGAGACTTGATACCCTAAAAAATATTTTAATTATATTTTAATTTAACATGCAAACTAATTGGTTACATGAGTGCATATGTGATTTCATATACACTATTTATTCTTTATCAGTAATATATAAAGTATATACCATTTATTGTTTAATAGTTTGCGGAGGACCCCAGGGCCCAGACTCGCCTGTAGTTTTCCAGGACCTGCTGGATCCTTCTATTTCCTCTTTCTCCCAGGCTTCTCACACCTAAAGTCTCAATAGGATGTCCTCCCCTCTTACCTTCTCAAGTCTCTGATGTGGTTGAAGAACAAATAGTTTAGTTTTACAGCTAAACTTAGTTGTTTCCGGGTTAAGATGTTGTAGGTCTAAATAGATATTTTAAGTTGGTAATGTCCACATATGATAGATACTGGTTTACATTCTGAATTTTAGACTTAACAAAATAAGAAAAATGTTTTCTTCAAGGCTGCCAAATAAAAATAACCAAAACACTATGACTGTAACACATATATAATTCATGGTTCTTATTGCTGTAGGTAGATTATGGCATATATGTAATAATATAAATTTATAAAAAAAAAAGAAAGAAATATGAACACAGCTCAGTTTAGATGATATATAATTATTTTTTTAATTTTTGGTTTTTCAAGACAGGGTATCCCTGTCAATATAATTAATTCCTAAACAAATTGATTTTATTCCTGTTTTCAACTCTTTTCAAAAGATCATATTTTATTATTATATTTTACACTGAGTTTGGTAAAATCACTAATAAAAACATCAGTGTTCTCCTAATGAAAAAACACAAACAGGTTGCTCGTGCTCCATGATCTAGTGATCTCGCACAGTCTATAATCAGTCATCATACACAAAAGCATTTGCAACTTCCTATATGCTAACACACGCCATGCCATTATCTATAAAATTAAAATTCATGCAGATATGATGATATAATGGTTTTTTAAATGTGGTTTTTTAATTTTCAAATACATATATGTGTGTGTGTGTGTCTGTGTGTGTCTGTGTGTTGGTGTCAGGGGTCAGTTCTTCCTTTCCACTGTGTAAATTTTAGGAATTCAATTCAGGTCATCAGCCTTGATGGTAGACATAGATAGTAAGTATCTATTTACCTGCTGAGACATTTATCTGGACCCCAGATATTATGCTTTATAATGTACTTTTTTCTTTTTTATAATTATTTACTTAATTTATTCAGATTATAACTCAATTGTTATCCCATCACTTGCATTCTCTTGCTCCTACCTTTCTCCTGTTTTCACCCTTTCCCCTCCTCTAGGTCTAAGACCGAGGGGAACCTTCTCCCTCTCTATATGGTCATAGGCTACCAAGTCTCATCTTGGTATCCTGCTTATTCTTTCTTTGAGTGCCACCAGGCCTCCACACCAAGGGGAGGTGTTCAAATATGGGGCACCAGAGTTCATGTCAGAGTCAGTCCCTGTTCCCACATAACTGTGGAGAATGTCCTGACCATTGGCTAGATCAGAGTATGGGTTCAATGTTTACTACTTGTGTTGTCCTTGGTTAGTGCAATAATTTGAGCAGATGCCCCTGGGCCCCGATCCATCTTTCATGATGTTCTTCTTGTAGGTTTCTAGGACACTCTGGGTCTGTCTATTTCCCCATCTCCTATATTTCTCTTACTTAGAGTCCCAGTAGGATGTCCTCACATCTATCCCAATCTTCTGGTAACTGAAGACTTTCATGGTACTTGCCTTTTGGGCTAGTGCCCAATTATAAGTGAGTATATACCATGTGAGTCTTTCTGCTTCTGGGTTAACTCACTCAGTATGATCATTTCTAGTTCCATCCATTTGTGCACAAATTTTAGAAATTCTTTGTTTTTAATAGCTGAGTAGTATTCCATAGTGTAAATGTACCACAGTTTCTTTATCCATTCTTCAACTGATGGACATTTAGGCTGTTTGCAGGTTCTGGCTAAGAACATGTTTGAGCATATATCCTTGTTATGTACTGGAGCATTTTCTGGGTATATTCCAAGGAGTGGGATAGCTGCGTCTTGAGGAAGCCCTATTCCCAGTTTTCTGAGAAAGTGCCAGAAAGATTTCAAACTTTATATTATTTGTAAATCATAGCAGGCAAATGTAAACAATGCTAAAATTTTAGCATTCACATTTGTTTAATTTACCCTGAAGCAAGCACAAAACTATTAACTTACGGACCTACTGAGGGACATTAACAATGGCAATAACCAATTTCCCCTCTTACACATCTACAACAGTAAAATATTAAATTTGGAGAAAATATGAGGAATAAAATATGACTGACATAACTTATTTAAGTTAATATTTATAAAGAACATAAAATAATATTATATTAATATAATTAGTTTAATAAATTAATTTTTACTTATAAAATGCTGTCATCATTTAAATATCACTTAAATCAACCAGATTAATAGGCATGTCTTCGCAATTTACCATTTTATCTTTGTAGTAGTCTCAAAGTTTGAGATTTATTTTTTATGCACTTTATGTTATCCAACCTTTCAACTGAAACAGTCCTGAGTTACCTGAAATATCCCCATATGATTTGGTTACTTCTTCTTTACAGTCCTTAAGACACTTCAAGAATCAGCAGCTGCCTCTGTTTTAAACTTTTATCTAGGAAGTGAAAGATTTATAAGGTTCAAGATTATAAAATATTAACATCAAAGTTCAAGTTCTGATGTGTTCGTTGAAGAAAGTGAATTGGGGCTTCCCTTTATTTTAAAGTCCTACTTTTTCTTCATAGTGAATATGTGAATTGAAAAACAGTACAAGACAGAAAGCCCTAAAGAAACATTTGATTGACTGACTCTTTTTTATGTATCAAAACTACCACACAGAATTCATTTGAGATAAATCCTAATCTGGGCATATAACATGCTGCTTTAAAAGACTAATATTTTAACTTAAATTATGATGATATTCACTTTTGTTTTTCCAACCATGCATCATTTATAAATATTTTAATTGTAGTCAAATAATTAAAAATAGTTTGGTATTTGTCAAGAAAAATAACATTAAAATATTTATTGAGGGGAGATTCACAGTATTTTTCATAAAACTGTTGAAATATTGACAGTAAACACTTCAAGTCTTTTTTATATGCATTAAGTATTCTACTGGAAATTGTGCCTAGGAAACAGGAACTTTTGTTTCCATAGTTACTTGTAACAGATCAGTGACTCTTTGCCCAGCAACAGAGTTCCCATTGTAAGAAAAAAAAAATAGTAATAATTAACACAAGGTAGCCAAGTTTCATCAACATGCTTGATTACACATTATTGCGTAACATAAACCATGTTACTGGGGGAAATTAGAAATAATTGATTCATACATTATTTTATAAAAACTTTCATGGCATCCAGGTGATAAGATGTATGTCTTAATCATGATATTTCCTCAAACAAAACATTGCAGATGTTTGCTATAATTGGATAACAACACCATAGAGAAATTTTGTGACATTTTATCACAGTTAATAAAACTACATTTTATATGACTTGAAGAGATCAATGCTACCCACTGATGGAAGTCTCTATTTTTGTACATACTTACACCTGAAAATAAATGACAAAGAGGCAGCTCAGCTGATTTGTGATGAAAAACAACAGTGAACTTCTTTACACTTTACACTCTACTTAGACACTAGTGGTGGTTTCAGGAGAAGCATAATGAGAAGTAATAGGGCATTTTTTTTTGTCCCCAAACAATTTGTGGACCTTTTTCCAAAACTCAGTTTTGTCACAAATACCATATTCCTCATACTGGCATTGAATAGAGATGGAGCTATGCTTTAACTTTTGAATGTAACTTAAAGAAATTGTTACTAAAACTCAAGAGGGACTGGGGCCTGACTAGGAAAACAAACGGTGCAAAGACTCTGTCATCCTGCTCACTTTCCCTCAAGGTACTGTTTCCTCAGAGACACTGAAGTGCCAGTTAATTTGTTCAACTCACTTGTCACAGATGGTGGATGATTTCCAAGGTAAAGTGTACTATCTGTACCTTTATATTTTTGGACTTTAAGAGAGATTTTGTTTTAAGTAGCAATGATGATAGTACTGTTCTATCATGGGTTCAGAAAATGACAAATTATGAAAATTTATATTTTATAGATTGTATTTAATCTTAAATGTAAGCACTATTTTTAAATTTGAAAATCTTTAACTTGCCTTTTACCTCCACTTATTTTTCTTTCTTCATTTGTGTGTATGTGTGTGTGTATGTGTACGTGTGTGTGTGTGTGCACGCACACAGGTGATTTGCCTGTACATGTGTCTTTTTACAACTTGGTTATTGTTGTGTAGCTTTGATGTCCTTGCGGGACTCCTAAAAGTGGGAGCAGGGCTGTCGTTGACTCTCTTGCTCACTCTTGGGTCCACTTTCCTCCTCCTTGGTTGTGTCGTTCAGCCTTCATATGAGGGTATGTGTCTGGTCTTACTGGAGCTTTGGTATGTCTTCACTGGTTTATTTCCCTGGGAGAACTACCCTTTTGTGAAGGAAGAGGTAGGAATAGTGAATCTGGGGAAGAGCTATGATGGGAAGGAGAAACTGGTAGAAAAGGAGGTGGGGAGGGGAAACTGTGATTGGGATGTAATAGATGAGAGATTCATAAAAAAAAAATACTATAGTAACATGGATAGTTGGCATCTGCCTGTAATCCCAGCACTCAGAAGGCAGAGGCAGGAGCATCTCTGTGACTTTGAGGCCAGCCTGGTCTACAAAGCCTGGTCCAGGACAGCCAAGGCTACACAGAGAAACCTCGTCTCTTAAAAGCAAAAACAAAACAACAAACAAACAAACAACAACAAAGCCTGTAGTTTTCCTTTGTAAATTTAGAAGTGAATATAATAGATAATATTTTTCTTAAATTTTATGAAATAATTTTACTTCAATAAAAAAGTTTATGTGATAGCTCACACATCTTAAGACTCTTAGGATTGTCTTAAACCTATCTTAAGACTCTTAGGAAATTATCCTTTTATGTTGTAATTATCTTCTGATGGTCAAGTCTTATTTCTAATAGAAGGAAATTACGAAGTTTTCATACAGTGTTCGTAGATGTCATTACTTACACTGGGGGGAAAAAAACAAAGAAAGTAATGCCCCAGCTTTGCTTAAAGTTCTAAGATTGCCTTGCTACACAGTGAGAGTTTGTCTTAAAAATAATCATTTTATAAAATAAGTTTTTAATAAGGTACTAGACATAACATCATGTCTTAATAACTAAAATAATATGAAATCTTTAGAAAGTAAACCACTAAAATATATTTTAATTAACTTTAAAATAATATGTAAAATTAAAAAAAGATCTAATTAAAATTTTTGTTGCCCCTTAAAGTATCCCTCTTAACCTCAATAAGTTCACTCTATCACCATGCCTTGGGAAAAACCATGCCTTTGGAGTACTGGCTTTGCATTGCTATGTTAGAGAATTAAGAGGTGAAATTCTTGGTAGTGGGAGCAGGAGATCTCTTGGACTCTATTGCCCATTTTGGGGACCTCCTATAGGAACCCTTGTCCAGCATAGATAGAGCAGATGTGCCTAGTCTTATTGTAACTTGTTATACTGTGTTTGGCTGTATCCTTGTGAGGGGCTGCCCTTTTTTGAAGGCACATAAAAGAGTGGTTGTAGGACAGCTAGGAGGTGGAGAGGGCTGGGAAGAGAGGAGGGAGGGAAAATTGCATTTGAAGTACAGTATATAAGAGAAGAATAAAAAATAAAAAATAAGAATATATAGCAGTGTAGCTTAATTGTCATGAAAATATTCTCAAGTGGAAAAAAGGTAAATATATAATGTATACAAGACAAAAATCAAGGTCCTCAAAAGGATATGTTAATTTTCTTGGTTAATTTGAGGAATTAAAGAAAATCAATCTTTGAAAAGAAAATACTATAGTCTTGTATAATAAAGAATTTCAAAACATAAGGCAAAAATCAGACCGATAAATAGTGCAGAAGATTTTTTGAAGAAAATATTTAACTACAAAGCCTCCAGGATGTGTTTGACATAAGATTTGGTATGATCTTATGTATCTAGTGGTTAATTTAAGACAGGAGAGGTGGATAAGGGCCAGATCTGAAAGCATTAAATGTAGATTTTTTTTCTGTGAAAGTAATGAAATCAACATTATTCCAATTGTATGAACTAAATATAGGACAGAAAAGAGACAGCGAGTAACAGATAGAAATTGAGGGTTCTCCAATTAAGTACAATAGTTTCTAATGCTAATTTGCTGTAAGTAAACTGTATATTTTTTTCTGACTGTGTTCTCTGGAAAGGCATATGATACTGATATTCCTGCTTGTCACAACTTTTCTCTGTTCACTTTTCAATAACAGTCCCCTAAATTAATGCAGTACATTTCATTTTTTCATACAATTATTGATAGATATTTGTTTGTTTACAAGATGAGTAACCAAAATAATAATGATATTTTATTGTGTTTGGATGGACCTATGTAACTCTTTTAGAGAAAAAAATACTTAAACATTGAAATATGGGTTTGTAAGGGATGTTTATGTTATTTTATAATATTGCAAGCTACTACTTTTTGTCCATTATTTAAATTTGTTCTTAAATCAGTAGTTGTGTTTTGCATTTTACAATTACAGCTATTGAATATTCTACTTTTTAAAAATTTAAGCATTCCTATATGCATAATAATTTTAATATTGGGAGAACTTAAGGCCAAGGTAGTTAGATTTATTTTACATTGACTTTGAACTGTGATATCCTTTCCATTAAGAAGATTATTTCTACCCTTGATTTTGCACAGGTATGTAAAGATAACGTCATCAGATAAATGGCTCTACATGTACTTATATTCCAATAATTATTCACCAAGAATAGCACCAATAAAATGATATAATAATTTCTTAATACATGTTCTTATATTCTGTATCAAAACTCTTCAAAATTTCTTGCACTGGTTTAGTAAATCAATATTAGTAGATTCTCCTCCAAAACTATAATTTTACTAAACCTCAGTAGCTACCAAGGTTTCCAGTACCAGGCATGATTTTGATTCTAAAAGCCAGAGAATGAGGGAGTTTGTAGTGAGATTGAATTTCCTGGTAACATCAGAAGCTATACTTATAAAGCCCCTACAACATGACTGGTCCAATATATGTTGAATAAATATAACCCTAATGTCTATGCCAAAACGGATGGACAAAAGCTCATGAGGCCTCAAATCTGCACAAAATACTACGGGCAACTGAAGAAAAGTGGAAGCAGCATAGGTGGTCTTCCCCATGAGAATACAGTGCCAACTAGTCAGCCCTAAAAACATACTTGCCAGTAACACTATGTGAACTGAACAGGGTTAATTTATATATGCACGTAAGAAAAGTGAGGTTATTTGACCACTTCCCCTTAGTGGGGAAGCCTGGTGGCACTCACAAGAAGCGGAAGCAGACTGTCTGGATGAGACCTGATAGGTTGTGATCATAGGATGGGGGAGGAGATTTCCTTCTGTCACAGATCTAGGGGAGGGGAATAGGGTGAAAGAGGGAGGGGAAAGGTGGAATGGAAAGATACAAGTGAGGAGATAACAATTGAGATGTAATCTGAATAATTTTTTAATTAAAAAAATACAGCTGAAAAGACACATAGAGTAATATTGGGTAACATGGAAGGCAGAAACATTGACTAGAATTCTCAGTATAAATTCAAGGCCATAACTAGATTTTCTGTTGAGAATATTAAGCCATTTAAATATGTTTGTATCCTTGTGGCATTAAAGTCTTTACTATGAAGTTAGAAAATATGCCATGTTTTTGAAGGATAGTCGGGAAAGGTACTGAGGAGTGAGTGTTTGGTGGGAAGAAAGGGAAGGGGCGGGGGAATGTTGTAATTATAATCTCAAAAATAAAGTTAAAAAATTAAACTCCTATAAATGTTTCATAATCTCTTAACATCATAGATTGAAGTTAACATCTTCCATCCATCCAAACAAGTATGAGTTCATTTTCTAATTACTGTCATCAGTGTTTGTTTTAAGGGAGGATGGTTTAATTTTGGCACACATTCTAACAATGTGGTAAAGGCACAGGGGCAGAGGGCACACATGGCAGCCTGCCAGCTATAATCATTCATAGGGCTTCTATCCCTAATACCAACACACACAAGGGCAGAAAAGGAAAGCAGTGTCATAAATCTCAATGCCAACTCTGCTGACCAGCTCAGCTGGCACTATCTCCAACTTCCCAAATGGCACACAAGTGGTGACCTTTATTCAACCATTAGAATTTGAGACCACTCACCTAATTAATTAGTGTAAATTATTATAATAAATTATATGTAAAAGTAAAGTGAAAGTATTATAAATGCATTGGTCTTTCACAAAACCTAGTAAATAAATTATTTATAGTGCATAAAAGTGTTGAATGTGAAATCCAATAAAACTTTTATCAATACATGATATAAAATATTTTCTAACGTTTAAGATACATTGATGTTTATATTACCCAATGTAAGATAAAATAAATTGAGTATAAACAAATAAGTTGCTAAGTGAATAAGCAAATTTTCTGTCCGTACTTTGCTTATAGAAAACATATTATTTAGTTTATTAGGATAGCTCTTTGCTGGTTAAAACTTGTCTCTGTGAGCAAGCATCCTATTTTTAAGTTTCATTAATTGCACTCTGATTTTTGTTCATTTAATATAATCAAATTCTAAGCATGTAAATTCCCAATATTTGTTAGAAAACAATTAAAATCTAGAACACTGAGTCCATTTCCCTTTTCATTCATGTATTTTCATGTTTTAGTTATCTGTTACTTTATTTCTCTTTTACATGTATTGTTTTCTGTTTGTTTATTTGTTCTTTAGTGTTTTGATTGACCTTATACTCTCAGTCTTAGAGTGTCTATTTTCAGAGTGCTGGGGCTACAGTTGTGCACTAACATGATTAGCTCATTCTACTTACTTTGGCAAATGTGTATGAGTAAAACTCTTTCATTTTGAATTTACTAATAGCATTACAGTTAACTTAAATTAACCTATAGAGATTAATTATTCAAGGTTCTGAAGTTGTTTTCTCCTAATGCACATTAATTGTAGAGCACTTCTACACATTTGTCTATAACCTTAACTTTCAAAATGCATGCCTACTTCTTTTTGAGATAGAATAATATAAATGTCCTTAAAAGTTGTTCCCTCTGTTCAATGATCACTTTAAGCACAGGGTGATCTTCCTTCTAGCAGCCACTGCTCTGTGTTAACAGCTCTTATTTAATTCATAAAAACTGCATAAGTATCATCAAATACATTAGATTTGACCACTGTAACTACAGATCTGTTGTGTCCTTTTTATTTTCAATTTCATATTCTCATTTTGTTATACCTTTTGATTATTGAAAACCGCAAGTTAATAAACAAAGAATAGTTCTCAATTCCACACCCAGTTTAATACTACATTGTTACTGAAAATGAATATATAAAAATAAACTTTTGTATTGCGTTGGGTGACTGTTCAGGTAGCAAACTATATCTGTCATTTTCTTATTTGGAAAGCTACTAATGTACATTCCTGGCATACTCAGGTAATCAATTTTATTCCTTCTCAAGTATCTGATAGAACTGAAGACCGGACAGTTTAGCTCTACAATTAAACATAGATGTTTAGTGGTTAAGATGTTTTAAGTCTAGATATATGTTCTAATTTGATATAATAGATATTGATTTACATTCAGAATTTTAAAGACACCAAGATAGAAAAGATGTTTTCTTCAAGGCTGTCAAATACAAATAGCCAAAACACTAAAAATGTAACACTTATATAAGTCCTAATTGTTTCATGGTTCTTCTTGCTATAGGTAGTTTATTGTATATATGTGGAAAAACATAAATGTATTTGTAAAAAAATTAAAAATTAATAAAAGAAAAAGAAAATAGACTTTTGCTTGAAGACTCCATAAGTGCATAAATTATTTCACATAGTATTTTAACTTGAATAAGTCCTAAAAATGGAAGGAAAAATTATCAGTGTATATTGAAATCCTTCTAATTAAAAAAAAAAAAAGAAAATGTTCAATCACTCACTGAGCAATAATGTATTATTGAGAGCTACTTCATACTGTGACAATGGCTTCACTGTATTTAAGATATGCTGCCTTAAAGAATAGCTTGTGAAAATCACAACCAAATTTCCACTCAAGTGATATTTATCAGAGGGCTTATATTACTACATGGTTACTTTTTCTTCATTGGATCCTAGTCATTCTTAAACTCAGCAGGGATTACTCAAAACAATATTAAACATTCATACTATAAAATTTTGTGTTAAGAAAAATATCTCCTAGAATATTAATCTAATATTGTATGTTATAACATACTTGTTCTGAGAATCCACATTCAACCATCAGATCAAAGACTTATTAGCGGGATCTGGAGACAAGATTAAGAGAGCATTGTCAACTTATAAATGGAATAAACAAAGCTGCACATAGCCATTTTAAACAGTTCCAAAAATTACCGTATTTATTAGATAAAATGATGGGAAAATCAGCATTTTCATTGTGAATGTACCTGACTTTCAGAGTAAAAACCAATACACAATTTCTTTTTCTGCCAGAGACTGAACGCAGGGAACTTCACATTCCAGACATGCACTATTTTTGCCACATAGTGACATTCCCAGACCAACCATTGTATTATGTTCTGCTGTAAAAATTAGTAACCAAGGAAGCAAATACAAGTGTGTATATACTAGTCTTATCGTAGATATGGTAAGTCATGGATAATGAAAGCGGAAAATATTTAATGTATTAAAATTCTATAGAATGTTTCCTATTTCATTTAACAATTAGACAAAATTATATTTACTATATGAGGTTTATCCTACTATATGTGCACCATGTATGTGAAGTCAGAGGACAACATGAAAGAATTTGGTGGTTCAATGAATAGAACTGAAATCTTGGTGAGAAGTGATTTTTACTCACTGAGCCATCAATACAGGCCTCAGAGTATAAATTTTTAAAGTTAGTAAAGCAGTAGAATTCCGTTGGTCATTGAAAAGCTGGTTTCAGAAGTAGGATATTGCATAAAGCAAAAATATTGGATAAAGGAATGATACTCTTCATAAAATAATGGTGAGACACTATTGATGAAACCATGGCTTATTTATGCCATCAACATGAATAAATCAGGCTGCTGCACAGCTAGAAGATTTGCTTTTCACAGGCTGTTTTTCAAGGTGCTGGCAGGTTCTCTGTGTGTAACTAGAGGAGAAATGTAAGCCTCAATAACACCGAGCTTCAAACTCTACCACCTACAGCAGCAACAGACCTACATGATATAAGTGGTTCAATAGTGGTATAAATATTATGAGAATAACCAACCACTCTTTGACTGGATTTAAAGGCTACACCATGAGATGGAACGCTCACCTGGCACTGCTAAAATGGCTAAGAATCTGAAGTCATGGGGATAACCTACTACTGTTGTTCTGCTAAAATGGATCCCAATAATGTATTACTATACCCAAATTCAGATCATCACCAAGCACTCATCAAAGGAACTTCTTCTTACAGTAGATGACAACTAACAGAGACATACTATTGAACAATATTCAGACAATGATAGACTTTGGAGCACTCAGAATTAAGGGGCAGATGTTTATCAAGAAGACTTGAGGATCTATAAAGAAGAGGATAGACAGAAGTGCTGGACCACTCTAAGGAAATAGTGAATTCCAGACACAGCAGGTATGATGCACATATGAACTCTCAGAGTGTGTGTGTGACAGCACACACAAGACATGCACTGGTTCAAGTCATGGACACAAAGTCTCTCTCTAAAATTACTGTTTTTAGTTGATAGCTGCTGAAAAGGGAAAAGAGATTTGATTTTACTGAAAATACATTTTATATACATTATTTTTGATTATGAAGTTCCCTCCCAAACTCCTCTAGGCTCCTTTTGGCCTTCATTTCCACCAAAATTCAAATTCTTTCATTTTTTTCATCATTGGAAAACAAACAGGCATCTGTTTTTAAATTAATAAGATAAAATAAAAAGAAACCACAGTAGGACAAAGAAAGCAAACAAACCGGGGAAAACCCCAAAGGCATAATAAATACATATATGGTGACACAAAATTTCACACACAGAAAAATACAAAAATACAAAACCAGACACCATAACATATAAGCAAAAGACTGGTAAGGTTTTAAAAATCACTTCGAAAATAGCATTGAGTGTATTTTGTATTAGGACTCTAACAACGTACATGGGAACTCCTTTAAGCATGGCTTGTATACCCAGTGAAACTACATTGGAGAAGACTGTTCTTTCTTTATCAAAAGGAGATGGTTTCTAGATTAAGGATGAGACCTGTGCACAATTTTCTCTGTGTTGGGCCCCATCTGTCTTAGAAATCTCCAGGCTTTCTGCATGTTGCCATAACCTCTATGGATTTGTGTTTGTTAGTGCTGTTGTGAAGGCCCCAATTCCTTTGTGTTTTCCATCCCCTCTGGTTCTAACACTCACCAGTCTCTTATTTCACAGAGTTTCCTGGGATTTGAGGGAAGGAACAGAAATATTTCATTTAGAGCGTGTGTAACAAGGTCTCTCACTGTGTATATTTTCAAGTTGTGGGCTCTGAATTTTTTCCGACCTAATATAAAAGGATGCTTTTGATGATGGCTGACCTGAACACTGATCTATGAGCATAGCAGATTTTCATTAAGAATCATTTTATCGGGCTGGAGAAATGGCCCAGAGGTTAAGAGCACTAACTGATCTTCCACAGGTCCTGAATTAAATTCCTAGCAACCACATGGTGTCTCCCAACCATCTATAATGTGATCGGAAACCCTCTTCTGGCCTATAGTTATACATGCAGGCAGAGCAGTGTATACATGATAAATAAATAAATAAATAAATCTTTAAAAAAAAGAATAATTTTATCTTAGCCATCCTGAAGGGTGTAAGTAAGATGGACTCTCAGAGTCATTTTGATTTGCACTTCCCTGATGACTTACGACACTGAACATTCCTTAAGTGCTTCTCAGCCATTAGGAAGGCATGTCTGGGACCCAGAAACCTATGGGGATGACTCTAGATGAGACTCCTAGCAGCAAGGGATATGAAACCTATAGTCATCACCTCCTATAGCTACAGAGGACTCTCAGTGGAAGAAGAGGAATACAAACCAATAAAATCTTCAATATGTCTTGCTTACAAGAAGCACAGAGATAAAGAGATAGGAGATAATAAGGGAATGGCAAACCAATGACAGGCCCAACTTGAGACCCATGCCACAGGAGACAGCTAATCCTTGACATTACTAATGGTACTTTGCAACGCTTGCAGACAGGAGCCTAGTATAATTGCCTTCTGAGAGGTTTCATCCAGTAGGTGATAAACACAGATACAGAGACCCACAGCCAAACAATAGGACATAACTAGGCAAATATGTGGAAGAAAAGAAGAAAGCATTAAGGGAGTATTAGTGATCAAGGTCACCACTAGAAGACCTACAGAGTAAACTAATCTGGACTCATTGGGGCATATGAAGCCTGAAGAAGCTGCCTCCTATAGCGAGGCAGGACTTCCAGTGGAGGGAGAGGGGACACCAAACCACCCACAAAAGCCTCAACCCAAAATTGCCCTACCTACAAGCACTACAAGGATAAAAAAAGGAGCCGAGATCGAGAGAATGGCAAAACAATGCTTGGCCCAATTTGATACCTACCCCGTGGGAGACAGCCGACCCATGTCACTATTAATGATACACTGTTCTGCTTGCAGACAGGAGCCTTAGCAGAACTGTCTTCTGCGACGCTTCAACAAGCAGCTGTTGGAAACAGATGCAGGGACCCACAGGCAAAAAAATCTGCAGAGTCCTGGAGTCTTGTGGAAGAATAGGGAGAAGGATGGAGGGAGCTGGAGCCTGGGGCATCAAAGACAAGAAGACTTGCGGCATGGACGACTAACCTGGGCTCACTGGGGATCACAGAATCTGACCCAACAAGTGTGGGCTGAGCCTAGGCCCCCCCACATAAATAGCACCTGAGCTGCTTGTTATTCCTGTGAGTCACTTAATTACTGGAGCAGGGAAGGGTGGCAGTCGTCTCTGACTTTGTTGTCGGCCTTGGTATCCTTTTCACATAGCTGGGATGCTTTGTTTGGCCTCAGTGGGAGAAGATATGCCTAGCTCTGCTGTGACTGGATGCGCCAGTCTGGTTTGGTACTCATGGGGGGTATCCCCTTCTTGAAGTTAAGAGGATGGGCAAGGGATTGGAGATGTAAGAGTGGGATGAGGAGGAGTAGAGGAAGGGTGAGCTACAATCAGGTGGTAAAGTGAATTTTAAAAATAGAAGTTTTTTAAAAAGATATATTGCATGATGTTTCTTTGGCAGAACAGTAGTATTTTGTTTTCCTCTAAATCCATGACCAGCTGAGCAGTGTGAGGTTCTGTTATAGCTCATGGAGTAGAACCTTAAGAGAAAACTTATATTGGTTGCTGAGTCTTACAATCTTTTTTTTTCCCGTTTTTTAACCAATGTATCTAATGGGTAGGTTGAAGGGTATGTAGCTCAATTGTTTTTAGTTTTTCTTCTCTGGTAGTGTTCAGAGTACCTTCCAGCATTGTCAACACTCGGCAGGAGGGGTGAAGTCTTTAGATGGAGAACACCTCAACTTCTCTGTATTAAGTGTGTTGCATAGACGTGTTCGGCAACAGCACCCTGTGATCAGTGGGTGAAGGGAACATAATGGCCTAGTTAATAGCCTGAGTGATTCAGCAATTTCTATGGTGCTCCTTTGGCCAACAACTTAATTAGATGTAAGCCATCCCCAGGACTGGAGATTTCCTGGTGACAATTGATGACCTCTAGCTGGTGCTTTACCTCCATTATTTAAATAATCCAGGTTAGATTTCTTTCATATGTGCATGTATGTGAAGAAGCTCCTACTATAGGATGTTTCCATTTAACTTCCAAGTGGCTGTTAGTTTGAGCTCTCACTCCCCATAATCCCTCCTCTGATCCCTCTGCATCTCCCTCCCGCTTTGCTCCTCCCTTTAATGCCTCCGTCCATCCCATCCATAGCTCTCTATCATTTTTCAAATGTCTTAAATGGAGTGTCCGTCCCTGGGTTTATGAACCAGACTCAAAGGCAGGCCCCATTCCCAGGCAGAGCTGGCCAACACGAAATAGGCTCCAGTTTTGGATTTTTGGTTGGTTGGTTGATTGGTTGGTTTGTAGGGTGGTGGAACGTTGTGCAAATTCAATTGCTTTTTTTACCTTTGTATTATTGACTTTCTTATTTTTTTCCTAATTATGTTCTCTGATATTTTTTCATGTGGGTTTTTGGATCAAAGAAAAATATGAAGATGGGAAGGATCTGAGAAGATCGGGGGAGGGAAAGAATGCAATCAAGATAGATTTTACATGAAAAGACATTTTTCTTTTCTTTTTGTTTTGTTTGGTTTTTCTTTTTATTTATTTTTTTAATTTTTATTTTATTAATTTATTCATATTATATCTCAATGGTTATCCCCTCCCTTGTATCCTCCCATTCCTCCCTCCCTTCCTCCCATTTTCCCCTTACTCCCCTCCTCTATGACTGTGACTGAGGGGGATTTCCTGACCCTGTATATGCTCATAGGGTATCAAGTCTCTTCTTGGTAACCTGCTATCCTTCCTCTGAGTGCCACCAGGTCTCCCCAACCAAGGGACATGGTCAAATATGAGACACCAGAGTATGTGTGAAAGTCAGACCCCACTCTCCACTCAACTGGGGAGAATGTCCTGTCCATTGGCTAGATCTGGGTGTTTTTCTTTTTCTTTTTTCTTTTTTCTTTCAGCAAAGGGTTCCTCTGTGTAGGCTTGGCTGTCCTGGACTCACTTTGTAGACCAGGCTGGCCTCAAACTCAACTGCCATCTGTCTACCTGTGCGTCCCGAGTGCTGGGATTAAAGGCATGTGCCACCACACCTGGCTTAAAAAGACATCTTTAAATACAAAAGAAATAAACTAAAGAAGTTTATGAAAACTTTTAAAAAATCCCATAAATATGCAAAGTAACAATATTTATTGTCTAAGAACATATCATACCTATGAGAAACAATGATTTTTTTCATTTATTATACTCTTTAGTGTTTTGTTAGGGTAGATTTCAAGAACATGAATTGATGAGACAAAAGACTTGAGTATTTTGTTGATTGGAAAATTATAATATACATTGACATTTGATTTTTACAGACTAATTCATCGATATTTCCTCATTACTTGAATCCATTTTGCTTACAAAAAATATAATTTTAATTTCAACTGTACATAATAGTCAAACATAAATTTTATAGTAATAAACTTTTGAAATGCTTTGACACAGGATTTCCTATTCTTGTTTGACTGAAGTTATGAATCTTGCTTATAGATGACGATGAGAATATTGTTATATCCAGTATTTTAGTCAAACTATCTAGTGTATTGCATGCAGTTCAAGCTATTCTAGTCAAGAGCTCTGTCAGGGAGAGTGGGAAGTGATGGGGAACAGATAACTGAGAGAGAATATTAAATTTGAAGTACTTGCCTATTCCTTTCAATGCTGACGATGAGACAGAAGTTATCCCTTTAGTAAATGTATCTGTCACTAGCAATATGGAAAACTACATCCTGCCAGAATGATTATTTTTTTAAATAAAATGTTAATGACTAAAAGTTTGGGGAAGAAACTATTTCCCTTTGGAGTATATATATTTTAATTTTGCAAATAAGAACATCACATATAGAAAACGGAAAATGTAAACCAGATAAAACAGGATCTTTCACAGATTTGCTTTAGTATGAAAAGTGGTATATTTGCTCAGTGATACCTGAATATCAGATGATGCAAGGATTTAGCAGGTGGATAAGCAGATGGTAGCCAGAATTCCCAGGTTTAACACTAACACTGCTTGCTTCATCAAAACAAAGATGAAGCAAAATATATTTAAAAGGGAATACTAAGCATATATCAAATCCTATTATGGAGACTGGTGAATTAAATCATTCATTTCACAGTGATTATCTGGGGGAAATTAAAACATTAACTAAAGACATTGATAAATATTTCTATCCATTTCCTCACACACAAAAAAAAGGATTTTAAAAGTACAAGCTATGGCATAATTATTCAAAATAAACAGTAATTAACTGAACTAAATCTAGTAACGTGAGGGTTTGCAAATTTACCTTGTGGTTTAACAGCTGTGCTTTTTACTGTCTGCACTGTGAATTTATACTCATGCAATGCCTTCTCAAGAGGTGGTAGAAAATTAAAGTTTGTTTGAGTAGCATATTAAATATGAATAAAATTACTAACTAAGTCATTCTAAATCATCTGGCAAGGAGAGATTTATGTTTAGAAGTCACAGTGGAAGAAGCTTAACAAAGCTTTACTGGTACCTACTTATGCTCAGAAATATGTGAGATTTGGTTACACAAATTTAAATAGGCCATTTAGAGAAAAACAATAAAAGAGGGAGACATGATAAAAATCTTGATGGATTATTGAGATCCATATATTTGTCATATGTTACCAAAGCTTTTAGTAGATTTTATCTGCAGTGTTTCATTGGGCACAGACTGGATAAGCAAAAACTCAATATGCTGCCTGGGCTTTGAGCATGAACTCATAACACTCCCTTGATGACTAGAAAGGTTAGTAACATAGTCTGACAATTATAAGGAGATTTCTTTTTGTTTAGTTTTTTTGTATTGGTAGAATTTTTGAGACTTATCCGTAAAAGTATGCAGCAGGGTCCATATCACTTTCACAATGGGAATTTGATGATTTTACATATAGTTTACCTGTTTAATGCTAGAGTTAATTCTTAGATTTCTATTGGTAAATATAACATTGACCAAAATGTCCCTAACAGAATGAAAACAATTGTTTTCTAAAAGAGCTCTTCAGTCCTAATTTGGTTACTATCAACCAACAGAAATATTTTTCATTATTTTATAATGTTCCAAAGCAGACTGTTGACAAATTAAACATAACGTGATCTTTCTGAAGAATATATGACATTAAAATTTTCACTAAGGTTTTGGGGGCATAGAAGTAACACAACAAAGGTTTCATTGTCACACTTGTAGTCTGGTGTTCCAAGGTTCCCAGTTATAAGCTCATTTCACTAGATAAACTTGTTGCTGAATGACGGTGGTTAGTACTCCTGGAGTTGGCCTGCTCTACCTGCCTTGAGAGGTGTGCGCCATGGTAGGTTGGAGGTTTGCGCCTATGGCTCCTGGGATACTTTTTGTACCATTCACTCCCTGAGATATCCAGGCACTCCATCAGCCAGTGAAGCACATAGGCTGCCTGTGTAACTATGTGGACATAGACTTCAGCAAAGCATGCAGAACTTGGATGAACATTTACCACTAAACATTTGTCTTGTGTGTCCTATCTAGTTTGAAAACAGTCATCATAACCTAGTATCATGAGCATTTAAAAGTCTGACTGCTTATAATATGCTTATCTACACCTTGATGAGACCACTCCAACATAGCCTTGTCCATTCCCATTGACCGTATCAAGATACCTTGGTTGGGTAAGGACACACTACCATTTACATATAATCATGCAGATAGATGATCACTAGATGAATACTTGATACCAATTTTTATAAATCAATTCAGGTCTGGAAATGTATATTATGGTAGACAGCTGCCCTAGCATGTTTAAAGCTTCAGGTTATATCCCATCCAAGGAGGATAAACTAAAAAAAAAAAAAAAAAAGACCCATAGAATCTAAAGAAACATGTTCATATATAAACCTACAAGAAGAACACTATAAAGGGCAGATCTGCGCCCAGAGGTTCTGCTCTATCTATGGCACCAACCAAGGACAATATGTGCAGTCATCATCAAACCCCTACCCAGACCTAGCCAAGGGACAGGACATTCTCCACAGGTAAGGGAGACTGGGGACTGACTTTCACATGAACTCTGCTGCCCCTTATTTGGCCATATCCCCTTGAAGGGGAGGCCCGATGGCACTCAGAGGAAGGATAGCAGAATACCAAGAAGAAACTTGCTAACCTAGCATCATATTAAAGGGGAGGAAGTCCCCATCAGTCACAGCCATAGGGAAGGGGAATGGGGTGAAAGCGGGAGGGAGGAATGGGAGGATGCACGGGATGGGATAGCAAATGAGTTGTAATATGAATGATTTTATTTTTCAATAAAATTTTTTTTAAAAAGAAAAAAAATATTTTCATATTATTGTTTAGAAAGAATAATGACTTACTTAAAAAGGTGCCATATAAGTATGTATTTCATTAAGTAATATATTAACTAAATGTAATCATTCAATTTCCACAGCACTGAAATGGGTACCATTTCTCTTATTTCTGCATTTAAAAAATTGTATTAAATGCTTATTTTGCATATAAAAACTTAAGGCTGTAAGAAAGTGAGAAGCTTGCCAAATGTCAAAAGACGGTGTTTACACAGGGACTTCACCTTGTCAAGGGGAAATTTGTGTTGAATGAAGACTAACCGTGTAGTACAGATCACTGTAGTCCTAAACTGTGTTGCAAATTTGGTCAGACAATTCAAGAGGAATTCCTTTATACAGATATTTAAATAAAGAAGAACTAGGGCAAAGGATAAATCTGGTAAATTGCTGCGTGTGTGTGCACGTGCACACACACACACACACAAACACACACACACACATTCTCAGTGTACTACAGAGCTCACAAAATTCTGAAATAGTGTATTAGACTATTAGGACTTCACAAGATTTGTAGACTCTATAATACAGAAGGGAGAAAAAGAGAAAAATCATCTTTTCTATAATTATCTCTAACTATCGCAGTCATCTAAAAACCTGGCCAACACATGCAGTAATGTGACTCAAATATACAGTGACAGGCAGAAGCAGTAGGATGCTTGAGCCTTTGTGGCATAAAGTATCACAAGAAAAAAAAATCTCAGACATAGTAATTGTCATTGTTTTTAAATATATAGGCATTGCATGTGAAGATTCCACATTAGCATATGAAGGCAAACCTAATTTTAAATCAATCTTAATTGAACTGAAATCTTCACTGTTGTCATTTACAGTCTTTTTACTTTATTAAAAATCAGGTTTCTAATAATTGTATTAAATTATGAATTAATTAGTGGAGAATGGAACAGATGCTGGGACTTGCTGCTGGACATCAGGTGAAAGTAGTGTGGAAGAAAGGGGGATGGAATTATCCAGAGTGTACAGGAGCCCCACAAGGAGACCATCAAGGCCACGGGATCTGAACCCAGGGGTATCCTGCACAAAATGTTGTACCAACCTAGGCCAATGCATGCTATAAACCTAGACCCCCCTATTCAGATCTAGACAAAGGACTTCCATAAAGGATTCTGTCACAGTTATTGTCTGGGAGGCTTCACACAGCGACTGATTGAAAGAGATGCAGACAGCCACAGGGAAACATTTGGCAGAGCTTGGGGAATTCTATAGAAGACACAGAGAAAGAACTGAAGGCGCTAGAGAGGTGAAGGACACCACAAGAAAAAAATGCACAGTCAACAAGAAAGCATACATTATCAACTAATCTGTGTCCCTAGGCCCACAGACTAAGCCACCAGAGAGCATTCCTGGGATGGATGTAAGCCCTTTACACATATGTAACAGATGTGCATCTTAGTCTTCATGTGGGAATCCTAAGAGTGGAAGTTGGAGCTCTTTGTGACTTTGTTGCCAGCCTTTGGATCTAGTGCCCTAGCTGGGCTAGCATGCCTAGCCATAGTGGAGAGGATGCTGCTAGTCCTACCGCAACTTGATGTGCTGGATCAAGTACATATCCACAGGCATTCTCGCTTATTCTGAGCCTTTTCATGGGAGAGGGGGAGAACAGGAGGAAGGGAGTATTGACTACGAGAGGAGAGAGGGAAGCCGTGGTTAGGATGTAAAGTAAATTAATTTAAACAAAGAAAGAAAGAAAGAAAGAAAATTCAAAATCCAAAACAATGAATATATATCAGTGAATGTATAAATGTATATATATATCAATATATGCATATATATCAACACAAACACATATATGTGGAAGTTCCTCAAAAATTAACCATGGGACTATGATGTATTCTAGCTATACAAGTCCTGGATATATGCTAAAAGTATACAATTCAATATATCCTAAAGAAACTTGAAGATCCATGTTTACAGCTGCTCTGTTCATAGTAGCCAAGATATGAAACCAGACTATCTCCTTTCAATACATGTGTAGATAAATTAAAGTTGCACAGCAATTTGATTGTATTCAACTATAATGGGATGAAATTATGTAACTTTGCAGAAACATTCATATGGATAGTATCAGTGCTTACCGTGTAAAGCAAAACCAGAATCAGAAACATATATATCATATATGTTCTATCAAAATGAAGAAATTTATTTCTTATGTCTTTGTGTGTGTGTGTGTGTGTGTGTGTGTGTGTGTGTGTGTGTGTGTGTAGTAATTAAATTAACCTAAAAGGAAAGAAGTAAAAGAGGGGAATAAAAGGTAGGGTAAAGAAGTAGAAACAGGAAAATGGAAGAAGAAAAATACATATTTTCAATAATATGTGGAACTGATATTTAGAGTGTGTGCATGAAAAGACATGGAAAGACAAAGAGGACCAATTAAAAAAATAAACCTCTTCTGGAGTAAAACTTGCTGCACTACTGGAGAGTAATACGGTGGTTGAGTCAGAATATGAATATAGGATACGCTTACTATGTGTGTGAAATGTAAGAAAACATGTTTTAAATTTTAAGTGAATAGTCAAATTACCACACACCCTTATCTGCAGTTGTCATGCTCTGTGTCACAGTATGGAAAACGTAAAACTGTCAGGACCTTAGAAGTCAGTATGAGGGGCTTGGCAGGAAGATGCTGGGGGAGGAGCTCAGGGGCTGAGTGCAGTGAATCTGCACTACAGTCTGTGGGATGCATTTCTCTTAATGTTTGTCATTGTTTGTAATCAGTGCACCACACATATGCAAAGTGTTAGCGATCTGTAACATTGGAGAAAGGTAAATGGAAAGTCCTTGCTTTTCTGTTTAATCGTTCCATAAATTGTAAACTGCTTTAATTGTGCATTAAATTGAATTTTGATAGAAAGCAGAATATACCAGGAAATGCATTGTAAAGTAAAGAAACTGAAAACATATTTTACGGGATGAAATTAAAGTCACGTGAAACCTCTGGGTGTGTTCTGTGACCTTTCTGTGATATTTACCTTGTTATGTTTTGTGTTCTTTCAAAAGACTTTCCTCTCATTAAGTTAAAGGTCAAATAGAATTCAACCCATATTTATTATTATTTTTATAATTCTGAGCTGAGAAAGAATCCTATTAACCTGATTTGTGCAGGTGCCCTTCTAGACCATCTTTTTCCTTTCCCTGGAAAGTGTTTCTACATCTGTTCTGCTATTCAGGCTGAGAAAATGGGAATTTACAAAGTGGGCAGAGATCAGCTGCCTCTGTCTATCTAGCATGCTCTAATGAAGGGAATTAAATCAATCTTGGAAAAGAGAAAGGGAAAATCCAAGCCGATTTTTAAGCTACTTAAAGACAAACTAAACTATTTTTCTAATATCCACAGAATAAAAAATGAATTCATTTTCTCTAATTACATTAGGACTTCAATACTAAATAGTATCCTCGTTTACACACACACACACACACACACACACTTACAGTCAGCATATTAATTGTTTTTAAAGACCTTCTTAAATAATCAAATAAGTTTTACTGATAAATTTAATTAAATAAAATGTATTTTGTACAACTTCCATTTTTTCTCTCAAAATATTAATAAAAGCTCAACAGCAAAAAGGAAAATTTGCAAACTCCATGTTATTTGAAGGCCACAGAGCTTAGTGAAGGGTATTGACTTGGCAGCCTGACAAACAGTTTCTTAGAATTTGAAAAAGCACTAATGAGATCGGAGGCACTGTAAAGGTCAATTAAGATTTGAGAGTCTTAGCCCTCTCATATACAAAAGAAGACTGTGTGTCCAGATGATGTTCAAGGCAACTGCCAGCTCTGCTGTGCTTTTCAAAGCCATGGCTCTTAATAGGAAAACTATGTGTGCATTTTAATTCTAAAAATGTTTCAATCAGACTAATTTCAGCAAAAAAAAAGTAACTGAAAAATGCTCCATTAAACATATACATCTTGAAATATGAATACATGTATATAATCAATACAAATAATATATTGTCTTAAATTACCTATCTTAATACTGTACACTGACTATCAAAACATCATTAAATTACCAGCTATATTATTTAATTAACTAGGCAGCTTGCTGTTTCTCAAAGTGATGAAAATATTTAAGATGTATTTATTATTTACTCTTGTGTATAAATATGTTGTTTGCTTCTATGTCTGTGTAGCCTATGTGTGTGATGTTCATGCAGGCTGGAGGTGGACTTCAAGTTGGGGAAAGTTGTTAGCTACAGTGTCCCTCAGAATGAAACACAGGTACTCTGGAAAAAGAGCCCATGCTTTTAACTGCTGATTCAATGGATAAAAGAATTTTGTGAGATTCAATGTGTCAAATTTTTAAAAAATCTACTACATAATATTTAATTGAGATACAAACTACAAAACCTCAAAAATGTACATGCACGAATGATAGTTTGTACCATTCATACATGCCTTGCTTCTTCGAACATATGAACTTAAAATGAATCAAGCTCAATAACTTAAGAAATGTATGTTTGCATTCCCACCAGCAATGAAGGGGTGTTCCTCTCTCCCCACATCCTCGCCAGCATGTTGTGTCACTTGAATTTTTGATCTTAGCCATTCTGATGGGTGTAAGATGGAATCTCAGGGCTGTTTTGATTTGCATTTCCCTGATGACTAAGGAGGTTGAGCATTTCTTTAAGTGTTTCTCAGCCATTTGATATGGCACTCAGAGGAAGGATAGCAGGTTACCAAGAAGAGACTTGATACCCTATGAGCATATACAGGGGGAGGAAGTCTCTCTCAGTCACAGTCATAGGGGAGGAGAGTAAGGAGAAAATGGGAGGGAGGGAGGAATGGAAGGACACAAGGGAGGGGATAACCATTGAGACATAATATGAATAAATTAATTAAAAATAAATAAATAAATAAAATATAGCATATAAGATCAGGTAAATCTTAAACCCCTACCCAGATCTAGCCATTGGACAGAACACTCTCCACAGTAGAGTGGAGAGTGGGATATGACTTTCTCACATACTCTGGTGCCTCACCTTTGACCATGTCCCCTGGAGGGGGAGACCTGGTGGCACTCAGAGGAAGGACAGCAGGATACCAAGAAGAGACTTGATACCCTATGAACATTTACAAGGGGAGGTAATCCCCCTCAGTCACAGTCATAGGAGAGGGAAATAAGGGGAAAATGGGAGGGAGGGAAGAATGGGAGGATACAAGGGTTGGGATAAGCATTGAGATGTAACAAGAATAAATTAATAAAGGAGAAAAAAAAAGAAAAAAAAGATCAGGCCAAAAAAAAGAAAAAAAGAAAAGAAAAGAAATGTATGTTTGCAGTATTTAAAACATGGTGAACACACACACACACAATTCTGACAACCCTCACTGATTCTAAAAAAATTTTTTTTTGTTAAAAGTTTGCCTGGTCATTCTATGTTGTGAAGTCTATAGCCCTTGCACACATGCGGTGTTAAGTACCAAGCAACGTATGATACTATCTGCTTTTACTTTCTGTCCATGCCATACAGATCTCTATTATTACATTTTTAAATCTAATAATGCTTCAGAAATCCCTGACCTTGTTAAATGTCTCTTCTAATCAAGAGAATATCACACCTCTCCTTTCAAATTTAATTAATTTAACAGGTACAGAGTAAGTTGATTCTCCATTATTTGTGATTTATTTCATACCTTTTCTTGAGATCAACCAAAATATGAATATGTTGAATTGACTAATACAAACATAAATAATTCCTGAGATTTAAATTATATACATTTCTCAACAGAGTGACAAAATCTGATATTGTATAACTCCAATTAGCATTTATACCATCTTTGTCTAACATATCCATGATGTGTATGCAATTCCCAATAAACAACTAGTAGATACTTGAGCTTTCAAATCAATTAACGTAGACTATTCATACATATACTAACACACATTTACTATAGTGGACAAGTGTATTGATAATAATGATTTGATAGAACTGTTATTATTGTGTGTCTGAAACTGCAGATTGATCCTGGTGCCCTGTGCATGTTAGGCAGGCAATCAACATATAACATGGATCTACAGTCTGATATTAATAACTTGACATTCTCAAAATACAGAAAATCCTTAGGTGAAAATGTAAATGTTCTCAAAATAATAAGGAAAATTAGATTCTGAAATTGCTAAGCTCTATGGGAAAAATAAATCTATTGATAAATTGTAAAAACTTAAATTAAATTATAAAAGTTTTGCTATTTAACCTCAAATAGGAAATGCTAGAGACAAAGTTCATGGCATATAAAATAAAATGACACGAAACTACTGAATATATGTATCAAAAAATAAAACAAAAATATATGTATAGTTCCACACTTTCCATCATTTTAAGAATCAGCTGGCCTTCTTTCAAAAAAAACCTTTGGAGGTGTTCTAATTTTTCTGATATTTTTCATTTCAAGTTTTTCAACAAAAATGACAAGAGTAAACGTAATTTGATAATACTATTAAGGCTGACTTTATTATAAATACTTGGTTAATATTAATTCTTTCATGTTAAAGCAATGTAGCAACGTTGAAGAGATTCATGCATTATTTTTACATAAGGAAAAAGAATTTTAGAACAATTAGGCAGATTTCATTGGACTACAGGTTCTGAATTCTTTATTAATACACTCATTATTATACTTAATTTTGCGATTTTTTTAAGCGTTTTAAAATGGGCCTCATCAAAAATTTCAAAGGCAGGCTCACATCAGAAATGATGTGAATCTTAATTGCTCTTCATTCATTCTCTGGTTCCACAGATTAAAAAGTCATTTGTGGATAGGTACAACATCCTACACATCGTTATTTGTTTTTGTTTTTGGCTGTTACTGCAAAGCATATAGCATGCTGTTCATTAGTCAACAGGCAGCCTGGTGGAAGAAACTGGCAGAGTGTGAAAGAATACATGTTGGCATGGGTCTAACTTTCTAAGAGAAACGTAGTCTCTGTACCATCTGATTGGATCAAGAGATGAATCTGAGAAGTGTGCCAACAAGCCTTGTATAGTTTTTAGGACAACCGCCAATATTTGGCCAAGTCTCGGGTAATGTTGTCATTAAGTGGCCACAGTAACATTTATACTTACCCAAGTAAAATCATAATAAGAAAAAGAAAAATGATGACTACAGAGTGATATTTGCCTTTAAATAAATTACAATTTTACACACACCTATTATTGTGAATCTACAAGAAAAACCTTGAGGATAATATTAATATTTCTTTTTGCTGTGTGATGCATCTTTTCTTGTCACAAAATTGACATTAATTTGATATGTATACTTACAGAATAACATGCTATGCTCTTATTATAATATATAATAATATATATATTATTATTATATAATATATAATAATATATAAAATATAATAAAATTTGATCACTCAGTCTTTAACCATTTAAAAAGATTATTGAGGAATCAATAATGTTGCTGATAATCAATGTTATTATATCGAATGTAGCAAATTATATTTCTTTATTTTTACCTCTTTTTTTAGAGATGAGCATTTTAGAAAACAGCATGTATCGTGGGATGTATCACTATATAAATGCTGTGAATTAAAAAATTATCAAAATAATCTTTAAAGCTTATAACTGAGCTAAGAATCAAATAAAGGGGTATTAAGAGTTTTGAAAAGGTTTACCCTATCTATATATAGGATCATATTTAATCCAGTATGTTAGGGATTTCCAATATTTATACCTGGAGTCCCATATCTTCCCTTCAGTTCCCTTGTAAATTTCATGTAGTTATTTATTATTGGTGTATATGTTACTACAAATTTAACAGTTGATGCCCATCAACTTATGTCTGTTTCCTCAGTTTCCTTTGGTCTGATGTCTGAATGTGTACTAACATCTACTAAGGAGCTCACAAGCTTTGGACAAGATGCTGTCTGAGATGTATTTTGTCAAAAGCCCCCATTAGAGAAGAAATTAGTAAATTAACTTTTAAAATAAGCCAAAAATATATAGAAGAAGTCCTCATTTTCTTACAGGATAGCTACAAATTGAGTGGATTTTGTAAAAGTTGTAGTGAGCCACAGGCTTTATGTATCTCACCAGAGGTCAAGACATATTTTGCAAGCTTATTTCTTATATAAAAACAGAAAATTCTCCCTTATTCATATGCCAGTAAGAGTCTGGATGCCAATACCTAGTTAATGAGATTGGTTTTCCAACTAGTTTAATCTTTAAAGAGTAAATTAACTCATTATGTCTCAGACTTCAGTCAAAGTATGGTGTGAAATGTACACACACACACACACACACACACACACACACACACACACATTTTTAAAATATAGATTGTACGTTGGTGATAATGCAAGAGTGAAAAAAATACAAAATCAGAGAAAAACACTGGTGAATTTTCACAAAAAATACATTTTATAGTATGTTAAATGTGTAGTCATATATGAATGTAAGTAGCAATGTCCAGAAGAATAAATACTTTATGGTCCTCAATCTAAAGCAAGCTTAAGACAATTCTGATAAAGATCTTATGTGTAAATCATGTACTCCATCATAGAATACAAATTGATGCTAGTTACTGATATAAATTTCAATTACTATTTTCAAAATCATGAATAAGAAGTTGTACAATTTTAGAATACATGAGAATCTCTAAAAAATCAATTGCATTATCATGTAAAATAAGAATATAACTGCAAACAAATGGGTGAATACTGTTTCTATTTTCAAGAAAGGAGAGATGTTTATTAATCTTAATTTCACACTTTAGATTATTTCTTTGTAAACCCCAAAATTTAAAGGACAATGCTTAAAATTTCAGAAATGTTGTATAAGTCAATGGAAAAAAGGTAAATATTTTGTTAATCACAAAGAATAATTAAGTATTCAAAAATGACAAATACTTCTAAGTTTAATAGTATTTTATAGATATAAATTGATAACCACAATTATTAGTTATTATACTAATCAATGTAGAAACATATATTATGCTTGAAAAAATCATATATCTGATTGAAAATTGAATTCTGTTTATAAAATCATTAAATATACAGATGAAGGTGGAACAAGAGGAGACAGAAAGCTTAGAAAAGTACTAAATAAAAGGCTGTGGCATATTATTAATATAAAAGTAGATTTTATTAAAAATTATTTCAAGGACTATTAGAACAAATTACTACATTAGCTATTGTAATTTAAAGTCTAAATTAGTTAGAATGCATTAATAGCTTCAGCAAAGTAAAATAAAATTTGCCTATTGAAGACATGAAATAACTGAAGATCTCAACATAACTTTTCTGATAATTGTTGGAACATAGAATAAAATATAAACAAATATACATAATGCTTGAATCAAGTAATAAGCTTGTTTAATAAATATTAACAAAAAGATAATATTCCTGATGTGCTACATATTTTAATCATATATGAAATATGTAAAATTAATAATGTATTCTATATTCTTCCAATTCAGAACAATGTTAGAAAACTTGAAAAAAATAAGACAAACTCTCCAAGTTGATCTTTGACATCACAATGTAACTTTTTCATGTACAAACTTTACACTTGAAAACTAGGCACTTGTGTAACCACAGAAACCTTAAAACCACAAAATGTTTCATAATGTTATAAGTACATGTCCAATTTTGTTGGGTCCCCATTTGTAGATATTGTGATCTGTGGCCTATCAGCCACATATTGACCATGTCTGAAATATAGATTACAAACCATAAATAAAAGAACACATATTATTAATTAAACATAGGTTAAAAGACAATTGATAGCAGTAATAAATAGATATTAAGCAGAACAAGAACAATATCCAAAATAGACATTTTAATGCAGTTATTATACGTAAGAATAAAATATTCAATGACTAATTCATTTAAAGGATAAACTATATCAACCACTTGCAAAATGAATGTTAAATTTCAAATCAAAATCCAAGATATTATATCTATACATTACCATAGGACTAATAACCAATACATATGTTTTGCATGAATCCACAAGTATGAGTATGTGCTTATGTGTATCAGAAAAACTTGTACAGAGCCAAAGCAACAAAGAAACAAAATTCAGAGAGAAAGAAGAGAATAAGAAAAGAGACAGAAACAAAAGAGGGAGAAAAAAAAAACCCTGACATGAACAATAGACTCATACATGGTGTCGATTCTGGAATGATTAAAGATGAGAATCATCAATGCTTATTGGATTTTGAAGAGGCATTTAATCAATGAAAGAGAGCAGGTGGAGCCTATAAAGCGCCAGATGGTTCTAATGTCAGCTTATTAAGACATACTTCAGAGATCTAATGTCCCATAGACTCGAAACATGTAAGTGAAATGACATGGATGAAGATTACATAGGTCATTTTTTTAGACTATAAAATTTTCCAGGTCTTTGATGTCAAAATAGAACAAGTATTTGTGAACAATAAACTGAACAAAACTAACTCACAAGGAGAGAGTTTTCTCATAGTCTCCTGCCTTATTCCTAGGAATGGATCTTTGTCCTGACACACACACACACACACACACACACACACACACACACACACACACACACACACACACACACACACTGTAGTAGTGGGATGGAACATAGGCATTGCTTGTTGATAGGCAATTTTTACCAGATCCAATATATGAGTAGAAAAATAACACTGACAGCTGACAAATACCATGCACCTTGGTTCCTGGAACTCTGCAACATTCACCCACCAATAAAGCTGGGGTCAGGCAATGTCAGCTACCTTTGCAACCCATAAGCTCTGCATTTTATCAAGTCCAGCAGATTGGAAGGGCTTATCTAGGCTTCCTAAGAGGTTTCCGTACGTGATCAGTTTCAGGCTGTAAACATCCCTGAGGAGGAAGCTGCACTCTCTGATCAGTCCTTCATAAACATAAATATTCAGACTATCAGAGGAAAGCTTTGGCATTTTCCATGAGTTTGAGTCATGTGAATGAAAGCTTTGCTTATCTCCTATGGGTCTGAGATCTTGGAGTCCTTGACATGGCTATGGCCATGGCCAATTCAATCTGGACTTCATCCCTACAGTGATTCCTCTGTCCCATGCAGATCTCATTTCATGTATACTGATACAGATTCTAGCATTACGGGGAAAGAGACTCAAGAGACCCCTCCCAGAAGTGATGATTATTGATAATTACTGGCTTCTTGGAGAAGGAGAGTTGTTTTTGTGGTTTTGCTTAAGGCTATGGACCTTCCCACTTCATAATTTCCAGTTATCATGGCCCCACATCCATGAGCAGAATATGAACAGCATTAATTAGATGTGGTGGGTCATTAGAAAAGAAAAGGCAATAAATTGGTTCGACATGAAAAGTGAGGGTTAGATTTGGAAGCAATTGTGGAGAAGAATGGATGAAGGAGAAGAAGATCAAAATATAGTGTTTGCATTTGTGAAATTCTGAAATAATTGGTAACATATTTTAAAAGGTGTACTGTGATTAGAACTGGAAACTCTAGTGTGAGGTGGATTTTGAACAATTAGGAAAATTTTAAATGATAACCCTTAAGAATAATATGAATATTTGATTGTGAAATAATATTCTTCACCAGAACATACTTAAGAATTATGTTTAATTTTACCAATTATGAGAACCAATTCTGATTTAAATTACTAGCAATTCTTTTTTTTTTTTACAGGAGATAATGGGATTCTTGAAAGAGGACCATTATTTGAAAATGAACATTATCATAAGAAGTATAGAGATAGTCACAGAGTATGCACAAATGTCTCTGAAATTACTTAAAAACTAATCTAATACATTCAGCTAATCCTTTACATTATAGTGCATGGACTCAATTGTTGTTGACTATGGTAAATTTGGTTTACAGAATTTTTTTTCTAAAGTAGTGGGACATTTATAGAATAATGTTGACTCATGTATGCAGAAATAGAAACTTACTTTTTCTTGTCAGTAAACTTGAGGAGACTATGATTAGTAGGGCATGGAATTAAGCTACATTATATTGCAGTAGAGTTCAACAAAAATAGGATGGAGTATTTGGCTTTGGACCTACTTTAATTAATGAGGAGAAATTTACAGAACTCGAAGTTTTACAGGAATGCTGAATGTAATTTTCTTAGCTGTTGGAAAGGAGCTAGCAAACCACATTGGTGACTCCATCCAAAACACCTGAGTATCCTTCATTCCAAACACATCACTACTAGTCATTTCCCTACACCTCTAGTTATGTTTCTCTTCATATCTCTTCAAATGGAAGAAACACCAGTCTTTCGACTTTCCAAAAAGCATCTGCTCAAGAGAATTAATGAGGAGCAAAGTGGGAAAGAAAGCAATTGAGGAAATCCAGGTGTCTGTCCATCCCTATGGCACATTCTACCTAGTTACTAAAAATAATTTGCCCTCATGTTTCAACCAGGACATCCCTTCACAACTACTATCGCTATTCACTGACTGTGAAAATTAATGTGGCCCAAAGAGTGATGAAAACTTTAATGACTGCAGCAAGTGTAGACTATAGTGCAGATACTGTCCTAGATGTAATCAATAGTGCCAGTTACATGTGAGATTTGGTAAAGTGATAGAACCTTGGGACAATTTATGGTACAGCTTATCTTAGAATCTAAAAGTAGAAGATTGACAATGATTGGTAGAGCTGTTCAGAGGAAAGTTAATGATACGAAAAACTTACAAAAAGCTGGAATTGCTCCACTCAAATTCGGGATCGTTAAGCACTTAAAACATAATTGTGTATTCCAATAAAAGTGTAGGTGCAGTGTATCTTTCCCAACAATAGTAGGAGTTTCAGGAGTGAGATGAAAGAGAATAAGTCACATCAAAACTTTGCTAACCTTGGGGCAGTGGAACTGGGCAAATTGCCCACTTTTGAAACTATCTTTATTAGGGATACATAAAAATTTATAACATTTTATATATAAAACCAAGGCAGACTCTCTTTCACAATATTAATCCTGTCACTTCTCTCATTTCTTATTTTTTCTTTCAGAATTAATAGCTCCTGAAAATATATATTTCAATTGTTCACATCAGTCATAAAAGAGAAAATATCCATATTGGTTTGCCACTTCTTATTAAATATGAAGAAAAATGTCCCAGCAAAGTTATGAGCAACATGATGAAAATTAAAATTCCTGTGGTGTTTATTCCATAGTCATAACTGACTTCACTATAGTTTTGAAGTAGGTGTGATTCTGCTTCTCGTGCTATGTAAAGTGAGGTGCTCCTTATCTAATACCACATGAAAATGGTCTTCTCTAATCACTAAGTTAAAATTTCATGCACATAAAAGTTTACTTCAAAAAGAACTATTAAACAATACTCTTCATTTTCATTTGTGTATTTGTAGGGTTGAGATTATAAGACAGAGAGACACAGAGATGAGGTAGAGAGAGACAGAGAGATAGAGATAGACACACACACACACACACACACACACAGAGAGAGAGAGAGAGAGAGAGAGAGAGAGAGAGAGAGAGAGAGAGAGAGAGAGAGAGACAGAGATTTTAGCCATATTATGTGTTCAACTATTGAAGGATATTAGGAAATTTAAATTTGTGACATTTTATATGTAGAAACAATTTTCTCTCAAATTTATTTTGGAAAAAATGCATATGAATACTACAGGATAAAAAACATTTCCTTTTTTAAACAGTTCCTTTTTTAAAAATGGCTGTCAGTTGGTAAACAATAGTGCATATTGTATGGCTGGCTTTGAGAATGGTCTTTTAATATTATCATACAGAACTAAAATATTTACTACTAAATGTAAAAAGAACTCAATAAACATTTAGTAAACCAATCAGGTCTATGTTCGATATTATGATATTTTCATGTTTTTATTTATCCGCATTTATTTTACCATTTTGAGAACTTCATGCATGTAAATCATGTATCCTGATCGCTTCCAATCCTCTTTATGCCTAACTTCTCCCAGACCTTTCAAAGTCTGCCTCATATAAGCTTCTCTTTTGTGTTGCCTACATGTACAGATTTTAGGAATCTCTAATAGGATTTCATACAAAACCTGAAATGTGCATTAATTTTAGCTCTCCCTGTATTTCTTCCCTCATCTCCTCTCCCCTGCATCTTGTTCAATACCACCACCTTTCATCCACAACTATCTACTCTATTAGCTTTTCCTAATATTTATGGCCCTGACCTTTTGCCAGGAATTACTCTATACCGAGCCTCTCTGGTTCTAAGGATTGTTATTTGTTAGTAGTTGACTTAATTGCTAATATCCATATATAAGTGAATAAATACCATATTTTTCTTTCTGAGTCTCAGATAACCCACTTAGAATTTTTTTCTGTTCCATCCGCTTACCTGTGAATTTCATGATTTCACTTTTTTTAATGGTCAAATATTCATCCATTGGGTAAATATATCACATTTTTCTTAATAATTCTTCTGTTCAGGGACATCCTAGGTTGCCTCCAATTTCTAGCTATTATGAATAAAGCAACAATGAACATGATTGATCATGTGTATCTGTGGTACAGTGAACCATCCTCTGGGTATATTCTCAAGAATGCTGTAGCTATATATTGAGGTCCATTGCTTTTCCTCTTCCTCAGTAACTGCTGTACTTATTTTCATAGTGCCTATACAACTTTGCACGCCCACCAGCAATGGATAAATGATCACCTGACTCCACACCCTTGTTAGCATGAACAGTCACTGGTTATATTAGCCATCTGATGGGAATAAGATGAAATCTCAAAGCAGTTTTGATTTGCATTTTCCTGATTACTAAGGATGTTGAATATTTATCACATTGTTTCTGGGCTATTTGAGTTTCTTTCTTTGAATATTCTCTGCTTAAATATGTACCACATTTTAATTTGGCTACTTGTTTTCTTGATATCCAAATTTCTGAAATCTTTATATATTTTTAATATTATCTCTCTAGTGGATGTGGAGTTATTCAAACTCTTTTTCCATTCTATAAGTTGCAACTTTGTCCAAATGTCAGTGACCTTTGCTTTACAGAAGCTTGTTCGGGTTTACAAAGTCTCATTTATTGTTTAGTTTAGTGCCTATTCTAGTGGTGGTTTGTTTAGAAAGTCTCCTGTGCCAATGAATTCAAAGCTATTTCAATTTCCCCTTTCATCAGTTTCAGTGTACCTGCTTTCATATTGAGATTGTATATTGAGCTGATTTTTGTGCACGAAAATAAGTACGGATTTATTTAGATTCCTTTTTTTGTAGCCATATACTTTGAGTGCTGTCCTTTTCCAGAGTGAATTTTTGGCTTTCTTAAAATAAAAAATCAGGTATACATAGATAAATGATTTTATTGGGGGGGTCTTCAGTATGATTATGTTGGTCAGGATGTCTTTTTTTTTGTCAATACCATGCTGCTTTTATCATTCATCATCATCATCATCATCACCATCATCATCATCATCATTGTTATTATTATAGCTCTGTAGTAGACTTTAAATCTTGGAGAGTGATACTTCCTGCAGATCTATTGTAGTTGGGGTTGATCTGGAGCGGCTATGTATCAATGTCAACTGCCTGCCCCCCCCCAAGATATTTATTGTCCTATGAGAAAATTCTCACATATCAGAAATGATTTTGTGTAAACCTTGCCTCCCAAATTATTTTGATTGAATAATAAAGGTTGCTGACAGCCTGAAGTTTAGCAGAAAGAGAAGTGGAAGGCAGGATTTCCTGAGAGGAAATAAGCAATCCTAGTGAAAAAAGAAAAGGGAAAGTCTTTTTGCAAGGAGACATGAGAGGAGACAGATGTGATTTTGCTCCTGGAAGGTATAGCTAGGCACATGATGAGGCTAGGTGGCCAGGTTAAATTAGGTGAGCTAAGGCCTAAGCTTTGAAATATTAAAAGGTCTTGCTGTCTTTATTTTCATCTATCAAGGGCCACCAGTATCTCAGAATTGTACCCTGAGTCTTCAGCATATTATTCAGGACTGAATTACTATCGTGGATTTTGTATTTTCATGAAAAGTTGAAAACTGTCCTTTCATGATCTGTGAAGAATTTCATGAAATGTAGATGAGGATTACACTGATTCTGTAACTGCTTTTTAATATCATGGCCATATTTAGTATATTATTCCCACTGGTCATAAGTAGCACAGAAGATCTTTCCATGTTTTAGTATCTTCTTAGATTAATTTTTTAATATTTTAACATTTTTATCACACAAGTTTTTTATCTGCTTCGATAGAGTTGCTTGTAATAATTTATATTGTTTTAGACTACTATGAAAGGTATTGTTTTCATGATTTCTGAACTCAATCCCAATTGTCATTTTTGAATGGGTGGGCTACTGATTTGTGAAAGCTAACTTTGTATCCAGTTACTTTGCTGAGTGCATTTATCAGCTTTGGGAGATTCATGGTATAATATTTAGGTTTGTGTGTGTGTCTGTGTGTGTGTGTGTGTGTGTGTGTGTGTGTGTGTGTGTGTGTGTGTCTAAAATGTTAGATAATGTATATGTAATTTTTAAAACTAAGCACTAGATGGCAACATTGTCCATTTAGAAACAGCTTTATATGTACAGAATTAGACCAGAATTAAAGTCAATAACCATAAATTAAAATGTTATAATTGTTTGAACTTTACCAATATATACTAGTGAAATTCACATATATGTTGTAAAAACATAGAAAATAATTTATTTTTATTTAATTAGATGGTAAATCATTCCCAGTCCATCTACATTCATTTATGACTCCCTATCAACCATAGAACTGCTCTCTCCCAGGAACACCAGAGCTATTACACTTGATTAGGACATGGATAAGCTACACGTTCCTTCTTCCCTTCCTCCATTATAATGTTTAAAGGGTAATCTTGGACTGATACTCGTGCCCTCTTCTGCCATGCCTTCAAACCTACCTCTATCCTTTGGGGACTCTGCTTCTTGGTGAACCCAGGGTCTACATAAGTCTTTCCTGCTCCCTTCTTAAATATTCCCCCCATTCCTTCTTTATTTCTTTGTAGCTCCTACTGGGTTTTCTTTGAGGAAACCACTTACTGCACGCCTCAATCCTTTCTCCCTCCCTCCCTCCATTCCATTGTGACTTGGATGCCATATCAGGTATAAACCCACAGTCCTCCCAAGTTTATCCTGAATACCCTCCATATCCACTCCCTCCAGGGTATCTCTATGCCCTTTTGACTCCCTACTGACTTTAGTAGTACTCTCCAATATAGACTGAAAAACCACAGCTAACACACTCAGGTGAAATGCAGGAAAGCTACCAGTGTCCCCTTCCCCTCCAACATTCCATTCTTTCTTAGATAACTCTTAGACCTCATTCCCTTTTCCATGTCATCACCATTGTTTTGAGAATTACTGACAGCTGTGGCTGTCCCAAGTTTACCCCTAGTTCTACTTGTCACCTTTTGAAATACCAAACCACAAGTGCAAGAGAAAGAGCCTCAGGAAGTCAAACAAAAAGCTTAGAGGAACCCTTAACCAACAGACAGAAAGATGTACAAGAGAGAGAATCTCATGACTATAAGAAAAAATAATTAAAATAGGTAGCAAGACAGCACATTTTACATTAAAAAAAAAGTCATCTAGGCACAAAGCATCCAGGAAATCTAAGAGCTGTAAAATGACAAACCCTATGAATAATAGGTATAGTGAATAAGAAGATACCCAGGCCAAAGGCACATAGAACACTTTTCTATAGTCTTCTGTCATACAATACTTCCATCCCATAAACTCCTATCCCTCCCCTCTTCCCAGACCCCTCACCTCCTCTTTCCTTCAGATCCATTTAGTGGTGATATGCAAAACTAATGCAGTGGAAACTTATGAGTTTGACCCTGGTGAGGACTCCTACTAATGGAGGATATGGATCCTGAATCAATCATCTTCTGTAAGCAGGTCAGGCTCCTAGTGGTGGAAAAGGGAGCCAAAATAGTGACTCCACAACCTGCCCCGCCTACAAGTGGTCCACGGCAACAAGAGTGACTGAGAGCTTACGGGAGTGGCTAACACATCAAAAGAGAAAGCTCATGCCTAAACTGCCTAGACAGCCACAAAACACTTCGGTAGCGCAGCACTCAGGAGGCAGAGGCAGGTGGATCACTAATAGTTCCAGGCCTGCTGGCCTACAAAGTGACTCCAAGATAGCTAAGGCTAACACAGAGAGATCCTGTCTCAAAAAAACCAACACACACACACACACACACACACACACACACACACACACACACACAAAGATACAAAAGACATACAAAAACCAAAGAGAAAAATTCTCCTTTTGACATATAATATAAACACTAAATGTCCAGAAAAAGAAATATTACAAGGTGCATGGAAAGAATTCAAATCCCTTATAGTGGCAGACCCATTTGAATAATACCTGATTTTTCAACAGAGAACTTGAAAGCCAAAAGCATCTAGATAGTTGTCCCACATGCTCTGAATAAACCACAGGTTACAAAATCATCCATCACAATAAAAGGAGAAATAAAAATATTCCTGATAAAAACATATTTAAGGAATTTGTGGCTACTAACATAGCTATACAAAGGATAGTCTAAAGGGAAGATTAATGATATCCAGAAGGATATAAGGAATAATTACTCCCAGAAAAGAGAATCCAAAGAAAAAAACAAACATACAAATAATTAAAAATAAAATAAAATAAAAACACCACCACAACAAGAAAAAGACGGGAATTAATAACACAGTTCAGTGATAATTCTCTAAATTAATTGTCTGATTTATCCAATTAAAAGACAGATTCGATTTTATAACAGCATCTATATTTCTATTGCCCCTAAAACACACATCTCACCATCAAAGAGAGTTGTCATCTTAAAGTGAATAGATGGAAAAATTATTCTAAGTAAATAGAAACAAGAATGAAAAACATGCAACTACTTTAATATATGACAAAATACACTTCAAATAGACACTAATCAGAAGAGAGAAGAAAACATGTCATACCCATTAAAGAAAAAATATCACAAACAGTACATCTGAACATTTATATGCAAAGACAAGGGCAACCAATGTAATAAAATACACAATACAGCATAGATTAATACTAACACAATGATATGTGTGACATTAATAAACCTCCATACCAGTAGACATGTAATCCAAACAAAAATTAAACAAATAAAATCTGGAGTTATATCATAAATCAAATGAGCCAAATAGACACCTAGAGCCTATTCCATCCAAAGAATACCCAGGAGATATTCTTTCTTCTTGGCAGTATATAGGAATTTCTTCAAAATTAGCCACATATTGTGACACAACCTATAATATAACAGATACTGGAATGTTGAAATAACATACTACATCACATTTGACTATAGGGAATTAAAGCTGGATATCAACAACAAAAGAAATATCAGAAAGTACACAAACTCATTGATGCTAAACATTCCCCACTAAATGAAAATTGGGACAAGACAGAAATTTAGAAAGGAACTACAACACTTTTAGAACAGAATGATAATAAAAACACAGTATCTCTAAACCTATAGTGCACAACGAAGTCACATAAGAGGCAAAATCCAACCATAAAAGCCCATATCAAAAAACTGGTGCAATCCGAAAATAATACCCTAATGATGCACTTAAAACTTCAGGATAATATTGAAACGAAATAGAAGTGGGAAAAGAACTTTACTCATGGTAGAAATAAATGAGATGGAAAGAGAGAAAGAAACAGATGGAAGGGGAGGGACAATGATTGGCAGAAAGAGGGAGAGAGAGTCATATGACCAACGAAATAAGGTGTTGGTTCCAAGGAGAGAGAAGAAATAGATGACTCACAGAAGGAGGGGCAGGATGAGAGAAGGAGGTCTCCATAGGGGCAGTATAGATAAAAATGTGGCCAAGAGGACTGGCCTGATAGAAGAGAAGCAGCTCAGACAAGAATGAGCAAGGGCTCCTCAGCATGGAAAAGGCAATAGATGACCCCTCCCCATATGAGCTGTCTTGCCTGAACATTGCAGTTTCTGTCAGGTCATGTTTAACAGTGTGAAGAAGTTCTATGTTCCTGGAAGTGTCATGAACTATTTACACCTTCACCCAGCAGTTCATCCCTCATCGCAATAACTGGATTGGCATCTTTAAAGTGGCATGGAAGAAGTCCTGGGACCGGTATTACACCATCATGTGGATTGCCTTGCATAGCTGAATAATCCAAACAGCAGGAAGTCAAATTCAAAGCTTATTATCTGCCCAAGGATGATAAGCATTACCTGTCTGCATCAAAATGTCGTCCAGAGAGCAAGAATCCCTTTCCAGTTCTGTCCAGAAACTGACAACAACATAGTGTTTGTTAGCACTAAGGAGGGGGTGGAAGAGATTGAGAAGCTCCATGAAGGGCTCTACCAAGGAACCCAGGAACTGAGAGACAGCTGTGCCAGCCTCTAGAAGTGGATCACTGAAGTGCAGGCTGAGTTCCGGAAGAAACAGGAAGCAATGCAGAGGATAAATGAGAACTTAGAACAGGAAGTAGGAAAGTGGAAGGCCTATTGAGAGAACGAGCCTCTCTAACTGAAAGAATACAACCCAAAGATAACCCCAGAAAATGAAAACATTGGTAGAAGTGTAAACAAGCTTCAGACCCAGCTGTCAACTCAAGAGAAAGAATTTGGATAAGCTGGTCATGGTAGAGCAAGAGAAGTCAGAGCATTTGGAACATCTCAAAACAGAAATATTAGACCTTTACATCTGATATCCAAAATATATAAAGAACTCAAGAAATTAAACACCACCAAACCAAATAACCCAATTGAGAAATGAGGTTCAGAACTAAACAGAGAATTCTCAACAGAGGAATATTGAATGGCTAAGAAACACTTAAAGAAATGCTCAACGTTGTTAGTCATCAAAGAAATACAAATCAAAATGGCACTGAGATTCCATCTTACACCCATCAGAATGGCTAAGATCAAAAATTCAAGTGACACCACATGCTGGAGAAGATGTGGAGAAAGAGGAACATTCCTTCATTGCTGGTGGGAATGCAAAGTTGTATAGCAACTTTGGAAATCTATCTGATGCTTTCTCAGAAAACTGGGAATAGGACTTCCTCAACACCTAGCTCTTCCACCCCTTAGAATATACCCAGAAAATGCTCCACCACAGAACAAGGACATATGCTCAACCATGCTCTTAGCAGCCTTATTCATAATAGCCAGAACCTGGAAAAAGCCTAAACTGTCCCTCAGTTGAAGAATAGATAAAGAAACTATGATACATTTACACTATGGAATATTACTCAGCTATTAAAAACAAGGAATTCCTGAAATTTGTGGACAAATGAATGAAGCTAGAAGTGATCATACTCAGTGAGTTAACCCAGAAACAGAAAGACTCACATGGTATACACTCACTTATAATTGGGCAATAACCCAAAAGTCATGTCCCATGAAAGTCTTTACTTACCGGGAGATTGGGATAGATGTGAAGACATCCTATTGGGACTCTTGGTAAGAGAAATATAGGAGATGGGGAAATAGAAGGATCCAGAAAGTCCTAGAAACCTATAAGAAGAACATCATCGTGGATCAGGGCCAAGGAGGGTGTCTGTTCAAACTATTGCACTTACCAAGGACAATACAAGTAGTAAACATCAGACCCCTACTCTGATCAAGCCAATGGCAGGACATTCGCCACAGTTATGTAAAGAGCGGGGACTGACTCTGACATGAACTCTGGTGCCCTATCTTTGACCAACTTCCCTTCGTGGGGAGGCCTGGTGGCACTCAAGGAAAGAATAATCAGGCTACCAAAATGAGACTTGAAAGCTTATGACCTTATAGTGGGGGAGGAGGTCCCCCTCAGTCGTATACCTGGGGGTGGGGAATAGGGTAGAAGTGAGAGGAAGGGAGGAATGAGAGGATCCCAGTAATGGGTTAACAATTTAGTTGTAATCTGAATAAATTAATTAAATAAAAAATAAAAATTATAAGAACAGAACTATCCAGGTCTATTTCAGCTTAACTGAACGAATGGAAGGTTCACTAGAAGATGCTTGAACATACAGTCGAAAAGATGAAGGAGAAAGAGACTACAGCAAATTTGGAGCTGCTGGGCAAAACTTGGGCCTTGTCTATGGAAACCCTTTTTTGGTATCAATTAAAGATCTTCTCCCAGCCTACTTTCCACATGTAAGTCCTTATTGTACTATGAAGGAGTCTGTAAGCACAGCAGCTTGGAACAGCAACAAATCCTGTTTGATGTTTGATGGATGTTTGAAACATCCATTTGGTAACAAGGCTTTCCCAGTGAGAAAGATGCAGATCTTCCAAAACCACGTGCTCTACCACTGTCTCTGAGCTCCACAGTCTATGGGTCTACCCTGCGGCAGTTTCGCTGTAGACCATTATTTCTACTCTAAGCTATCCTATTGGAGAAGCCTGCATATCAAGAAATTACTAGTGGTTCACTTAAAGCTGCTGCATACAATGCAGGAGTTGACTGTAGGATTGTGTTGAACATGCAGCAGCCTGTCACCTGAAGTGGCCAGGATGGACGTACCTGCTGATTCACAGCAGCTAACGGACACTAAGTCATTGTTTTCCAAGTTGTCCATCACATCTACAGTTAGGTTTTGAATGCATTTGGACCTAGTTTTCAGTCCCAGCCCTGACAGTAGGAATAGGACATCTTCCTCAGCCTTTTTTCCCAACAAATAGCATCAAATTCTCCCAAGCTGGCACAGCAGAAGACTGAGGTTCAAAGATATAACAGCTTCCAAAAGAAGTTTCTGTTTCCTTTGCTTTGGTTTGGCTTATTTGTTTTACTTTTGACAGGCCTAGCTACAGTACTGAATACCTCAAAGACATTGTGACTCTTGTGTGACTCAGAAAAATCTCTTTGCATGTCAAGTTGCTGTCTTTGCAAATATGGCAGCATTATGACTTGTAACAAGTTTCCTTATAAATCACTCAAATAGTGTTAAACTGCAGAATTACTTTGTCTATATACTATAATTTAATCTATTAATATTTCCTACTTCCTTTTTCTATAGGTGTATATATTGTGTATTAAAAGGGGTCTGATAAAACAATTTAGTAATCCTATATGTATAGGCAAAGCAGTTGTCATGGATTTAAATGCTGAGTATGATAAATAAATTTTTGTATTAATAAAAAATATCTCAATGAGATCCGCCTGCCTTTGCCACCTAAGTGCTGGGATCAAATATGTGCACCACTACGCCTGTCAGGAAGTGTCATATTCACTTGAAAAAAAAAAACACCTTATTTCAAGCAAGATATTGCCCTGCATATCTGTATTGCAATAGTTCAGAGGTTGAGGCAGGAAGGTTATAAGTTCAATGCCACTTTCATGCACTTCGTAGTAAGGCATTCTTTCTAGAAAAATGGGTGGTCCTGGCATGCAGCAGGCAAAAAGGCTTCTTTCTATGGAGATACTTCTAAATGGCATTTTCTGTCCCTTTCTATGTGCATAACATGTGTTATGTTATATATGTGGAATGGAGCTTTTTGTTGTTGTTGTTGTTGTTTTAACTCCAGTTAACCTGGAATTCAGTGTGTAGCCCAGACTGGCTAGATATTAGACAATCCGGCAGCATCTCCTTTCTAAGTACTGAGACTATGGGCCTGAACCACTGCTTCCAGTCTGTAAGTCTCTTAGTGACTAATTGGGGATTGTTAGGAAGGATATGGGCTCGCAACTTTCTCAATCATTAATTGGCTTTGTATGAATGTAAGAATAATGAGTGTATTGTTAGGCTCTTCAGTATTCAAAGTAAATTACTCTACATAAGGACATATATTTTGTTTTGTTTTTGTTTTTATCAAGGCAGCATTTCTCCATAGCCCTGGCTGTCCTGGAACCAAGACGGCCTCTTCCTGCCCTCTAGAGTGCTGGGTTTAAAATTTGTGAGGCAACACACATTGTTTTTATAACGGGTGAAGGGCTGGAGATGGGGCTGAGTGGTGAAGAGCCACTCCCTGATCTTTCAGAGAACCAGAATTCAGTTCTCAGCACGCATATTAGCATGTCATTACCAGCTTAAGCTCCAGCTCCATGGGATCTGACCTCTGTGATTGGATGCTCTCCTGGCTTCTGTGGGTTTATGCAAACACAGACACATATGTATGAACAAAAACAACTAAGGGAGTTGGAGAGATAGCTCAGAGGGTAAAGATGATGCCAAACTGATGGATGACCTGAATTCCATCCCTGGAACCTACATCGTGGGCGGAAGGAGAGAACTAACTCCCAAAGGCTGTTCTCTGACATCCACAGAGGTTAGGCACAAACAGCTGATGACAGCTGATCAGGGATACACACATACACTCTCTAAACAAACAATAATTTTTAAAGAGGAACTTAACAAAATGAAGACATTCAAGTTATGATCGTTGTGTTGTAAGCTTGTGGGTTAAGCAAAAGGCTATGGGAAGATCCCTCTCACCTCCCTTCTGTCAACGGAAGAATGTCCTGCTTAGGTTGAGATAGGAGGGAAGTATTGAAGCATCTGGGGAAGAGCTCGGGTCCATCTAATTTCTGTGACTTTCTATGAACTCTGAAGTGTAGATGCCGGAGGCTGTGAAGAAGGAGCTGCCATGAGCAAGTGAGTTCCCTGTAGATGGCACACCATTTGCTCCACTGTGATGAGTATACTTTAGAGAGGCAAATCCCCCATGGACTTTGTCTTCACAGTACTTCTTGCTGCTGATGTGCATTGTCATATTTGTCATTGCTATATTTCTCATACATCTGGCCTGATGTGATTAGGCATAGGGAGGACTTCACTGCCTATAGTCTGGTGTCATTACCTCTTGGCTGACAGCCCTCTCATTTGGGCAGTTTTCCTGCAGATTAATATGAAGATGAACTTTCATAAAATAATATCATTTAGGTGAATTATACAGAATTCCCGATTTGATTTAAATTGTTTAGGAAGGTTAGGTTAAGATCTTTTTGTCAATGGCTTTGATATAGACCTTGAGGAACAATTTAACATTTAGAAAGGCACACTCTTAACAGTCGAACCTTTTGAGGTTACGGAGCAAGAACAATAGTCCAAATTAGCACTGGTTGATGGGACTCTCTCACTGAAGCTGGCTGGTGATCACAAGGTGATGTTTAATTTCTTTTACTCTTTTGTTACCCTCAGCTTCCTAGTAAGACTTGATAATTGTTAATGAGTACACGTGCACCTTGAGGGTTTAAAGTCAAAATGGCTGATTGATTTTTATATAAAAGTTTAGATTTGTGATTCTTTTAAGCTTTAAAAGATTATCTTTTAAGATACTTTTGAACCACAAATGCAGCCTGCCAGGAAAGAGAAACTGGCTGAATAACTACTTTGTTAATCTAAAGCAAGATGCTTAGTTACAAATGTATGTAGATTCTTGGGAATGATTTGTTTTTCATCCATAATCCATAAAACATTTGATCATGTAAGGGTATTAGGGAACATATTTGTTAACTTATAATTGTAATCATCCACTTAAAAAAACACGTAACCACATTTGTGTTTCTTTTGTTTCTTGAACGATTTTGCTGGGATATATAAGCTGTGGGAGAAAAACTAAATTGTTGGAGATTTGTTTCATACACACACACACACACACACACACACACACACACATTGATTCAAACAGGAAAACATAAAAGAAATGGATGAATTTTTGGTATATATGACCTATCAAAGTTAGCTCAAGATGAAATAAGTAATTTAAAAAGACCTATAATACCTAGCAAAAAATAGAAACAGTAATTCAAAATTCTCTACCTAAAACAGCCCAGAGCCAAAGGGATGAAAGGCAGAATTCTACTAGACCTTCAAAAACTAACTAACTATAAACATTCTTTAGGTTATCCAACAATGTGAAAACTATAGAAGCATATGTGATTTCTTATTTTAAAAATCCACTGGTGCTATGAGACTGGAACCATCCAGATACTCAATAAAAGAAAAGAAAAAGAAAAGAAAAATTTTTAGAAAAAAAAGAAAAGAAAGAAGTGAAATAGAAAAATTACAGACAAATATTCATTATGTAAATAGATATACAAATTCTCAATAATATATTTGCAATCTCATCAAAAATTATCAGCCATAATCAAAGTGGCTCTAGACTAGTGCTGCAAAGATAAACACATCAGTGTAAACAAACATATTTATCAAAAAAGCAGACTAAAATCAGAAACTGCATGATTAACTCAGTAGATACAAAAAAAAACATGTTTAGCAAAACAAATTACTTCATAATAAAAGTTGGGGATATGGGAGATGTATCTTAACATAATAAAGGCAGTCTATATCAGACCAAGCAAAACGCTAAAGAATCTCAAAGCATTTCTAAAAAAAATCAGGAATGTAACTAAAATGTTTAACCTTTCCATTCCAATATTATACTATTATATTTTCAAATATATTTCTTGAAATATTGGAGCAATAAGAAAAGGGAAAGAAAGAGCCTTGCCCAGACCTTAGAACCTAACTGGAAGGGATCCCACACATCAATCCTCATCACCCAAACTACTGTTAATGTTGGTGCCATCCCTTGATGAAATATATATGCAGTGGAAGAGTATGACAGACAGACTTGGACACTTTAAACATAAGACTGATTAGAACTTACTAACATGGAATACATAATCCTCATCAGCCCTGAAAATGGACATGAAATTCAGAAAAACTAGGCATAGTAATCTCTGTCATTTGAGTGGATCCCTGTTTCAGCTGTCTGTCCCAGGGGTAGAATGATACAGGTCTAGGGAAGAAATGCATGTCAGTTAACCACATCGCAGAGAAGATTAGCTATAAATCCTTCAGGGATTAGAGTTTATCCTATCAGCAATAGCTAGAACACTGGTTCTCATTCTCAACAGGTTAACAGTAGAATCCTGCCTCTTCAACTGCAATGACCAATTACATCAAACAGAAAATAAGTTCAGTTAAGCTACTGGTCCTCAAGACCAACTATTCCTCCTAGAACATGATGAGTCAATATTTTTATTTGTGTTCAAAGAACCAGAAGGGAGTGAGACAGTGCAAGACAGTGCAAGCAGAGGTTCCTTGGTCTTGACTTGTTGCTAAAACCATTTAAGGTTTAATTAGAATTTGATAACCTTGATGGAGAATCCTGTGGGAAACCACCCAGCCCTATTCTAAGAACCTAAGGTCAAGATGCCTTAGCTGACTTAACTAAGCTTGTGTTAAACTGCCCACTAGTGCAGAACTCCTTCCACCTAACTGCTTATCTTCACTTCTGTTAATTTGTTTGCTTAAGCAATGACCTCCCCCAACTTTGCTGCATATCAAGATGGTTTCTACCTTCAAAACTACGTGTTGTGGACGCTCAGCACTACACGTAGGTCTAAATATCTGAGTACAGCCAGGGCATGCTGGAATAAGACTTTCAATTACCTATAAACTGTGACTGAGTGGCCAACTCTAGTGTGTTCCCATGGCAGTTCCTTCTACCACACTGTCACTCCACAATCATGGACACTAATAACCTGAAACTATAAGCCCAATTAAATGTTCTTTTTTGTAATTTGCCATGGTTACAGTGTATTTCAAGAGCAGTAGAAAAATAACTAAGACAATAGTGTATTTCACACAGAATTTAAGAGCAGCCATTGGATCTTACCTTGTGCATATTTGGGAAGCACTATTTTGATACACTAGGATAATATAAAAAAAATTAAAAAGCCATGGAATCGAGAAGAACAGAGTTTGGGAAGATCCAGAAGAAGAAATCACAGGAGGAAACTTGGAGGCTTATATGATCAAAGTACATTGCAACCATATATGAAATCCTCAAAAATAAATTAAAAATATTTTTTAAGTTTTATTAATTTATTCATATTACATCTCAATGATTATCCCCTCCCTTGTATCCTCCCATTCCTTCTTCCCTCCCTCTCATTTTCCCCCACTCCCCTCCCCTATGACTGTGACTGAGGACTGAGGGGGACTTCCTCCCCCTGTATATGCTCATAGGGCATCAAGTCTCTTCTTGATAGCCTGCCACGCCCCTGAATAGGGAGACCTGGTGGCACTCAGAGGAAGGATAGCAGGCTAGCAAGAAATTAAAAATATTTTCAATCTTCAGAAGCATATTTTCTATGAAACTTTTACCATCTAAAACCAGTTTTTCCCCACTTTATATAGTATTGATCAATTAACAGGTAAAATATACCTAACAAACCGCATATCCATGAATAATTGTGTGCTTTCTAATAACAAAGAGATAAATAATTTCACCAAGATCGTAAGGTGTCACCATTTTAAATTTACCCAGCAACAAATGTCAGCAGTTATCTTTCAATGGTCACATTCTTAGCATTACTCAATGTGATGATAAAAAAATATTCATTATTTCATATCATTTACAAACATGCTCTAAAACAAAAGCAAAGACAGATGTGTCCAATAGACACAGTCTCTACACTTAGAGTTTTCCATTAGAGACACATGAAAAAATCAACATAGGTGATAACATATGTCTTCCATATAAACTGATGAGAAAGTAACATATAGTTACTCTAAAACACAGAGGGGTTTTTTTGTTGTTGTTGTTGTTGTTTTGTTGTTGTTTTTAAGAAGATGAAGGATCTCTCTTTCTTTCTAAGAAAGATTTTCTTCAAAACTTCTAATCAATGAAGACTAAAGGTGGATAAGACTGGTTGAGGAAACACAATCACCAGAGGAAAGAAAATAAATTTGTGAGACCAGTGCACTGATCATTCATACAGGACACTGAATATGACAGTCAGAGGTCAATGGCAAATGTCAGAAGTGCTGTTCAGATAGCATATGGATTGTAAATCATACGTACCATAGGTATCTAATTACAGTAGGTAGTTCAATAAGGATTCCTAGAAAAAGCTATACCTGAAATGGCTGAAGATGGATTAAAACTGAAATTAATGTGAATGGCTCTAACTGTTGCAGGTCCCAAACCTAATTATACTTTATCTCAGGCTATCTTTGGCTTCTAAACAGTCATTTTTCCCATTCTCTGTGAGACCAAACACACTGGGACTAACAGATAAAAGACTTTGGAATTTATTAACTCAACTAACCCCTGGTTTTCACCAAACTAAAGGCTAAGAGTCATCAGATACCATCTGATACTGATAATTGAGAGTTCTCCTTCGCTGTTACTATCTAATCAATGTTTCCACCAATGAATTTTAAAAGTACCTTGATCTTATTACTTTAAATTTTCAGTTACTATAAAGATTTCACATTGAGACATGAAATTTGGTGTAATATAAATCCTTGTCCCCAGGACACAATCACTCATAATTGGCTCCAGAATAAACTACCTCTTACCTGCTTTGTATATTAAGAATTGTAGCGGTGTTTTTTTTTTTCATGAATACCTTGGTCAGTGAGCATTTTGTGAGGTATATTATGATCATTAATTCATTGAATTAATAATTCTGATTCAGCAGAATTCTTGGTAGGGAAATAATAGCAGAGCAAGAAATATGGAAAAAGTATCATCCTTTAATTTTATCATTTTCATTGATTTCTTTTTTTAATTTTTAAGATTTATTATTTTAGAATTTCATACAAAAGTACAATGAATTTTGTTCAGCTGCATAGACCCTCAGAGGCTGATGCAACATACCCACATCCAAAGGGACAAGAGTACAGCTCAAGCTGATAGCAGAACTTGACTTGAACACATGGTACCCTTCCCACAGGTGTTTTTAATGTGAGAGTACAGATACCTGAAGGCTTGGATCAAGGATACAGAAAATGAGGCAATATGACATGTAGCAGAGCTCAGCTCCCTCCTGAGGGGCTAGAGCATGAAGCTGTGAATTACAGTAGAGTTGCTGGACATGCCAAGGATGCCTACCAAGGATTGTTACAGGCATCAGGTTTAGTAGCTGTACCAAAACCCTATGTGTGCTGTAGGCACCAAAGCTATAGAGGACCCAGGCCTGTTAGAAGGCAGGTGATGCCACCATAAATTGTAGATTCTAGACACAGAGCTACAGGTTTTAGTGCTGGTCCTCTTCAGTTTTGGTGTTCCTTTGGTTTGGTTTGTGCTTGCTAATCCACTGTCCTCCTTTTGAAATGTGAATATTTATTCTGTACCAGAGTAGAATGGTAGTAACTTACTTTTAACATGATAACAGCTAATGACATGAGGATTCTGAATGTTAGACTAAGTGGAGTCTGCATTACAAGATGGTGGAGCAAACAAGGGACCAAATGTTCAAACACGAACCTGTTCAAGACCCAAACCATGACACATTTTCATTGATTTCAATGCTATGAATGAATGGATCATATAATGAAAACTTGAAAGTGACGTAACATAGAAGACCTTTAAGTTGGAAGATGATAGGAATATACAAGAGGAACTAATATTGGAGATAGAGAAATGATAGACGGAAAAGGAAATTTCTAAAAAGAAAAACAACTTATGTTTGAGAAATAATGAAAATATTGAGAACACTAATGATGATATATATGGCCATGGATTTCTTACTTGTACATGCTAATGCATGAAGAAAACCTGAGATGGAGAAAGACACTGAATAAAACAAGAGGGAGCTTAGTTAAAGTCTGTATATGTTACATTTAAATTTTATTTGCTTCATTTACCCTAGAGTTCCGATGGATAGTTGAATGTATAAGGCTAGAGGTCATGGGAGATTTAGGAATAAAGATAGAAATGTGGATTCCTTGACTATGATTGGTTGCTGAAAACGTGGAGTCAGATAACTGTAAATACCTTGAAGCAGAAATAAACAAATAAGTAAAACATGGGGTATTTTTTCTACTACCATCAATAAAATCTATGATATATAAATATATATGTATGAAGCATATAATATCAAGTATTATATAAATGCGAGTCTATGGTATTTTTATCTTTTTACAAAATGAGTGGGATTTTGAAAATATATGGCGTGCATAGAATTAAACATTTTAACCTTTTGGACTGAGCCTTGTTTAGTGTGATATAAAGTATTAGGCACTGAGTGTGGTAGTATGGGGTGAAAGGTCAGTACTTTGATAGTAATTTGCCTTATATCTGTCATATCATCCAATATTCACAAGTTACGAGTGTTTTTTTTCTGAATATCTTCACCTGTAGTTGTAAAAAAAACCAAATATAATCATCTAAGGATTCACACTTAGGTAAAAAAAAAAGTGTTTATATTTGGTGCCAGACTACCCAAAAAGAAAAGAAAAAAAAGTTTATGAAAATGTCAGAGAAGAGGTGCACCTTTGCTTTATGGTTGAGATAAATTTTGCACTGGAAAGTTGATAACATTATGGCAAGTATTAAATTCACAACAATATTTTGTATCATAGTGATATAAATAAGAAAAATCAGCATGTGGTTCTTAGTTTATGTAGTCATTCATCATTATAAATACTACGCAGCTTTTCTACATGTTATATCTACATTTCAGATTAGATAGAATAAAGTTCTAAGTTAGAGTAAAGTTTTTGCTCACTATTTTACCTTAGAAAACTTATATCTCCTGGGCAATGTGCCCTATTCTTACTAGATATTAAAATATATACTGAGAATGATTAATATTTACATTTACTTTGTGGTTCTCAATCAGTCTTGAACATTGAGTCAATGTTTTGTGAAAGGGTAAAAAGACAAAAAGATGCTCTGATAGTCACTAGAAAGAGTGTCATATTCATCTGCACTACTTAAAATTTTAATAAGAAAATTTAAAAGGAATTGAAGTTTACTTTCATCAGATTCATCATACAAAATGTCATGATACTCTGATTCCAACAGCCAAGAGGATGTTAGTTGACAGTTACATTATTGTCAGAATTCTTGACACTTAGAATTTATTGTGGTGAGTAGAAATGAGGCATTTTCAAAAGTAAGCCTGACAGATTACTCTTAGCTGGATTCTTGGTTATCAGATTTATATTTTAAACTTAAGTATAGGCTATTGTCTTGGTTCTCCTTTAGTATTTGTCCATGCTAGCTTTATTATTAACATGCTGATATCACTAAAATTTCATAATCCAAAACTATTTTAATATAAAAGAATGCTATTCATAAAATGTCAGCAATTTCTAGTGTATTTGAAAAGTATACATATATGTGTATAATTGGTACTTATTATACTATTCTCTGAACTATTTGAGTATCAATTTTTTTTTAAAGGAGGAAGACATGAATTGGGCTTCTGTAAATGTCTGGGAGGATTTTTAGTGGGGAAGGGGGGATGTGTGTGTGTGTGTGTGTGTGTGTGTGTGTGTGTGTGTGTGTGTGCATGTTTGTATTTATGTATACAATTACCAAAAGAATAAATAAAAATGAAAAGATAAAGTTTCAACAAACTGTTCCTTTAAAACTTACAAGAGCAATGGTAAACATTTAATCATAAATTCTCCATCACTTAAAGTTTTGAGCTTACTCAAAGTCCAGCAAAATTTAAACAGTTAAGCATCATAAGTATCTAGGCATGAAGGGATACTAGGGATAGATGAAGTCTGACTGTTTTATGATATTTATGGCATCTGATTATTATAGTTTTTGTCAACTATTTTACTTCTTTGAACAATAGAAAAACGTACACTGAGGCCTCATATGTGGAGAACTCTTGGCATGCTTGAACATAGCAAAATCAATTTTCAATAAGCAATGATCTTACATTTTATAACCATCTTAATATGTCAATAGAATGTGTTCAAGGCTCTAAAAATTCAAATTCAGGACTATATGATTAAAAACATTTTAAAGATGATAACTTATAATATCTCAACTGTCCAGGTAATAAACTACTATATGTATCATTTTATTTCACACATTTTCCAAACTTAATATAGTTCTTGAAAAAATGACTCAGTTAAACAAAAATTCCTTTGATTTCTAATATATTTTTCAGAGGTAATTCAACATTTTTAGAATATTCATTAACATTTTCTAGAATTCCCAGTCTATTTCTTCTGTAATTTATTCTGATATCATAAGAATCTAAATGCAAATCCTTTCATATCCTCATTGCATGTTCAAATGAAAAATTATGTACTTAGAATAATAATGACTCAGTCTCCCAAAAACTGTAAAACTCAAGAGTTGCTTGCGTTCCAAGGGTTTTCTGTATCATCATTTTAGCAGAACTCCACAGGAAGTGTAATGCTTGAAATAAACTGGGATTAAATGCTACTTGAGTATTTGGTATATACAGTTCTATACTGAGCTAAACGAAATCACAGTAGCTGCAGAAAGTAATATTCTCAGAGTTTAATTCTAAGACTTGCATGGACAGAGACAAAGTGAGCAGAAAGTAGCACATGAGAAGGAATGCTAGTTGGGATAAACTCACAGTGGTTGTGAAAATGGGCAGTTATGTCAGTGTTTCGGTTCTGTTTTCCTCTTCCTTATTCATCAGAGTCAAGCCAAAGGGATTTGAGGTGCTCCTGCTAAATCAGCGACAGGGAGAGCACATCAAATGCAATTTGATGGTGTGCAAAGCTGACTTCACCCACAGCAGATAATGGAAGGACGAAATTTAATGACGAAAGGTAACGGAAGGACACTATAATCTATGCAGTATTAGAACATTCAACTTGATGGTTCACCCAAATGTCTATGTATTTACTTGATAGCTGTAATTCTTAAAAACTTGTTAAAAAGTGCGTATGTATGAGCCAATGGAAATTAATGAGCAAAGTTTTAATGAGATTGTAACTTGGGTAATAAAAATCTGGCTGGGATCTAGCTCAAGTTTTCATCCTACAGCACTGTAATCTTAGGAGCGAGCATAGAGTGGGCGGGACGACCGGCAACCTGGAACTATTCTGATACCTGCTCAGATGGAACTTACTGTACCTGTGTCCACATCCTTCACCTGTTGCCTGGATGGAACTGGCAGGCTCTGCTTGGAGCTCCTTCAGGGCCAATCCTTTGTCCTTTGGTCCAGGAAAGTCCATGCCTGTCACGACTTCCTCTTCTAGGGACTCCACGTAGAAAAGAGTCCTGGCGGGCTGCTGGGTGCCCTGTCCAGGAACCCCTTGCTGCAGCCTTGTGGCAACTGGTAGCAAGGTGCCATTCAGAGGATTGAAGTGAGAGGATGAAGCGGACGATGAGGACGAAGATGAAGAGGAGGAAGAAGGTTTTTTCCAGAAAGCGCTCACACTGCCCTTTTCCTGGCTTTTGAGCAGCCTGTTCTGGCTTGGCCCCCAGTGCTCAAAGCTGCCTCCTCCACTGTCCTGTTGCAGGCAGCTGCCACCCGCTGGGCTACCGGAGGCCGGCGAGGGATGGCTGAAGAGTTTCCAGCGGAGTCGCAGGATGTGCTTCACATCGAAGTCTTTTCGCCCGGAGCCAGACATGCTTTATGCACCGAGGGCCAAGGGACTGCAGCTCACACACCAGTAGCCTGGAGATCGGACTGGGGAAGCCAGTGCCTTCTGGGGACAGAGAAGAAGGCAGGATGCGCCCCGTGTACACGGAGTGCCAAAGGTGTCCAAGCGGGCTGTGCGCCTTACCAGGCGACTACACCAGCACTGAGAGCGCGCTGCAGAGCCGCGCGGCTCTCTCCGGGTCGTTTTTCCAGGACCTGGGCTTTGGGAAACCTCTGATCTAGAAGAGAGGAAGTCCCTAGGATGCCAGGGGCTTATTATCCATGAGGAGCCTGCAGGGACCCCCGTGGTGACCACCAGGAGGGAAGAGACGCTGGAAATGCAGGAGGAAGGGAGGGAGGTCTGAGCTCTTCCCAGATCCAGAGGTGGCAGCAGCTGGATCCACCTCACTGAAATACACTCTTTTGACGAGCTGTGGTTTGGAGGCTATTCAAATCTCCTGTCTTCGCAGCTTGGAGTTCCGTGCTTGATGAGTGCAGAGAGAAAAAGAGCCTCAAGTCCAGAAGTAGTGCACCCCCACCCCCAAGTCAGCTCTGTGCACCTGCTCCCCCGTTTCTGTCCTCTGGGAGAATACCCTGGTAGCTTGCCAGGTGTCCAAAGGACAGTCAAATGCTTTCTGATATGCGAAGGGGCGGTTTTATATAGTCAGTTTGTAAAGGAGAAAAATAAATATCCCAGGAAAAACATAGAGCAGCTAATGCAAAGCCCGCCAGGGAAAGCTGTCAAGGTCCTCACAGTATGATTTTCTCTCTGCCTCAGCGCCTCCTCCCCCTCCCCTGTAAGTGACGCAGATGTGTACTGGGGCCTATACTGAGAGATGGAGGGAGGGAGGGAAGACTTCAATCTTCTTTATGCAAGTGAGTCTGATGCTCTTATTGTCCCCTTGCGCACGTCCTGTCACCTTTTTTCACCCTCCTTCCTCTCCACGTTACTGTATAGCAATAAAAGTAAAGCAAACAGGCAAAATGCTTTAGCATCAGTAAACACCAAACATGAATCATGACTCTGTAAACTTCATAGGCTAGCGCGGTGTGCAGGTTGTAGGTTAATGGCTTGAATTATTTAATAAGCCACATCCTTTAACCTTTAGCCTTCCGTTCCTCTGTAGTGAGACGCATGAAAAAAAAAAAAGCAGAGATGCTGTCATCTAAGTGTGATGATGCCATCCTCCTGGCACTTACGTGTGGCTGTGCTCTTAATGCACTCAGACAGTGCATCACCCCCGGGGAACAGAGACTCATTGCAAAAATTTGAAGATGAACTGAATATAAGCCAGAGGCTGGGCTAAACCAGTATTTGGTGGGAACTTTAGGAGCAAAACAGTTTGTGGTACAAAACAAAACAAAAATGGAATAAAATGATAACATTTGAAAGGATAACTTCTCATATAAAATCATTGTATAAAATGCATAGAAGAGTGTGAACAATAAACAGCATGCCCAGGGGGTACTGCCCTGCAAATAGATCTCTGGGAAGAGAAGCTGCAATTTTTCTTTCGAATGGTAAGACAGTGGTTCTTTTCCATAAAAATACTTAATAAATGTCTTATCCCTTTCTTTATGAGCATTTCAAATAGTGACAAGTAACCCTTGATCAAGGCTAGAGGGTTGGGAAAGCTCCGTGCTCACTATTCATTCAATCAGGAATATAGCAGTACCCTTGTAATTCATTAGCTCAGTAACTTTCAATATGGCGTGGGTATCAAGCAGTACAGTACAGTTAGAGGAATGTTCTCTTAACCTACTGTTGAGCCACAAACTTATGTGAAAAATCAAAGCAAAACTGGAAATATTTCTTAGATAGAATTGAACATCTACTGTTTAGGTCTAGATAGATATTTTAAGTTGATAGAGATAAGATAGGATAGATACTGATTTACATTCAGAATTTTAGAGTCACCAAGATAGGAAAGCCTGCCAAATACAAATAGCCAAAACACTATGAATGTAACATTAATATAATTCCTGATTTTTAGTGGGTTTTCTGGCTGTGTGTAGTTTATTTTATATATGTGTAATAATATAAATGTATATATATGTGTGTATTAAAAAATAAGAACCAAAAAGAAATTAAGATCACAAAGGCTCCACTTACAAAGAAAGAAAAATCTCCATTGTGCATCTAATTATTGATTTATACAGGACAGCTGGACTGAAATCGCTTGTGCTTAGATTTTTCTTTCACTATTAGGTGATGGGATATTTTTATCCAAGAATGTAATGAAGGATTTCCCTTAGTGTAAAAAGAAACGTGAAACCACCAACAGCAGAGAAACTTTCCTTATGTCAGAAATAATGTAGAAATTTGAATTTTATTTATTACTGATAATTGATTTCTGTATAAAGGGCTACCCAATGGATTTTCTAATCTGATTTTTTAAAATCAAATTATGTAGACAAGTCTACTATTTCTGTATTTTCTTCATTAGAGAGTACTTAATGCCAAGACAAATTAGAATATAAAATTCATTTTATTAATGATAAATTCAATTTAAATTCCCACTTTTCTCTCAGATTCTAGTACTGATCTCCACAGTTTAAACTTTGTACCTTTATAAGTCAATGTTTTATATGATTTAAATGTTATATAAGATTAAATATCAATATATTTACAGATGAATTTGGAATGTTGTCATACTTAGTTGATTATACTATCAGACATAGGTGATTAATGTGGCCTAATTTTGGTCCAGTCACACAAATATGGGAGGTCTATCTTAATATTCACTCTTCTTAAAACACTGTTATTGCTTATATTAGTAATATAACTACTTTTATGTTTATCATTCTAATCTGAATATATTACTTATGTTAAAATAATTATCATTCCAAGGAAGATGTATAGACATCATTAACCTGAATTACCAAATCAAAATTTTAGGAATTAATAATAAATATTTCCTTTTTAAAAAAGATTTCTTTCTTTACTTTATGTATATGATAGCTCTATCTGCATGTACACCTGCATGCCAGAAGAGGACAACTCATCACTTTATGGATGGTCATGAGCTACCGTGTGGTGGCTGGGAATTGAACTGAGGACTCCTGGAAGAGCAGACAATGCTCTTGACCCATGAGCCATATCTCCAGCCCCCCATAATAAATTTTTCATGAAATCAAGTCAAATTGGAATTACTGGAGAATGTTGCCATGGCCTGCACAGCCATGCTCCTCACAAAAACATGGAAAAGAGGATAACTGTGGACAGCAACAAAAGATTATGGGCTAAAGAGTAAGCAATTTTTATTTTTCCCATCATTGTTTATATATTATTTAGGTAGCTACTAGAGATGGCAGAACAAAGCTTGAGAAGTCTTTCCAACTCCTGTAACTAAGATCATCTACAATTCTCTGAAATTTTGCCTTTATTTTGCCCCCAGAAACATTTATCCTAGCCTGTATCTCAAGCTTGAAGTTTTCTCCTAGCCAAAGGGCTACATGTGGCTAAGAGTTTATGCTTCAGAAAGAAACTGCAACCATCTGGGTATGTCTGAAATAATTACCTTCCAAAGAAAACATATAAATACCACTAATATGAATTACCAAATCCAAAGAATAGACCTTAAAAAATAAAGTTTTTATGAAATCATGTTAAACTAAAATGATTGGAAAATATATCAATTTTGTTTTTAATGTCATGAGCTTATGAGAAATAAAGAAGGAAAATAGAAAGGAAAAAAACAAAGAAGGGAGGGTGAGAAGGACAGAGAGAGAAAGAAATGGAAGCAAGGTTTCAGGGAACACATGTGGAAGGGAATGCAGAAGAAAGAAGAATTTATTTTGATCTCATAGACTGTTTTTTCATATTAAAGAAAGCCTTTCAAAAATATCTTCTTAAATATTACACTATTGATTCATCCACTGTTCAAAATTAAATTACCACATACCAGATCCATTGACAGTAGCAATGAAGATGAAAGAACAGGGTTCCTTTTAGCCTGTTGGGAGTGTGTTCACACAAGAAAATTGTTTAGCTTTCCTAATTTACAATTGACTGTGAGCCGATTGAACTAAGATTTAAGACAAGCAATCTTACAGAGAACACCCACATAGTACAATCATGTTTAAGAATTCCAACAATAATACTACAGATTATTTTTAAGACAAATGGATTCATATATTCTAACACTATTGTTGACTTAAACTGAACTTCCATCAATCAGTCAAGGTCTTTTAAATGAGCACCCACATGGTTGTCATAGTTTTCACATAATTCAAACCAAATTACAGAGAAAACATCACTAATTCTCACGGCACTCAGATGTTAAACTGCTCACACAACAATTAAACCCAACTCTGTTGTTAAATATAACAGTTGAAAAATCTTACAAGTCAAATATTTATGTATGTAAGTATCCAAAACTTAAATGTGGAGCCAAGAAATTCCTTGGCTAAAACGTCTTCCTTTTCTAATTACGTTCAGAATAAAATCTGTGAAAGAATGCTTATCTAAGAATAGTGATTTAGATTCACCTAGACATTTTTGACAGCCATTCTACAACGTCTATGATGTTGTTGTTAAATAATTACATACAAGAATAACATCTTAGCATATGTTCAAGTGTAAAAGTTCTTATCCCTCTGTCTGTTTGTTTTATTCTCTTCTTTGTTTGCTCATTTTTTTTTTTGAGAAAGGATTTCACTGTGTATCCCTGGAGGTCCTGAAGCTCACTCTGTAGACCAGTCTGGTCCTGTACTCACAGATAGCTGCCTGCCTCTGCTTCCCTCCCAAAAACTAGGATTAAAAGTGTATACTGCTAACACTCCACTAAAATTCTTGTTTGCAGCAGAACCCTCTAGTTTCTTTGTTAATTAATTTTAATGAAAATTATACATTTATAGAAATAACTAAATTGTTTCAGTTAGTAAATAACACTTAGAATGAGTATTCAAAATTCAAGATGTTTAAATTAAACCAATATGATATTGTAATGTAACTTCTTGAAAATATTTGAAACAGTATCAGAGACCAGTAATCTTTAATTATCTTATAGGTAATCTCTAGAAATTCTATCTGTTAAAACAAACAAACATAATATCAGATAATAATCCAGGTCTACTAAACTTCATTGTAGCATCAGTAAGGCTTACAGTCAAGTAGCAACTAAGGGACTTCTTAATAAACACTGGCAAGCATTATTTGCTCTTAGGCCATTTGTGTCCACTCTACTTCTGGTTTATTTGACTTATAGCTAATAATAAACATGCATACAAGTATAGACTCCTCGTGTACATTATTAGATGAATTGCATAAATTGATGAATTCAAAATAACATTTAAAGACATAAAACCTCAGGCTTTGTGGCTACCTAGTTCCCATGAATTTATGGAAATTCATTATTTTTGGTTTTTTTTATCGGCACTTATCTGGATGATGACATATTCAGGGAATATGATTCATTCAAATATTACATCTCATATGGATATAGTTCTAGACAAAATCTAAAATATAAATATAAATATATTTAATATAAATATGCTGAAAACAAATAAAATAGCTAAATAAATTTCATTACTAAGAAAATTATATAATGAATATAAATATTTGCTTGTTTCAACTTCTTATCTCATACACTAGTCACATAATGACCATAATGAGTGAGTTAGCCCAGAAGCAGAAAGACTCCAATGGTATATACTCACTTATATCTGCATACTAGCCCAAGGGGCATGTCCCATGAATGTCTTCACTTATCAGGAAAGTGAGACAGAGGGGAGGACATCCTATTGGTACTCTAGATGAGAGAAGCATGGGAGAATAACAAAGTAGAAGGATCCAGAGGGTCCTATAAACCTACAAGAAGAACATTATGATAGGCAGAGTTGGGCATAGGGGTCCCGCTCAAACTATGGCACCAGCCAAGGACAATACAGGCAGTAAACTTCAAACCCCTACCCAGATCTAGCCAATGGACAGGACATTCTTCACAGTTGAATGGAGAGTGGGGTCTGACTTTCACATACTCTGGTGCCTCATATTTGACCATGTCCCCTGGAGGGGGAGACCTGGTGGCACTCAGAGGAAGGATAGCAGGCTACCAAGAAGAGACTTGATACCCTATGAGCATATAAAGGGGGAGGAAGTACCCCTCAGACACAGTCATAGGGGAGGGGAGTAAGGGGAAAATGGGAGGGAGGGAAGAATAGGAGGATACAAGGGATGGGATAACCATTAGGATGTAACAAGAATAAATTAGTTTAAAAAATAATTCAGCACATTAAAAAAAAAGGATCTTCTGTAGACTATAAAATTTTTTTAATTTTAAAATTCATATTATTTATATTGTCTAATATAAGAAAATGTTTTCATCATTTTGTATAATGTATTCATTTTCCTGTAATACTGATAAAATTCTATGATGCCTATACACTATATTCAAATATGGGGATTTCACAGCATATGAAATTATCATTTAAATGAGTTTCCAATTTGTGTGTGTAGGTTATGTGTGTGTGCATGTCGAGATTTGGGAAACAGTATGTCATATAACAAGAAGCTTGCCATTTAGATTAGGTTATCTGGCCAAGGACTCTTAAGATTTGCCTTTTTGTTTCTGCCCCCCACATTTGTGAGTGGTGCTAAGTTTGAGCTGGAGGTCTCTGGGTCTATAAGAAAGCAAGCTGGACAAGCCGTAGCAATAAGTCAGTAAGCAACATATCTTCATTGTCTTTCTATTAGCTCCTGTCTCCTGGTTCCTCCAGGGTTTGTGTTCCTGCCTTGGTTTCCCTCAGGGAATAATTCAGCATATGTGAAACCAACTCTTTGGTATTTCCTCACCTTAATGGTAACACTAGAACAGTTGGCAAAGTCTTCTTCGGGCTTGGAGTGAGAATGCTGAAAGTGTGTGCAGAAGTTGTCTGCTATATCTTTTTCTCCCTGAACATATAGATCTCCAAAAACTGCTCCTCAACAGAGACTTGTCCTACTGACTTTAGTTAACCTTGCTTCCCTTTTCAACTATATATGATTATCCTGCCTCCTAGCTCAACTTTATAAAATATACAGGCTGAGTTTCGAGAATGCTGAGCATTCCCCATCAGAGAGGCTGGTCTACCTGACCACAGCTTTTTTTGTGTCCATCTGTCTATACTTTCTTTATTTCTTCATGGCCCCTCATCGAGATGTAGACACCCATCTGTGAAATTACAAGACAAGTTCTAAAATTGTAGTTTTAGAGTTTACCGTTTTAGAGTGCTCTCCTCGATTTCACAAGGAGCTCTGCCTCCCTTAGTTCTGGGATATAAGGTGTGTGCCACCATACTCAGCTTCTTTATTGCTTTCTTTACATGACTCCAGGCAATATAATTTCTCACAATAACCATAAAGAATTTTCTACAACAGTTGCTTACAGAAAGATTTATAGATTATCATTCTTTCTGGAAAACTTGTGTGTGTGTGTGTGTGTGTGTGTGTGTGTGTGTGTGTGTGTTCTTTTGTGACTTTCTATTTAGGTAAAATTGGCTTATTGCTTATTAAACAAAATCCTTATAAAATATTATTTGATAAGTGTTCTAATGCTAGTTTATCGAGAAACTCAAAACACATCAAGGTTTAAAGAATAAGTGATCATAGGGTGGTCAACAACTGGGACATGTATATCATTACCCATCTCAATTTTCAGAAACCTTTGAGGAATAGGTGGCTAAAAGACTGTAAGAAAAAAAAAAGATCAGGGAGGACTAGTGCAAAACTATCTTCTGAGTGTGATAGGACCTCTGTACTCACGAACTCACAGCAGCTGTGGTTGTCTGCACAACATCTGTACAAGATCATGAAGTGTTAGAGAGAGAAACCAGCCCTTTAATTCCAGTTTATTGTGTCAGTTTTCTTCTGTGACCAAAGCTGTTTTGACACAATTGCTTTTCTGAAAAAGTATTATCTACTAACATTTTTGCTTTGGAATTAAAATGTTTTGGTGGATGGGCAAGAAGTGTTTGTCTTTGTATCAAAGTAAAAATATCTGAGAAAAAGAGAAAGAAAGAGACATTCATATTATCAAATATTTTATTTCCTTTTAAAAAGAAATAATATTTTAAATGAATATTTTGTTATACTCAACTGCCTCAAGAACACAGACATCTATTATCTTGCCTATTTCTAAGTTCATAGTACCTTCCAAACCATATCCAGCAAATACATACGTTTTGTACTATGGTAAAGCTCTATGCTAAAGAAGAAATAATTCTCTGTAGTGTAAATCAGAGCAGAAGGTTCTCAATAGATAAATATATTCATAAAACTTTGCATCTGTGGTTATTTTATGTGGAAAAATAGAACTACAAGAGTTGGTGGTCTTTGAATATTTCCAAACTGTCATTTGTATTTCAAGACTCAAAATATTCAGGAAGATTTAGCATACATTATGCATACAAATTTTAAGAAAAAAGGCAATGCAATATGCACTATATTTTACAAGATGTTTTGCTGAAGTTGTTACAAATATATTTTTAAAAACTTCAATTTTAAATTCAAAATCTTTTGTTGCAAAAAGATTGTCTACATTTCTTTCTTCATCATCCTTTATTTATTTAAATGTATTTGTAAGCATTTCTTTGTATCTGAACAAATAGGGAGACAGACTTTTCTTATAGACTAAATTCTGTGTCTTTGCTAACTTGATATTATTTGAGAAAATAAGGCATGAAAATCAAAACCAACAAGTATGAATAGATACCTAAAAAGATAGTAAATCATAGAAGAAATGAAAACATTCAAAGGAAGATGATTTTAAAGCTCTCTGTCTGACAGATGAAACTTCACTGGGAGATAACATGTCAGGAGTGTCCAGACAAACTGGACACATTGAAAACACATGCTATTTAGGTCTCAGAGACCATGTATAGGCACAGGGACTATACAGTAAAAAACATTGAAGCATGTGACATATTTAAGAGGTCAAATCTCATACACTTGAAAAGAGCTAGTTGTTGTCTCTGGAAGGAAAGAGAAATTAGATCATAACAGGACTTTCAGGCAAATGAACTGGATTAAGGCTTTGATTGAATGGGATGAAAATCCACTGATAGCTGTCGGGCTCAGGGATGTTGTACATGGCTTCTATTTCTAGAAACCTTCCAATAATCATATTAAGAATGAATGGGTAGGACAATGTCACTGAAAGCAAATAATCATGACACTATAAAATTAATAATCTAAAGCAAAATGTGAAATTTGACAAAAAGTTTGGTAAAATCTACCATTCCTAAGTAATGATTATTTTCCTCAACAATAATAATTTTCTTTTAAGTTATTTCTATATGCTTAATATGTCTTTGTCTTGTCCATCTATTGAAACTCAACAATAGCGTCTCTCTCCTTATTTTCTTCTCTCTCCAACACTTACTCCTTCTATCATTCAGTGGTGCAGGGCACTCATCTAAACCAAGTCATAACAAGCAGGTGATGAAATATTCCTATAAGAAAGATAATTTATATTTTATATTGATTTACTATAAGTGGTGAAGATATCATTATGTAGAATGGGTAAGTTTGATTGCAATGTATGGAATGAGGACTATAAAATGATAATTTTCTATACGTAGGAGAACAGAAAGAGAGACATTTTCACATATTCTTAAAACTGTGGACTCAGCATATTAGTTTGAGTAAAAAAAACTATTATATTTAATTAGTTCTGCCATATAAATGTATATGTATTTCTGCATTACACTTTGTTTTCATTGCTATAAATTGATATTCAGGTCTTTAAGATACATCTATGTTTCCAGTTACCCCAATCCTATAATCACATATTTCTAAAAAGCTTGTACCATTGGGTAAAATGGGTACCTAACCCCCCTGTTCAGGTGTAGCCATTGGACAGCTCATTTTCCACATGGCGAAGAAGGTAGAGATGGGACTACCTCTGACAAGAACTCTGGTGCCTGAGATTTGATCAGTGCCTCTTAGCCAAGAGGCCCTGTGGGAACACAGAGGAAGGGGATGTAGGTTATCCAGATGACACCTGATAGGCTGTGGTCAGACAGTGCAGGAGGTGGACCCCATCTGTCAGAGGTGTATGGGTAGGCCAAGGAATAGACGATGAAAAGGGAGGGAGGGTGGGAACAAGAAGATAAGAGCAAACGGATTACAATTAAGGTGTAATGTGAATAAATAATAATAATAATAATAATAACAACAACAACAATAATAATAATAATAATATAAAAAGCTTATACCAAATGATATATACTTTACAACAGCTATTTTAACTTTACTACATATTTAATTTAGAAAATTGTGTACATGGATATTGCTTGTCCATTAAGTATATTCTAAAATGTTCAGGTGTTGAAATATTGATACTCAGATGGTGATGTTTTAGAAGTTCTGGATAGTTCAGTAAGAAGATTTTAACTGGAAGAAGTGATTCACAGGGTGTGAGTCCTTTGCGGCAATATCTCATACCATTTAAATAAAAATTAATGAACAAGTTGTATAAATTTCAAAGTAACACCTAATTTCCTTAGCTAAATTTAGTGTTTTATATACTCTCAGGTATAGACTGATAATCAATTATTTACAGTTCCTAACAGCCCCATAACTAATACTTTTTAAACTTTATTTTATTTATTTCTAAAGTTCTTGTCGGTCACAGTTATTAAGAGAGTAAAACATTTGTCAACTAAAGTAAACATTTTAATAATTTTTCATATATGAGATAGTTGTGGGATGTGCCAAATATGCAGCCATGTATGAACACTGAGTATTTTTATATTCTAGAAGACTGAAAGTAGAAAACAGTGATAAACTTATCTAAAATAAAAATCATTGTAAATACATTCTTTGATATAACCAAGAATTCATCTTTAAGTAATGAACACAGAGAAAAAGAAATTATTTGCACACAGAAAATTCTATACATAATAAATATTTACCTCAGTGCCTGCAGTTGTCACCACAGAACCCACTTGCTTGAATTACACTATTTATTTAATATTCAAATATATAAAGAATGTGTAATTTTTGTGTTGTTTGTAATTTGTATTTCCACTGCAGTGATAACATTTTAGATACTAAATATCAGATGTGGGATTTTTAAAAATAAGATTTCTATGCCGAAATACAATCATGATTGAATTGATTTTCTTAATTCAGTTAAGAAGTGCATTCAAGTGAGTAATATTAAATGAAGTGGAAAGTATTTGTTACTGATTTTTATATGTCATATTTGTTCATATTATTCATTAAGCATGCAAATAATGTAAAATATCATTCTTTCTGTAGTGCTTTCTGCTTGGATAATAGTAAGTGAATAGCATTATTATAAAAAGCATTGGTAGGGAATTTCAGCCCCTTTCCTCTGAATGTATTAAATAATAGTGGTTTGGTTTTATACTTTTTCAAACTTCATTCTAGCTGCTATTCTATTTGTAGTTCACAAGACAATGAAAAACAAAAACAAAAAATAATAATAAGTAAGTAATGTCATGAGGACATAATAACTATGTAGAGAAATGAAACAAAAAGTAAACAAATTCTGTGGAGGTTACAAGGATTACTATAGACAATACAGTTAGAGAAAAGTCTGCCTGTTGAAGTAACATTTGAGAAGAAGCCTTAATAAGGTAGAGGTGTGTTCAAGAAGGTCTGTGGTTGCCAGGGCAATAGACACTTCAATATAAAAAGAGTCAGTAGAAAGTCTCCAAGGCATGTTTTTGGCATGTGAGTATTTTCAGGATTGGAATGAAAAACAATTTGAATGCATAGCTCATTAAATTGCTATCCGTGCTCAGAGAAATCTCACTAGTGCACAGAATGTTTGGTTATATCTTCCCTATTTGTTTTGATCCCTATCCTTTGACTTTTTTTCAATGATATCTGTTTTACCTAAAGACTTCAATATATCAAATTCTATTTCAATATTATTGCCTGGCTGAAGGTTAATTGTTGTCTGCTGTCTTTCTAAATTATGTTCTAACTTCAAAATATTCAAAATACATTTTGAGATAATTATTACATGACTAAAGTATTCAGAAAATTGTTTTCAGTATATGAATGTTTATTTATAAGTAGCATACTATATACTCCTTTATTTTCTTTTCATTATCACTGCACTAAAATATCTGGAAGAATCACAATAAATGAGAAAGGTGTCAGTTCCCTGCCTGTAGGGTCCACTTGGGGCAGAACCAGGAGAAGTGAGCTGGATGCTCTCTCCTAGTCTCATCCCCCACAATTCCCTAGAAGGTCTGTAGGGCACAAGGGACATCCAGGTGAGACACCACTATCCCACAATATTATGCAAGCTCCCTGCCTGCTCAGTCCATCTGGGGTACAGCTGCAGAGGTAAGCTACAATTTGTCCTCTGAGCTCCCTTGTCAGCGTCATGACTTCTTCCTTCCATAGGAGGCCTACAGGACCCCAGAAATAATCAGGTCCACCTGGGGCGCAGACAGCAGAGGTGAGCAGTAGGTTGTATTCTGAGTTCCATTGTCAGGCCCCAAGCTCTGCCTGCCTCCCAGAGGAGTATGCTGGCATCAGGCACCCAGAAAACACCAGGGACCACTAGATGCCTAAAGGCCAGGGTAAGAACAAAATCAACAAGCATGGGGACAATATGGCAAAATCAGAACCCATCTATCCTCCTATAGCAAGCCCTGGATGTTCAAATACAGCTGAAGTACAAGAAGATGACCTTAAATCCAACCTTACAGAGATGATAGAGGCCTTTAGAGAGGAAATAAGTAAATCCCTTAAAGTAATACAAGAAAATACAATCAAACAGGTGAAAGAAATAAATAAAGCTGTCCCAGACCTAAAAAGGGAACAAGAAGCAATAAAGATAATACAAATGGAGATAATCGCGGATATAGACAGTCTAGGTAAAAGAAAATGAGCTACGGATGCAAGCATCACAAACGAAGTACAAGAGATGGAAAACAGAATATCAGGCAAAAAGGATACAATTGATGAAATAGATACATTGGTCAAAGAAAATGTTAAATCACAAAAGTTCCTGACATAAAACAAAACATTCAAGAAACGAGGGACACTATAGAAAGACTACATCTGAGAATAATAGAAATAGAAGAAGAAGAAGAAGAAGAAGAAGAAGAAGAAGAAGAAGAAGAAGAAGAAGAAGAAGAAGAAGAAGAAGAAGAAGAAGAAGAAGAAGAAGAAGAAGAAGAAGAAGAAGAAGAAGAATCTCAGCTCCAAGGCCCAGAAAGTGTATTCAACATCATAGAAGAAAACTTCCCTAACCTAAGGAAAGAGATGTTAATAAACATATAAGAAGCTTACAGAACTTCAAATAGATTGGATCAGAAAAGAAAATCCTCCCACCACATAATAATCAAAACACTACTTCTACAGGAAAAAAGAAAGGATATTAAAAACAAGAAGGGGAAAAGGACCAAGTGATATAAAAAAAAATCAGAATTATACCTGACTTCTCAACAGAGACTCTAAAAGCCAGAAGAACCGGAGAAGATATACTTCGTATTCTAGATATCAGATATGTTAGCCCAGAGTACTTTATCCAGCAAAACTTTTAATCACCACAGATGGAAAAACAAGATATTTCATGACAAATCAAAATTTAAATAATATCTATCCACAAACTCAGCCCTATAGAATATAATAGAAGAAAAACAGAAAGCCAAGGAGGATAACTACACATTAAAAAACACAAGAAATAATAAAGCCCTCCAGTAAACCAAAAGAAGAGAAACACACACACACACACGTGAAACAAACAAATGCTCAAACAACAACAAAAATTCCTTTAACCACTGCTAACATCAAAATAATATGAATTAACAATCATTGGTCAATAGTATCTGTCAACATCAGTGGATTCAATTCTGCAATAAAAAGAAGCAGGCAAAAACAGGACCCATCATTCTGCTGCATATAAAAAACAAACCTCAACAACGAATAAGTCATCGCATAGTAAAGGACTAGAAAAAAGATTTATCAAGCAAATGGATACAAGAAGCAAAGTGTAGCCATTCTAAAATCTAATAAAGTAGACTTTCAACTAAAATTAATCAAAAGAGAGGGAAGGGCATTTCATACTCATCAAAGGAAAAACTCACCAAGATGACAGCTCTATTCTGAATATCTATGCCCCAAATGCAAGGGCATCCACATTCATAAAAGAAACATTACTAAAGCTTAAATCACCAAGAAAACACAAAGCATTAATAATGGAAGACTTCAACTGCTTTCTTTCACCAATATAAGAGTCATTCTTACAAAAACTAATAAGAGAAATAATGAAACTAAGTAGTTTTAGTAGTCAATTGTATATGATAGACAGCTACATAACATTCCATCCAAATACCAAAACATCTAACTTCTCAACACTACACAGAACCTTCTCCAAAATTGACCATATAGTTAATCACAAGGCAAGCCTCAACAGATTCAAGAAAATTGAAATTACTCCTTGTATCTTATCAGACTACCATGGATTAATGCTGGACTTCAATAACAGAAACAACAGAAAGCCTACAAACCCATGGAAATTGAACAACTCTGCTCAAAGACCACTTGGTCATAGAAGAAATAAGGAAAGGAATAAAATACTTTCTATAATCCTATGAAAATGAATGCACAATATATCCAAATTTATGAGACACAAAAAATTAGTGCTAAAAGGAAAGTTCATAGCATTAAGTGTGTTCATAAAACAATTGGAGTAATCTCATACTAGCAGTTTAAAAATCACACCAGAAAGTGCTAGAACAAAAAGAAACAAACACACACAAAAGGAGTGGACTGCAAGAAATAATCAAGCTCAGGACTAAAATATTTAAATTAGAGTCAAAAGAAAACAATAAAAAAAATCTTCGGGAAAATCTAGAAGATAGACAAATCCTTAGCCAAACGACTTAAAAGATACAGTATCTGAATTATCAAAATGAGAAAAGAAATGGGGACATTTCGTTAGCAGCAGAAACTGGGTAGATCAAAAGTATCCTTAGGTCTTACGTAAAAAACCTGTACAAAATTTGAAAATATAAACAAATGGGAAAATGTTGTTATAGATACCACTTTTCAATGTTACATCAAGATCAGGTAAACAATTTAAATGGGCTTATAAACCCTAGGGAAATCTGGGTTATTTCCTTGCATTAAAAGTCTTCCAACCAAAAAAAAAAATCCATAGGCCAGATGATTTTAGCATACTTCCAAAGAAAAGTTCATACCCATACTCCTCAAACTATTCCAGAAAACGGAAACAGAAGAAACATTGAAAACTCAGTGTCTAAGGCCACAAACACTCTGATACCTAAATCACACAAAGATTTGACAAAGAAAGAAAATTTCAGATGAATTTCCTTCATGGAAATCCATGCAATAGTTCTCAGTAAAGTGCTTGTAAACCAAATCTAAAAGCACATCAAAAATATCATTCACCAAGATCAAGTAGGCATCATCAAAGGGATGCAGGGTGGGTTGAACTTAAAAAACAAACAAACAAACAACAACAACAACCAAAAAGTATCACTGTAATACACCATGTAAAGAACCAAAAGAAAAAAAAAAACATGATAATCTCATTAGATATTGAAAACCATTTGACAAAATCCAACTTTCCTTAATGTTAAAAGCATTGGAGAGGTCAGGGATATAAAACACAAACTTTAACACATTATACAGGTAATATACAGTAAACCAACAGCCAACATCAAATTGAATATTGAGGAAGTTAAAGCACCTACAATTAAATCAGGGACAGAACAGGCTTCCTACTCTCTCTGTATTTATATAATATAATATAATATAATATAATATAATATAATATAATATAATATAATATAATATAATATAGATAACATCAAATGATAATTTCCCCAAAATTCTACCAGAGAACTCATACAGCTGATAAATATTTTATCAAAGTGGCTTGATACAAAATTAACTCAAAAAATCAGTCGACCTCCTTTCTACAAGCACTGAACAGGCTGAGAAAGAAGGAAAACAACATACTTCACAGATAATAAAAATATCTTGGTGCAACTCTAACCAAGCAAGAAAGAAATTGAAGAATATATCAGAAGATGGAAAGATTGCCCATGCATCTGTAGGATTAATATAACAAAAATGTCCATCTTACCAAAAGCAATATACAGATTCAATATAATTCCTACTGAAATTCCAACACAATTCTTTACAGATCTTCAAGTAGTAATTCTTAACTTCATATGGAAAATAGGAAAAAAAATCTAAGATACCTAAAACAATCCTATACAATAAAAGAATTTCTGGAGCTATCACCATCCCTGATTTCAAACTGAACTATGAAATGAAAGAAATATAAATTGCATGGTATTGGCATAAAAACAGGTTGACAAATGAAATATAATTAACCCACACATCTGTAGGCAGTTGATTTTTGAGAAGGAAGCCAAAACCATGCAATGAAAAAAGAAAACATCTTCAAGAAATTGTGCTGGTCTGGCTTGATGTCTGCATATAGGGGAATGTAAATAGCTCCATATTTATCACCCTGCACAAAATTCAAATCCAAGTGGGTCAAAGATCTGAACATAAAACCCAACACACTAAATATAATAGAAAAGAAAGTGGGAAATAGCCTTGAATGCATTGGTAGAGGAAACTACTTCCTGGACAGAACACCAAGAGCTCAGGCACTAAGATCAACAATTAATAAATGGAACATCATGAAACTGAAAAGCTTCTGCAATGCAAAGGACACCATCAATATGACAAAATAGCAGCTTATGGAATGGGAAAATTTATTTACCAACCCTGCATCAAATAAAGGGATAATACATAAAATATATGAAGAACTCAATTAATTAAACACCAACAAACCAAATAACCCAATTTTTAAAAACAGGGTGCAGAGCTTGCAGAGCTAAAACAGAGGAGCCTTAACAGTGGAATCTCTCATGGCTGAGACGCACTTAAAAAATGTCCAATGTCCTTTGTTACCAGCAATATGCAAATCAAAATATCCCTGAGATTCCATCTTATATCCATCAGGATGTCTATAAGCCAAAAACTCAGAAGGGCACTTGATGGTCAGGATGTGGAGCAAGGAAAACAGTGCTCCATTCCTGGTGGGAGTGCAAACTTGTACAACCACTTTGGAAATAAATCTGGTTGTTTCTCAGAAAACTTGGAATAATTCTACTTCAAGACTCAGCTGCCCCCTTAATTTCTCTCTGCATTCCCTCTCCTACCTTGTCCCCTACCCTTAGCAACTTCTGTCTATTCAGTTTCCCCTTCTTAGCTAGATTTAAGCATCCTCGCTCAGGTCCTCTTTGCTGCTTATTTTTATTTGAGTCTGTGGGTTGTAGTATGTTTATCCTGTATGATATGGCTAAATATGCTTATAAGTGAATGCAGAAAGTGTTTCTTCCTGGGTTTGGGTCATTTCACTCAGAATGATCTTTTCTTGTTCCATCAGTTTACCTACAAATTTCATGATTAAAAAAAAAAACTGAGCAGTATTCCACTGTGTAAATGTACTACAGTTTCTTAGTCCATTCTTTTGGTGAGGGACATCTAGGTTGTTTCCAGTTTCTACAGGAGAAAGAGGACAGAAGACCTACAGAGAGGAGAGAAACTGTGGGATGGGGCATCTCTGTGACAAGCTGGAGACCCAAGACTGGGTAGGCTTCTAGGAAGATACAGTGGTGACTGTAGCTGAGAAGCCTAGTAGAAGAGGTCATGGAGATTGAAGAAGATTCGTAGTAAAAGGAGGAGAACATCAACCCATCTACCACAACTTCAACCCAAAATTTATTTTGCCCCCAAGATATGCAGGGATGAAGACAGAGAATGAAAGATTATTGAGCAAATGCCTGGTCCACTCTGAGACCCACCATGTGGGAGAGCCAAACCTTGACACTATAAGTGATATGCTGCTATGCTCCCAGATAAGGTACTAGCATAGGTGTCCTCTGAGGGTCTACACTCAGCAGGGGATAGAAACAGATGCTGAGACTCCCAGCCAAACATTGGCCAAAGCAAAGCTAGTCTTGTGAGAAAGTAGGGAGAATAGAAGGACCTGGAGGTGACATGATCTCCACATGAAGACCAACAGAGCCAACTAACTATGGTCAAGAGGGGCTTGTGCAGACTGAAGAACCAGCCAAGGACCATATAGAGACCAGATCTAGGCCCCCTCCACATATGTAGCTGATGGGATGCTCAAGCTTCATGTAGGTCCCCTAGTAAGAGTAGCAGGGGCTGATTCTGTCATGGACTCTGTTTCTTGCTTTTATTATTCCTCCCTGGCAAAGATGCCTCAGCAGCCCACAGGGGAAGAGGACATGCTTAGTCATTATGCAGCTTGATGAGTTGGAATGGGGGGTTCTTTTTTTATGAAGAATATGGGAGAGGGTACAGGGAAAGTGGAAGGGAGATTGGAACTCAGGGGAGAGGAGGAAGGCGGATATGATCTGGATGCAAAGTGATGGATATCTACCCAAAAGTTACTCCACCATACTACAAGGGCATTTGCTCAACTATGTTCACATCAACTTTATTCACAATAACGAGAAACTGGAAACAAACTAGATGTCCCTAAACCAAGGAATGGATAAAGAAAATGTGGTATATTTACCCAAGGAAATACTATTCAGCTATTAAAACCAAAACTACATGCAATTTGCAGGCAAATGGGTGAAACTAGAAAAGATCATCCTCGGTGAGGTAACGCAGACCCAGAGAGGCATGCATAGTATGTACTCAATTATAAGTGGACATTAGCTACAAAGGGCAGAATAATGGTGTTATGGTCCACAGAACCAAAGAAGATAAGTCACAAGAGAACCCAAGAGAAGATACTTAAATATTACTGAGAAAAGAAAATAAACAGACACCCAAAGTAGATGAGGGGAGGGAACTGGGTGGGAGAGAGGATGGAAATGGGAATGGAGATGGAGATCATATGCAGGAAGAAGGGGAGTTGAGAGACAGAAGAGACCTATGTGGGACATCCTTGAGAAAGTGGACGTTCCCTGAGTCTATGGGTTTGATCCTATCTGAGACTCCTTGCAGCAGGGGTTATGTACATGTGCAGGTTGGTCACCTTGTGGGTTCCTTAACAACTGTAGTAGAGGCTGCCTCTGACTCTGTTGCCTACATTTGAGTCCCTTTTCCCTAGATGGGGTGCCTTGACTGCTCTCAGTAGGAGAGGTAACTCTTCATCCTGCTGTGACTTGAAGTGTCAGCTAGGTGAGTACCATGGGAAGTCTCCATTTCTCAGAGAAGGGAAGTTTGGAGTAGAAGAGGGATGTGTGAAGGCACAACCTAGAGAAGAGGAGGGATGGGGCTGTTATCAGTCTGTAAAGTCGTTAAGTAAGTAAATTAATGAAAAGTGAATGGAAGCATGTTTACTGTGACTCTCAGTTTTAGAGCAGTATATTATTTTCCTTTCCACAAATAGAATAGTTTAAATTTTATAGAGAGCATTTTCAGATCAATAACAAGACTTGAGTCTTAAGCAACACTATGTAATAATGAAGTTCACCAAATGATAAGTGGTGGTTTCATTTTGGAATTATTTCACTTAGAGACCAAATTATCATCTTAATCATTGTTTGTAGTTATTAACTTGAGAGGAAGTGCAGTAGGTGAGTAATATCTTTGTTCACATACCTTCTTGGTTTAAGGCATGAAGATTTTTTTAGGTAGTTCCATTTTTATTATAGTATAGCTATAATAAACTATAAGTATAAATTATAGTAGTGATTTTAAAAGCGATATTAGGCATTTTGTGGGGTTGTCTCAGTGGGAAACAGTTCTTGTTGCACAGGTAAGAGGATCAGAGTTCCATCCCTGATACCTACCGTGGTAAATATATCCTACTCTCTTATACATAAGCCAGAAGAGGGAGGAGGAGGAGATGATGAGGAAGAAGGAAGGGAAGAACAGGACAAAGAGAAAAAGGAATGGTCAGGAGGAAAAGGAAAAGAAAGAAAGGAAGAAAAAAGAGAAAGACAATTTTTTAAATTTTATAAAAAACATATATTCCTTTTAAATAATCTTTTATCATATTGTTAATCAGCATAGTAAGTTGTGTTGTGTGTGAAATTTTTCTGAATGGGATGGAAGACAGTTGTCTTTATTTGCTCCAGAAAAGCAACAAGTGACAGGCCAGAGTAATGATTGCACCATAGTTCATACTGGTAAGCAGATGAAATTTTATTGAGGTTACTTACAGTAATATTAATAAAGGGTTAACTATAGAAGAGTTAGTCAAAAATGCCAGCATCATGAAAATACTACCCCAAGTGCATGAAGCCCTAGAGACCTGGACACAATTTTCAGATCCCTTCACAAGAAAAAAAAAGTCTTGTTTCTCAACATGTGGCTGGTTAGAGCCACCTTCTTCAGCATGTTCTACTGTTTCTCTAGAGATGTGGAGGGGGGCCTTTGAACATCTCCCAGGTTAATACTCTACTCCATCCCCCATATGATGTTTTGCTTACTTCCTGAGTCTAATAAGTCTCACCCTTATGTCTGGATGGAATGTGTTCTGGTTTGAATGAAAACAGCCCCCCACAAGCTCACAGAGTGGTACTGTAGGGAGTGTGGCCTTATTCGAGTGGGTATGGCCTTATTGAAGGAATCTGGTAGATGATGGTGAGCTTTGGGGCATCAGAAGCTCAAGCCAGGCCCACTGTCACTTTCTCTCTGCTCCTCTAGATACAGAACTCTCAGATTTCTAGCCAGCACCATATCTGCCTGCATGCCACTATACGTCCCATTGTGAGGATAATGGAATAAACCCCTGAAATGCAAGTCAGCCCCAATTTCATGTTTTTCTTTATAAGAGTTTCCACGGTCATGGAGCCTTTTCACAGCAATAAAACCCTAATTAAGACGAAATCTTTAGGATTCATAAACTGGGACTTAAAACTTGATTTACTTGACAGGTTTCCTTATGTTAGACATATGTACTAACTGCTTTCCAGCTAGCCCTAATGGCCATTAAGTGAAAGTGGGAGTCAAGCAAAGCCCAGTGGAGTCCAATCTACTAAGTTTGTTTTTAGCAGTTGGATATCTACATGATGTTCACACTCAGTGTTCTCTCCACAGCTGTCTTTTGCTCCACCGTTAGTTCTTCCCTCACTTAATTCCATTTACAGGGTGAAAGATGTAATGTGTGGTTATACTGTGAAAGAAAGGACAGGTGGTCAGAAGAGCAAGAGATACTTCTGTCCTGAGTCATACACGTGACAGACGCACACATATAAAAACTTGGCTTTTTGTTGATGTTGAAGCCTGCACCTCAGGCTATCATGCTGGTACAGAAAATAATCTTTCATGCAGAGATATTTCCCTAACTCAATGTAAATTTGTTTCTATCTAATAGAAGATAATAGAATAAATTTCTTAAAATAATGGCAATTTTACCCTCAAAATTGTTTTTTGTAAGAATTTATGTTATCTTTTATATTAATATGATATAAGGGTTATGATATCTTATATAATAATGATTATGAATATTATGTTTTGCATAACAGAGTCTTCTTATGAAGGCCAGAGGGCAATAAGCTCCCTGCATCAAGTATAGGGATTGCCTTCAATATTGCCTGAGAGAATTAAGTACTTAATCAGTCCTGAAAATGGTTCCTAAGCAAATTTATTGTCTTCTCCTAGATTTTTTTCTCCTTTATAAAAACCCATGCTTATACATTAATCAATTACACCTGTAAAATGTGTTTACAAAGACAGTTCTAATAAGAGAATGAAAAAGATAATCCTCACCCCATTCCCCAACTCACCTCCTCTCCCACTCAGTTCTCTCGCTCCATTTACTTTTCTTCGCCATCTGAATGAGATTTAGGGATCCTCTCTTGGTCCCTCGTTGTTACTTAGCTTCTTTGAGTCTATTATCCACTTATAATATGAGTACATATGATGCCTGTCTTTCTGACCCTGAAAAGTGGTAGCGAGAGGAATGTGCATGAAGATCAGGTGTGCAGAGTGTGGGATTTGGGGGGAATGGCTAGGAGAAAGAGTGGAAATTTGTGGGGGAAATCTCTGGGAAGAGAAAGGCTCCTTGGAGTCTATGGAGGTGACCTTAGCTAAGACTCTTAGCCACAGGGGATATGGAGCCTGAAGTGTCCATCCCTTGTACCCGGCCAGGACTTCCACTGGAGTTAGGGGAACTTCAATCCACTCATAAAAACTTCAACTGAAAATGTGTTGTAGGCAAGAACTGTAGGGATAAAGATGGAGCAGAGGTTGAGGAAATGGACAACCAATGGCTGGTCAAACATGAGGCACACTCCACGGAAGAGAGTAAACTCCTGAAATGAATCTCTGCTATGCTTGCAGACAGGAGCCTAGCCTAATTCTCTCCTAAGAGTCTTTATCCTGTGTGTAAGATGTCATTTTGATTTGGATTTCTCTAATAACTAAGGACTTTGAGCGTTTCTTCAAGTGGTTCTTAGCCATTCAATATTCCTCTTTTGAGAATTTTCTCTTTAGCTCTGAACTCCATTTATTAATTGGATAATTTCTTTGGGTGGTATTTAATTTCTTGAATTCTTTATAGAATTTGGATATTAGCCCTTTGTCAGATGTAGGGTTGGTGAAGGTCTTTTATCAGTCTATAGGCTGTTGCTCTGTTCTGTTGACAGTATCTTTTGCCTTACAGAAGCTTCTCAGCCTCATGAGGTTCCATTTATTAATTGCTGACCTTAAGGCCTGGGCTGTTGGTGTTCTGTTCAGGAAGTTGTCTCCTATTCCAATGACTTCAAGGTTTTTCTCCATTTTTCTTCTAACAGATTTAGTGTCTCTGGCTTTATGTTGGAGTCTTTACTCCACATGGACTTGAGTTCTATGCATGGTGACAAATATGGGTTCAATTGCATTTTTCTACATGTTGATATCCAGTTAGAGCAGCACCATTTTTTGAACATGCTATCCTTTTTCCATTGAATAGATTTGGTTTCTTTGCCAAAAATCAAGTTTCCATAGTTGTTTGGCATGAACAAACTATTGTAACAACCAAGGACAAATCATGCAGTAATCATAGACTCCCTATTCAGATCTAGGCAATGGACAGCACATTCACAAAGGTTGTGGGGAGAGTACAGACTGCTTCTGACATGAATTCTTGTAGCTAGGATTTGATCATATCCCTTTGGTGCTGAGGCTCAGTGGCCATACAGAGGAAGGGGAAGCAGGGTATCTGGATCAGATCTAATATGCTGCAATCATATGATGAGGGAAGAGGTCACTTTCTGTCACAGGCCTGGGGAAAGGGAATAGGGTGAAAGAAGGAGGGAGGGGGAAAGTGGAAGATACAAATGAGGGGATAACTATCGGATGTAATCTGAGTAAATTAGGATGAAGATGCAGAGACCCACAGCTACACAATTGGCTGAGCTCAGGGAGTCTTGAGCAAGAGTAGGAAGAAGGATTGAAGGCTCTAGAGCAGTGAAGGACAACAAAATAAGACCTAAAGTGTAACATAACTTGGCCACATGTGGGCTCAGAGAGAATGAACCACCAACCAAAGAGCATCCAAGGGCTAGACACAGGTCCCCTATACATATAGCAGATGTGGAGCTTGGTCTTCATGTGGGTCCTCTAACAACTGAAGTGGGGGTTGTCTCTGGCCTTTAGATCCCTTTCCCATACTGGACTGCCTTATCTGGACTCAGTGGGAGAGGTAGCTCTTAGTACAGCTGTGACTTGATGGACCAGGGTGAGTTGGAATTTTTTATAAGGAGAAGGAGGGGATTTGGAGAGAGGATGTGATGGTGGGACCGGGAGGAGGGAAGAGAGGGTTCTGTGATAATGCCATAAAGTGATTAAATAAGTAAATGAATAAAGGAAAAAGAGAGTGGAGCCGAATTAAACATAAAACAGGGTAGAAAAATGAAGATGCTCTGCGCAGAGATCATTGCCACAGGCATGGAAATTAATATCTAATTATTATTGGAGAACAGTGACAGAACTGCTCAACTATATATTAGTCACTTCCAGCCATTTTATAGAGAATCTTGGTAGGGCATACATAAGTGTGACATATGGAAAATGTTCTTTCTATCCAGCATAAAGTATTCAAACCTCACTAGTTATCCACCTACTCTCTTTTTAAAAATGTATCATTGGCTGTTAGGTTTTTAATAAGTAGGGTATAATCCATATAACCACATAGGTTAGGTATAGAGTAAGGGAATAGGGGAAACTGAGGGATTTTCCTAGGAAGAATAGCATAGATAGTTATGGAATGGCAAGATATGGGGAAAAGAGGAGGAATAAAAGGGAATATGGAATAAGGAGGAGAGTATTGGAAGGAGTACTGGAAAGATCAGCCCAAACTAAGGGCCATTTGAGAAATTTTATCAAAACCTAGTACAGTAGAAGTTTCTTAAAATATATTCATGCATCAAAAAAATATAAATTGAATTACCAAAAAACAAGGGAGACAAAGCTTTAACTAGACATTTCTCACCATCAATGAAAATTCCAGTGCTAGGGATAGGTTACATCTAATCAAGGCTTGGTCAAATGTGCTCCATTGGAATCTCAAACAGCTTAGGCTATTGCCAAGGCTCCTGGGTGTTATCCACAAACTAATGGTAAGGCCTCATCAATGAAGACAGCATCTACATATATCACTGAATAAGGAGAAGTCATGCTATTATCTACTTAGAGCCTTCATCATAATGGATTTTTTGTTCCTGGTACTGGAAAGGTATTCAGCATACTACCAGAGAAGAGAGGTAAACACCAACATACTTACAAACCCTATGATCTACAATGGTTGCTTGTTGTAAGTTATTCTGGTACAATAGTGATACAAAAGTTGTTTAAATAAACAACCACTATTGGATTGGAATTACGGTCCACTCCTTGATATGGTACCATAATTTGAGATGGACAAAAATTGTCCAGTGGACTGAGAACTTGAGACTAGATAGACCATGGACTCAATGGAAAAACCAAACAGTACTGTTCTGCTAAATGAAAATAAAAGTAAAATTGCCCCCTAATGCTACCCCACAAGAAACCTACAGAATCAACAAACCTGGACTCATAGGGGCAACTACGACTGAACTGACACTCAGGAAGATTGCAAGGGTCTAACCAAGGCCATTTGCATATATGTTATACTTGTGTAGCTTGGGGTTTTTGCATGTGAGGACCCTTAGTGGAGGGAGTTTGGGCTTTTTCAGACACTTTTGCCTACTTTTCAGAAAACTGTCCTTCTAGGGGTTGCCTTGTCCAACTTTAAAATGAAGGAAGGTACCAACATTCATTTCAACTTGATATGACATGCATCGTTGATATCCCTGGGAGGCCAGCCCTTTTCTGAAGAGAAATAGAGGAGAAGTAGATGGGGAGGGGAAAGGGGAGGAAAGACAGGGAGGAGAAGAAGGAGAAGAAACTGAAGTTAGGATGTAATATACGAGAGAATAGTTTTTTTTTTTAGAAAAAAAAACCTAGTAAGGAACCTATATTTAATAGTGTATATATACTAAAAAATTCTCAAATATATCCATGTCTCCCCATTATTATACTCCAAATACCATGCTATAAATATCTCTTATTAATGATAACACAGATTCTCCTTTTTCTTTTAGAGATGGAAAATTCTACTTACAAATTTTAGGCAGACTTGTTTTCCTATTGCCCATGTAGCCTTTCAATTTTTTAAACCTAGATGAAGCCCTGACTTGGACTGTGGCACTCTGACTCATCCTATTTTTTCTCACTTTGCATTTTATACATTTCCAGTATATTCTCTACATTCTCATATTTTGTGCCCAGCTCATTTGCACTATGTATTTTTCCTCTGCATGTAAATTCTTTCCACCATCCTATAGTTGGCTCAGTTTATTTTCCTTAGAATTTGGAAATCAGCCCAGATAATATCCTGTCTTAAGATTAAAACATCTTAATATATTTTTGCACATTACTAAAGGTAGGTACCTGCATGTTATTATCTTAACTAGTAAAATTTTCATGTGTGTGCATTGTATATTCAGGTTTTTACATGTGATTTTGATTTTAGAATCTTTTTTAGAAACTTTCTTTTCAGTGAGGCTACTAAAATATCCACAGTCACACCTGGGACAGGTATCAAACTCTTTGGTGACCACTGATATGTACAGCATTTAATTATATACCACTTTTAAAACATTGAGAATTATGAAAGACTGGCAAGTAGAAGAGTTAATTCTTGTTGATGGTTGTTTATGTGGTTCTAGGCTGACCTCTCTATCATGAACAACAGATAAGGGGTCTGGAAAATGGTGTAAATGTATTGCAATTAAAACATATTTAAAATAACAATAGAACAATTAACTAATTCTTCAACTTAAGTATTATAAATTTGTTATGTTAAATCATTGTACTGCAAGGTATTAGAGGTACAGTTATAGAGGGCAGAAAGAAGTGGAAACTCAGAGACTTCCGCGAAATAAGAATTCTTCTATGGTCACTCACTCTATTCCTCTATGTCAAAGAACCTTACAGCTTATTTCCTGTGTTTAGCAGTGTTTGCTTCTCTTTTGTCAGATTCTCTTTTGTCCATCCCAGCAAAATTGTCTTTTGAAATGTTCTTCCAGAAAAAAAAAACTTGTGAAAAATTTTAAATGAAATCATGATGCTTTTAAGCTACTTAAGATTGGGTTGTAATGAATTAAGTTGGCTTCACTCTCCTAAAAATGTCCACTATAATATGAGAAAGCAGACATGAAAAGAAAACTATGTTAACATAAGAAGATACATTGGGAAAAACTTATCATCTGGGTATAAATACTGATACTGGAGTTAAATAGATACTCAATCAAGAGTGATGCAGCTTCTAATAGGTGAGCAGCAAAATGTTTCCCTAGAAATCCACCGAGAAAGAAACATGGCCCTGCCTCACACTACATCTTGGAAATTTGGCCCTGAAAACTGAGATGTGAACTTTTCCATTGTCTGAAGTCATTTTGTAATACTTTTTTTTATTGCAGCTCAGGGAACTCAGATATTTGATGTTAAACAAAGGAGAGCAAAATAGTATGTTTATCTTACCATTCCACAGGTAAAACAATCTGGGTTATGAGGGGAAATCCCATTTCACAACTTTACTGTTCTAAATATTTATACACTAAATAACATTTGTTAGCATTTCGTTGACAACAAGAAAAAGGAATGAGCTAAAATAGAATTATTGCTGCGTAGGGAATACAACTTTAGCAAAAGCTTATATATTTCTGTGCGGTAACAGATAAATACCATGTGCTCACAGGCCAATTCCACCACAAGGGAGTTGCACAATACGAGTGGTACAGTTTAGAGGAGGTCAAAAATAAAAGTGGAGACTCAGAGAGATCTGCAAAGTAAGATTTCTTCTATGGCCATCTACTCCATTCCTCTATACCAAAGAAACTTACAGCTTACTTCCTACGTTTAAAAGCTTTTCCTCCTCTTTTTTCAAATTGCAATCCCTCAGTCTAGTCTTTACTTGCCTTTGACCTAATTTCTTGTTTTCTTTTGTTGTTGTTGTTGTTGTTGTTGTTGTGTTTGTTTGGTTGTTTGTTTGTTTGGTTGGTTGAGACAAGGTTCTCTGTGTGGCCTTGGCTGTCCTGGAATCTCTTTGTAGACCAGACTGGCCTCGAACTCATAGAGATTTGCCTGCCTCTGCCTCTCAAGTGCTGGGATTAAAGGTGTGTGCCACCACGCCCAGCTCTATCTTCTTTTTTCATTCATTTTTATAATTTTAAATGTAGGCTTGCTAATTTTTTCCTCTTTTCTACTCAAAAACTTCTCAAATTCTTTATTTGCAGAATATTTTTCAATAACTTTTTTATCCTAATATTATAATCTTACTTTTTTCCTCAAAACATGATAGTACTATATAGGCTGATTGATAATGACGATGTACATGATGATAGTGATGATGATGATGATGATTCTCAATTTGTCAGACCTAAAATTTGTTAGATCGGGGAAGCCTCAGCAGAAGTGCCTCAATCAATCAATTTGGCCTATGTCCATGGGGATTATCTTCATTGCTGATTTATAATGAGAGAGCCCAGGTAACAAAAGTTTTAGGAGTTTGTGCAAAGTAATTTAGTTGTCCACACATCTCCCGATCTCCTAAAACTTTGGTTGACGTAATCCATCCTCAAAAAACTGAAAGGAAAAAAATCAAAGTTCTAATTAAAACTAATGTGGAACTTTATAGCTATGATCATTCGTATAATAAAACTTCAATGGCTTCTTCATACATAAGATGCCTTCTTCAACATTTACATATACATTTTAATTATATTTGAGATGGAAATTTATACTTGGAATAAATCAAGTAGTTAATAAGAATTGGAGAGCTAGTTCAGCCATTTTTGTCCATTCAGAAATTTAAACCCAATAAGATAGGAAAGATGTTTATTTCAAGTTTGCCAAATACAAAAAGCCAAATCAGTATGAATGTAACATTTATATAATTCCTGATTATCTCTTCCTGATTGCCTCATTGTTCTTCCTGCTGTGTGTAGTTTATTTTATTCATGTGTAATAATATAAATGTATACATTAAAAAAAGAAACATAATAAAAGTTTTTCAGGAAAAATGTGCCTTCTTTTGTGTAACAGAACAAACTGAAGAAATTTTGTAGTTCATGCAGGAACTTGTGGGTAAGAATGTGTAGATTCAGGTCACTGTAGCTGTATTTGTAAATTCAGTAGTTTCTGACAAACTTTATGCCATTTAATCCTTCCAATATAAAATTGTCATAATCTCATTATGTTCACTGTTTTTCTTATTTAATGTTTTTCAGTTTGCTGAAAATCTTTCAACTGGTTTCTTTCCTTTCCCCTTCTCTCCTGCTCAAGAATAGTCCCGCTTGGATCTGTCACCTACAAAGCTTTACGATTTGACCTTTGTATCAACATTTCCAATTCAAGATGTCAATGATAAATAGGAAATAACTTCAATACTAAATTTATTTCAATTAGTTTACTGTGTACCTTCATTTACCTCAACTCTGCTATTGCTTTATGCATAAGTTAAATATTTATGGAGGAAACAAATATTTTTTGATATTTTATTTAAATGAAAATGTTAAATTTTCTGTTTCTTGGAAATGATGCTAAATTTACAGATATGGAAATTGTCTCTCTACTCTTAGGTCTTGATTTAGGCTGAGTTTCACATGTCTCCACTCTATCTCAGGTCTACTTTCCACAAATGTAGACAATAATTTTTCCTGAAAATGTTGCTTCTAATTCATTTAATATAAATATTCTTGGAACTGCCTTAGAGTTGCTGTCCAGAAAGAGTTTTTAGTCTTTGATATTTCTAATATTAAAAGACCTCTAATTCAGTTCAGAAATGCTGAGGTTAGTTTCATTTCACACAGTGTGTTAACACAAATACTTATTTTTATAAATTATTTATTACTGCATTCAAAAGGTAAAATTGGTTATTTTTCTCAAATGATTTGTCATATATGTATGCCCTGTTACGATATAAGAAAGGTTACCACATTTTTTTTTATATCTGTAGTCATTGTTGCAGTAAATAAAATGATACAGAACATTGTGAAAATAAAATGGGACTCTCTAACTGGTTTATATAATATAGTAACTTACATAACTAAAATGTACTTAATAAATGTGATATTTCACCATATCATTTTAATTCTTATTTTCTTTATTCCTTTATTTTTTGTTTTATTAATTTATTCATATTACATCTCAATGGTTTCCCATCCCTTGTATCCTCCCATTCCTCCCTCCCTCCCATTTTCCCCTTACCCTCCTCCCCTATGACTGTGACTGAGGGGGACCTCTTCCCCCTGAATATGCTCATAGGGTATCAAGTCTCTGAAAGTCTTTAATTCTTATTTTCCTAGATGCTCTAATATTATTTTATCCTTTCTCCTATCCTGGATTTAAAATGTATCCACTCTGACATCAAAGTTACTTATCATCTACCTTATTTCTTCAAATTATATTTTCCCTACTTTAGTGTCCAAAAAAGTGTATTGTTTCCTGTGTGTTGGTCATCTGAGCTTTCTCACACCTATGTACCCTTCAATGTCCTTCAGAGTACTATTCTCATTTTCTCCTCTTTAGCACTGTGCAAAGGAATTACATTTTGTGCTTAAAAATATAACTGAATAATATCTATAATTTCAATAGTAGAGGCAATATACCTATTTATTTTTATTTTCAAAAACCAGGTGCACAGTAAAAATGTTCAGTGGATTATGTATTACAAATTATTGATAAGATTGAAATCGTTTCCCAGTTTGTATTTGAAATGTTGTCCTTTGCTTTTGAAAAGTCTAGTGGTATCTTTATTTAATTCTGGGTAGATTGTTTGTGTATCTAATATCACTTTTTGTGTTCATAGCATTCTTTTTCTCAAAAATATCACAGGAGTGATGAATCTAATGATAGTCAACCATGTTAGTACTGAAATACAACATTTTCAATGCTCTTCTTCTACCTATACTTATGTTGGATGGCAAATTAGATTGACCGAAAGCACATAAATCAATGGGTCAGACTAAAATGCTAATTGCACTACTTCCTGATTTCCAAAGGATTTCTGTATTGTAAAAACATATTGTTCAGTATTTTAACTGTCATAAACACAGTAATTGAACTACAAGTGACAGAAAATCCTTTCAAATATGCTACTCTTAAAGAAAGCAACTATATATTGAAATGATTGCAAGTAATTGGCAGTACAAACTTTTTTTCTGCATCTATATCTGGATAAAGTGTGAAGGATCTTAAATCTGTTGCAACTTAAATTTGCCCCATTTCTGTTTTTCACGATCTGTCATAATACAGACAGAGCATATGTTCCTTTCCTCTGTTTCCTCAATTCCAATCCTATTTCAAATCCTATAAGTGATCAAAATTGCCAAAAGGAACCAGATGATACTCAAATATTTTAATAAAATATAATGATCTACTGTTTTATTCTTTCTTATGTTTCACAATGAAATATTTTATTGATCCTGATCTTCAATATTAGAGTTACCTTCAAGTAATATAGTGTTTCAGAGATAAAAGCAATTCCATTTTTACTTTCCCTTTTAATAATTTGTAATTATTTTTATTATTCATGAAAACATGCTAAAGTGTATAATTTTGAAAAGTGTCAGTGTAGTGTTTCATATAAGCAATAACAAAGAGTAATAGACAGTTTCTATCAGACCTACAAAAATAAGAAAAAAGTTAAGTAAATAAGACCTAATCTATATGTGATGTATACAGATAATTCTATATGTACATCATTCCACATAAAATGAACTTCTCATGGTTTTTAAATGTAAAATAGTATGCTAATTTAAAAGGCATAAAACATTTATTTTTATTTTTATTTTGTGCACTTTACATCCCGATTATATCCCCATCCCTTGTTGCCTCCAGATCCCACTCTCCCTCCTTCAGCCCCTTTCCCTCCCTCCCTTAGTCCTCCAAAAGGAGGATCCCTCCTCCCATCATCCGACCTCAGACTATCAAGTCTGCATTTTTTTTTATTAATTTATTCTTGTTACATCTCAATGGTTATCCCATCCCTTGTATCCTCCCATTCTTCCCTCCCTCCCATTTTCCCCTTATTCCCCTCCCCTATGACTGTTCCTGAGGGGGATTACCTCCCCCTGTATATGCTCATAGGGTATCAAGTCTCTTCTTGGTAACCTGCTGTCCTTCCTCTGAGTGCCACCAGGTCTCCTCCTACATTGTCCCGCTCAAACTAAGGCACCAGCCAAGGACAATACAGGCTGTAAACTTTAAACCCCTACCCAGATCTAGCCAATGGTCAGAACAATCTCCACAGCTGAGTGGAGAGTGGGATATGACCTTCTCACGTACTCTGGTGCCTCACATTTGACCAAGTCTCCATTTTTAAAGTTTTGTATATACCAAACATTAAATTTGTTTTTTAATTTACATTTCATAACTTTTAATCAACACAATCTTAAAATTAAGTATGATTGAATTGAATGATTTATGGTGGAAAATGCTTATAGAACTTTTGTCTGAGGATTATTGTAAACTAGACCACTTTCTTGGGGTCATATTTATAATATTCATTTAAAGTGATTCAGTTGAATCAAAGCTGAATATCTTGTCAAAACATGAGAAGCAGAGAAAAACTATTCACCCAATTCAGCCAGGAAGTACTAAGATAGGATGCTAAGTTATAATCTTTTTCTATTTTTCCTGTTCAATAAATATGTCCTCTAAGCTTCACTCAACAGGATACTGCTCCCAACCTTGGGGCTTCAATTCTTAATATATTTCCAAAAGTAACTAACAGACAAAGCCTAGATATCTGTTTTCTAATGTTCTAAGTATGTCTCAGCATAATAAAGTTGACAATTAAGACTAACCAAAAGAGATGGTAGAGTAGTAAAAAAAAGACACTTTGTAAATGCAAGGAAGCAGGGTATGTTTGTGAAAACCATCTTTCTACCTTTCTCTTTCATTACATACAAATCTCTGACTATTACATAGTAAATGCCCACCCTTGGAGCTACGTTTTCCCCTTAGTTGTTTTTCTTTTATATTAATCATCTCTCCACATAAATGCTATACAAATACATGAAGAAGGGCAGTTTCCTATAAGTTATTTATAGTCCAATATGATCCACTATCAATATTATTGCGATTCCTTTGTAAAGATATCTTTGAGGCCTCTTGGAGTATTTTTTACTTGCCACACTGCACAAAAAGGACATATATTTACTTTGAAAGACATCAAATTATAATACTATGAAAGCATTCTTCTTTGATGCACCAACTAAGGACGCTGCACGCAGAGAACCTAGATGCCCTGTTCAGATGTACCAGATGGACAGCTCATTCTCCACATGGGGTGGGTGTGGGGCTGGGGGACTTCCTCTGACAGAGACTTGGGTGCCTGTGATTTGATCAATTCCCCTTGGTGGGGCAGCCTTGCAGGCCTACAGAGGAAGAAGATGCAGGCTATCTCATAAGACAGGATAAGCTGTGGAATGACACTAAACAGAAATCTATCAAAGTTGTGTTTCAAAGGGTTTTAAATTTTATAGGTGTTTTGAAAGTCTGATGTAATGCAGAGTTCAAGTAAGGAACAATAACATCCTAAATTAATGGATTTATTGGAACAATGTGCATAATGACTACAGGAATATATACCATTTACTGACCCACAACTCATGCTACGTTACCTAAGGCTCGTCAATACCAGAGACAACCAAATGCCTTACGGCCAGTGAACAACACAAATAATAAGAGAAAACAAGCACCACGGCAATTTGCCAACAACAGAATGCAACTAACATACTATAGCAAGCACAGACTATCTTGACACAGCTAAAGTCATTAAAAAATTACTTTAATGAGGTTTTATGAAATGGATAGCTGCCTTTAAAGAAGAAATGAATAAATTATTTAAAGAAATGCAGGAAAATGCAATAAAAGAGGTGAAGGAATTGAATTAAACTGTCAAGACTTAAAACTGGAAGGAGAAATAATAAAGAAAGTACAACCTGAAGGAATCCTGAAGAAGGAAAACCTAAGTAGGAGAAAAGGAACAATAGGCATAACAATCCTCAACAGAATCAAAGAGATGGAAGAGAGAATCTCAGATACAGAAGATATGATAGAAGAAATTGATATGTCAGTCAAAGAAAATATTAAATCTAAAATTTCAAATCTGGGATAGTATGAGAAAGCCTATCTTAAAAATACTAGAAGTAGAACAAGGTGAACAGTAGAAATATTCTCTACAAAAGAAGAAAATTTCTCCAACCTAAAGAAAGAGATGCCTATAAGCATACAAGAAGCATACAGAACACTTACTAGATTGGATCAAAAAAGAAAATCCTTACACCATATAATAACCAAAACACTAAACCTACAGAAAAAAAAATATTAAAAGCCACAAGGAGTAAAGGCCAAGTAACCTATAAAGACAGACCTTTCAGAATTTCCCCTAACTTCTCAGAAGAGACATTAAAGTTCAGGAGGGCCTGGGGAGATGTATTCCAAACTCTAAGAGACCACATATGTCAGCCCAGACTATATACCCAGTAAAACTCTCAATCATCAGAGTTGGGAGAAAACAAGATATTACAAGATAAAACTAAATTTAAACAATAACCACAAACCCACTATGACAGAATATACTAGAAGGAAATCTCCATCCCAAAGAATGTGACTACATTCATAAAATATAGGAAATAAATACTGCTATACCAGCAAAAACAAAGAAGGGAAGCACATGGGTGCGCACACACACACACACACACACACACACACACACACACACACACACATATTTAAATTTTAGAAATTTCTAGATCATTTCTTCATTTTAGTGTTCCAACGTCTAGTATATATGGGAAGTAACTAGAAAATTGCTTACATAATTTTTTGGGACTTACCAGAACTGTTTTATGTACTAAGCTATTTGCTTTTATTCCATACTGCAAAAGATTGCTATTTTTCTATAGAGCAAAAAAAATAAAGAAAAAAATACTGATGTTTTATGGTACAGGGAGCAATTTCTCTTTTTGTTTATATATTTTACTAAGTGATGAATTCACAAGTTTACACAGTAACATTGACTATGAGTTATCCATCACAGCATGGGCTATTTCTATTTTGGAAAGTATTGACAGTGAGGTGATGATCATCAGTATGCTGAAGACATGACACATTCATGTCTTCCTGGGAGAAGCATGAGCTTTCATAAACCATGTTTATAAGTAAGTCATTACTGAAAATGGATAACCACGCTTTGAAATTAACTCCAAATTTGTATTTCTGTGATCTTTGGTATTTTTTGAGTTACTTCACTAATAACGTATCTCCATGGTTTTGCTTTTAGCTATATACTAAAAGTCCAAATGAATTCTGTCAGGCTCACCCAAGTTAGGAAACAGCGTTGCTAAACAGCAATATATTATAACATGATGATTTTTGTTACGTTCTAATTGTCAACCACATGGCACAGTTCTGAAGAATATTTTCAAATTAGGAAGTTTGTCATTAAAAGAGACCATTGACAAATCTTTGCATTTACAAACCATCGGAATATCTAAGTGCAAACCCAAGGGTTGTTCTACTTTGCTAGATGGTTTCAAATTGAGCTTTTATTTCAACATTTGAAATAAAAATTCCTTTATGCCATTCATTTTTGGTAGCAACAGCAATAGTAGAAACATCAGATAATCTCTGAGAATAAGATTTGCATGCTGTACCTATAGTTTTGTGGAAGTGACAGAAGTTCCCTTGTTATCCTGAAAGAACACATTTCTTTCGTATTAAAAAAAAAAAAGAAACAAAAATAGTGTGAAAATGTAAATTTGAAATTAAAATCCATTTTATTCAACAACAATATACTGTTTATATGAATCAAAATTCAAACAAAAAGTATATCATCTAAAGGAATATGAAAAACTCAGTTGGAACACACAACTAAATATCTAGATATTGGCTTATTCCTGGTGCTTTTCATGCCAAAGCTTAAACAACATTATTGAAACTCTCATTATTTTCTGACTTTCAGCCCTTCTTTTGAGGATGGAGCCAAGTCGCTCCTGTAGGGAATCTGTTCCTCAGGCTAGTGCTCTGGGGCCTCAAGATCGTACAAAGAAAAAGAAAACATCTTTTCTGCCCAAACAGTTCCATATTCCCAACTGATGTAATCATTGATCATCTGTATGGGGTAGCAGAGGCATGCATTCTAAGAAAAAACTGCTGAGAAGTCTAGAAATATGTTGGTTCTCCAGTAGAAAAATTACCTATAGCAGCAAGTTGACCGTGAGTTGAATGTGCCAATTATTATAGTCCTGCAGTAACTTTACAAATATTATTAGAGCCACTAGAATCCCATTTAGCACACCAAGAATGTGTGGTAGTCATGATGTCTTCATTTAGGAAAGTATTAGTCTGAGTTATACTAACAGTTTCTCTAAATAAGAGTGTGCTAGTTCACTAGGAGGAGCCTCATTGTAGATGACTCATATTTTTTTTAATATAGAAAAGCAGGAATATATAAGAAGACCATAAAAATGCTCTCTTAGCTACATTAATCCCTCTCAAAACGTCTGTTTGGAAGGTAATACTGTTTTTCTTCACAGTGCTTTCTAACTTAGATGAATTCTGCAAAGAATCAGAATGCAAATATTCCTAGAATCTAGCGATCACTAGCCACAAGTAAGTCTCAACTATTCTGTTGAAATAGTACGTAAAGAACTACAGAAAATATAATTGAAAGATTTTAAAAAATTATTTCTTTAGCATCTTGCCATATTTATTGTATGTTGCTGAATCAAACAAATCTCACTTCATGTTAAGTGAACAAAGATTTGAGTGCACTACAGAGAAAAATACCAAGTAGAAAGCTCAGTTTGTTTACGTCAATAAGGTACTATGTAATAATAATGATTAAAAACAAGAGTAGCCCTGTGTTGAAAGAGAACTGAAAAAAATTATGTCAGTAGTCACTAATACTGAAAAGATTCTTCTTTAAAATGCCAAACTTGAAAGAGAAGGAAAAATAACATTAATGCTGCAAAGATGGATCAGTGGATCAGAGCATGTAGTGCTCAGGGAAACTGAGGCTGAAGCTTGGAGCTTCAAACAGCTTCTTATAGCTCATAGCTGCCTGTAACTCCATAACTAGGAGATCGATGCCTCCAGCCTCTTCAGCTACAAAGAAATCTGGCATGTTTGATTGTAAAGAATATTAGTTTGCTTTTAACTATTGGGGAATCATACTTTTAACATGAAGTACACTTGTAATCTTGTGAAAACCTACAAACAAAGCTATTGTATAATAAAATGCTACTATAGTGTATGCAACCTAGAACTTATCAAGATTTTCAAGAAATTTGAGTATTTCAGCTTATATTTGAACAGCCATTTTCTTTTCATAAATACTGGCTTGAGATCTTGAAGTCATTCATGTATACAGGAAATGATAAGCTATGACACATGAGACATTTGCCTGATATACAGTCCAGGTATATAACATATATTTATATTATATAAATATGATATATTTAATAAAATATATTATCAAGTATATTTTATATTATATACATATATAAAATATGTGCTTATATATAATATATAAAATAAAATATAAACTATATAATCCAAGATGTTTTTATATTTTTAAAGTATAGAGAGAAATAAAAGAATTTCCCACAGAAAGTGTAAAATATATTAGAGTCGATATTAAATGTATATCAGCTTAGTATTATTGGTAAGCGACGATTGTGTAAAGCCAATTACAGAGTACCAAATGTAGGTTTCATATCTTGTGCATTTAAAACAATTATTGCAAAAGCATACTGGAATTACAACGCTAAGAATCCGTGTATGTTCATATACTATGATAAAGGTCATCTATCTTGTAAAATAATAAAGAAAACATTAATTTGATTAAAAATTTGTAACTAAAGCTGAATTGTGTTTGCAATGGTTATCTTCAACAGATATTGTCTTTCCTTATTGTTACTATTGCTTTTGGTCTTTTTTTTCCTTTTCTCTCTCCAAGAACTTCCATATACACCCTCTTTATTCGTTTTCAAATTCATGGCCTATTATTTCCCAATTAATTTTCGTAAGATGCATGTGTGTATGTCCGTATGTTTATAGGTATATTTATATTCATAAATACATAAATACAACTTGCTCAGTCTATATAATGTTACACTTATATATGTGTTAGGGGAGTACCTAATCCTTAAATTGGCTGAGAAAAATTCTTTGCATATTGACTTTATTTAAGATGGACTAGCAGTTAAATTGACAGTAAGCCATATATACACATAGAAATTATTTTATATATATTTAATTTTCCTTTAAAATTGTTATTTGCACACTAGAAAAAAATTAATACTATATTTTCAATAGATTTTACATATAGTTTTGCTTTTTATATTCTCGATCGGTAAATATTATAATAATAAACCAGGAAATTTTATTAAAGAATACACACACACACAACTTGTCAAAACACCATGCTTTAAAAAAATGTTAATTATTTAATTGAATTATAGAATATTGAACTAGAATTCTATAATTTTTACAAAGTCTATCAATGAAGAATGACTACTACACCAAGTTAAATGTAGTACACTGCAAGTAGAAGACATAATTTAGAATAATAAAATACTATGACACATAAAGATAATGCATTGGAAAGTTATAGGTCTATACTATCAACTTATCAAGTACTTTTAAACCTACTTCAATTATTTTTAAATATGCTTAATTCGATGTTTAAGTAAGTCAGCAAAGTAAATATTTTCATGTTAATATTTTATTTTTCCAATAGTTTGGCATACAGTTATTGTGTAATTCAAGTACTGATTTCTGTATTCCCCATAACTTATTACATGCCTTGTTTGAGAACTACCTGTCTCAATATTGTGCAAGCTCTGTTCCCTAACTGTCTCTTTGCATGCTGGTAAAACAGTTTACAGCCGAATCACTGAGCAGCAGAGAGAACAGGGCTGAATTTCTTGCCAGGCTGAACTCTACTTGCCAGGTAAGTAGAGTTACAGAAGAAAGCAGGTGATTTTCAGCAGGAGATTCAGCCACAGGGAGAGTTTCAAAAATATTATGAAGAAGCTGGAGCATGAAAGCTGCGAAGTAAAAATATCATTGGGATATAATCTGGGAGGGAACCAAATTAGCTTAGATTATTAAGAATAAAGTAATAAGAATTTGAAACCAATTTATCTTATGAACATTGATGCAAATACTGTATAAAAATACTCACAAAATGAATCAAGAATACATCAAAGATATCACTCACCATATCCAGGTAGGCTTCATTCCAGGCAAGCAGGGATGGTTTAATATACAGAAATCCATCATTGTAATCCACCATATAAACAAACTGAAAGAGAAACACCACATGATCATCTCCACAGATGCAGAGAAAGCATTTGATAAAATCCAAAATCCATTCATGTTTAAAGGTTTGGAGAGATCAGGGACACAAGGCACATACCTCAGCATAATAAAGGCTATATACAGCAAGCCAATAGCCAAAATGAAATTAAATGGAGAGATACTCAAGGAAATTTCTCTAAAATTGGGGAATAGGCAAGGCCTCCCACTTTCTCCATATCTCTTCAATGTAGTGCTGGGAGTTCAAGCTAGAGCAATAAGACAACAAAAGGAGATCAAGGGTATCCAAATGGGAAAGGAGGAAGTCAAATTATCCCTATCTGCAGATGATATGATAGTATACACAAGGGACCCCCAAAATTCCACCAGAGAACTCCTTCAGATGATAAACACCTTCAGCAAAATGGCTGGATACAAAATTAACTCAAAAAAGTCAGTAGCCTTCCTATATACAAAGGACATCTGTGCAGAGAAAGAAATTAGGAAAACTACACCCTTCACAATAGCCCCGAGCAATATACAATATCTAGGAGTAATTCTAACCAAGCAAGTGAAGGACATATTTGAAAAAAACTTTAAATCTCTGAAGAAAGAGATTGAAGATGACATCAGAAGATGGAGGGATCTACCTTGTTCATGGAACGGGAGAATTAACATAGTAAAAATGGCCATCTTACCAAAAACAGTATACAGATTCAATGCCATCCCTATCAAAATACATAAACAATTTCAAAGACTTTGAAAGTTCAATTCTCAACTTCATATGGAAATATAAAAAACCCAGAATACCTAAAACAATCCTATACAATAAAACATCCTCTGGAAGAATCGCCATACCTGATCCCAAGCTATACTAAAGAGCAAGAGTAATCAAAACAGCATGGTACTGGGCAGCAATAAGCTGGTTGATCAGTGGATTTGAATCAGAGACCCAGAAATGAATCCACACAATATGGTCACTTAATTTTTGACAAAGGAGCCAAATCTGTTCAATGGAAAAAGGATAGCATCTTCAAAAAACAGTGCTGGTCTAACTGGATGTCTACATGTAAAAAAAAAAAACACAATTAGACTCCTATTTGTCACCATGCACAAAACTCAACTCCAAGTGGATTAAAGACCTCAACATAAAACCAGAGACATTAAATTGGTTAGAAGAAAAAGTGGGGAAGAGCCTGGAACACATTGGCACAGGAGACAACTTCCTGAACAGAATACCAACAGCCCAGGCATTAAGGTCAACAATTAATAAATGGGACCTCAGGAGGCTGAGAAGCTTCTGTAAGGTAGGAGACACTGTCAACAGAACAAACTGACAGCCTACAGACTGGGAAAAGAGCTTCACCAACCCTACATCTGACAAAGGTCTAATATCCAAAATATATAAAGAACTCAGAAATTAAACACCACCAAACCAAATAACTCAATTGAGAAATGGGGCCCAGAACTAAACAGAGAATTCTCAACAGAGGAATATCGAATGGCTGAGAAACACTTAAAGAAATGCTCAAGGGGCATGTCCCATGAAAGTCTTCAATTACCAGGAAACTGGGACAGTGGGAAGGACATCCTTTTGGGGCTCTAGATGAGACAAGCATGGGAGAATGGCAAAGTAGAAGGATCCAGAGGGTCCTAGAAACCTACAAGTAGAACATTATGATAGGCAGATTTGGGCCCAGGGGTCCTGCTCAAACTAAGGGACCAGCCAAGGACAATACAGGCTGTAAACTTTAAACCCCCACCCAGATCTAGCCAATGGACAGAACATTCTCCACTGTAGAGTGGAGAGTTGGATATGACTTTCTCACGTACTCTGGTGCCTAATATTTGACCATTTTCCCTGGAGGGGGAGACCTGGTGGCACTCAGAGGAAGGACAGCAGGTTACCAAGAGGAGACTTGATACCCTATGAGCATATACAGGGGGAGGAAATCCACCTCAGGAACTGTCATAGGGGAGGGGAATAAGGGGACATGGGAGGGAGGGAAGAATGGGAGGATACAAGGGATGGGATAACCATTGAGATGTAAAAGAACAAATTAATAAAATAATATATATCTTGGAAAAAAAGAAAAATTTAAAAAAAAAGAAATGCTCAATGTCGTTAGTCATCAGGGAAATGCAAATCAAAACAACTCTGAGATTCCAACTTATACCCATCAGAACAGCTAAGATCAAAAATTCAAGTGACACCACATGCTGGTGAGGATGTGGAGAGAGAGGAACACTCCTTCATTGCTGGTAAGAATGTAAACTTGTACAACCTCTTTGGAAATCTATCTGGTGCTATCTCAGAAAACTTGGAATAAAGCTTCTCCAAGACCCAGCTATTCTCCTCCTTGAAATATACCCAGAAGATGCTCTAGTATACCACAAAGACATATGCTCAGCCATGTTCATAGCAGCCTTATTCATAATAGCCAGAACCTGGAAACAGCCTAAGTGTCCCTCAGTAGAAGAATGGATAAAGAAACTGTAGTACATATACCCTATGGAATACTAGTCAGCTATTAAAAACAAGGAAACCCCGCAACTTGTGGAGAAATGGATTGAGCTAGAAAGGATCATAATGAGTGAGTTAACCCAGAAGCAGAACAACTCAAATGGTATATACTCACTTACAATTGGACAGTAACCCAACGGGCATGTCCCATGAAAGACCTCACTTACCAGGAAATTGTGATAGATGTGTGGACATCCTATTGGGACTCTAGGTGAGAGAAGAATGGGAGAATGGAGAAATAGAAGGATCCAGGTTATCCTGGAAACCTACAAGAAGAACATTATGACGGGCTGATGTGGGCCTAGGGGTTCTGCTCAAAGGATAGCACCAACCAAGGACAATACCTGCAGTAAAACATTGAACCCCTACCCAGATCTAGCCAAGGGACAGGACATTCTCCACAGATGAGTGAAGAGTGGGGACCAACATTCAAAAGGAGTATGGGGCCCCATATTTGACCACGACCTTTGTTGGGGAGGCCCAGTGCCACTCAGAGGAAGGATATAGCAGGCTACTAAAAAGAGACTTGATACCCTATAATCATATAGAGGGGAAGAAGGCCCCCCTCAGTCACAGACATAGGGGAGGGGAGTAAGGGGAAAATGGGAGGGAGGGAGGAATGGGAGGATACAAGGGATGGGATAACAATTGAGATGTAATAGGAATAAATTAATTTAAAAAAGAATAAAGTAATAACTGTTCAGTTACCATATTTGAGTCTTATTATTTAAAAAAATATAAAAGAGTCTCATTTATTTGTGTGATAGCTGAGTCAAGAGAGAAACTGAGAAACAAACAGTTTCATAAAAATAACTTTAACAACATCAAAAAAAAAAAAACATCTTTTACCTGAAAGGTTTAACTTTAATCTGTAAATGTATTTATTATTATATAAAGCATTATCCCAATACATCACTGGAATTATTTATGAAAGGAAAATTAAGTATTTTAATATTTTGCTTTTTAACTTTGTTGGTACATTGAATTTTTAGTTCATTATACTACTGTCTGTCTTAGTCAGGGTTCTGTTTCTGGGAAGAGACGCCATGACCATAGCCACTCTTATAAAAGGAAGCCTTTAATTGGTGTTTGCTACAGTTTCAGAGACTCACTCCATTATCAGCATGGCAGGGGGCATGGCAGGCATGGTGATGGAGAAGTAGATGAGAGTCCTAGGTTCAGATCCATGGGCAGAAGGAAGAGAACAAGACTGCACCTGGCTGACACTCCCTGATAACTAAACACTGAAATAGATGAGCCTAAGGGACCAATTCTCATTCAAACTAAGAGGTTAAGACTTTAACAAATGGCCCTTGGCTAGAGTCACATAGCCTTCTCCTGCGCTGGCCTTGCTCCACAGGCTCAGCCAATCCCAGGTAGAGTCATAGCCACAGATAGAATTCCCCTAAAAGCCTTAAAAGAGCCTGTGAGAGATTCCCCCTGGTGGTTGCTGCCGTTTTTCATGGATGGTTGACCCCTGCATGAATGGCTTTTCTGCAGAATAAATGCTTTTGGGTTTCTACATACTATTTGAGGCTAGGGTCTTCCCTCAATGATATTTGAACACTTTAGAAAACTGCCACCGTGTCGGATTTATCAAACAGATCTTCAAATGTGGAAAAGGATGCATTTGCCTGGATTTAGATTTTTCTAGTTTATTTTTGGTGAAAGTGCTACTGTCTCAGGCAATATACTGGCATCTCAGCTTCTTATACAACTTCTATGCCATTCATTTCTTAAAAGTCACAAAACACAACTCCCCGACTCCATTGTTCTGAGTTCCTGAGGCATTGTAATTCCCTCCTTACTCTGTTTCAGTTTTATATAATTGCCTACTACATGATGTGATTATGTGGTTACTTTATGACTTTCTCCCTGTGTTGAATTCCATAAGCTCACCCTCTCTTGACTTATTACCTTTTGCCAGCATTTAAAATACAGCTAAGCAAACTTGAAGTAAACCTCTTTCTTATCTTGTTGGGTCTAAATTTCTGAAGGAAAATCAATACCTATCACATCTCATCTCTATTAACTTAAAACATCTATCTTGATCTAAAAACATCTTAACCCTTCACCAACTAAGCTTAATTGTAAGACTAAAGTCTCTGGTCTTCAACCCCATCAGAGACTTGAGAAGGAAAAAATTTAAAAACCTGAGTGAACCGGAAGTACAGGTTAGCAGCTTCCAAAATGAAAAAAAAAAAAAAAATGACAGAGACAGTTTGGTGTCTGAACAGTTACCCAACACTCTCTATAAGTTTGCCAAATACAAATATTTAAATCACTATGAATGTAACATTTATGTAATTCATGATTATTTCATAATCCTTCCTGCTGTATATAGTTTAGTTCATTCATGTGTAATAATATTAATGTATATGTTAAAAGAGAAGCATAATAAAAAAGAAGTTTAAAAAATACAACCTAGTATCTAATAATTTCTAAACAATATTTTTGTATAGAAAAAGTATTAAAAAAAAAACACTGCATGGAACACACATCATAAAGAATGAGCTTTATATAAACTGTAAAGTCCACCAATAATAATGCATAATATTAACAAATAAATTATAATAGGTATGCTAAATAACTAATCAAGATAAGTTGGTGATAAGAATGGGAGGATGTATAGAGGAAATCCTGTATTTTTCATCTAATTTTTCTGTAAGCTTAAACCTACAACAAAATATTTAATACATTAAAAAGACAAAAGAACATAAGGAAAAGAGGAACATGATAATGCATAATAAGGGATGAGAAGAGACATTGGGCACACTGAGTGAAGTTGCTATGTATATCTGAATATAATCTGTGCAAACTGTGGATCTTAGGTTGACAACTTAGTGTCTCCGGATCTAAACAGATGGCACATTTAAGGTGCAGGAGAGAAGAGTAAGACCGCAAAACATTAAACAGACAAGCTGGGGTCAGACTGGAGTGTTTTTATAGCCAGTCACAGTGAGTTCTGACACCATGATGTGCAAAACTACAGCGAGCTTGTGAGAAAATAACAGAGAGAGATCCTAGCTAACATCCAACATCCAACAAAGGCCTTGTGGTTGTTTGCATGAGAATGGCTTCTCCCCTCTCCACCGCCCCGCCCCCCATATCTCCCTGTAAGCAGTGATTCTAAAAAAAGAAAGACAGAAAAAAAGAAAATATAACCAACACTATGCATGAGTAACCAATAGATTCCTGAGCCAGACAGGTACTTAATAACTGTTTTTGATTAACACATAATGAAAGCCTGGGATAAAATGTTAGGTCACATTCCAGCAAATAAAATTGTCCTTTTTTCATTTCATTCTAAATATTTTTAAATCAATAATTTTTATTTTTCCCTCATCATTTCAATCCCTATTGTCATCAATGGGTTTGTCAAATGTTATTTTCAATATACTCTGAACTAATAGTATACAAATCATGTAAACTTTTCAGATCTAGAAATCTATACGTTTATTTAACTAGTCTTTGTTATTCAAGGCACCACACATCTTTGTCTTAGAAATTTGAGTAAATATTGTGACTCAGAGCTGAGTGAGTAGTCCTAATTAGGCTTCTGCATATTGCTTTCCTACTTGCTGACATCACTTCTTCATAATCTGTTTGTTTTTCACTACTTCCACCTGCATCTCATTATTATTTATCTTTCTTTGGTACAAATTAATTACTTTCCTTATTAATGATAAAAATATCAGTAACAATGATTACCACATTCATAGGTATAAATAAATAAGTACTCATATGTTTAATACCTGCACAAGCACTATGATGTAGAAACATCAACTGTTGCTTATTCACAGCTGAGAAGTTTGAAACAGAAAAATTTAAGCACATCCAAGTTCTCCTTAGAGTCCTAAAGGCTTCAAACTCATGCTTGACAATTATGTACAAAATCTGAACCATTACAAAGAATTGTCTCCCTTACAAAGACTTTTACCATTTTGAAGAGAATTCTATTATACCAGTTACTCAGAGTAACAGAAAATCAGCCCTTGCATGAGTGCAGTGTATTTTAGTTTGGTTATGTTTTCTTTCTATGTGATTTTCCTCTGTCATACACACCAATTTTTACTTAATTCACATTCTGGCCATTTGAAGACATTTAGAATTAGTGAATAATTATTTCAAGGGAACTTGGAAAATGAAGGTGATAGGTACTGATTTTCTGTTCTTTAACTTCAGTAAAATAAATTTTTAAAAGTAAATTAAATTCTAGAATAAGAACTACCAAATTCTTCAACTCAAATGGATTATGCTGAAATTAATTTTTTCTAAAATGTATATGAAATTATATTATTGTGAACTTGCTAGAATAAAATTCATGTATGCTTTATAGGCTTTAATTTTTAAATAATAGCTTTTTAAATTTATCCTTTGTCTTTATTTTTCTTCAACTAAAATTTTATAACCAATCCCTTCACTGACTTCAATGTTAAGAGGAAAAACATAAAAGTGATACTGTAAAATGGAAGGAACTTTCCTGCAAACAATATTAAAAACATAAATACATAAAACCCCTGTGTTTAAAGACCTTAAAATGAGCCCTCCGTGACTCATGTAAGAAATGGAACATAGAAAATAATTTAGGAATGAAGTTAAAAACATAAATCTGTTAAGGAAGTAAAAACATATTGTTAGTGGGGAAATAGAAAACCAAACAGAAAAACAAATAAAATATAACTATTGTGGATTGCAACAAATTGCAGAGGGAGACAAAATAAGCACAGTTAAAAAGAAAAAAATGTAGAAGATAAAAAGATGGAAAGCAATAGCAAATATGAAAGATAAACAAGTTCTGCCTGAAGATGAGAAAATTATCAAAACATGTACTTAAAACATTATGATTTGAGCCGAGACTTAAATGAATACATTGAAAAATAACACCATTTTCATCAAAATCACAAATCAAATATGTTGATTTTAAGACAAACTTTTGAAGCATGTAAGATTCATCTATCAAGGCTAATCTGAAAAGATAAGGAAGAAACCACATACATGGAGAATATCTAAATATGAAAATAAAAGCTTAAATAAGAATTATCAATGTAAATGAATCTGTTTGAATTGGATCTCCCATGACTGAATAATCTCTGCCTTGTGTCCATTGGGGTAGACTCATATACATATAGACATTTTTATAGATAAGGTGATAGATGATTACATACTCAATGATAACATTTTGCTGTGAGAATCTGAGGTTCAATCCTTTTGAGGCAAAGCAAAAAAATAACAATGACAAAATCAGCACATTAATTACAATTATTAGTTACATAATTAATGAACAAAGGTCAAGGTCAATAGTTTTCTTAAGTTGAAAGATTTTAGAAAGATTGTGGGGAAATCATGTTAATAAATGAGGCAAAAGAATATTGGATCTTTTATATATATTTTAGTTTTTGTTTGAGTATGTGAGTAATTTTGTGTGTATGCGGTATGAATGAATCTCCTTAAGTGTTAGAAATAACCTTATGAAAAACTATAAACTGTTTGCCTTTAGCCATTTTATTGTCAGGAATAACATGATGATTTTTTTCAGGGCATATCCCAAAGATAACAATCCCATTTCTTGGTTGCTAAAAAACAAAAACAAAAACAATGTATTACCATGTGTGTTCAGAAATTTATATCATTCTCTCAACCTAACCATTGTCCACAGGAAAACGTACCATAATGCCAGGTTAATTTCACAATCTGATGAGAGCAAGTAAACTCCTACGTTTGCAATAAGTATGCTGAAACATCCCAGCAATTTAGTGCCCAATAGAATTAATTACATCTCTGCTTAATAGTGAGCAAGTTCTGTGAGATCCTGCCTAACTGTCCCTTTCCTCCTGGATGTACCTGAGACTGGCATTCGTTTGTGTCCTGGCATTGAAGCAGGTGTGTGAGCAGCCAGAGAAAACAACAGCTTCACTCAAGGTGCATTTTGGAGATATGCTGTCATGTGTGTTCCCAGTGCTGAAATCTGAGCTGTTAGTATATGCTTGCCTGCTCCAATCGATAGTCTAGTTTTCCTCTCTTTGGCACTTAGCCTTCAACAGCAGCACCCAAGCAAGGAGATACGGAGATCCAAAGGCCATCCTGCACTAACATGATGGCATCGTTTAACCCAGGTGTCTTTACTTTTTTGCTGCAGGGTTTCTAACATTTTAATGGCATCCCCCCCAAAATGACTTTGCTATATTTCTGATATGACTAAGGAAATGCTGATATCGGACATATTTTTATGGCAAAATAAAGAAATGTGTCCTTGGGCAAAGATGAGATGCCAATACAATTTTCCCTAGGAATAAATTGAGAAATATTGCATGATTGAAAGCACCAGATCACCCAGAAAAACATTTTCTTATTTTTTCTTTTAAAAATGCAGAAAGTTAAAAATTGGCCATGCTACCAAAGTGTCTTCCGTATAGTTATGTTTATACATAAGACTTAGGCTTCTTTCAGACTGGATCGATCATGGGCCATTTATTTTTGTAAAGGACAGTAGCCAATAATCACACACATGTAGTAAAAATGCTGTGAATAAGTGCCTAGTTATCAAAAGTAGGACATATCTATTATCCTCTTTACTGTCATTAAGGCACAGAAAGAATGTAAGATAAGGCAGGGAAAAATAGAGAGCCAGAGTATAGGCTCCCCATCTGTGAAATGTTGTTCTTTAGACATGGCATGGCTGTTGCACACATTACCTCACAGCAGTGGAGGCTGTCTGCAGAAGGCTTTCTTATCTAAGACCAAGCCTGCTAAATTTCTGTATAAATGGAACAAATGTCCTATTACCAGTGAAAGTACTGGAGGAAAAAAAATCATTCTCTATTGAGGACATGAGGCTGTATATGTTTCTGTATGCTCCAAGGAGACACCCCAGAACAATTCACATATGGACTCCATGCTCAGTAGAAGACAGTCAACACAAAATGAAGTAATTCATTTTCTAGAATTTTTTGATTCACATTACTTTGCTTTGGGGTATTTTCTTTGCCTTATTGGTATTTTCCTTATATATTATGGTTTTCTGATTTGTGTTCAATTGAATTCTAGTTAAATTTATTAAGTCCAAGTTTAGTGACTTTTTAATGTTTATATTCCATGGTTAAAATAATGGTGGTTCACCTGAAAACTCTTTATGGTGTTTTTTTTATTTAAAAACTTTGTCTATTTTTCCTGAGAAATTAATTTTATTGCTTTGGCCACACAAGTAATGTGTGAATATACATAATTAATTTAAAGAACAATGAACAATGTGGAAATTGACTTTATAAAATATTTATGATTACGAACTCTGGTATCATTGGAGAAATGTGTCTGAAGATTTAACATCATGTGTCTTCATTTTTATTCTGTATTCATGCCATTGCACATGCACAGCATCTAAGAATAAATTTTAATGAATAGTTGAAAATATGGATTCACATTCATTAAAAATGCATGGCTATATTTGAGTGTTACTAAAATCATCAACCGCCCAGCTTAGCAGCACATTGTTTTTTAGATTTCACTCATTGATCTCTTTAATGATGCCTTATTAACATAATAGAAAAAACTATTAAACTATGATTAAATTTCTTATAGATGGATTTAAATACTATTAAATGCAAACCTTTCACAAAAATAAAATAAACAAAACCTATTTTGTAAGAAAATATTTTAATTAAAAACATAAATATTTGCCCTATCACCATTATTTTATGAAAAGAAAATATATGCAATACTGATCAGAAGGTTTTGAATAAACTTGTGGAGTTTAAGGATTACTTCTGGTAACCCAATGATGGAAAGGGAAACATCACTTACTCATACAATCATGGTCAAATTAAGTAACTCAAGCAGTTAATTAAAGCAAGCTTTTCTTATTTATGTATATGGGCCTCCTCTCCTTAAGGTGAGGTTTGAGCGATCAGCACTGTATATGAGGAAGACAAAGCTTTTATAGCTCAAAGATAGGGAGTTTCCAAATGGGGAATTTGGCTGACAAAATACAGTTATAGGAGCATAATTTAAAGATAAGAAGTGAGGCTCAATGACCTAAAACAAACACATAGTTGCAAAGTGTTGGTAACAATAGGTAATAATAACAAGGTAGCAATAGCAACACCTTTGCAACAAAGTTAGGCTTGCAAAATGGTTTTAAACCTGGAACAGGCAATATAGAACCATTTATATTTCAGGTTACAGGTAGAGCAAAGCCCAATCCTTGAGAAAGAGAGCCTTAATCATAAACAGAAATTCACCTAGTTTGTCTTTATTGCGGATGACTTTTAAGCCTGAAATGGAAGCAAGCTGGTTCTTCTCTCACCCAAACATCTAATGTGGTGGATCGTGGTTGACCAAACCTCGTTGCTCTAGAATAGCAGACAGTATTCTTAACCACAGAGACATCTTTCCATTCTTGTTTTGCTTTACTTCTTAAGCAACATTTATCATATTTACAATCTACTTGTGAATTATTTTTTAATTTACCATTGTAAAAATGAAGCATTCTATGCAGGTTGAGTGGCGTTTTCTAGTGTTAGGGTCTCGGTAGTCTAAATTTCCTTTATCAGGTACAAATCCTGACACAGACTTGTGATTCAGCATCTGACGGTTGCCTGGGATCCACTTCCAGTGGCCTGGTTCAGGTGTTGTTTGCTTCTAGTCAAACACAGAATGTCCTTGAGATCAAAGTTTCCTTTCTTCCTCAGAGGTAGCTTAGAGAACTCAGAGTGAGGCCCTGAAAGCTACTCAAGGATTCCGGTCTCACCAGGTACAGTTGAAATGAGTTTTCTACCACGTGTTACGGTTAGCACTTTTGAAATGAGATTGCCATTGCCAGTATGAGACAGCAGTGGAAACTGTGGAGTTCCACAAGCCTTTGATGGTTCTAAAAGTGTTATAGTTCTTTGTTAAGCTGCTGTGCTAAGTAGGGTGGAGGATGCAGGTATGCCCCAAAATAGCCGGAAAGCAGGTCTGATGAGATGAATGCCTGACAGCTGCTTCACCAGTGGTCATCACCAGGATTGCTGTGATGGAGCTGGATTCAGCAGCTGCCAAGGCATCTCTGCCATCACTGCTTTGACTGCCTTGACCAGCAGTCAAGCTCTGGGCATCCAGTGGTGATTCTTCTCCAGAATAAACAGAGTCTCAGATGGCCGTGGACATGGAATGGCATTACCATGGGGGAGAGAGAGCAAGAGAGAGAGAGAGAGAGAGAGAGAGAGAGAGAGAGAGAGAGAGAGAGAGAGAGACAGAGACAGAGACAGAGACACAGACAGAGACACAGACAGAGAGAGACAGAGACACAGAAACAGAAACAGACACACACACACACACACACACACACACACACACAGAGAGAGAGAGAGAGAGAGAGAGAGAGAGAGAGAGAGAGAACCTTCATTCATGAGACAGAGATTTATCAACCTTGGGTAGTGTGGTAAAGTATGTGGGTGAATGTGTTTGAATCTATAGGGCCAGAGGTGTTGAGATGCTTGATTTACATGCACATGCAGTTTACATGTAAATGCAATAGCATAGGATCCTATCATAAGAAGGAGAACATAGTACTTAATTATCCTATAGGTGGGGGAAGAACTTCCAGGTGCTATTAAAGATCATTTGCTGAAGCCTAGGATCTTCTTAGCATAGGTTGGTGTATTTCCAGGAATGCCCAGGTGCTTGCTGAATAGATTCTATTAGGAAAGGATTGGGTCTGTAATCTTCCCTGAGAAAGGTAGTCCAGCATAATAGACTGAGCTCAGTAAGCTATCTGGAAATTTGACTGACTGCAGAAAATGAGAGCCTGACATAAGACCTAAGAGGAATGTCCTCAGCAGGGATAAATCCACTAGACTGAGAAGTACAGAGCAAAAAACTCAGATATGGGGCACAGAATACTGTTTGTTCAAACACTGCTTGTAGTGCTGCCTTTAGTAGCTAGCTAAGAAATGTAGAAACAGCATTTGGAAAAATAAAAATTATTTATTTCTGAACTGAACCCAGAGTCTTATGACTTTGTGACTATCATTACCTTCTTTTCCAGGTCCCTGTATTGCCATAGCTGCAGAAGCTGAGGCACTCTAGGTTTTTGCTATGAATATGTACGTGTAATAAACACTTGGGTCTAGTGTTCTATTACTATTTTGAAGTGAACACTTATACCCACCTCCATTTCTATGTTGCTATCCATAACATATATTTTGACCCAGGGATGATGATATCTCAAGCCTGAAATCCTCATGGGTGAGATTAGGGCTTTCATAAAGAAGACCCAGAGAGTGTTAGCGCTCTTTCTTGTTTGCGAAGAAGCGGTGGAAATCTCCTCTATAACCCCGCACAGGGGCCCACCCAAAACATTGTCCCACAATTCTTTACCTGGGTTATCACACCCTGCATATGATGGTTTTCTCCATTATATGGTAACTTCACTCAATGATCCTATCACTTACACATTCAACTCACAAATAAGGAAACAAACAAGACAGACTGCCAAAGGGATATTTAACGGCAGGTTAACTCCATCTTATGTGGTTACCACCTAATTTAATATGAAATTGATATTACTGGTAAAGACATAAATAAAATATTCTAGTTGCTAAGTCATCTGCATATTTACTGGGCAATGATGAGGGTTTCCATAAAGGTAGATAAGCTTGAAATAAGTATAGTTTAGAAGTACCTACATCCATGAATGGAGTTTCACAGTAACTAACCTACCAAGTGTATCTCTCTATCAGTTACATAAAAAAGTCTTAGGAAAATATTTATTTAAGAGTGTGATGTCTTAAAACCAGCAATAAATAATGATAGTCTTTTAGCATAGAGTATTAGTTAATTTCATATCCACATATCTATCTTTAAAAATGAAGGTGACCCACGTAGTGGTGGCACAGACCTTTAATCCTAGCACTCAGGAGGCAGAGGCAAGCAGGCCTATCTAAGTTTGAGGCCAGCCTGTTCTACAGAGTGAGATCGAGAACAGCCAAGGCTGTTACACAGAAAGGCCTTGTCTCAAAATACTCTTCTTCCCAAACAAGGAAGATAAAACCATATTTAATAACTGTTGCAATTTATTCATCATTCATTTATTTACTTCCTATAAGCCTTATAAAATATTGAAGAATGAGTAAGTTGATACAATAGTACCTTCTTGTTTTGATGAATTAAGCCATTTGAATTAGGTTTACTATTTAAATCATGCTTATTTAACAGATAAAATCCAAGTTAAATTCTTTAAAAGAATTACAATTTAAAGAAAAATGCGTGCCACTTATACAGAAGTGAAAAGACTTTGAAGGTCAATTGTCTATAATAAGATGGCAAGATATGCTTCAGTTAATATCCAAAATTCCAGAGGATCTAGATATAATTCAATAGAATATTATAGCTGTTAGAGTCTATAGAATATAGACTTTATATCCTATAGAGTTTAATTCCTAAATGAATTCCATAAAATGTGCAGGAAAGTTCATTTTAGAAAGCATATACTTGAATAAAATACATTTGAAAGGTTAATGCAGGGTGAATATGATGTCCTATACACCTCTTTTAATATATCATCAGTCTCACACAGTCATAGAAGGTGTGATGAGTTCTCAGCATTCCTAATATATTCATCCCTAGGCACACATGAGCATCTGTTCCTTATTTGGGATTTGATTCTTATATTTTTAAGTTAATGAACCTGCTGAACATGCAGTTCTTTGGAGCCTCATTAACTTTAAGTAGCTTTTTGTTGACTTAAGGAAGATTGTCATAGTTCAGAGGTTACAAGTAGGACCAATCATCAAATCAAATGCAATCATGCAGACTCTGGTGTCTAGTGTTTTGCTGGTTTTATTACCCTCTAGTAGGACTCAATTGACTGTCTTTAAAAAAAAACTGTTTAGAAAGACTTTCATGTTCCACTTGAATAAATACAATCATAGTAAACAGAACAAGAAATAATCATGCTCTTTTTATTTTAAATTCATCTCCTATATTACCCTCTCAGGAAAATGTGATTTATGCAAAGACAGTTTGTGTAAAAATTGGTAATCTTCCTAATGTTTATATTTAGTTATAGATTACTGTTTTCATAGTAAAATCGGCTATTGAGTGACAAAAATCAAAATATTTTCTGACTTTTCCCATGGATTACCCTGTGCTATCATGTAGAAAAAAATTCAAAGAAAATTATAATTTATCATTCTCCTCTAGTTGCATCTTGACAGATTTCCCAATATTTTACATTAGTTCAAATACGTTTTTCCCAGGAAAAAATTTTAAATAATGAAAATTACCACGTCATATCAAACTTTAAATAATTTTATAACCTTGAATAAGTTTTCTATGCAACAATTACAGAACTTTTGGCAGTATCCACAATTAATTCCATAGGTATATACAAACCTTATGCTTATAAACTTATTTGGAAGACAAGATGCTATTTTAAAAATAAACCAGGCATAGTGGTGCACACCTGTAATCTCAGCACTCAGGGAGCGAGAGACAGGCAGATCTCTGTGAGTTTCAATCCAGTCTGTTCTACAAAGTGAGCCCAGGACAACCAAGGCTACACAGAGAAACTCTATCACACACAAAAAAACCAATTAAACAAAACAACAACAAAAATAATTTCTAAATGTTCTAGCTCATGATGGTACTTTTTTAAAGCAGCAATTCATAGCAGAGTTGATCATTAAGCATACTAAATTACATTATCAGTCTGGAATAAAAGTTTTAATCATTTTCCTGTGTCTATCAGCTTTGAACAAAGTCAACTATTACTCAACATTGAGATACTGTGTTTTTTTTTATACTTAAATCTGTTGTTTTTAGCATTTCTCTGAATATAGGATCAATTCTATATTTAATTTTCAATTGGAGACATAATAAGACATTAATATAATATATTACCTATATTTAGTTTCAAGTCAGAAAAATAAGAAATATGTGCCTTTTAAATTTCATATATATTGACTTCTGTCAAATGTAGACTCATTCTTGCCTCTCTAAATGGTAACTATAAATTTCCATTTAAAATGTTGCTATGCTTATTTCTTCTAAAAAGAGAAATTATTTTCCATGGAAATGGATATATGACTATTTTTAAAGTTTCTCAGGAGATGCAAAATTGTATGTAAAAAATCAGTGAGTTTCTTGAACAAGGGATAGCATTTTGTGCATCAATTGCTCATTTTCGCTCATTGTGATTTGTGGGTATTCAAAGGTTAAAATATTTAGTTTCATCTTTTTTCTTCTTTCCTCTGTCTGAAATTTCTCCCTTTCTCTAAGGTACTATGTGTAATTAGGGTTCTACTTAGACTATGTTTTGTGCTTTGTATTAAACAATATTCTTTAGAAAAGAACCCTAAACACTGTTTTTTGTTTGTTTTGTGTGTGTGTGTGTGTGTGTGTGTGTGTGTGTGTGGTGTGGTGTGTATGTGTGCTGTAAAATAATCATGAGGGACAGAGAGAGAGAGCGAAAGAGAGAGAGAGAGAAATTGAAGATTACTTTTATAAAACAGTGTTTGTTTCTCTTATTTTCTCTCTTAACGCAGATATCACATAAATAATTGAGACTCTTTTATATTTGTTCAATATACAAGATAATCTTTAACATTTAAATCTGTTCTTTATCGTCTATGTTATTCTGACTCCACCATCAGCAAAATTCCCAAGTTTCTTGCTTTTTACCTCTCTCTTTGCTCCAGCTGAATCTTCTTCCTCTCTACTCCACCTCCATTTGTGGTTGAATCTCCTACTTCTTCTTCTACCTCCTCCTCACCTGGCTAGCTGGAAGTCCCGCCCTATTCTCTTCTCTGCCCAAAGACTGGATGTAAGCTGCTTTATTAGCAGAAAAGTGGACGAAATAACGTTGAGACAGGAGATTCTCAGAACAAAGATTGCAACCAGATATTGGAGGAGCAGAAATCAGCATTTGAAATACACAATAAGCTTATGCCTATGGGGGAGGAGAGAGAAAGACAGAGAGAGAGACAAAAACAGAGAGAGACAGAGACAGAGAGAGAGACAGAGACATAGAGACAGAGAGACAGAGACAGAGACAGAGACAGACAGAGACAGAGACAGAGAGACACAGAGACAGAGACGGAGACACAGAGAGATTAAGAAATTGATTTACATTGTGACATGTTCTAAAATATCCAAAGTATATGTCCAGGGCAGAGTTTTAGGCTGTTCAAATGCAGTTTTTGACAACATTTTTTTCAGCTTCAAAAGATTATCATTAAATCATCAACCAATGAGATAAGTCTTATGTATATTGCAGAGTACAATCTTCAAAAAGCAAATTGTATTCATTTATTAATCTTTTAAAAACAAAATACATCAGTATCATTCAAAATAACATTTGAACAGACACATGGGCACTATGACCTAGTCATGAGGAATCTTATAATTAATCATCTTCATAGTATTTACTATTGTTTATTCTAAAATCTGATAACACTTCTATACTCATGGTGTTGAACATACATAGAGAGATTAAACTGATGACCTAATTGCTGATCTTAGTTTCCTGAGTTAGAGTTATAACTAGATGACTTAAAACTATTATTGCTATGGTTATGAAAACCTTAATTGCCCCACCTTAAAATTTTATCTTGAGTAATAATAACCAGTATAATGAAATAATGAATGAAATGCATTTAAAGTAAGAAGCAAAAAATTTCCTATAAGGTGTAATCTTTTTTGACCAAATGCATTCTTTTGGTCATATGCATTCTTATAACATTCAGTATTTAAATTTTCCTCATAGTTAATGTAATTAAAGCCAGTCAAGACAATTTTTAAAGAAATAAAGCATTTTAATCATTACTATGGAAGTCTGGTGTGTTCATTTTCATTTGCTCCAGAGAACTACAAGTATGTTATGTCTTTCTCTTCTACTGAAATGTATTTTCAGAATATTTTAACACTAAAAGATGCCTTAGCAAAGCAATGTACTGTGAATTGGAAGTTAGCCAAGTACAGATGGCGAGAAGGCATTTAAGCCTAAGAACCAGCATGCTTAAAGGCTCTGAGGTGTGAGATAGCATGACCTGACCAGAGCAATATCATTATTCATCCTGTCACTACTGAAAAGTAAAGAAATGGGCTTTATCTTCGCATAAGAGTTAATGACTAGGCAACTTACATCTAAAAATGTAATTGGCATGCGATGTCCTGGAAGATGACACTATTAGTAAGGTTGCTGTTATTCCTATTATTGGAGAAACATGTCAGTTGAAAACAAATTAGAAGTTATTTACACATTGTTTTATTTTATGTGCCCCAGAAAGTAATCATAACACACACACACACACACACACACACACACACACACACACACACATTTTTATGTGTCAGTAGATGTGTTACTATGTATTTTTACATGTTGAAGAGCATATTTTTGTGTGTATCAGTGTATGTATGAGTAGACATGTTATGTTTGTATGATTGTATGTGTTTGTCTTTATGTTTATATAGGTGTGTGCTAGATGATGTGTGTAAATATGTATGTGTGTGCTTATATATGTCTTTGTATATGTGTGGTATACTTATGTGTGAGATTATGTATATGCATGTGTATATATCTATGTTTCTGAGGTTATACTCCAAGGAAACCATGAAATAATTATTTTAGGTTCTGCTTCTGGTAAAACTGATTTATGAAAAATTAAATAACTAATGAGTCTTTTATAACCATTGTATTTTTTTGACCAAATAAATATTTATCCTTTAGGATTAGTGCTAGCAATTATTTATACTAGTACTTATGTTGTTATTCAATAAAATGTCAAAGATCTAAACTCATAAGATTTTTAATTTAATTATCTAAATCCTAGAATTTACCTGTGCAGTGCCATATTTCTACTATCCTAAAAAAAATTATACTGCAGTGGTATAGAGGCAAAGACAACCTGTTACTGACATAAATAGAGGTAGCTTGATGTGGAAAAATAGAAGATACAGTAATTAACTGACAAGGGTATGACCACCTAAGTTTTGTCAAAGAGGGCGGTAGATGTTTTATAAAGGAAACAGTCTACTTGACAAGTGATATTAACAAAAGCATACCCACCTACAAGAGTCTGAGATTACATCCTTTCCTTTCACTGTGTACAAAACCAATTAGATGTCGTTCAAAGAACTTAATTTAAAACCCGAACTGCTTTTGTTCTCAGTTCTTGGTACCACTGTTGTTGCTAAAATGTTCATCATTGGTAGCAATCAGTCCAATTTTAAACAAAGATGTTGTTCTTATGTCCTGTCTTTATTTTTTTATATTACTAAAATCACAGAACTGAGACATTGTCAAAAGTTTCTCTTCATATGGAAATATAAAATACATTATATTAATTAACACAACTATCTCTTATTAGTTCCAAATATTCCTTAACTGATAGTGTTCGATACTTTTAATTCTTTCTGACATGAATGATTGTTAAAAGAGACAAAGCTCAGAGATTAGGGAGGAGAGGTGCAAATAATGAGAACCTGTGTATTATTCAGGGGGTACGCATTCACTCTTATCTATGTATGATAAAGCCTTGTGTATGGTGATATTATTTTCTTGGGCTGTCAAAATAAGGAAATTCATATTTGATTTTCTGGTAGAATAGTTGCCTGCAGAGGCAAGTATTCTCTAGAATGTGACTTAAAATTTGTAAAATGGGAGGGAGGGAGGAATGGGAGGATACAAGGGATGGGATAACAGTTGAAATGTAATATGAATAAATAAATAAAATATATTTTTAAAAAGTTTGTATCATCTAGGAATGAAAGTTCAGACATCTGATAGAAATAATTATTATAAGGCCAAGTTTCAGTATGATATGAGTGTTTCTTTGGTAAGTCTAATGTATACTTCTGGAGAAGATAAATGACATAGCACAAGCTAGCATTCTCACTACATGATATAAGGATCTAGACTGTTTTCATCACCTCATATTTTTTAAATTCTTTTCTAATGATAACTTAGAAGAAATCAATGTTCTGTCCATTTTCCATCTAATGCCCATAAGCATATAAAAGTTCATTAAATGTGGTTAGCAAATAATGATATGGAACCAGACAGCATAAGAAAATTTGTTTCTCACCACTTACAATACAGTGCCTCAAATCCAATAGTGATTAGGATTTAGAGTTTTACTGTAAACGAAGACATTGTGACACTTTGACCCTGAAGGCTGCCACTCTTCTGGATGTCTCAGGTAGACTGTGGTCTTTAGTTCTGTGGTTCATATTTCTGTGATATGATGTATATACACAAAATAAACCTCAAGCAATTTATTGTAAACAGACACAATTCTAGCTATATCTGAGCAAATAAAATTACTAGTATATGTCTATGGCTAAAAGGAATGACCTATACTTTTATTTTTTATAATATTTTTACATATATATTATGCATATATATGTATACCACGACCTACTCAGGAATATATTAATGTTACATTTATAGTGTTTTGGCTATTGGTATTTGGCAGCCTTGAAGAAAATAATTTTCTATCTTAGTGGGTCTAAAATTCTGAATGAAAATCAATATCTATCATATCTCATTTGTATCAACTTAAAACATCTATCTAGACCTAAAAAACATTTTAATCCCTAAACAGCTAAGCTTAATTTTGAAACTAAACGATTTTGGTCTTCACCCTCATCAGATACTAGTGAAGGAATAAAATTAATTACCTGAGTAAACAGGAAATGCAGGTTGGCGTCTTCCAAATTGAAAAAAAAGGCAGAGACAGTTTGCTGCCTAAGCAGTCACCCATAACTCTTTGTAACGTTAGAACATTATCTCCAGCCTTCTGGCCAATATATTTAACAGACATATTTGTGAAGCAGGAACTGCTGAGGACTTCCTTACCCTGTCTTGGCAGAGTTAAGACATTGACTCTGCCTGCATCCAAGCTTGCCTATTTTTAGACGGGATTCTGTCAGTGGTTGAAATGAGGCTTCATTTTGCCCAGTGGCTTGTTTGCCACATTTGAAGCCATCCATAAGGAGGTTCTTTGATGTTCATCATCCTCTTTGAGCTAGGCTGGGTGTTGCCAGGAGTTAACCTGTCTTATTGTCAAAGAATGCTTAAAACAATAAAAAAAAACCCTTTAAATGCCATATTCTGTAGGACTCTGAGGTTTTTGACATCTGAGCCAATAAAATTACCAGTGCATGTCTATGGCTAAAAGGAAGACCTATACTTCTTTTTCTAATGCCAGTTCAACCCCAGTCCAGTCTTATCCACTCCAGCACAAAGCAGTTTAAGAATAAAGTCTACCCTGGACAGCATCTAGCCATTTCTAAGTCCCACAACCTGCAACTGGCTCTGGAGCGGACACCCATAAACACTTGTAGATAAAATATAGTTTCATAGATATTTATCCCTCTTTCTAGAGGAAAGATGGTCAACAAATTAGCTAAATGACATATTTGATTTTCTCAGATCTTTCTTAACACCAAAGAAATAATACAGAAATATAGAGATTCCTAAAATTTTTATTGAATATGTAAAAGACACTTTGATCAGAAAAAACAAAATACAATATAAACATAATGCCTAAAGTACATTCTATATTTTCTTAATTGTTTAAGAAATTACAATTATAGAAATTGATATAAGTGACAAAATATTAGGACTCTCAACTTCAAATTATATATATATATATGTTATATATAAATATATATGTGTGTGTGTGTGTGTGTGTGTGTGTGTGTGTGTGTGTGTGTGAATGTTTATGTTACTATTTCCTGGTAAAATAATTTTAGAAATATAATTTGTTAAATCATGATAATTTATGCACAAACCATATTATCATTATTTTTGCCTTTGTTACACGTAATCATTTGGGAATGTTCACAATTTTCTTCCTCCCCCACTTTTTTTTTCACAAAATAGCAGAGTCTGTTTGTGTATTTTAGTGAGTATGAAGGACTTTGAGATCCTTCTGTAACCTTGGTTTTTTCTGCGATGAGATCATGAGGTCAGATCGCTGCCACCTCACATAAAAGTTGATGCAAATCCCAGATGAAATTAGATCAACTGTGATATTCATCAAGGGTACTCTAGAGATTCTGCTCTCATCATATTTGTACTAAGAGGTGAAATGTACAGGGTGAGGCTCTGTTTTCTACCAGCATATATTTTAGTAAAAAGTACCTTGCTTCCCTGTTAACTAAAATGTAACTTGTAGAAGCTTGCCAGGTTAACATAACAGAATGTTGGAATATTGGGTATGTTCTTCTTTTAAAAACTGAACATTGTATGTGCTTCTGTGAGTTTGATCATTTTTATATTCACCTTTTTATAATAAAAGATCAAAATAAAGGGCTGTAGAGATGATCATTATAGGGATGCTCACACGGGAAACCTTTGTTCTGCTCTTATATTTTTGATTGTAAGCCTAACCTTTAAAGCCTAAGCCATCTCTCTAGCCCTTTTGCTCTGTTCTTGACACCTATATACTGCATCTCAAACTTTCTATAAGTTGAGTTTCCAGGAATATGGCATCTTCTCTGACTATCATTGATATATTATTGATATCTTCCTGTGTCTACTGTACAAAAATTTATGAGAGCACACATAAAGCCACATAAAGTAAAATATGTTTTGAGATAATATAATTATTTAACACAATCATCAACAGAAGTATGTTTCTATAATAGTCATGTGTTTCTACTAGTATGCTGTTAATTTTTGCATAGATAATACCTTCCATTATAAGAGAGTTAATTCTGTGAAAAACTTAAATATGGAAGTACAAGTTTTAAGCGTGTGCATTATAATCAACTAGAAACATAATGTGTGATTTACTAAAATGGAATATTTTAATACAGTAAAATATTGTTTACAATAATATTTATTTATGAAAATATTGGGGCTTTTTCACTTCTGTAAGAAGGAGCTTACAAATCTTATATCATGTTTTTTTTCTTTTACTTCCTTTTTACTACTTTTGAATAGTGGTTCACATGTTTCGGCTCTACCTTAGAAGATCTTAAGCCAAGTGTGGTGATGCATGATTTTAATTCCAGCACTACAAGAGGCAGAAGGCAGACAGAGGCATATCTCTGAGTTTGATGCCATCTTGGTCTACAATGTGAATTCCAGGACAATCAGAGCTAAAGAAAGAGACCCTGCCTAAAGATACACATCACACGATACACACACACACACACACACACACACACACACACACACATACATATATATACATCTTTTGTAAAGCATCTTGATAATTCATCAAAAATGAACACAACTGTCTTGTTTATTTTTATGTGCTTTGGGAAATGAAATGTGATAATGTGGTAGTTATAGTTTGACAATGAATGAAATGTGTGGATAATACATGGGATATATAAACATATAAGAACTTCATATCTATCATCAGTTTTGTTTTAGAGAACATAACAATGCACAATGATTTTTGAGACTCTATATTCTTTAAATAATAAAGTAGATTTTGGTTGAGGGGGAGGAGAAGGAGTGATACATATGCAGCAGTCATTGTTCAGGCTACTTTCAATATCAACTTGACACAAGGTAAGCTCACCCGAGAGGAGAGAGTGCCCATTAAAAATGCCTCCATAAGACTGGGCTGTCACCCTATTCCCTTCCCCTAGGTCTATGACCGAGGGGGCCTCCTCTCCCACTGTATGGTCATAGGCTATCAGGTCTCAACTTGGTAGCAGTGAAAGCGGGAGGGAGGAACGGGAGGATACAAGTGATGGGATAACAATAGAGTTGTAATCTGAATAAATCAACTAAATAAAAAATAAAAGGAAAAGAAAAAAGCAAATAAAAAAGTGAAGATTCAAAATTTAAAAAAAAAATATCGGGCTGTATGCAGACAACCTTGCAGGCTCTTTCTAAATTACAATTGGTGGAAGATGGCCCATATTATTCAGGATACAGAGACCTCTAGGCTGATGGTCCTGGTTTCTATTAAAAAAAGGAAAAAAAAATGAAAATAAGAGGAACAACCCTGTAGGCTGCGCGCTTCGATGGCTTCTGTCTCCAGGTTCCTGCCCTGCTTGAGTTGCTGCACTGACTGTGTTTGAAGATGAGCTGTGATATGAAAGTGAAAACAAAATAAACACTTTGCTCCCCAAGTTGCTTTTGGTCATATTGTTTATTCAGAACAAGGGACACCCTAACTAGGATGTCATATATGACATTCACAAAGCCACGTAAAACAATTAAGAAAAAGAGAATCACATAATAATAGATAACAGAATATGTGAATGATTATGTGCCTAGAGTTATTGAAATTTTCATTTCATTATATAGAAATATTATATTTTCCTTTAGTATTAATTTAGACCCAGTTACAAAATTTACTTTGGAAACCCATTTTTATAAGTGAATTATATCAATGCCATCATTTAAGTAAGAGATACATTACAAAGAGCTAATAAAATATTCATTTTTATTTCTTTAAATGCTTAATCTATTTAAATTTAGGATTCTAATTTATTTAGCAGACTACTAAAATAGGATCGTGTATGCTACAAATGTCTGAATCCTTGTTAAAGTTCTATCTGATTAAAAATATAACATAATAGGCTAACTGTATATAGAAACATACACATTAATATTTATTTAATGTGTGTTGTTGTTATTGAATACCATGTGTGTGTAGGTACTATGTAGGGCAGTAGAGGATGTCAGTGCCCTAGAGTTATAGGAGATGACTCCTTCCAGATATGCATGTAGGGATCGGATCTCAGGTCTTCTTGCAAACAGTAAGTGTCCTTAAGTACTAAGGCACTTCTCCAGCTCCAGACTCTAATTTTTTAAGTGTAATGTTTTCCAAAATATTTTTTTTTCAAATTTTCTCCTCTAATACATAATATATTCTAAAATGTAAACATATTATAAAATATGATGATTTTAAAACAACATCTCATGTCATGATAATGATAGATTTTAAGTAGTCATTTTAATTGAATATTATTAATGTTTTAATATATACTTATAATGAATTGTTTAAAATGTCAGCAATTACACTTTGGAAAAAGTCAAAGTTGCAAAGTTAGCTATCTTCTATGAAGACTAGGTGTAGAAACGTACATTTCAAAATGTGGGAAAGGTTAGATTAAAGTTTCTGTTTTATGGAGACATTTTGTTTATATTTATTTACTTTTATATTACAAATCAGATCCTCTAGGCACATTTTCCAAGGTTTATATTATTTCCAATTAAAGCTCAGGCAAAAATGTAATAATTTTAAGTCCATACGGGATGCTAAACAATCTGTAAATTATTAAGTTTGATTCAAGAGTGCATCATACTGCATAAAATAAACATAATAAGGTAGATAATTTAGAAAAATGTACTTTTTCAATAGTTTTTATGAACACATGAAACAAAAGTTTCATAATAATTTAATAGCAAAAACTACCAAGTGCAGACATAAAACACTAATTACTGTGTTCAGTGTACAGAACTGAAGCAATATTTGTAAGAATTTTCCATTAAGAATCTACTGTTAACAATTTCATTTCTTTTTTTCTTCTTACATTATAGCAGAATTCTTCATAGAGATTTGCCTATGTGCAATATGCTGAGGACAGGAGGAAAAAGTACTGTGCTGGTTATAAATGATTTTCACTTTAAGGATATCCTTAAAGTGTCTTCATTGTTTATAGCCAGTCCACACTTACTTCTCACAGTTAAACCTACATACCTGTCTAAGTCCAATATGGTATATTGTAAAGTATATTACTGTACATGAAACAATAAAAAGTACACATGTTTATAGCTTATTTTCTAACAAACATAAGTGACAAGTTTGAAAAGATTTGCTAAACATGTGCTCCATTAAATTATGTTATTTAGTTCAGTATTTTCTCCATCATAATTTCATACAAATTATGATTATATACTAAAAATGAATTCCTTGTTTAGATGTTTACGGATGATTCTAGGCTAAGGTAGCATTTATTTATTAAATTCTTGATGTTGACCAGAAGCACTGTTACATAATCTACTGTGTATGGCATATAATATGTAGTTTCTATGAAGCAAATATTTGTATCCGTTGCCATTCTAAAATTTTAAACCCTACTATAAGGTATCAAATAAACAATAAAAAAAACCCTGGAGTTTAAACTCAAGGCATTCAAAATATAATCGATACTGAATCCCAAAGCCTGGGTTTGCACAGTTTTAGGTGGAAATGAATCTTCTCAAATATATACTATTTGTACATAAATATGGAGAATAATTTAAAATTTTAACAGTAATATATCTTCTTAGATCTTGAGGATCTTGATCACTTAATTCTCATATACACCAAATTTTATTTACCACTTGAGATAGCAAATATTTAGTTAGTATATATGATATATGCCGTGATTTTCAAAGTAGGTATTAATATTGCAGTAATTCCAGGGATTGTAGATGTTTATTTCATTCATTTATTCTAAGTTAAGAAGTCTTAAAATATATATAGTTAATGGAAAACTGTGAAGTTTATATTATAAGTTTATATCATGTATCATGATGCTGATTAGGAGTGTATCATCATGCATAGGTAAATCCCAAAACAACAACAATAATATTATTACACAGAAGGAATGACTCGCAAATATTTCTGTGGTGAAAAAAACATGCTAAGTACACGTTTAACATTGTTTATGTAACATTTTCTTGAAGGACCAATATTAATATCTGGAGTCCAAACCAAACTAAGGTGACAAGAATTTTAATAGACTGGTGGACCCATAGACTTCCTTGTGTTTTAAAGATCTGATAGCTATTTTTACTGGACAATAAAACAAATGAATTGTGGCTATGTTTACACTGTGTTTTGATGCTCATTGCTACATAACAAAAATTCTAAGTGTCAATCTGGAAAGGAGTTGAAATTAGCTTCTGATAATGAAATGATAAAGAATGTTAAAAAGAAAAGGCATTCTCTATTTAAAAATAACCAAGAAGAGACTTGATACCCTATGAACATATACAGGGGGAGGTAATCCCCCTTAGGAACAGTCATAGGGGAGGGGAATAACGGAAAAATGGGAGGGAGGGAAGAATGGGAGGATACAAGGGATGGGATAACCATTGAGATGTAACAAGAATAAATTAATAAAGGAAAAAAAGAAAAAAATAATAATCAATGAAAAAGTAAAATATAAAAACACAAATATGCGGTAAAATTGAGGAAATGTAATTTATTGTACATAGATAAGAAATTTTAATAATATGTTTCTTTCAGCAGTAGAGGCAAATATACAAGCATTGCCATCTGCATTTGGGGTTTAGTCATAATTGTCTGATCAAGTACACACTGTAGGTTAAATTTCTACAGTAAGTTAAAAGTAGATTACTTTTATGTACTAAGAAAAATCAGGATCTGAAGAACATGATACATATAAGAAATAAAACAACACAGTAAGATCCTGTAGCCAGAAACCTTCAGGAGAACAATATATAGAAGGCATGGAGATAAACAGAACCAGCCACATCCATGTAATAATGCAAATGAAATAATATGATAATCCCACATGCTGATCTCCTTAAAACATGGTGACTAAAATCTTAAATAAAAAGTCTCTACTTGCTTGCTAAAAAAGCCCATACTATAAAGACATAAATTTATGGACTGAAAAGAAATGTTTCAAATATTTAAAAACACACAAAACTAGAGGAAACCGCAGGATTGGGAAATTAAATGATAAATTAAAAGAGATATTGTTTTCATAAGTTCATCAAGAAGTATTAAATGCACAATCCCTACCCCCAACAACAGCAGCAAAAACTAGACATATTAGACTAGTATGAGAAATTTGCCAGGACTAAAGACTGGATTCAGCAGGTTCAAAGTGTTTATCCTACCCAAGGATAGATTGTTGAAAATGAGAGAGATCTTAGTACATCTTGAGAAAGTGCCTTGCCTGAAAACATTTTAAAGTAGGAAATTCCCTACCCTGAAAGTCAGAGGAAAGCAATCTCATTACTGTAATCTTGGTGGATAGATGGATGTTTGTGGCCTTTCTAGAAAACACCTGTGTCAACATCATTTACAGAGACGCAAATCTTGTCTATTTATATAAATCTGTGTCTAAATGGAGAAATCAGAAAATATTTTAGATTTTGATGTGTTGGCTCTTTCGAATATCCACAGTAGGTGATAAAAACAGATGGTACATATGAGATCTTGATTTCAGCAAAACAAGTAACAAACAGTAACAGATGCCCAGCACATGAGGATGAAGATTGTACAGACATGCTGAATACCACAAATTTGAGTTACCTTCAGACTCAACTAAGGCATATTGCAGATGCTTGCTTCTCTTTGACATTCTTCTTTCAACTTGTTTTTATGTCTTGAAAAACTAAAACAATTCATCTATATATTACGAAAATACTACATTACATAGTCAGAATTGTGTTACAGGGTTTTTAATTGGCCAATTTTCAACCTAAGTGTCGCCAAATTCCAAATTCAGAAAATAAAACTTACCTTTAACAGGATAAAATAAATGGTCTCTTCTAGCTACATCTTGTAAAATTCACTTTTATCTATGGCTACCCAGGAATCTGAGGTAGGAGTGTTACTTGAGCCCAGAAATTCAACGAGAGCTTGAAAAACATAATGACTACTGACATACAATATGAATATATGTGTAACTTTAAAAATATGTGTAACATGAAACTTAGGGAGGTACTGTAGCATAAGTACATGTTCAATAGTTTTTTTCTATTTGTATACATTTTTATACGTATGCAGATATATGTTTGCAGAGACCAGAGACTAGTGCTGGTTGTTTATGACCTCTTTATATTTTGAGACTGGTTCTTTTAATAAACTTAGAACTTACCCATTCTCCTAAACTAGCTGAATAGCAAGCTCAGGGATCCTCTTATCTCTTCCTTTCCAGAGAGGTTGCAGGTAAGTATTAAGTTTACAACATTTACGATCACAATCAACTTATTTTTCATTTAATATAAATTAGAAGTATTTGTACAAAGACTCAGATTTACAAAAGAATTCAGTAAAAATTATTCTGGGGTTATAGTATTTCTGACCTCATCTAAATAGGCTGGTATAGTATAATACAGACTGGGTAGGCATATATGAAATTACAGTTAATCATTTAGAGAACTTTAATGTCTCTCATTAATTTTCAAAATCATCTAACATGTCTCTGTTCAGGTCATCCACAGGTATGCATCACAAAGTTCACACATACAGCAAAGGAACAAAAATATCTGAAAGTCATGACAACTCTGCTCAGTAAAATAGCTATTAGATTTTGAACCCAGTATTTCATTCTTACCTCATGATTTCATTTGCAACTTTTATCTTCTGGACATAACTTCTTTTTGTATAAAATGGATTTCTCAACCTCAGTCTTCATATATGGGACATTATGTTGGTGAGGAACTTCTGAAGTTCCTAGGAGACACGATCTTATAGCAATTTCCTGATCCTCTGTCTCTTACAAATTTTCTACCCTTCCTTTTAAAAATATCTTTTTATTTTTTACATATACCTTTATATTATTACACACATATATATAATAAACTACCTACAGCAAGAAGAATCATAAAACAATCAGGAATTATATAGGTATTACTTTCATAGTGTTTTGGCTATTTTATTTGGCAGCCTTGAAGAAAACATCTTTCTTATCTTGGTGAGTAAAAACCTCCGAATGTAAATCAATCTCTATCATATCTCATCATTATCCACTTAAAACATCTATCTAGACCTAAAATATCTTAATCCCTAAACAACTAAGCATAATTGTATTAAAAAAAGAACTATCTGGTCTTCAACATCAGTCAAAGAAAAAGATTTTAAAAGGACACATTTCTTAATACATTCAAGTACTGCCATTTCCTAAACAATCAAATATATGAGCTTATGGAAGCAAATCTTATTCAAACCACCACACTCATTATAATTAAGAGAGAAAAATATCTACAGCTTAACTAATCTAACTCAGTGTATGCTATGAGCCTGAAAATATTCACAAATGTTATATAAACTTATATATATTTATATATATATATATATATGTTATTTATTATAATTTACTGATTAACTGAAATTATAGGTGAATGTTCTATAAGTGCATAAGAATGATTTTAGTAAAGTGGGTTTAACATAAAGACATGGAAAAACTGGGAGATTATAGTATGCCCCACTTTTAGACATACTAGGCCAGAAAACACTTTTATTTTTAGATTCACAATTAAGTACTATGGACTTTGGGGATATGTTACAATTTTCTATTAATTTCCTTGTTACTAAAAAGTTTTTTATTTAGAGAATAACTCTTTACAATTTGCTCTCTTCTTTCTCTGATTAAGCTACCTTGAAATACTTGAATAATAGAAATGCAGAAGGATAAGCTAGTGAGGCCATGGAACCTACTGTTACTACTTCTCTAAAACAGTATATTCTAATATTCTAATATTATAAATACTTATTCAAAACACTTATTCTTATCCTCACAGAGAAGTACAGCCCTCACCTCTCATCATATAAACTGCTTCCTGTAGCAGACAGAGATCATTACAGAAAACCACAACTGGTAAAGTGCAGCGGTCTGTGGGAAGTCTATTTCCAGTTAATAAATTTATAGCATGACACTACATATAAGGCTCCTGATATATTGTGAGAGATGAGCCAGAAGTATGGTAAGACCCAGGAGATGAGGTTATCACAAGGTAAACAGTCATTTATTTTTTTAAAAAAATAAATAAAATAAAAAGTATACTTTAAAAAAGACTTTAGGAAAGGTGCATTGGATCTAGAAGGTGTTGGAAGGACAGGTAAGAGTGAATGCAATCAAAATAGGTTGTATAGAATTCTCAATGCAATAATCCATAGACCCAAAGAAGCCAAGGAGAGCCCAAGAGAATAGCTTGAAACTCACTCAGAACAGGAAATATAATAGACGTCTGAGGTAGATGGAGTTAGGGGATAGGGTGGGACATGGGAATGGGAGGATTACAGAAGTAGGTATCAGATAAGCAGAGTGGACGGGACGGTGTGGGGAAAAAACCTAAGAGAACAGAAGTCCATGGAGGCATTTCTGGGATGGGGGTGGCTCTAGCTGAGACTTCAAGCAAAGTATGGTAAGAAGCATAAATTCTAGACCTCCTATAGCCAGGTGGGATTCCCAGCAAAGGAAGGGGGATAACAAACCACACATGAAACCTTTGACCCCAAATCTGTCTTTTCTACACGAATATAGGGGTAAAGATGGAACAGAGATTGAGAGAATGACAAACCAGTGACTGTGCCAGACAGTGACTCAGCCCACTGGAGAGAGTTGACCTCTGTCATTACTAATGACACTCTGCTATGCTTGCAGACAGAAGTCTAGCTTAACTGTCTTCTGAGAGGCTTCATCCAGCAGCTGAAGAAGACTGACTCAGAGACCCAAGGCTAAGCAATGGGCCAAACTCGGGACATGCTGTGAAAGAGTGGGAGGAAGGATAGAAGAAGTTGGAGGTGTCAAGGACACCACAAGAAGACTTACAGAGTAATCTAATCTGGGCCTATAGGGGCCCGCAGAGACTGAACCACCAACTATAGAGCTTTCATGGACAGAACCTAGACCCCTTACACATATACAGCAAATGTGCAGCTTGGTCATCATGTCGATCCTCTAATCTGTTACCTACCACTGGGTCAGTTTCCCACAGATAACCTGCCTCTCCCTGCCTAGTGGGAGAGGCTGTGCTTAGTCCTGTTGTGACTTGAGATACCAGGGTGGATTGGTACCAATTTGGGTCCTCCCCATTTCCTGAAAGATGGAGGCTGGAAATGGGAGGAAGGTGTGTATGGTGGGACTGTAGTACAGGAGGGAGGGGGCTGGAATTGGGCTATAAAGTGATTAAAGAAATACATATTTTATATTATTTGAAAGGATCTTATATATTATTGAAAAAAAAACTATCAGCTAGGCATCTCACACGGCCTGCATCATGAGTGTCTTGTTGTAACTGTGATTCTGTAGATAAAGTATATGTAATATTAGAATATGTATATATAGCGCAACACTTTTAAAAATGTTAGCATATTATCTGGCTGTGGATCTCTGTGCACCTGCTCCCATCAGCTGCCAGAGGAAGTGTCTCTGATGATGACTGAACAAGGCACTGATCTATAAGTAGAGCAGAGTTTCATTAGAAATTTATAGCAATGGTTTTATTATTTGTTTGTCATGTTTGGTTCTACCCTAGGTCTCTGGACTATCTATTTTTTTGGTTTCTGGTGCTTAATGTGGCATAGTGTGTGGGGTTTCTCTCATGGCATAAGCTTCCAGTTAAACCAAATACTAAATACCCAGTCTCACATGTTCTGCACCATCATTGCTTTAACATATTTTGAAGCTAAGACAGATCATATGTGGAGGGTTTTATGGCTGGGTTGATGTCCAGGTGTCTCATTTAATAACTCAAAGAGTACCTTCTCATGTCAAGGAGACTACAATAGAGGGTTAACGGCTCCAGGTCTGAATCAAATCACCCTCTTTTTTCAATGAGTGGCAGTTGTCCTTGGCAATGGAGGACACTGTAGATTTACAGGGCAACCTTCGGTCTCTCTTCTTAGAGATCAGGGAACTCCACAGAAGAGGGAGAGAGAACACAATAGGATTCAGAGGGGATGGAGACACCAGGAGAATATGGCCCAGTGAATTAACTAAGCAGGGTTCATGTGGACTCACAGACTGAAATGGCAAGTACTGGGACTGTATGGGTCTGTACCAGGTTCTCAACATATATGTTATGGCTTTTAATTTGGTATTTTTATTAGACTCTTAACAGTGAGAGCAATATGATGCTTACTCTTTTCCCTGCTTTTGAGACTATTCATCCAATGATTGTCTTCATCCAAGGTTTCCTTGTCCACCCTCAATATGAGGGCTTTTGCCTAGTCTTAATGTATCTTGTTTTGTCATTATTTTTTTGGCTGTTGTATATTGAAGATTGTTATATTCTGAAGATTAAAGGAAGGAAGACTAGATCTGGGGTAGAGAGGGTGTGGGGGGTATATAGGAGGAGTGGAATGAGGAGATGTATTGCATGAAATAATAATTTATTTTCAATTAAAAAAGCTTTATGTAGAAGAATTTTATAATAAAAGAAATTTCATTCCCTATAATGATTAGTGTCTATCCCTAAACCCACATGAGATAATAGGAGCAGTCAAAAGTTGCTTGCAAAATAGCTTAAAACATTTTATTCTTTTTTGGCAATGAATGTAAAATTGTTTAATAACTGTATATAATATGAATGTTCTGGAAGGGCAGTTTACCTAAAGCCAAATTATACATGCTTTAAATATATATATAATATTATATATAATATGCATTATATAATTTGTAAAATACATTACATTAGACTGTATTCTAAATTTAGTAATATATATTTAGTAATATATATTATATACTTGTAGAGCTGAAGTGTTCTACCCAAAGACACACGTGTTAAAAGTGTTCCAAGTTGGAGGATAAAGTTTTCAAAGGTGATTGGATACTGAGCACTTTGACCTAATGAATGGGTTGCCAGAATTTGGAGTTGGTAGAAGTAGGAGTAGGATGTAATTGCAGAAATATGGACAGTCGTTTAAACGTTAATCTACATTTTCTCTCGGTTTCTTTCTCCGTCTCTCTGCTTCCCTGTTGCCAGGAGGTGGGTTGTTCTGCTTTAGCATAATGTCTGTCTTACTTCAGACCCAAAGTCGTAGACGAATAAGACAAAAGTAGTGGATGAGATGCAAACCAAAACACATTCTTCCACAATTGAAGGTGCTCACATAACGCGCTAGAGTAGGTAAAGCTACTAACTCAATTAGCTACATGAACAATAGCAGTTATGTAGCTATATAATATGTTGGAGTTCTTTATCTGATCAATTAAACTTGAATTATTTTAACATGTGAAAAGCTACAAATGGTTAGTTTAATATTCACGTGTATTTCTTTACAAAAGAAAAAGGTCTTGAACTAACAATTTCACATTTTTTCCTAATGCCACCTGGATCCCCACAAGGTGTCTTAGTTGAGTGGTATGCTTTCTATTTTTATTGTGGAGATCTGCATGTATTATCCAGTTAAATATGGGCTCAGATGTCGCGCCTCGCTTGACCAGCAAGAAAGACGTGACCACCAGTTCTTCTCTCAAGCGGTTTTACTCAGGCTTTGTTTCCAGGAGAATCCCCCAAGCCACTCCCGTCACGCTCATTTATACCATCCAAACAGCCAATCACACTAAGCCATGTCTCACATGCTGATAGGCTCGTAGAGGCGGAGCTAATGCAAGCAGCGGGCCTTTTCCAAATAAGGGGTTATTTGTCTAAATCGAGGCGGCTCTGGCTGCATGCCAGGCGCCATCTTGGGGCGAGGTCCACAAAGGGCTCTGTGGCTCTCCACAGTTCCTCCTTTTTGTTTTATTAGCACTGACGCAACAGGTGAGAGTAGAGGTCTGATCTCCAGGAGGACACTGATGTATAACAGCCCACAATCTAAGCCCTCCACCAGATTGAGTGCTGAACCCATCCTGTCGAATGGACACTGATGTACAACAGTACTCAGCCAAAGCCCTTCACTTGGCTCAGCATTGGACCCGTCCGGTACCTTTTTTCTGGAGGTGGGGTCTGGGGTACCAACCCACATGCAATCAGACTTGCTCCCCAGGAGGCCATTAACTGCAAACAATGTACCTCCTGTGCAGTGCTTTGCCTTGCACCCTGAGCGTGATGAGGTGATCAATTTTTTAGGACTGACAACCACACTTGTGGAGATTGCCCCGCCTCAACTGCTACAAATGCCTGAGCCATCATGATTTGAGTACACATCTGAGACGCACGCACGCAACAAATACACCAAAAGCATACCACACATACTGTAAGCATCAAAAATCCCAGGGCTCCTATTCCTGCCCATTCTTTCAGGTGGTTCATAGCCACCGACATCTAGGGGGAGAATCCCAATGCCATGGGAGGATCCACTCACGTTGAATTCACAGTGACAATGGCGAGGCACAGATCTCTTAGGGTATGTTCAAACTCTGCGGACCAGTTCTCCTGGAGATAAGCTGAAAGACTTAGACAAATTATATGGCACAGATGTAATGCATAACCCTGACATTTTCATTCGCATCTGAGCTGAACCACCTGTAACATGATATCTACTTGTTCTTGTACCAGATCAACGCGTTGATTTAAAATCATGATGCCACCTTTCAAGTGTGCATTTATGTTGGTCTGAACCTCTAAGGCAGTGGCCAAACATATACAGGAGTAGGGACAAAAGAAACATTGTATCCTGTAGCCACTAAAGCATTACAAGTTTCAAAAAGGTCAGATGTATTCCAGCTGAAAGTAGCATTACCAAATGCTCCTCCATTAATCATGGCCATTGGCATCAGCTGCCATTGACCCCAAAAAGGAGCCAATTGTTAAAAGGATTGGACTGTATTGGGAGGTTAGTTGACCTGATACAGAAAACCAGGGGGCTACAGTATCACATTCTGACAAAAAGGCTTCTAAGGTTTTACTCTTTAACTTGATTCCCTTTGATTTTAACAGCTCTTGAAGAGCAGTGAAAACCGGATGAGACTGTGAAGCACCCATATTTTCACTTATTGGCTCCCTCCTGGAGACCTAAGAATTAGCTCCCTTCTGGAGACCTAAGAATTAGCTCCCTTCCGGAGACCTAAGGATAGCCTCCCTCCCAAGGACTTTCCCCTTCCCCAGGGGTCGTAAGCTCCACTTACCAGGAACTTACCCGCCAGCAATCCCTGACCCTTGGAGTTCTGAACTTAATGGTGGGGGAGTCGGGCCCCCGTACGGGCCACCACTTGTCGCGCCTCGCTCGACCAGCAAGAAAGACGCGACCACAAGTTCTTCTCTCAAATGGTTTTACTCAGGTTTTGTTTCCAGGAGAATCCCCGAGCCACTCCCGTCATGCTCATTTATACCATCCAAACAGCCAATCACACTAAGCCACGTCTCACATGCTGATAGGCTCATAGAGGCGGAGCTAATGCAAGCAGCGGGCCTTTTCCAAATAAGGGGTTGTTTGTCTAAATCGAGGCAGCTCTGGCTGCATGCCAGGCGCCATCTTGGGGCGAGGTCCACAAAGGGCTCTGTGGCTCTCCACACTCAGATATACTTACTCTGAAAATACGGAACATTTAGAAATTAATTTATACTACTATCATTATTATTGCTGCTGTTAATCTTAAATATTTAATGTTTGAAATACAATATGTAATACTGACTCAGTGGGCATTCATTGTCCTAAAATAAATGAATAGAAAAATATATTCAACAACATAATTTAAATAATGTTTTCAATGTTAATGTATATGTGTTGAATGAACAATTACTATCCCTTTACTTTTATTTCATCTAGAAAATTCCACAAGAACAAATTGTTTTTATTGTCACTCATAAATTATTTCTTCTTTAGTAAGAATGTGGTAATGATATTTATTCTCTAGGCCTTATTTAACAACGTAGAAAGTTTTGTTTCTGTTTATCTTTAACCAGAATTTATGGAAATATTCTGATTACATATCTGAAAATATGTGACGTTCATTATCATTTCTTTTCTTTCCTGGGTGCTATATTTATTATCTATCCTTTTATGTTTTAAAACATAAAAAAAACTGTTGGTCAATTAAAATATGACATGAAGGCATTTTTGTTCTGTCTTTTCAAATCCAGACAGAAGAAGAAAGGACTCATTAAAGCAGAGATTCCTCTTATTTTCTAAATCTCTCAAATGTGCCTATAATACTAATGCTGCCAGAGACTTCACAGACTTTGTTTCTCTGGAGAACAGACTGGACAGTGCAAACAAGGTAATTAGGAGTTATATGTAGAAGCCTGTGATCTTTTGTTTCTGTGATTTTAGCCCCTTGCAGAGATTAAGATTGAGCTTTTAAATTAAACTCTGTTCTAGCTTAAGATGGATCTTCTTAACATCCTTGTATAGTGATAATTTTTGTTATGTTTTGTTCTGCTCTTCTTTAACATATTAGGTGGGAAGTCATATTCTGTAAAAACAACAAGAGGAAAAGCAAAGCTTTAAATATGATATACTTTACAAAATAAATGAATAATATTGTCATTATGATTATAGTAGTGTTATGCTATCTGTATTGTGAATAAGTAAAACTTATTTAGTTTATACCACACATTTCCTGGTTAAATGCATTTTGTTTAATGTAGAGATGAAATTTTGTTAGTCTAGACTTGCTTGGCACTCATAATGCTCCTGAGGCTAGTCTCAAACTCAGAGCAATGGTCCTGCCTCAGTTTTACAGATACTGGAGTTACAGGGTGAGTCACTATACATGGCTAATATATTTGTAGTTTATTCTGTGCTCCTATCAAGTCATCTGCATTATTTATATGACTCAAATAATATTGGAATGACTTCCGTAGATTTTTATTCTGGACACACAAAAATGTAAAACAAATTTATCTTAATGTACAAATATTCCATATATTACACATATTAGTTCTGATTTGTTAAATTTTGAAGTTTGGAAGGAAGAGATAACAAATTTCAAATTATTTACCTAAAGATTTCTAGCACTATTAAATTTTGAAATGCCGTCAAGGATATCCTTATCAAGAAAGATCTATCAACTACACTAATTATAATATTCTGGTGGTGTTGCTTGTATTCACAATATTTCCAGAGACAACTAAAATTCAATTTCATCTTAGGTACCAATGTTTAAAATCAGACCTTAAACCCCTAGCCTTGTTGTAAAGATGTTCCTGCATAATAATAGTTTCAGTTATAGCATCTTCATTTCATTTTGTCTATTTTTCTCAATCCCTTGCACTGCATGCAAAGAGCAGATTCTGAACTTCCTTATCCTATGGAGAGTTTGTCTGTTAACTGACAAGGGAAGTTTCTGAGAAAAGTGAATATAATATGAGCAAAAACATATAAAAAAGAACTCATGCTTTCAGATTATAAAGAATCGCATGGTGGTGCTACCACTTACAGTTGAAGGACATTCCTGTGAATTATAGATCTAGGAGTGAAGTGTATGTGGAAAGTCAAGGAAAGGGCTTCTTTGTTTTTACTCCATGTACTAATACCATGAGCAGTGTGGATAGCAAAATGATACTAGAGCATTTTCTAAAGGCAAGGAGATGTAGAAGTGGAGTCAGTCCGTGTTTCATAGATAATATATGCATGAGTGGACAATTAAGACCTGGATACAGCTTCTACAGCAAGCTGTCCACATCAAGTGTTCTACATCACTTAAAATTTGGATACAGCTGATCACCCATGTCCTTCATCACTTAAAATTTAGTACTTTGACCTTAATACAATTATGGAAATAAATAAATAAGTAGGGAAGGAAGGAAGGGAGGGAAGGAGGGAGGAAGGAGGAAATAAAGAAGAAAAGAAAATGACATAAACAACACTGTACATTTAACTCAGTCTTTAAGGCATCTAATTTTTTCTTGCTCATTTTCTCTCTGTAATAGGAATATTAGAAGTGGAGATATATAGACTCATTACAGTTCATTTGGGTTTATTACCTTTAAAGCTACGTGTTTTAATATTTAGTGAGTATCTGGCAGACTTGTTAAATTCACTTATTTCTTTTTTCAGTGAGACTATAACGTTCTCGCATTTCTCTTTGATGCATACAACCCATACATACAGTAAACATTTTATTACTAATATCTTTATATAATTTGATGATCAATTAAAACACAGAAATCATATCACTTATTTAACATGATAGATAAAATTAGCATAAATAACTTTAGACCAGAAATAATTAACTGATTTAAAGATAAAATACACATTAAGTGGAAAAAGGCTATCCCCTTCCCATATTCTGATCTGTTGGGGAGCTAAGAAGAGATACTGGAACTAATAGTACTTAGTTAAAGGGTGATGATGGGTTGAATAAAGCTGCTTGTCATGGTTATTAGGGTATAATCCAACTTAGTTTCTAATACCCACGGGCTCAGAAATACTATAGTTGGGGTCTATATGCTGAAAGGGATAACTTGTGTCAGAGATCTATATGTCTGGTAGGTTTCTAATTAGATTAGTCATGGAATTTTCAAAAAGATGTATACCAGTTGGAACTACTAGTCCAGCACTAAAGAAGTACTTACTTTTAGAAGCTGTGAAGGTACCAGAACACAACCTGGGAGAAAATGAGTTCTCTTATCCTCCTGTTTCTCATTTTCTTTTAGCCTAACTTGTTATACAACTAGCCAATGAGAATTGTGAGTTTTGTAATCCCAAATTCACAGTGTTTCACAAACAGAAAACTAGAAACTGGTTTAGATATAAAATTTAATGGCCAGCACACATATATAAATGATGCTATTATCTTTGCCTACTGCTGGTATGTAACCTCCAGTCTGAGGAAGGATGGGAAAGAGCTATTTAATGTCTTGGTTCATAAGTTGAAAGATATTTATACCAATTAACTATCATCTGACAACTAAATAGATTCCACTTCTTGTTCTATGTGTTTCTAGATTTATAAAAGATTTTTTATTGCAACACCTATTTTAGACATTTTATGAACTGAAATCGACATCATGAATGCATTGTGTATTTTTGTATTGATTTTGATGATGTAGGAAATAATATATATGATACTTTCTTTTTATAACTTATTTTGATTTTAATTTTTTTAATTTGTTCACTTTACATCCTGATTGTAGCCTGCTCCCTAGTGGCATCCAGTGCCCCCTTCCTCCCTCATCCACTCCCCCCTCCCCTAGTCCTCAGAAAGGGGGATCCCTCCTTCCCTAACATCTGACCTCAGCCTATCAAGTCTCATCTGGACTGCCTGTCTCCTCTCCCTCTGTGGCCATCCAAGGCCGCCCCAACAGGGGAAGTGATCCACTAGTAGGCACCAGAGTCTATGTCAGAAGTAGTTAATACTACCCATGTTATGGGTCCCATAAGTAGTCTGTGCTGCCTAATTACTAAATCTGAGCAGAGAGCCTATATCCTCATGATGCATGGTCTTTGGTCTCTGCAATAACCCCACCCTCCCTGCCTCAATTTGCTGACTCCATTAGTCTCTTTGTGGAGCTCCTGTCCCCTCCGCATCCCTCTGTCTCCCAACTATTCCATAAGACACCCTGTGCATCTCCCAGGTGTTTGGATGTGTGTCTCAGCATCTGCTTGGATCTCCTGCTAGGTGGAGTCTTTCAGAGGACCTCTAAGTTAGGCTCTGTTCCTGTTATTCCTTCTCAACTGCTTCCTGTATCTATTCTATTTGCCCTTATGCATGAGAATTAACCATTCTCCCTAAGATCCTTCTTGTTATTTGGCTCATTTAGGTCTGTGTATTGTAGTGTGGTTGGTTATTTTGTATTATGTGGCTAATGTTAATCTACCATTTAGGACCCAAATTTTAAGAAACTATAGAAACTGGACAGGTGATTTTAGTCTTTTATATAATTCTAAATTTGATACGCTAGTATTTATTTATTTATATCTCTGTTAATGAGAATTATTTCTCAAAAAATCTCCTTTATTCACATGATTTTTTAGGTTCTGTACTCACAATTATAATGTACTCAAAAGAACCTGGGGAATAATTATCCTCTATTCCCTGGAAAAATACATTTACAATTGGTGATATTCTTCTTCAGATTATTAGAGCAAATTAACATTCCACATGCCTAGCTCCAGAAAATCCTTTAAAAAAAAGAGTTTATTAAATACAGTATGTAGAATTTCAAGATCTTTCATATGATCCAGATTTCACTTATTCACAGCACTTCTAAACTGCATATTTTTAAATTTATTTGAATAACAATATTTATATTTTTTATTTTAATTTTTCTTAGATTATATGAAGTTTATTAGGTAGTGAGCATAGGGAGGGAATGGGGGAGGGTACCAGAGAGAGAGAGAGAGAGTTTTTTGTTTGTAATAGTTAACTTTTAATGATATTTCTCTTTTCTTACTCAACACTAGCTAACTTTACCTACTTTTATTTATTGATTGTCTTTACAGGAGATGTATTGGCTAAGTTTTGTCCAAATCACTGTAAAATTACAATGCAGAGTCTCAGTCAGAGTTAATCTAGATCTCTTTGTCCTGTGTGCATGCTTGTTGGAGGTTTTCTTCAGTACACTAATTGATGTGGGAAGACTCAGAGGTTTGTGATTGGCAACCTTCCATGCTTTGGGGATTTACACTGTGAAAGAGTGCAGAGATTGAGTGAATAATATCCACACATGTAGGCATTGCTCTGTGAGTTACACACTGGCCATAGAACTAATTATTTTAATTGCAGTGATAGAAGTGAAAGGAAAAAAGAAATGATACAGAGGACATGGGATGTTTTCCTCAATAAAACTGGTTAATTAGTTATTATATCTTTTAAAATGAATTTTGATTAAAATGTGGATAAATTTGGATATTTGAGTTAGAAAAATCCATTGAGTTCTGTGGGAAAAGCATTTTAAAGGGCTAGTCCTGTGACCATAGAAGGTAAAATGCTGCAAAGAAATATGGTTAGTGTAGGGCTCACAGTGCATCAGAGAGAAACACAAATGTGGAGGTGAGTAAGTTACCCCAAAATGTGGCTTCTGAGTGCAAGTTTCCTGATAACCTAAGATGTTTGAATTTAAAGATTATGATTGCTGGGTGTGATGGTACATACTTTTCATTTCAGCCCTCTGCTCTACATAGGGAGCTCCAGGACAGTCAGAGCCACACAGAGACCCAGTAAGAGACGGGGCGGTGGGGAGAGGAGAGGTAAATTAAGAGATAAATTGAGAGAGAGAGAGAGACAGAGAGAGAGAGAGAGAGAGAGAGAGAGACAGAGAGACAGAGAGAAAGAGAGAGAGAGAGAAGAAAGAAGAGCGCAGAGAGAGAGCATGAAGGCAGGGAGAGAAGGAAAGAGAGAGCGTGGGATTTCTTTAACAAGAGAAAGTTTGAAGCAGAATATATTCTGATTATTGTTAAAGAATGAGCTGTAATTGATAAAGATGATCACCAATGTAGAGGAGCAATAGGAAAGAGTTTATTTAAGATCAGCACATAGAGACTGATACCTATCTATGCTGTTTCTCAGATTGACACCAGATCTTGGCAATATCATATGTAAAATTCACATGGTACTATTTTGGAATGCATTGATAGTGTGAGGTTGAGAAAGTAGCCAACTCCTTACAAATTTGGAATCCCCGTGAAGAACTTCCGAGTAACTGTATCTTGAAGCTGTGGAGGTGACCCCCTCAGTTCAAATAGAGACTCCACAACATTGAAGATCACAGAACCCTGTGATGTCCATAAAGGAAAGCTACAGTGTGCACTGGAGGAAGCCTAAGATTAAGAGAAGCAGCAAATGGTCTCGGATGTAAGACATAAGAGCGTTAGGATTTGGTATTTGTTTTGACTTAATTGTACTCATGTTAATGTTTTCCTCCTTTGTAATAAAAATGTGTGTAACGTAATATGTTTGAACTGTGGTTCTCAACCTATGGGCTTTGACCTCATTGAGGGGTGGGATGACTTTTTCACAGGGTTTGCTTAAGACCATCAGAAAAACACAGAGATTTTGCATTATGATTCATAAGAATGGCAAAATTACAATTGTGAATTAGCAAAAATAAGTGTATGGTTAGGAGTCACCACAACATGAGGAACTGTATTAAAATATCATAGCATTAGAAAGGTAAAGCCCTACTGTGATAGAAGCATATTACCTGTGTTGGATTTTTATACAGACTCAATGAAGACCATTTCAACTTTACAAATGTTGGAAATTTATAAGAAATTGCTTGTTTTCCTAGTTGGGCATTATTTACATTATGAGATAAACATGAGACTTTGAAGAGGAAAGGTGAAAGGGTATGTTAAAGTGATTGTGTCACTTTAACAAGGGAGATGGATTTGTGAATGCTAATATTGAAGATCTGACAAACACTGGGATAAGGATAAGAGTGTCAATGAAGGATGAAGCAAGGCAGAGTGTGTTGTGTTTTAAAATGAAAACCCCAACTGTTTAATTTTATCAAAGAAGAATCCAGACCCAGATGCTGAGGCGAAAACTTGCTAGGTCAGAGAGGCAGAGAAAACACCCAGCTGACTTTGTGTGAGAGTCTGTGTGAGAAATACTACAAAGGCCTGAGGCTAAGACCCTCAAAAAGGGGAGAGTCTCCTGGACTGGGGCTGATGTTTCTGCCAGAAAAAAATTAGTTTCTTTTCTCTCATTGTGCTGACATTCTTTGTTTTTATCCGATTTCTTAAGCTTCACTCCCAAGTTAGGGCTTCTCAGGCCTAACCACGGTAGCTAGAAAACGACCCGGACTCGGGTCCTCAATCAGGGAATGTCCAGGTCCTGAGTACTTCAGGACCAGATCTATTTCACGTCCATTTATTAAAAAGCATAACTAGAATTTAATCATTAGTTAAGAAGTTAAACTATGGCCTACAAAGAATTGAAATATTTCAAAAGACACCAGGTAGTGACACTCAGATGTAAAACTCAATCTTGAATTGTTCTGTTTGTCTACACACCTTATCTCTGTTCACCGATGCTTTGAGAACCCCCGTTCCAGGCACCTATGCCTGACTGAGCCAGTCTGTAGCAGCTGACCATCCTACTCAGCTCACACCCCAGAAGGAAAAAGCCAAAAGCCAAAAGCCAAAGAACTCCTTTTTCTTCCCCCTACTTTCTTAACTACCCTTTTCTCAAAACCCCTCCTTTCTACTTAATCCTTGTCACTGTTTTTTTGTTGTTGTTGTTCTGCCTCTTTATTTTAAATTTATTAAATCCTGGGTACAGAAAGCTCTTGGATTAAATGTTGTTCTATGGCTGAGCCACATAAAAATGACCTGTTTACAATAGACAGAGAGCTCTTGGATTAAGGTGTGTGTTAGGGCTTAACCACACCAAACAAGAAGCAGGATTTTACAGTTCACAATCTCATGGTTCACAATGCGATCAAATATCCTGCAATAAGGTTGGGCTTTGTGCATGTCTGTGGAAGGTTTTTTTCACTGATACTTGTGGGTAGGTTCTGATCCATTGTGGTTTTGAGTCCTGGACTGTGTAAGATTGGGGTAAAATAAGCTGAATAGTAAACGCGCGCGCGCGCGCGCGCACACACACACACACACACACACACACACACACACACACAATTGATTTCTTTCTGTTTTTGACTAAATATGTTACCACAAACTGTTTCAAAAATTTTGTTACATTAACTACTTACTATAATGGACTATAACTGCTTACTATAATATAATCTGTAACTGTGAGTTAAAAATAAACCCTTCCTCCTCTAAGCTTTTTTAAGGTATATTTTATTATAGTAATATCCTTTCAGCCTTCCCTCTCACCTCCCTACCACATCCACGCCTCCTCCCATTCTCCTCAGAGGAAGGGAAGGCCTTCCATGGGTACCAAACAGCCTTGACATATCAAGCAACAGTAAGACTAGGCACGCTGTCTTCCTCTATTGAGGGTAGACAAGGTGGTTCCCCAAAGGGGAAAGGGAAAAGAAGAAAGGCAATATAGTCAGAGACAAGACCTGCTTCTGTTTTAGGAGTCCCACATGAAGACCCACCAACTATACAACTTCGTATTCATAATCGTCACCTTACATCTGTTCAGAGAACACTTTGGAGTTATTTGGAAGTGGGATTTATTTCCATACTTATATCAATTATACAGTGCTATTGTGTGTCTCTGGAGAGCTCACTGACCCTAGAATCTATTTCTGAATTACTATTCCAAAGAAGCTTATTGTGTACAGCTTTGGTACAGACCAGTGAGCAGGCAGTGCTTTACATGGTTTCCTCGCAGTGACATATACATAGCAGAAAACCAATGTTTATGTTAATCATAGTTTTTTTTCTACTTTTAAGATCCCAGTTCCTTAAAACAAAATTTTTATTAACTATTTTACATATACATTTATATTATTACACATATATATACATATACAGTAAATTACCTGCAGCAAGAACTATGAAACAATAGGAATTATATATATGTTACATTCATAGTGTTTTGGCTACTTGTATTTGGCAGCCTTGAAGAAAACATCTTTCCTATCTTGGTGAGTCTAAATTTATGCATTTAAATCAGTATCTATCATATCTCATCATTATCAACTTATAAAATCAATAATCCTACCTCAAGACCCAGCCATACCACTCCTGGGAGTATACCTGAAAGATGCTCAACCATACAACAAGGACATTTGTTCAACTATGTTCATAACAGCCTTATTCATAATAGATAGAATCTGTAAACAACCCAGATGTCCTTTAACTGAAGAAGGGATAAAGAAACTGTGGTACATTTACTCAGTGGAAAACTACTCAGCTATCAAGAACAAGGAAAATTTGAAATTTGCAGGCAAATGGATCAAACAAGAAATGATCATCCTGAGTGAGGTAACCCAGACACAGAAAGACACATATGGTATATCCTCACTCATAAGCAGATATTGGCCACATAATACAAGATAACTACACTTAAAACAATTTTTATTACATCTGTTCATTCACTCATTGATTCATTCACTCAACATATGTGCATGTGAGCTTGTGGATGTGTATTTCTTTAATTGTTATGACACATTCTGGAAGTCAGAAGACAACTTGAAGTTTTGGATCTGTCCTTCTACATGGTGAGCACATGGAAATTGGATGACCAGGTTGGGTGGCAAGAGGCTTTGCCTGGTGCAGAGGCATTTCACTAACACAACAATTTATTGTATTTGCTGCCTTCCTCTAGTCACTCCCAGTTATCCTCCATTGATGTCTTCCCATCCTATACCCTTCAAGCTGATAGTGTTTTTGTTATTGTTATTATTATCATTGTTGTTATTATTATTATTATTATTATTATTACTTTATCTCAAATCCTGTGAATTATGTAAACCTCTTTGTGGCATCTAACATATAGTTTCTATTGCTGCGATGAAACACCATGACCAAAAAGGAGGTTGAGGAGGAGAAGGTTTATTTGGCCTACACTTGACCATTGGCAATCAGGACAGGAGCTCAACTCAGGAGCTGATGCAAAAGCCATGAAGGGGTGTGCTGCTTTCTGGCTTGTTTCACATAGCTTGCTTATCCTGCTTTCTTTCTTTCTTTCTTTCTTTCTTTCTTTCTTTCTTTCTTTCTTTCTTTCTCTTTTCTTAAACCTTTTATTATTTTGTGAGTGTATGTGTGTGTGTGTGTGTGTGCAGTTTGTGAATTTCACATAATGCACCCCGATCCCAAGCATCTCCCCCTTCCCTCATACCCACCCTCCACACCTCCATCCTCCCTCCCAACATCCAAACATAGAAAAAAATCTTTTTGTGGAAGCTGTAGTATGTCACAGTGTGTCCCCCAGTATATGTCCTTGTGTCCATACCTTCTTTGAAATATTCATTGCAATGACTCCTTGGTCTGGTGTGAGGACTCTGGCTTCTGATAGTCTATCAATACTGGAACCTCTCTGGAACTTATTTCTTACTTCAAGAGGAAAAAATCAAGGCCGAGTCACAATCAAAGCGAACTCAAACTCCAACTGTCCAGTGTCTGGGATATAATGTTGTCATCAACCTTGAGCTATCATTCTTAAGTATTTAGATTGATATTAGTGCATGTGCCCTCTTTATCAAAGGTCAATGCTCTCCCATTATGCCAAACATCTGTAAGTTAAGACAGTTTTTTCTTAGCTCTTTAGTCACTATCTGGAGCTTTCTTAAACACCTTATTTGTAAGTCATAATATAAACTATGATTAATCCTTAGTTATGCTTTTATTAACAAGTAGGGTGGAACTTGGGGTGAAAACTCTGAAAGACCCTTGACTATAGTCCCAAATTGGAGGTCTCCTAGCAACACGGTTATGTTTGAAAAGTTATGATAAGGAAGCAGGTCAGAAAGAGAAAATGGTTAGAATGTTCCAAAGCTGTAATCAGTTACTTCCGGCAGGAACATCAGACACATTCCAGGAGGCTCTCCCTGATGTGGGGGGCAGTCGTGACTTCGGGTTTGTGTAGTATTTGTCACGCAGATTCCACTGCCGGCGTCATGACAGATCACTAACTGAGAAACTGTCTTAAAGCTCGATCTCATGGAGGCATTTCCTCAACTGAGGCTCCTTCCTCTGTGATGAGTCTAGCTTGTTTCAAGTTGACACATGAAAAAAGCCAGTAAACTTGGGATATAACTTAAATATTTCCTTCCTGAAATAAATTATAATGCATGTTCAAACATAGATGTTTCTTATGAAGTGGAAATTAGCATGTGAATTCACTTTAGATTATCAGTAGATGAGTGAATAAGTATATGAAGCACATCACAAGTTCTCAGTGTCTGCTGAGAATGGTCAAAACTAATCACCTTCAATTTAGTATTATTTAAATTATGCTTCCATGATTTTATTCTCTTTTAAAAATATTTTTTATTAATGTATTCATATTATATCTAAATTCTTATCCCATCCCTTGTATCCTCCCATTCCTCCCTCCCTCTCATTTTTCCCTTACTCCCTTCTCCTATGACTGTGATTGAGAGGGACCTCTTCCCTCTGTATATGCTCATAGGGTATCAAGTCTCTTCTTGGTGACCTGCTATCCTTTCTCTGAGTGCCACCAGGCCTCCCCATCCAGGGGACATGGTCAAATATGGAGCACCAGAGTTCATGTGAAAGTCAGACCCCACTCTCCACTCAACTGTGAAGAATGTCCCATCCATTGGGTAGATCTGGGTAGGAGTTCGAAGTTTACTGCACATATTGTACTTGGCTGGTGCCATAGTTTGAGCCGGACCCCTGGGCCCAGACCTGCCCATCATAATGTTCTTCTTGTAAGTTTCTAGGACCCTCTGGATCCTTCTGTTTCCCCATTCTCCCCTGCTTCTCTCACCTAGAGTCCCAATAGGATGTCCTCCCCTCTTTTCCACTTTCCTGATAAGTGAAGACATTCATGGGACATACCCCTTGGGCTAGTGTCCAGATATAAGTGAGTATATACCATTTGACTCTTTCTGCTTCTAGGTTAACTCATTCATTATGATCATTTCTAGTTCAATCCATTTGTCCACAAATTTTGGGAATTCCTTGTTTTTAATAGCTGAGTAGTATTCCATAGTGTAAATGTACCACAATTTCTTTATCTCTTCTTCTACTGAGGGACACTTAGGCTGTTTCCAGGTTCTGGCTATTATGAAAAAGGCTGCTATGAACATGGTTGAACAAATCTTGTTGTGTGCTGGAGCATCTTCTGGGTATATTCCAAGGAGTGGAATAGCTGGGTCTTGAGGAAGCCCTATTTCCAATTTTCTGATATAGCACCAGATAGATTTCCAAAGTGGCTGTACTATTTTACATTCCCACCAGCAATGAAGGAGTTTTCCTCTTTCTCCACATCCTCACCAGCATGTGGTGTCACTTGAATTTTTTATCTTTGCCATTCTGATAAGACCCATATTTGTCACCATGCACAAAATTCAAATCCAAGTAGATCAAAGACCTCAACATAAAATCAGAGATACTAAGTCAGTTAGAAGAGCAAGTGGGGAAGAGTCTGGAACACATTGCCCCAAGAGACAACTTCCTGAACAGAACATCAACAGCCTAGGTCTTAAGGTCAACAATTAATAAATGGGACCTCATGAGACTGAGAAGCTTCTGTAAGGCAGGAGACACTGTCAACAGAACAAAGTGACAGCCTACAGACTGGGAAAAGACCATCTCCAACCCTACATCTGACAAAGGTCTAATATCTAAAATATATGAACAATTCAAGAAATTAAACATCACCAAACTTAATAACCCAGTTGAGAAATGGGGCTCAGAACTAAACAGAATTCTCAACAGAGGAATATCGAATGGCTGAGAAATGCTTAAAGAAATGCTCACCCTCCTTAGTCATCAGGGAAATGCAAATCAAAACAACTCTGAGGTTTTATTATCTTATGTTCTAGACTAGAAGATGTCTGAATTGAACATATTTTGTCTTCACCAAGTATCACCCCTGGACTGGTCCTGGAAAAATAATGTGCACAATAATAGAGATGAATACACTGTTCAGACCATTAACTGTTTTCCAGCACGTTTTGTTACACATTTAAGTTGTATTAAAAATTACTCAATCCGACATATAGGAAAAAAAGTAATATGTTATTATCCCTTGCTACCTGATCTACATGTATAAACCTATGCAATCCATGTGCATTATGTGAAAATGCAGTACTGCCACTGTTTATTGCAAGAAAAATAAAACTTTTTTGAATGGGAAAACTTATTTTTTAATTTCTGATTTGCCAAAACAGGTGAAGATAGAATAGGTAAGTACACACAGGACAGTAAACAATGTCAGCATTAATAAAGGTTTTCTATTTTAGAAGAGTCATCTTTGATGTAGGCAATGATGTAAAACTGAAAATAGGCAAAAGCTATCATGTTTGTAACTCTCATGAAGTGAAAATCAAAATTATATGGAAAACCTGCTAAAAAGGTTGAAAATTCTTTAGTTTTCTAGCATATTCATATTTTTTCTATTAAATATTTCTTCTGTACTTTACCTACTATTACTCCTGGATTCAATACTTTTTTAATATAAGAAAGCATGTGTGTATATACATCTAATTTCCACTAACAGAACGAAGGTATAAAAGTGCATCAATCCAATGATCTAAATATACTCATAAGTATCTGGATATGTTTTTTGAATTCTTATAATTGAGGTATTACAATCACTATTCCAAAAAAGAACCAGGTGTGATTGGTAGCATCACAGTTCTTGTTCATAGTTTTCAATGTAAAAATCATATCATTGAAAAAAAGCCATAAAAATTTGTCTTGGAGCCAATGGAAAACAAAGCAAAACAAAATAAAGTTCTTGTTCAAGCATCCACCAAGATATAAAGAGTTGCTTTTCTATTAGAGATGATTAATGTCAATTTCCTTAGATTTTATTACCCTAAGTACAACATACTGAAAAGAAGTATGAATGGTTTGCTTGAAAATATATGCTAAATGCCAACTCTAAAATAGATACTGTTAGCTGGGCATGGTAACCCATGCCTTTAATCCCAGCACTTGGGAGGCAGAGGCAGGCAGATGGGTGTGAGTTCGAGGCCAGCCTGGTCTACAAAGCGGATCCAGGATGGCAAAGATTACATAGAGAAACCCTGTCTCTAAAAGCCAAAACCCAAAAAAACAAAAACAAAAATAAAATAAAATAGATACTGTTTTTGACATATAAGGTCCAATAGAAATTTCTTCTGTGATGAAATGCCTCATGCTGTTTACTAACAACCTATCATATTTAAGTTTGTAAAATATGATCATTATTCTAGACATTGATTTTTTTGTTTTGTTTATTTTTGATTAAGTAAATCTTAATAGTCACATGTGGCTTGTGACTAATATATTAGGCAATTATCCTTGATATATTGAAATTTTATTAGTTAACAAAGCACACAAGTTTGATCAAACACCCATCCTTCATTATGAGTGGAAGTATTTATACAAATACACATAAAAAGGAATTGGAATGAAGTCATGGTTTTAATGTGGCATAGTTACAGTAAAGAATGTGAAAATGCAGAAAGCATTTAAATTTGCAATAGTAATAAATTAGAAAATAATTTTAAATGGAAGTACAGAGTAAGATCTTTGGAATAAAAATTATTCCTTATATTTTCAAAGCAATAAGACTACTATATCAGAAGGGGCCAGTGAAAAATTACAAGAAATATTTTGACCACACCACAACATTTTTTTTCAGTTTTTCAAAAGCTCTGGTAAAATGAATGTCTTTGCAGTAGATAAAAGGAAAGCACTATTGCTTTTAAAGAAATTAATGGTATGGACTATATTTTGATAAACTCATGTGCTTACATAAAGTTAGAGAAATCACAGAAACATGAAACCTCTAAGAAATTTCCAAATAAATTGCAGTAACTGGAGACCATTTTATTTTATTTCACACAGAGCCTTTATATCCAGAAACAGTAAAACCAGAGACTTCTTAATTCCTCTAATATCTTACGGACATTACATTGTTGATTCGTATCTTAGCTCACGTGGTATTTTGAAGAAATAAAAAGAAAAGAAGCCACCAAAGGCAGATTGTTTCTCTTGTGATGCAGATCACTTCTGACACTTGTGAAAGGATTTCTCTCCATCTAGAAATATATAATTGAGTGGCTGGCTGCAGACATCTCATCTGGAATCAAATCAGTTCCTATACTGTCCACCTGGAGAATTCACCAGATGAAATATCCATCCCCAAATACAACATACCTTATATCTGAGATGCCTTTAGCAAGCCCCCAAAGTGCCCATGCCTTTACTTCTATCCTATCTCTTTCACTTAGTACAACTCATTTGCTCCAGCATCTCACACAACAAAGAAAACATTTAACTTGGCTTGCCATTTTATAATAAAGCAAATTACAAAGTATGTAGAAAAAGACGTACAGGTACAAGGTGCTTTAAAACCTATACCAATTTCTAGTGCGATTCTGTTGCATAACCTTCCAATGGCAACTGCCCCCCATACATGCTTCCTTTTAAAAGTTTCCTCTGAAAATTGTCTTTTATTTTTTATTCATGGTGCCATTGATATGAGATTGTATGGAAGACAAAGATTGCATCAATACACGTGCCAAACTGGACAGTAATAGTCTACTAGACTTCAGTCCTACACAAGGAAGTATAGACAAGTGAGGAAAGTTGGGAGCATGAGATGAGGGTGGGTGACTTATTCCGTGAAAGAAAACGTCAAACAGTGTGCAGTGGCAAGAAGTCAGTCTAGGAAACACCCAAGCAAGCAGTATGATACAAACTTAGCAGGCTATTTATAGTGATTCCATTGGGGCACGACTATGAGCTTTGCTTTATGCCTCTGAAGCAAAGCCCATCCTGAATGTCTTTCAAATGGATTATCATTACTCTCAGTCTCTGTTGATGAATCGTGTCTGCTTTTCCCTTCAAAATGAAAGTTCTTGAGATTCTTAAACTACCCATACTCTTGTCATTCTATGAATGTTCCCTATCTTTTCTCATCCTGTGGATTCAATTACCAGTTCTGAATAAACACTGATAAACCTGTATCTTTTACATACTCATGGTTTCAGTTTGATTGAAGTTCATAGACTCGCCAACATGTATGCTCAGTCTTTTTTAAAATTAATGATGTTTCAATTTATTTCATTTTTCAGATTATTTAACCTATTTTAAATGTACTTACTCTTTCACTATTTCAAATTTTATTTTTTATTTTTTTAATAATTTTTTTATTAATTTATTCTTGTTATATCTCAATGGTTATTCCATCCCTTGTATCCTCCCCTTCTTGCCTCCCTCCCATTTTCCCCTTATTCCCCTCCCCTATAAAATGTTTTTATTTTTAACAAAGAAACTTTGTAAGACACCAGGAAAACGTAACTCTATATCAACTAAACAGGAATTAAATGGGCTCACAAAGACTGAAGCAGCAAGCACGGGATCTGCATGGGTCTGTACCAGTTCCTTTGTGTAAATAGTAGATGTGTTAGGTTGGTATTTTTGTGGTCTAACAGTTGGAGTGAGTGTAGTTGTGACTCTGGCCTGTTCTTGGGACTCCTTTCCTCCTGTTGGGTTTCCTTGACCAGCCTGGATATGAGGGCTTTTGCATTTTATTATAGGTTATTTTGTAGTATTTGGTTGCTTGTTTCTTGGAGGGCTTTTATTTTCTGCAGGGAAACAGAGGGGAGCCAATCTGTGAGAGAATGGAAGTGGGGGACACAGGAAAAACTGGGTTCAGGATATTTTGTATAAAAGAAGAATCTATTTTCAATTAATAGAATACAGTATCTTCATATAACACATTACAAAAATCTAATTAAGTTGGTGCCATGCTCCCTAGCAATAATTTTAAGTAATTATGTTTTTGTTTCATATGTGTTATATAAATAATACACAATAATGTCAATTATATTTCTAGAAACCAAAAACTACACACTTCAAAATCAGATATCTAACCCGCTAAATAATTTAGAAATTGATTCTGTTTCTGTGCTTTAGATATCATAGTGGGAAAATTCACTGGATTTATGAGTATGTAACTGCCAAGGCTGATTTTTCAACATGATGGGGATTCAGAACTACATCAGTCAACCCTTCACAAAAATCTCTGCTATGTCTAACAACCGACTGAGCACTTTGTCGTGTATGAAAATTCTTTGATTCGTCAATGTTAATTTCCATCGGATCAGAAATACTTTGTAATAACTGACACTGAACCATTATACCTAGGTAGGATTATATATTCATTTTCTCCCAAGTCTGTGGCTTGGTAGACTTTTGTGGTGTGTTTTACAGCCGCATCTCCTTCACTTGATTCTTCTGAGGATAGAGTTTGTTTAATCTTGGTGATGGAGCAGCTGAGTCATACTTAAACTCTTCTGTCAATGACTTTTGTCCTATACCTGTGTCATCTTTCTTTAACCAATATTCAAAATCAGTGAACTTCTCGAGAGCTCTTAAGGATATATTTTTTTCATATTCCTTACTATATATTTGCAAAAGTAGAAAAATATTCTCTTGATAATTAAGAAAGAAATCAGTATTGTCCTCTCTGCTCTCTGTTTTTATATTGCCTCTACAAGCAGCAGGAGAGGAAGAGAGGTTTGGAGACAATGCACACTGGCACCTGAAGCCAGCTGAAACTGTTGGCGCTCTGTGGGTAAGCTGCCAGAAAATAATATGGAGAACTGACGTGCTGGGTCTTTCCTTTGCTTCCTTTCCTTTTCCTTTTTCTTTCCTATTATATCTTTTTCTTTCTTGTTTTTTCCTCTTTGCTTGTTGTTGTTTAATTGGTGTTTAGCCATATCTTTTACTCTGAAGTTTCTGCTTGCACAAACTGATTTTAGTAATATTATATCTCACCAGTTTTAGAAGATCACGTGATGTTTCCAGAAGAAACGTCCGTGGTCAAACACAGTTTAAAGTATGAAAAAAAAAAGCTAAATAAATGCATCAAGCACCTGCTACAGTCCTCACTAGGATGGAAGAATGAGTGATGGAGAGATGGGAAAGATGAAGTATGCAGAGGAGAGATAGAAGAGAAGGCAAAGGCCAGGGGTTCATATTCTTTGGAGAAAAGTGGAACTGAAGACTCCACAGTGGTGAAGAACAGGCTGATATTAGGAGTCTATTGTGAGATCCTGGTATTGGCTGCTGCCATGGGTCATGTCTGGGTCCTTGGTCCTACTGCCACTGGTATCTGTGTTGATGTCTGTGGCTCAAGTTACCACCGAAGGCCAAGCAGATGTCCATGGTCTGGGCTGCCACCTGAGACCATGTCAATATCTCAGGGCAGGAAACATGCTGATCTGAGTAGCTTGCACCACTACCTGAGGCCACGAGGTATATAAGCCCATGATGCCACTGGGGACCATGCCTGGGTCCATGGTCATAGGGCAGCTGGTGTCACTATTGATGTCCCAGACACATAGTATTACCAAAAGCCACTTCCTGCTCTGGGCTGCTTCCTGAGGTACTGCATTGAGCTGGCCCAATGCCTTGCTAGCCACCATACTTTGGAAAGCTATCCTTGCCCATGGCCTGGGAAACACATTAGAGCCAGGCTCAAGTGTTTGGGGTGTAGGTGAACCATCACAAAGGGAGTGACCATGGGAGAGCTGGCCCCATCCCTCATCTGTGAGATGAAATGTCATGGCCAAGGGAGGAATGCCCTTCTTCCTCTTGCCCCTTGGCACTGGTGACAGGCAAGTGAGCTGATCTTGAAGTCATGAGAAGAGGAGAGAAGGCCCTGGACCTCATCTGGACAATACATTAGAACTGTCGCTAGTGGTAAAGGCATGAGACATTCCAAGGGCATGACAGCAGGTAGGCTGGCCCTGTACCTGACAGCTGTGGCATTGGTTGAGCTAGCAGGGGCAGTACTGGAGAAGTCATCCTGACAGCACACACTCAGGAAAGCTGGAGGGCTGACTAAGTCAGCTACCCCCCAGGCCCAGCATCAGAGCTTTGACTTGGTCCACCCCCAAAGTCTACTCCATTTATAATCTACTAAAGCATGTGAAGGGGGAGGATGTGTAGAACGAAAGCTGTGGGACCTCCATGACACAGTGCAAAACCAGGATACCCAAAAGGTAGTCCCAGTGAGGATCCAAAATTGCTACATGTAGCAGACGCCAGAAGCCTCAATACAGACCAATGATTTGTTGCAATGAATATCTGCAAGTAAAGAAGTGTGGACAAAAGAGTACACTGTGGGAAACACTGTGACACACTGCTGCTTTTAGGACAAGCTTTCCTTTTGTTCTATCCTATTTTCTTTTAAGGGGCCAGAGGGAGGCTGCAAGGGCAGAAGGCAGATACAAAACAGGCAGGAAGATAAGTGGGATTGGAGTGCGGATGTGAAAGAATCAATAAAAGGATTTTTTTTAAGTCCAAAAGGGAATCACAGGTGCCGCATATTAGCATTAGATATTTACATTGTATGGTAAGAGAATGGTTGTTTTAGAATGCTTTTTGTTTGAGTGACAATAATTGACTCATTACTTGAATCACCCTTTGTAAACAGATCTACATTATTTTAAAAGTAGTTGCAAACCTCCTTTCGTTTCATTTTGGCAGCAGTGTTCCATTTTCTCAAGGGGGAAATGCTACTCTGAAATTACAGATATGATCATTTCAGCAAAGATAGGAAAAGAAAATGCCTCAGCTTTTTAGATGTATTTTGACACTGTTATGCCATGGCTATGAGGATAAAAAATCTGGAATGTCAACATTAAACTAACAAAATGTTTAACCACCGTATCAGTTACACAACTAAAACAGACATTGTTAACTTTCTTCCATAAACACCCTGCTGCTTGCAGGAGGAAGCATGATAAATATCTTCTAATTGAAACATTTTATAACCATTTTTACACTTTAATTTATGTTGGAAAATATGCATTCCCACAGCAATGCACTTGACATTTACAAGCAGAGAAAGAACCTGCCTTTCTTATTGCTTCTAATATAAAATGACAATCATAAGAGTGTCTAGGAGCTCTGCAGCCAAATGTTGACCTCCAGACGCAGAGAAAATGATGCTGAAAATATTTCCTACAGTAAATCATTTCAGTCAATTTCCTGATGAGTATCTAACAAATAAACAAACAAAAAGTTACATTGAAGGACAAAGTATGCTAAATCTAAAGTATCTTGTACATTCTCAAATTCTCTTAATAAATAATCTAGTCTCTGTTACTCATCACATTTTCCCTCTTTAAGTTACCATATAATTGATGCCTGTTTGGAGCCAACACAGGGTCATTTAAGGTTAAAAGAATCTATTGGCTATGGAAAAATACTGATGACCTGTTCCAAAGCTAACTTCCTCCTTTCAGCCCCTGCAGATGTTTAGCAGGTTAGCTCGGGACTTTCCGAGAGATAGTTTGCTAAGATAAGATAGGAATTGTTCCGAGATGAACCAAAGGATGTTCCCCTGATGGCATCATCTGGAGGCATTCTCGCCCCCCCCCCCCCCAAGCTGCTTGGCTCCTGCCTCCACCCCATATAAGCTTTTGCTTTTGATTCAATAAACAGACCTTGGTAGGAACGCTACTTGGTCTCGCCTCTCTCTTTTTCGTCCCATCCCTCAGGTATGGCTCCCCTCGTGACCCCGTAATTACTGGTCCTGCTGGACGGGACAGATGCCATTTCAGGGAACATGCTATGTAATTAACATTCCTGTTTAATTTCTTCCCAGAAGAGAAAACATGACTATGGGATGAATAGATAAAATATGCATTTAAATTCTCAATGACTTCAGTGATAGCTACTGAAGAAAGTATTGCCTGAGTTACACAGCACATGTAAAATACTTCATATGTTGTTAACTCGTTACTTGAGCCTATCTTGATTCATCTTACCTCAGATTTAGATATTGCAATATAGATAACTATATCTTTATTTTAGATATCTATCTGCTCTAGGTTTTAAAAATAATGTTATTATAATATTGACAAATATAGCAACCATAAAAGTATTTTTATAGATTATCCAAAGAAAATTACTTTTAAAGCACCAAATTGCCTATATGTCAATGTACAGCGTAGACTGCTGCACTGGTTATGGTTGTTGAGGGAAACCATAGGCGTGTGTGGTGGTGATCCTATTACTCGTATAAAAAGGTGTCATGTTTCTAAGACAAGATGATGTTTCCCAATTGATGCAAGAGTCTCTGCCTTAAACGTTCATAGCCGAATTCATTATCGGTTCGGCTTGCAGCCCTCATCTCCATGCTTCAGCAAGTTTATGAAGAAACTGACATTCCATAAGGCAAACTCGGTAAATAAATAAATAAGTAAACACCCATTCCAGAGAGGGTACTATGTGACTAGAATGCACCAGAAGGAAGATGAAGTTCTGGAAGCATTTCCACTATAATTTGTTACATGAATATTCATCACAACATATACTTTACAAGCCATTGGCTTTATTACTGTTGCAGCAATAATGAGGTTATAGGGGACTATTGTTGCAACCTGTTAAAAATGTGGTAGTGGGAGTTATCATCTGTCATTTTGCATCTCAATTTAGATAAATAAGGATGCCAGCAATTTGCAAATGACCTTTGGGAATTTTTTTTTTTAATTTCCAAGTATTTAAACTCAAGCCATACATTTTTCCCCCTTTTTATTTTTATAGTGTTGAACTACATGTTTAGTGAGTAAAATTCTGGTTGCAAAAATAATACAAAGGATTAATTAGTTTCATGGAAAATTTAGTTTTCTATGGAAAATAAACAAAAATTGATTATGTGAAGTTCTGGACTGTGAGTTACATAACCACATGATTGTAGACCAGACCAGTATACTTTGTTCCAAATGTGTTTTTGATAAACAACAACATTAGGGAAGGGACAGAAGATAGAAACCTGGAGGTGGGTACTGAAGTAGAGACCTCGGAGAAACACTTCCTACTTACTGGCTTCCTACTTCTGCTATTGAATCTTTCTTTTGAAACCTAGGACCACCTACACAGGCTTGGCATCACTCTCAGTGGCCTAGAACCATATCAACTATAAACCAAGAATGTGCCATACACACATACCCGTAGACCAATCTGATGAAGAAAATTTCTTAGATGATATTCCCCCTGCTCAGATATGTCAAATTGAAAGCCAAGAATTGCCATCACAGTATGGACTACAGACTATGTAGAGCCAGTAAACGTAATCTACTGCCACCCTTCCCTCAGGTATTGCTGTCAGGAAATGTCAATTAATAAGAGCATTATACTAATTCCAGGTTTGACGTGTGTTTTACACAGAATCAAACATCAGAACCTAAATATCAGGAGGTGCTTGTCAGAAAAAGTGTTAGGTTATGGATTGCACTGGTTTAATAAAGTGGTTGTTTTAGGTCAATCTCCAAGATTCATGAGTTTAGTAGCCCTGGAGAGATGGCTAGGTTTCTAGTGCCAGTCATAATTTCCTTCTTGTTGAGCTGATCTTAAGTCTAATTAGAGAGCTGTTGGTTATTGCCAAGGTAGGTGTGCTACACTACTGTAGCCTTAGTGTTATCATGCCAAGCTGATGATCATCGCGGTTCATGGGCATAACAGCTAGGCTGGAGAGCTGAGTGCTCTTTGAAGCTTGCATGTTGCCTCTGGCACCAGAAATCCTAGTCCTCAAAAATGAGTTTTTCAAGTCAGTTTGCACTCAGAGGCATCTTGGCGCTATCTGAAGTGCGTGGTGTCTTTGTCAATGGGGACTTATTTTTGACATCTTTAGGAAATGCAGAGAAAAATAATGTAATGTTTTAGAAGTCTCTAGGATAACAGAGAAAAACAGCTCAAAAGAGAATTTCTTACTCATGCCTGGAGTTCACAGAATGGTTTTGTGTAGAACCCTTCAGACAGAGTGTTTGAAAAAAAAAAAAGACTCAAGAGTTTTCCTATAGAGAAATGAGAGGTATTAAACAATATTTAAGTTAAAGATATAGGAAATATTTTGGTAAAGTTGAAAATAATTTTATTGGTACATAATAAAATAATTTTTCTCACAAGCTACCAGCATTATTTACAGAAAATGTCAATAAAAATACAAGCAAGTATACTTGTAACAAATAATTAATTATGTATATTGTTTCTAAAAAGTGAAGTTTTATATGATTTTTATAGTCACCATGTTTTTAAATTTTATTTTTTTATAATTTTATTTTTATTATATATTTATTTTATTTATAAATAGTCAGAGATTAAAAATCTGATAAATAAAGACCCGTGGGAATTATTAAATATGAATATTAGCACTATATGCCTGGTTCTTCAGTCATTGTGGATACTCATATGAGAGAGGTGACTTTGGCTGTTGAGGACATAAAAGAAAGCTATTATGTACATTTTACTGAATAGATGGAAGAACAATTCATTGAAATGGTATCAATAAAAGTATGTGCCTTCGATAACCATTCAGAATCATACAAATATATGCAGCCAATCCTAGAATTTGGTAGCCCAACTTGTTGACTTTTAATAAAGGGGACAGATTGTAGTCTTAAGAGACATTAAAACAAACAAAAAAATTCATATCCAAGAGAGCCACTGAAATAAAGTACAGTTAACACTGCTGATAGTAAAGCTGGTTGCGTCAATGAGTTATGCTTTCAACACCATTCCTTAAGACATATACTATTACCACGCAGAAAAAGATAAGAGAAATTCCATGCAGTGAAAATAGTATTTCAAGTAAGTCTGACACAGCACTCCAGAAACTGCATGACTGTGTAAAGCAGCTTCCCACCAAGCAAGCAAGCACAAAAACACAACCAATTTATCTATGAGTTTTGCCAATGTAATATTAATTCCTGACTGTTTGAGATCTAACTACAAACTGAAGAAAATACAGTATATTTTCAGCTTCATTCTTTCCATCTGTCACAATGGAATACTCCCATCAACATGATGAAATCTCTCAATAGCGGCAACAGGGAAAGTCAGTAAAAAAAAAAGTCGCTTGTCTCTGCTCTCAGAACTCCAAAGAAGAGTTAGGTGTCAGGGAGAAGTGATCAAACATTCATAATTTACACCTGAATGTAGATTAAAGTAACGGGAAGCAGAAAATTCCCCAAGAGTCTCTCTATACATAGTATTTAAAATACCAGTGTGTATTGGAGAAAGATAAGCATTGTCTATTGTGCTGTCTTTAGAGTTTCCTATGGGAAAATGAAGCATTGAGTGGCTGTGGTGAAATAGGCCTTAAAATGCCACTGGCATCAGCACAACAAATAATGTTTCTTGAAGCCTGACTTATAAATTCTTTTGTGTCATTTTGTTCAGCTTTTGTCGAATAGTGGTTTACCACATATACCCAAAATGAATACTGAGCTACAAATTGAGAATTTTAATGAGAAAATGGCTCTATTGTAATCGACCTGTTGTTCACTAAGGTTGCGAACAGACTATAGTAATGTCTACCTGAACACAACAGCCATTGTGAGGTTAAGAAGCAGAGAAATGTCATAAATAAAACCTACAAATTTTAAATAAATCCGAGCTCCTTTTGACACACCCATAATCCTTATTGGAGAGACTGAGGCAGGAGGATTGCAAGTACTACGCCAGACTGAATTACATAACAAAAGTTTATTTGGAAAAGAAAGATAGGGAAACTAATGTAAAATTTGTCTTCAAAACGCAATATTTAAAGTATAGGAAGTAGCAAATGAAGAAAGTAAAGCTTCTGAGATAGCTGAAAGAACACCTTCAAAGGAATATATGTAACTCTTGTGTTTCCTACACACCTATGTGCACACACAAATATACAGGATATATGAGACAAGGTAGATAAGTATTATGAGTTCTTCCGTTTCCTGATATATAGATCACTTCAAGTTGGGAATTATACTGGAAATATTCATTTGTTCATCACTCTATATTTTGAAGACTCAACTTCACCTGATTTGATTCGACAATACTTCCAACATATAATAATTATTAAACTTTTAAAAATACAACATCTTAGCAAAGGACATTCTTTAACATCATTTAGTCACATCTATATACTATCTATATATACAGTGCTAATACATTCAACATTTCCAAAGTATTTTAAAAATATAGATATTTGTATATTACTTCCATTTTAGTAAAATTTAAACTTGAAATGTTATTGAACATATATTATTGAATTGTACAGTATCATTTACTCAGATGTTAGGACTTGAACTATTTTAACTCAATGTTATTGTCAAATAGTAAATATAATACCTCAGAATTTTCAAGACATAATATGTATTTATAGCACATAACTGACTGACTTTTAATGCAAAAATATGATAATAAGAAAAGTGTTTATAAGTCAGCAAAAGAACAATAGGAAAAATGTATTTTTAAAGAGACAGATTATGATACCATACAAAGATGGTAGCTATGTAATTTTGGAAAAAATATTTTATTAATATTCCTGGGTAAATGTTAACCTTCAATGAACAGTCATCTACTGGATAAGTGGATATAAGTCCGTAATTCCCTTTGCATAAAAATTAATGAGACTATATAAGGATTATATTATGAAAATACTTGATATAATAAATTCATATTTTATATGAAATTTAAAACAAATGTCTTTATTATGAAACCTTTTAAAAATTGGCATGTAAGGAATGCTTTTTTCCAAGGACAGTGCTACCAAAGAATGCTGCATATTGTTATTTATTATTTTAGTATATTCTCAGCTAGGTAATTTAAAAAAGCTTGTAATAAAAAAAGATTGAGGATACTTTGTACACTGCATCATTTCACAAAAGAGTATATGGCCTTTATAGCAGTAAATTATTCACAACTAAAGTATATTTTGCAACTTTATGCTTTGATATATTACTATCTGATTTTCCATATGACTTTATATTTTATTTAAAATATTTTTGCCAAAATGTATACCTACATAAAGGCCATTTTATTAATAGTGTAAAATAATAATCTTGACTTTCTCGCGTACTCTGGTGCCTCACATTTGACCATGTCCCCTGGAGGGGGAGACCTGGTGGCACTCAGAGGAAGGACAGCAGGTTACCAAGAAGAGACTTGATACCCTATGAACATATACAGGGGGAGGAGGTCCCCCTCAGGAACAGTCATAGGGGAGGGGAATAAGGGGGAAATGGGAGGGAGGGAAGAATGGGAGGATACAAGGGATGGGATAACCACTGAAATGTAACAAGAATAAATTAATAAAAAAAAAGATACACTGAAAAGAATAAAACTCAGTTTTACAATTTTAGGCAATTATATTTCTAAAGGAATTTATTCATTATAATAAATTCATATTGAGTTTTGTAAAAATATATTGTTTTCAAACCACAAGTTGCAGTAACTACAAATTAAACTAATATTTGCAAAGTGGAATACTGGTACAACTTATTATAATGTGTTGAAAATGAAAATTCTATTTCTATTAAATTTTGATATGATAGAGAAAAGAAATTACTTTTCTCCAATGCAATGCACTGTTTATCTCTACCATATTCCAGGGCAGCGCAAACAGGAAGGAGCTGCTCACATTCTGTGTTCTGTCAAGAAGCAGAGAAAGTTGTATGCATGTTTTCTACTGTAGGGTCTTCTAAGTTTCAATGTTTTAGTACTAACTAAACTGTATAGTGTAGAACTTACATAGGTAGCTATACTAAACACACAGTCATATCCACAATTCTGGGCTTACTCTATTCTACCTCATGTTTGGGGAGAAAAGCTGCCTGTATTAAAAACAACTTTTTTTTTATAAGTAACTAGAACTTTATGTCTGATTATGTGGAATCCCTTGTTGTTCCATTTCCACACCCAACTATAATGCATACAAGCACAGTAACCCACCAGTTCTCATGATCAGGACTCCCATAAGAACAACATTCAGCTATAAGCCACAATACGTATTTAGGACCTTTACAAGCCCTGTGCATGCTGCTTCAGTTAGTCCCTTTGTGTATGTTGGTTTAGACTGCCTGGTTTTCCTGGTGTTCTCCATTCCATCTGGCTCTTACACTGTTTCTGCCTCTTCTTCCTTGATGCTCCTAATCTTTGAGGGGAGGGATTTCATGGAGACTTTTCCATGTTCAAAGGGTATTGTAGGTTTTGTCCTCAGCAATGGGGTCCTTGCTGTCAGTTTGTGGAGAACTACCGATGGTCTTGACAATGGCCTGGATTGTTTGGAGATTCCCATGGGTCTTGACAGCTCAATTAGATGAGACGCACTGGAAGTTTCATTTGGAGCCAGGTGCCAGGTACGGCTCTGTCTCATTATTTGAAGATTTTATTTAGATCACCTTCGTATATGTATATTTAGGAAGATTCTATTGTATAGTGTTTCCATATTACCCCTGGAAGCCCCTTAATTTTAGCTACATCTCTTCATATTTCTCCCATTGGTTATATCTCCTCTCCATGTCCCCACTTGATCGTCCCATTCCAGTTATCCCCACCCATCCATCTATTCTCTTCTTTCCTTCTGCACCCTCTAGTCATTTACCCTATACCTACCCTGTATGATCCTATGGATTGTAGCTTGGTTATTACTGACTTAACACTTCACAGCCGCATATAAACACATACATAACATAGTTGTCTTTCTATGTCTGGGAGAACTCGCTCAGGATTATTTTCTTTCATTCCCCTCCATTTGCTTGCAGTGTTCATGACGTTGTTTATTTTTAAGGCTGAGTAATACTCCACTATAGAAATGAGTCATAATATACAGCCTCTTTATCCGTTCTCCTGTTGAAGGGCATCAAGGTTGCTTCCAGTCTCTGCCAGTTATGAATAAAGCAGCAATGGGCAGGGTTGGCCAAGTGTCTCCATGGTAGGATGGAGTGTCCTTTGGGTATATTCCTTAACGTAGTATAGCTGGACCCTGTGATAGATCACTTGCCCTGTTACTGATGAATTGCTGATATCCATACTGGATATCAATGTTTGTGAAAAACTTAAGAAAGAATGGGAAGGATCTAGATTAACTTAAAAGTCTAATAATTACATGAATAATGTGTAAAGCCTGATTTGTAAAAAAAAAAAAAAAGTTGAAGAGTTTTAAAAACTCAGTGATCTGTAATATATATCATTCTTTAAGAGAGGAATGAAACATTTCAGCCAACATAGTGTACACTTTAGAAAAAAGCTGTGACAAAGTAGAGTCTGGATGAATTGTTTAAATTGCTATTTTTTAATGTTAGACATTACAAGGATAATATAATCTTTATCTTTAATCAAATCTATTGTCTATATTTCATTTCACATGGAAATATCACATAAAAATACGTGTATCACAGATGCTAATATAAAAACCAAAAATAAAATAAAGTTTTGCTACAGATAAGTACTAAACCTATATTGTCACATAGGTTATAGAACTGTCTGAAAATATACCAAGTTCCTCTTTGGGAAATAAGAGAAGAATTTGATTTAAGGAGACTAAAACTTGTCTCTCTGCTCCTGAAAAAGTATACTTAAAATTGCACATATATAATCCTGCAGACACATCTTCAATTTCATTAATATGTGTCTATAGAAATCTGAAAGATTTGTAAAATATGTAAATTTTAGCAGTGCTTTTTCCACTTTTCTGTACATACTTGTGAATAGGTTTTTGACCCCACAGTTAATGTCCAAAGAAAGGCTTAAAATAAATGGATAAAATAGTATCCATGATGCTAAAAATTGTTACTAAAATATATAAGAAAATTTATCTGGAATTTACTATCAATTTGAAAGACTTTCTAAGTGGCATCACCGATTAATCTCTTTTTAATGGGAACTTTTGTAATTACATGACACAAATATAAATGCTATTTGTTCTTTCCTTAATGAGAATCCTTGCTTCTACTTTGGATTGTTCAAAAGCTATTGTAGGGATATAACAGAGTCAAATGTTGAATGTTGTAGAAAATACATAATGAATTACCTGAATGTATAACAATGCAATTCCTGACAGCATAGGAAAAATACTGATGATTTATTTATTTTTCTTCAATCAGATAATTTAAGCTTTTTTTCTTTTAGAAATTTACTGTTCATACTGCTTAACATTAACTTCTGTTTCTGAATGGGACAGGTAGTTATACATTTAGTGGTGTCATCCTTCAGTAATGTCATTCTACGTCATATTATCAGGGATTCCTTGAGACTTACGGCATTTAAGTTATAAAGCTCTGAAAAGGTTTGTTATCTTAGGTCCCTGACAATAATTTATATATTATGTTTTGAGACTAGTTGATCATTTAAGGAAAGTTTAAACAACACAGAGATATTTTTTTCTTTCTTTACATATACATTTATATTATTACACATATATACAATAAACTACCTGCAGCAAGAAGAACCAAAAAACAATCAGGAATTATATAAATGTTACATTCATATTTGGTCTGGCTATTTGAAGAAAACATCTTTCCTATCTTGGATTGCCTAAAATTCCAAATGTAAATCAATATCTATAACATCTTGTCATTATCAACTTAAAACATCTATCTAGACCTAAAAACATCTTAACCCCTAATCAACTACTCTTAATAATGAAACTGAACTATCTGGTCTGCAAGCCCATCAGAGACTTGAGAAGGAATAAAATTAATTACCTGAGTATACAGGGAGTGCAGGTTAGCAGCTTCCAAAATAAGAAGATGACAGGCACAGTTTGCTGCCTGAACAGTCTCCCAAAACTCTCAATAACATTGGAGCATCATCTTCAGCCTTCTGGGGCAATATATCTGATAGGATACAGGCAGAGTCAAAGGCCAAACTCTGTCAAGACAGGGTAAGCAAGTTATCCATAGTTTCTGCAACACTGAACTTTTAAAATACTTAATAGTATTCAAATGATCAAAAATTTTCTGAGAAAGATTTTCAAGCAGAAACTATATATAGTGTATATAACCCTGATGGAATTTTGGTTGAACATTTATATAGTGTATAAACATATGATTAACTTTTGTAAACAATATTGTAGAAGTTCTATGGCCTCTCAATGAAAATGTATCCATTGTGTACCAGTGGGAAAAATTTTATCTGTGTTATTTTGTCTTTCTTATCTAATGACTTCTCCATCCAACAAACAAATAATGGTACTGGAAGAATATGTGAAAATCCAAAGTTGTCACATGTATATAGAAAATTCTATGTGTATGTGGAAAAATAGTTTAAAAAGTGATTTTATTCAGCATACGGCACAGTCACACACTGCCGTTCAGGGCAACCTAAGGAAGTCCTCAAGCCTCTTGGGGACCTTACCTGGAACCAAACTGGGACTCATGGCTTGTAACCAGGAGCCAGGCTTAAATATGATGGTTGAGAGACTTAGAGGATTTGGAAGGGAATACTAGAAGCACTGTGGCGTCAGTGTGCGTGTCTAGGACAATATCAGCCTATGCTCATTACAATAGAAATGTGCAACATGTTCATGGGATTTGAAGCTATTACTTTCAGATGGTTGCTAAGCAATCTGCCTCAGATCACTGTCTGGTTCCTATGGGGCTCCTGACAAAATTAAAAGTAAGAAAATGGAAGGTTATCTCACTAAGATGCAGGAAGGAATGCTATCATTCACATGAACCAAATTAATCATCTTATTTGAGAGTCCCAGGCCACATTTAGAAAAGGGATAAGGTCATACACATTCAAGCCTTAAGCCTAGGTCAGTGTCCCTTTGGCTGCTAGCAGTGACAGGGCTGGGGAGAATTGTGCCTGTGTTCTCTAAAATGTGGACAAAATAACTTTATAAAATACTGTTTTTGTTTTTGATTTTTGTCAGGGGTGGGGACATACTCCTTTAATCCCAGAACTCAGGAGGCAGAGGCAGGCGGATCTCTGTGAGTTCAAGGCCAGTGTAGTCTACAAAGTTAGTCCAGGACAGCCAAGACAGAGATACCCTGTCTCAAAACACCAAACCAAACCAAACAAACATAAAAAAAAAAAAAAAAAAAACGTTTTTTCATATACATATAAAATAAATGCTCATATAATCATGATAGGTTTGCATCTTGACTTATTCATTTATATACCATTACTTGTACGTTATAAATATGTAAATGTTATTGTTATTACAAAACATGGCATATGCAATAGTACATGTTACTATTTGAAGGTTCAATATTTTTATATGATGAAGTTAAATTTCTATTTACAAAATGTGCTTCTAAACACTGCATGATTGCCATTTCCTTGATATAAGGCATGTATGCACAGCTTGATATAAATCTGGCAGTCTTTTTTCCATATTTGAGAATAGATATAGAATACATTATAATGTGGTTAAGGCATTCCTGCCCCCCAACTCACCCAGATATTCCCAACTTCCCCCCACACCTCTCTCACTAGAATACAAACAAGCATCTTTATAATAATAATTATTAATAATAATAAAATAAAAACAAATTAGAAAAGAAGCAAACAAACAAAAAGAAAAAAAAGAAGCCAAAGAAAAGGGCACAAGGCACGAGGAATATATACATATACATACATATACATATATATATATATATATATATATATATATATATATAGAGAGAGAGAGAGAGAGAGAGAGAGAGAGAGAGAGAGAGAGATGCACATATTTGGGTACACATATACAAAACTGGAAATCATAACATACACTCAAAGGATCTGTAAGATTAAAATTAAAAACTTCAAACAAAGCATTATGAGACAAAGAACTTCTAAATTGTTCCAGGGACATTTTGTGTTGGACATTTACAGCTGCGATTGGGATCTGTCCTGAAGAGCAGTTTGCATATAGCCAGTGAGACTCCATTAAAGAAAATGAAATTTTCACTTGTAAGTGGTTATCAACTGGAAACATCTGGGATAGTGTGGAGGCATGTCCACTTCCTCTCTCAATTCTGAGTCTTATCACTAATGTATTTATTTTAGATAAAAAATATGAAGAGCTCTGAAGGATGTGGGGGAGAAGAATAGCTATTTTCTATGTTTCTGAACATTTTAAATTTAACATTATATTATTAATCATTAGATTAATTTGTGTAGAATATGAAAAGATCTCATGTCATTTGAATTCTTTACCACATCATAATATTCTACTTCCTACTGAAAATATATTCAAATTTTGTATTGATGTTAATTATTTCAGGTTAATTTGAATAATTAAAGTGACCTCTATCAAAAACTACTTATTAAAAAATAATTTGTGAATCTACGATAACGTTGTATATTCAGCTGCATATTTCATAGCTTAATGCTACATATGCCTATTATTTAGTAATTAGTAGATCAAAGAAGTCAATTAAGCTCAGATTCTGTATAAATTATAAGGTGATAACAAGATATATGTAAAATAACAGGCAAAATAGCAATTGTTACACTCATATAACTATCACCATGCTTAATCAAGTCTGTTTTAATAAAGCAGAGAATACAGGAAAAATAATCTTAGGGAATATCTTATTGTTAAACATTGTATTTGTATCATCAAGATCTTCTATGTCAATGCACATATATTTAGACAAGTTCAATTTAAAATGTTATATCTGGTAAATTTCCACTGAATCAATCTACTTATGGAAGTAGAAGTTTCCTTGTTTTAGATTTTAGAAGAGATCAAATCTTTCCAAGTTTTAGACTTGGTTCTATGTTCAAAACCTTTCCTATGGAAATATGTTCGTTTCAAATAAAAAAATGTCATAAAGAACTTGTTAGCAGCCCATTCTGGAGGCTGTCTTTCAAAAACATAATAAGGAAATACAAATGACATCAGCATAACAGTTTAAGAATGAAAGTCACAAAAGACACAAACACATTATGTTGAAATCAGATTTAAAAGGAAGTTTTGGTTTGTTTTCTAGATTATAACAACCACTTTTCTTCTAATAAGCAATCATTTTGGGAAATGAAAATGGTGTCATAAGCTTCATGGTAACATATCCATTTTCAGTCATGCTCTGGCTGATTTTTCTTAAGTCTTAGGCAATGATCACATAGCTGAGACAAGGGCAGTGTTGAATTTTAATATGTAGTATTTGTGAAGACTTGGAAGTGACTCATTGAAGAAATTCACTTTTTATTTATTTAAGTTTTATTGACAACAGAATCTTTTCTTTTTAACATTTTAAACAACTTTACGTATCCTTTTTACTGTTTTTTTACATATATATTCCACATATATACAATAAGCTACCTATAGCATGAGGAACCATGACACAATCAGGAATTACATTAATGTTACATTCTTAGTGTTTTGGCTCTTTTTATTTGACAGCCTTGAAGAAAACTTCTTTCCAGTCTTGGTGCATCTAAAATTCCGAATGTAAATCAATCTCCATCACATCAAAACCAGAATCTTTTCTATTACAATACGTTCTAACAGTGTTTCCCCTCCTTCTACTCCTCTTAGCTTCCCGTCATCTCCCCTTTGCCCCAGACAAACTACCCCTTGTTTTTCTTTTCAGAAAAGACCAGGAGTCGAAAAGACAACAGCCAAATAGACCAAAATAAAAGACAATAATATAAGACAAAAGCCCTCGTATTCAGGCTGGGCAAGGCAACCCAATATGAGGACAGGAGTCCCAAAGGCAGACAAAAGAGTCAGAGACACAGCAACTCCCAGCAAGCTAAGAACTGTGACTTGTACATAGAGGATTTTGTGCAGACTCTTGCAGGCCTGAGGCTCACTGCCTCAGTCTCTGTGAGCCCACATAAATCCTGCTTATTTGATACAGTCGGCCATGTTCGCTTGGTATCCTCCATCCCTTCTCACACCTACATGTGTTTCTTCCTATTTTCCATGGAGTTCTCATATCTCAGAGAGGGGAGAGGAGACCTCCAGTTGAGGCACTCTATCTGCATAATATTTGACTGTGGGCCTCTTCATCTGCTTCCATCTGTTGCTGGAGGAATACACTCTGATGACTAATAGATAAAGCCCTGATCTATAACTGTAGCAAAATATTATCAGTAATCAATTCACTGACTGGCTGGCTTCTTTTCACTTCTTTTTTTCTTTATTTATTTTCTTCCATCTTTCCTACCTACCTTCCTTCCCTCTTTTTTCTTCCTTCTTTTTCTTTTCATTTTTTTATTAATTTATTCTTGTTACATCTCAATGGTTATCCCATCCCTTGTATCCTCCCATTCTTCTCTCCCTCCCATTTTCCCCTTATTCCCCTACCCTATGACTGTTCCTGAGGGGGATTACCTCCCCCTGTATATGCTCATAGGGTATCAAGTTTTTTGTTGTTGTTATTGTTCAGTTGTATTTGGTTCTACCTTGGATCTCTGGACTATCAAGTCTCAGGTTCCTAGGCAATCTATTCCATGCAATGTAGGCCATGTACTGTCACTTTTCTCATGGGCCTCCAGTTAAACCAAACATTGGTTGGCTACTGCCACAAGTTCTGCACCACAATTGTCTCAGCACATCATGCAGGCTGGACAGATTGTAGGGTTTTGTGTATGGGTTGGTGAGATTAGAACAAAGAGATTCACTTGTCTTTTTGAAAGACACTTCCAAAACTTATTAGAGATGACCGGAAGCAATCATAATAAGAAAGATCTGTCTTCAAGTTTGAGACCTTGACTTTTGTTCAGGAAAAAAAAACATGGAGGCAGGAAAGAACAGACTCCTCCCAGTTGTCCTCTGACCTTTCCCCATGTGACACAGTATGAATCTTTGTGCATCCTTACATGAGCACACAAATAAACACATGAAAAATGATGAACAAAGGAAAAATGTTGATATAAAATTTTCACTGTAAAATGGTATTGATAAAATACTGGGTAAGTAAGAAATATAAGGCTTTGGAAACAATCAGATAATTTAGAGGATGGTAGATTTATCCCCATTAAACCCCATGATTCTACTGTAACTTTGCTGGAAATATTGACTAAATAATAATTATAAACTCTGCTGCATACATAATGCCATTATAATGTTTGAAGGTAGAGGTGACACAATGAAACAGTGGCCAAAATGAGGGAGCCTGCTGTTCTGCTTGAAGTCTAGTATTTCTGGATATACTCTGATCTCAGCATGAAACGACAGACTCTCGTTCTCAACTGAGTTTCCTCTCTATTTGATCTGGGGAACCCCAGAACCTTTAAGGATAATCAATATATATTCATTCAATGAATGAAGTGTTTACCAAAAGACATTCTTTTCAAAGAGAAGTGAACAATCTTCATATTTGTATAAGTGAACCATATACGACAACACATAAATTAAATCCACAGAAGCAAATGTTTTAAAGGCATACCTGTATTAGGATTTTAATTCAGCAACATGGCTACTCTGGCAAGGGATAACTTTGAAAAACCTTCTAGGTCTGTGTGACCCAGCTGGAATGCAGACGTATGATCAGGCTGGAACACAGACACACCCTCACGTCACATAGTTTGTAAGAGGAGGCAGCTGTGTTTAAAAGGGATGTTTAATTGATCCACCATTAAGTCATCTATTTGACCTGTTCATCTAACCCATCAACCTCTTAGCTAATTCATATTTATATACTAAATTATAGATTGAAAAAGTTATTTGAAGTCAGACAAACTATATATTATTTCAAATATGTAAATATATTTCAAATTAGTGAAATGTACTTTATCAGATAGCAAACAAATATAAAATAAATTTTATTTCATTTTCTTTTACTCATAATAGTAATTTTATTTCTAATGAGACTTTAAAATCACCAGTCATAATTATCAGTGATCACTATTGGTTAACATTAAACAGATTAGGCAACACTAAAATTTAATATCAGGATAAAACTGAGCAAGCACGTGTAAAATTTGTTTTTATTTCCTCAGAAGAGAGGATGAGATGAGAGGCATTCCCATACTATTCTAGATGTTCTGGAAGTCTCACTGGCTGGTTCAGCTGATCTGTTCTGTCTCAAAATCCTCTCCAAGATAACTGAATCAAACTGGCATCTATTGGCTTCTGACTCAATTACTCTGTTTAACCTCAAAGTAACTCTGACAAGATATTTAAATCTTCTGGCTCCTTCTCATTCTGTGGCCTACTCTTTCTTCCCTGTTAGAAAAATAAAAACAAAAGCAAAAACACATCTCCATAAAACTCCCTTTTCTCTCCTTTGCTGCTCTTAAAGAGGCTCCCTTTCCTGTATGTTCTTGTGAGAGTTGGGAGTACCTTATCTCTGAATCGTTCTGGGAAACCTTTCTCTGATTTGCTCTTTTGAGAAGAAGTCAAAATAACTATGACCAGTGTCATGCAAGAGCCATGAAACCAGCACAGCTTTTTGACACACTCTAGCAAAGCTGAGCCAAATGTTATTTTCACTATTGTACTCTCTTTCACCTTGGACTTCTGAGTACTGCATGTTGTACCTGTGGTGAACTTTTTATATTATTGTTGATGAGTCTCTTATTTCTGCTATCAAAAGAGTCACCTTCTCTGGCCATACATGGGAACTTGGCAGTCTTCCCTGTCATGGAGATTATGAAAGGCACAAAAAGGGTGGATAGTCCCAGAGTTCTCTTGGCATACCTGCCCCTAAACAAACTCAGAATCAATAGATTTGGCAACAGATCAGATTACAGGCTTCTTCTTATACATAATCTACAGGACATTGTTCCTAGAAAACGAAAACTTAATAACAAAGTTTTTCTGCCTAAAACAACTTTTGACTAATATATATATATTAGTCTATATATATATTGTCTATATATATATATGTGAAATATAAGAATTTGCCAATCATAAGGAGACTGGCTCACATTGTTACAGTGATGTCCTCTAATGAAAGAACAAAGAGAAACCAAATAAATAGAACAAGTCATGCTGCACTCTGGGAGAGCTTTCTAACTTTAATGTTAGGATAACTCACAAATTGTACTTCAACCATTATGCGTTGTTCAACCTTTGGGAATTTGCCTAGAGCAATTCAGATTTTCTTTTACCTGTTTAATCTTTCAGCTTCCTAAGGAATAGAATGCCATATGTCATAAATTCTTACATAGTCTAAAAGGATTTGAGATTGATAATACCTATGCTCTCTGTATGTGTAACGCTTGCCCCAAGTCAAAATGATGTGATCTGTATTTGTTTTGAAACCTTATTTGTCTCTTTTATGGAATCGGTATAAAAATCCTAGTTGCTAGTCAGAGATGCAAGATTCTCCAAGCCACATTCTTTGCCTCATTCATCCATTACTCCCATCTATGTCTTCCTTATCTCCTTTGCTAAGACCTGTCTCAGTGCTGTGCCTGGCCGCCATCTGGTTTTGTTTTCATATGCTCACATGAATTGTTGTCACAATATCATATTGCCAGTACAAGTTAGATATGATGGCACAGTCTTGTCATCGTAGCACTTAGGAGATGGATCCAGGGGTTCAGTAATTTCCTGGCCTACACAGAGTGTTTTATACCAACCTGACCATAATAAAACCCTTTTATAAATATAACATTAACACAATAACAGTGATGATTTATGAAAAACGTATAAAAACACAAACAGTTAATAGAATTTTGACAGCATCTTAGTAGGTTATTTACTCTCTTAATTTGGTGTAAAAATGTGATGTCCTTTCAAGTGAAGAGATTGAAATCAAATTTATCACTCTAAACTTGAGTACATAGAGTAGGTAAGAGTTCTGTATCAAATTTTCTCATGATATGCTTCACATATGCTTATAATTAATTACTAGATTTCTTTACTTATAATTGTTGGAAAAAAACATTGTGTAGATTCAAGTTGTGTGCAATGTGACTGTTCAGTACAAATGTACATTGGGAATGATTACTCACACAAACTATTTTTAAGGTTGATGTTTTATTAATTCATTTTAAAATGTTCACAGATGATTACCAAAATGAGCCTCTTGTGAAAGAGGAAATATATATTTCTGAATGTTAAATCAAAAAATTAATTATTAGCTTACTTTTTTTCAAAGATAAGTGAGTTTTCTGAAACATGCTGACAAGAGAAATTATATCCTTGATTAAAATGACAATAACATGAAATATTGAAGTATTCATTTATTTGTATATTCTAAATATAGAACTGGTATCAGAAGCAATTATGAAGAGATCATTAAATTGCAAGGCACCATATGTGGTGACTTTTATAGTTGCATTTATATTGATTACATGTAATTTTATAGCCAGTCTCTTTTAACTTTATAAGAGAATACAGCAATTAAATATTTTTACTTTACTTTACAGATGAGGCAGAGCAGTTGCTATGAAATAGTTGCCTAAACTTGCTTGCATTTTTCACTATGTTTAATATTGTTCTTGTTGGCAGTTTTAAGAACCGTAGGATGAAGATTACCTTCAGTTTTTAGGCTTATATAATTTTTTTTTAAAAAAATACTAAATTATATATTTTAAAGTTACAAAAAAATTAAGAAATATTATTCATCTAAATCTAGGAATATAATATATGCATCAGTCAAGATTAGCGTTAACAGCTCTTTAATCGTCAAGTTTCAAAGCCTGGGAAAATGCTGGGGTGCCTGTTTAACATATCAAAACAGATCTAGCCACCAGGTTCTCTCAGCTTCTCTCAGCTCCCATATGTTACATGTATGGCTAGCATACCTTGAGCTCTACCTCCAACTCTCTAGGCCAGTGGCTGGGCTGCCCTTCCCTCAGAGGTTATTTCCTATCCACCCCTTTTGTATCTTTGGCTTCTAGCTGCTACGCCTGGCTCTCCTTTCTCCCCTTTTGCATATGGCCCAGCTCTGGATGGTCACCAGGTATCCTTGCCTCTGGCTATGCTGTCCCATATATCTGGAATAAGCTTTCTCCTCCACCACACCTAGGAACAGTCATGCCCTGTACTTTCCTTTACTTTTGAAATCTTCTGTTTTTTATCCACTTATAAAATGAGATATTTGCATCCCTTTAAATCATTTTATTTCATTATGCAATAGCCCAATTTAAAATATTTTGTTTACTTCAAAATTTACAAGAAGTTTTGAAACAGCATTAAATTTATACATCTACTGAATGTTACAAACAAATTATATAAAAGTCCATTGTTTATGGTCATTTATGTCATGGTAACGTTTTCAAGTTTATGAAATATACAATAGAAGGACATCTAAACAAAATTTTCTTGAGAAATCAAAATGTTCCTACAAAAGGGAATTTTTAATGTCCCTATAAAGATATCAATGTAAAAAGAACAAAATGCACCACCAGGAGCCGTGGAAAAGTACATAGCTAATTGAGCCACATGAGGATCAGATCTTTTATGTTGGACACAGCAGCACAGAGACAAAGAACACAAATTTCCTCAGATGTTTGAACTTAGGTCGTAGAAAATGTTGAGCTCTAGTGATGAAGTTATCCACCATGGCAGCACCATGCTGCTTCTCTTGCAGATTCTGTTCATAATATCGATCTGTCATATAGAAACGCATAAAGTATTTTTTATTGTTAACCCACTAAAGATAGGGAATGGCAGCACCCTACTGCCATCGACAAGCACAGGCACATGCAAAAGGATTACATGATAAGCCAGAGTGTCATTGTGGATTTACAGGATGAATAATGGCTTGCACGTCAGTTTATTCCCACTTGTGTCTTTATCTGATGGTATAATTTATGGGTTTAATTACTTCACAAAGTGAGAGTGTTCACATAATCAATAATCTGTCCACTGCCAATTTCTGATTCTTTCTTTCTAATATAAATTATATATTAATTTCTCATCATATTTGTCTATGCAAAACTTATTAACTTTTATGCATGTATGCATATGTTTATTGAGAATTATTAGAAAAGTGAAATTGTATGAGTGAGAAAACAAATTTCTTAGATTGTTGGTTTTCATGACCATATCCATTTAAATATTACTTAGAAAATAAAAAGAGTAAGATGCTAGATTTACTATGATATTCAGATTACTTCATGTAAAATGATGCAGTTTGAGAAAATTTAGTCATGATTTAATAATTTCATGAGACAATATGATTATTTTATTGAATATAGCATTAAATGTATATGTTACTTGCCATCTAAAAATATACAGGAGTAATTTCCTTAAACTGTGATTTTACTCATTTGCAAATTCATGGTACCAGTAAAGGACTCAATATATTAAAGCAATAATGATAAAAAAAGTAAAATGTATAAGAGGAAGGAAAGTGAATTATCTAAATTATAGATCATGATAAGAACATCTGCTTCCATATTAATTAATTGACATGGCAGATGTTGTTTCTGTTTTATGATAGCTTCAGGTAGAATAGAATAGAGAAGATTGAGACATTACTTTATTCTAAAAGTTTAAGTTGAGGTAAGGAGATGGACTTTGAATAAGCAACTACAATTATGAAGGTTCCATAAAGGAAAAATAGAGCTAGTAAAAATGTTATAAATATATTTTGGACATACACTGACATTAATCTTAGAGGCAAATGGCACAAATTATTCTTTCTAATGTTTGCATGTGAGTTCATAGCTTAGGGTTGGAGATACTTTTATAAATAATATGAAGTGAGGATGACAGAGAAATAATTATAGAGCAAATATTTGCAAATTTATTCCATTATCTACAACAACATTGCAGGTGAAATCTCTGAGAATCCTAGATGAACAGTGACTCTAAGATAAAGTAGACATACATATATGTCATAAAGGCCATAGTGGCAGTCCACCAGAACTATGCATAAATAATTATACTCCCGGGTTTTAGCACTTTTGATATAGCCTAACAGACAAAATTAGACTGAGAGGGTTATGAAGAGCACATTTTGCTCTCACAGTATATATCTAAACATTACAACATTCAAGGTGTTAGGTGTTGGAGGCTTATTGTTTGGTGAATGAGAGTACCATATGTCCAAGTGGTACCTAGAAGGCTACATTCTTCAGTGACAAGGAATTTAATGCTCTTACAAAGCGTGGGGGAGAAAACCGTGAGGTCATTTCACCAATCCTGTTATGATGAGAGCAGCCATTTCCCACTAACATCTGTCTCAATACACTCTTCCCTATGCCTTTGCATAAGGATTACATTTCAAAGTGTCTTTTTGAGGAAGCAGTGTTGTGACTACATCATTTAGGGTTGCAACCATTGTTTTCTTGGCTAAGCTGGAATAAAGTTCTAGTCCAGATAAAAGACACAGTCATCTTCATGAAAGAGTGAAGAACACTGAGAGAATGTATCTGGTCTTATTGAATAGTTTTATCTAATTAAAGTGAATTCTAGGCTACTGTAGAGAACTGAACTTTTGCATAAATCTTGATACATTTACACACTAATTTGAAAATGATACTTCATTAGTCACTCACCCAGCCCATTCATGATTCACTAGTAAAACAGACAAGGGTTTAGCTACAGTCTCACAGAATCTCTTGTTAAAAGTGGCCAACATTCCAAAGCACTGATCCAGTGTGTTTGCCAAGGTCATCCAGCAATCTCTTAAGTCAATTGCAGGCCTTTGAACTCAATTCAGGCCTTTAGTGCTGTTAATAGCTTTATTTTGACCTATTTCTTAGGATTAATTTTTAAAGTTATTAATAAGGCATTTGTAGAAAATTATATTCAAATAAAGAAGTTTGAGCACAAGTTATGAAGCTATTAAAGCACCTTATCTTTCCTGAGAATTTAAATTATAACAGATTAAACAATTTTTAAAAATTCTTATAGTTCTAAATAAAATAGTAACATTTCATTTACAAAATAGGAACTTAGTGTCACTTTATTTATTAATAGTAGCTACAATCATGCATCAATTTATTATAGATATTAAAATATGCATACTAAGAAATAAGTCTGAGATTCTATCTTACACACATCAGAAAGGTTAATATCAAGAACTCAAGTGACAGCACATGCTGGTAAGGATGCTGAGAAAGTGAAATACTCCTTCTTTGCTGGTGGGAGTGAAAACTTGAACAACCACTTTGGAAATCAATCTGGTGCTTTCTTAGAATATTGAGAATAGGACTACCTCAAGACCACTCCTTGGCTTATCATCAAAACATGCTCCACCACATAACAAGGACATTTGCTCAACTATGTTCATAGCAGTTTTATTCATAATAGCCAGAATTTGGAAACAACCAAGATATCCCTCCATCAAAGAATGGATAAAGAAACTGTGATATGGTCACACTATAGAATACTATTGAGCTATTAAAAACTAGGATACCCTATGAGCATATACAGGGAGAAGAGGTTCCCCTCAGTCACAATCATAGGGGAGGGGAGTAAGGGAGAAATGGGAGGGAGGGAAGAATGGGAGGATACAAGGGATGGAATAAAATTTAGCTGTAATATGAATAAATTAATAAAATATATTTTAAAAACTAGGAAATCTTGAAATTTGCAGCCAGAAGGATGGAACTAGAAATGGCAATCCTGAGTGAGATAACCCAGAGTCAGAAAGACACACATGGTATGCACTCAGTATAATAGGATATTAGCCCAACATGGATGTCCTTTGTGAATCTTCACTCAGTGGGGGATTGGGACAGATGCTGGGACTTGCTACTGGATTCCAGATAAGAGTGATGTGGAAGAATGGGGAGACAGAAGGACCCTGAGGGTCCAGGAATCCACAAGAAGACCATCAATGTTGGAGGATATGGACCCGGGGGTCTGCAAAAACTGCTGTACCAAGTACAATGCATGCAGTAAACCTAGAATCCCTACTCAGGTCTAGCCAATGGACAGCTCATTCTCCATGGTTGTGAGGAGAGTGGGGACTGCCTCTGACCTGAACTCTGGTGCCTCCTGTTTGACCACTTTCCCCTTGGTGGAGAGGTGTGGTGGCACTCAGAGGAAGAGGGAGCAGGCTATCCAGATGAGACTTGGAAGGCTGTGATCATGTGATGGGGAGGAGGTTCCTTTCTATCACAGGTCTAGGGGAGGAGAATAGGGGAAAAGAAGGAGGGAAGGAAGAACAAGAGGATACAACTAGGGGATAACAATTAGGGTATAATCAGAATAACTTATTTTAAAAATAAAAATAAAAAATAAAAAACATTAAATATATATATGAATAGGATATAAAAGTATTTTATCTCATTACTGTAAAACCAATTTTCTGCTCACTGGCAAAGCTCATCTAATATCTGGGCTATATTCAAGGTACATTTTTGGTGTCACTATGTGCATACCCCCTTGATAGTGCTGATGTTCCCCATACTCTGTGAATAAGTGTTGAACAGATTGTGTCCCACTCTAAAATTGGTTACTATGTAATGATAAATTTAGAGTAGCATAAATCAATTCATTTTACTATGGACCTAGTTATACATCTTTAAATTTATCATCAGAGTTATGTATATTCCTTACTATATTATGTTGCTTAAGTACTGAATTTGTAAATAGAAACAAGACCTTTTCAATATACAGATATGAAAGTTCTACCTTTAAAACACCCAATCACTTATATGGGAAAATTTCACCCCAAATACAATTTATAGTGAGTCATTTATGCACAAAAACAAAAGAATCAAATATTACAATGTACATAAGAAGGGACCTTGTTTCAGTTAAATTAGAACATTGTTAAATTTTAAGTATCATGTGAGTGTTACTTTCCTGTGCTTCCAAGCTCCGAAAGCATATCATCCTACTGGTATTTTGCTGTGAATATTTCTGAAAGCTAAAAATAGTTTTTGTCTGATTAAATTTTAAGATTCATCAGTGAAGCAAATCGTGTCTCCAAATTGCTCAAAGACTGTCTACACAGTACTTCTGTGCTCATACTGAATACAGAAGAGCAAGTCTGAGAGCCAAAGTTTTAAGTTTTAATTACTGTTCCAAAGAAATCCGTGAAACAAAAATGTCTCTAATCTGTAACCCCTTGCTGATGGACAGATAATTCATGAAATTCTGGAGTCCTGTTTATGAGCGATAACAAGCCACACATTTTCACTCGACTAAACAATTTTGTTTGATCCATATGCCCTAGATTGCATGTGTATAGGAGGCACATGGGCAGGAAATATGTAAGCATGTACACTCATCACAGATGGGATATAGGCAGAAGGTATGTAGGCAGGAAATCCAGCAGAATATATGTTCTTCTGTGATTGGACCTGATAGGAAATACATTGATTTTGTAGTCTCACTTTTTAAGCCTCTAAAGGGCATGGCTGCATGGCCATTTTCTGTAAACCCAGAGATGGACCTGACTAAAAAAAAATCCATCAAGTTGGTCAGTGTTTAACAAAAGCTTGCTTGAAATGTGGCTTTAAACTGTGGTAATGTCCTTATTCTCAACTGGTGGGATTAAGAAAGGAACTCATTGGTGTGGCTGTGGAGGCATTTTATAAATGATACCCCAGTTGTCATTATAGTAGCTGTAAAATAATTTTAATATTGTCCTCAATATCTACTAGAAAGTGATTAAGTTTAATATAGAAAATAATTATCTACTTAGTCACTGAAACATTTGGAGTGAAATGCACAATATTCAGATAATACTATTTAAAATATATTTGATTTCAAATACTAAATGACTCTTGTTGGAATGATGGGGTTTGTGGCTTCAGATAAAAATTTTAAGTCATCCAAATCTCCTCTACATAGATCATCTACGTGCATATATCTTGGAGTGTCATGTTTGTTATTCTTTCCAGCCAGTCAGTGGGTAAAAGGATCACCTTTTGCTAATTATTCTCTGACCTGCACAGAAGTGAAAGGAGCATATGACATACACTACATCTCCAACAAATAAGTGATTAAACAAATAATCATCAGGGAAATGCAAATCAAAAAAACTCTGAGATTCCATCTTACACCCATCAGAATGGCTAAGATCAAAAATTCAAGTGACACCACATGCTGGCGAGGATGTGGGGAGAGAGGAACACTCCTTCATTGCTGGTGTGAATGCAAACTAGTACAGCCACTTTGGACATCTATCTGGTGCTATCTCAGAAAAATGGGAATAGAGCTTCCTCAAGATCCAGCTATTCCACTCCTTGGAATATACCCAGAAGATGCTCCAGCACACAAGAAAATTTGCTCAACCATGTTCATAGCAGCCTTATTCATAATAGCCAGAACATGGAAACAAATAAATGTAACTTTAAAACGTTGCATGCTACTTCTTCTTGCTAGGGAGCTGATGGCTAGGCAGTTAAGCACATTTGCCTCTCCTGTACAGAGGCAGAGTGCATGGTCCAACATGCATTTCACTTAAACACCCTGTAACTCTAACTCTAGAGGATATGACACTCTCTTCTTCATGAATGGGAATACATACATAAACACACACACACACACACACACACACACACACAGAGAGAGAGAGAGAGAGAGAGAGAGAGAAGTACACATATAATGCTAAATTTAAATTTGATTCACACAAAGCAAAGCAATATTCTCAATAAGGAACATCCTGTGTTTGAGAATGCTGCTCAAAGATGGGAATGTCTCTTCAATGCCATCAGCTCATTCCTAACCTCATCATTTTAAGTCTTCATCTTTACCAACCAGTTTTTAATATGACTTCAAAGCACTTATTGAAAGATAAATATCAAACTGTTTGTCTAACTTTTTACACTCTGGATAGTTATTAGGTATTATCCCTTTTAAAAAAATATTTTTATTAATTTATTCATATTACATCTCAATTGTTATCCCATCACTTATATCCTCCTATTCCTCCCTCCCCCCCTTACTCCCCTCCCCTATGACTGTGACTGAGGGCGACCTCCTTCCCCTGTATATGCTTATAGGGTATCAAATCTCTTCTTGGTAGCCTGCTTCTCTTCCTCTGAGTGCCACCAGGCCTCCCCATCCAGGGGACGTGGTCAAATATGGGTCACCAGAGTTCGTGTGAAAGTCAAACCCCACTCTCCACTCATCTGTGGAATACTACACAGGTTTTAAAAACAAGGAATTCCCGAAATTTTTGGTCAAATGGATTGAACTAGAAATGATCACAATGAGTGAGTTAACCAAGAAGCAGAAAGAGTCAAATGGTATATACTCACTTATATGTGGACACTAGCCCAAGGGGCATGTCCCATGAAAGTCTTCACTTAATTATCCCTTTGAGGCTTTGTCATAAACAAACAGCAAAACATTTCTAAATATCTCCATCACATTTTCTTGATCCATACATCTTACAAAGGGAGTTCAATATACCAGCAAACATACAATCATCTTTTTTAAGCCTTGGCATGGTGAATTCTGTGGTAATGATTCCAGAAAGGCAAAAATCTTTACAAGTTTAGGGATTGAGATGTAGATGTATTTTGTTTTCCTTGGCAATCATATTCCAACCAAGCTGACACTTTGAGTATCTTCATAACTAAAGAGTTGATGAGCAGTCTTTCACCAGATTCTGGATCAACAGTCTGGGTCTTCTTTAACAACACTTGGTTTTCAAGGATATCTTGTGACAATGTGAGAAATTAATCCTTTTTAAGGAAAAGGGTGCATTAGGGAAGGTCTAAAGAGACTTTTGAGTGTTTAAAAGATTTCCCATCTAATCATGTAAAGCAGATGTGACAGTGAGAGAGGTTTCTTTAAAATCAGGTCATTCTTGATTACTCATGGGACCTTCATGAAGGAATAAATTCTTCATTATACCTGTATGTATCATGAGAAGTTATTTTTATAATGGAGACCATGAAAAACAGAAATCAACTCTAGAATTTATCACCTTGATTCCGGTCTGGAAATGATTACAGATAGTTTTAATACTTCTATAGAATACTATGGCATTTTAATCATCTTTTCTCTTTGGTCTTTCTAATGGCTAATGCTATTTCATGTAACTAGGCTTCTGATGGAAGCAAATAACAACAAGCCTGTATATTTTTATTCATATATATTCAATACATATAATAACAGTTCTTTTAAAACTGTAAAATGTATATAAATTTCAAAAACATGCCTTTGTTTTATCCTCCAGCTACCTTTTGTTTTTAAAATGACATCACACACATACCACACACAGACACAAACACACACACACACACACACACACACACACACACACACACATATTGGTTTTCTGTAACGATGAACAATTCAATAGTCACAAATGAAAAAAAATGCATTTAATACTAGTCTTTCAGATTGTTACTTCTTTTTGAAGTTTTGTCATAAAGAAATAGCAAAGTATTTCTAAATCTCTACATCATCATTTCTTGATCCAAACAACAGTCTGCTGTTGCATCAATTTTCTAACAAAAAGATAAACTATGAATATTAGGGAGCTAGAGTTTGATCATTGGCTCTAGAAAAAATATTGCGACAAATGTTTCATATGGTTGTTTGATATCAAGTCTTGTTTGAGTTAGTGATTGTAAAAGACAGGAAGCTGCATTCCACAGATTGGCCTCAACATTTGCCAGTTAATGCAATTGAACACACAGTGCAATGGTACAAGTGTCTGGTAGCAAGGAGTTCTAGAAAAAAGGACAAACTTTTGTTGATAGCTGGTCCTAAATGAGATTTTAAGATTGCAATTTTAAAAATAAGCAAATCATATACTCTCCAAATTGACAATTGACAACATAATCAATGTGGGGTAGCCCCCACTCTGTTTACTAAGGGGCCCACATGAAGCCTGAGTTGCCCATCTACTACATATATATATGAAATGGATAATTTTTTGTAGGTTTAATAAAGTTAAACCAAAACTGGATAAAAATTTAAGTAGACCTATAACTACTAGTGAAATAGACCAAAAGACCCCCTCCTACATGGTCAGATGGGTTTAGCACAAAATTCTACTTGACTATCAAAGAAGAGATAACACCATTACTCTTTAAATTATTCTTCAAAATAGAAACAGAAGGAAAATTCTCAAATTAAGCTTATGGGCCACAGTTACTATGATGCCAAAATGACATGAAGACTTAAGAAAAAAAAGAGAGAATTGCAGAGCAATATCTGTTATGAATGTAGACACAAATATACTAAATAAAATATGGGCAAGCTAAGTGCAAGAACACATCAAGAAAGTCAACCTCCATGATCATATAGGTTTTATGCCAGAGATGCAGGGATGGACCAATATACAGAAATCAGTAAAATTAATCTATCATAAAATACAATAAAAGGAGACAAACAAATAAACAACAACACCTAGCCACATTACATTAGATTCAGAAAGGCCTTTGACAAAATCTAACACCCCTCCATAATAAAAGCACTGGAGAGATAAGGGCTGCAAGGAGCATATATAAACACAATAAAAGTGGTTTATAACAAGCCCATGGCCAACATCAAAAAATTTAATTTATTTATTTATGCAGTTTACATACTGGTTGTGGTCCCCTCCTTACTCTTCTTCTGATCCCTCCCTTCCTTTTTCTGCACCTATCCCCCCTCCTTTATTTTTCAGAAATGGGGAACTACTCCTTCCCAGCCATGCCCAGTTCATCAAGTCACATCAGGACTGAGCACTTCCTCTTCCCTTGTTACCTGGTGAGGTAGCCTCACAAGGGACCAGTGAAGTAGAAGTGTCTGTTTTTAGGTCTAGATTGATGTTTTAAGTTGATAAAGATGTGATCTGATATATATTGACTTACGTTCAGAATTTTAAATTCAACAAGAAAGATTTTTTTCAAGGCTGCCAAATACAAATAGCCAAAAAACTATGAATGTAACATTTATATAATTCCTTATTGTTTCATGGTTCTTCTTGCTGTAGGTAATTTATTGTATATATGTATAATAATATAAATGTGTATGCAAAAATATTTAATAAAAATTGTAAAAAAAAAAAAGATAGAGTGAGAAAAATGTTCTGGAGAAGAATAAAAAACCCTCAGTTGTGTCATGGAATTTTTTTTCTGGAAATTGTCTTGGGAAAGGGCATATGATGTTTTGCTGAAAATAAACACATGAGAGCATACATGAAGTTTAGACAGAGTATAAATAGACTTCCACAACAGACTACACTTTAGCATTGCTACACCATGTAACACTATCCTGGTCTTCTCTGGTCATCGCTGGATTGTGTCACCACTAAGGATTCATGTTGTGGTTTGGTGTTTACTATTGAACTGGATTTCTGGAAATCCAGACATGGAAAGTGGAATTGGCCCAAGGAACTATGGGTCCACAACCCCTTTTTCCTATAACATTCCTTCTCCCCTTCCTCTGGTCAGTGGGCTAGAAGTGAGATTGAATTGTATAACAATTCTAAATGAAGTAGGTTTTGAAAACTGTAACCCTACAGAGGAGTGATCAAAAAGCAGGCAACATAATCAATGTGGGGTAGCCCCCACTCTGTTTACTAAGGGGCCCACATGAAGCCTGAGTTGCCCATCTACTACATCTATGTAGGGCATCTAGGTCCAGTCAGTGAATGGTCTTTGGTTGGCCCTTCCGTCTCTGTAATCCCCTCTGAGTCCTGGCTAGTTGGCTCTGTTAGTATTCTGCTGTGATTCCTGCCATCTCCAGGTCCTTCTTTCCATCGCCCCATTTTCCCACCAAACATTGGGTTGAGGCTTCACCCAAGGTTTGGCTATGAGTCTTCTCACACATCTGTTTGGATCATGTGCTTGGTACAGCCACATGGTGTGTTCTCACTATAAGTAGATTTTAGCCATGTAGTACAGGATAAACATACTACCATTCACAGACCCTGAGAAAATAAGCAACAAGAAGAACCCAAGTAAGGATGGTTAAATCTTAATCAGAAGGGGGAATAGAATAGACAGTGAAGGTGGTGGAAGAAAGGGAACAAAGTGGAGGAGGAAATTAAAAGAGAAATGAGGTTGGGGATCACACCTGGCGGGGCGGGGGGCAGTGGGGGAGGGAGGACAGAGGGGCTGCAGAGAGAAGAGAAACCAAACCATGGTGGAAGCATCTCTGTGACAAACAGGAAACCTAGGACGGAGCAGGCTTTTGCGATGATTTGCAGGTGACTGCAATGGAGTAAGATTCCTAGTAGCAAGGGTCATGGAGACTGAAGAGGACACCTTCTAACTAGACAGGACTCCTAGTGAAAGTAGCAAAACACCAATCCACCCACAGAACTTCAACCCAAAGTTTACCCTGCCGACAAAATGGGCAGAGATAAAGATAGAGCATGTCCATTCAATGCCTGGCCCAACCTGAGACCTACCCCATAGTAGAGCGCCAACCCCTGACACTAATAACAATACTCCGCTATGCTTGCAGACAGGAGTTTAGAATAACTGACTTTTGAGAAGACAACATCAAATTTAATGGAGAGAATTTCAAAGCAATTCCGCTAAAATAAGGGAAAAGGCAAAGTTATTCTCTCTCCATATTTATTCAATAAAGTACTTGAAGTTCTAGGTAGATTAATAAAACAGGTTAAAATTGCAAAGGGAGCATTCAAATAACATTATTTGCAGATGATATGATAGTTATAGAATGGACTCTCAAGTTTCACCAAGGAACTCATCTATCTGATAAACACTTTCAGCAAAATTCCGGGATACAAGATTAACTAAAAAAATTAAATAAATCATTGTCTTCCTATATACAAATAACAGACTGAGAGAAGGAGAAAGGACTAACAACTGTCACAACAGCCTCAAATTATAAAATATACCTTAGAGTAACCCTAACCATGCAAGTAAAATCTTGTAAAATATATTGTATTAATTTATTCATATTACATCTCAATTGTTATCCCATCCCTTGTATCCTCCCATTCCTCCCTCCCTCCCATTTTCCCCTTACTCTCCTCCCCTATGACTGTGACTGAGGGGGACCTCCTCCCCCTCTATATGTTCATGGACTTGATACCACACAAGTAAAATCTTGCATGATAAAAATTTTAAGTTTTTGTGGAAAAATAATTGAAGATGTCAGAAGACAGAAGAAAGATCACCTATGCTCATGGATCGTTATGATTTATATACAATTAAGTTTGTATAATTCTGATTAGTATCTATTAATAAGTGTATTTGGTTTGAGTCATATTGATTTCACCCTTCTGTTATTTAGGTATTAAAGCATATTTTTTAAGGGCATAAAATACCATATACCCTCATTTTTTCCAGGTTGTTGTATTATTTTCTGAAGATAAAAATTGTTTACTAGCATATTTACTAGTATTTGTTTACCCAAATATGATGTAAGCATATATACATACATACAGCAACATGTTATGCTATATCAATCAGCCTGTCTGTTCATGTATCTATTCTTGGCTCAATGCTTGCCTCAATAATATATTGAAAACTAGAGAACTTTAATTTCAACTAAAATATAAAAAGGCTTTGGCACACTCAGCTGTATTTTTACTATTATTATCACATGGATATTAGAATTAAACATATGTCAAAGTTTTGGTACTTAGAAGACTTTTATCAAAATCTGGTTTTGTATTTATACATAATGAAATATAACTATTTTTAAGTAAAAATTTAAACAGATACTATGTGAACTACATAAATTATGCAGTTGAAAATCACTTTTATATGTAACCTCAATGTGAGTAGTATTCAATGTGTAGTACTGTTATCTCTCAGGTATAATGGCATGCGTATAATTTTCAAAACAACATTAAAATGTATATTTTATGCTAATTTCTATAAAAATTAGTTTCTAACAGATAAAAGACAACACTGACTACTTTTACATATGTACCTAACTTATTTTGTTTTTTACTCTTCTGAGAATTTTAATGACATTATATTAGCAAGTATTAAATTTTTATTACTTCTAATAAATTAATATTTTATACTAAATTTAATATTGTTGAATATAAACTCCAAACATTTGTGCCTTTATGGATTATTTAATAAAATGCTAAAAAATTGCAGTGCTACTTCCTATTTTAGGTTGCGTATAGAACTGTTTATTAATAATTTTATTACCATAAACAAAATATAGCACACTAAGCCACATTAATAAATTGATTAAATATTAATGATATAAAGTCATTTTAATAAATAGCAATATTAATAGTATCATATGATTGTCCTTTTTAGATATTGCTTAAGGAAGGCAAAGAAGTTGCTATCACTGTCAAATGATTATATAATTCCAAATATTTAAATGAATGTGTTAAGTTACTCAAAACAGTTTCTCACCAAGCTTTAATTCTCCCTATATCTCTGTCTCTTTGTTTTATATGTTATGGTCTTACTTTGTAGCCTGTGCTGCACTGGGGCTGTGACTGAACATAGTGCCGCTGATTTCAAAGAGCCAGAATCACAGGTGTATGTTCCATACCTGGCTTACTCTTCCTAATTAATGTCCTTTAGAAAAGATGACTTACCCAGATTTTTTGACCAAAGGTGTTTTTTTTAAAAACCATTAAAATATTTTAATGAATATATTATATCTCAGGAACTCCCACCTTTATAAAAACCTTTGTAATGAGTAAAACGTTCCCCTGAGGTCTCTTAAACTCTTTGTCCCCGGTACAGAGCCCCACATTAAGATACTGTGAAGAGAGAGAGAGAGAGTATAGGTTGGAGATATTATTCAGGTCCCTTCACTCAGTGTTGTGGGAACCTCATGGAAGGGGTGGAGGGAAGTGTGGCAATCAGATGAGACGGATGACACAAGGAGAACACAGCCCACTGCATAACCTAAGCAGGCTACAGCATAAGGGTGCACAGATACTGAAGGGAAAATAAAGGAGACTGCATGGGTCTGTCTGAACCAGTTCCTCTACAGATAATGTTAAAGCTGTTATTTTAGTGGATTTTTTAAAAAATCATAGCAGTAGAAGCAAGTGCATCTCTGACTGTCTTGTCTACTCCAATCATGTAGCCTTGTCCAGCCCTTAATATAAGGGCTTTAGTCTTTTCTCCTTGTATCTTGTGTCTTTTTTTTTTTTTTTCTGGTGCTCTCTTAGAGGCCTCCTCTTTTCTGAGGAGGGAATGATGGTGGAAGAGGGCGTGTATCTGGGGAAGAGGAGAGTTGGAAGGGTAAGAGGAGAGGACACTTTAGGTGAGATGTATTGTATGAGAGAAGAATCTATTTTCAATAAAATCAAAACAAACAAACAAGCAAAATACTCTCTCCCAATTCCCCTAGTGTTTGTATCCTACATCAGCAAGGTACATTTGTCACAGTCCTTAAGGTTAAGGGTCATCACTTGTGCTTTACTATAACTACTGCTCAGTTTTACTTGTTTACTTTAACAGATGAATTTAAAATGGATGCATTCAGCTGGGGCTCCAGAGGCTCCTGGTGGATCTCTTTGGCTTCAGGCTGGCAGGCAAAACTTCCATTCCTTAACCAGCATATAAGTGCTCAGCTCTTTCCTGTTCTGAGGCCTTCCAGGTACCCTCCTAGGGCACCTGCCGGCCTCCACAGGCACTGGCCAATCCCAGCTGGAGTCATGTAGTCTAAGATTCCCCTAGAAGCCTTTAAAAGAGCATGTGACTTCCTCCTGGTGGTGGCTGTCATTTTGTATGGATGGTTGACCTCTTCATGCTGGTTGTTTCTGTAAATTAAATGCTCTTTGCACTTGCGTACTATTTGAGTCTGGAGTCTTCCTTCAATGATTCTTACATTCATGAGAATCTAAGATTCAAATAAAAAGGAATGGTTAGTTTTGAAAATTGATATGATCCAATCACACCCTTTAAATATTATTAAATATTATGATGTATATGGGTACTATTCTGAATGCTATTATTTTAGTACTAATTTTAAATATATTTATGTATACACCTAAAGTATCATATACTAAGTAGAACTTAAATTGAAATAATAAAATGCAGCTCTCTAAAAAGTGTGTGGATTGGGTTGAGCTTCATAGCAGTGTTACCTTAACATTAATTTTCAGGAAAGTCTCTTGGCACTTGGTTCTCTACCATCTAAATCACCTATTTCTGGCACAAACTAATATTATAAGCTTCTCAGGAGTCAAATACTCAATCATGAGCATAAAATGAATACATTTAAGTAGAATCATTTTCTTTTGAAAAAACAAACCGATTTTATTGGAATTGTTTTCTCCTAAAAATGTGTTGACGCAAGGAAAAGTAATCTTATGTTTACATCCCAGCTGATTCAGTGAATAGAAAAATGTTTCTTATGAAACATTTATTTTCAATTGGAAGCCATAAAGATTCCATTTGTTTTATTGTTCTATAGAACTAATATAACATGAAGTTCTCTACAGATAAAGATAGATGATTGAAGTTACAAGCCTACTAGGAAAGTTATGTTGACAGATTAATACAAAAGAATCATATGTTGTATTTGACAAATGTGTTCTGATCCAATAATTCACAGTAGGTTTGATTTCTCCTCCACCCCTTGTCTAAAAGTGGTAATGAAAGACCGTGTTCAATGTTGGTAGATAAATGGCAGACATGAAGGATGTACTGTAGAAAAATTATGTGAAAAAAGACATGATTTTTCTATAGATAGTGGCATGTGTGTGACATTGAGCGTTACTTAAACACAAGCTACTCTACAATCTATTCATCCATCTGTTCCTTTAGAGGGAATAAGGATACATGCAAATGTATTTATATTTACATTCCCTTCAAGGGTCTGGGATTTAGTTCCAATAAATATCAACTGCCACTCAACTTTTGGAATAGGAACTGGGTTATGAATATAAATGGAAGATAAGACAGACTGCTAGGCAAAGGAAAAGATTATTTTCATGCTTAAATTTTGAACGTTAAAAGCAGTAAAGATTAACACCAACATATTATTTTATTTAGAACAATATATTAGTTTCCATGGTATTCTACCCAAATTATTCAGCATCCATACACCTCAATCAAGTGTTTTTTTTAGAAAATTACAATTAATTAATTAATTAGCAAATAATTATAAAATGATATTTAATTTATTTATTTTATTTTTATTTACTTTCTTTTTTAGGGTAAGCAAGTACTCAACAGTTCCTGCCTCACAAATATGTCTGTTGGAAATTTTAATTTATATTCTAGGATAGTTAGTTCAACCTTAAAGATGCACAGGTAAGATTGTTATCAAGATTTCATACAATCTGAGATAGCATAGAGAGCTTTTTGGTGTCAAAGATCTATAAATTATGTCCAGAAATAATAAATATGACCCAGGGAATAATCCTAGAGAACTGTGGAGCATATATTATACCAATGTTCTCAAAGACAGGGAGTGTGTCATAACAGCATAATAGCTAAATTTACAGTGCCCTCACAGGTTATAGAACACAATACAGCAACTCAGAAAGAAATATAGAACAAAGACACTACTAAACTTTATTGCACAAACCCATATCAGATTGTATAGGATATTGTCCTCTAATTAAATAATTTGACTTCATAAAAGATGCACCCAAAGCACTCTTTCCGATGTACTTTCACATGACTCTCTTTTTTTACTTTCCCAAGGTAATGCTCATGAGAAAATTCAGATTCTTGGATGGATATAATAAGCACATATAACACTCTAAGTTAAAATAAGATATTTTATGAATGCAAAGAGTATTAATAAGGATAGCTCTAATGTTATTAATTATAATTGTGAAATGTATGTAAAATTATACTGAGTATGATGAAGCTCGTAGAGGCATCTGTGGAGTATAAGATGAATGAGAGATAGTTTCAAATACCAAGTGATTACTTAACAGGATGTGAAAAAATGATATAATTTTTCAAGAAATTAAAACAATACTGGAAATGAGCTATAGAAGCATAGTAAGGAATATTTGAATGTAGTAAAGATGCCATGTTTACAAAGGAAAAAGACAAGCAAAGCATCTGGAAATCACCTATGCAGCTGATGGTTAAACAGAGACTTATGTTAAGGCTGTTTGAGCCAACATTCTCATTATATGAGAATGAGCTCATAAAGATGGAGAGTGAGAACCTGGGAACAGCCTAAATATCCCTCAGTTGAAGACCGGATAAAGAAACTGGACATTTATACTATGGAATACTACTCAGCTATTAAAAACAAGGAATCCATGAAATTTGTGAACAAATGGATTGAGCTAGAAATTATCATAAGGAGTGAGTTAACCCAGAAGAAGAAAGACTCAAATGGTATATAATCATTTATATCTGGACACTAGCCCAAGGGCCATGTCCCATGAAAGTCTTCACTTACCAGGAAAGTGGGTCAGAGGGAAGGACATCCTATTGGGACTCTACGTGAGAGAAGCATGGGAGAATGGGGAAATAGAAGGATCCAGAGGGTCTTAGAAACCTACAAGATGAACATTATGACTGGCAGATCTGTGCCCAGGGGTCCTGCTCAAACTATGGCACCAGCCGAGGACTATACATGCAGTAAACTTCGAATCCCTACTCAGAATCTAGCCAATGGACAGCACATTCTCCACCGTTGATTGGAGAGTGGGGATTGACTTTCACTTGAACTCTGGTGTCCCATATTTGACCATGTCCCCTGGAGGGGGAGGCCTGGTGGCACTCATATGAAGAATAGCAGGCTACCAAGAAGAGACTTGATACCCTATAAGCATATACAGGAGGAGGAGGTCCCCCTCAGTCACAGACAGAGGGGAGGTGAGTAGGAGGGAGGGAGAAATGGGAGGATACAAATGATGGGATAACAATTGAAATGTAATATGAATAAATTAATAAAATATTTAAAAAATGAAATGCTAACAACAAAAAAAGATGAATGCAAAATGTACATTGGATATCAGGGTAAAATTAATTAAATTCTCTTTTAATAAAGTCATGTATTTTTAAAATAAAAAAAAATGGTCATACTGAGTGAGTTAATCCAGAAGCAGAAATACTCACATGGTATATGCTCACTTATAATAGGGCACTAGCCCAAAATGCATGTCCCATGAAAGTCTTCACTTACCAGGAGAATGGGATATATGTGAGGACATCCCACTAAGACTCTAGGTTAGACAAATATAGGAGATGGGGAAATAGAAGGTCCTAGAAACCTCCAGGAAGAACATCATGATGGGTGGATCAGGACCCAGGGGGGGTCTCCTCAAGCTATTGCATTATTCAAGGACAATACAAGTAGTAAACATTGAACCCCTACTCTGATCCTGCCAATGGACAAAACATTCTCCACGGTTATATGGAGAGCACAGACTGACTTAGATAGGACCTCTGGTGCCTCCTATTGGTGGGGAGGGCTGATGGCACTCAAGAAATAATAAGACCTATGGGAAAGGAGTCAGGTGAAAGAGGGAGAAAGGGAGGAATGGGAAGATATAAGGGATGGGATAACAATTGAGTTATAATCTGAATAAATTAATAAAAAAGATGTAGAGTGAAAAAGCAAGAGTGAGTAGTGGTTGTGCATACAACATGCAATTATAACATGTAATTATATCTGTAATTTGTGGTCAGAAAAGTACATGTGCAAACTGTGCGTTTCGCATTTTACACCTTTTACTTAAAAAGGTCAATAATCTCAATAATGCAATGAAAACAATATCACCCAGCTATGCTTTTAAATACTACTTTTGATTAGGAATATCAGAATATTTTCAAGAAGTTGCTAATTTCCAGAGTGGTGGAATGATGTTATGTTTATAAATGTGCATAATACAAGCCTAGAGCATAAGGGTGTTCCAATAATGAATGTCAGGGAAATTTACAAGTTAAGCATAGGGGCAGAGTGAAGAGAAACTTATTTAAAATTTTCAGGTGATAGAAAATAAATGAAAAGAGTAACTACAAATGACCTCTGATTAACTGAATATAGTAACAATATATAGATAATTTTGATTACTCAATAAGTGAAAATGAGATAGATTTTCTTTCAAACCTTTTGGAAAGAGCTGCAGTTTAAAAAAAAACGTCAAAAGCATTCACAAAGTAGAAATAAGGACTAGGAGGAACCATCACATCAAACGACACAATAAAGATCCTAATTTATTGAACAATATTAAATCATTTTTCATTTAACAGGATGGCATGAGTAGAAAATGACAACATTTTGTGCCATTCTCCCCAGCTATAAAGCACATGAATCTCACAGTGAAGAACTATCAAAAACTCATACTGAGGGACCTTCTACAAATTAAACTGACCTGCATCCTTCAAACTGTCATTGTCCTGAAGATCAAGGAAAGACAGAAAAATTACTTTCATGACAAAAGAAACTAGGAACATGGCAGTGAAAACCAATATGTAATTTAAGCTGAATGTTTTTGTAGAGATAATGAAAGAATAGCTGGTTGACTGTAATTTTTAAAACACCTCTCTTTCCCCTCCTCTCTCTCTCTATCTCCCCCTACTCTCTCTCTCACACACACACATATGCACATTCACTCACAGACACAAATTGTCCCTGTTCCTATAAATGGTGATACATTATGATGTTTAAAAATTATTCATGAAGTTCAAGAAAAGAAAAACGACATTTTGTACCACATGCATAAGTTTTCAGTAACTTCAGATAATGTCTGTGCTTTAAATATGTGCCATAATATATATATACAATAAGGAAAATGAAAAGTCAATATAAATTATAAACAAGAAAATGCATTATTAGTTATGCTATGGAAAAGATTCTTGAAAAAGTAAATGAGTTAGTATTTGTCAGATATTCGATAAAAATTAGGAGAAAATGCAATAGGAAGTTGTCTCTCAAATTCAATCAGCAAATGAATGTAGAAGGAATGGCTATCTTTATTTATAACAATATAGAATATGCACTTAAATTGGTTTTATATATTAAGTAAAAACTTAATAGATAGAATATAGGTGAATCCTTTCCATTTGTATTCCCAAATTCATTATCAGATTAGCTCAATTCTTATAAAGATACATTTCTTTCTTTCATATGAAAACCACAAAATCTGTCTTTTACCACAATTCTTTAGATCAGGGCCATTTTGAAGTATATTTTGAAAAAGAGATATTACCACATAGAATGAATGAATGTTCTACTGTCATCATTAGTAATACAATGAATAGGATAAATAAGCATTCAGGTAACATAACAATTTTAGCGCCATCAAAATCAATGTTTACATAATCTTGTTAGAGTTCTGGCAAAAAAGAAAAGTATCATAATTCTACTTGGTGTTAGAAGTGCAAATATTATTAATTTAAAGTTGTATTTCTATGCAAAAGCATGAACTATTTCATAATTGTAAGAAGCATTCTGGTTAAAGTCATATTAGAAGCTAGTTTTGGTTCACCTGGACATCTGCTTGATCACACTGACTATAAAAACAAAGTCACTTTCATACAACGAAATCTAGATGCCAACTTTATTCCTTCTCAAATCTCTGAAGGAGTTGAAGACTAGGTAGCTTAGTTTTACAGTGAAGCTGAGTTGTTTAGGGGTTAAGATGTTTTTAGGTCTAGATAGATGTTTTAAGTTGATAAAGACAAGATGTGATGGAGATTGATTTACATTCAGAATTTTAGACACAACAAAAGAGGAAAGATGTTTTCTTCAAGGCTGTCAAGTACAAACAGCCAAAACACTAAGAATGTAACACATATCTAATTCCTGATTGTGTCATGGTTCTCCTTGCTACAGGTAGTTTTTTTTATATATGTGTAATAATATAAATGTATATGCAAAAAATAAAATGTTAAAAAAAATTACAGTTGAAAAGATACAATGTATTAAGAGAAGAATAATATACAGGCTAAAATGTTTATGAACAGATAATACTTCCTAGGTAATGTAGGTGAATTTCTACAAACTATACGCCTAGAACACCAGTAGACATTTGTTAGGCTCAGTTTACTTCAGTTTACTGAAAGATATTGCAAGTTGTTTTCATTCGTTATCCTCAAATCATTGAAAGTAACCAGAGTTTAATTCCTGACAATTAGACGCTATCTAGTGAAGTGTACAAAATGCGGCATTGGGTATAAAACTGAGACTAACGATGAATGATTTTAGGAGGCCACACTTTACACATGCAGCCTAGGTATGTGCGCCTGACTTCTTGCCGTGTATCAATGGAGGAAGCCAATCAGAAAACATGCTGTTACTGATTACCAAACTTACTTAGTCTCTTAAAATCATGAATAATATTCACAGACTGATTATTATCAGTTACTATTACTGGGAGAGAAACACCAGCATTCTCAGTTTTCCATGACCAAAAGCTGGAAACTCCTTTATCAGGGAAAAATCAATAAAGTTGCTATTCTCTGTTGATGATTTTTGAACTACTAGTTGAGATTATTGATGGATATGTGCTCTTGTGCCCTAAGGCACTTTGTTCTTTTATTGTTGCTGTTCTTTAGGCACAGTTTCCCTACTTATATCAGGCTTACCTGAAACTCACAGCCTCAGCCTCTTGGTAGCTGGGATTAAAAATATGTATCAGCACATCTACCACGTATTATGTATGGTGTTATTATTATATGACTAAGTAACTGAGTTATTTAATAAGTAAAATTATAGGATAACATTTATAGATGGCTCTGTGGTAATCCTGAAGGTTAGGTGCCTTCTGCAATTAACTCTGTGTGAGAAGGGTTCTGATAACAAACAGAGATCACATACCAAAAAGAAAAATATTGGAAGGACATCAGAAATCAAGGAAGATAAGTCAGGAGATCAAACAAGCATGGAAGAACAAATGATAAAGAGAAAAGTAGAAACAGTTTGAAAACAGAAGTGGTTTTTTTTTTCATTTTTACTGTATGAGGATTTTATCATATTTATAAGTTTTATTAAATATTTTCACACCATTATATTATTACACACACACACACACATGCACACACACACACACACACACACACACATATATATATATATATATATATATATATATATATTACATATATATATATGTAATATATATATATATATTACATATATATATATACATATATATATATATGTAATATATATATATATATATATTACATATATATATATATATGTAATAAACTACCTACATAAAGAAGAACCATGAAACAATCAGGAATTATATATATATATATATAATTACTTTTATACTGCTTTGGTTATTTGTATTCAGCAGTGTCGAGAGCTGCGATGTTGCCACGCCTAAAGATGGCGCTGGCTTCTGCCTTCCACCCTCCCGACAGTGAGTGCTCTCCCTAGTAAACAAGTCCTTATATGGCTATCAGCACGGACATCAAGCCTTACGTCTCCATGACTCATTTCAGACCTATGGGGAGGCTACATGTGGCTCTCCCTGTTTGGCTCTTGCTGAGGGTATAAGCCTTTGCCTGCCTTGGGGGCGGGGCCATTCTTCGCCAAGCGAAGCTGTTGAAGATTCATTCCTGTGTAAACCGTCTTGAGAAGGAACCCGGTTGTCTTGAGTCTTATTCCTGCTGGTCAGGAAGGGCACGGACACAGAAGACATGAAGAAAACCTCTTTCCAGCCTGGAACATATTGGCACAGGAGACAACTTCCTGAACAGAACACCAACAGCCCAGGCATTAATGTCAACAATTAATAACTGGGACCTCATGAGGCTGAGAAGCTTCTGTAAGGCAGGTGACACGGTAAAGAGAACAAAGAGACAGCCTACAGACTGGGAAAAGATCTTCACCAACCCCACATCTGACAAAGGTCTAATATCCAAAATATATAAAGAACTCAAGAAATTAAATACCACCAAACCAAATAGCCCAATCGAGAAATGGGGCATGGAACTAAACAGAGAATTCTCAACAGAGGAATATCAAATGGCTGAGAAACACTTAAAGAAATGCTCAACCTCCTTAATCATCAGGGAAATGCAAATCAAAACAACGCTGAGATTCCATCTTACACCCATCAGGATGGCTAAGATCAAAAATTCAAGCGACACCACATGCTGGCGAGGATGTGGGGAGAGAGGAACACTCCTTCATTGCTGGTGGGAATGCAAACTAGTACAACCACTTTGGAAATCTATCTGGTGCTATCTCAGAAAACTGGGAATAGGGCTTCCTCAAGACCCAGCTATTCCACTCCTAGGAATATACCCAGAAGATGCTCCAGCACACAGCAAGAAAATTTGCTCAACCATATTCATAGCAGCCTTATTCATAATAGCCAGAACATGGAAACAGCCTAAGTGTCCCTCAATAGAAGAATGGATAAAGAAACTGTGGTACATATACACTATGGAATACTATTTAGCTATTAAAAACAAGGAATTCACGAAATTTGTGGATAAAAGGATTGAACTAGAAATGATCATAATGAGTGAGTTAACCCAGAAGCAGAAAGACTCAAATGGTATATACTCACTTATATCTGCATATTAGCCCAACGGGCATGTCCCACGAAAGCCTTCACTTACCAGGAAACTGCGACAGAGGAGAGGACATTCTAGTGGGACTCTAGATGAGAGAATCATGGGAGAGGGGCAGAGTAGAGGGACCCAGAGGGTCCTGGAAGCCTGCAAGTGGAACATTATGATAGGCAGATTTGGGCACAGGGGTCCTGCTCAAACTAAGGCACCAGCCAAAGACAATACAGGCGGTGAACCTTAGGCCCCTACCCAGATCTAGCCAATGGACAGAACACTCTCCACAGTAGAGTGGAGAGTGGGATATGACTTTCTCACATACTCTGGTGCCTCACCTTTGACCATGTCCCCTGGACGGAGAGACCTGGTGGCACTCAGAGGAAGGACAGCAGGTTACCAAGAAGAGACTTGATACCCTATGATCATATAGAGGGGGAGGTAATCCCCCTCAGGAACAGTCATAGGGGAGGGGAATAAGGGGAAATTGGGAGGGAGGGAAGAATGGGAGGATACAAGGGATGGGATAACCATTGAGATGTAACAAGAATAAATTAATAAAGGAGGAAAAGAAGAGAAAACCTCTTTCCTATCTTGGTGAGTCTGAAATTCTGAATGTAGATCTCATTTAGAAAGCTGCTAACATGCACTTCTTGTCTATTCAGGATATTAATTTTATTCCTTCTCAAGTCTCTGATGGGGTTGAAGACCTGATAGTTTAGTTTTACAACTAAGCTTAGTTGCTTAGGGGTTAGTTTGTTTTTAGTTCTAGATAAATGTTTTAAGTTGATAAAGACATGGTGTGATAGAATCCTTGTACTTTTACTGTAGGGAAACCCAAAACTATTACCACAGGTAAGACTGATGATCAATACTCTCAGACATAACCTTGAGAAGCAGAGTTCTCCAAAGCCTAATACATAGTCCAGGTTTTATTTCTTTTTTTTCTAGGTTTTATTTCTATAAATGACTTCCCTTGCATGACAGGCTACTTTTAAGAAAAAATCTACCACAGTGCTCTCCATAACTCAGAGTAATGCATCAAGCAATATACTTAAGAGAGAGATTCATACTTTAGAGAGCTACTTTTGGAGCAGAATTGCAAACTAATAGAACACTGCCTCAATTAGTGTGCACACTGCCACAGTTAGTGTACACACTGCCACAGTTAGTGTACACACTGCCACAGGTAGTGTACACACTGCCACAGTTAGTGTATACACTGCCACAGTTGTTAGTATACACACTGCCACAGGTAGTGTACACACTGCCACAGTTAGTGTACACACAGCCACAGTTTCTGGGTGAATGATTTCCACCAGATGCATCATAGAGAGTAGGAGCCAGAAGGATCCCTGCTGGGAAGGTTAAGCAGTGAGATCTCAAGGTGTCAAGTGCTTGGCACTCTATGAAAGGGGGTGGTCTTTTCACCTCTCCACTACTGCAGAAACTTCAAGGTCCAAGTTCATCCACTGCTGATTATAGAGCATCCAGGGTTGTTTCCTGCCATATTTGGTTGTTGCCACATGGAAGAAAGAACATTTAGCCTATGCTCAACAAAATCCTTAATTTCCAATCCTCCTATATGTGATTGTTTGTTCTCATGTGGCATATAAAAGCCCTGAGATTGTGGGTTTCCTAAGGTATCCTTATATAATATAGACATTATTAAATTAGTTGCTTCCCCTATACCCTGAAGTGCATGCATCATCATACCCTTGAATATGGACATGTTTTTTACTATATTTTCACAACATGGAGGGACAGTGGAGTAAATAAGAAGTGGCCTCAGAACCATAGAGGTCAGTGAAGTCAGTACATGAGAAATAAGAAAAATCAAGTCAAAATAACACTCTAGCCACATCAGAAAGCTTTAAGAAAATCAACCTAAAGACATTGCGATTGTCTAAATGGAAAAACTAAAAAATTTTGAAGTTGAGCTTGCTGTTTTAGATTTAAAAGACGGAACTAGAGAACTTAAAGACATATAAGAGTAATTCAGCAATTTAGATTAGAAATTCTACAAAATATAGTTAGAAATTCTTAAAAATAAAGCTAAGCAAGGATCATGAAAATTCAATCCTCAGTCAAAAAAGTCTGAAGAGAAATCTTTACCAGTATGCTCAAAATGTGGGACAAGGATAATCAAAGTCACAGTTAGGGAATTTTTCTATTTGGAAAATAGTAAACAAACAAACAAACAAACAAAAGACAAACATAAAAACAGCAATCTAAACCTAAGGCATACAACCAGCTACAAAGGCTTTGATTATTGGTATAGAAGAGATAACTAAGATGCAAAGTAAAGGCATGGGAAACCTATGTAACAAAATTGTAGCATAAAACACAGTATACCTAGGGAAAGAAATGGTTAACCAAACATTAGAATATATTTTTTTTAAAATGAGGGGAGGACTTTATCATTCACAGAAATTAAAATGTTCACATTATAGAATAAGGGAAGTATATTGAAAACTTAAGGAACAAGTACCACATAATTTACGAACACCAGACTATTAAAACAATAACAGATATCTAAGCAAAATTAAAAATAATTAATAAAGTGATTCTTATGAAATAAAATGATTAATAGATTGGTGCTTTGTCCAGTCATCATGAGAGAGGTTTCCTGAAGCAGCAGATGTGAGCAGTTGTAGACACCCACAGCCACACTTCACACAGAAAGCTTAAGTTTGAGGCTTTCATTTGTTTCCTACCCTTGAAGAATGGGGAACCGTGCTGCAAGGGGGGGTGAAAGTATAGAAGTGAGAGGGGATGGATGACACTAGGAGAATGTGGCCTTCTGAAGCAACTAAGCAAGGCTCTTCATATGTGACTAAGTGGCAACAGGGACCTGCATGGGCCAGTACCAGGTTCTCTGCGTATGTCTTATAGCTGTTATCTTGAGTTTTTGTGGGAATCCTAACAGTGGCAGTGGGTGTATCTCTGTCTATTTTGCCTGTTCTTGAGATTCTTTTCCGCCTATTGCATCTCCTTTTCCAGCCTGGAGATAAGGACTTTCACCTGCCTTATCTTACTACTTTTTAAATTTTTCTATTTGATCCTTTGTGAACTGCAATTCATGCACGTTAGTCCCATTCATCTTCTCATCCCTCCATATCCAACCTTTGCTCTTGCAACCTCCCCACCAAAAGAAAAGGAAATCTGGGTGTAGTGTGAGGCCTTTCTCTTCTGCTAAACTATCAATAATGAATCCTCTTCTGTATGCCTCTTGAATATCCTGTTGTTGCCTTGTTCATGAAAGTCCTGTTGTTTTTGGTAGAACAGACGAGCATCTTCACGTACAACAGCAGTTCATAGATGACATAGATGTTGGGGAGGGCCAACTCAAAGCCCTGGATCTGGACCCAGGGGGTAGCTGAAGGCACCAGCTCTCAGGCACCAGCACAAACAGAGCCAGCTTTCCCACTTTACGCAGGTGAGGGGAAGGACTAGCTCTCCTGTGCTCATACCATTGTGGCCAGCTCTCCAGCATTGCTCCACCCTGTCTTGTGGATCCTGTTTTATTCTGTTTGGCTTTTGTCTCCTGGAGGCTTTCTCTCTTCTAAAGAGGAAACAGAAGGGGAGTGATTATGGGGGAGAAGGGAGGTGGGCAGGAACTAGGAGGAGTGGAGGGAGGGGTAAGGGAAAACTGTGGTTAGAATGAATTGTATGAGAGAAGATATTTTTTCAACAAAATTATAAAAAAGGAAATCATTACAAAGAGGAAACCTCAATGAAAATCTACATAGATAACAAAGAATTAGGAAATGAATCAAACACTATTAATATAGCAACCATTCCGTTTCTAAAGCAAGGAAAGATGAAATAGCATACACAATTCAATAGTATCCCTACCTACAAAAAGTCTTAACTCTCTATTTTAATACACAGAGACTGGCTGATTGGATTAAAAAATAAGATTTAAGTCTTTATTGTCTGAAAGAATCATTTGATTCAGTTTTTCTTTTTTCTAGCTTTTTTAATAAAATAGTTTTTTACCTTTTACATATACATTCATATTATACATATATATAGTAAGCTACCTACAGCAAGAAGAACCATGACACAATCAGGAATTATATAAATGTTACACTCTTAGTTTCTGGCTATTTGTATTTAGTAGTCTTGAAGAAAACACCTTTCCTATCTTGGTGCATCTAAAATTCTGAATGAAAATCAATATACATATCTCGTCATTATCAACTTAAAACACCTATCTAGACCAAAAAACATGCTAACCCCTAAACAACTAAGCTTATTTGTAAAATTAAACTATGTGGTATTCAATCCCATCAGAGACTTGAGAAGGAATAAAATTGATTACCTTAGTATATCGAGAGTGGATCTTAGCAGCTTCCTGTACAAAAAGACTACAGAGACAGTTTGCTACCTGAAGAGTCACTCAGAACTCTCTATAGCATTTAGGATAAATAAGTTAAGCAAGTTAATTTTAGTTGATCAAATCATGGTCCTATCAATTACTAGTCTATTTTTATCATAAGAATATACATCTTAGGTACAATAGATAGAAATGATCTACAGAAAAATAACGTAAAATAATTAGATAAGGTCTTCAAAAACCTCAGAGAAATACAGAATATGGCATTTAAAAATGTTTTTATTATTTTAAAAATTCACTGATAATGAGACAGGTTAACACCTGGCAACACCCAGCCTACCTCAAAGAGGGTAATGAGCATCAAAGAACCTCCTTATGAAGATGGCTTCATATGTGGCAAACAAGCCACTGGGGAAAGTGTCTTCATTTCTACCATAGACAGAATTCTGCCTAAAAAAGGGCAAGCTTGGATGCAGGTAAGGCAGAGTTGACAGCCAAACTCTTGCCAAGACAGGGTAAGCAAGTCTTCAATAATTCCTGCCTTACAAATATGTCTGTCAGATATATTTGTCCAGAAGGATGACAAAGATGCTCCAATATTTTGTTTTGTTTTTGACACAGGGTTTCTCTGTGTAGCCTTAGCTGTCCTGGACTCACATGCTGCTCTCAAATTCACAGCAACCCACCAGCCTCTACCTTCCCAGTGCTGGGATGAAAAGTGTGCGCCATCATGGCTAAGAATCTTATCTATTGTGAACGATAAACACTGGCTAAAAGAGGTAGGATGGAAATGGCACTCTAAGCAAATAGACTGTGAAAACTAGTAGAGGAAGATATACTACTATTTTTATAAAAAAAATTAGTAAGCATGTTATTTAAAAGATTGATATGTATTATTTAAAGGAATGATTCAAAATATATAAAAATTGTAAGTACATCTGCACAAATGTTGCCACATATTATTACATAAATAAAATAAATATTATAAACATACAGAAGTTTTCATATCTAATAACAGTAGATGATTTCAATACTTTATATTCATCAATAGATAGATCTTTAACATTCAAAATTAAAGAAGAAAATGGGTAGAAGAAAGAACGATATACCAGTAAAAATGGCAACAATTATCAAATGAAATCAATATTAAGCTACAGAATATCCTATTAAAGAGCTGAAGAATGGAGTCCTCTCTGTAATCAATATAATTTTCTCCAAAATAAATAACATTTTGGTCAACTGCAAATATTTTAAAATCCAAATCTAATTAAAACGTTTTCATCTATCATGTCTTCTTACAATGAAATAGCTCAATTTCTATACAGAAAATTGAACAAAAAAGCGCATAGGCTCCTCTAGCAGCTTAACAAGTAATGAAGTCAAACCAGTGATAAAGTCTCTCAACAGACAAAGGTTCAGAACTTGAATAATTGCATTGTGAATTAAAGTACTCTTTAAAAACCCTAACAATATTTTCAAACTATTTTCAAAATTACAATGGAAAGAAATATCCAAACTCTGTATGAAAAGCCAGTCTTACTCAGATAAGCAAACTGAACATGATTCTGGATTTTTGCTCTGTTACATCTTCAATAATTGAGCCTTACAAAGACATTTAAGATGCATGCAGTCATGTGTTATACTTATAATTCATAGAGATAATATTTCAAGAGAGATACACTGTTGATTTCTAACTGGATATACTTGGAAAATGCAGTCATACAGGTTTATAAGTTAGTGTAATAGACTATAAGGTATTTTTTCTTTATAATATATTTCATTTCTTTTTATGTTCAAACATATATTTGTAATAGTCTGTTCAGCTTTATTCACACTGTGCTTATGTAGATGCAGAAAAACATACACACATAGGGTATACTTTCAGTATTTTAAACATTGCTTACACGTAATCAACTTTTATAAAGTAAGGACCATATTTTGACTTTTCATTAGATTGGTAGTAGAGAAAATAAACAAATGATTTGCCATTTGGGTACAATCTGGACACATAGTAATGCATACAATAACAATGATTTGCTCTATTACAGACTACATTCAAGATAGTCGTCCCAGAAAATGATTGTGTCAAGTAACATTCTTGAAGGTGAGTGCATGTGCATTCACCTAAAATGTGTTTTTCAGAATACATTGTTAAGTGACATATGTCTGTATATAGTAATTTTAACTACATTCCATTGTCATGGAATAAATAACATAAATCACTACTATAAAGACAGATCAAATATCATTAAATATGATCTTAGGATGTTCATAATATATTTTGTCCTTTATTCATTATAGAAAAATTATCATTATTTGTTTATTTTTAAAGAAAGCTTTATCTTTCTTTTATTTGCTTCAGTTTCCTTGCACTCTTTCAAGTCCTACCATTATACCCTGCCCTCCATCTTTGGAAATGTAAATATTCTGGAGCCTCTGAACACAGAATATGCTGGACAGCAAGAGAGGGAAGAGGATTCAACAGTCCTGTGCTGCCCTGATGGTTGCTCTAGGAAACCTGCTTTAAGTGCCTGCTATGAGATTCACATTCAGAACTGATGACAGAATCAGAATTGATCTTGACTCAGAAAGGATGAGAGAGAAAACCAGATCTCAGTGGACAGGATTCTGAGGGAGGTAATGAGGAGGTGATCTGAAGAACTCATGGAGAGGCTGGAACAGGCCTGGGGGAACGAGAAGGTTGCCCCTGAGCTGCTTGAAAGCTCAGATGAAACTGTTGAATGTGTCATGGAACAGCTTAGAATATGTGGCAGAAAACCACAGAAGAGACAAACTCTGTGATCTGAAAGTCAATATCTATCAAGTGGAAACAGATGGGATCTATTATGTCCTTAGCAGTTACTCATAGTGTTGACTTGTAAAGATAGAAAAAAATTTCTTTCACAGGAGAAAATACAGTTAGGAGTGGGATGGGGGGTAGGGGTGGGTGGGGGTGAGGAGGGAGAAGGTGGGGATCCGGGCTTGGGGGAGGCTTCAATTCTCTCTCCAGAAGACTTTATCTCTACCATGGATTATATGGATCACATAGAGATCCGTTTTTAAAATGTTGCCTCAAAGCACATGCCTTCTAATCTTCAAAAAGTCGACATCTTGAAGGAAATTCCCATACCAGATGCAGGTTCCCATGTTTCTGATAGTGAAAGAATGACAAGCAGGTGTGCAGCTCTGGGGTCTTAGCTACTATTCCAGTGCCATGTACAGGTTCGTTTTCATGCTCCCTGCCATGATGGTCATGGAGTGTACTTAACCTCTGTAACAGTAAGCAGGGGCCCAATTAAGTACTTCTTAAAAAATAAAACAAAGAGACATGTGTCATTACAGTGCTTTGCATCACATTTTTATATGACAGTTAAACTCCACTGTAGAAAAATTCCAATAAAATGAATGTATTATAGTAAATGTATCATAGTAAATTCAGTTATTGCCTGATAGATAATGAAAGAAAATTGTATGCTTAATGGAATGTCTCCTTCCCAGTATGATCAGTGGTTTGTTTCATAAAATGCTATAGATAAAGCAGAGTATGTGATATGAATGCTACTAAAAACATAACATATTAGTAATCAATATATCTTTCAGAAACTGCCATCATAGACATAATATTTTCATATTACACTATACAGATATTTTGCAATGTATATGTTTTAGTTCTAGTGAGTTTGGTGTCAATTTCATGTACTTAGTAATATAACTAAGTTTCTAATAATTCTGAGTATTCCCAAACCTTAATTTTTTGCATTTCATCTGATATATCTATAAAGAAATCGAGTTCCTTGTTGGTTAAGAAATTATACATATATTATATATATAAATAATATATAGTTAGATGGTAATTAGAAAATTCTAAAGCATAAAATAGTTTTATATTTTATACTTTATACTAAAGTATAAAACATTTTGTAATAGTTTTTACAAGCAGTTGCCTTCATATATTACCACTGTCAGTTATAGGTGAGGAAACACATTAGCTAAACTACGGTTCACACCATGAGTGACAACATAAATTATGAAACCAGGTGGTCACAGCCAGCATCTTTCCTTCTTCAATAAAGACCAATTTATCTCAGAATGATTGGACTTTTCCCGATTACACATTATGTTACACAATTACGTTACATTAAAATGTCTCTAAAAGAGATTGAAATTATTAAAAATTAAAAAGATATTCTATCACAAATACAGTGTTAATGATTAAAAATAAGATGGTAGTTTCTCTACAGAACTCCTCATATCTGTAGCCGTTTCATTAGCATCATTTTAATTATAGGCTATTGTCTTAGGATTTCTATTCCTGTGATTAAACACTGTGACCAAAACGGAAGTTGGTGAGTAAAGAACTTATTTGGCTTATACTTCAATTTTTCTGTTCAACATCAAATGAAGTCAGGACAGAAATCAAACAGAGCAAGAACAAAAAAATCAAGAACTGATAGAGAGGTTACGGAGTGTGCTTCTTATTGCTTGCTTCTCCTGGTTTGCTTAGACTACTTTCTTATGGAATTCAGGTCCACCAGGCCAGGGATGGATCCACCCACAGTGGATTGTGCCTTCTTCTGTCAATCACTAATTAAGAAAATACCTTACAGGTGAGTCTTATAGAGGTAGCATCTCATCTGAGATTCCCTTCTTTCAGGTAACTGTATTTTGTGAGTCAAACTGGCATAAGACTACAGATTTCAGCTTTGCTTTCATCAGCTCACTCACTGTCTGTATTTTCTATGTATTATGAAATGTAAGTAATAAGAAGTACACAGATAATTTGTGTGAGGATAGGTGCATAGTTTAGACTTAATAGGTGTGATTTTAGATGAACAATCAAGACTCTTCTAACTTTAGTTTTGTTCTTTAATTTTATGTGTTTTCTAACAGTAATTACTGTCATGAAATGCTGAAGATGAGGTACAAATGCCTTAATATGTCTTATATATGAAGTCCTTTCTGCTCTGGCTTATTTGCATTTGGGTAGATTATGATCCCATAACAAAATATCTCATTACCTCACTCATTGTCTGTATTTTCTATGTATTATGAAATGTAAGTAATAAGCAGTACACAGATAATTCATGTGAGGATAGGTGCTCCATATTTAAAAAAAATATAGATAGTTTCAATCACTATATAAATCTTCATAGAAACATATTACATCATTTAAGAAGAAATAAAGAAAAGAAATTTCTTTCAGAAAATCCACTAGTTATATACATAAAGAGTTCAGAAGCCTAGTTAAATGAAATACAGATATGACTCATAACAACTTACAAAGTAAAAATTTCTATACTACAATACTAATAATTTTTATATATTAAAAATAAGATTCATAGACATGCAAAAAAGAAAATAAATGAGAAAGGCAGAATAAGAGAGCACTAAAGGGCTAAAAACACCTACCAAAAGACCACATGATGTAGGTTTACAAACAGTGATAGTTCCCAAAATTCTGGAACCTAAAACATCAATATATTCACAGTGTGGGTTTTATCTTCAGGAAGCTCATTTTGGTTGGCAGATGGATCATTTCCCTCCGTCCTTTGTATGGACTTCTCTCTCTCTCTCTCTCTCTCTCTCTCTCTCTCTCTCTCTCTCTCTCTCTCTCTCTCTCTCTCTCTCCTCTCTCTCTCTCCCTCCCTCCCTCCCTCCCTCCCTCTCTCTCTCTCTCTCTCTCTCTCTCTCTCTCTCTCTCTCTCTCTCTCATCTCCTCCCCTAGAAAATACTAGACAGCTCATTAGAGGCTATCTACACGACCTTGCATCATCTTAATGATTTCTTGAAGCAATATCTCAGACTTTCTTTCTGGAGAATTATGGATACATGAGACTATAGTCTATTTTATAACAACAATGTGAATTTATATTAATTTAAGCTACAGATAAGCCAACCATAAAGTGCAAGCCTAGAGTAAACTAAAACCAATCGATGCAATAAAAGTTACCTTCATTTAGAGCATTATCTCCCACAGCATAGTCCAGCATGCTTGGAAGTCAAAGAATCATAGTTAGAGTGCCTTTCCAGACAAATAAATTATTTCCTAGTAATCCTAAAATAGCATGGTCTTCTCCAACTGTTTAGTGTTCATACTAAAGAAATATAAAAGCTGCTTCTAGCATTATGAACGTTAGTCTATGCAGATAAAACTTCCAGTTGAGCACCAGCTTGATTTCTCCATTTACGATGAAGTTTTGTAGTCAGTATGAGTATCTTACAAAACATTGTGAAAAATATAATTATCTTCTTGATAATAGCATTTGATATTTTAGGGGTGATGTCTACCACACACCTTTGACCAATGACCTAACAAGATATAAGCCACTTCTAGCCTATAAGATGTCTAGTTGATTCATTATCTTCCTCCATTATATGGTGTCTATGCATATATATATATATATATATATATATATATATATATATATGTGTGTGTGTGTGTGTGTGTGTGTGTATGTGTGTGTGTGTGTGTGTGTGTCTAGAGCTATATGATTATATATGATTTTTCAAAGACCTTTAATATTAGTTGTCCTTCCATTTTTCCCCATTCACGTTGCCCTCCATTTCCTCCCTACTTATTACTCCTACTGTAGTATTTCCTTCATGTCTTATAACACTATATTTTCCATACCTTGGAAATTCCCTCATTACTAGAAACCTAAACTCTGTGGTATATAGGGAAAATCTGGAAGAAATTGGTGGGTTGAAAATATAATCAAAATATATTGGAAAAACTTTTAAATGATACTTTGCTATGTTTGCTGACAGGGGCCTATTAGAGTTGTCCTCTGAGAGGCTCCACCAAGCAGCTTTTTGAAACAGATGCTGAAACCCATAAACATTGAGTGATGCATAGGGAGTCTTGTGAAAAAGTGGATGAATGAGAAAAGGACCTGTATGTGACAGGATCCCCGCAATAACCAAAGACAAATAAACCATGTCCCATAGGGGCTTGAGGAGACTGAAGCACCAGCAAACAACCATGCTTGGACTGGACCTAGGGCCTCTACACAGATGTAACCAATGGGCAGCTCAATTTTCATGTGGGCCCTCCAGTAAGGGGAGCAGAATCTATCTCTGACATGGACTCTGTTGTCAGCTTTTTGATCATTTCCCCCTAGTGATACTGTCTTGCCAGGCCACAAGGGGAGATGACGTGTTCAGTCCTAATGATACTTGGTAAGCTGGGGTGGATGGTAAGGAGGTGCTCCCCTTTTCTGAGGAATACAGCAGGGGTGAAGAGGGAAAGAGAAGGAGGGTAGGACTGGGAAGTGAGGAGGCATGGGGCTACGACCAGGATGTAAAGTAAGTAAATGAGACACTGTAGTTTCAATTTTACTGTACTCATCCAAAATAGTTTATTTTTTCTGTCTATTCTTGTGAGTGTTGGGCATAGTCTATCTCTGGCTCATTCTATCAAATCTTTCTCAGACTAATCCCTTTGTCTTCCCCTCAATTAGATATAACTTTCAGACATGGGTGTTTTCTTTTACAAACTTTCTTTATCTGCATAATTTGGGATTAAAGTTATGTATTATAGGCATGTCTATATTCCAGCCAGAGGGATTCAAGGTATGCTGAATTAAAATTTCTCTACGTATTATGCAATCTGACAACTTTACATTAACATATTTTAGACTGATTCTGTTGTTTACCAAAGAAAGGATGGAAAATGCATTGTTGATGTCTCAAACGAAATGCTTTCCTATCTCAAAGTCTGGTGTCTCAGAGTAATGTTATGGTTACTGTTGACTGACAATTTAAACAGAGAGTTACTTACAAGATAGATAGGTGGCTCAATGAATAAGAGCATCATATGCTTTTTTAGAGGTCCTGAGTTGAATTCTCAGCAACCATATGGTGGCTCATAACAATCTATAATGAGATCTGGTGGCCTCTTCTGGTGCAAAGGCATTCATGCAAGCAGAACACTGTATAATAGATCAATAAATCTTCTTTGTTTAAGGATACATAAATGTATATGATTTGGCTGGGTGTGTCTATGGGGCATTTTATCAATGACTTAGTATAAAGGATAACCAAAGATAAGGGAAAATTTTGTCTCAGTTTGTCTATGGGGACCTGTAAAAAGAATACTAAGTAAATGAGAAGAACTACTCTGAATATTTGCCTCATTTCATATCCATGGTTCAGAAAATGAATATTAGGGTAGAATTAGGAAGCCTACATGGGCATTTTTTCTGCTGTAAGCCCTGGAGTAAAAGCTCTGTTCTGTTATTTCCTCTTTCCTAAAATTTCATAGAAACAATGCAATCAGGACCAGGGACTGACACACCTAAAACCATGACCCAGAAGAAGGGATTCTTTCTTTACAAATGTTTCTCTTGCATATTTATCACAGACACAACAAAAGTAAATAATACCTTCAGACAAGTTTAACAATGCTTCTCTATTTTGAAATTGAAGACTGGGTTCAATATACATAATCCTAGACACAAATGAATAAAATATACATTAGCAAACAAATATCTGATGTGTAATACTCTCCTGAGTACAAAAGACAATGAAAATGAATAGTGCCAAGGTACTGGAGAATTATAAACATGAGCATATAGCAGCAGTCTTAAGTGAAAGCTGGTCCTAGAACTCATATGCTGACATAGCACAAACCATATTCCTAAAGAAAAAGGCAATAGAAATCTATAAATATTACATTTAATACCACATATCAGAAATAGATGTCCTCCTTAGTATTCTGTTCATTTTAGCTAGACACAGTGCTTTTCTGATAACACTTACATGTATTCTATAATATCCCTTAGGAGAAATAAATATTCTGATATCATTGTCTGCATGCCCCATCATTCATAACTCCCATGGACTAACAGTATCATTCTTTATCAAGATCTGTGCTATCTCTTAGACTTCAACTTTGCCTCTGTCAGCAACACCAAACACATTATTCATCTTCCTATTTTTGTCTTTTTTTTTTCTATAAAGTTGCCTCTGTAACAATTTGGAATGGAAAGAACTGCTTTTATATTCAGCTATGATGAAGAGTGAGGTGAACTTTTTTAGCTTAAACATGTACATTGTGGAACATACATTAGCTATTAGATTGTACCTACGAGTTTGGATATTTCTGTTTTGTCAATATAAATTTAGTATATATTACATTGTATCATAATGGTTATGTTAGTTTTTAAAGGGTGTGTTATGTAACTTTTCTTGGAGAAATGTGATCATGTTTTTAACTTGGGGAACACATAACAGAAAACAGAACATATTCTACTTAATTCTAGATTAGTAAGCACATTACTTTATTGAATTTATGTAAGTAAACGGTCATTTACAAAGTGGCAAATAATTCAAAGGTAGCTGTATTAAAAGAAGCTACTCCTATCCTAGAATGGTAACCACTTAAAAAAAAAAGCTGAATCACTGGAGCACTGTATAAGTCTTTCAGAACTTGCTAATAGCTGGAGAGTCCATTGTTATTGCTAATAAAATAGGATTGCATGAGGTAAGCAGCCTGATGAATATTTCACTTTTCATGGGCTTTCTGAGCACTGACTTCTATACCATAGCAATAGTCACTTATTCTAAAGAGTCTGCAATAACTTATCCACTATGAAATGCGCACACACACACACACACACACACACACACACACACACACACAAAATGAGTCACTTCTATGACAAAGCTGTCAGTATTAGACATTATAGGCATACACACAAATGTTTAGAAATCAATTGGAGACACTCACCACATCCCTTTAAGAAAAGAATAACAATTGTTAATTCTGTTATTTCAGACACAGATATTTCTTTTACAGTTTTAATAATCTAATCTGGTACACTGGGCCTTAAATGCTATCCCAAAGTAGTTGATTGATTAAAAATATTATTCTCGATATTTTACTAGGCATATCTTCCTTGACATGTTGGTAATGTAACACACACCACACCCATGCATGGTCCATGTGACAACTTCTTTTATCATGAAAGCAAACCACTAAGTAAAGAGCATTAGCTGACTCCCAGTAACATTTCATTATGCCCAGAATAGATAGTATAAGGTATATTCAACACCAATGTCTAACTGGGTAAAATTACATTGGATTGCAACCAATTGCAGTAGTTATTTTTACATAGACTTCTCATCTGTAAGATGCAAGGGATCTTTCTGGCCAACAATTCTCTCAGAGATAACTTGAAACTGGTCTTGAGATTTCCATTAAACAACCTAATATATGTTGTGAGTTCCCTGTTCCACTCACAAACAGGGGTCCCTCATTTAAACCCCCTAACTACTGCCATTAATGTTCTTAAATGTGATCCAAGAAACTGCTAATTGATCTTGGATAGATATGGGTAAACCAATACATGCATTAACAAGATCACATACAATAGAGGAGAATATTATCAATTGTTTTATTTAAAGAGTAATGATCAGTATAGCACTATGTGGTGGTCATTATCCCATCTAGCCCTCTAAACCATATTTATTTTGTGTGACTTATCTACCCCTTTAACCTAGGCTACTACTGCTGCATAGGGCTGCTGTATGTCTGTCCACCTGCAATGGTCTTTGTCAAGCCACTTTTCACTAACAGGCCTAGCTTAAGCCCCAGTGGAAATGGGAAATATAACTCCTCTATTGGTTTGAATAAAATTGGCCCTCATAAGTAGATAGGGAGCTGCACTATTAGGAGGTGTGGTCCTGTTATTGTAGGTGTAGCTTTCTTGGAGGAAGTGTGCCACTAGTGGTCGGTCTTTGAGGTTTCAGAAAGTCAAGCCAAGGCTCAGTGGCTCACAGATGACTGCATAGCAAGATGTAAAACTCTCTGTTCCATATCCAGCACCATGTCAACCATGTCAGATCTTGGGTTCCGAAGAGGTCCTAGTCAGTCCTATAGCTTTTGTCTTGGTATCCACCACACACCTGGCCATATGTCTGGCTATTAAAAGGACTACAATCTTCAGACATAATATTAGCTCTTGTAAGAGTAAAATAGACACTACACATTATCATAGTTTCTAGAATACGTGCCCACATCTTGGACACGCTTACTACATTTTACTTGCACAGATAATTTATTTTTATGCTTTCCAAAATGAGGTATTTTGGTAATAAATAATACTTTTAAAAACATCATCTATGTCTTCTGGCAACTGTTGCTCAGATTTTAAAGCCCAACAGGAGATAATTACCATATCATTTACCTTTTAGTTTTACTCCCCTAAATAGAACCGCAATATGAATCTTTCTACATTATGACTTCTAGTGACTTGAAATACCTTGGTATGCTCTGTTTCTTTTTCTTAGTTGATTGTGCTAGTTGCTTTCTATTCAACCAATTCACATACTAGTCAAAATCATTATGATATTCCATAGCCATTTCTACCTCAAAAGGTTATGGTATGTCACGGAAATCCATACACACTGTAGCCTCCCACCAGTCCAAAGGTCCTTATTGAGTTTACTTATTTCTTCTCTTCTGTTAATATATTCTTATCAATCCCAGGGAAGTGGGTATTTAAAACTGATTCCCACATGTCCATTTCTCCCAATAATGGTCATTTTCCCATGTTATTCTGGCACTGATATTCATGAGTACTTCAGCAAAGCAGTAGTCAAGTATCCTATATAACTCCCATAAAGCAGTCCACCAGAGACTGATCCTAAGACTATTGTTTCTGTTCTAGTTTTTAATCTCAAGAGGCATTGGTAGTTATATTACTCTCTGCTCTCATAGCACTCAGATTCATACTATCTTTCCCCATGTCCAACAGCTGCACAAGCTAAGATTGGGTCTTTCATTGCTTGTTTACAATGTATTCTTAGTTCATGCTACCCTAAAGTAAAGTATCTCTGACTGCCACAGTTCCTCGTTCTGGGACATTACAAGGGTTAATATCTTCATACTCGATTATGAATTTTCCCTTTACCTGTGTTAAAGATTGGACCTGTGTCCACTATTTTCACCATACTTTGTACATCCTCACTATCTGATTGTTCTCAAGAGAGCCAGCACTTGGAATCTCAAGAAAGCCTTTCAAGACAGATCTAACATTTAAAACCAAACCTTTGCATCCTTTAAACTGTACTAAACAGTAAGTCAGTAGCCCCATATCCTCCTTCCTTTATCTACTTTCCATGCTAAATCACTGGGCAATGGTGAGAATAGTACCAGTATATATCTTTTCCATTATAAATCCTCAAATTTTCAGGCAAGATCTTTTAGGGAAGACAGATGAACTTCTGTTGCATGCCTTTAGTCATTCCCCCTAAAGCCCATGAAGCTCATGCCTCACACTGTTCATCACACAATATTTAATATAACACTTTGAGGGGTAATAAAATATTCTCTAGTGCATCAGTAAATTGGGGGCAGCTCCACAGATACATAGCATATTTTAGGCAACAAAGAAGCATAAAACCCTATACCACATAGAAGGTGACACCATGGCATTCTGAAGAAGAAACTGTGACTGTTGCTGGGTAGTGGTGACACAAGCCCTTAATCCCAGAATTTGGGAGGGAGTGACTGGTTTATCTCTGTGAGTTCAAGGTCAGGCTGGTCTGTAGAGTGAGTTCCAGGAGATCCAGGGCTAAAACAGAGAAACCCTGTCTTGAAAGACAAAACAATAAAACAAAACAACAACAGCAAAAATAATCTATCACCATTATGAGGCTTTAGATGCACAACTTATCAATCATTCCAGAAAATATACAAACACTGTTACCACAAAGAAGCTTGTCATCATATATTGCACACAAAAACATGGCCATATTGGTATTCTCCCTACAAATCTTCCATCATTACATAGGCCAGCCTTAGTTGTGTGTTAAATATTGCATTGGCATGTACCTGCTTCTCCTCAACACTACTGCTGTTCTGTTTTTCCATGTTACAGTACAAGGAGTGTTGCATGACTGCTAAACACCTATTCGTACCAGAAAGGCAGTAATTACGGACCAAAAACACAGTTCTACTGATGTTTAACAATAAATCATTATTTTATTAGGGTTATTGTTCAGAACATAAATAAATATTTACATACTTGAGGCTGGGTGATTCAAAGAAAGCTATATTAGGGAGAACCTTTCTCAGAAAGGTTGGCTGCTGAAGAAATCTGCATCACTCTGTTTCCTTCTTTCCTTATTTAGAGAGTTTCTTTTCTGTCAATGTTACTATTTATGTAACTTTCTTGAGAAGGATTGAGAATACTGTATCTTTCATAAGGATGCCTTGCAAATTTCCTTTACTTCTGAGTTGTATGGTGTCCCTTCCTTTCTCCAAAAAGGATGTTTCAATTCACATAATATATTTACACAACAGGTTTGATAAATATGTCATTACAAAGAGTTAAATTCATATTAAGTTCTAAATGTGAGAAGATAAAATGCTGTTTGAATTTGATAACTCTTCAAAAAATGTCCTTTCTCTTGCAGATGGATAGTTCCTTACTTTTTCATTGGGTATCTTGTACTTTTGAAATGCTTGGGTCTGTATGTCCAGATTTCGTCTTATTATATGAATATCACTGAGAATTAAGTAGGAACCAATCAGATCCTTTGTTTCATAAAAATATTGAATAACTTAATCTTTAAAAAGTAACATTCTTTTCTACTGTTTCTAAGGATTCACTATAGAAATCTCTAGGGATTGAAATGATAAAACTAAGTCCATAATATGCCAATCTCCAGAAATAAAGCAAAGAATTTAATAAAGCTCCAACATTCCACAGTACTTTAGTATCTTTCCAAATTGCTAATTTTAATTTATCAATTGAGCCTGCTAAGGATATAATAACCTATTTGGATAATGGATAAAACAAGCATTTTAGGAAAACACAGAAACTGTTGCTAACAAATATATTCTTACAACATGCCAAGTCCTAGTAAGGAGAGAACTATTTTATATTCAAGAATACCATTATATGCTTATGTTTCTATAAGAGAGTACAGAGAGAATTATAATATATATCTTTGTACAATCTATGAGTAGGTGACAGTGAAGTGAGAGTGTTATGTTCTAAATTTAAAAATTTAGTGTTGGAAGAACAAGTAATCAGAGCATAGTAACAAATCATGATATTATTCAGAAGATCCAGAGGGATCAGGGACATATCTTGGGAATATGGCCCACAGAATCAGATGACCAGGACTCACAGTAATTTCCAGAGATCAAGTAGCCTGTAAAAGTCTGACCTGTGACCTTTGCATATATGTTATGGCTAAATTGTTTGGGATTCTTGTGGAAATGATAACATTGGGAGCAGTGCTGTCCCTGACTCTTTTCCATGTTTGTGGTACACTTTTCTTGCTTCTGAGTTACCTCGTCCAGTGTTGATGTGATGGTATGTACCAGGTCTTATTGTAGCTTGTGATCCCTGTTTGGTTGATGCTCCTGGGAAGCCTAATTATCTATAAGGGGAGAAGGGGACTGAATCTGGGGGAGAGAGGAGCCAGGCTATTGGAGAGGTTGTAGGGAGAAAAAAGAGAAGTGAGGGGTAAATGTGCTTGGGATGTAATATATGAAAGAAGAATAAAAATATTATTAAAAAAGAAATAATGATACTGCACTATTGAGTATAAATCACCATTAAAATGTTAAATATGAAAGAATTTAAATAGTATGTAGAGATGAAACAGAGATTTGAAATAGAAAAATATTTGCAAAGAGGAAAACAAGAAATAAAATGAAGCTGTTTGGGAGAATAATGTGTTCTTGAATTTCATTGTTGGATCAATATCAAAAAGCAGAACAATCTACTTTTTTTCTACTTGCATACAGAAGACCAGCCTTTCATAGTTTGGCTGATGCTTACAAAAAAACAAGATGCTAAGTACATTGGGATATATATATCTCCAGTGTTTCCTATGACCAGAAAATCAGAAAATCACTTTTTTGTCAAAGTCCTTGATTCCTAATTCATAATTACTATAGGTGACACAAAAAGATCCAGGTAGCCTTTGAACAGGTGCAGATCAATAATACTAAATACCACTGATGAACTTTAGAGAATATAATTTTTCGGTGACAGCTACATTTTTCTTTGCTCTGGAAGGAGACACCTAGACCACTTTTTCATGTTGTACAGAAGTCTATCCTCTGTTCTGTGTAGAGATTTTTTTTTCCTCAGAAGGCTATGTGTAATATGATCATACTTTGAAAGAAAGCCGAGAACAAAAGGCAGGCAATTCCATTGCTTATAAGATGAGCAGACGCACAAGATACATATGGAGAGCATTCTAGCAACAATTTCTGGCCATTCGGTCTATATTTTCTTGGATTCTTACTAATTCTCTTGTGTGCTCTCTGCTCCATTAGCCAGTCTGATTAATTTGGCTGACGTGCCGCAGCCAAATCTGTCCAATCTGTCTCATACAGCCTGTAATTAGGATGCTATCCATTGGACTCGACACAGCAGGATGAGGCCAATCTGTAAGGCATACTTCAACCTTGACAATCATGGATACATACCCCAGAAGCAAGTAGAAGAGTGAAAGACAGAAAGAAGTTATTACAAAGTTTATTTCATACCTTTTAAGTTGAATAACAATTGTAGTTTGCTAAAGAATTAATGAAATTTCATACCCTAGCACTGCTTAGAGAAAGCCAACTATGGTGTTTCTGTCATCCACCAAGGCAAACGTATATACTGGTTCCTTGTCTTTGTTTACTTATTTATTTATTTTTAATATTTTTTAAATTTTACATATACATTTATATTATTATTATATATATATATGTACAATAAACTACATGTAGCAAGAAGAAACACGAAATAATCAAGAATTTTATAATGTTACAATCTTAGTGTTTTGGCTATTTGTATTTAGAAACCCTGAAAAAAAACATCTTTCCAATCTTAGTGTGTCTGAAATTCTGAATGTAAACCAATATCAATCATATCTTGTCATCATTATCAACTTAAAACATCTAGTTAGATCTTAAAACATCTTAACCCCTAAACAACTAAGGTTAATTTTAAAATTAACTCTCTGGACTTCAACCTCATTAGACACTTGAGAAGGAATAAAATTGATTCTGTGAGTAAACAGGAGGTGCAAGTTAGCTGTTCCCCAAGTGAGAAGATGACAGACACAGTTTACTACCTGAGCAGTCACCCAAAACTTTCTATAATGTTGGAGCATCATCTTCAGCCCTCTAGCCCACCCAATGTATTTGACAGACATATTTGTGAGCTAGGTACTATTGAGGACTTTCTTACCTTGTCTTCGTGAAGTTTGGACATTGACTCTGCCTGCATCCAAGCTTGCCTGTTTCTAGGCAGAATTCTGCCTGTGGTAAAAACCGGGACATTTTGCCCAGTGTCTTGTTTGCCACATTTGAAACCATTTTGTGTATAGATGCAAAACAAGTTTAATTTGAGATACAGTGGTATATAATTCAAATTTAAAATTATTCTTCACACATATTATATTATATATATTTCTACTCTAATATGAGGTATTGTATTCATGTAACTCAATTATAATACAAGGTGTTTGCTTCCAATACTTTGAAAGTGTTAGTGCAGGCTGCTTAGGATAAATGTTATGCAAGTTAACTGTTAGTTGGCCAAATCATTTTCATATCAATTACTAGTCTATTTTTATTACAAGAATAGACATCTTAGATGCAACAGGTAGATATAATTTTATAGAAAGATAAGGTATCACAGTTAGATAAAGTCTTCAAAAACCTGAGACCTACAGAATATGTCATTTAAACCTTCTAGGTTAACTCCTGGCAACATCCAGCCTACCTCACGGAGGATGATGAGCATCATAGTGGTATTTTTATGGTGCTCTGGTGATCTAGTTTCTAATGTGCTAGTTTTCTAGTTATTTCTTCTACTACATAGCCATTGGCTTTTCCTGAATGAAGCAGTTTAATTCTAGACCTTTCATTCAACAAGGGACACCAAGAAAGGAAATTACAATTTCCGTCAAGATAAAAAAATATGTTCGACACTGAACATTGCCTTAACATAACAAAATAAGCTGAGTCCTAAATTTTGAATGAAAAATTTCACACTGTTTTCCACCTCTATGTTACTCAGATCTTAAACTCACTGAACTTTGAAGCCAGGTATGAGGATCAAATAGGTATTGAAGCAATAAAAACGTAAGTAAATATTCCATAATGCTTAGAAAAATTGCCAGCAATGTTATGAAAAAATGGCAATAAAATAATGGACAGAGGCTTCTAAAGCTAGATTATTAACACAGCAGATAGATAATTTTATATGAAATACTAATTCATCTTCAGTCCTAGCACATCCTATGGATTTTAAAGTCTAAAGCATTTTATCCCTGTGATTTGTGAATACTTTAAAAATTAAGTTTATTTTAACTAATGCATAAAACATTTAGAGCATAGACATTGCTTGAAAACATGTTATTTTGACACATTTTATTGTTTATATTTTGAACTATCTTTATATTTAAAACATTTAACATCCTTTCTTGTAACACATCCTCTTAATTAATATACGTGGTATCTTCTTATGTCTTTTGTTGCACATCAGCACTTCCTGCTTCTACCTAACTATAACACAGTAATTATAGCCAACTGTCTTTCCCTTCTTAGTCAAATACTAGAACTGAACTTTTCTTTCATTTGTTTGTTTGTTTGTTTGTTTTTAATGAAATCACCACTTTTAGATTACATATATTAGTGCTATGATGAGGTACTTTTCTTCCTGTGCTTGTTTTATTTATTTCACCACAGTGATTTAAAGTTCCACAGGGATGTCATAGGTCCCTGTTTATTTTGGTGAGTGAGTAGCAATAGTGTATAATGTATATGCACATGGACAGGAAAATTGTAAAATCTTCTATGAAATTAGCAAATACATCCCAAAGGCTATAAACGCATAGCCACGCATTAGGAATAAAAAGCCTAGGTTCATAAGAAATAATCCACTTAAATAATATTTTGTTTTTTTCCTGGAGAATATTGCAGTTTTGTACAGTGTGTTTATATCATTTTCTCATCTAATCCTCCCTTGAAACCCCTGCTAGGCCTCTGCAAAATGCATCTCGATCAACCTCATGTCTTCTTTTCAAAAAAAATAATTTTTATTATAGTTTATTCAGATTACATCCTGAATGTTACCCCCTCACTTGTATCTTCCAGTTCCCATCCTGTTTCCTCTTTCACCCTATTCCTCTCCCCTAGACCTGCGACAGAGGAGACTTCCATCCCCACCATATGACCACAGTCTCTCAGGTCTCATCTGGATAGCCTACTTCCCCTTCCTCTCTGTGCTGCCAGGCCTCCCAACCAAGGGGAAGTGATCAAATTGAGGCCGTCAGAGTTCATGTAAAAGGCAGTACCCACTATCTCCACAACCATGGAGAGTTAGTAGTCCATTGGCTAGATCTGAATGAGGGGTCTAGGTTGATTGCATGCATTGCACTTGGTCCCCTGGATCAGGATCCTCCGGCCTTGATGGTCTTCTTGTGGGGCTCCTGACCCCTCCAGGCCCTTCTGTCTCCCCATTCTTCTATACCACTCTCATCTGAAACCCAGCAATGAGTCCCAGCATCTTTCCCAATCCCTGGCTGAGGGAAGACTCTCAGAGGACATCTTTGCTGGGCTAATATCCACTTATAAGTGAGTATATATCATGTGTGTCTTTCTGAGTCTGGGTTACCTCACTCAGGATGATCATTTCTAATTCCATCCATTTTCCTGAAATTTCAGTATTTCCTTATTTTTAATAGCTAAGTAGTATTCTATTGTGTGAATGTACCATAGTTTCTTTATCCATTCTTCAGTTGAGAGACAACTAGGTTGTTTCCAGATTCTGGCCATTATGAATAATACTACTATGAACATAGTTGAGCAAATGTCCTTGTTTTGTGGTGGAGAACCTTTCAAGTATATGCCCAGGAGTGCTATAGCTGTGTCTAGAGGTAGCATTATTCCTAATTTCTTGAGAATGTGCCAGATTGATTTCTGAGGTGTTTAAACAAGTTCTGAGTAAATTTTTTTTTGAAAATCCAGATGAAGTCTTCCACTGTAGTACGAGTAATCTATCAGGATCCATGGACTTGAATAAAATACATAGAGCCTTCCACAGCAGCTGCCATCTGCCACTAGCTCCTCAACTGGGGACCAGGGCGCCTATGTCTCGCTTAGTGCAAGCATCTTGTCATGTCCAGGAGATATACTTTTTGAATAGCCCTCTTCGAATTCTGCTTCCTACAATATGTTTATTTTGAAGTAGCCCAAGTCTTGGGGTTGGGAGGTGATAGAGACATTTCATTTAAGACCAAGGTTTGCCCAATTAGTTGTCTGTATTTTGTAGTTGTGAGTCTCTATCTTAACAGCTACTCAGTACAAAAAGATGGTTCTGAAGTGAGTTTGAGAGTTTCACAAATTGAAGACAAATGTTTACATGATAGTTTAAGGTTATATCAAATAATAAAAATATTAGCAATTGATTTGTTCTCTCCCTGGACTTATGGCCTCCATACATACGACTTTCTGGTAAATTATAGTGCCTGAGTTTCTGTCTATGAATTAATTTAGGTTTAAATGCATTGGTATTTAATATGTCTGTGCACCTCAAGCATGCAGCTTCCATAAAGGAATCATAAACCCTCGGACTGGAACTATAAGCAATTGTGTGAGTCTATGTTGGTGTTAGGCCTCAGACTAAGACCCAGAGACCAACAGGCCATGCTCTTGCTCACTGGGCCACTTCTCTAGCCCTTGTTCTTGAGATTTTCATATAGCTTTCACCTAGCTATTATTCTGTCTCTTTAGCCTGTATGTGATATTGCCAGAAGAATGGGAGATAGGATATTCTATAACATTGTAATTATAATTAGTAATTAAACAGCATTGATGCAAGGGGAAAATCTAGTGCTCTGAAGCTTATTTATGCATAAGTTACCTGAATTACTTTGGAAAACAAACACCTGAAAGTGCAGTAACCAGGTTGATATGGGCTAGGATTGCTTTTAGAATGAAGGAAGAATGACAAAACCCAGAAATAGTCTAGAATAAAAGAATCTTAAGCCTCAAAAATGACATTTTAACACCTTCATTTTGAGAGTGACTCAGGAAGTCTCTGTGAGTAAAATATCCCTTACTGGAAAAAGGATTAGTCAGAATGCTCATTTTTGTGACCTAGTCTATAGCAATAACATAAATGATTACTACAGAGGTTGTTTTATTACCTAGGAATGAAGTCAGACAAAGAGGCATATGTAATTCATGAATTAATTCCACTTCAAAACAGGGTATCATGTTAGCTGTATTCATGAGATAAGTCATTGCCACAGAGGAAGATGCTGAGAGAAAACAAATAAATTTCAAGTAAGGAGAAAATAAGTCATCGGCTACGGAGGTCATTGAGATCCTTTATACAAATAACTTGTCTTATTATTTGAACTGTAATTCTAAGGCTGATAGTATTTCTTTGGTAAAGTATTCAATGCACCATCGTGTTGTTAATACAACAGCAAGATGTGGTTGCTCTAATTTTGAAGCAAACATTGCTTTAATTACAGTGAAAGGATAAATACATAAAAAACATTTTAAAAAATTTCATGTGAAGATTCAAGGACAAATACTAGCATACTTAGTGTTATTTGTCATCAAAAGTTTGACTTCCAAGTGAAATAATGATTCTGACAGATCTGCACAGTGTAACAAAAGAAACAATTTTAAGGTCAGGAAGTAGTGCAATTATTTAAATGGAAATTATAAATATACAATTAATATGTTTTAGTATTACCTATTACATGACTATTTTCTAGGTTTGTTTACATTTTTATGTAGATATAAAATTTCATTTGGTATTGTCTTTGCATATAGCATATAATTCATAATAGAATACTGATGCATAGCAGAAAGTATTGATGATTCTTTTGTCATCTCATATCAATTCTGCTGTTGAATTTTTAATATATCAAGATTATTCTACATTCAATGTGCTGCGGGGAATGGACTAGATTTCTAGAGCCAATCTTATCTCAGTACTGTTGTATTTGATTAGTCTTAAGTAGTAAGTATTGAAGTATGTGAGACAACCCCTCCAGATAAGACGTGGACATCAAAATAGAAGTTAGTGATTTACAGAATCATTGTTAGTTGCCTTATCTCTGACATCATTTTAGTGAGATTAAAATCTTGGCAGAATACACCACAAGGACACCTTTAATTAAAAATAAGCAAAACCATATGTTCTTCCAAGGCTGTCAATCAATCAAACAGAAGCTAAGGAAAGATAAATTAAAGGAAATGAAGAGAAAGATACAGCTTATAAAACATGTTACATATGTGACTAAGGAAGCAAAAGGCAAATTCTGAACAGCAAAATATCTTGAGAGATTCTTAGCATACACTAGAGGTGCCATAGAGATCTATGAGGCTACTGTTCATGGAGTAGCTCTAAGTCCATGGATAATAAGTAAATAAAAAGAAAGTATAGGTGCCAAAACAATTGGTTTGTCAAGGAATTGTTTTATTTTGCAATAAACTCAATCACTTAGAGCCTCTAATTTAAAACAATTACAATGCTCATATCAGCAGCTTAGAAATGCCTGTTAATTCCTTAGTGTTACCCATTCAATAATTCCGGCTTGTAAAACTGAAGTGAATTCTAAGTTGCTTTGTACCTAATAGTTTGCTTCTGTTAAAAAAAAAATCCTTCCACTTTTGTATTTAGAAAACTTCTAATTCACCTTCAAAATAAGTTCTTGGAAAAGCCCTTGAATTTATTCAAGCAGAAATATTTTGTCCCCTTGGTAAAATCTTGAGCTGTTGTTATTGAACTAAACATATGGTATCATAATTTGCATTTTCCTTAGCATCTCACAGCAAGTTCCTTTTGGGTCTGAGATCATAAGCACTGCATATTTCCTTCTGTTGCCCAGTGATTGATACTGCACCATATATAATTGCTAAGGAAAAACATCAAGTCAAATGAGACTTTATTTAGATTACTTGATGTAAAAAATTAAGTTGGCAGGTTAAAAGGCAGGTGTTGTGTTTATACACACATGATTGCAATAGAAGGCATCATGGTAGTGCATTCTCACACTACTATGTGGTTGTCTATGAAGAGGCAGAGGAAGAAAAGCCTATTAGGCCAGTCTATCTTACATCCATCAGAATGGCTGAGATCAAAAACTCAAGCGACACCACATGCTGGCGAGGATGTGGGGAGAGAGGAACACTCCTTCACTGCTGGTGGGAATGCAAACTAGTATAGCCACTTTGGAAATCTACCTGGAGCTATCTCAGAAAACTGGGAATAGAGCTACCTCAAGGTGCAGCTACTCCACTCCTTGGAATATACCCAGAAGATGCTCCAGCACACAACAAGAACATTTGCTCAACCATGTTCATAGCAGCCTTATTCATAATAGCCAGAACATGGAAACAACCTAAGTGTCCCTCACTGGAAGAATGGATAAAGAAACTGTGGTACATTTACACTATGGAATACTACTCAGCTATTAAAAACCAAGGCAGTTAGGTTCTTGTTTAAAAATTAGTGTATACCCATTTCAGGCTGAGGTTGTGGTTACTGCCTGCTGGATTTCTTTTGTTCTTTCAACACTGCCTTTCTATAAATCATATAACTTCCACTATTTAATTTCTGGCTGCATTGTTTTAGTGGTCTTTATTTCATGGGTCCTTAAATAATTATCTATTTCCTTGATCACTAAAAATGTTTTAGCAAGTTGCATACACTGAGGATGTAGAAAATGTATTGATGGAGAGTCAAAGTGAGCATGATCTCTTTAGAAAAGTTTATTTGCAAGTATCTCCAGAAATTTTAAGCACATTTTTTATAAACTTTGACCTCTATTGACCTCAAAAGGTCTACTAAAACATACTCAACCTTCCACTTCCTTCCACTGTATATGACTGTGCTATTGCACATGTTAGCAAACTCGAGAAAGGATACTGAATCTTTTTTCTCATCAACTGAAATACATATAAATAATGAGCAAAATACATAAACAAATCTGTATTATATAGTTGTTAACAATTTTGGCTGGTTGCATTTTAAATTTATTTGAGCTATTTTAGTAGCAAATATTGCATGAAGTATAGTTGCTTTGTGTGTGCTATTATACATTTCTGAACACTATCAAATTATTTTAAGATTAAAATGAAACTAATAGTCCCCTAAGAATCTGAGTGACTATTTGTTTTCATTAACTCTTTTCTCATCCAATAATAGTAAACATTGTGTTGACCATGGGAAAAATAGATCTGAAAGAATCAAGTATATTCATTTTTAACACTTTGGATTGTGAGTTATATAAGCATAGCAACATTTTTTTACTTCTATATTTTATTGATATTACCCCTTAAGCAGTCCCATGGATTTCTATAGCTGTGCACTGGCAAAATGAAATGTTCTGCATTATCACTATGATATATTCATTCTTCCCAAAACATACTTCCAGAAATTCATGTTCTGGATGCTCAAAAATATTTCTTTTACCCAACAGATTTGATGATGCAAATAAACAAAAGCATCATTGAAATAATTATTAAATGCATAAATATAGTACAATTTTGAGAAACTTAAGGCTTTATTAGAAAAAATTTGAATGAAATATAAGTATACAAATGAGAAGTGGGCTTCAGCTGCCTTTCTGATGTTGTGTGACTGTAAAGAGTTAGAGTACAGGCTCTATTCTTCTCTGAACTACTATCACCATTTTCTTCTGTTAATACCAAATGCTAAGTGGTTTCACTTTTTCTTTTTTGACAGAAAATTGTTATGAGTAGTTAATGTATTCTCTGCTTGGAAATTGATATTTCTCCACTTTAGTTCTATTCTTAAAACATTTTTCTATAGCCTTCATATTTATTAAACATTCATGCTCTAATTTGGGTGCAATTATAGAAATTTCAATGAAATTTCAATGAAATTTCAATGTCTTGTGATACTACATAGACATTAAATACATTTTCATATTGGGTTTTAATTTTTTTTCTAACAGTAGGAGAGGGCCTCTCTCTCTCTCTCTCTCTCTCTCTCTCTCTCTCTCTCTCTCTCTCTCTCTCTCTCTCTCTCTCTCTCTCTCTCTCTCTCTCTCTCGCCTGCTTTTGAGACTGTTCTCCTATTGAGTTTCCATTGTCCAGGCTCAATATGAGGATTTTTATGCCTTGTTTTCTTGTATCACTATTGGCATACGTTTAAAACACTATTTTTGTTTTGAGTTCCTTAAATCTTTCTCCCTACTCCAGCCCAGTCTCTTCTAACACCCCTACACCAGGTAGAGGAGAAATTAAGTTAGTGGGGAAAGGGGATAGTTTTCCTCACCTGTTTCCTGCTGGTTAGGGTCATCGGGTTCCTTGTGGAAGGTCCAATCCTTGTTCAGGATATCTTCAAATTCTTCAAACGGCATCAACACCAACCAGGAGAGGCAGAGTGAAGCACCAGCAGTCTTCTTCTTTCTCAGAGCTTAGTCTCTTTTTTTGGTCTGGCGTTTATCCCCAATAACGAAGACCATGCGCCCACACGACATAGTTCACAGCTAACAAGCATCACATGCCCTTTCAGTAGGGAACTATCAGCTGTGGACAAACTGGATCAACCCCACCCCACTCCCGTATCCCACACCCAGAATTAAAACAAAAACATGTTAAAACTTCCACCATATCTTTTTATTTTTCTTTTACAGCTGTCATCTTTTGGAGGCCAGCTCTTTTCCGAAGAGAAAACTAACAGGGAGTGTATCTGGGTAAAAGGAGAAGTGGCGGTGTGTGTGAGCAGTGAAGGGAGGGGAAACTCTGGTTAAGATGTATTGTATGAGACAAGAATCTATTTTCTATAAAAAGTATAGTCTGCTGGTTAATTTCTATTTTGCCACTCCATAATCTAACTATTCAAGCAACAGAAGTTAGTTTTTTTCCCAGTAGTATATGGTTCCTCAAACCCAGATCGCACCCCCATATCCACTGGGAGTAAATCTAACCCTTTATTTTCCTGCCTGTCTCATCTATACATTTTGACAAACGCACAGACATTGATAAATTGTGTCACAGGTTCACAAGGGCTAAAAACTTTGTTATAGTTTTCTAATCAAGAAAATTTAATTTTGCTTGAAAGTTTTTATCACTCACAGATAAGTTTACTAGATAAACCACTTACCATGGTGAAGTTTTAACAGGGCCATAGAACAATTGGTGAAGATAGCGAATTTATTAGATTTTGGTTTCTGTACTCAAATGATTTAATACAGACCTTGAAGGCACAGTGTGTTTATATTTAGATAAAAAAACTTAACATGATAGTTTAGAAATATTGGAGCCTATAAAGTAAGAGAATTTAAAATGGTGCATATATATATAAACTCTTGCTTAATGAGCATTCTCTATACACTAGGAAGCAGTAAACTGTTTTGATTAAAAAGCTATTTACCCAAGGGGGCAAATTATCTTCCTGGGCCTTTGCTTCCTAAGATTTGCCTTATGGAGCAGTGAGATTTTTTTGATATTTGTAGCCTTTATGAGCATTTTAAAAAATTAAAGAGAATCAAATGGTTGTAAAAATTTCAATTCTTTTTCAACTGGTAAGCTCTATATACAAAAATAATGACTCCCGTTATCAACACTATTATTTCTTCTAATTTTGTTTTCCTTGAAAATGTATTAGATAGGAAAAATAGCCCTACTTTGCTTGGGCAGTTATGTATTGTGGAGTTTGTTTATACAAGACCACGAGGGCAAGATATTAGCATCTCTTTGACATCTTGTGCTAAAAGATATGTGAAACTAACTTCACATCAATCACAATAGGAAAATACACAACATGAAAAATTATTCTACTTATAACAGTAGGATTTTTAAAAGACATTTGTTTAAAGATTGGCCTACATGCTCCTCTATATAGATAGTGTATAAATTCTGCCATATTCAAGTACACTGCTTTATATGAGAACAATGCCCTCACTGACTATAAATAAAAGAACTTCTGGAAATCAGAATATGTTGTAGTAATAATTAATCACAGTAAGAAGAATTTCAATGTCACTTCTATTCTGTAGATAAATGATGAGGCATGGAGGATAATCATATATGACACTAATATTTCCATAAATAACTTCCTCAAAGGGGAGGGCAAGAAGACACCTCAGTCAGTTCAAAGTTATTTGCATATAGATAATATAACTTTTAATTTTTTATTTAAACATGAGGATTATTAAAATTTTTTCTCATTTATGTTGGTCAAGCATTCTAACACAGGGCTATGTTTCTAGCCTTATGTTGTATTGAACAGTCTCAGTTGTATTGTTGTATTGAACAGTCTCAGTGTTCAGCTTAGGTGTGTATTACATCTTTAATTTTATTATACATATTCTATAACCTAGGAAACCTCTGAAAGTTTAATAATATGTGATTTATATGCATGCAATAAATAAAGTTTGCCAAATCAGGAAACTAATACAAGGAACAGAAATTCTAGAGTATTTAGTGAAGAACACACTGATAATTACTCCTTAAATTTTAAAAATGACTTATATTTCATCACATTTATAAAAAGATAAAGTACAGATTTAATACACAATTTTAAATTGGATATGAAAATTCAAGTAAAAAATTTCTAAACATTTTTGTTGATAGGGATCCCCAACACTTCCAAAAATTCCAATATATAGTGTCTTTTTCAGATATGGAACTACACTAAAAATCTGAATTCTACTCGTAGTCTCAGCAATTTTTTTTTTGAATTTAGGAAACAGTTTACTGATATCATTGAATCTAATACTGTTTACTAATTAACTTTATTTTCTACTCCCCATAAGGATTTGGGAAGAAGAGAAAGTGTGTACGGCAACAAATTTTTACAGCAAGAATAAAAAGGAGACTTGAAGTTTCCAGAAAGCTGCCCATATCCTACTATTATCAAATTTACCACCTACTGTGTTGGGTTTATGGATCTTCTAATCCCTTCCTGCTAATCATTAAGAGTAAATGTGAATAAAACGTGCTAATTTCTCTCCACTGGAAGTTACATTAGAAGCTGAACAAATCCTAAATCTCAAAATTATCCAAATAACATACTAATCCTGGGTATAAATTTTAAGGGCAGCCTTCCTAACACCTTGCAATAATGAGCCATTCTCTGATACAAGACTCTACTACTTACGTACACAGAGTTTTGCTTTCTCATTCTATTTGTCCTTAACGCTTTATTTGCATCATTTTGTCAGCTCTCTTATCATAAACAATATACTTCACATCTGCTTCCTAATGAGTTGCTGTATTTATGATATTGATTCACTTAATAATTATTTTCCGTATTTGAGGATCAGAACGATTAATCATATAACTCTGCATATATTAGTAAAAAGATGAATTGAAAACAGTGAATACAACAAAATGCATCTTTTTATATGAGCATTGAAAGTGGCTGACTTATAGGCAATAATTTTTTCATATTATTGCAGTTTTAAAGTTAAGGTGGAGAGTCCTGAGCACCAAATAAACACAAAAGAAAATTATTAGTTCTTAGCACATGTCTTACACAAAAGAAAAAGGTTAACTTCAAGTCATCTTCTTAGTTAATGAAGTGTTTTTCATGTGTGTGTCTGTCTCACTAATATCCAATTAACTGTATTTCTCATACACCTGATCTGTAGTGGATGCTGTGTTTTCTGCAAACACAGCATGAAGGGATATTTACCATCTAGTTAATAGAGATCATTTAGCTGGCCATGGTGGAGAATGGTTTCCCATTTGTTATCAACACACACTGGAACACATCAGGTGTGAAAACCATAATTTAAAGCTCAAGAGTAATTTCAGATAGACATCCATCATACACATTTAATTGTCAGTTTAATATTACATTTCCATAAAGATGAATTATTATATGAGTAGGGAAAACAAATAGTAATCACTAGGAAAGTTCCATCCTATTAGTCAAAAGCATTAAGGTTGAGCTCTTAATTTTTCAATGACAAACAACAAATGCCATTAAATGAAATAATCAGCAATATTAAATGTGTACTATAGCATATTTGAAAAAACTTGAGAAGTATGTACAAGTTATATTTCTGATTGTAATTTTGGTTTTATTACTATATTTAAAATGTTTTGCGCTGTTTCCAGGTTCTGGCTATTATGAAAAAGGCTGCTATGAACATAGTTGAACATATGTCCTTGTGTGGTAGAGCATTTTCTGGGTATATTCCAAGGAGTGGAATAGCTGGGTCTGGAGGAAGCCCTATTCCCAATTTTCTGAGAAAGCACAGATAGATTTCCAAAGTGGTTGTACAAGTTTGCATTCCCACCAGCAATGAAGGAGTGTTCCTCTTTCTCCACATCCTTGACAGCATGTGGTGTCACTTGAATTTTTGATCTGAGTCATTCTGATTGGTGTAAAATGGAATCTCAGTGTTGTTTTGATTCGCATTTCTCTGATGACTAATGAGGCTGAGCATTTCTTTAAGTGTTTCACATCCATTCGATATCCCTCTGTTGAGAATTCTCTGTTTAGTTCTGAGCCCCGTTTTTCAATTGGGTTATTTGTTTTGGTGGTGTTAATTTCTTGAGTTCTTTATATATTTTGAATATTAGACCTTTGTCAGATGAAGGGTTGGTGAAGATCTTTTCCCAGTGTGTAGGCTGTCGCTTTGCTTACTCAGAAAACTGGGAATAGGGCTTCCTCAAGACCCAGGTATTCCATTCCTTCGAACATACCCAAAAACGCTCCAGCACACAACAAGGACATATGCTCAACCATGTTCATAGCAGCCTTCTTCTTAATAGCCAGAACCTGGAAACAGCTTAAATGTCCTTCAGTTGAAGAATGGCTAAAGAAATTTGGGTACATTTACACTATGGAATACTTCTCAGCTATTAAATCAAGGAAATCCCAAAATTTGTGGACAAATGGATGGAACTAGAGATGATCATAATGAGTGAGTTAACCCAGAAACAGAAAGACTCACATGGTATATACTCACTCATAATAGGGCACTAGCCCAAGGGGCATGTCCCATGAAAGTCTTCACTTACCAGGAGATTGGGATAGATGTGAGGGCATCCTACTGAAACTCTAGGTAAGAGAAATATAGGAGATGGGGAAGTAGAAGGACCAGAGGGTCCTAGAAACCTACAAGAAGAACATCCCAATAGGTGGATCGGGGCCCAGGTCGTTCTGCTCAAACTATTGCACTAACAAAGAACAATTCAATAGTAAACATCAAACCCCTACCTGATGGACAGCACATTCTCCACAGTTATGTGGAGAGCAGGCACTGACTTTGACATTAACTCTAGTGCTACATATTTGACCAGCTCCCCTTGTTGAGGTTACCTGGTGGCACTCAAAGAAAGAATAAGCAGGATACCAAGATGAGACTTGAAAGCATATAACAATGTAGTCGGGGAGGAGGTACCCCTCGGTCATAAACCTAGGGGAGGGGAATAGGGTGAAAGCAGGAGGGTGGGAGGAATGGGAGGATACAAGTGATGGGATTACAATTGAGTTATAATCTGAATAAATTAATAAAATTTTTAAAAATTTAAAAAACTGTTTTGAGTTGTTAAAACTTTTTCAGTTCTCAATAATTCCCATCCAACATCATATTATATAAAATTAATATTAATATGGAAAATTTTACATAATAATCAAAAATATTGTCATATATTATTGTTAACAAAAGTCCACCATTTGTAAAATCTCCTTAGGTTTTATTTACTGTTCTCAGAACAACATATTTCATTTAATTATTGACTCTCCTTAATGAATAGATAGTGAATATTTCGCCAACCATTTTTTCTTGGTAATTTGGGTGGGAAGGAGTCAGTAGTCTTATAAGATATTCCTCAAATAGAATGTTTGACATTTTTTATATGAATTAATTCTTGCCATAGAGTTTTGGAGAGGAATATCATAAGCACTAACAGTCCATAATAACACAGCAAGCATGCGTACCATTAATAAACCATGGATGTTAACTTTGATCACTGGTTGTCAACATTATCAAAATTGATTATTAATTATTCAGTGCATCATAACATACATTTGGGAAAGAAGCCACAGGCTTAACACACATTAAAAACTATGGATAGTTATGTTCTACTTTTAAAAAGAAATAATAAACCCCTTATTTTTTCGCACAAGTGATGTATATGCTTCTTTGCATCTTTTTTAACAAACCAAATTATAGTTTTGACTAGTGAAGTTAATTTTCTATTCCTGTTTACTTTATATATTAAATTGTCTTAAGTTGAAATGTTAGAGACTTTTTATTATCTCCTATGCCTATTTATCATTCCCTGATCATTATCATTGTATGATGGTATCTGAACAATTTCTTATTTCATGTCATGCTGAGGTGTTAGCTATGTATTCCAGGAAATTTTGTTAATTCCATAAACAATAATGTTATTTGCAAATAAAAATATCATTGTTTCATTTTCTGTCTTTATAGAATTTTATTTACCTTTACTGTTTTAATTTGTTTATCATAGTCTAACTGTGACTAGCTGTTGCAGAGAAGATATCTTCATCTATAGTCTACTTTAAGACTAGTGTACTTAATTTCTTAACATTGAGTATAATTGAAATGACATCTGCTATGTACTGTGGTTCAGTTTTGAAAGTAGAACTCTGGTTCTTGTTTACTAATAAATGTGCATGTGTGGGTTCATGCACATGTGCATGTGGGTGTGTGCTCATTTGTTAAGCACTAAAAATATTTTTCTTAAAATCTGTCAAATATTTTCTATGTTCATTCTTGTGGTCAAAAAACTATTTCCAATCTATTTTGGTGGTTATTTTGTAATGTTTTTTGTTAATGAACATTGTGTTTGTTTTGAGAGGCATAATTATATTGACATGGTAATAAAATCAGTCTTCAAGCAATGTTTATTGATAAATATAAGCTGATAGCTTGCTTATATAGCAATATTGACACTCCATATGTAGTTTTTCTGTACATTAATGTTATCTATGTTAAAGTTGCATGCAATGTTACTTCTGCTCAGTTTTCAAGAATATATAATGGAGACTTATGACATCATTTTATTAAATCTTTGGTCTGCAGAATCCTCCATCAAGAGTTATGGATTGTTCTTTAATTTATTTAATAGATTCAGACCTACTCAGTTTATTTATTAACCTCTTATGACATTTTGTAGTTTTTTTCAATGAAGCTCATGCCCTTCAATGGTGTCACTTTACAGTGACAGAGAGATCTACAGTAAATTATTCTCTTAATAACAGTAGAAAGAACAGTGAAACCACCATCAATAGTTCTATTTTCTCAATTATACTTCTTGCACAATTATAATTACAAGTGATTTTTAAATGAATATTTTTTTCTTAATTTTCTTTGTATTTTGGTGCTATAAATTTTACCTATTTGATATGCTTTCCATTATTTCTTTTTGCATTACTTTATGCACAAGATGTTTTTCTCTTCAGTTCTTATGTGAAATATCCAGTTGTTAATTTTCTATCTATTCTTTCTCATATTATGCATTTACAATGATAAATTACCTAGTAGGTTATGCTTAGTTGGGGGCAGCTTGGTTGCTTTTCAGTTTTGGCAGTTATGAACAAAACGTTTGTTATCATTGGTGTGAAATGTTACTGAGCAAATAAATTTGTAATTTATTAAAGAAAATCTCAAAAGTAAAATAACTGGGTGGTCTGCTATCCTGCATCTGAGTGCCACCAGGCCTCCCCATCTAGGGGATATGGTCAAATATAAGGCACCAGAGTTCATGTGAAAGTCAGACCCCACTCTCCACTCAACTGTGGAGAATGTCCTGTCCATTGGCTAGATCTGGGTAGGGGCTCGAAGTTTACTGCACGTATTGTCCTTGGCTGGTGCCATAGTTTGAGCAGAATTCCTGGGCACAGATCCGCCCATCATAGTGTCCTTCTTGTAGGTTTCTAGGACTCTCTGGATCCTTCTATTTCCCCATTCTCCCGTGCTTCTCTCACCTAGAGTCCCAATAGGATGTCCTCCCCTCTTTTCCACTTTCCTGATAAGTGAAGACATTCATGGGACATGCCCCTTGGGCTAGTGTCCAGATATAAGTGAGTATATACCATTTGACTCTTGATACCCTATGAGCATATACAGGGGGAGGAGGCCCCCCTCAGTCACAGTCATAAAGGAGGGGAGTAAAGGGAAAATGGGAGGGAGGGAAGACTGGGAGGATACAAGGGATGGAATAACAATTGATATGTAATATGAATAAATTAATAAAATATATTTTTAAAAAGAGGCAGCACAAAAAAATAAAGACTGTTACACTACAAAAAAAAATAACTGGGTGATGTTCTGGGACAATAATAAAATGCCACTGCCAAATGAGGATAAGCTAACAATGATTAAGAGATTCTGGCACTCCATATTCACGAACATTCTTGTTGCCAGTCAATTATGTAGTACTGTATTTTTACTTAAAGTCCAAATTCCCTCATGCCAAAAAATACTGACAATATTTTAATTGCTATGTACTTTTTGGGTTTTATATTTCGAATGACCTGTCCAGATCTCTTCCTATTTTTAATCATATTATACATTTATTACTGTTGAGTTTCATGAATTCTTTATATAGTTTAAGTATTAAGCCTTTATGAGATGTGTACACTGCAAAAATGTCTGCAACTTTGTAGCCAATCTTCTTTGTTATGTAGTAAATGGAATTCATTGGCAGAGTTTTATCATATCAATGACTTCTAAATTACATTTTGTTTCTTTAACAAGCCATGCTTTTTGGTGAGGCATGTTAAATTCTCTCCCAATTCTATGCTATTTAATGTTTCCTGCTTTCTTTCATCTTCCAATAATTTTATAGTTTTGCATCCACATATAGGTATATGATTCCTTATATGAGTCTTTCTTAGTCAGTTTATGTAAAAAATGAAAGTACATCTCCATATTATATTTTTCACATTTCTCTCCCTCCTCCATTTACCATTCCTACCCTATCCCCTACTTCCTCTCCTGCCCCTTACTCTTCGAAGAGTCTTTATTGGTTTTATGTTTATATGTTATCACATACTCAGACATCCTAGTGCTATCAGAGCCACACATCTGTATTCCTTCACTTCTTTTTCAAAGGCTACACTGTGATCAAATATTACATTATTGCATTTCAACAAGTCTATTTCTCATATTTTTTCTCAATTTTTCACTTTTAAAACAAATATAGTACAGTTTGATCAGCATGGAATCACAATTATATATAAGATTAATAGACTTTGGATGTACTTCTAAGTTCTGATCTTCCCATATAAGAATAACTCACTTGAATTTTTGATCTTAGCCATTCTGATGGGTGTAATATTTAATCTCAGAGTTGTTTTGATTTGCATTTCCCTGATGACTGAGGAGGTTGAGCATTTCTTTAAGTGTTTCTCAGCCATTTGATATTCCTCTGTTGAGAATTTTTTGTTTAGTTCTGAGCCCCATTTCTCAATTGGGTTATTGTTTTGGTGATGTTTAATTTCTTGAGTTCTTTATATATTTTGGATATTAGACCTTGGAATATACCCAGAAGATGTTCCAGAACACAACAAGAAGATTTGCTCAACCATGTTCATAGCAGCTTTATTCATAATAGCCAGAACCTGGAAACAGCCTAAGTGTCCCTCAGTAGAAGAATGGATAAAGAAACTGTGCTACATTTACACTATGGGATATTACTCAGCTATTAAAAACAAGGAATTCCAGAAATTGTGGACAAATGGATTGAACTAGAAATGATCATAATGAGTGAGTTAACCCAGAAGCAGAAAGACTCACATGGTATATACTCACTTACATCTGGACACTAGCCCAAGGGACATGTCCCAGAAAGTATTCACTTATCAGGGATAGCGGAAAAGAGGGGAGGACATCCTATTGGGACTCTAGGTGAGAGAAGCATGGGAGAATGGGAAAATAGAAGGATCCAGAGAGTCCTAGAAACCTATAAGAATAACATTCTGATGGGCAGATCTGGGTCCAGGGGTCCTGCTCAGACTATGGCACCAGCCAAGGACAATACGTGCAGTAAACTTCAAACCCCTACCCAGATCTAACCAGTTCTTCATAGTTGAGTGGAGAGTGGGGTCTGACTTTCACACTAATTCTGGTGCCCTATATTTGACCATGTCACCTGGATGGGGAGACCTGGTGGCACTCAGAGGAAGGATAGCAGGCTCCCAAGAAGAGACTTGTAACCCTATGAGCATGTACAAAAGGAAGAGGTCCCCCTCAGTCACAGTCATAGGGGAAGGGAATAAGGGGAAAATGGGAGTGAGGGAGGAATGGGAGGATAGGAAGGGTGGGATAACAATTGAGATGTAATATAAATAAGTTAATAAAATATATTTTAAAAAGAATAACTCATTTTGAGTTTCCCTGTTTTGTAACTTTATGCTATGGGCATCTGAACATGATGATACTCTGGAAGAATTGAAGAGCCACTGAAAGATCTGTAAGTCTAGAAGATCTGTAAGTCTAGAAGAAGAGTAAATATCTTCTTAAGTTTCTTTTTGCAGAGACATGATGTTTTTTTGTCATTTAAGTCTTTTACTTTCTTGGAATTATATAAATGTTACATTCATAGTATTTTGGCTTTTTGTATTTGGCAGACTTGAAGAAAACATCTTTCCTATCTTAGTGAATCTAAAATTCTTAATGTAAATCAATATCTATCATATCTCATTCCTATCCATTTAAAACATCTATCTAGACATAAAAACATCTTAACGCCTAAAAAACTATGATTAATTATAAGACTAAATTATCTGATCTTCAACCTCATGAGAGACTTGAGAAGGAATAAAGCTTTATTACCTGAGTGAACCAGAAGTGCAGGTTGGAGAGATGGCTCAGCCATTAAAGACTAAGCTCACAACCAAAAACATATGGCTACTGATTTTGTGAATTAATTTTGTATATAGCTAGCTACTTTGCTAAAAGTTTTTATCATTTGTAGGCATTCCTAAGTAGGATTTTTAGGATCAGTTGTGTGTACTAACATATCATCTGCAAATAAAGGTTCTTTTTACTTTTTCCTTTCCAATTTGAATCTTTTTTGTCCCCTTTAGCTGTCTCAGGGCTCCTGCTAGAATGTCAAGTACTAGATTTAGTACATATATAGAGACTGGACAACTTAGTCTTATTCCTGACTTTAGTGAAATTGCTTTGAGTTTCTATACATTTAATTTGATATTGGCTATGATATTGCTGTAAACTGCCTTTATTTTCCATGCTTTCTCTATGACACTTATCCTGAAGTGATGTTAGGTTTTATCAAAGACCTTTTCTCAAACTTATGAGATGATCATGTGTGAAAATAACTTATTTGCCTGAAGTAATTGTCATGTTGGAAACTTAGTGCCTCCATATGCTAAGCTAAGCCTAGCCCTGGAAGCTTTGCCCTCCATACAATCTACTCTAGACACAGAATTCTTTAGGCCTCTGAGACTTACTGTCAAATATGGTTATTTTTTTCTACTTCTTTCTGAATTCTTGGTGGCAAATAGATGGAACTAGAAAAAAAAATCATCCTCAATGAGGTGAACCAAACCCACAAAAATTAATAAAATATGTTTCCACTTATACGTGGATATTAGCCAAAATAAATGATAAACAATTGAGAGAGGTTATTCATAGAGAAGGGGACCAGGCTGGACACATGGATCTTCCTGTGAGGGGAAAATATAATAGGTTTAATGGGTTGACTGGACTGAGGAGAGTTGGTAATGGGAGGATCTGTGGGTAAAGAGGAGGAGAAATTGGATTAAGGGAGATAGAAACAGGTAAAATTGGAGACTAAGGCAGGGTTGATATGAAAGCCTAATTTATGGAAGCTTCTTATAATATGTAAGGGAGATCCTAATAAAGTATTCAGTGAAATGGAACCTCACTCAACTGGTCATCTCTTGCCATCAACTAAAGCTTCCATTGCCGGGACTAGATTTCATCTAACTGAGTTTGTTGTGGGCCAAAAGGGTCCCATGGAAATCTGACAAACAACCCAAGCTGTTGCCAAAGCAAGAGGTAGTTCTCAACAAACTGACAACAAGGCCCAATTACTGAGGACACACACACACACACACACACACACACACACACACACACACACACACACACACACCTCATTGAACGTGGATAAGTCAGGTTGGTGCCCACATTGAATCTTAACCTTTATATTCTAGTGTCTTTAGTATGGAAGATACTCTGTTAGCTATCAAAAGAGAATTTTAAGCATCAACTCAGCCACAAAACTTTGATGTGTAATCAGTTCTCCCTGCAAAATATGCAACAGAGGCATCCTACACTTGTGGTATTAACCAATCAACATCTGATTTGACTTAAACTCAACTTCACAAGACTGAAAACACGCTTAAAGCTGTTGGGATGACCAAGAATCACAGTCTAGATAGCCCAACGACTTAGGGTAAAACCAAATCCTACAGGTCTAAAAAAAAAAAGGTAACAATAAAATGGCTCATACTGATATCATAGATCAGTGTCTTGCTCAGCCATCATTAGAGAGGCTTCCTTCTACTACCGATAGGAATAGATACAGAGACCCACAGTCATACATTATGCAGACAGCTAGAGACATTGGAACACACAAGTCCAAAGGAGATATCCCCATCAAATCCCTCTCCTCAGAGTTCAGGGAAACTCAAAGAAAGGGAGGGAGAAGAAGTTGAGGGAGACAGAGGGGGTTGAGGACATCAATAGAACAGGGTCCTCTAAAACAACTAAGATACGTTTATATGAACTCATAGAGACTGAAGAAATTTGCACAGAGCCAAAATTGCTCTGTACCATGTCTTCTGCATATATACAATAGATTTTAGTTAGTACTTTTATAAGACTTTTATGAATGTGGAAACAAATGGTTCTCGATTCTTGTGCCTTCTTTTGGGAATCTTATGAAGTTTGTTTTCATTGCTGAATTGACCTGTCCAACTTCAATTTGATGATTTTCTTTTTATCTTGTTATATTTTATTTTGTTAATTAATAAAAATAAAATAAATATTTAAAAAAGAAAATAAGTAGCTATAGTCAAATGATCTTGGTCATTGTACTGTAAAAGAGAATGAAAAATTAAAATAATCTTCATGCCAAAGAGTGTTGTTCCCACTATATATGAAAACAATTGTCTGAAGAGCTTTTTGCAGATTCCTTTAAAGGTATAAATTAAACTTTGAAGTAACTATTGTCACATGAGAGTTTTCTCTTGGTAAATCTGCTGATAACATTGTCATATAGTGAATAATACCAATAAAAACATTTTTTTTTATAAAACTGGTGATGACATTCTAGAAATTTAAACTTTGATTAAGGGTACATACTCTTCATATCAGAAATTATAAGGTAGGCTGATCTTTGTGTGTTAGAGGCCAGTCTCATATACATACTGAATTCCTAGCTAACCAGGTCTACGTAGTGACACACTATATCGAAGAGGATGAAGAAGGAGGAGAATGCGGAAGAGAAGGAGGAAGGGAAGAGGTATGGATACCATCTACATGACTGTAGAAATATTGTAAGAAAAATATATTTTAATAAGTGATGAAATTAGAAATTAGTAATAATTTAATATAGATTCAAAATCATGTCTCCTTGTAGTGAGGAAGTTCAGATAAAAATCAAATATGAAATATCAGTTATTTTACAGAAAAATTTAGTCAGAACTCTTTTTAATTATAATTTATTCACACTGCATCCTGATTGTAATCCCCTGGCTCTTATCTTCTTTTTCCAACCATCCCTCCCTCTTCCACCCTATTCTCCTCCTTTATACCTCTGAAAGGTGGGGTCCTCTTCCCCCACCTTCTGACCACATTTTATTACATTTCATCTGGATAAACTGCATCCCCTTCCTCTGTGTTCCCACCAGGCCTCTCACACCAAGGGACAGTGGTCAAATCACAGGCACCAATGTTCCTGTAGGAGGCAGTCTGCCACCATCCTCCAAACTGGAGGATGAGCTTTCTGTCCATTGGATACTTCTGAAGAGAGGGTCTAGGTTCTCTGCTTGAAATGTCCTTCATTAACACGTCAGTTTGTGCAGGCCCTTCTAGGTCCAGATCCACCAGCCTTGATGATCTCCTTGTGAAGATCCTGACGTTCCCTTCCCCTGTCCTTTCATCCCCCAACTCTTCCATATAACTCACAGATTTTTGCCCAGAGTACATACTGAGTGCCCCAGTATCTTTCCTGATCCCTCACTGGGCAATCTCTCAGAGGACATCTATGTTGAGCTATTGTCCACTTATAAGTGAGTATATAACTATGTGTGTCTTTCTGGGTTTGGGTTACTTCCCTGATGACCAAGGACACTTTGCATTTCTTTAAGTGTTTCTCAGCTGTTCAAAATTCCTCTGTCGAGAATTCTTTCTTTAGATTACTCCATTTTTTAACTGTGTTATTTGTTTTGCTGGTGTTTACTTTCTTGAGTTCTTTATATATTTTGGATATTGGCCTTTTGTTGCCTGTAGGGTTGGTGAAGATCTTTTCCCAGTGTTTAGGCTGTCTTTTTTGTTCTGTTGACAGTGACCTCTGCCTCACAGAAGGTTTTCAGTTTCTTGCGGCCCCATTTATTAATTGTTGATCTTAGAGCCTGAGCTACTGATGTTCTATTCAGGAAGTTTTCTCCTACTACAATTAGCTCAAGGATCTTCTCCATTTTTAATTCTAACAGTTTTAATGTGTCTGGTTTAGTGTGTCTCAACTTCATATGGAAAAAGGAGAAACCCAGAATAGCTAAAACTATGCTGTACAGTAAAAGTCTGCACTGTCATGGAAGAGAGAAATATAGTAATATTAGTCAGTAAAAGAGCAGACAGCTAAAATGAGAGTCACATGATTATATAACTGAAAACCACTCAAGGGGTAGAGAAAATAAAATAGCTAAACATATTAAAAATGCTCACTCTGTAGAATCTGTGCTCTAATTATCAGTACATCCTCCTGAGATGGATAAATGTCCGTGAAAAATCTTTGTGCTCTCATTACATTGTGCTGCTTGTAACTATTGCCTCATTTTGAGGCAAGTGATTTCTCAATTATTACCATACTCTGTACTGACTCCCCTTGCTTTTTCACATTATACTTTCTCCTAATTGAGTTATCCATATTTCTCTCTGGAATATTTTTGCTTTATAATATATACTTAAAATTTTAGTTATAATTTCAGATAATGAGAATTTAATAATACTTTAAGCTACAATTAAAGGTTCTAGAAAGTGACATTACTTTTAAGAATTATGAGTTTTCTCATCTTTATGTCCCAATAGAAAAACTTTAAAATCCTACCAAATCTGCCTAGTTAATAAAATTACTGGGAATTAATATGTCATTACAGCTGACAAATACTGGAGGAAATATGCTTATCAAATAACTGAACATGAAAATATTAAAACATAGTTTAAAAACACTGATTTTGTAGCTATAGAAATAAACTGTTAATACAAAAAGCCAATTGTAATCTTTCTCATTGTGTTTCTTACAATTGGAAACACCAGTCTCTAGGAATATAGCTGAATATGATACCTACTGATTGTACAGTAGCTTACAATTCTAGTTATGTTATGGTTTGAATGAGAATGTTGCCCTTAAGCTCACAGATTTGAATCCTTGGTGCCCAGGGTGACACTCCTTAAAAGGCTTGGGAAATGTGGCCTTGTTGGAGTAAGTGGGTAATCTGAGGTAGGCTTTCAGGTTTCAAAAGCCAATGCCAAGCCCAGAGCCTTTCTCCCTCTGCCTGTGGATCAGGATTTAGCTCTCAGCTACTGCTCCAGGGCCACGTGTGCTTCCATGATCCCTGCCATAAAGAAAATGAAATAAGTCTCTGAAACTGTAAGCAAGTCCTCAGTTAAATGTTTTCCTTTATAAGAGTTATCTTTGTCATGTTGTCACTTCATAGCAATAGAATTGTTGACTACGACAAGATATAATTATTTGGCCGATTATAGCATGTGCTGTTACTGGGGGAAAAAAACATCAAAACATTGTGTGTGTGTGTGTGTGTGTGTGTGTGTGTGTGTGTGTGTGTGTATTATTTGATCCTTGTTTTCTAAGTTTTTGCCTAAAATGTGTTACACACACACACACACACACACACACACACACACACACACACAGACACCACATCAATTTGGCATAATGGCTCAAGTCTGTAGTTACAGCACTAAAATTACTGAGGCAGGGGGTTGATATGAATTCATGACCATCTCAGCTGCAGTCTGAGGTTCTGAAATAAATTAATTTAATTAAAAACTGAAAAGACCATCTATTCCTACTCCTATCTTATATTTGATTTTTATAAAATGGTGATTAATAACACAAGTTTGCTTTCTAGACATAATAAAGGAATGAAAAGTAAGAATAGTTATTTTATCAAAGTCTTCCAGCCCAATTGTTATGACGATATGTGCTTTCAAATTGGCATAAAAGCACTTGAAAAATAAAATAAGAGGTTTTCTTACTGGATTAGAGACTAATGTGATGAAATGTATATTTCACTTATTGGCATGTTTGTATACAAAGTAAAAATTTATTATTTTTATATTAATATGGAATATGTATGGATGTTTTCTTGCATGTATATTGCTATACTAAGTATGTGCCCACAGAGGCCAAAAGAAGATATCATGTTTCTTGAACTGGAGTTACACACAGTTCTAAGCCTCTAGGTGGACGCTAGGAATTAAAAATTAGTCTTTTGAAAGAACATCCAGTGCTTTTAATTGAAAAGCTATTTCTTCTGCCATAAACTCTTATTTGATTGCAAAAGCTTTCTAATATAACTAAGTAAAGTTTATAATTCTAGCAACTTAAAATTTTAGAGAGCATACATAAAAAGCACATGAAATACTCCTTAACTTATTTAAAAATTCCTTAGCGGAAGAAAGATACCAAAGCACCCATCCCATCCACTCCAGCAAAGGGGAGACTCAAAGACACCCAAGCATCTGCCTCAGGCACCCCTATGTTGGGTGAAAGTGTTGTGGAGATAGTGTAGATGTACTAGACAGTAGAGAGATGGAAGATAAAGCAAAGCAGAGAGGTTCATACACCGTTAGGGACTCAACGGTCTTGAGGAATGGGCAGATAAGAGGAGGCCATGATGAAGTCCTAGAACTGGCTTCCACTAGGGGCCATGTCTGGGGTCTTTGGTCCTGCTGCTGCTGGGGTCTGTGTCATTGTCATGGGCCAAAGTTACCAACAACCTACAAGTAGATGTGATCTGGGTTGCCACCTGAGACCATCTTGATGTAGGAGGGCCATGCAACCATGGTGGGGCACGATGATCTGGGTGACCTGAGGCCATGGTGATATGCATGCCCATGCAACTTCCAGGGGCCATGTCTTATTCTTTATTCTTATGGTAGCTGGGTTCAGTGTTGATGCCCTAGGTCCATGTTATCACCAAAGACCAAGTAGATGTCCTTGGGCTGCACTTATGCCTTAGCCACTGTGTAGAGCTGGCCCTTACTTTTACCATCCACTCTCAGGAGAGTTTGTCCCTCCCTTTTCCTAGGTAGCATAGTAGAGACTACCTTAATATCTGGAGGGTGGTACAAATGAGGTGTCCCTGAAAGTTTGAGTGCAGAAGAGCTGGCCTCATGACTTTGGGATGACTTGGCTAAGAAGAGATGCTCACTCCGTTGACTACTGGATTAGGCTAGTAAGGTCATGAAAGCCAGAGAGGTGGCCTCACTACTTACTGGCTGCAGCATTTACCTCTCTTGGGCAGCAGAGAAGAGTTGGCCTTGGTGGACTGTTGGCAAAGGCACATGTGAACTTGCCCGTGGGCATAAGAGCTGGAGAGCTGACCCTGCCTGTTGCCAGCTGTTGCACTGAGTGTGCTAGCCAAGGCAGAGCTAGAGAGCTTATGCTGGTGGTGGTATAGGCATGAGAGAGTTGGTAGGTTAACCAACTGAGCTACCTCCCAGTCCCAAATCCAGGGCTTTGTCTTGTCTCACTCCAACATCTACCCCACCTATGATTTGCTGGATCTTATGAAAAAACAAGCATGTGTTCTGTAACAAGAATTTCTTCTGAGATGATAATAATAATGGTGGTGGTGCAGGTGGTGGTTTTTAATGGTGATGATGATGATATAGAGACCAGTCATGTTTGGTTTTCATCTAGATCTCAGGGCTATCTAGTCTCTGGGTCTTGGTTACCCAAGAAATGTCAGGTCTAATGGGTTCCTTTTTGTGGACTAGGCATTAAGTCAAATAAAACATTGGTTTTCTACACGTACACATTCTGTGCCACCATTGCCCTAGCATAGTTTGCAGGCAGGACAACCTTTAATAGATAGGTAAAATGTTTTCTGGCTGGGTTGGTATCCATTAGTCTCTTTTGGTAGCCTACAAAATATATTCACTCACAACAGAGACTTGGATGCAGTGATGAAGGCTCCAGTAAGCAGCAGTTTCACTTCTCTTTCTTCAGTGAGGTGTGGGGATGTTGTCCTCAGCAATGGTAGTCTGGTTTCATTGTGTGACATTTACCTGGGTTGTATAGAATTTTTATGGGACCCTCTTTGCCAACAACTGAACTGGATGTAAACTAATTCCTCCTCTAGAAGCCTTGCCTGGCCACAACAATGACCAGTTTAAATATCCCCCCCACCCAATATCCTCCCAAACTAGACGTCCTCATTAGGATCATAGATGCCAGGAAGCAGTGAATGAGCCTATAGCAACCTGGCCTATGGGGCAAGGGGGTATGTCAGATCAGCGTGACTGTTGTGGAAGCAGAAATCCTGAGTAATGCGAGGTCCTAGCCTTCACCTTAAGGCAAACTGGACTGGACTGAAATGAAGCTCAGCCAGACAGTTGGGTTAGCAGGATTTCAATTCATTGAGGACTGCAGAAGAAATAGCTTTCTCCAAGCCATTTTTCAGTGAAACAGATCTGTTATTGGGGACATAAGGGTTACATGAACCTTGGCAAAGTGGATAGGGATATTCAGGGTGAATGTGCAACACTGGCTGGGCCCAAGGGGCTGGGACTACTTTATTTGCATGAAGAGGAATTCTAGGTGCTAGCTTGACATGTCCTTATAAGGATAGAGAAAGTTTTAACCTGAATCCTGGCCACCAGGCTGTGTGACTACCAAAAAGATGGCAGAGATAGTTCATAAGGCTATGTGTACTGGATTATGTGAGCCCAGGACGGGGCTGAATCAGTCCTTACTCCTGCCAGTCTCAAGATAAGATGTTCATGGTTTGGACATGTTTCAATCGCACTCCTGCTCTGGGCCAGCTCTGCTATTGCACAACTTACCTGTACCACAGATAATATGGAAATGTAATAGCTCAGAGAAAATGATTGACAATTACAAGGTGCTAATTGATTTAGCACCTCATATCAATACTTTGTACCCAAACTTAATCTGTAATAAAGAGCAGCTAATATACATGGATAGAACTTTCCATGAAACCTTGCTTATGTTTGTTCTTACTATCTTTTTAGTTGTGAACTGCTGGGGTCACCTGACTACTGTGGTGGCCGTAATGATCTACATAGGCTCACTGAGGAGTAGAACACTTTGACAGGTTAAGAAGGATTAGGAGGTGTAGTCCTACTGGGGAGAGCTTGTGGGCTTTGATGTTTCAAAATGTACCTGCCTGCATGACACCAAACTCGCTTCCTTCAATGGTAATGGACTAAGTTTCTAAAACCATAAGGAATCCCCTGTTAAATGCTTTTTTTTTTATAAGAGTTTCCTTGGTCATGGTTTCTGTCTTATTTGAGGTTTCTATTGCTGTGACAACCTCAGCTACTCTTGTTTTTTAAAAAGTATTTAATTGGGACTGGTTTACAGTTCAGAAGTTTAGTCCATTGTTCATTAGTCCGTAATACCAGAGAGCATGGCACCATGCAGGTGGACATGCTACTAGAGAGGTAGCAGAGAGTTCCACATCCAGATAAGCAGGTAGCTGGGTGAGAGAATGACACGGGGCCTGGCTTGAGTTTCTGAGATGCCAAGTACCACCCCACCACCATAGTGATATATTTCCTCTAAAAATGTCCCATCTACTTCAACAAGGCACATCTCCAAATAGTGCCAATCCATTTGAGCATATAGGAAACATTTTCTTCAGCCCATAACCATATCTCTTCACAGCAACAGGACAATGACCAAGACAATAGCAGAATTTCAGAGTACTTCAACAATGTTATTTTGTAACCACACCATTTTATGGAATAGTTGCTCTAGATGTTGCTTTGTCTTGCCTATCCTCTGAGCAACGTTTCATTTTACAGATGACATAATGCTAACCTCTGAGTGTTTTGCAGATTTAGAAAGATATTGGAGAGAAAACCAAGAACAATGCTACTTCTGTTTACCTTAGTATTTTACTGTGTCTGGGTTAATTGGAAAATATCCTAAAGTTACCCTACATGGGTGAAAAATGACACCCAGAGAGGCTATAATGGAATTGATTAGAAACTTCAGTGTCAGTGTTGGGGTGCCTCCCTGTAAGTCATTAACTCTGCAAGCCCCTGCGGCCCCACAAGCCATAAAGACCTATGTTGGTTTCATGCCAAAACAGAATGCTAAGACACTATGGTTGAAAGCTCTGCATGTGCAAGCTTGACTGTAGGGCATGGAGAAGTTAAGCTGAGACCAGCCTCCTACTCTGCTTTTATTCAAGAGAACAAGTGACTCCTTATAGGATAGTAATGTTTTCTGGCACAGTGATGTAATTCTTAGCTAACCATGGGTGGGCATATGTAGTCACCACTTCCAAGGTTGAGGGTTCATTGATGAGGAGGGGGCAAAAAGTATGTTAAAGCATGACAAAGGGGTGTTGTATGAAACATTTTTCTCCAAGATTGAAACATACCATCATGGAGAGAAGCTCTTTAAGCAGGAGGGTAAACAATTCAAATTAGCTTCAGCAAGACCCCAGAATTGACCAGGTACACAAGGCCTGTGACCCTCAGAGGAAAATACAAAGCTGCTGAGAGTCACTGTCAGATAAGCCAAGCAGCCAAAAGGAGACTCTGACACATGAAAAACTGCAAAAAGAACCCTGAAGACCAGATAAGCCACGTGACCTGGAAGAAACAGAAGCCAACAGAGCTTCCTGGAGGATGTTTAGACCAGCTGACTCACTTGTAAAAACATTCCCTGCCATATTGATCTGCCTTCAGGTTGTTCTGTATCCTGAGTGTTTCTGATTTTTGTGAGCTGTCACACACGCTGTGATGGGGTTTGTTGATAAAGCTGTCTTTGAGACATTGTTGTTCCTTTAAGTAACCCCAGTGAAAATCATAGTTTAATCAAGATGACGTTTGGTGGTGCTGGTATTTCATTCTTTAATGGGCTCCCAAACTGGGACGTATAGAAGTGTTGGTTTTAGACAGTGTTTGAGGAGATGTTGTCAAAAGAAAAACTGGGCATAATTTTTTACAGAATTTGTTATTGTTGTTTTACTTTCATGATTACTTTTTTATTACTTTGAAAAGACACATTAACAAGGCAAGTTACAAAAGAAAGCATTTATGTGTGGCCTAATGTACAGTTTCAGAGAGAGAGACAGAGAAACAGAGAGAGAGAGAGAGAGAGAGAGAGAGAGAGAGAGAGAGAGAGACAGAGAGAGAGAGACAGAGAGAGAGAGAGAGAGAGAGAGACAGAGAGAGACAGAGAGAGAGAGAGAGACTGTACACAGCATCAGCTGTTTGAAGAAAGCCCATGGTGAATGACATCTCCTTCAACAAGGCCACCACATAGCACCAAGCACTCACCTTATACGAACCTATAAACACTATTCTTTTTCACACCACCATATTTGTTCTATTTTTTTATTACAATGCTATGGACCTAGATGAAGGTTTTCACCAAGGCTCTCTCTCTTACACTAAAGCAACCTACAATTGACCTAGTAGTGGAATATATTTGAGACCAAGAAAGTACAGTGGCTATTATTTGCTATGAATTCTCATTACTTCGCTGTTCCTGATATGCTTCTCTGACACAGTGACTTTGCGTTAAGATGTGGGATATGCTTACAGCCAGCAGAAAGTAACTGTCAGTGACACTGTGAGAGTTTAGTGCACAAGATTTGAGTCACTGCACTGTAAGAATAGTGGCCACTGAGTAATTTGTCAGTAAATCTGAACTTACAATTAATATGTCTATAAATGTATGCTCATATTATTTTGAATGTAAACATAAGATTTCTTGAAAAAGAATAAATTGCCAACTGCAGTAATAGCCAGAGCATCTCATAAAAGTTTCATTATTTTCCTTTCTGAGTTAATCAGGTCAGTGAGCTGGAGATATCACCAGGTGTGCTTTGGGTTTCTTCAAAGATAGGAGTATAAGCCAAAAGTTAGGAATACAAAAGTTTATATAATAATAGGACAGCTGTCTAGTTCATTTCTGATAATGGGAGAGAAAAGTTTCTTGATAGTTAATTACAACCTTTTGTTATATCAACAACATAATAAATACCTCTGGAATTAATAACATATATATATGTATATATACACACATATATTTGTTCCAAGAACTACATTTTTTTCATTATCTCTTCAGGAATATTCTATGTCCAAAAGTTACATTTTTAATATCGATTTTAATATTTCCATTCATTTTTCTAAGAGAACAAAAAATAAATACTTGGGTAGAATCATAATTTATTCATGCATTTAAGTTTTTGAGTTCTGTAATTTTTTCTACAGCCTATGTTTGGGAAAACAGTAAACATGTAAATATAAACTATCAAGTAGAGCTCACTGCAAAGCAATTCCAAGCTGTTCAAAACCTTAGTCACATGGCCAAGTATTGGAATGTGGAGGTTGCGCCATCTGTACTATAAAATAATTGACACTGAATGTACACTTTCTCAACTTTTCAATTTTCCCTCATACCTAGCAACTCTGATCGTAGTTTAGCTAAGTAGTAATTGGGAAGAAAAGAAGATTTTTATCTGCAACAAATACAGTAAGGAAAAAATAACCCTCCAGCATTATATTAAACTCATTCCTAAGTGCAGTAAATGAAAGTGGAAGTTCACAGCCACATATCAGCGCCTGATTAGAAGTCACTCAGTTTGGACAATTCTTTGCTGAGTTGAGCTACGAGGATTCTTGATGAAAGCAGATGATCAGATATCACTTGTGAGTTGATGGACCTGAGAAATTTGAACAGATTTTGAGAGAGATCTGATGTGGAGGATTAAATATTCTGGCTAAACCTAGTCTAAAACCTTCTTGCTCAAATTCTGCTGTTATGATGCAAATAGGAAACATCTTTTGAATATGAAATATAATAATGGGCTTTTCTATAGTTAAGGGAATCAGAGGTGTTTTAAGAAAGTCAGTCAGGGACCAGTGCCTCATCCATCTTGTTGGCATAGAGTACCCTTTCCTGTGGGATGGTCCTATTAACAGATTATGTAATTGTATGAAAGAAAAATGCATCAAAAATTATATCAGAATTTGTACAATAAGTAAATAAGCATTTGACTATGAATCCTAAATTGTGGTACAGTCAAGTCTTTGTTTAAATGTACAAAACTGGTTGCTTGCATTTTTGTTGTCAATAAAAATTTATCAGGTGAACACTTAATATTTTACTATGCTTACTAAATTCCTCAGGGAGGAACAAAACTTCATAGGAAATAAGAAAAAATATCTGAAATGTAACTAGGAGAAAAGACTTCACTACTCACTTTTTGCCTGACTGCCTTCTCCCTGTGACACATCCATTTCATTTTTCACACAGGAGTGATGTGCTGTATCTCAAGAGAATATTTTCTAGGAAGGATCAAGCTATTAGAGGTCAGCCTGAAGTTGGCTGCCAGCTCTCAGCATCAGTGGGAAGAGAATGGGATGTTTAAATTTAACTGAAAGAAAAATAAACAAACAAAATTAAGTTATAGCAAAGGATGTTCTAAGAATGCATGAAAAATAAGACATGACCTTTCAGATTTCAGTAATCCTACTGAGGTTTAATAAGAAACACTGTGATGTTTAAAGGGAACACAAAACAACAAAACTGAATAAAGCAATGAATGAAATTTTTACATAATAATCTCTTACAACTACTATAATATGAACAATTTCTGAAACCACCCTAAATATCATTAAGCTATAGCTCTAAGCTGCATGCTTGAGGAGCAACACATTTGAAAGTCACCTTATAATCCATTATTGATAATGTGATAAAAGACACTTATATAACTTTCCTAAACAATGATTACATATCTCTAAAGGATAATTATTATCAATGAATTTTATTGGTGTCATGAAACAATATGGTAGAAATTTACTTGCAAAATACGTTCATTAAATATTAATTTACAGTTATTCATACTTAATCTTTAGTGATCTGCTTTTGGAATTGTGTAACCACTTTTCATACTAATCTAAGTTCTGCCACATTAGCTAAAGATATACTTCAATAAGAAATAGAAAAATGAGGTATGGTATACAAAATCACAGTGTACTAGGTCTTGTGTTAGCCTAGTCTTTATGTGTTAATTTACTTTTCTTTTTCATTGTTTCTTTCTTTTCTTTTATTTAATTTTTTAGTGCCGCCTCAAATTATCAAAGGTTTTGGTTTAGTAAACAGTTAGATACTGATATTCATCCCACTTGTCAGAGCGTGCTATAGTCTCTAGAAAAAGAGAAGAAAAATAATCTTAAAAAAAAAACTCAATTTGCAAGTGTCCAGGGCTGGAATTCAAGGACTTTGGAGAGTGAGAAGGAAAACTTGTAATGTCATGCTTAGTCTTGGCTACATAATAAATTTTAGGTCAGATTGGACTATATAGAGAGGCATTTTCTTTTACAAAAATAAATACATAAATAAGTGAATAAAGCTAAGAACCTATTATGAAAGTCACATAAAAATAAGAAATAAAAATATAAAACATAAATAATACGGAACTTTAATCCCACAGAAAACTACAATTCCAAAAAATTCTGCTGGTTCTTTATAAAAAATATATTAAAAACTCTGAAACACAAAAAAATCTCAGCTACATTTTTTCCAATAATGATAAGCATTAGTTTTTAATGGGTAAACTAGATAACAAAAGAGACAATGGCATAATGTCGCTGATTTCAAACTGCTGTGTTCTAAATGTTAATCTCAATGTGAAAACATAATTTGAGCACTAGCAGCTCCTCTTGTTCCCTGTTACAGCTTGACACTTAAGACAGCCATCATTTTTTTGCAAGTGAAAATCAGTGTTAAGGCCTCCTCTACAATGAAGGAGTGCATCTGGCATAGAATAAAGCTATAAACCCTTCACAACTAGAAAAGCATCATCTACTATACTGTGTAATTTTCAGTGAATTACTATTGATTCTGACACATGCATTATAATACATTAATTATATATTAAAGACATACAATTATATTTAATATGTAATGTAGGAAAAGATTTATAAAATATGTGACACTCAAAGAAAATTAACTTTTCTGTATTAAAAGAATTAAGGTAATGTGTCCAAAAGTTTGAGAGGCCCACTAGACAATGGCATATATTGAGAATTTTCCTAAAATGACAGCTCCAAAGACAATATAAATATATCAAATCAAACATTCAGGAATAATTTATGTAATGCATAAGAGAAAATCCTACCCAGATACCTTAAAACAAACACACAAACAAACTATAAAAGCTTCTGCAAATGAAATACAAAAGGGAAAACTCACTGATGAACTTCAAAGAGAATGAGGAAGTTCAACAGTCATTACAGTTTAAAATCAGATAAATTTATGGTGGAAGGTAACTTCCATATAGCACAGTGAAGGAAAGTTTTAGGAAATACATCCCTGACATCATAACAAATCTGTTTATCACTTACGGAAGTCTGAAAATTAAAGATAAAACAGTAAGTTTATAGACTACAGCATACTTTCCCCTTCTTTCTTTACATGGGAAAATATCTGTGCAAAGGTCAAAAAGTATCTATTATAAATCAACTGATTGTAGACTCAATTTTCTTAACCAGAATATTTTATTAACAACTTAGTGACCGAGCCTACGTCAATTATAACCCAATTAACCAAAACAGTAGGAAATGAGGATTAATGGACACAATAGCAAAACCTTAAGGATATCAGTGCCAAGGAATGATTCTCCCATTCTCCGGTTGGGAGCCACAGGATTTCTTCCACTGGAACCTGGGGTAACCAGACCCCAGAGCCTCAGAAAAGCTTCGTTTTATCTATAGATTGTAGCAAGGTTATCCTGCAACACAGACATCTTATGATGATGGAGGGAGGAAACTGGCTGATAAAGATGATAGGGAAGGGAATAAGGGTAGGGATCAGGAGTGCAGAGAGGTGAGGCAGGACGGAAAGAGAGAACAGAAACTGATGGCAGAGGCATCTCTGGGTCTGAGGATGCGCCAGAAAGTCTTTGGTGATTATTCTAGCTGAGACTTATGGAAGTTGCTACCTACTGTAGCCAGGTAAGACGTCCAGTCAGGGGAAGTGCACCAGATCCAAAATTTGTTTGTCCTACAAGAAATATAGGGATTAAGATGGAACAGAGATTGAGAAAATAACCAAACAAAACAATGAGTTGCCCAGCTTGAGATCTACCCCATAGGAGATAACCAACCCTTGAAACTATTAATGATACTCTTCCAGGCTTGCAAACAAGATCCTAGCATAACTGTTTTCTAGGAGGCTTCATCCATGAACTGATGGAAACAGAAGCAGAGAACCACAATCAAACATTAGACTGAGCTCAGAGAGTTATTTGGAAAAGTGGGAGGGAAGGATTTAGGAAGTCAAAGGGTCAAGGGCTTCACAAGAAGTCACATAGAGTAAACTCATCTGGGTACTTGGGGGCTCAGAGAAACAACCAAAAAGCATACATGGGCTGTACCTAGGCCCCCTAAAATATGAAGCAGATGAGTAGCTTGGTCATCATGTGAGTCCTCTAACAATGGGTGGAGATCTGTCTCTGACTTTGTTGCCTGCCTTTGGATCCCTTTCCTTTAACTGGGTTCCTTGAGTGGCCTCAGTGGGAGAAGATGCACTTAGTCCTGCTGTGACTTGCTGTGCTAGGGTGAGTTTGTACCAATAGGATGGGCGTTCCCTTCTCTGAGGAGAAAGAAATGGAAGAATGAGGGCAGGACGAGGAGGCGAGGAGGGAGGGGGTTTCAATCGGGCTGTAAAGTGATCAGATAAATAAATTTAAAAACTAAACAAACAAACAACAACCCCCCCAACAGAAAAAAATGTCATGGGCCCATGTGGGAAAAGTATTAGTTTAGGGTTTTGGTTTTTTGTTTTTTTCCTGAATTTTCACAGTATCAAACTACGTGTTTCAAAGACATGTTTTCACTGATATACAAATTTTATAATCAGATTTAACCATAGTGAATGGAAAGATTCAAGGATCGTCAAGGTGATACAAATGACTATAGTGCTTCAATGTACAAAGAGTTTATGTTGGAAGAGCAGAGAGGGACCATGCAGCAGGTTGGTGGAGCAGGAGCTATGATCTTATCTCTCAAACCACAAACAGGGGTGGATTGGCAATCAAGTCTTTCTAAACTGCAATGTCCTCCTGCAGTGACACACTCCTTCCAGAAAAGCCATGCCTTCTTATCATCCCCAACTGCTGCCAAATGAGGACCAAAATTCAAATGCCTGAGTCATCATTCAATTCAACAAAATAATTTCAGAAGTATAAACATTGAATGAAGAATATAGATATACACATGCATAAATATTATAATGGCTTTTAAATGAAACTTTCAAAGAGGTATTCAAAAAAATATATGGTACTAGAAGTCAGGGCAGAGTATATCCTTGGGGCAGAATGTGGGAATATCACACAGGATTATAGGAAGAAGTGTCTACAAAGTCTGTAGTGGGTGACTTGATTTTATTACACATAAAGTATTTTGTTTGGAAATAAAAAGTATGAGTTAAAGCTTTAGCTTTAATAAAGTGTTTTTGATGTAGGAACAGCCAACAATTGAAGGTTGGAAGGGAAATATTGAAAAAAAAAGGAAGGCCATTTGAATAAATATTAAAAAAACTTTAGATCCACTCTTCATAAACTCCATTTATCCAGATAATAATACAAAACTTCTCAACATCCAGTATAAATATACAACACTGTCAGGGGAAATAAAAACTAAGAAATATTGAAATCTGATGACCTATTTGTTGATGTTAGCAAATTAACATTTATCACTGTGCACCAAGGATGGAAAAATGTTTAGTAATTGTTTAAAATGAATAATTAAATTAAAGGAAAATCCTAAAATGTAAGCAGAACACAAATTATAACTTACAAAATAAACCATTTGTTGGTTTGGCAAATGTCACAATAAAGTTTAAAGGAAAAGAAAGAATCACTAAACATCTTAAGGCACCAGTAAAAAATTTGAAAACAAAAACATTTTCAGGAAGTAACAGAGGTACATGTTTTCATCTAGGCACAGTAACACACTAATGTATTCATGTATTTGCACACACACACACACACACACACACACACACACACACCATACTTCATGGAGAAAATCAGCTACATAGAATGTACATGGAAGACCTCAGAGAAAAAAAAAGTGGAAAAATAATTTTATATATTTCTGAGATTTTTTTCCATTCTTCTAAAGATGTAAATGAGCAGAAGGTTGAAGCTCAGTGACAACTTAGTACAATGAATTCAAAGACAGTCACATGTGGCTGCATCACGGAGAAACTAGCAAATCATAAGTAAAGCGAATTTACAGAAATGGGAGAGAAGAAAGCAAGCAGAATGCCAGAGAACCACCGACTTCTAATCATGTAAGCAGAGGTTCTAAGAGATAGAGGCACCATCAAATATCAAGCAAAAAGTCAACTAAAGTCATGATAATCCAGAAAGAATTATCTAGCTGAAATATAGTGTTCCTATGTATAAGATTCTCAAAAAATACAAAGAAAGAACAAATTAAATCATCTTCAAAGTTTTGAAAAAAGAATTTTACTACTATGTGTCTTTCACTAAAAGGAATATTAGAAAAAATTTAAAAGTAAAGAAAAATGATCAGAAAATGGTGACTATACAGATAATATAAAACCATATTGCCAAACAATTATAGGGTAAGAATGACTTTTTTGAAGGATTTTTTTAAGTAACTGGGGTTTTACTGTTGCTGGTTAAGTTCCATATTCTTTTTCAGTTATCTTGTTCTTATTAAATAAATACCGAATTGTAGCCTAACTAGAATCCTAAGTACAGTTTCTTGTTATGCCCAGTATGCTATATAGAATATCTAAGTGTATATTGTTAGTCCATTTTGTGGGTACTTCAATTTCATCTGTCTGTCCACTCCAAATTCAGTTTCACATTCCTTAAAAATTGAAAATTCAACAGCTCTAATTCACCAAATAGGTAACCACAATTCACCACCTTTATCAACAGTTAACACCTGTTTCATAGATTAAAAGGCATTTATGAACAACACAAAGCCACAGAAATCTACTGAAGGACATGATCTGAAGACCATCTAATGTTTTCCAATACTCATTTGTATAACACAAAATACTGACATGATTCAGTAATGTGCTTATTTTTCACTTATTGATGCCATGAGACGTGTCCAATTCCAGAAAATCTAACAGAAAGAATAGGACAATAATGTGTGATTGACAGTTAATAGCTACTTTGTCTAATTCTATTTAACCTGAATTAAAATGTCAGTGTGTCTTCTCTTCCAGTGACTGTGTTTGCTTATCAAGGAAACAGCAGCGCACTGATTGTAACCTCCACAGATGAATGACCTTTGTATTGTCCTGTTCTCTTTACCTGCCCAAACAAAACAAAGCAAAATAAAGAAGACAGATGATAATGCATTAAACATGACCTCTCAGGTTAAGATTAATCTCATCTCTCTGTCCATTTTTGTACTTTATAAACATTATCAATAATTTATGAAAATTAAAACTACAAACAATTATGGCAGAAAAAAATTGCAACAGTAGTTTAGTATACCATTTAAAAACGGGTTAGGGCATACAACAATAACTTTATTATTTTATGTAAAATCAGCTTCTCTATTGCCATTTTCATTACTATTTGTACCTCATTATAATAGCAGACAAAATTAAAATAAAATAAGTTGGCTCATATTTATTTTCTTCCTACAAAAGACACATGGCTAGTGGTATTTCCCAGCTCAGCAAGAAAACAGTATTATACATACATAGGAATAAAGGAACAGTATGGTTAGTTAAATAGCAACTGTGACACTGTGCATTCCTATTTTAGGAAACATTGACAGCATGACGCTATCATAAATATATGCATTAAAATAAACAGTATGCTTCTGCTAGAAATATCTATGTATAGAATAGTAGCAGGTATGCACTGTGCTAATAAACAATTTTCCCATGACCTGTGCTCAATTTCTACACAGTATTTATTTCAGAACTTTGTGATAGAGAAAATATAGTTCTTGTATATAATGAATAGAAACTATTTTGAGTGAGTTATAGAAGGGCATCTGGCATCTAAAAAATGAGAATTCTCTTATTCATATTTCATACCAGTTTATTTTGACAACCATAGTAACAAAACCAAAGTTTCCATCAATGATGTGGGGGCAGCATCCTACTCACATCCATGGCTTCTACTTCCCAGAGGATTTATTGTCATTTGAATGAGAACAGTGCCTTTAGACAGAGACAGTAATAAATTGGAGATATCAATCGGAGAAACCCAGAAAATGAGAAAAGAGAAATCATAACAAGGCAGGTGACACTAAATCATCTACCTGGTACAGAGTTTACAGAATACTCCATCAGAGGAAGAGATGCAGTGAAGGAACAGTAGCACCTTTAAAAAGAAAAACTAATTCTTTACATTAAAATTTGCATATTTTAAGATAACTGGAAGAAAGGGTTATTACCATTATTACCAAGAAATAGGTCACATTAGGTGAAAAGGAGAGACTAGCTACTGTTAATTGGTCATTAAGTTGGTGAACATGAATGAAAACACCACAGTGTTCTACATATCAGTGTAACTCTTGTGTAAATAAAAACTAAATTAAACTTACATAATGGACATATAAGAAATAATCATACATGGGATATAGTCAACGTTATATCTAAACATATTAGAAGCAAAGATATATGAAGTTATATATAACAACAAAAATAGTGACCTAGTAACTGTCTCCACAAACAATCGTCTTACACAAGCCAACTCTACAACAAATGCAATGTAATCGTTCGATAACAAAAGTTAGTGGGTTCATTTCAATCAGACAAAACAGTTCTAGAACTCGTGGAATGCGGCCCACCGGTTAGCAAACACACGGTGGGTGTGTCTCAGCGAGGCATAGCCCGAGAACTGCGTGTCCTGAGGACTTCATGCTGTTATGAAGCATAGCTCTGCTTGTTACCTTATAATCCCCTTAACATGTGAATTGTGTGACTACTGTAAAGGGGCTCCTAGCCCCTCACTGGGCATTATCATTGGCATAAGCAATAACAATGCTTGATCTCTTTCATGCATTGCTGCTGGAGCAGATTAATGATTCAACCACCATCTCTGTAAAAAAACAAACAAACAAACAAACAAACCTGCAGATGTAGATGGCTAACCATGATTACCAGGCTTAGAAAGAATTTGGAAAAATAAATTGTTCAACAATGTTAGATAAAGATGTTTTTGCTAGTGGCTCTGATGTATAAAGTCTTAGGGAAGAATAGATTGTTTAGCAAAGTAAGGTAAAGATATTTTTGCTATTGGCCCTGATGCAGGATATTTTAGGGTACAATTGAAATTAAGAGAAAGCACACTCTCATTAGTAAAGCTAGGGATTTTTTGAGGTTGGCAAAGCAAGAAAAATGGCCCGTAGCACCATTGGCTGATGTGACTCTTTCAAGCTGGGCTGATGACTGAGATGATGATTGATTTCCTTATTCTATTTTTCTGCCCTCAGCTTCCTGATATGATTTAATAAAACATATGAATGAATAGATGAGCACCTTTAGGACTTAAAATAGATATGGCTGACTATTTTTATATAAGAGTTTAGATTTGTGATTCCTTTAAGATTTTTATAAGATTACTTCTTAAGATAATTGATTCCTTCTTTGTTACCACAAATTGCAGCCTGCCAGTAAAGAAAAGCTGGCTGAGAAATTCCCTTGCTTGCTTATACTCTGTTAATATGTAACAAATTGCCTATGTACTAAAGTAAGTGGATTCTCAGAAACAACTTGTTATTCATGTTTGTTCCTCATCCATAATATGTAAAACACTTGGTCATGTGAAGGTATTGTGGAACATGATTTTCTTAAGTATATCCATTGTAATCATTTATTTATAGAGAAATAGAACATAAATACATAGTGATATTTGTACTGCTTGAAAGGCTTTGTTATTGTATATAAACTGTGAAAGGAAAAGGATAAAGTTAGAAAGAGAACAAAACAGAAGCAGGAGGAGAAGTGAAGAAGAAGAAGAAGAAGAAGAAGAAGAAGAAGAAGAAGAAGAAGAAGAAGAAGAAGAAGACAGATAAGAATAAGGATAAAAATGAAAATAAGAAGATAATAATAAAAAGAAGAAGAAGTGTCCCTCAATAGAAGAATGGATAAAGAAACTGTGGTACATATACACTATGGAATACTATTCAGCTATTAAAAACAAGGAATTCCCGAAATTTGTGGATAAATGAATTGAGCTAGAAATGATCATAATGAGTGAGTTAACCCAGAAGCAGAAAGACTCAAATGGTATATACTCACTTATATCTGCATATTAGCCCAAGGGGCAGGTCCCACGAAAGCCTTCACTTACCAGGAAACTGAGACAGAGGGGAGGACATTCTAGTGGGACTCTAGATGAGAGAAGCATGGGAGAATGGCAAAGTAGAAGGACCCAGAGGGTCCTAGAAGCCTACAAGTAGAACATTATGATAGGCAGATTTGGGCCCAGGGGTCCCGCTCAAACTAAGGCACCAGCCAAGGACAATACAGGCGGTAAACCTTAAACCCCTACCCAGATGTAGCCAATGGACAGAACAGTCTCCTCAGTAGAGTGGATAGTGGGATATGACTTTCTCACATACTCTGGTGCCTCACCTTTGACCATGTCCCCTGGAGGGGGAGACCTGGTGGCACTCAGAGGAAGGACAGCAGGTTACCAAGAAGAGACTTGATACCCTATGAGCATATACAGGGGGAGGAAGTCCCCCTCAGGAACAGTCATAGGGGAGGGGAATAAGGGGAAAATGGGAGGGAGGGAAGAATGGGAGGATACAAGGGATGGGATAACCATTGAGATGTAACAAGAATAAATTAATAAAGGAGAAAAAAATAAAAAAAAAAGAAGAAACAGTTTGTTGAAACCTACCAGCTGGAGTCTGTCTTACTTCATCGTCTAGTGTAAGTGTGTGTGTGTGTGTGTGTGTGTGTGTGTGTGTGTGTACACGGTTTCTGTGTGTGTGTGTGTGTGTGTGTGTGTGTGTGTGTGTGTGTGTGTACACGGTTTCTTTCTCTCCTTTTCCTTTATTTTTTAGACGCTTGCCACCATCAGTGGAAAAACCCACTAGGAGCTATCAGCTCTAGACTCTGCTTGCCACCATCAGTGGAAGCGATTGCCCATAACTATCAATTCCAGCTTGGAAAGTTGCCCTCAGAGAAAGTCTACAGGGTCACCAACTGGCCAGCCACAGGATTCACACCCCACCTCAGTTTCCCCCAGTTGATGTCGGAGCTGGACATCGATAAAGAAGAACCATGAAACAATCAGGAATTATATTTATATTAAATTCATAGTGTTTTGGCTATTACTCTTTCTGTCTCTTCTTCTGTACGATTCTCTGAGGCTTGAGGGGAAGAATTGGATGACTATATCTTTGGTAGGGTTTAATGTTTTAAAATCTCTCACTCTCTGCATAATGCCTGGCTGTGGATATCTGTATTACCCCCATCTGTTGCAAGTGGAAGCTTCTCTGATGATGGCTATGCAAGGCACTGACCTATGAGTATTTAAGACAGTCATATGGAGTCATTTAATTGCTATGCTCCTTCTTAAGTCAGCATTATTGGCATGTGAATGTGCAGATTCAATTGTGTTTTTGTGGAAACTGTTTTTCTAGGAAATGTTATTTAAGGTCTGCATTTATTAATTAAAATTTCACCGAATCTGTAAATAATTTATTATGTGTGTTGAGTTCATTTTTAGCTACATTAGCACACTGCTTAGATTCTGTAGTTTAACTTGTTCGGAACTCACTGACATTTCAGAAAAAAAAAACATTGTCATCAATCTGAGTATATTTGAACTTAAACATATTTAAATCCCACAGGCTCAGATAAATGCACAGCCTCCTGGATCATACCATGTTTCCTATTTTTTCTTTGTGATCCATTCCTTTCTCAGACTTAGAAAAGTTATGTGTGAATTTGTGTGTGTGTGTGTGTGTGTGTGTGTGTGTGTGTGTGTGTGTTGTGGTGATCAGGCCTTAGTCCATTCACTAGAAACAGCAAAGCTTTGAAAGCAGTGCCCTCACCTAAAACTATGAAAGAAGCAACATATGGTGATAAAGTGCCAATATCTGCTTAATGTCTTGCTTACTGTTCTGAGAGAGTAAGAACTAGAAAACACATTTTTTTTCCTTTAAGAAACTCCTGTAAGCCATTGATTAAGAGAAAAGTTCTTCACTGCATTTGCTGAAGTATATAATCAAAACAATGATAGCCTTCTATTTTTCGGATTAAACCACCTCTTTATATATTAGACTTTCTGATGATATTTCTTTTAGAGTAGAACAGGAGAAATCAGAACTCTTCTGAGTAGAACAGACCAACTCATGGACAAACATCACCAGAAATTAATCTTACTTTTTTACGTGTCATTTTCAGAGAGCATATGTGAGTTGGTGTTTCAAAGCCCATTCAAAATCCATGGCGTCCTTGCATTTCAGAAGTAACCACTAATATGGTCTCAAATACTTCCAAGTACCCCTTAGAGTGTAAAACTGCTTAGTTGAGATGCACAGTCACTGAAATACTGCTTACACACACACATCTCACACAAATATCTGTACATGCACACATGGATATCCTCAATAATTTCTCAGGTTCTCTTCCTCCTCCATTGTACAGTTATTCAGAATACAATACTGGTTTATGCCATAATTCTTTTAACAGTTGGGGTTTGGAAGCAGGTGATTACAAATGCTCTATGGTTATGTCCTGTAATCAGCCCTCTTTCCTAGGACCTCAACAGCATTAATAGTTAAACTTGCATTCCTTCCACTCATGAATATTTCACACTGTCCTGTCATTTAATAGAATTATTGAAGTATATTTTATCTATCTATCTATCTATCTATCTATCTATCTATCTATCTACCTACCTACCTACCTACCTATCTAGTTTATTTAAATGCAGTATATTAAGATTGATGTGTTTATTTTGAATTAAGTATCTGTTATTATGATGAATATATGATGTTAAAGCTAGGCCATTTTGTACCTGTTTTATTTTATATTCTCTTCAGTACTTTGACAATTTGCATTTTTATGAGTATAATATTCTATATTTCTAAGCACTTAGAAAAATAAATTAAAAGCTCTTTGAAGTGAAATTGAAATTCAAGTGGAAAATATTGCCTTTTGTATCAACATGGAAATAACATTTGGTTTTCCAAAAGTTTTATTAATCTTTTTGAAAATTTATTCTAGTAAAGTATGCCCTACTAACATTATAAGCGAGTCTAATGTGTGATGTGCCTTAAAGTGTGTGATAGTTAATATCACCTCATTCAATTATAAGCCCCCTAAAGCATACACATTTTATATAATGAAAGGGGGTTGGAGATGAACTCACTTAAGCTTCCTGACGTAAGGGCATTGTCTACATACAGCCACAATGTTTACTTTATGAGAGAAACAAACAATAAAGGCAGAAGCAGAGAAATAAAATAAAGTTCTGTGCTCCTGGCTGTGAAAAATAAGGGTAATGAATCACGGAGGTAGTTCTACTACTGGAAATGTAAGGAAACATGTGTATATGTGTCCCTCAGAAGATCTTCGTTCCTGCTTGGAGAAATGCCATCCAGGCAGCACTAGAAATTCAAATTAATAGTAAGGGATCAACGAAGATGTCTCAGCAATTCAGAATGGTGGTTGCTCTCGTTAAAGACCCATTTTCAATGTTTAGCACTTCGGTTGTAGGTTGTAGAGGGTCCAATACCACTTCTTACTCTGCAAGCAACAGGCATATATGTTGTACACTCACAGCACTCACATATACAATAACATAAATAAACCTAGTAAAAATTGAAAGGTATATTAATAAACTCAGGTTATTGTAAAAGACTATAAGAAGCTAATACATGTTATTTCTCATAAATTAAATCATAACATGGAAAGCTGCAGATACAGCTGAGCAGTGAAATTGCCACCCAGGGAAAAACACACCAATTGGTTGTCCAGTGACCAAAAACATCAGCCCTGAAAACATACACTGTATGTATTGTATGAACACGACGGGTTTGTGTGTGTATGTGAGTTGTGTGTGCTTGCGTGTGTGTGTGTGCATGTGTGTGTACACTCGTGTGTGTGTGTGTGTGTGTGTGTGTGTGAACAATAATTATTAGTGAAAAAAGAGGCCAAGAATTATAAGTAGAGTGGAGAGGGGATATGGGAGAGCTTGGAGATAGGAAATGGGGAAATGCTGTAATTAAATTGTAAAATAAGGTTAAAGAATACACACAAAAAGATATATACTAGCCTTGTCATAGACCATAGTTTCCTACTAGCACCAAATCCAGCAGCTCACAATCTACTACTACTGTGAATTGCAGTGCCAGGGTATCTGTGGCTTCTGGCCTCTCTGTCCCCTGCCCTCATGAGAATATACATTTAAATAGACATATCTACATGTATTTTATTAAAAAAAATAAACATTTTAAAATATTTGTAAATGAATTGGCTCAAACCCTTTAAAAATCTTTAAAATAAATCTGTTGAAAATAAATAAATATAGTGAATTATAACATTTTATGACTACTTTATTAAAAATTAAATAATTATCATATTTTCTAACATGACATCTTATAGTGTATGAAACTTTACCTACCTATTATTATACTCTTGGCTACTTTGTACCACATATTGTAATCAATTTATTTCATTTTTCTTTTTTACTCAAATTGCATCTATTTTATATCAATCATTAATAAAATTCATAGTATGAAATTAACTCACAAATGGAAGAATGCACTTTATTTTTTGTATTTGTTATGCATAGGTCATGAAGATGAAAAAGAGAATTTGAATATTGTCCTTAAGCACATCTAAGCATATTTTTTACTTTAGAAAATTAGAAGATAGATGTCTCTTTACCTGAAATATATGTAACACAAAATTAAATAATGGTGATCAAAACAGCCACAAGGACAAAAGTTAGATACTTACAGAAGAAATAGCAATAACAGGTTATCATCTTTTTTTAATTTCCTAAGAATAACAAAAATGAGCATTATCGCTATACATGAACAATTGTACGTTTTCACAACAGTCTCCTAGGCTTCTCTCTACGTCTATATTTTATCCATGGAAAATCTATAGCCAGAGATTTAGGAACAGATTTATGCCATCCAGTCATTTTAAAACACTTCTCGTCTTTTTCACTGATCCTCACCTTTTAAAACTCAGTGAACTTCCCGTTTGTTACCCTCACTCTTTTCTTGGGTCATATGAATCCATTGAACTCTGTACGGCTGCTGAATCTATAAGATGAAGGTACTGCAATTTTCAGGTAATAAGGGAATTTAAATTGTAATTCTAGACAATTTTTTTCAGAAAGGTTTAATTTTCAGCTCATAGAATGTATGGAGGCTTAGGGTTATTATGCATATGATACATATATATACTTACATGAACACATATATTTTCTCTTCCTAACTTTTAGAATGAATATATGTATGTATACGTATATATATGTACACACACACACACACACACACACACAGACGCACATATTCAGTTCTCTTCCTAATTCTGCCACACTTTAATACAGTTTCTTATGTTCTAGTGTCCTTGAGGATAAAACCACTTCATTGCTACTTCATAACTCTAATTTTGGTACTGTTATAAACTATGCTATAAAAATCTGATATGCAGGATATTCCATATTTGACCTCCAAGGTGATTCCAACACATTGGTTGAGAACCATTGCTTTGTGTCATATAGCCAAATATTAGGTGGAGTCCTGCAGAAGTTGTACAGGAAGAATTGGAGGATCCAGAGAAAACAGGGACACTACAAGAACACGCCCACAGAATCAACTGACCTGGACTCAAGTGGGCCCACAGAGATCAGAGCTAGTAGAGGTCTAACAGAGCTCCTGTGCTTATATGTTATGGTTGTGTAGCTCCGTGTTCTTGTGGGATTGCTAACAGTGGAAGCAAAGGCTGTCTCGGACTATTTTGCCTGCCATTGGGACCTTTTTCCTTCTACAGGGTTGTCTTGTTTGGCCTTGATGTGGGAAATATGTGCCTGGTCTTATTGGCTTGTTATGTTATATTTCATTGATATCCCTGGAGGCCTGTTGTTTTCTGAGGTATGTTGAAGTGGGGTAGATTCAGAGGAAAGCACAGAGTGAGACAGGGGCAATGGGTAATAGGAGGGATGATAGACTGCAGTCTGGTTGTAATTAATGTGAAAAGAGTAAATAAAAGGGAAAAAATCTAATGGAATTGGGAGAAGAACTGATGCTGTAAAGATTCTATGATTCCTTGCATTCAAAGGTGTCTAGTAGATTTCTTATTGTTTGACTCCAATCTTATGTTTGTTTGTTAATAAGTTTGTAATTAATAAATTAGCAACAATTTTTCATATTATGTGTCTGTTCATGAATATTATTTGGAAAGTTCCCTTCCCTTTGAGCTTCCACCATTAACATTATAGAACCACAGGTCATGAGCACGGTTCAGCATTTGAATAATCCAGTCTTATCTGGTGTCAGCCAAAAAATTTAGTGCAGAAGCACATAATAAAACTAAATTCTGACTATTACTATTTCAATGTATTGTAAAAGAAAAATGAGTGATGTGGCTGTATATGAATTTGATAAAATAATATGGGTAGAAATTAAGTTGAAATTTATCCAGAAGATAGTCTAAGTACTAGTTAAAGGAAGCATTCACTACTCATTGTTACTAGTAATGATGTTAAGTTTAATAGCATCTTTTTGGTATTTCTAATGTGCATTATTACCAAGAATTTGTCCTTGAGTTTAGAAGGATTATATTTAAATTTGACTGTGTCATTTTTTTTTGGACTTTATATAGTATTTTGACTATCTCTTTATTATAAAGAGTATCTGGTCATCTCAAAAACCGGCATATTAGAACTTATTTAAGGCTTTGTTATAAGGAGTGATTGTTCTACGAAGCACATGTGCAACAATCACTGGTATTTGGTGAAAAAAAATACCCCTCTACCTGTGTTACTGATTATGCAGATGTCATCATTAACATAGATTCAGTGATGTCATTCACATTCACGAATTAAAAATACAAAGCCTCAAATTCACTATGCAGTATATGATGAACTAGAAATTATAATTGCTCTCCTTTATTTTCTAAATGCAACCACAGGCATGCACCAACACCTTTATTCTGTTTATTGCTGCTAGCGGTCAAACTCAGCCCTTCTTCATGCCTGTTGTGCACTCTCCGAATTAACCAATAACATGATCTCTTTGTTCCATTCTTTAACAGTGTGTCAAAGGTAAACACTATTAAGTGGATTTCCTAATGTTGTACAGGAATCATTGGTTACTTTAAAATATTTTCAAATGTCTACCTGGGGATATCGTTTTACTACATTATTACTCAGGACATGCATAATTATATCGATATTCAAAAAGAAATGATGACATTTGGCGTTACAACTCAACTAATTAAAATGTTCTGTATTGACGCCAGTTAAAATTATGAATTCATTATATCACAATAAAACATGGACATAGTTTGAAAATATTCTGGGCATATTCATTGCAGAAAGTTTTCAGCGGTCACATTTGTATCGTTTTATCCTAATTAACATGTTTTTCAAATTGAGGTAAATTTTTCTGGAAACATCTATCCTGAAATCTGTGACAGTCAACCAGGTTTTCTGTGCATGTTTTCCTCAAAACAAACTTCATGTTTCCCCCATTGTGTTGTTTTGTTTGAGATCTATGATTATCTTATAATTACAGATTTCCTCTAATTATCATGAGACATTTTAATTTGTCCTCCAGATCTCATAAAATCTCCATCCTGTCATGTTAAACATAATCACACACTCTGTAAACAGATGTGTTGTTATTATTATTATTATTATTATTATTATTATTATTATTATTATTATTAGTTTTTTGTTGTTAATTATAAGTTAAAAATCTGTGGACAAAATCCACAAAAGCAAAAACTGCCAAAGTTGGATAGGTGAGGAGTAAATAAAAGGGTTTTCTGAATTCTAAAAATTCAACTCACACATACAGTACGGCAGTTTTTAAAAGCTTTGAGTTATTTCTCACTCCATGCTTGCTCTGACACTTCACATCCAATCTATCAACAAAACCCGTGGGCTTTGAAGTATATCTGGGGGCAGCTGAAATTGCTCTAGATATCTGCAGCTCCACGTCTCAACTCTGAGCATGTGTCTGTTTCAATATGGCTTTCTTCATGATGTTTACCTGACGAATGGACATAAAACCAACTGGTGTCTCATCCCCGAGGGCTGAACTGAAATAAAGTGAAATAAGGGCTCTCCATTGTGAATGAAAGTTTACAGGCTAAGCAGTGTGAATTAAGATTAAAATGACCCAGCAGGACAATGCTTTGATTTTGTCAGTCTTCTCTGGATGGGAAAATGAAGATAAGCTGTTATGGCAATAAGACAGCAATCCCTACTACCCTGCTGAGAGGCATTATAGCTGTGGCTAATGAGGATATATATGTGCAAGTATCAAAAAAGAAGAGTCTTTGGAGAGAACGGCAAAAAGAACCTATATGATTGCACCTGTCAGAAACAATTAGATATACAACACTAATTTTCAGCAAAGGCTATAAAAAATTGAGAGTATGGTAGTGGTGGAGATGATGATAATGACAATGATGACGATGACGATGAATATGATAAAGATGAAGATGATGAACATTTTTCACAGGTTAGACATTTGGACCTTCATCCCATGTTCACCAGAAGAAATGTGTTAAACTTCTTTTACTCTATTCTCAGAAAGGAAAATACATATGACCATGTATGCATACATACATACACACACAAAATACACACTTCACTCATGGCTGAAGAATACAATGTAGCATTTTCAATGTTACATGGATCTGTCATTGGAAAAATGCACCCCTCACAATCTTATTTTTGTATTCTTTAGTATTTCATAATATAATGAAAGAAATTGTCTCATTATAGTCTGTTTTGTAAGTGAGATGACCATTGTTCTCTCTAATATGAACTGGCTAAAACAAGACAGAATTCTAGATGAACACAAATTACTGTTCCTCTTTTTTTTTTTTCTTTTTTTTTCCTCCTTTATTAATTTATTCTTGTTACATCTCAATGGTTATCCCATCCCTTGTATCCTCCCATTCTTCCCTCCCTCCCAATTTCCCCTTATTCCCCTCCCCTATGACTGTTCCTGAGGGGGATTACCTCCCCCTCTATATGATCATAGGGTATCAAGTCTCTTCTTGGTAACTTGCTGTCCTTCCTCTGAGTGCCACCAGGTCTCCCCCTCCAGGGGACATGGTCAAAGGTGAGGCACCAGAGTATGTGAGAAAGTCATATCCCACTCTCCACTCTACTGTGGGGAGTGTTCTGTCCATTGGCTAGATCTGGGTAGGGGTTTAAGGTTTACCGCCTGTATTGTCCTTGGCTGGTGCCTTAGTTTGAGCGGGACCCCTGGGCCCAAATCTGACTATCATAATGTTCTACTTGTAGGCTTCTAGGACCCTCTGGGTCCTTCTACTTTGCCTTTCTCCCATGACAGCATACTGTTCCTCTTGAGAAATTAAAGGCATCAGGAATAATAAGTGGTATTCTTCTCAGTACACTATGCCTGCCTGTGTAGAGGAAATCAGCCTTACCAGTGAGTTGCAGTGTAGCACTATCATCCAAATCCATATTCCATTCCATGCACTGAGGGTTCCTTGTGGGACTTGACTGCTAGAACTTGCCTAAAGGTTTTGTGATTTAGCCATACTATTAGTTTTTTTATAAAAATGGATAACAAACATCATTGTGTAATTTCAAACTTGAAGATAACTAAGGTATGGACATGCTTTTTCTTGTCACTAGTAATGACTAAAGGTTTCTTTCATTTCTCCATTTAATAAGTTATTGATAGATATGATGATATAAATTTGTTGATTTTTTAATTCATTCTCTTAGCATGACTACTCTGCTGTATTAAAGACTATACACCAAGAGATTCAAGGAACTACTTTAGGCTCACAGTCCTTTATGAAAATTATGAAGCTGCTGAGTAGACAATTTGAGCTATTCTGTAAATGAACGAAGGGTAATTATTTGATTACACTTGCAAAAATTGAGGTGCTTAGCTGTCAGCCATGAAAGGTGAAGCAACACTTGTCACTGCAAATGTTGTGTGAACTTTTTAGCCTGTTCATACTCCTGCATGTATCCTAGACTATATAACAAATCACCATGGATGAAAAACAGTTACTCATCACTCATTCATTTGTTCATAGTTGTATAGGTCATAAGTCAAGTTTAACATGATCTGGTTCTCTCTCAGAATACTCCAATATCAAATGAATTTTTTGCACACCTTTATGGGACAGATTCAAGAGAAATAGCAAACCTTTCTTGAAGAGTCAGATTATGAGTGTTAATGGATGTTTCAGACTATGAGTGTTCAGATCAGTGTGTGGGAAGACCAGCAACTGTGGCCTCCTCCTCCCAGATGTTAATGCCAGTGACGGCTAGCATACAATGACCTAACTAGCCCCTCCACCTATGTTGTAACTAATAAGCACATTGAGGTTCCAAGTTGCTGTGGGAGCAGGAGAGAACACCAGCTGCTCTCATCTCTATTACTGTACATATGCATGTTTATTTGAATTTCTTTTTCTTTTTTTTTTTTTTTCTATTTGGTCTCCCCTTACTTTGATACTAGGACCCAATTTGTGCTGCATGTTACAAGGGTTAAAATATTGAGCATGGCTTTTTGCTTCAAAAGTTCAAACAATCATGGCCAGTAAAGCATGACAAAAACAAAGAGATTAAGTCATGGTAAGCAAAGAAAAATAGAAAAGGGGACTCTTGCACTGAGGTGGCTGTCGCACATTTCTGCCTTTAGCATCTGGCTCCAGCATATGATGTAGTGCTACATACACTCATGGTGCAACTTCTGTCACTAGCCCTCTTCAGATACATTCTCCATCACATCATCAACACTACACTTTACCAGATTTTGTAGCACAAGCAGATTCCTATACACTTATTAAACCCATAAGGTTGTCACAGAAGCAGAACTGATGTGTTAGAGAATTCCTCTATGCTATGTCTTACTCATGATCTTTGCCATTCTAAGACAAGGATCTCATATATACTCTTATGGTAGTCTACACTTTGCTATTGTAAAAACTTCTTATTGTTTTTTTTTTTTTTGCTTTTTATTTAAATTTTATTTTTTGCCTTTTTATTGCAGTATTTATTGCAATATAAATGTGCAAGTATTATATATGCCCTTTTCTACTAAAATTTCAATACTATGATACTGCCATCTGATAAGAAGTGGGAGATAATAATTTCACAGTCCTTGCCTTGAGAAGAGCTGAGAGTGACTTTCATTTAATGCAAAATGCAAAGCAAGGTGACGATGAGGACAATTTCATACAGAGCAAGAAAGTGTAGTCACTGCTATACTTTTGATGCTTAATCTTCATTGTCAACCTGACTATTTTGCTATCACTTGTTTTACATTGTTAGTGTTTCAGGTAAGATAACATGTCGTCACAAGATTATTTAATCTTCGGACAAAGATTTTGATAGTTGTTTTGTCAGTCATCCTTTTTCTAGAGGAAAGGAATCAAGGAAATTCTTATACAAAAAGACAGGGGAGATAGAAGAGGAAGAGGGAGAAACAAAGACATATGGAGCATGTATTGCTTTAGTTACACTGATGGAGGCTAGGTTGTCTCGCATAACTATAACTTATCTACACACCTCAATTCAAGGAGGTGGATGTTGCAGCAGGCAGAATGTGGTGAGTGCTTGAAGATCCTACAAAATCAGTGGAGGTGAGTTCATGGTGCAAGGCAAAGGAGTTGGAATCTGATGACAATGAAAGATGTTAGCAACAGAGTTAAGCATACTTTACCAGGGAGAAAATGCAAGGGACATATGCATATGCTCCAATCTTGTTGTTCTATTTTTTTCTCTTTCTTTGTTTCTTTTTTTTCTTTTTTCTTTTTTCTTTTTTGTTTTGTTTTAGTTTGTTTGTTTGTTTTCTGTTTTTGTTTTTGTTGTTTTTGTTTTCAGACAGGGTTTCTTCATGTAGCCTTAGCTGTCCTAGAATCTTTCTATAGACCAGGCTGGCCTTGAACTCATAAAGATCTGCCTTCCTGTGTCAACCTAGCGCTGGGTGGCATGTGCCACCATGTCTGACTTCTTGCTGTTCTTTTTATGTATGCCTCACTTTTGTGGTGAGGCACACCCACAAGGAATCATATCACTGTCCCAAATATTCCTGGAACTCGCCCTTCCCATCCCACACAGGGGCATATCACTTTTTCTAAATATTTCTTAATTTTGTCAAGTTGACCAACAATAATGACCATCATAATTTTAATCTTCTCCAAACCAAAATTTTATTACACCATAACTTACATAACAGTTGGTGGGTCTCATGAGATTTGGTTTTTCATAAGAAAAAAAAAAACTTCCACATTTTCTTTCTGGGTTCAGATACTTTATTCCATAAACATTTTCATATAGATTAGTCTCTTATCATAGTGATGTTTTTGTGATATACAGATCTTTTGTATTTTTGTACCACTATTCTCACTGAATTTACACCCTAAAGTTTCCAGCTTTCAATGTTTGATCTCTGTTTTATAGGTGCTGTCATAATTCTTCCCCTCCCTACCCATGAGGAAAGATACCCACATGACCTACATCAAGAACAAAGCTGGAAATTTGGGCCACCACTGCTTTAGTAAGGAGAAGTTTGTTCTCCTAGTCAGCATAGATGTTGAGTGAAATGTGAGGGGTGTACTAAAAGCCTTCAGCACTCCCTTGATTGTACAATAATCTACATTAGCCTTAGCATTTTTAGATTCAAAAGGCAGGTTATTGATTCTAACAAACACCTACTACTCTAAGTTATCCATTTCAACCTTATGAGACAGATGCACATTAGTTAGCACAGTGTGACAGTGTCTCATGTGACGTTAATTTGTCTATGTTTTGTTAGAATCTGAAAGGAAAACTTTGAAAATACTCTTAATGTATTAGATCTGCCTATAACTCCCCATCAAAGTGTTTTCCTACAAATTTATGAATGCCATAAAATAATTTTCTCATGAATTTGACATTTTTCTACTTTATAGACTGGACTATTTATAATTATGAATAGTTTATGTAGTTGAAACCCAAATTTTCTATTATAAACTATAGACTCAGAAATTTCATTTGTTACCTAAGTTGAACATTTATTTTAACTTTTTCTGTTAATTCATTTCATAATGATCTGAGTGTCCTTAATGAATATCTATTCTATATAATAGTATACTTTATAAGATAATGAGCTTATCTCTAATAAACAGAAATAAATAAGCCCAATGCATTAGAAAATAATAGAAGTCTTTTGGTAGCCTTCACACCATACAGAAAAGTATATTTCCTGAGCTGCATAGCAGGGCAGAAATATGCTTTACTCCATAGTGATTTAGCCTTCTAATCAAGTATGTTTTGTTCATGAATGTGTAAAATGGTTTGTGTAGTTTCTTACCATAAAGACATGTTTCTGTCTCAATTATTTTTTCTTCAAAAGGCTGTTTCTGAGGTCTGGCAAGAGGTCTCTGTGGATAAGGCTGCTTGCACTTAAAGGATGGGGTGCTAAGTCTGAAGTTCCAGCACTCTTTTTAAAAGACCAGCTCGGTTATGTACTAGTAATCTCAGTGTTGTGGAATGCAGACAGGTAGATCTGAGGAGTTCACTGGCTAGCCAGCCTAACTTATAAAGAGATCATTTGGTACAGTGAGAGACACAGTCTCAAGAGAATAAAACATAGATAAATGGAGGAAGTTATATATTAGACATCTTTTAAAAATATATTTTATTAATTTATTCATATTACATCTCAATTGTTATCCCATCCCTTGTATCCTCCCTCGCTCCCATTTTCCCCTTACTCCCTTCCTCTATGATTGTGACTGAGGGGGACTTCCTCCTTCTGTATATGCTCTTAGGTTATCAAGTCTCTTTCTGGTAGCCTGCTATCCTTCCTCTGAGTGCCACCAAGTCTCCCCCTCCAAGGGACATGGTCAAATATGGAGCACCACAGTTCGTGTGAAAGTCAGTCCCCACTCTCCACTCAACTGTGAAGAATGTCCTGTCCATTGGGTAGATCTGGGTAGGGGTTCAAAGTTTACTGCACGTATTGTCCTTAGCTGGTGTCATAGTTTGAGCAGGACCCCTGGACCCAGATCCTCCTGTCATAATGTTATTCTTGTAGGTTTCTAGGACCTTCTGGATCCGTCTATTTCCCTATTTTCCCATGCATCTCTCAACTATATTAGACATCTTGATCTGATCTTTGCATACATACATGAGTGTGCACACTTGGATAATCAGGTGGATTCACCACACATATGTACACGCCCTACATATATGCAACACGGATAACATGCTGCACACAAGAAATTCTGTGATAGATAATTAATATTCTACTACCTTGAAGCGAGCTTTTTCTTCCCCATTCAAATTACCTAATAGATGTCTTTGTGCTTTATTCATGCAGGAAAGTGTTTACAAAGTGAAGTATTGTTATGGAATATTCTTTTCACCACATTCATAAAACTTCTCTTCCATTTTTTTTCTCTCAGACACCATTTCACTTGGGGAAAAAAACAAGATCACTACATTTGTTTATAAAATAATGTTGATGGTTGAAATATATTGTCCAAATATATTTTATGACTGTATTCTCACAGTATTAGCTACATTCAAAGGGTATCTCATTTCTATTTGTATTTCAAACAGCCATTGTTGACACTTCATGAACATTTAAATGTCTAATCCTTCTACTTAGAGCACTTGGCTAGTTTTTTTTTTTTTTTTACAATAATTTTATGGTGTAATATAATGGTCTTTAGACACACAGTTTAGCTATTTATCTATGCTGCACACTCTATTTCTGGAAAATTACATTAAGAAATATATAAAAGTGGTTGAGACTTTTATTGATTTTTCATTGGCTTTTGATTCTGTGGGCAGAAACTAGTTACAACCTAATCTATACTAACTCAGTGTAAAATGCCAGCTAATAAACTATGCCTGGGCTAGAATTTTAATGACACACTGATATTCATGGAATATGGAATAACTGTTTTTCAACTTTGATACTCAACATCCTCAGTCATGTCAATGGTAATAGTGACCATTCATTACTACTTTGTTTACCTTCATCTAAGTTACTTTTAAAATTATATGATTTCACATGTACTTAGGAGTTGAATCATCAAAACTAAAACTGTGTGAGTTACTATAGTATTGAAAATGGAAATCGTAAGACCATTTTCTATGATAAAATAAAAACATACACTGTAGACTACTATTCAGATATAATCGCAACGCATAGCAAGACTTGCAACTATGTGCATTGTGTGTAGCATGCAAGTATTACAGATAAATTTTAAGATTAGTATGATTTAATTAGGTATTCTTTTTCTACAAACTTTCAATATAAAGCTTGACCTACTGCCAGGGTCCATGCAAGGGAACAACAAAACAGCTCCAAATCTCATGGAATGCAGCCCAGCAGTTAGCAAACCCACGATAGGTGTGTCTTGGTGAGGCATTACCCAGAGAACTACACATCCTGAGGACATTCTGTTATTATGGAGCATAGTTAGGCTTGTTACCTTTTTGGTCCTTATAATCCCCTTAATATGTGAATTGTATGAATACTATAAATGGGGCTCCCAGCCCCTCACTGGGCAGTATCATTGGCATCCGCAATAACAGTGCTTGGTCTCTTTCAGGCACTGCTGCTAGGAACAGATTAATGATTCAACCACCATCTCTGAAAACAACCTACAGATGTAGATTGCTGACAATGATCGCTACCCTTAGAAAGATTTTGGAAAAATATATTGTTCAAGAAGGTTAGATAAAGATGTTTTTGCTAGTGGCTCTGACGTAGAAAGTCTTAGGGAAAAATAGATTGCTTAGCAAGGTAGGGTAAAGATGTTTTAGCTGTTGGCCCTGATGCAGGAAAACATAGGGGACAACTGGAGTTAATAGAAAGTACACTCTTATTAGTAAAGCTAGGGACTTTTTTAGGTTGGCAAAGGAAGAACAACGGCCTATAGCAGCACTGCCTGACGTGACTCCTTCAAGCTGGGCTGGTGAATGAGATGACGATTGATTTCCTTATTCTATTTTTCTGCCCTCAGCTTCCTGATATAATCTAATAAAACACATTAATGAGTAGATGAGCGCCTTGAGGACTTAAAATAGACGTGGATGATGATTTTTATATAGGAGTTTAGATTTGTGATTCCTATAGGATTACTGCTTAAGATAATTGATTCCTTCTTTGTAACCGCAAATTGTGGCCTGCGAGTAAAGAAAGGCTGGCTGAACAATTCCCTTGCTTGCTTATACTCAGTTAATATGTAACAAAGTATGTGAGTTCTCAGAAATAACTTGTTATTCATGTTTGTTCCTTACCCATAATACGTAAAACTCTTGATCATGTGAAGGTATTGGGGAACATAGTTTTCTTATGTATATCCATTGTAATCATTTATTTATAGAGAGAATGTAAACACAGTGTGATTTTTGTACTACTTGAAAGATTTTATTGGGGTATATAAATTGTGCGAATAAGGATAAGAAGAGGAGGAAGGAAAAGAAAAAGGATAGGAAGATGAAAAAAGGATAAGGATAAAAAAAGGAGAAGAACACAGAGAAGAACACAGATAAGGGTGAAAATAAAAAGATAATAATAAAAAGAAGAACAAGTAGCTTGTTAAAACCTACCTTCTGGAGTCTGTCTTACTTTGTTGTCTAATATAAGTGTGTGTGTGTGTGTGTGTGTGTGTGTGTGTGTGTGTGTGTGCATGTGTGTATCCTTTCTCTCCTTTTTCTTTCTTTTTTAGATCCTGCCAACATCAATGGAAGCCCCTGCTAGGAGTCATCGGCTGTAGACCCCTCTAGAAGCCATCATCTCTAGCCCCTGTTAGAAGTCATCAGCTCTAGCCCCCACTTGTCACCATCCTTGGAAGCCCCAGCTCGGAGCCATCAGCTATAGCCACTGCTAGGAGCCATCAGCCCTAGCCCCGGCTTGCCACCATCAGTAGAAGCTGTTGTTGGTAACTATCAGTTCCAGCCGGAAGGTTGCCCTCGGAGAAAGTCTACAGGGTCACCACTCAGCCAGCAACAGGATTCACGCTCCACCTCAGTTTTCCCCAGTTAATGTTGAAGCTGGACTTTGATAACCTACTATGAGTCTCTCCTAGAAAAGAAGGAGATAAAAACAAATTCCATAGGAAAAAAAAATACAGAATCAAAGTATCTTGGGCTCTAGACAGTCACATCCACTTAGAATGTGATGAGTGTTTTGATTAGTCTGGGCAAGAACTATGCTTCTCCTTTCTTCAACAGACATTTAAAATTCCTCTTATTTATGAGAAAATAAAATCTTATTTCTGAATTTGTATTTATAAGTAAGTATGGAAATTAACAATCTACAATATATTAGTAAAACATTAAATTTAAAATGTCATATTGAGATGTATTCATACATACAACTTTGTATTATATTCTTAATTGTTCACTCACAATCAGTAATCAGAAACAATGTCATGGTTTCAAAATACTTCGAGGACTGTGTATTAAAGCACCTGCTAAGCAATTATTTTATAAAATCTATTTAGAAAAATATTTTGGAGAGATCAGGAAATTTAAGCAGCATGTCCAAAGTGAAACAGTTATAGAATTAGACTTTTGTATATTATTATATTAACAGATAATCTCAGAATTTAGAACTACTCTGTTGTGTTCAAGCACTAGTTCTTTGGTGTGTATGAAGATCAATTTGGCAAATGTGACAGGAGAAAAATTATGTAGTCCTTGTCCTTTGGAAACTATCTTCCTAATAAATGTATACAAAAGTACTGTTATAAATTAGTATAAAAATTAGGACAGAATCAGAATGTCCAATATTTTTAAAGTTTTATGTGGTTTGAAAAATGTGTAGTAATACAAGTCATAACAATAAATATATACTAAATATATACATATGTAAATATGCGAACATAATTTATTAACTTTATAATTCTTGCAACACATCCGTGGGCTAGAAATTCTTACATATGAAAGCTAAATATTAAATGGAAAAATTGTAATACTTAAACATTTTTGCATACATTATTTTTATAAAAGAACTTAACTAGAAACAGAGACTGTCTTACTGTTTTGTCATGTTTGGTTGTTGTCTCTAGGAGACTTGCTCTTTTCTTAAGGGAAAAATGAAAGAATGTGGCGATCCAGGGGAAGAGGAGTAGGAGGGCACTGGGTGGTTTGTGTGGGGCGGGCGGACTGTGTTCAGGAAGCATTGTATGAGTGAAGAATCTATTGTCTTTAATACATTCAGTCACGTTTTGTCCTACCAGCATAAAACTTGGGATTGCCTGGATATTTACCTGTGGTGTTCAGTTTTGATTTCCTACATAATTGTATTAAAATATTTGTAAGATTAGCCAAACAGACATCTGGATTTATCTGTAAGGAGATCTCCAGAGATGTTTAGGTCATAACAATTCCTACCCCATGAATGGATTAATGTCTTCATTAATGTAAAACGGAAGGATTAACTAGAAGAATTATACCACTGAATGTGCAGCTGTGGAGGCTATACTTACTTTATATAACTCCCTTTTTTGTCTGCTGTTCCCCAATAATAACTCTTACACTCACTTCTTTCATAATGTTGTACTTCTAGGGTACATGGTGAATTAAGTCTTTTTCCCATGCCTGACTAACTGTTGACAAGTTGAGGCTCAATGTAGGGAAGAGAATGCCAGCTTCTGTAAAATCATCACTGAAGGGCTGTGTCATGACCAGATGATAGCATTTTCCAGTTTTCACTCTACTTTTGGCTTCTACATTCTTTCTATCTCATCTTCCATGATAATCACTGAGTCTAGATGGGTGATGCACATGTTATATGTAGGTAGTTAACTGTCTCTAATTTTCAATAAAACTTTTGAAGAGATGCAAAGTGTGATGAGAAAAAGGGTAGAGCCTTCTCAAAGGAAAGAGAGTGAGCTCTAACAATTTAAAATCAGTTTAAATGTAGTCATTTGTAAAATTAAGAGACTCATATGTGCAGACCTTTGGAAAGTTCAATGTAGTAAGTAATTATAGATAAAGGAATTTTCTCTTGAAGAGAGCCAGTTATCTCTTGGCCTTAATGACTTAGATTGTAAGTCCTGATGCAGTTTAATGTTCTCCTTAACCCTGAATCAAGGAATAACAGATAACTTGCTAAGCATCTCATCTCCTTCCACACATTCCAATTTTCCTATAGAATTATCTAACTGTTCCCTAACTAAGTAGACTATTCGGAGTAGATGTTCTTGGGGATAATAATATGATGAAATGAAGTTTGAGATGTACGATAACTTGGAATTCTGAAGGCAGTGTATTAATAGTATCTTGCTAGTGGATTAGAACAAGAAAGCTACATTTTAGCTTCAATAGTTAAAGTTCAAAGATCATTAGTTATACCACTGGAAAGAAATAGAAAGTGGCACTGGCTGTTGTTTCCAGTTTATATCTTTATATTTTGTTGTTTCCATACCACCAACCAACAATAACTAAAATTTTTTTTAAAGTATTTTAAAATTTTGTAAATTTTAATTATAACATCAACATTGCAAACATCATTTACTCATAATTATTCCAACTAAAGATGTCAATACATATATATATATATGTATATATATATACATATCATATATATATATGATTAGGAAAGTAAGATAGAAATACAAATACCCTTGTGTAGATTTGATTAACTGACAACACTTCACTCTTTCAAAAGTCCTTAGATAAATATCACGTATAGTCTATTATCATGGACTATAATGCTACTACAACAAAAATAAGTACTCATTGTGAAATTTCTGTTGTTTTCTTAATTTTAACAAAACTTCGATGTAGAAATTCTTACAGTACAAAAGCTATATTCAGAGCAAAGTGGCTGTGGTGGGTGAAGAGGTCCTTAGGGCTGACCCCTCAGGAGTAGCAATGGCTTTCTTTAGGAGGCTGCCAAAGAAAGACTCGCACATTTCCCATGTAAGGACACAGCCAGAGGCATTGGCAATAAGGGCAAAGTGAGCATTCACCAGCCTCCAAATCTGCTAATAGTTTGAACATTCAGTCCCAGAACTCTGGGAAGAAAATAAATAGGTTTGGCTTTGCTTTTCTTATCAGCTACCCAGTTTATAGTACTTTATATAACCTCCCAAACATACTATAAAACTGTATTTATTTATATTGAACTGACATTTTTATTGTGATATGAATATAGAAGCACAATGTAGTAAATGTCAGTCAATACTACTCTATACAAACAAAGCATGAAACATTTTTAACTGAAAAATACTGAACTGAAAAAAATTTTTCACATCACATTAGTGAGTTGATTCACAAACTTATGATGTTTAGGTCTTCATTTCCTTTGCTTTGAAATGGAGTACATTATTATAAAAGTGCTTGCACAACAATATTTAGTTCATAATTAATTTAGGAGATTTAATATATTTTATTTCTGTATTCTTTATGAATATCTCTCCATTGTTGGCTATAATGGCCTTAAAATAGATGTTATAAATTATAGATACTATATAGGTTGTGGCACATGGCATTTGCATAATGTTGTTAATTAACAGAAAATATCAATTAATCATGAAAACATTAATGCAGTTTATATATAATTATGGTGCATTTTTCTAAGGCTATTATGATTAATATGTTATGAGAAGCCATTAGGAAACTACTACGGTAACAACTTTAAAAAATTCTTTGGACTTAAAAATATTTATTTCTTAGATATATTAGATAGTTGTAGTGCCAAATACCAAACTCAGCTTTCAACATGCTAAGTAAACACTCTACCACAGAACTATATCTCCAACCATCAAAATATTTTTAAGTAATTTATTGATTTATTTACTTTAAATCCAGACTTCAGTTTTCCCCTTCCTCTTCTCCTTCCAATCCTTATCCCTACCTCCCTCTGTTCCACTATCCATACCTTTAACTTTCTCTTCAGAAAAGGGTAGGCTGTTTATGAATATCAACCAGCCTTGGCATATCAATTTGCAGTAAAACTAGGCACCCTTTTCCTATTGAGGCTAGAAGAGGCAACACAGTAGGCAGAACATGTCCCAAAGGCTGGCTACAGACTCAGAAAAAGCCCTTACTCACACTATTAGGAGTCACGCTTGTAGATCACGCTGCTCAATTGCTGCGTATGTGCAGAAGACGAAGTTCAATCCCATTCATGCTCCATCATTTCTGTGTCGGTCTGTACTTCATCTTTTTAATTGGGTTACTTGGTTTGTTGATGCCTAATTTCTTCATTCCTTAATATATTTTCGATATCAGCACTCTTCAGGTGTGGGCTTGGTGAAAACATTTTTTCATTCTGTAGACTACCAAGTTGTCCGTTTGGCAGTGTCTTTTCCCTTACAGAAGCTTTTAAGTTTCATAAGGTTTCAATTTTAAATGTTGATCTTTATGCTTGAAACATTGGTCTTCTCTTCAGGAAGTTGCCACTGTGCCTTGATTATATCTCACTTTCTCTTCTACTAGGTTTAGTGTATCCTGGTTTTATTTTGAGGTCTTTGATTCATTTGGACTTGAGCTTTGGGGAGAGTGATAGATACAGATCTATTTGCATGCAGTCTATCCAGTTAAACTAGCACCATTTGTTGAAGGTGCTCCCCCTTCCATTGTGTAATTTTGTCCTTTTTGTCAAAAATCAAATGTCTATAGGTGTATGAATTTACTTCAGGGTCTTCAATTCAATTCCATCAAACTACCTGTCTCTTTATATGATAAAGCCATGTCGCTCTGTAGTACAGCTTTAAATCATGCATGGTGATAACTCCAGAAATTCTTTTACTCAGTGTTGGGGGCTAACAATCAGTTTTTTCCTGGAGGGTTGACATCAAAGAAAGTCCGCAGGGTCACCAGCTAACACGGATCTATGCCATACCTCAGTTTCCCCAGTTTATATTGAAGCTGGATTTTGATAACACAGGTTTGTATAGAATAGTTTTAGATACCCTAGGTTTTTTGTTTTCCATGAGTTTGAATGCTTATTTCTCAAGGCCATGCAACAAAGTAATTTTTCCTGTTGTTTGTGGCACCACACACTTTTAATCCACATTCTAGAAGCACTTTTAAGAGGATGTTGAACTTAAGACTAGCCTGGAAGACATGAGTTAAAAGTGAGATTCAAGATCCTGTCTGAGAATCAAAACTATATATAGTATTCTCATTCACTTTTAAGTAAGAAGAAAAATATTTTCTATTGGAAATATATATAAATGAGGTGAATATTTTTCAACATATATTATAGAAAAAGAAATATTCTCCATAATTGAACATATTAACCGTACTTGAGGTAGGTAAATACTTTTGAAAATATTGAGAAAAATTGAGATTTTGCATAATTACACATATTATCCTTACTTGAGTAAGGTAACTAAAGAAATGAAATAACTTTGTCTACCCATAAGCTTGTGAAAATAAAAACACTTAAGCACTGAAAGTAATATTAAAGTTTGTTATTTAATACAGCACATATATTGAAGAATTAATTTTATTTGTAATATTTCCATGTCTTGTGTGATATTCTTCCTGGGACACATAAAGAAATATTTACTAATCCAAGATAGGACACCTACGACATACCAAAGTAAGGCTAACACAAACATGCAACCTGCTGAACCAATGAGTCATATTGGGGTTATTTTGATGAACGTAGTTAAAGAGCAGAAATATGCCAGGACTAGAAATAACTCAAAGACACTTTCATCAAAAAACCCACTGCAAGATGAATGACAGCTTACAAAGGGCAAAGCAGAGGCAAGCAGATCACTGTGAGTTAGAGGCTAGCCTGGTCTACAAAGCAAGTCCAAGAGAGTCAAGGCTACACAGAGAATGCCTGCCCATAATGATCAAAACAATAAATATAAAGAATGAAAAAAAGTATATTAAGAGAAGTAAGGAAAAAACCATATAAATGCATACATTTTAAATTAACACCTGATTAATAAGCATGAAGGGGCTAGACAGTTGTAGAACAGACTCTAAGAGACCATAAATGTCAACCCAGACTACTGTACCTAGCAAAGCATTCAATAACTTTACATGGAGAAAATAAAACATTTTCTGATAAAACAAAATTTACACAAAAATCTGTCTACAGACAGCCCTACAGAAGATGCCAGAAGGTAAACGCTACCCTAAAGAGGTTATTGCCAAGAAAACATAGGCAATAAATATTCCTGGAGCACATGCGCATGTGTGTACACATATACATAAAACCACCCCACCACCACCATTCCCACAGCAACAATAAAATAATAGGAATTGGCAAGCACAGCTCCTTGATCTCTCTCAACATCAATCATTTCAATTCATGTATAAAAAGACATGGATTAACAGTATGGATATGAGATCAGGATCCACTCCTCTGCTGCGTAGAAGAGGAACACCTTAATACAAACAATACACATCACCTCAGGGTGAAAGGATGGAAACAGTTACTAAAAACAAATGGGGCAAAACCACAAACCAGTTAAGCTACTTTAGTCTCACAAAACAGACTCACAACAAAACTAATCAGAAGAGATAGGAAAGCACACTACATACTCATGCAAAGACATCCAACCGAGAGGGTACTGCTATCTTAACATAGATGTACCAAACAGAAGGACACACAGGATTGTAAAAGAAATATTATTGCAGCATAAATCACATATTGACCCTCAAACTCTGATAAAGGGAGACTTAAATACCCATATCTCACCAAAATATCATCCAGACAAAAAATTTAACAGAGAAACACTGCTCTAAATAACCTCCTGTTTTGTATTGTTTCTGTTTTTCGTTTTGTTTTTCAAGACACGGTTTCCCTGTGTAGCGTTGGCTATCCTTGACTCACTTTGTAAACCAGATTGGCCTCATACTTAACGAGATCTACCTGCCTCTGCCTCCACAGCACCATCATGGTAGGTTCTAATGAACCTTTGAGAGCAAGTGGACCTAAGATATATTATTGAACATTTCACTCAAGTGTTATAAAATATTTGTACCTCTTGCAGCTTTCCAAAATTGACCCAATACTCTGACACAAAGCAAATGTCAACAGATACCCGGAAATTGAAATACCACTGTCCATCCTATCAAGCCAACATTGATTAAAGCTGGATGTCCAGGACATGAGAAATAGCATAAAGGCTAAAACTAATGGACTCTGAATAACTCACTGCTCAATGAGACATGAACCAAGAAATAAATTAAGACATAAATTAAAAACTTTCTGGAATTAAATGAAAATGAGTATAAAAACGCAGATTGTAAACAAAAGCATTGAGCATGAAAAAGGCAGATTTTAGAGTCCAGCTCATAGCACAAAGTGCCAAAAATGAGAGAGAGAGAGAGAGAGAGAGAGAGAGAGAGAGAGAGAGAGAGAGAGAGAGAGAGAGACAGAGACAGAGAGAGAGAGAGAGAGAGAGAGAGAGAGGTCAAAACATTAACTTTAAAAATCAGTACTCCACCTAATTGGAAAATATAAAAGAAATAAGATCATTTTCTCAGTACATATCACTTTCAAACTTAAGTCATTATTAGAGAAACAGTGTAAATAGTCACTATTAAAATATAAGCAGTAATTAAAAGCTAACCTGCAAAAATGTTCATAGCCAAACATCTTTAGCCCAATTTCTATCACGCTTTCAAAGAAGCATTAACACCAACATTGTTTGAACTATTCCACAAGATAGAAACAAAATAAATAATGGACAAGTTCCTTTTGTGAAGTCACAGTTACCCTGATACCCTAACCACCTAAAGACCCAACAAATAAAGAATTACAGACCATTTTTCTCATTAATAAAAATGCAAAAATACCTAATAAATACTTGCAAATTAAATCAAGGACATCTCAAAAATATCAGCTACCATGATCAAGTAAGATTTATCCCAGAGATATGCATAGATGTTTTAATATATGAAAATCAATAAATATAATTCACTAAATAAACAAGCTTTTAAGAAGTGCATGATCATTTCATTAGATGCAGAAAAGGCCTTTGACAAAAGTTAACATCCCTTCATAATAAAAGTCCCAAAGAAATTAGAGATACAAGGAATATATTTAAACATAATAAAGGCAATTTAAAGGAAGCCTATAGCCAATATCATATTAATGAAGAGAAACTCAAAGCAATTCTACTAAAATCATGAATACAAGAAGGCTGTTCACTCTTTACATATCTATTCAAAATAATACTTGCATTTTAGCTGGAGCAATGAGACAACAGAAAAATATAAGAGACTATAAACTGCAAAGAATGAAGTCGAAGTATCTTTATTTTCAGATGCTACTATAATATACATAAGTGACCATGAAAATTCCACAGGGAAACTCTTGCAGCTAATGAACACTTTCATAAAATAGCTGGATATAAAATTACCTCATAAAATCAGTAGCCTTCCCATGCACAAATGACTAACAGACTGAGGAAAAAAATCAGGAAAATAAAACCTTTACAACAGCTCAAATAATATAAAATATCTTGGGTAACATCACCCAAGCAAGCAAAAGGTATTTATGCTAAAAAGGTTTAAGACACTGAAAAAAAGAAAGAAAGAAAGAAAGAAAGAAAGAAAGAAAGAAAGAAAGAAAGAAAGAAATCAAAGAGGATATCAGAAGCAGGCTCATGAATTGGTAGGATTAATATAGTTAAACTGGCCATCATTCCCAAAGAAATCTATACATTCATTGCAATTACTATCAAAATTCTAGCATAATTTTTCACAGATCTTAAACGAAAAATTTCAGCTTCATATACTGAAAATTCAAACAACAACAAAGCAGTATTAAACCATAATGACTAATAAAAGAACTGCTGGTAATGTCAGACTACCTTTGACTACAGAGCTATAGAAGTAAATACAGCATGAAAAAACTGATATATAAATTATTTAGACATGGACACTAGAAAAAAGACAGAAATTCTAGAAAAATGGTGCAAACCAAAGTGGATGCCTGCATGTAGAAGAATCAGATTAGATATCACTTTATGACACTGCACAACACTCAAGCCCAAGTACATAGAAGATCTCAAAATTAAACAAGATACACTTGTCCAAAGAATTACCCATGGTAAACAATGCCTTGGGGGAGCTGGGAGAAAGGCTCCAGGTGGAAATAAGGAAGGGATTTCTTACCTCAGCTTCATTTTGTTCCCTGGATTGTTCTGAGATGTGATTTCATGCTTCCTATGTTATATTTACATTTGATTTATGAAGCATATTTATTCTTGTTGAATATCAGAACATAGCTATAGAACTCAATCTGCCTACTGTACCCTGAATTTGAGTTTGCTTTTGTGGTAATATGTGCCAGAAAATTGTATTTAAATTGATGTGGCCTGATAAAGTTTTGGGAAAGGGCTGCTTTGTTAATATTTAGTATGAGCTTATTGACAGTTATTTATATAGTTTTCTGACCATATTCTTCTGAACTCAAACAACCTTCCTTGGACCATTTCTTTATTTGTTACATCCATGCATAAAGTACACAGAAACTGAACTGAGGTGGTCTATAGCATCAGACTGTAGTCGGCCCATTGTTTCAAGTCCTCACATCCTTGCAGACAGAACTTTTTTTTTACTTGAAACAGAATGATTTTATTAGTTTTTAACATACAATGTAATTTAAAATTAAAATGTATACAATAAGTTTTGTGTTCTTTTTTTTTACTTTACTAATTTATTCTTGTTACATCTCAATGGTTATCCCATCCCTTGTATCCTCCCATTCTTCCCTCCCTCCCATTTTCCTCTTATTCCTCTCCCCTATCCTGAGCAGGATTACCTCCCCCTGTATATGTTCATAGGGTATCAAGTCTCTTCCTGGTAACCTGCTGTCCTTCCTCTGAGTGCCACCAGGTCTCCTTAATCATCATGGAAATGCAAATCAAAACAACTCTGAGATTCCATCTTACACCCATCAGAATGGCTAAGATCAAAAATTCAAGCGACACCATATGCTGGCGAGGATGTGGGGAGAGAGGAACACTCCTTCATTGCTGGTGGGAATGCAAACTTGTACAACCACTTTGGAAATCTATCTGGTGCTATCTCAGAAAAATGGGAATAGGGCTTCCTCAAGACCCAGCTATTCCACTCCTTGGAATATACCCAGAAGATGCTCCAGCACACAACAAGAAAATTTGCTCAACCATGTTCATAGCAGCCTTATTCATAATAGTCAGAACATGGAAACAGCCTAAGTGTCCATCAGTAGAAGAATGGATAAATAAACTGTGGTACATATACACTATGGAATACTGTTCAGCTATTAAAAACAAGGAATTCCCGAAATTTGTGGATAAATGGATTGAGCTAGAAATGATCATAATGAGTGAGTTAACCCAGAAGCAGAAAGACTCAAATGGTATATACTCACTTATATCTTCATATTAGCCCAAGGGGCATGTCCCACGAAAGCCTTCGCTTACCAGGAAACTGAGACAGAGGGGAGGACATTCTAGTGGGACTCTAGATGAGAGAAGCATGGGAGAATGGCAAAGTAGAAGGATCCAGAGGGTCCTAGAAGCCTACAAGTAGAACATTATGATAGGCAGATTTGGGCTCAGGGGTCCCGCTCAAACTAAGGCACCAGCCAAGGACAATACAGGCGGTAAACCTTAAACCCCTACCCAGATCTAGGCAATGGACAGAACACCCTCCACAGTAGAGTGGAGAGTGGGATATTACTTTCTCACATACTCTGGTGCCTCAACTTTGCAGACAGATCTTGATATGTACTCAGTAGTCAACAACACTGAACCTGAGAGAATTGCAAGTGAGGCACAGCCTTGAAACAATTGGCAGAGGAGATGACTTTCTAAACAGAACACTGATAGAGCAGGCACTAAGTTCAAAATTAATAAGTGGGACTCATGGAACTGAAAAGCTTCTCTAAGGCAAATAACCTCATCTTTTGGAAATAGAGGTGGCCTACAGAATGGGTAAAGATTTTCACCACTATGCATCTGACAGGGAGATAAGATCTAATATATGTAAAGACCTCAAAGAGAAAGATATCAGGGAAACAAATATTCTAATTAAAAATGGGGTACAGATCTAAGTGGAGAAATCTCAAAAGTGGAAACTCAATTGACTGAGAAAGACTTAAATATTTAAGCCACACCAGCAAGCAATCAAAACAGAAATGAGACTCACAGCCAAACATTGGACAGAGCATAAAGACACTTGTGAAAGAGTAGAGGGAAGGAAAGAAAGAAGAGAACAGGAGTTCCACAAGAAGACAAACAAAGCCAACTAACCCTGGCCAAGGGGATGCAGAGACTGAAGCAACAATTAAGGACCATACATGTACTGAACATAGGCCCCCTCTACAGATGTAGCAGATGGGCAGCTCTGTCTTCATGTGGGTCCACTAGTGAGGGAAGCGGGGAATATTTCTGATATGGATTCTGTTGCTTGGCTTTTTTTTATTACTTCCCCTTGGGGGAGCTATCTTGGCAGGCCACAGAGCAAAAAGTTACACTCAGTACCGATGGGACTTGATGCACTTGGTTGGATTGTTTTGGGTTCCCCTTTTCTGAGAAAGAGGGGAGAGGATATTGGGGGAAGAGGGAGGGAGAGTGGGACCAGGAGTAGTGGGGGCTGTAATTGGGAAATAAAGTGAATCAATAAATTAATTAATTGTGAAAAGAAATATTCAACATCTGTAGTCAGCAGGGAAATGCAAATCAAACAACACTGAGAGTTCATATTATTGCCATCATCGTGACTAAAATGAATAAAACAAGTGATAGTTTTTGCTGGGGAAATGTGAAATAAGGGGAACAATTGTAAAAGTTTGAAGTGACTCTAAACTCATACAGTCACTATGGAAATCAGTATAGCAGTTTCTCAAGAAAATGGGAAGTGATATACCTCAAAATCCAGCTATAGCACTCTGGCCATATACCCAAAGGACACTTCATCCTACCACAGAGATACTGGATCAACCATGTTGATCTAGTTGTCCATAAACAAAATAATGGATAAAGGAAATGTGGTATATTACTCTGATGTTTTAAAAAAATAAAATATTGAAACTTATAGGTCAATAGAGGTAACTAGAAAAAATATGTGAGGCAACCTAGACTCCAAAGACAAATATGCCATGTATTCGCTTATATGTGAGTATTATTGTTAAGTCAATGATAACCAAGCTACATTCCATAGAACCACATTGGTTAGGTGTAGAGTAATGGACTTGAGTAGGGGTGTCGGGTGGGGCAGATAGGTCTTGTTAGGGAAGGGAAATAGAATTGAAAGTTATAGATAAAATGGAGGCTTATAGCAAGAGGATCAAGTGGTGAGGGGAAGTAAAAGGGGGCCAAGGGAGGAAACATGGAGATAGAGAGCTAAAATTAAGAGCCATTTGAGAGATACTATGGAAAACATAGAGCAGAAGCTTCCTAAAATATAGGCATACATGAAGGTAATCCAAGTGAAATTCACACATTATTTAAGAGGCAGAGCCCTCAACTGGCTATCTCTTGTCACCAAATGAAACTTCCTCTACCAGGATTAGGTTACATCCACATGAGTTGCTGGCCAAGGGTATTCCATGAAAACCTCCTAACTACCCATGTAATTACTAAGGCTATTAGGGGCTTTCCAAAAAACTGATTGCAAGGTCCTATTGCTGAGTACAATACATGTACAACTCATTGAACATGGAGAACCTGAGTTGCTGCCTACCTAGAACCTTTACCACTATGCCCTAGCATATTTTGTACAAGATTGTACTCTGTACACTACCAAAAGAGAAATGTAAACACACAAGAAGCCAGCCACAAACACTTTGATTCGTGCTGATGTCTACCTACAAGATATGGTAGGGCAGTGGTGTGGCACAAGGCTTGTGGAAGTAAACAATCAAAATTTTACTTGAATTAAAATCCAATCCATATGATATTCTGCTATACCTTGGAATAGTGCCTTGCTCAGCCATCATCAGAGATTCTTACTTCTGTACCAGATGAGAACATATAAACAGACCCGCAGCCAAACAATAAGCAGAGAGTGAGAACATTGAACTATTCATCCATAAATGGGATGACACTACCAAATCTCCCGCCTTTAGCCTCAGGGAACTCAGAGGAATAGGAGGAAGAAAAATTGTAAGAGCCATAAGGGATAGAGAACACTAAGAAGACAAGGCCCTCTGAATCAACATGATCACACCTCATATAAATTTACAGAAACTAGGGCAGCAATCTCAAGGCCTTTGTGGTCGCTGTGTATAAATTATGCTTCCAGTTTCTTGTTTTTATGGAATTCTATCGAATAGGAATCAGTTCCTCTGATTCTTTGTCTGTCTTAGGCTCTATTTATTTTGTTGGTTTGTTTTGACAAATTTGATGTGTTAGTTTGTGTTATAGCCTATCCTGTCATAATACAATATCTTAGAACACTGTTTATTTTCTAATGAGGGACAGAAAGGAAATGTATCCAGGTAGGAGGAATGAAAAAACCATAATAAGGATATAAAATGTAAGAAGATACAATTTTCAATAAAAATGTATTCTTTTCTACTCTATGAGAATTCACTTTTAAGCTTTAAAAAGTGGTTCTAATAGTCTTGCTCTCCAGATGTTATTTTTTGAAATACAAACCATAATGTTTACATTTAAATCCACATCTTCTAGATAGAGTAAAATTAAACCAATATTTTATCTACGTAATCACAGATTTCAGAGTGGAGGAATTTGCATTCATCGTATTTATGAGTTTTAAATTTAAATAAAGTCTTATGCAAAATCATGAGCTCAAGGTTATTTAACATAACTGATATTCTGTTACTAATGTTTACTTCACAGTCAGTTTGTGAGGCTAATCATCCAAGAAATCATATACCTTAAAATATATTCTGGCACATTTTCAACTCTAGAGTTTACTGAAGCACGATGGCAAATTATGCTATTTCATTCTAAGTGATCTTCTATGAAATGAATATGTTACATAATTATGGAAATGACATTGGTAATTACTTCAGGGAAGTGTTGTAGCCTACATGAGTTAATTTTTAATACATACTTCAGTTCAAACAGGTTTTACCAAACTTGATCTTTACTTCCTTATGTTTGATATTTAGGAGTGTTGAATGTACTTTCTAATCATGAGATGATAGATATGGTTAATTTTGTTCCTGGGGATTGGTAAACAAAAACAAGGTATTTACTTTAACTACTTTTATGTTCATCATTTTCTGAAATGCTGCATCTTTTAGACAATTATTCAGAGCCTAAGTGTATTCTTAATTGGCTTTAATAAGTAGTAATTGTCTGTTTGGTGATTAGCATAAGTAGTCAGATAAAATTAAATGCAGGAAAATATTTTCAAAATATTATAATCTAATAATTCATTACTTTCTTGAGGGCATTTTTTCTAACAAGGAGTTAATGTTCTTTTGTTCACTCCTGTCTCAGTAGAATTCACTTCTTAGAGTTAGAACAAACATAGTATAATTAGTTTGATCATATATATAACTCAAAGGACACTATTTTATCTTGAGTTTATCATTACTCTGAGAATAATTCATTAAAAAGGAGCTCAAAGTTACTCACTGCATTACCATGTTCATACATTTCTTTATACTGCACATATCACATTAAAAGACACTGGTCGTGTATATAAATGACCACCTCCTTGATATTGTTTAGATTTTTCTTGGAGGAGTTAACTTAGCATGAAATGTGAAATGTTGATTTAAAAACAAAAATCAGACTATTAGAGTTTGCAAATTTTGTTTATAACTTCTCTTGTATCAGTTATAAAAAATGTGTTGAAATGCCTGTGTTACAGCTTTTTTAATAGTCTGAGTAAGGTATTTTGTTTATTCAGAGTGTGTTGATTAGTATAAATATGAAAATAAGAAACAATTAATAATGATCTCTAGATAGACTTGATGGAGTCAACGATAAGTTGTTAAATTGTGTTAAATAATGCCCAAGTATATTTTTGCAGAAGAGTGTGTTACAGTGATTATGAGAAAAATTTATTCCCAGTAAGAGTGAATGAAAATTCTATTTTATTGTAGTGTGTGTGTGTGTGTGTGTGTGTGTGTGTGTGTGAGTGTGGCAAAGCACATTGTGGAATTCAGAGAACACCTTGCAGAAACTGGTGCTCACTTTTCACTATTTAGGAACTGGGGATAGAATTCAGACTATCCTACTCCACAACAGGTTCCTTTATCCAGTGAACTATATTATTGGATGAATAATGTTATATCTATATCTAAATGTAAAAACAGAAAAATAATTGATTTATTACATGACAACTTTTGCTCTTCTACATTTATTCCGTATTATCAATGCAGTAAATTGAAATAAATGAACCTAGTCTCGATTTGGAAAAGTAACTGAAGAATTTTTTCTTTGGCTTTTTGTATTATGAAGAATGCATTGTAAAACTCTGTTCTGTTGGAAAAAAGAAAAACACAAATGATTAATAGCACTTATTTCTCATACTATTGCTTATGAAAACATAGCACAATATTATAGTTTTATTCCTGACATTGAGGTTTAAAAAAAACACCTGACAAATGCATCTGAGGAGAGAAAAGGGCTTACTTCAACTGACAATTGTGAGTTACCTTTCATGATTGTGGGGAAGTCAAGGCAAATACTTCAGCAGCTATAGTCATATCACATCCACAGCCAAAAACATGGAATGTTGGATGCACACATAAAGAGAGTGTGTGCAGGAGCTTCAGAAGAAGACCAACAGAACCAACTAACCAAAGAAGCCTGACCCTGCTTACAAAGATCAGGACTGCTTACAAAGAGGACTGGTTTCAGCCACAGTGGATGTGGCAGTGTCTTTATATATCAATTAACTTTATTAAGACAACTCCTCCACCTACATATTTCTACAGGTTAGCCAATAAAGAGAATTCTTCATTGAGGAGCCCTTCCCAAAAGACTATAGGTTATATAGAGTTGAAAAAGAAGCCCTGCCTTTCTTGATTGGCAGATAAGCACATTGATTTTTAAGCCATAACCTTCCACCTCTTGATCCCACAAGTCTCACATTTTAAATGTAAATGACACAACAACATTAAAATGTAAAAGTCTCTTTTAAAGTCAAGGATATCTTTTAAAAGTCAATAGGCTCTTAACCGCTTCCTCCTAGAAAACAAAAAGGACTCAGGCAATTTATGCACAGAACAATAGTCTTCCAATCAGGGCACTTCAAAAATTTTTCTGATCAAGGTAAAACCAAATGTCAAGTCCTCTAGCTCAAAGCCAAGCATCTGGTGTTCATCTGGGATCCAAGGAGCTCGTGCAGCCCTAGCTCTCCAGGTCTGCTACCTGCAACATGAAGAGATGCGACACCTGCAGCTCCTTTTGGCAGGTAGCCCATATTCAGGCTATTTCCAGTATCCTAAGGTGTCTGTCGCAACTGAAGTTTCACCTTCACAGTTCCATGCAAGCATCCTGAAGCCTCTCCACAGGGTCTTCCTACGTGTCACAGAGTGCCAGCCAGCCTCTCTCTATGATTCTCTCATTTTGGGCATTTTTCACGACATCAAAAACAGCACCATGTAGTCAGTACTAGCCTGGCTGTTTGAATCCCAGCAGTGTTGGATTCCAAGTACTGACTTCAAGAAACATTTTCTTACTGTCCCAAAAAAGCACATTAGTTGTCACTTTAGAGATGCTGTAGTTTTCCACAATCACAGCTGCTTCTTCAGCAGTAGCCAGACCAACCCAGACCCTCAGCAGGCCACTCAGACACTCGGTTCTTCTCTAAAACCCCACGAGCTGCACCACAACCGTCTGATTTTCTCTTTGCTTTCTTTATCTTCCAAACTTCGGCTAATACAGTAGCTTTCACCAAACATTGGTGTGTCACTTCCAAAACAATTCAAAACCCACAAGTCCTGATTTACCAAAGCAATGAGCTGCCTTCCTCAATATCAATTTCTGTTCTCATTTCATTGATTTTGCCGAGATAACACACACTGAGGAAAAGCTACATGGGAGTGGGGTGGGCGTAGTATTTCTGCTCTCACTTTTAGGTGACAGTCTATCACGGTGGGGAAATAAAGGCAAAATTTCATGCAGCTCTTTACCATAACAAATGGGCAAAAAGATGTTTTTATGTTCTGTTGCTTCCCTGCTTGCTCTCACATCAGTCCCTGTATTTTATGCAGTTCAGCAACCCTTACTTCAAAATTGCTTCCTTCACTTTGTTTGTGCTCATATCAAGTAAGTTAAGTAAAAGCATCCCCCAGGGACACTATAGAAAATCCCTTATTGATACTTCTCCTAGGTAATATTTCTCCTTTCTTATGTCATGTTGAGAATTAAAGCTACCAAACACAAATGTTATGTTAGTTAAGGTTAATAACAGCAAGACTGTTCAGTGAAGTATATAAATAGTAGCATACATCTCCAATGTCTTCTTACAAATCCCTCACGTTTTTCTCAGTTCAGTTTTCAGGAGTCACATTCTGTGTAGCAGCACTATAGGTATATCGATATTAACATTCTATATCCTCAATGTTGTCTTAGTATTTATTAGATATTATATCCAAGTGTTATTTCTTATAATCAGTCAACATTATTATACTACCTTGAAATACACAGTGGCCTCAATATTAGATATTCTAAATTTTATAATTGTAATACAATCACAGCTTATATAATTTGTTATGTTTCTGACAATGGTCTATCTATGTGTCTAAAGGTTATATTTGTACTTGCAGATCTTTTAAAACAGATGTGTTTAAAATGAAAACATTCTTGGATCACAGATACATAAAATACCAACATTAAGCTCTATCCCTGGACATAAACAAAAATGTTATATGGGTAAATTATGTATATTTATAAAAATACATCAAGGTGCTGGGGAGATGCCTAAACAATTAAGAAAACTTCCTGCTCACACTGAAAAACCGAGCTCAGTTCTAAGTCACCACATCAGATGGTGTACCACTATCTGCCACATTTGCTTCCAATATCGTCCCACTCTCTGACTCTCTCTGTCTCTAAACATGTAGAGCTAAAAAGTAAATTAAAAGTACATATCAAAATTAAAAGGTATAAATATTATTGTAAATTAGTATATAATAGTTTAAGTGAGTAAAACAAGAATACTTTGCACTGAAGTAGGAGATATAATTGATATTTAGGATTCAATATTCCCTAAAAGTCAGATGAAGCTTGGAGGAGATTCCTTCTTATGTTCCTAATTTCTCATACCTGAATTTTACAAGTCTGGCCTCAAGAATTATGTGAATGAAAAGCTATTGTTTGGAGCCAGTTTGCACTGTTTCCTTGGAGCATTATTCATAATCTTTGTACATAATTCTGGTTACTAAACATTCTTTTAACTCTAAAGAAGCTATTTCTAATACATTTTAATTTGTTCATATAGTACCTAGTAACAGCCAAGGCCTTAATATAATGATAATATCATTAAAAGATCTAAAATCTAATGTGGCTCTTGCATACACTGATCCTTCTTATGAATTTGTGGGTATATATTATATATACATGATATAATAAGCACATTTATATGTCTGATTTTCAAATTTAAATTAAAAATAATTTAAAGTAATCCACACAACAGTTTACAGGATACATTTTCAAAAGTAATGTTTATGCAGTGATAATGTGAAAGTATGGATTGAAAAATATATCATTCAGAATGGCAAGTGAGCCACAAATGTTTTCAAAGGTGCTCTCAGTTTTACATCCTGGACAGTAGGTATTTTAATATACAAAGTGAATATGTTGTTAATCATATCAAAGGCCTTAAACAATTGGACTTGTTCCAAGATATTCATTAAATTATATTAGCATCATTATTCTGTGATTCTTTCTAAACTGACTTATCGTGCAATGTTTCAATTTAAATATTTTACCAAGTATATGCCATGCATGACAAGTTAAGGAAGTACCATCCAGCACAGATCCTGATATTTCACTTATAAATCATTACAACAGATTTTGTTGTGATGGTTCTCAATTTATGTTTAATCTATTAAAACTATTTATAGCATATGGAACACAATTCAAAAAACAAGATAAATGGTGTCAGAGATGTTATGTTTCATTCATCCAAAGCTTTGCTTTGAAATCTGAGTGTCCATACATTCTTCTGTTAGTCAGTTTTTAACACACAGACTTAGTGATTGTGTAAATCAAGCAAAATAATTGTATCAGTCATTTGGTTCAAGGGTTCAAGCTTGCCAAGCCATTTCAAAACACCAGATCAGTGCAGAGCATCAGATTTTTATGGGTTATTGTCCTAGTTAGTGATACGGTAAAGCAAAGCCCAGAAAACTCATCAGTTCCTCCCAAAGAGGAACCAAACATATCTTTATAGTTAGGAGTCTGATGTCTGCCCTGACTCCTTGACTACTCTGGTGACTTGTTTTCAACATTAGTATTTGGTAAAACAAAACAAAACAAAACAAAAACTTCAAATAACTTTTTAAAACAACTTTAAAAGATTTATTCATTATTATATATACAGTGCTCTGCCTGCATATATACCTATTGATGGAAGGCTGGAAAAGGGCATCATATCATATTACAGATGGTTGTGAGCCACCATGTGGTTGCTGGGAACTGAACTCAGGACCATTGGAAGAGCAGGCTGTGCTCTTAACCACTGAGCCATCTCTCCAGCCCTTAAATACCTTTTAAGACATGTTTTTTAAATTTCACAAACCTCTCTGTTGCTGCACTAGGAAACCCTTTGCTCTGAGCCAATACTTGAATCTGTTTGCTGAATAATGCTTGGCATGTGGGAGTCAGTATTGTCTTCAGGCAAAGTCCACACTTAGGATGGAGACCACCGATACAATGAACTCTCAGATGGTCAATCCACTATCAACCGACCCAAAAACAACCCAAGTCATGTGATCTGAAGTTGCACCAGACAGTCACAGAATTATTATATGGCTGAATATATATATATCAAGGAATGACAAATTGTCACAATATACACATAAATATACCTCCTGCACCAAAGGCTCAGGGATCATTGTGGAAGAGGGCAACCATAGTTAAGAAGTGGAGGAACAGAGAGTTTGCTGTGAGATTAGGTTTCCTAGAACACCAGAAGCTACCCTCATAAAGTCTCAATAACATGGCTGTCTACATATAAGCTGAACAAGAATAAGAACAATGGAAGTCAACTCACCCACATCTTCATGCTGGCATGCAATGATGTTATTTTCTTTACCATGTGGTGAAGGTATACTGAAGAGAATCCACAAATCCTGAAAAATCTAAGTAATTAGTGATATTAGGAAAGGGAAAAATCTGCTGGAGAATGTGATCAAACTGCACTCATTATACACATGTATGAACATGTTATAATGAAATGCATTCATGTATAAAATTAACATATGCTAGTATTTTAAAATGGCTAGTTAATTTAAATGTTCCCAGTTCCCATAAGCAACAGCACTTTACTGAAAAAACATGATCATGATTAGGCTGAGTTACAACAATGAGTTCGAAGGTACATTGCTTTTATTTTCATAATGTTTGTAGGATATAATTTATTGTAGTGTCTCTAAGACACTGGCAGAAGAAAAGTAGAGTACAAGTTCTTTCTAGCAAACACTTGAGTGGTGGCCAGTGCTAATGTCTGGGATGGAAGAAACTCTAGGCATACACGTTACTAACAGGGTAATAATTGTATGTTATGAATGAATAAATAGAAACATTTCACAAGTTTAAATAATTTAATGAAATTAAAGTTGAAAATTAGGAAATTAATTACACATTACTGCAAAGCCTTAAGATACAGAGAGTTTCTCTAAGCAATGATAAGTAACAAGAGACATTAATCAACTCCAACAAAATTTAAAAACTGGAGCTTGAGAGCTTGCTTGGCAGTTCGAGGAGGAGAGCATAGCTACATGTGTACTGGGCCCTGCTCTACTCAATTTTTTAATACGCCTTTTTGACTGAGCAAGGAGCTTTGGAAAGGACTCATATGAAGCAGTGAGGGAGGGCAAATGTCCATGACAAGTTAGTAGTGCTTTAAATGAATGTTGAATTTTACTTCTGAGAAAATAAGAGAATTTGAATAAGAGAAAATAACATGAAAAAATGAACGTGAATATGTTTTCTTCATATTGAATATGTAAAACATTATATTTTTTCCTAAAACTAATGCTTTCCTGTTTAGTTTCCATGTCACATACTTAGTCCAATCTGCAAAGAAAGCAATGCTATTTAGATATCAGCAGATATCTTTCTGTTTGGAAATGCTGATTTCATTGACTTGATTTTTGTCAATTACAAGATAAAAGATCATTCAAATGATAGCTACATATAATTTAAAAGAGTAGTTCTTGCTTGTTCTTTTTTTCAGGAAGAGCTCAAGTTTACGTTTCTATAGAAAGATATGCTTCAGAAATCGCATTGAGTGAGCATACATTTGCTTTTCTGTTATGTATATACGTAAATGTAATTTTAAAATTTGAAATTGTTATTAAAATCATGACAATGTTAATAAGAAGTACATAGTGAGTTACATAATTCAGAAACATTAATTGCAGAAGAATATAAGCTACAAATTAATATCTATAGATAAGTCTGGAGTGGTGGCTATTTACAAGGTTGAGGCAGGAGGGTAACAAACTTAAGGTGTGCTCAATCAAGACAAAAAATTGAAGCCATCCAGGACTGAAAATACTAAAACACGTTGTTCAATTTGTAGATGATATGACATACAAAGTTAAAGCTAAAAGTATACATAACACACAATAAACAAGATTAAAGTTATAACCAAATATCTTCCTACAAGAAAAGTCTAGGAACAGAGGCATGCACTGCTGAGGGATACCAAACCTTGAAGGTGACCTAGTATCTATCCTTCTTAATTTTTTGCACAAAATGCAAAATGCAGTAACAAACCACCATATGAAACTAGTATTGTACAGAACTGAGTAAAGGTGCATTAAAAATAATTCTAACAACTTTCTATAAAGAGAACATAGAGGCAAACTTTCTCAACAAAGTATGTGCAAACCTAATTAAAAAAGACATCACTTTCAAGTGGGTTGCATCAGGGAGCATCAAGGTTGGTTAACCAAAAATAAATCACTATTCATTACTTGCAGGATTACAAATTATTGTAGCCATTCTTAAAGTTAATTTGGAGGTTCCTCAAAACATTAAAAATAAAACTACCATAAGACCCATATAGACTATTCCTGGGAATAAATATAAAATAGTACACATTCTTCTACAGAGATATTTGCACATCTCTGTGCATTTATTGCTGCTCATTTACCAGAAGAAGGAAATGCAATCAGTATAGATGGCCATCAAGAGATGAATGGATAACAAAAGTGTTGTAGGTATACAACCTAGAACATTATTAAGCCATAAGGACAAATGATATTGGGGATATCACATGTAAGAGTACTTGCTGCTCCTCTGGAGGACCTGTTTGATCCCAGAATTCACATGGAAGCTCTCATTCCAGTTGCATGGCGTGTGGCACTGTATCCTGGCCTGGATTCCTTTGCTTGCATATGGTATACAAATGGGCATGTAAGTAAAATACCAATGCAAGCTAAGTAATAAAATTTTAAAAGGAAAAAAGAAATCCGTTTTAATAAATTTTCAGAAAATGGATATACCTAGAGAGTATATTAAATGATATGATTCAGACTAAGAAATATAATAAGTCTGTGTTTTTCCTCACATGTAATCCAAACATATAATATTTTTATGTTTATAGCTAAAATGGTATAAGTGCAAAAGTTGTCTGAAATTTAGGATATAGATCAAGAGAGGACAATATCTGCATTGCAATTAAGCGTGTGGTGTACACAAAAGGAAAAGAGTCCAGAAAGAAGATATAAGGATTTTTTTTTTTTCTGTTTTCAACACTGTCAAAAGTTTTGCTGTTTTGATTTCTTCCCTTTCCATAGTTGATAAGTGAATTCAATTTTCTGAGTAAACCAAAAAAATGCAAAAACGTCTACTGCATTTTTTAGTAATGACTTGTGTATAGGCATGATTTATAAGCAGTGAATATATTTTTAGTGTCATACTCACAAAACAGGACACTCTTTTTTCATTTTCCATTTAAAGGTTGCAAGGGTTTTTTTTTAATATGAGAACTTGATACATGAGGACCGTGTATTGTTTCACTCTCACACCTGCTTCTCTTCATCAGTTAATCCTTTATTCTGCCATCCTAAACTCACTGTCTCACTTAGAGAATTTTTTAAAACTACATAAATATTAACTTATTTATGATACAAATCAATAAATCAATACCATACTTTCTAGTACCATTTATTGATAGTAACAATATTTCTTTTGTTAAATACAGAACAATACTGAAAAGCTAGGTGAATTCAGATTTAAAATTTTCTGAGGCAAATAAAACAGATCTTTACTTAAAAAGCATGTGCATAACATGTCATGTCTACATCTTTCCTTAACAATTGCCTACAGTACAGACATCTCCAACATCTTCGGAACTTACTATAATTTATGCTTCAACTTTATAGTGCTTCCTTAAAGGATTTCTTTGGGCTTCCCTGAAGGAAATAAGGCCTTGACATGTATTCTCTGACCTCTGCAAATCTGTAGAAGATTGGTTGAAGTCTTTGTGAGCTTACAAACTTTACATTTCACAAACCTGAAAACCAGTGAGAATGATGTTGCCAAATGCTGCTACCAGCTTGAGATAAATTCTGGAGTCTTTCTACCACTTCTGTAGTAGTTTCCGTATACTTACTATCAGAACCTGGGAAAATATTCTGAAAGCAGTTCCTTTGGAGCAGAGAGCTCTTCAGTGTTATTTCCAGTTTAGACTTTCTCCTGCAAATAAGTTTGTACTTTTACATACGAGAGCCTCTGTTGGATGATACTTGACTTTTAGTGCACTATATTTTAGTATTTCTATGCAAAATATTAGAAACTCATTAATTGTGCTACTATTTAATCAACTACTAATACCCAATTTATAATCACCTTGTCTGCAGCTTTGTACTCATTCCCTTGACAAATTGAATCTTTTCATCTTTTTCTGCTTCCATTACTTGTCTGTCACACTGAGCACCTGGATAAGACTACTGACCAATGACCAAGATATACCTTGAATGCTGTGTGGTCTCAATGTTTTCTCTGGTAAACCGATTAGTGTGTTATGCTTATAATTTTTCTTAAGTCAAGATTGCAAGGCAGAAAGCAGGCATCTTTTTTTTGGTCAGAATGAAGCATGAGTGCCTTCTAGTTCAATTGCCAGTCTCTACGTTTCTCTTGTCATCCTGCTCTTTCCATATACCCATGACGATTGCTCTCTGCTTATAGCATTCTTGGACCACTCCAGCCTGCACCTACATATTTTTTGCACAAATAAGTTCCAAAGGCCTAGAGATAGTATAGCCAACTTGATCACAGCACTGTTCTTAAGCCTACAGACATGGTTGACTCAACCACAGCAGCATTCCCGCTACTTATTGCCAGTTTTGTATATTTGTTAGCAGAGGAAAATCCTCTTAGGGAAGGTAGTGTTTATTCGGCCTGGCAGTTTTATAGTTTAATCTGTCAATATGGGGAAGGATTGGAGGTAAGGGTGAAGCAAGCTGTGGCCACAATAACATCAGATCACATTGCATCTGCAGCCAGGTAGTTAAGGAGAGATTAACCTTGTAGCTTAGCTTGTGTTTTCCTTTTAAATTAACCCTTTGATTAAGTCCAGAATTCCAGCCCTGCTATGGTGTTGCACCAACTAAGAGTTTTCTTCCCCCCTAGGCTAACCTTTCCAGATTTACAATCATGAACATGCTATGAGTAGTCTCCTTGATGATTTCAATCCAGGCAAATTATACTGAAGATTCACCATCACAGGCTAGTAGCATGTAGTGAAAAGAGTTGCACTGAAAGAAAAGAATTCCAGTTTAGAGAGTAATTTTACATATGCATAAAAGGATTACTTCATAAAATTATAGAATAAATGCACTTAAGTACCTTTAATAGATGATAAAAAATTTAATGACAATTTTTATTGGTTTAAGTAGAACATTAAGGAAGAACATTCATGTTGAGTTAATTCTTCTGAGATAATAAAATGCAGATAGTGACTCAAAAGATAATCTGGGTCATGCTGATAAGAAAACAAATAAGTGTGATCTCTAGGATACAAATAAATAAGCATACTAAGATTTGGATGCCATTTTAATGTATAGCTAAGTGAACGTAACATTCAAAATATCTAAGAAATGTTTTTGTTTTCTTATTTTCCAAGGTGGAGAGAACCTTGTACAGATGAGATGAGGTGTTCTACTGTAAATAAGTGCATGCTGCCTCTGAAGCCTTATACAAAGTAAGGACAAAAGCTAATGATGTGTCTTGCTTGCAGGTTCTTCGTACAGCCACCGAAAAGCAAAATAGATCAAACAAAATTGTGTCTGCCGACAAACATAATTGGATGCCGTAAGGGCATTTGAGGAAATGCAACATATTTGCAAGAAGATAATTGAGGGCATGTTTATATTAATTTGAGCAGCTGAAAGTAAACTACAAATGTTATGAAAATAGATTTAGACTTCTAATTATGGACTAAGCCATAACTTACTAGAAAAAGAAAAGTATTCTGATCTTAGTTGAATGCTAAAAGCTATTAAACGGAAGGGAAAAACATGGCCTATGTGCATTAAATATAGCTCTGGAAGTGTCATGGAAAAATATTCTCAGGATAGACAATTTATACTACTGAAAATTCAAAAGATAAGGTAATTATGAGTTACAAAAAACGAACAGGAAGCAATGGTCATGTGGTGTAGAGTATATTTTCTACATTGATAAGAAGTATTTAGTTTTCAAAAGCCACTCATACTGTTGTCAATTTTCCTTTATTTTTTTTTTAGAAATTATTACTGAAAGAAATGTAAGATGAGAATAATATGAAACATTGCTGATAAATACTCTACGCACAACAAATAAGGAAAAAGTCACCCTCACATGTGACATGCGTACAGAATGATCTAGTCCCAAGGGTCGGAATCACAACCAAGCAAATCAGGCCTATTGTACACTAAATAACTTATCAGAATAAGTAATTTAGAGTTATTAATATATTTTCATCTTCATTTTTATTAGTCGAGACATTTCACGCCATATCCCTTTTTATCTCCCTGTCCTCTTTTAAAAATAACTCCATGATTTATTCATGTACATGCTGACCAGACTCCTCCACAGGAGCATGGGCAACCAACCAGGGGCCAAATTTGTGAATAAAATTGATTCTTCCTCACCCAGCAGCCAACACCTGTTAGTAGCTTCGCAGTCAGCAGGTGACTTCATGGGTCCTTACCTTATTCACTATGAAGGTCTCCTGCATGCAGCCTCCTTCCTAGTTTATACCAATACAAGAAATTCATATTTTTTTTGCATAGCCACAAAAAAACTGATGGCAAAGTTCTGCTGCTAAGGACAATACACAAGTTTGTAAATGTGTAAAGAGGAATAAAAAATGGAACAAAGATGAGATTTGTTTCCAACTGGGTAGTTTCATGGTGCTAAAAAATTCTATATAAGCTTCTGGTGGACAAAGTCATCAACAGTCTTTTCCTGTTACAAACCCTGGTAATACAGTAATAATTAGATTTGCTTAGATATGGCCCTTGGTGAAATAGTGGTACGGACATGGGTCACCATGCAATTTTCCAGTGGAATTAAGGTGTGCTCCACAGGAATTAACTCATATCTGAACTGTAAATCAGCCCAAGAACCTCTAGTCCCCTAAGGGAGAACTAACGGCTATTATTTTGCCAGATAGGCATTATATCAAAGTACCTTATAAAATGTATCTTTATGTCCATTAGATTAGAACATCTCTCAGCTCTCATCTGAGCATGACATTCTTATTTCTTCAGAATTGTATCTTTAAATAATTTTACATATAAAGTAGTACAGTATTACAATATCTGCATAATCAAATGTTGGCAAAAATAAGAAAGATTCTTAATTTTGAGAGGGTTGAATGACTGTTTAAACTGACCAGTTTCCTATACACAAAAAATTACATGAAAATGGAATATGTTTTGTGGAAAATTACATCTCCATGTTTAAGTATTTCAATAAATAAAATCTACATTGTAATAGATAATATATACTTATATAAGTATATTCATATGTAAGATATATGTAACAATTATATTTTGTAATTTCATAAATAAATAGTTTAATGATTAGAAAGACATTAGGGTTAGGAATCTCGTGCTGGAAAACGCACTTCTGAATGCCAGGTTATATACTCAAGTTCTTCTGCTTTAAATGTCAAGGCTGCAAGCTGCTGTGAGCTTGGACGGATGACGGCAGTGCAGAAGATTGGAACCAGAAATGACATCAAATATGACATATAGAACAGCAGAACAGAGTGCTGTGAAAAAAATACATACTTCATTGGAAAAGAAGCTGCTGGAGTTCAACTTCTAAAAATAGATCAACTTGTTTTTAAATGCATATTCACCAACTCACAAAATTGAAACAATAAAATATATTATTATATGGACATATTTTAAAACTCTAAAACTCAGTAATCTTCCTCGATGTATAATTAGAACCCTTGTTAGCGTAGTGATGAGCAGCACATGCTTCCAATCGCTTACAGCTATCAACAAATATAGTTCCAGTATGTACAAGCCATTTAATCAGGTGGAAGTATAAAGTAACGTAGCTTGAAATATTTTGATTCAATTACTTTTTACATATTGTCTTAGCTAGGTTCTGTATCACAGCAACAAAAAGCAAGATGGGAAGGAGAGGGTTTGTTTCAGCTCATAAGTCCCTTTTGCTTTTCACTCTGGAAGGAAAACAGGTCAGGAACTCAAGCAAGGCAAGACCCTGGATGTGGAAGCTGATGCAGAGGACAGGGAGGAATTCTGCTTACTTCCATGCGGCTCACTGCTTGCTGAGCCTGCTTTCTTCTAGAACCTAGCACCACCAGCCCAATAACGGGACCACGCACAATGTGCTTGACCTCCCCTATCAGTCACTAAGGAAATGCCTTACAGCTAACTGCTATGGAGGCATTTTCTCCATTAAGGTGTGCCCACCTTTTAGATAACTTTTAGTTTATGTGTCAAGTTGACATATGACTAGGCAACACACTTCTAAACTATATTTCAGATGTTGAATAAGATATGTGGACTATAAAATGAAAAGAATATGTAAGTTAAGAAAGGCAATGGGTCTAGAGTGATGGCTTAGCAGTTAAAAGTGGGGTACCACTTTTTCAGGGATCCTGAATTTGGAAATCAGCACACATATTGGCCAGTTTACACCTGTTTCTAACTTTAGCTGAAGGAATTATATGTCATCTTCTGGATTGAGAAGGCACTGACATTCATATGGATGCATATCCACACATTCACATATAATTAAAAAATAAATGTATAAAGAAGAGAAAATCATATACAAAAGGTGCATTATAATCTAGAATAACAACACATGTGTACTAATCAAAATAAAATTCAGAACTCCTTTTTTTTTCAGACATAAAGTGATATTTTCTTGTTTTAATGATTAACCGCAGAAAAAGATGTCCTTGAAATGAAATTTATTCTCCCAGGAACTCTTTCTTAAAAAATTGAAAAAAATGTATTATATTGGAAATACACAATAGCCACCTTGTTATAGCAACTGCCACATGGAAATATTTGATATTTTTAAAGAAATAATATGTGTAAACATTAAAGGCAAATTTTAGCCTATCTTTATGAGATGTGAACTTATATTAAATATACACTTAAATAAAACTCATGTGTAAATACTGCTTTTTAAATTAAAGGCTTATGAAGCTATAAGAATATCAAAATTGTATACCAAAGAAAATGTATCTTTTTATTTGAGATTTACTATTATACATGTTTTAAATTTTATTTATTTTATTTTTTTACTATTTGCAATGATTTTTAAATTTAAATATATTTTGATCATTTCTTCTCCTTCCCCACCCCTTCCATATCCCCTCTACATCCCTACCTACCCAATGTTAATTTCAGTCTCGGGAAACCAATATAATCATAAAACCCTCAAAACCAAGAAAACAAAATAAGGTCATATACAAAGGAGAGTGAGAAAAAAAAAACAAGCAAAGAAAATACAGACAAACAAACAAAACTCTTCACATTATAACCAAATGAATGCAAACACACACACACACACACACACACACACACACACACATACACACACACACACATATGTCAGTAGATTCCATTATATGTTGCTCAACTCCTCCTGATCATGAGGTTTTCCCTGTAATGGATGATATACCCAGTATCACTCTATTGGACAAAACTGATTTTCACTCTCCTAGCAGGCATAAGTGACAATTCAGTTTAATTTTTAACCTAGTGGCTATGTGTTATTCATTATTCACTTATTCATTCATTTCCCAATAATATATAATATAATAATATTAAACAAAAGCTATCACATCAAAGATATACCAACAGAAGGAATAGAGCCAGCAAAAAAGACCCAGGAAACAGGGGTCCACACCTCTGCACACTCAGGAATTGCATAAAAATTAATAGTTGATCAAGGTATAGAAACAAAAACAAATTGATTGAAGCTAAATTTAGTACTATAGTTTTGAATACACTACCATTGAGGTTGAGTGTTTTAAAAGTATGTGAGAGGCCCTAGGTTCAATCATGAAATTTGCAGTTAGCAACAAACAATCTTAACTGTCAATAATGTGTTATTTAATAAAGTATCCATTCGATCTAATAAAATGAAGAATATTATATTAAGATTGCCAAGGCTTATGCTTTTAAAATACACATAAAAGATTATAGTGTTGTTGATTTTAATTGTTTTTCAAGGGACAATTAAAATATGAATCTTAGTTTTATATGCCTAAATCTGCTTCTATTTGTTTCTCTCAATACAGTTTTGGAGAGCTATTCTGTAGAGTTTGTCATGAGGTGAGCAGCTCTTGATAATATTTAAGAAAAGCTATTTGAGACATATTGAGCATAACAGAATGATGTTCCCAACTAGAGAATCAGCTTACAATGCTCTGAGGGTCACTTTTGTCATAATTTTAAGTATTTTACCCCTGTATATTTCTATACTTTGAAATAACATTTTACTACCATTATATAATTGATGCATTGTCATGCTTCCATGCTACGTTTATATATAAATATGGTACATATATATATATATATATATTGGTACATACTGCTTAAAGAAAACTAGTGAAGTCTTTTAGATTAAGCCCTACATTTCCTAGTCATTTTTTCTTTCCCTCTTCACTTCTTCTCTAAATCATTGTTTTCTTTGGTGCTGTGTCGGGTCCCAGCCCGAGGGAAAAATCGAATCAGGGTTCACCTTAAAGAGGAAGTGGGAATTGAAAGTAGGATACAGAGGCGCGAGAAATAACGAATCAAGTCAGGAAATTTCTGATCAAGATTCCTCTTTTTATAGTAAGATCAAGAGGATCTGATCCCTCTCTCCCTAGCTCCCAAAGCAAGAAAAACCCAATAGCCTCAATAGCTCTCTGTAAGAACTTCCTTAACCCCCCAGGTGTTTCTCAGTAGGGATTTCCCTACTTCTTTCAAAGGTAAGTAGTCCAAGGATGGTCTGGAACACAAAGACCACCTCCTACAGAGATCAGCAACTGGAAGGTCACAGCATGCAGCCTAAGCACGGGATTTCTGACGTGGCAGAATTTAGCACGCTCCCCACAGTGCTGTTTCAATAGGGACCTGTTGTTAAATGCTTCTCAGGTTGCAATTATCACCATTAAACCACTTATTATTCTGAGAAATGTGTATACATATTATACTAATTCTTTGAATCTATACAAATACGAGGATTTAGCTAATTTATCTTGCCTATTCCTTTCAAAATTGAATACTAGAATTAAATATTCTACTGTATACATTTTTATAATATATTTAAACTTAATCATTTTTCTCTTGAACAGAGATCTAGTAACTTCTGGAATTAATTATCTGTTATTTTATCATCTATGACACATTAACAGTGATTTTTTTTTTCGGCTTGGAGATATATTTTCTAGTTTGTAGCATATACAATGTAAAACTTTTATTCTTGGAAATTAAAACCTATTGATAAAGTGTGGTCATTTCATGGGTAGTCTAGAAATGTTGAAAGACCCCCAAAGGGAGACCCTCACTCAAGCCTCGGGATGGCGCGCACCCAAAGATACACAAACGACCGTCTTGCTGTAAACACACGAGGTAGTTTATTGGCGGAGCTCCGGGTAGACACATATCTCATGCAGGAGACAGAGGGGTCGACCCAGAAGCCCAGGGGTTTGGGGTTTATATGGGCAAGGGTCGGGGGGAGTGGGAAGTTTCGGCGCGGCCACACACGATTGGTTGTTTCAAACATTTGAACATCAGCAAATTGCGTAGGCAGATCTGGGGTAAACTCAGACTTAATCATACGGGAACAGTCCTTGGTTCCTGTTTTTCTTGAAACCCGAGGGTAGATGTTTTATCTGAGCTGACAACACATCTGGTTAAACTCAAATCTGGAACATTGTGTGCGGGCCTCAAAGAGGATTAAGCAAACACCATAAAATTGGATGAGAGGTCTTGGCTCATTACTCACTTGATCATGTCCGGTACCTGCTTCTCTCAGGAATTTGTCCTTGTGTATCCTCCCTATCTTTTATGGCCAGCCGGTCCCTGGAACACTCAGTAGGCCTTTGTCTCTTATCTCTGCATTCTTTGTGACTTATCATTTGGTACCTTGGGCTAGCATACCTGTCGACCTGCACTTATGAGTTAGAGAGCTCTGTTGTTCTGGTTGCTTTAATGTTAATTAAAAATTTTCCCTTTCAATGTCTCAACTATTTGACTAGAAGACTCAACTGTAGTTTCTTGGCTAAAAGTCTGGTTATACTCTTATTACAGAATGAGCTTACATTTTATGTATGTGCATCCCCTTTTTCAGAATCCCAATACATACAGTACCTACCCAACACATGTCTGCATGTCTCTCTTTTTTTTTTTATTGAGAGTTACTGTCAACAATTTTCATTAAAGAAGGCATCTAACACAAGTATTTATATCCTTGTATCAGTCAATATTCTTTTAGATGGTTACCATATCTCTAATTCTAAGGGAGCTCTACAATACTGCCTTGTGTTGCTTAATTTTTTCATAAAAATATCTAGCTAATAAGAAATGATACAACCCGTCTCTTTTTCTTTAAGAATATATATTTTTGACACTGTCATGCATTTATAAAATAGAGTTTGAGTTAAGAATCATTCTGCAGAGTATTCTTCCTTCTAATTCAAAGAAATGTCTCCCCAGCCTAAGAATTATTAGGATGTAAATGGCAGAGCTGTAGGATGAAATGGAAGTCGCACCAGTCAGCAGATCCACTTAAGAGGTTTATTAAGGGAAGAGAATACCAAAACAGTCTGTGAAGAAACACGCAGGAGAAGAAGATTCCTGGAACGGGAGGAGTCCCCTTTATAAGCTGCCTAGCACGTGCACACAAAGTGCACACACATGCACAGAGGGTGCACACATGGCTTAGGGGACCTGAATCCTGCAGGCGGGCAGTAACTTTTTCCTATGACAGGCTTCTGGAGTGACTTTGGTGTTGCCTGTTTTCCCACCATCATCAGGACCTCTAGTGGTGGCTGTATCACTGCCTGTTTATTATCATTCCTCACTTTTGGTTGAGGCACAGGCCCTCTGTGCCCATACCACTATTCAATGGGCTTAACTATTAGTCCTTACCTGTGCCTCCCAACTGTAGGCTGCCAAGAGCCAATTGAAATTGCTATCACAGAGCAAGTTCCTGATCCTGTTTGGAGAGATTATTTGTTATGAATGAGAATTTCTTGAACCTTGACCCAGACAAGAACAAACAAGAGGGAGAGGATGGAGAATACTTATGCAAACCAGAAGTGTCAGACAGGGTTGTTGGAATGAAGCTTCATTGAAGGAGAGAAACCTGTGCTTCAGGATCCCAAGTGTGGGATCGAACAGTCTAGTAAGAGAACAGGTGATGTTAATTCACTAGAAGAGCAACCACCTCTCTTAATTGCTACCAGATGAAAAAGATCCTGTAAACAGACTCTGGAAGGAGATATATAAATGAGCCCAGAACTGGCGGCTGCACAGATTGAAGACTTGAGATAGATTTGGCTGTTCTGCTGCCCTTCAAGACGCTCCTAGAGAAAACCACTCGAGGGAAGGCTTCAGAGCTCTGGCTCCTGCTGGGGCTCTGGGGGCTGGTTACCCAAGGTTCCAGTGGAAGAATTCTTGCGGCTCCAGACTGGAGAATCGTTCCTAGGTACTGATATCCTTAAGGTTTTGTTGTTGTGTCGATTAATACACATTTCCTACTGTTTGGGTTAATCAGGTTATAATTGATGTAGGCTTGGTCAATAAGTTGTTAAAAAATATTTTGGTTAAGAAAACTGAGTCTAAACCTCATTTTTCTGGAGGAGACAAGGTGGTTGGTCTTGATGTCCTCTGAAGGTTTAGGGGGCATGGTCTTTTTGGACTTGATATGTAAGATGGGGTACTGTCTTGAACAGGAGGTTTAATGAGAAAGGTGAATCCAGTGAAGGATGCCTTCCAGTTTAGCAGCTGTGGAAGTCACAAGAATTACTTTAAAGGGGCACTGGTATTTTGGGGAATGAGTTGAGGGATGTTGATCAGGAGGAGAGAGAAGGACCTGATCTCCAATGTTAACAGGAGATGGACAGGTATTAGAATGTGGGCGAGGTAGATGGTGGTCAGTGAAGTCTTATAGTAGGGAACAGAGATGACACAGTAAGGGGGTCATCCAAACATAAGCTTAAAGGGTGAAATAGAAACAAGTTTCTTAGAGCGAGTCCTCAGCCTGGAAAAGGCTGATGGCAGGAGTTTTATCCAGTCAAGTTGAAGTTCCTATGAGTGTTTTTTAAAGGATCAGTTAGTTCGTCCTATCTTTCCTGAGGACTGAGGGTGATATGGGATATGAAAATACCAAGGAATGTTTAAGGCTTTAGATAAGGATTGGGAAACCTGAGAGGTGAACTCAGGACCATTGTCTGACTGGAGGAAGGTGGGGGACTCCAAAATGAGGGATGATCTTACAAAAGAGGTGGTCAGAAACTATTTGAGCCCTTTTGTTGGTAGTGGGAAAGCTTCAACCCACTCCCAGAGTCTACCAGGAGCAAGAGATACCGAACACGCTTGACTGTAGTCATGTGGCTAAAATCAAATTGCCAAACAGTCCCAGGGAGGGAGCCCCTAGTCTGGTGAGTAGGGAAAAGGGGGCTACAGTACCTGGAGCTGGGGTTTGATGTCTGTCAGGTCTTACAGGAGGCAGTAATAGTCTTTAAGAAGCTTAAGTTCCTCGGAGCTAGGCTGTACATCGTTTTAAAAAAAAGTTACATAAGGCTTGGACATTATGTAGATAGGGCAGATGTAGATGTAGATAGGGCAGAATTTGAAAAGTATTAGGAAGAGAGAGGTGGGTATGTGGGTTGTAGTGTGAGGATTTCTATTGATGGGTGAGATGAGGTTAGGCTTCCAAGGGCTACAACCCTAGCTGCCTCATCGCCCAATTGTTTCCTTTAGAGACTATGGAATTATCACTCTGTTGTGATCATCAGTGGACAATTCCAATAGCTGTGGGAAGGTGGGAGGCTTCTACCCTGGCCATAATTTTGTCTGTATTTAGTTGTAGACCCTCCCTTTGTTTTTAGCAATCTGTGCTCTTTCCAGATGGCAACATGGGATAAGAGGATATGAAAGGCATATTTGGAGTCTGTGTAAACATTTAAGGATCATTCCTGTGTCAATAGGAAGACACAGGTTACGGCTATTAGTTTGGCCTGTTGATTAGCTGCATGAGCAGGAAGGGCGTGTGCCTCAACCACCTCAGTACCCAACACTATGGTATAGCCAGCTTTTTCAGATTCTTCATGTACAAAGGTGTTGCCATCTGTGTACCAGGTATGCATGGCCTGGGTCAATGTGCCCTCCTGTATGTGTGAGAAGTGGAGCAAATGTTCCTCCAAGGTATCAATGCAGAAACCAAATGGGAGATAGTTAGCATTAGGTTGGGGAAGGAGATTAGAGATATTAAGAGAAGGGCAAGTTTGGAAGATCAGTGTAGACTCCTTTATTAGTGCCACCTGGAGGGAGACAAACCTAGAGGACATTAGAGTTTGTAAACTTTTATAAGTTAAAAGATGAGACAAGTCATGAGAAGAAAAAAAATTGTAATGGGTGACCCAAATGTTAGTTTTTTTAGACTCACAAATAAGTAGCTCAATAGCAGCTAAGGTACATATGCAAAATGCCCATCCTTAGGTAGTGAGGTCCAGTTTCTTTGACAGATATGCTACAGGTGCAAAGAAAGGACCCACCTGATGACCTAGCACTCCAAGGGCATATCACTCCTTTTCTGTTACATAGAGAGAGAATGGGTGTGTCAAGTCTGGGAGATGTAAAGCTGGTGCCTGGAGAAGGACCTTTTGGAGCCTATGAAAGGATTTGGTAACAGGTTTAAAGAAGGCTTTCTTGTAGGGAGCCTTTGGCTGCCTCATAGAGAGGTCAAATGAGGAGGGAAAAGGAAGGAATTTAAGAGTGTAAGAAACCAGCTATTCCTAGGATAAAATCTCCTCTTTAGTGGAGTGCCACAGACCGTCTCAATTGTGTATAGGTCCTTGGGAATGGGAGTTCTCAAAGCATAGGTGGACAAAGATAGCTGAAGTTACAGACACCTAGAGATAGTGTTTGAATCTGAGTGTATTTTGCAGGCAAGCAATTTAGATTTTTATACACATTTTTTGAAATGGGGAGTGTTTTTGCGGTTACATTTTTTCATATCGTTCAAAATACAGGATGCAAAGTAATAATGTCATCAATCTTGAGTGTCCAGTCTTAAGTCATTAGTTTGGTATCAGTATGCATGTGCCCTCTCTATCAAAGGTCAATGTTCTCTCATTATGCCAAACGTCTATGTGTCAGGACAGTTTTTTTTCTTAGTTCTTCTTTATATCTGAGTGTCACTGTCTGGAGCTTTCTTAAACACTTTATTTGTAAGCCGTAACATAAACTACTAACTGGTCATTAATTGTTAGCCATGTTTGTTTTAATAAGTGGAGCAGAATCTGAATGGCCCTTGGCTGCAGTACCATGTTAGGTCATTTCATAGCAACAGAGTCATGTTTAAGTTAGGAGAAAAAACAAAGGCAGAATGTTCCAAGACAATGAGAAAAATGAAAGGCTGCAATCAGTTACCGTAGGAACATCAGACCCATTCCGGGAGGCTCTCCCTGGGCCAGGGTCATCGCCTCAGGTTGTGTAGGAACATTTGTAAAACAGACTCCACTGGAGGGGTTGTGACAAGTGAAGGACTGGATCAGCTGCTTTCTATCTAAGGTAATGGCTTTGTGGGTTGGGATAAGTCTTAATCCTAAATAAGTGACCTGATGGGTAGATAATTGGACCTTAGAAGGTGAGACTCTGTAGCCATAGCTAGATAAAAAATTTAGGAGAGCAGAGGTATTAGTTTTGTTAACCTGTAAGGAAGTGTTGCAGAGTAGAAGGTCATCTACATATTGAATATGTTTAACGTTAGGGAGAGATAAGGAGAGTAAATTGGAGGCAAAAGCCTGACCAAATGTGGGAGAGCGGGCGACACTCTCGCAATCCTTGAGTCAAGACAGTCCAGGTGGGCTGAGTCGAGAAGTGGGTATCTAGGTCAGTTCAGAAGAAGGAGAAGAGATTTTGTGACTGGATATCGAGGGAGATAGAAAACAACACATCCTCGAAGTATAGGACTAAGAAAAGGGAAGTCTCTGAGGGAATAGTGCAGAGAAGGGTATAAGGATTAGCTCCCACCATGTAGAGTGAGACCACAGCAGAGTTGAGAACTTGGAGATCTTGAACCAAGTGTTAGGTTCCATTTAGCTTCTTAACTGCAAGTGTAGGGGTGATAAAGGGAAAGGAGGTGGGGCATGGAGGTTTTTCCCCTAGGAGTTCAGACACTATAGGCTTAAGTCCCCAAAGACTCTCAAGTATGAGTGAGTGTTGGGATTGGGTGACATACTGGGTAGGATCCTGCAGCTGGATGACCACAGAGGGGTGCTGTCTAGCAATAGAGGGCTTTTGGACATCCCAGACTTGTGGGTCCAACTGAGAGGGTGGAATAGGAAACAGTCTTTTAGAACCTGTAGGCTGTGTAGCTAGGAGAAGGATAACAGAGGCTGTAGGTGAGGTTGGGAGTTCGGTGGATTGGGCAAGCAAAGGAGATAAATGCTCCCAGTTTAACTAGAAGGTCCCTTCCAAGCAAGGAGAGAGTCAAGTTGGCACTACTAAAACTAAATGGGTTAAGGAAATGCCCCTGAAAACACAATTAGGTGGTGGAGTTTGGTGAGGCTGGGAAAGCTAGCCCTTTTCCCTGACAACAGGGGAACTAGAAGGAGAGGTGGCTCCTGAATATTCCATCAGGACTGAGTATGTAGCACGGGTGTCCAGAAGAAAGGAGAAGGCTCATCCATATACAATCATAATTACCTGTGCCTCCCTATTAGAAATGGCTGTGGTCAGATCAAGTGAACCCGGGTACCTTCAGTTGTCTAGGGACAGGCCTAGGAGATTGGCTGAAAGGCAATATTGAAGTGATGTCCCCATGTCAAGGAGGGCATAGGGAAACTATCAGCCCAATGTCCCTTTTCATGGCACCTTGGACAAGGCTTCCATGGCCTGAGGGGTTTTGGGCAGGCCCAGGCTCAATGAGTGTTCTGAACTTCATCTGCATATGTTTTTGCCTGTTCCCAACTCACCTGCATTCCTTAGGTAGTAGGTTGTTGGTATGTATGTATGTGCATATATATATAATGGAAAGTAATGTTATAGGATTGGGTGATATATTGAAATTGTTTATTGAAAGAGGTAGGGTTGGAGGTATAAGAACCCAGTTTATTTTCTACTTGAGAGAGTTCAGTTAGTGTGTAAGGAACTTGCACCCTAACTAAGCCATGCACCCTGGTGACTTCCCTCAAAGGAAGAACCGAAGCAGGTTTAGGCTGAGTAGAGTTGAGGAGGTTTTGCTGCAGAGCAAGAGCAAGTGGTAGGAGGAGGGAACAGTGTCAGCAGATTGAAAGTTGGTGCCAAGATAGGAAAGTTAGGGTGGCTTGAGGTAGGTGTAGGGGGAAAGGAAGCTAAGGAGGCCAATAAGGAAGAATCAGCTTAGGAAGAAGAAGCACTTTGAGGAGAGGAGGCTTGAGAAGGGGAACCTGCGGGTTTACTAGGAGATGAAGGAGTTTGAGGAGAACCTATAGGTTGGTGGGTTTTGTCAGCAGGACCGGGCATGGCATATGATTCCTGAGGCTCAGTGTTCACAGATATATGGAGTTGAGTGGGAGAACAGGGAGTGCAGAGGGAAGGTTTGGAAAGAAGAGAAAAGATTCGAACAAAGGGTACCTTTGTCCGTTGTCCCTATTCCAGGAAATAGTTAATAAGATCCCTACAATATTGGGATTTAATGTGTCATTAACTGGCCCTTTTGCCCCATTTTCTAAAGGTAAATGAGGCCAGGTTTGGTTAAAGAGGCATGTCAGCTTACAAGCATTTAAAGTGGGTGCTAAATGTAAGGGTTTGAAATTCCCTAAGAGACATCCCAAAGGTGTGCTAGAAGGAGCAAGAAAAGAAATGTTTCCCATGAGGAGGTGAAGCCAGTAATCCATTAGAGCATCCCCAGAAATGGATAGTGCACAGACTGTTCCAGGGAGTCATCAGTAGTGGACAGCAACCAAAAAGAACACAGCTCTGCTGCTGAGCTGTCCTGGGGACACAGCCACTTACCTAGTACACTAGGAATGTTTGGAGGCCAACCAGTGGCACAAGGAGTTGTGTCAGCCCTCTCCAAGTGGGAACTGTCCTCCTTGTAGGTCAGTGAGAAGGACCAGCCTCAGTCATGAACTCTGGGTTTGGGTTACTTCTGCTCCCCACGAATAGGAAAGGGCCGGCTATCTCTCTGACCAGAAGTGTTTATGCTGAGTAAGGGAAAATTTCACCAGCCAGCTGCCTTGTAAGGAAAAACATCTGGAACCGGAGATCAGAAAATGGATCTGTGAGAGGGCTGGTGGGTAGGCAGGCTGGTCTGTGATGGAAAGACAGGATTCCTGCTGCTCTCTTATTTATAATGGTTATTCGATGGAGATCATCCCTTAGGAAGTGTAACCACTGCCAGGTGCCTCCCCATATGGGCCACCAAATACGAGAATGTAAGCAGCGGAGCTGTATGATGAAATGGAAATCACTCCATACAGCAGAGCTACTTAAAGAGGTCTATTAAGGGAAGGGAAAACACAGACAGTCTGTGTAGACACACAAGGGAAGAAGAGGCCTGGAATTGGAGGAGTTCCCTTTATAAGCTGCCTAGCACATGCACACAAAGTGCACACACATGCACAGAGAGTGCACACATGGCTTAGGGGACCTGAATCCTGCTTGGACAGTGACTTGCTTCCTATGACGTGCATCACATTAAAAATTCAGGTTCCTGACTCTGTCTCAGATCTGCCAATCAATGTACAAAAGAAGCTCATATAATAGGGTACATGGTATGTTCTAAGAAACCCTGCATAAATACACATCAATAAAACTAAGAAATGTAAGAGTAACTTTTATTCTCCTGGTTCAATTGTTGTCTGGGAGGCTTACTACTTCCTTCTGCTAAGCTAGGCCTACTCCTGGAGGCTCCTCACCTCCATACAATCTATCCTTGGCCTAGAGTGTTTTCAGCCTCTGAGACTTACCTGCTTAATAACCTCACCCTTTCTCGTTCTTTCTGAGCTCTAGATGGGCTAGTTCAACTCAGCTGTTCTAGATCAGTCTTCTCCCAGAGGACTTACGTTATCTGGCTTCTTTCTTGCCCCAGAATTACTCTGCTTGGCCTCATTCTAGCTCTGCGATCTGTTCTAATCATATGTCTTCTTCTCATTTTCTGTCTTTGCTCATTCAGTCTACACCTGAGTTCTCTCTCTGCAACCCATCTCTTTTCTACTGTGCCAGTAAAAAACTGCCTGCTCTCTCTGTAAAACTGCCTCTTAAGTAGCTTCCCTTTCCTCTTCCTTCTCGTGAGAGTGGGGCACATGAACTTGCTGTGTGAAGAAAAAACATGCCAATGGATTTTGTAAAAAGGGGCTTTTAAATGTGTTTTACTTTGTTAAGTGAATTAGGTTAAATATATAGAGAGTTACATGCATGAATATATATGCTGCTACTCTTACATCATGCAGCTCTATTTTGTCTCATAGAAAATTCCCCCCATATATCTAAAATAGTAATAATATTAAATGTCATATTGGAGAAAACGAATCCTGGGCCTTGAATTATATTTGTGAGGCAGTTTCAGTGTATAGATCAGCGGCAACATGTCATTTACTTATTATTCTGTCATTTACTGCTACTTAGTGTCAGGTTCTGTTAGAATTCTTAAAGCACACATAAACCAGTTCAAGAAAACAATGCTTATTGTTTGGAAGTAATTGACAGAATAATAAACCTTTTATTGCTCTATTTTGCAGGAAGTCAAGACACATCAATAGTTCTGTCATTTTCCTGCAGTTCTCCTGAAATTTTTATAGTATTCAATAAGTGGATAGGTGCTTTATTGCATCCATTGATAATATAACAAAACATGTTTTAAAAGTAAATGCAAATTAGCTATTTATTATTAAAATACATTTAGCAGTTTATTCAATATTTTTATTCATTCAGTTCAACAAATTAAATATTTACATATATCACAAGAGCATTATCAGATGAATATAATGTGCGGGTTAGTTTTTTTTGTGAATTTAGCACAGCTAGAGTCATCAGGTAAGAGGGAACCTCAATTAAGAAAATATCCCATTCAGATTGCCTGTTGGCAAGTTTATAGTGCATTTTCTTGATTAACAGTTGCTGTTACAGCCCCGGGGCCCAAGAAGTAGTGCCACAACAGGGGAGGTAGTCATTCTGAGAGTAAGACTCTGGACTGGGGGACTGGAGAGATGGCACAGAAGACAAGAGCACTGGTTATCCTTCTAAAGGTTTTGAGTTCAACTCCCAGTCACCCTATGGTGGCTCATAATAAAATATAATGAGATTTGCTGCCGTTTTCTGGCCTGCAGGCACATGTGCAGGCAGAATACTGTACAAATAATAAATATGTCTTTTAAAAAAAGAATGCAGACTATGCAAGACATGGAGAGCAGGCCAGTTCCTTTGTGGTCTTTGCTTCATGTTATGTCTCCTATTTACTTCCTTGAGTTTTTTTTTTTTTTTTACCTGATTTCATTAAGTCATAAACTGTGATTGGGAAGAGTAAGTCAGACAAATGCTTTTCTCCATTAGTTTTTGCTTTTGTTGTTGTTGAGCATTTTATTACAATAACAGCAAGCTAAAGCAGGTAATATATGGAGTGTTGCTTATAAAATTATACAATGGTTTTCACAGGAACACAGAACGAGACAGCTTAAAATGAGGTATAAACAGAAGAAATTTCCATGTATTGTAAATGAAGTTAAATGTTGAGAAAGCATATTGGGTCTTCAGAAGTATAAGCATTCACATAGTTTGAAATCCAATAAAAATTCATGAATTAAAAAAAGAGGGGAGGACATTCTATTGGGACTCTAGATGAGAGAATCATGGGAGAATGGCAAAGTAGAAGGATCCAGAGGGTCCTAGAAGCCTACAAGTAGAACATTATGATAGGCAGATTTGGGCCCAGGGGTCCCGCTCAAACTAAGGCACCAGCCAAGGACAATACAGGCGGTAAACCTTAAACCCCTACCCAGATCTAGACAATGGACAGAACACTCTCCACAGTAGAGTGGAGAGTGGGACATGACTTTCTCACATACTCTGGTGCCTCACCTTTGACCATGTCCCCCTGGATGGGGAGACCTGGTGGCACTCAGAGGAAGGATAGCAGGTTACCAAGAAGAGACTTGATACCCTATGAGCATATACAGGGGGAGGTAATCCCCCTCAAGAACAGTCATAGGGGAGGGGAATAAGGGGAAAATGGGAGGGAGGGAAGAATGGGAGGATACAAGGGATGGGATAACCATTGAGATGTAACAAGAATAAATTTATAAAGGAGAAAAACCAGAATATAAGCACATGGCAATTTTTCAAATAAAGATTGGATGACATGGATCTTCTATATATGTTTCTCTATCTTGCCAAGCATCAGTTATTGTGGAGGAGGTACTTTTAACTTGTGTAGACAGAAATAGTACCAAGGAAAATGTATGGGCAATGTGGTTGCAGTATTTATTACTGAGTGTATGAATCAGTGAAATGCCTTATGAGGCATAGTAATATACAATATGAGGTAGAAAAAAAATAAATTAGTCACAATACCTTTGCAATAGTCTTTCCAAGAGAGTTATGGGAGTGGAAACTAGGTATAATACGTAAGAGCTGTAGTAGAGGGAGATGCATCTCTAATTTGAAAAAAAAAAATTCAGATAAGTAAATCCACAACATCTGAAATATTTCCCAAAGTAACGTGTCTTGGTTTTTCTAGAGGTTTAGTCACAATTCTGCTGTATTAAAGGGAAGGGATTTGTAATAGTGGAAATAAGATGGAGTACATGGTGAACTGATCAGTCTAGGAAAATCTGCAGGAGAACACGTGGAACAAGACAATAAAATGCATGCCAGGACTTACCATTGGAAATTGGAAATGCATCCATATAATTTGGCTCCTATTAACAATTTAGTATGCACTGGAGCTAGGTGATTTAATTAGGATGCATAGTTTGATGAAACCAAGAGAAAGAATATGAGTCTCTGAAAGAAAAGTAAGTTAAAGGTCACAGATGTTAGGAAAAGAAACATACATACCATAGATTCTAATAGAGGAAAATGAAAAAATATATATATAAACAGAGAAGAGAAAAAAAATAAGAAATGGGAAAATGGACATTGTAATATCTATCAATTTAATTATTAAAACTGATGAAATGTAAATAAAAATGTTATTCCTAAATAGAGACAGAATACTCCATTCCTTTAGTCTTTAAATAACATGTATACAAGTAGTTAAAATGATAGCCCTCTTTCTATTCAATGTATTTACTACCAGTAGGTTCTATGCACAGTATCTTCTAAGCAGCGTAAATATTTGTCTATATATGATTAAAAGTAGTGGAATTGAAATTTGGATGTTATGATCCTAGAGGCATCATAACATTATTTTGCAGTGACTTTACATATATTTCATATCTATGTGTAACCTCTCAGAATATTTTGGGTCTTATATTCCATGTCAAGCATTAAGCAGTCAGTATTTTGATGCTCTGTTACTCAAGTTCATGTTTTTCATTGGCTTCGTTTGGTGTTTATGTTGTGAAGAGGATCTTGACCCTGGGAACTCGTTAAAAAGGAACCATTTAACTGAGCCTGGATTACAGTTTAGATGTTCAGTCCATTATCATCACAGTGGAAAGCATGGTGGCATGCAGGTAGACATGATGGTGGAAAGGTATCTGCTTGAGTTCTAGATCTGGGTCAGCAGGCAGCAAAAAGAGAGAGTGGCACTGCTCCTGACTTGAGCATCTGAAACCCCAAAGCCCACCCCAATGATACACTTTCTCCAACAAGGCCACATCTCTAATAATGCCCTATGAATCCCTGGGGGTCACTTTCAAATCGCCAACCTCATAAAACCTCTCTGCTTTTAATTATACTAAAACCATAACTTCATTCCAATAACTTTACAAAAGAGTTTGTGCTTTAAAAGTGTGACTCCAAATGAAATTCACTATGAAATACAGGCTTTATTTTTCTCCCTAAACTAAACCATTTTGCTGTACATTAATTTCTGTAATTTAAGATGCTTTTGAGTAGAAAGTTATTTCTTTAGTTTCAACAGACTAATAAGAATTATGTATACATATGCACTTATATATAGTGGCACTAGAGATATTAAATAGATATATATTATGCTCTAGTGTCATTATTTCTATGAAAAAGAAAGCAACCATTGCTTTATTTTTTTCAAATAGTAAAATCTTCACATGAATGCAAGACAGTTATACTTAATGAGTTTTGTACTCTTCCAGATAAAGAAAGGATTGTTATACCTAGCATATGCCCATGATTAAAATATAGGCCAAAGTGGGGGTGGTAATATTATAATCTCACAAAAATACTGTGAATGTTACTATATATGATGTGTTTTTGCATCACCTATATCTCTTCCAAAAGAGCTCCAGTGGGGCAATGAATATTCCTGACTAATTTCATGCTATAAGAAATATGATTTAAATGACCATGTTAAGGAAAGAGTGAGAAATGGGGAATGGCATTGAATGACAAGTTAACAAATGACTTGAGATAGAAAAAAATCTAGATTTCTAGAATGGTCAGTATTGATAAATTTCTATTTATCCTTAGTGTAGAAAAGAGATTATTCCTAACACAAATTAGAGCCTCTATGTAGTCTCTACCTTTTCTTTATCTATACAGAAAATTGTTCAGTACATTAGACATTTCATCCAAACTCAGTACTTTTTAATTGAAAAATAAATTTAATCAGTGTGTGTGTGTGTGTGTGTGTGTGTGTGTGTGTGTGTGTGTGTGTGTGTGTGTACATGCATGTTGGAGTAAAAAAAAATTGCAGTACTCAGTTCTCTCTACCCTGTAAGTTTCAGGAGCAAACTTACGATTTCAAGATTTTGAAGAAGTGCCCTTATCCACTGAATCATCTCTTTGTTCATCAAATTCAATGCTAAAATTTTTATTTTTCTAAATGTCCACTCAGAAAAATCAAACAAACAAATTGAACCAAATATTTGAAAAACGCTACTAAAAACAGCATTTGCTTGGTTTTCTTGTGAGGCTCCTGCCATCTCCAGGTCCTTTTCTCTCAACTAACCAAGGACCTTGCATGAACTGGACCTTGGCCCCCGACAAAGATGTAGCTGAGGGCCAGTGCATGATTCATGTGTGTTCTCTAATAATGGGTATGGGGGCTCTATCTGACAAGGACTCTGTTTTCTCTGGCAGAACTCCCTTGCCAGGCCAGAGGGAAACAGGACACACTCATTCCTGATGTGAGTTGATAAGCCAGGGTTGACGAAAGGGTCTCTCCTTTTCTGAGGCACAGGGGGGGGGATTTGGTGGAGGGAGGTGGGGTGGTAGTGACTCATCCTATGAAAACACTGTAGTAAATACTAAGATCAAATAAAAGCATCCTTCCAAATGCACAGCTTAGAATATAGTTGTTGAGCAATAATATCAATTTATTAATAACTAATGGAGGGATAAATAAAAAGGTAGAAACCTGTCCACTATTAAAATCAAGGATATCGTAAGGAATTTCAAGGCAATTACCAGCACGTTTTCTAAATGTGAGGGCTCCTGATGAGTTGCCAACATTCTTTCTGGTATCCTTGCTTCAGTGAGAAAAAGCAGATATACTAGCCACTACTAACATGCACTAAAAATATAAATCTGGACCCAGTGGGGCCTCCACAAACTGATGCGCCAACCAAGCACAATGCATGAGGAGGAACTAGACCCCCTGTTGTTCAGATGTAGCTGATGGACAGCTCATTCTCCATAGTTGTGGGGAGAGCAGGAACTGCCTCTGACATGAACTCTAGAGCCCATGATTTCATCACTTCCCCTTGGTGTGGAGGCTAGGCAGGCATACAGAGGCAGGGGATGCAGGCTACCCTGATGAGACCTGATAGGCTGTGGTCAGATGGTGGGGGATGGGAATAGGGCAGAAGAGGGAGGGTGGGTGGTAAAGGGAAGATACCAGCACAGGAGTAACAATAGGGATGTAATGTGAATAAATTAGAAAAAAATCTTTTAAAAGTATGTATTAAAATGAAGTATTCAAATAAAAACTGATAAAGACCTGAAAATATCTGTCTCTTTAAAAATTTTTGTTTGTTTGTTTGTTTAAAACCTGGTTTCTCTGTGTAGTCTTGGCTTTTCTGGACTCACTTTGTAGACAAGGCTTGCTTCGAACTCACCAAAATCCACCTACACGTGCCTCCTGGCTCAGAGAGTGTTTTTTTTTTTAAATAATTTTATTATAACTTATCCAGACTACATCAGATAGTGTTTCTAAGGTATCACTTTTAGTAAAACTTAAAGGTCTTTAAACTTAACTGTAAATTGGCAAACTTAGAATGGAATATTAATTATACATTAAGCAAAGCAGCTCTGAAAGTACTCTGCCACAGCAGCTTTCGTGATTGGTCTTTATGATTGATGTAATTTTATTCTTCACATATTTATGATTCATAGCAAGTATCCTTTAAAAATTATCAGATGCAACTGATTGATGTAATTAGACCATGAAAACAAATGGGGTTTTCTGACATATTAGGCAGTAACTCATTTAAACGAGGTGACTAATTTGTAAGCTTCCAGAGTGAGATCAATTTTAGATAAGTAATTTATATTACTGAATTATATTCCAATTTATGAGGACAAAATATTAAGTACTATACAGTCTGCTGAGGTGCTGCCAAAGAGTCATAGATTTTAGTGGTGAGAAAGTTAAGTGTGTAAATGTTTAATGACCTAAACCAACAAGCCAAAATTTTAATGCAATAAAAATAAATGATAGAGCTCAAAGCAGTGACAAGTGCTAATTTATGAACTATTAAACTTTACTAGCAGGACTAGGTATTGCCAGAAATACTCTTCTCATGAAAAAAGTGTCTTTAAGGTCAGCAATAATGCAGTTAAAATTTACAATACAACTAGAAATTACTTCAAATAGAATTTGAACCAGGAATTTGAAATCTTAAGTTTCATGGTTAATTACCAGAATGGTCTTTATAGCTGAACCAGAAAGTGTATTTATAACTATGTAAGTACATATTAAGAAATAAATACTTAGTAATAATCAAAGTGTACATGTGTTTGTGTGCAAGTATATGTACATATACACACGTATGTGTACAGACACATAATATAAAAAACCAAAAATATTTAAGGGAGGACTGAATTATTATTTAATAAAGACGGTATCTCAATCTGTGCTCTCATTCCTGGTAATGAAAGAAGCATTTTGGTATAAAGTACATATCTCATTTAAACAAGGAGTGTGCACCTTTGGAAACAATCAAGCAATCACATATCTGTAAACTATACCACCAGATATTATGGATAGCAAGCCAAATGATAATCTTCATGCTGCCAAGAACTACTCAGCACACATTGACCTTTTAATGAGTGGAAATAACCGCTTGTGTATAGGAATGAAGAGCTCTCATCTTCAGAGGAAAACAACAATGAATGATTTTATATGTGTAAGTTTGCTTCTCTCTTTAATTTCTACTTTGAAACAAAATTACATACATTCTTGTTTATGTTTTTAAATAATCAAGTGAGATATAGAACTTTGAATTATTAATAATAAGTTACAAGATAATTTAGTAATAGTTTGAATTTGGATATTTTATTCTAATATTAAGTTAATAATGGTATAAGGGTTCATATCTCAAAGGGGAATATATATTTTTAAGCTAAGTGATACTATACATAAAAATTTTAGTTATGTATTTTTATGATTGTGCATTTATAAGATGTAAAAACTAATACAAATACATGTTAATAAACATATATTGAAATTCATCTTTGTGTTTATTAATGTTTATCACATGAAAGTTAATTAGATCATTTGATTACAGTATGTGATTATATTTGGGAGTTATTTTATGAACTCACTATTCTTGGTTCTTTAACATTTGTTTTTGCTCCTGCCCATGTTGTTTTTCTTATATTACCTGGAATCAATTCAATAGAGTAATTGTCTCATATTTACAGTTTTCTTATTCTAGGGCGATGAGATTTTCTATTTTTTCCTAGAACATGAATGCCAACTGCTTCCCATGAGAGTATCAAAAAGACTTCCTCGTGGCAGAGGAAAGATTTGTATTCCCAAGGAAATGTAAAATCAATAACCTAGAACAATTGTGGGTTACGTGTCATCTATGGATTTTGTAATCTAGGACTCTATATTTTTTGAATAATTTATTTATTTTTAATCTTACACCCATTGATGTTTTGCTTGCATGTATGTCTTGTGGCAGAAAGTTCTGAGCTTCCATGTGGTTTCTGGGAACTGAACCAGGTCCACTGGAAGAGTAGCCAGTACTCTTAAACACTGAACCAACTGTCCAACCCCCGTTATTTTATTTTTTTAACCCCTAGCTTGGTTAAGATCTGGAAGGCTCACAGTGATATAAATAAAATGTTTGGGCATGGATTAATGAGTGTGTTCAATTCTTTCAAAGGAAGCTGTATTTTGGTTAGGATTAGATTGGTAAAATGAAATGATGAGGTAGAGAAAATTGATAGCAGTCAAAAAAGTCATTATAAAACAGTGTTATTTATTTTTCCACTGTGCCGTGGAACAAATATTTAAGTCATCAGGTTTGCTAACAGGAAAATCATTAAGGTCTGGCCTAAGTGGCAAGATATTTTCTGGAATAGAGAGATCTTTAGAGATATAATGATTTATCATCATCATGTTTTTTTATAGATGCCATGAAGTGTAGATATGTCCACAGGAGGAAACATCAAGCATCTTTGAAATATGTAAGATGAGAAATGAAATCAGACAGTGATTTAGTAACATAAACAGCATATTTCTCTGAATGATACCAAGCATGTTATACTTATATCATACATAATACTTATTTTATATACTTTTATTAATAGATCATATTTTTAATACTTTGTAGGAATGTATAATGTATCCTTATGTATCCTCCCCTATTTCATTCATTTAAAATTTGACACTATTAAATTACTCTAGTATATAATTAATGAAGTAGTTATAATTTGATGTCTCAAATTTCAAATGGTCCTCTTCATAGTGAAATCAGAGTCAGAAATGTTATTGAAAAAGCATGACTTCCGTAGGAAACTTTATCTATAATAACAGAATTGTACTGTGGTAAAATTTAAATTTTAGTTTTCACAGTAGTAGCTACCAGATAGCGTTGCCAGTCTAATGATATATTTAGAAGTGAATTGATCTTATAATCTCCAAACATTACAAAAACATCCAAATATTATAGAAATTCTTTTAAGAGCACAAAACATTTAAATGGATTGTTTTAAAAATCATACAAACTTGTAACATAGGATCTAAGAACAATTGTCAACTCTTAGTCTTAAATTGTCACAGGACAAATTGTATGAGCACGAACTTGTCGAAATATTCTACCTCAAAAACAAACAAAATATTCTACCTCTGAGTATCTATCCATCTATCCAGACATTTGAATGGCAAAATATCATCATAAAACACTTTATCTCACGAACTATAAATGAAAATATTACAAGACAAAGAGCAAAGGATACTTTAGTATGTCAAATGTATTTTTCCTATACATCTAGGAAAACATTCCTAACATTTAATTGTAATAGGTAATAATGTCCACTTGACAGGATTTAGAGCCACGGAGGACACCAGGCTTTGGAATATCAGTAAGAGATTACCTAGCAATAGAAAACGTTACTAAGACAATAAAAGCTGAGTTTCTTGTCATTCTTTTTTTTTTTTTTTAAGATTTATTTATTTATTATGTATACAGTGTTCTGCCTGCATGTACACAAGTATGCCCAGAAGAGGGCACTGGATCTCATTATAGGTGGTTGTGTGCCACCATGTGGTTGCTGGGAATTGAACTCAGGACCTTTGGAAGCGCAGCCAGTGCTCTTAACCTCTGAGCCATCTCTCCAGCCCTTTCTTGTCATTCTTACTAATAATGTCAGTTTCTGTAATGACATTAGGTTTAGCCATGGTTTAGGTATCTTTACAAATGGAAACTCAAGGAACACATACATATTAAATATAAGCTTGCCAACTCTGAGAACTTATGGGAGCTGCACTCAGGAATCTCAGAGGTCAATTTGTGCACTGGTTAGGACCGGTCAGCAGCTGAACGTGCACTAGATGCCTTTGAGTTTGATTTTTTTCCCTTTTTGTCAGACTTTGAAATGTAAGTCAGCCCTGAATAATCTAAACACTTCATTTTTCTTCTTTAATAGGAACTTTCTGAAGAAAACATGTGTAGAACCTTTGATATTTCAGACAATAAACTTTTTATCATAAAAAAAGTAAGCTTGACGGTGATGATTGAAACCTTTAGAAGAGTTTTTCTTCCCTTCATTTCTAAGAGTTATTCTGCATCTCCACCAAAAGTTGAAAATCAGTGTGATTGTCACAACTGTGAAATGAGGCCTCAAGATAAAGCATTAATAACAGATAAATATTTGACATCTATCTTAATGAACAAATGAATTCATGGATGTTATATCCAGGAGCACATGCAGTTCAAAAGCAGCTGCATCACAGAAAATGTTACTGAAGCATACGTGTTGACTTATGAAATATGCGTGCATGGAACTTCCTGTGAAAATTGCAAGCAGCTCAGCTGATTTTAGTTTCCTGTTCCTAAGAATTGTTCATAGCTTCTTGCAGCTTAAGAAGAGACTATAAGTTTTAGGATCTCTCTCAAACTTCTTTCTTTTACTACTTTTCTTTTTAAACCAGTGTGTTATGAGTCTCCAATTTTTCTTCAAATTTGAATAAGTAACTGTGCAGGGCATACATATACACAGCTATGTTGGAACCTTAAAGGCTGAGAGAAGAATGCTGGTCAGAATGTTCTGTCAACAAAATACTTGTAGACATGGCAGCACGCATTTGTATTTCCAGTGTTGAAGAGGTCGGAAAGATAAATCTTTGAGACTCGTTGTCCAGCCAAAATATCTTTCTGGAAGACCTCCACACTAATGAGACAGCATGTCACACACAAAAAAAGCAAGATGAATGGTTCTTGAAATACCACATCCAAATTTGATCTTTGGTCTCTATGTACTTGTGACCATAGACACACATGTGCCTTCAGATCTGTATACCCATCCATATGAAAAAGCACATGCACATATAGCAATTACAGAAAAATGTAGATTAACCTATCAAAATAATAAAAATATGATTATATAACAAAACGAAATAGCCACATTAAAATATGTGTAAAATGGGTGTGATTTTAGAAATTTCATCTTCATGAATAATAAATAGGGAGAAATTGTTGGCTGCATTGCTTAGCTTGTGTGTTTGAAATTGTCTTGGTTTTGTTTTGTTTTATTTTATTTTTAGAAAGGAACCAAATAACAAATAGCTAGCAATAATATCACCCAGTCTATATAAGAAATGATATTTTAGAAAAAGTTGAATTACAAAGAAAAAATCAGATCATTTAACAAAATTATATTTTAAGCAATAATAAATAGGAATATTAAATTTATAAACATATTTTCCTAATTAATTTTAAGAAATCAAATTAAGTTAAATTATATGCCTGGGATTCAGTAAATATAAAATGGATGTTCAGTGCTATGCAAGTTCTAAAATTGGTGAGATTTACAATATAATAGCTTTAAATGAAAATAAAGGCTTGCAAGCCTACAGTTTTAGGCAAGTTGTGATGGACTAGAAGTTTATTAGCATTGTTATAATAAGAAAGGTATAGGCTTGGTAAAAAAATGTTGCTAGTTATATGATAAGCTATGTCAGTGACTCAAGTATGTCCTGAAGCAAAATAGTTGTTGTTTGCTTGGTTCCACATCTGCAGTGTATTATTATTCCCTTCAATTCAAAGAAAATATAATACTTAAAAAGGCATAGTAATAAAGAGATTTAAGCATTACTATAATATATCATGATGTCTAATTTTCCCCAGAGGCATGCTAAGTACAATGACTTTACAAGGAAGAAAATTCTAGTAGACTATTAAAATAAACACATTTTCATGAAAAAAATTATAAGTAGAGGCCAGTGAGATGACTTAGCAGGTGAATGCACTTGAGCTAAGACCAAAGATCTGAACTTGAGCTTCAGAATCCACACGGGAGAAGGAGATAACCAAATGTTGCCCCTCATGGTGGTCGTGTGTGCCCTCTCAAGTAAGTAAGCAAATGATATATAAGTCAATAAGTAAGTAAATAAATGAAGTAAAAGAGTCAGAAAACTGTAGGTAGATACTTAGCAGGCAGGAAAAATAAAAGTGGAACAAATGACTTGTACTAACACAAGCAGGTATATAACAAAAGAGAAAGAGCTTTGCTTCACTTTGTTCTCTCTCCTTCAGACAAGAGTGGTCAAGAAAACCATTTCTATAGAAAAGAGTAACTCGCATTTTATTTCTGTCCAGCAAAATTGCAAGAATTTCAAGATAAAAATTTCCTGATGTTATATTTTTAGTAATAAATTGCCTCTGAATAGAGACAACTTGTTGGTTACATTGCTTAGTGATGACGTGAGACATGCCTTGTACCATGTTCTGATGGTTGAGAGTGCAGCAACTTTGGAAGAATATCCTGGGCTTATTAATTTGGAATGTTCTAGTAGAATGTTGTGTGTGTTGGGGAGTTCTGTCCAAGAAGGACAAATAGGCCAAAATTTAGCCAGCATGACCTGTAATTCTAGCACTTATGGAGGTAGAGGAAGGTGGATCTCTTTGAGTTCAATGCCAGCCTCGTCTACAAAGTGTGTCCAGGAGAACCAAGAGTATACAGAAAAACACTGTTAAAAAAATAAAAACAAAATACAAAACAATCCCCCCAAAAAAAACACAAAGAAAAAAAAGAAAGAAAGCAAATAAACCAACTAAATAAGTAAATAAAGCTAAAATTTCTGTAATCAGACAATTTACATTTTTCTAAGTATAGTATCAGATAAAGCCAAGTAAAATAATAAGTTTTTTCCCTAGTGTCTGGCCATATATGCCACAAGTATGATTTCAGTAATGATCACCTCTGAGGCTTAAACCAATCATAAACTAGCCTTCTTACTTAATGTTGTATCATTAAATGACAGGAGATTTAGGACTCTCACTATTACCTAAGGTAAACAAAAACATCCACACAATGTGCACTCTATCTGGACGTCCACCCATGCCTGCTAGAAGAAGTAGTTCTGCCTCCTCATGTGTTACAGGAAGGCAAATGGAGAACTTAAAGTGATTTTTTAAGATTTCGTTTATGTTTTTATTCATGTGTAAGTGTGTGTGTGTGTGTGTGTGTGTGTGTGTGTGTGTGTGTGTGTGTGTATGCGCGCGCCAAATATATGTGGCGCCCACTAAGAAAAGCAGGCGTTGTAGGACCCTTAGAACTGGTGTTACAGATCGCTGTGAGTCACCGGATATGAGTGATGAGAACTGATCTCCTGTGTTGTGAAAGACAAGTAATACTCTATTTCTGAGCCATCTCTCCACTTCCCTACTGTAGTATTTTTGATGGCAGAAAAACGAAACAAAACAAAACAAAAAAACACTATCCTTTTCTCTTCCTTGGTGGTTCAGGGGAAGTCAGTAGAAACAAAAAAGTAAAATCTAGAGTCTCATAACATAACACCCACAATGGACAAAGTTCAAGACAAAATAATGATTGTGCACAGAGTCAATATATTACAAAATTAATGTGAAATAAATCAGTACACAGCAACATAGAGATGCTAGGACTATAATATTTATCAGGTAAATATTTCACCTCAACCATGACAAAAATGGTTCAGTGCAAAGTAATCTGCTTCAAAGAAATGTGAAATTTTAAAGTATAATAAAAAAATAAAAATAAAAAATAAAAAAATAAAATTACAATAAAAAGAAAAAAGAAAAGAAGTAAAATTTGAAAAGAAAAAGGAAAAAAGAAAATAAAACAAAACAAAAATAAAGTATAATCAATAATACAGAAAATAAATATGATCCAAATGGAAATAATGAACAAAAGAACTTAATTAAAAAGTTTAGGAGAAGAGTTCAACAATAGAAACAAATACATAGGAAGTCTGTAAATAACAACCACAATGACAAATTAGAAATTACACATTGTAAACTATGAAGGGCAAATACACAGAAACATACACATCAAATTTCCCCAAACCTGTGTAGTTATAAATAAGCATTCAATATAGAAGAGAAGAGGAAAAATAAGAGATCAGAGATGAAAGCATGTCCACAAAAATACGGAGTGACATTTTAAATATCGCTAAATCTATTAATTAGTTACCATACACATGTAATAAATAAAGAAAACTGTACTATCAAAAAGTACCCATGCCAACACATACATTGAAACTCTTTTAATTTTATTTTTTTTCATTTTTAAAAATTTATTTACATTACATCATGATTGTTACCCACTCATGTCTTCCTGTTTCCACCCTGCCTCCTTCTTTCTCCCTATTCCCATTGCTTAGTCCTCTGACAGGGAGTTAGGAGAGGGGCTCCTTCCCCACCATCTGACCACAGTCTATCAGGTCTCATCAGGATTGCCTGAGTCCCCTCACTCCGTGTGCCCACAAGGCTGTCATGCCAAGGGGAAGTGACCCAATGGCTGGCAGTAGAATGACCCTTGGTTGTAGTTTCAAGTAAAGGGTCATCCAGTAAAACAGTTAAGTCTGAAAAGTTCTTTGATAAGAAAAATAAAACAAAGAAAGAAAAACAGTCAGAATGATCCCAAACAATGAGTGATAAGAGAAAAGGAGGTGGGCTGTAATTAGTCACTCCTGGCAAGAACATCAGACACCTTTCCAGGAGGATCTCCCTACAGTAGGGGTCATAGCATCAGTTTTGTGGTACTGTTTGTCACGCAGACTCCACTGGAGGAGTTATGACAATTTAATTGACTGCACATTTGATGATTTCCTTGTTTTTAATAGCTGAGTAATATTCTATTGTGTAAAATACTACAGTTTATTCATTTTTTAGTTGAGGGATAGCTTGGTTGTTTCCATATTCTGGTTATTATGAATAAAGCTGCTATCAATAGAGTTGAGCAAGGTTTTTTGTTCTATAGTGGAGCATCTGTTGAGTATATGCCCAGGAGTGGTATATGTGGGTCTTTTTTTAAATTTTTTTTATTAATTTATTCTTGTTACATCTCAATGGTTATCCCATCCCTTGTATCTTCCCATTCTTCCCTCCCTCCCATTTTCTCCTTATTCCCCTCCCCTATGACTGTTCCTGAGGGGGACTTCCTCCCTCTGTATATGTTCATAGGGTATCAGGTCTCTTCTTGGTAGCCTGCTATCCTTCCTCTGAGTGCCACCAGGTCTCCCCCTCCAGGGGACATGGTCAAATATGAGGCACCAGAGTTCATGAGAAAGTCATACCCCACACTCCACTCAACTGTGGAGAATGTTCTGCCCATTGGCTAGATCTGGGTTGGGGTTTAAAGTTTACCACCTGTATTGTCCTTGGCTGATCCCACCCCTTGGGAGAGAGACAACCCATGACACTGTTAGCATCATTTCCATATTATTTCCTCCTTCCAAATTATCCACTCTATTCTTCTTTACATTCTTTCAAACTAATGGCCTGTATTTTATTGAGCTGTTTTTATATGCACATGTGTATATGCATTTTCACAAACATATATGAGTGCTCAAATTCCTTCACTCCAATATTTAGGAAATGTTTGAAAAGAATGGGTGAAAAGATGTAATAATATAAGAGCCAAGAAAAAAGAGGCGCTAAGAACCTCTATTTCCTGGATATGACATACCTACTGCATAAGGGAACTCACAGCATCTGGGTAAATCTACGTCAAATTTGCACAAGATCAAGCCAATTATCTTTACAGTGAAGGAGGGTGAGAGGCTCCAAAGGCTCCATCCATAACTAAGATATCAATAGCAGTTAATGCCTATTCAGGAAAGAAGTTATGTTTTTCTCTATGGGTGTGGACTCCATTAGGGTGTTATGTCCAAGTGCTTGGTTCCATATGTGTCACATATGAGCAGTAGTAATCAAACTCCAAGGGCTATATACGCACGCGTGAGAGAGAGAGAGAGAGAGAGAGAGAGAGAGAGAGAGAGAGAGAGAGAGAGAGAGAGAGAGGAAGGAAGGAAGACAGCTTTCAAAAAAGAATGAATGGTGGCCAGAATTGAGTTAAAAAGGTATAAAGTTACTATTATAAAATAGAAGATTTCAATTACTTTCATATACGGTGAAGAAATTAGAGTTTGCTTTTTGAAAATAAAAAAAAATCTGCAGACCATAATGATCTCATGAGACAATTTTATATGACTTTTTAAAAATTGAATCTATATTATTTCTTCTATATGATAAAATGAACTACCCCTTTTTTATGTTACACAGACATAGTTATTTTGTAATGAAAAACCAAATGCCACAAAAACTATAGAATATTCTTCATGCATCCAGATTCAAAGTTCCTTAATAAAGTATGAGTTTATATGGTCCAAAATGGTGTTAAAATATATTCTTTCCGACTGTTCTGTTTACTTGTTTGATAAATTATTGAAAAGAGGATTTAAAAATCTCTTTTTGTGGGTACATGCTTTCTTGTTTTCAATTCAGTTACATTATGCTTTATTTCCTAGCTGTTTTACTGCAATATAATAGTCACATGAATCTTGTGAATGGCTTGCAGTCCTTATGAGCAACACTGATGCTCCCTGGTTTTCACGGTTTTTCCTTTTGGCTCATGGCAAGGCAGACTTTTCCAATCTTCTCTGAGCTCAGAGCAATTTTTTTCTTTGTTCTTTGTAGCCGTGCCTTTCCCTTAACACCTGGTATCTTCACACACATGAGTAGATCAATGATGAGATGAATTATCCACAAGAGTTCTTTCAAACTATGTAGTGCACACTCTCATCTCACATACTTTGCCAGGGGAATTCTTGCAACACTGAAATCTGGTAGGCTTGTTCCAGGATACATCTGTGTCTCAGGACTACATTTTCTTTATTTTCATTTTTGTTTTAAATGTATGAGCTTTTTACCTTTATCCATGTAGTGCTCACATGTCTATGGCCTGTAGAGGACAAAGAGGAACATGGCATCCTTGAGAAGTGGAATTACAGATGACTGTGACCTGCCATGTGGGTGGTGACAAGTGTACTCTGTAAGAGCAGCCAGTGCTCATAATTGCTAAGCCATCTCTTTATCTCTTTTTTTTCTTTTTTTTCCTTTATTAATTTATTCTTGTTACATCTCAATGGTTATCCCATCCCTTGTATCCTCCCATTCTTCCCTCCCTCCTCTTTTCCCCTTATTCCCCTCCCCTATGACTGTTCTGAGGGGGATTACTTCCCCCTGTATATGCTCATAGGGTATCAAGTCTTTTCTTGGTAGGCTGCTATCCTTCTTCTGAGTGCCACAAGGCCTCCCCATCAAGTGGATGTGGTCAAAAATGGGGCACCAGAGTTCCTGTGAAAGTCAGTCCCCACTCTCCACCCAACTGTGAAGAATATCCTGTCCATAGGCTAGATCTGGGTAGGGGTTCGAAGTTTATGCACGTATTGTCCTTGCCTGGTGTCATAGTTTAAGCAGAACCCCTGGGCTCAGATCTGCCCATCATAATGTTCCTCTTGTAGGTTTCTAGGACCCTCTGGATCCTTCTATTTCCCTATTCTCCCATGCTTCTCTCAACTAGAGTCTCAATAGGATGTCCTCCCCTCTGACCCACTTTCCTGGTAAGTGAAAATGTTCATGGGACATGACACTTGGGCTAGTGTCTAGATATAAATGAGTATATACCATTTGACTCTTTCTGCTTCTGGGTGAACTCATTTTGATCATTTGTAGTTAATTCCATTTATCCACAAATTTTGGGAATTCCTTGTTTTTAAAAGCTGAGTAGTATTCCATAGTGTAAATGTACCACAGTTTTCTATCCATTCTTCTACTGAGTGACACTTAGTCTGTTTCCATGTTCTGGTTATTATGAATAAGGCTGCTATGAACATGATTGAGCATATGTCCCTGTTGTATGCTGGAGCATCTTCCTGGCATATTCCAAGGAGTGGAATAGAAGGGTCTTGAGGAAACCCTATTCCCATTTTTCTGAGATAGCACCAGATAGATTTCCAAAGTGGTTGTACTAGTTTGCATTCCCACCAGAAATGAAGGAGTGTTCCTCTTTATCCTCATCCTCACCAGCATGTGGTATCACTTGAATTTTTGGTCTCAGCCATTCTGATTGGTATAAGATGGAATCTCAGTGTCATTTTGATTTGTATTTCTCTGATGATTAAAGATGTTGAGCATTTCTTTAAGTGTTTCTTAACCATTCAACATTCCTCTGTTGAGAATTCTCTGTTTAGTTCTGAGCCCCATTTCTCAATTGGGTTATTTGGTTTGGTGGTGTTTAATTTCTAGAGTTCTTTATATATTTTGGATATTAGACCTTTGTCAGATGTAGGGTTGGTGAAGATCTTTTCCCAGTCTGTAGGCTGTCACTTTGTTCTTTTGACATTATCGCCTGCCTTACAGAAGATTCTCAGCCTCATGAGGTCCCATTTATTAATTGTTGACATTAAGGCCTGGGTTAATGGTGTTCTGTTCAGGAAGTTGTCTCTTGTGCCAATGTGTTCCAAGTTCTTCCCCACTTTTCCCTCTAAATTTCTCATTTTTACTTTAATGAAAAGGAGAGATTTCATCAAACTTCATAGAACTTCAGATTATACTGAAAATAACATTCTCTAGCCTTTCTCCCTATATTGGCTCTCACAATATTTCTATGCCCTTGTCACTATTGTTTTTGTAACCTCGATGGGGATGGTTTTAATGTCTTCTGTAAGGCTAAGCACTGAACTATCACTAATCTTTAGCATCATGTACATAACGAGGTATAGGCCTTCATCACTGATACCTGGAAAAGCAAGAATCTTTTATTAAAGCTGAGATCTTCTGAGCAATGGACAGTCATGAATGACTACACTGCATCTGAAAATATTTCAAAAAATTAACAGCTAGTCAAGACTGGAGGAGGAAAAGAGTGGGCCCCACTCTTCACTGTTAAATTATTTCTTAGAGACAGAATCAAGGAAAAGGGAAGTCATTGTCTTCAAATATCTAGTTACTGGTGACTTATTAGGTTCTAAAGGAGAATTTTGGTAGTGAAAGAGACAGTTATAAATAAATTAAATGGGTCACACAACAATATCAGCAAAGTAGCGGAGTAAGCTACGTAGGAAGAAAGAAGTTATTGACAGGAGTAGAAGGGAAAAAAGAAAACGTAGAAGATAGTAACCGGGATACATTATTACAGGTCTGAACTTTGCAGAGTTAATTTATTGCAAAGTGTAAATAAGAATTAATAATAAATAAGTATCTTCATGTATTTGGGGAAGAGTCAGTGGGCCAATGAGAACTAAGAGGAAGAATGCAGAAGGTGGAAATAATGGAAATACAGTTCTCACATATGAATTTCTCAAAAAAGAAGAAAAGAAAAGAATGTCACCCAACTCACATCAGCTCTAACTATGACCAAATATTTTTACTGAGTTGTTTATGTGACTTTTGTATTTAATTAGAACTAATGATCACATTCCTATGAAGGCTAAGACTATGGTAGTTCCTTTTAAAATAGTAAAACTGAGAGTCGGCTTAAGACATTTACCTTGAGGATAAATGGTTTAGAAAGAGAGACAGTCATCTAAACAGTCAGTGATAACAACAAAAACCTTTCCACTTTCCCATTGACTGAAATTCAGGAGATGAATCTTAATCCTGTTAATCCTTTCTAAATAAATAGGTGACAACTAATATGCCAGAAGATAGATTTAAATCCATTGTAACAAAATCTCTGCACGACATATATTCTGCCAACTGAAACTCCTTTTCTCAACACATGATCATCACAAGTGTCAGGTATTTTTGTTTCCTTGTTTTACCATGGTTACACTATGACCTCTTGTCAGCTACTTGTTTATTATGATTTTCATTTCACAGAAATCTGATAGTATACATAATATAGAATATAGACAAAACTCATTACAAGTAGGGTTGCATTAAGAGAAGTGAGGGGTGATAGCCAAATTGACACAGAAAGAAAATGGCCAATAGGCAGAAAGTGGATTGTGTTGACCTACATGTTTAGGTAGACTTCTATTATTTTCTAAAGCCTCTGGAACATATTTTTCTTGAGGAATTTATTCATGACCAGATGAGAAATATCTACTTAGATTATCTCTTAAGGGAAGAAACAGGAATTTTTGTTGTTGTTCTTTGTCAGATAACAGCCTTGGAGATGATGATCTGTTATCTTCTTGGTAAGATGAAAGGCCTGTTTTATAGTCATCATGAGTAAAATACTCAAAACTCCATTGTTGGGCACAATATAGAAAACCATAAGGTTCTAACATAATTGTTTCAGCTAGTATAACAAATTACCAGAGAGTACCACAAGTGCCAAAGCATTAACACCTTGGCATCTAGTTCAGATGTAATTTGGTGTGCTGCCAAACAGACAAAAACATTTTCCCAAGTTTGTAAATTACTCTACCAGTTGTAACTCTTTACACTTGAAGGTTGCCATCATAATATTAAATAAATTTTCTTACCTTAAATACAATCAATTTTAAATTTCATATACCTGTATCTACAGCTGTTAATAAATAGGGAAATCAAATTGAGAAAAATGGAGAGAGTAGAAGACATAATTTGAGCATTACAATTGTAACTCTGAAAAATATTTCATGTAGTCTTCCAAGCTTGAATAAGTTCAGATTAGATAATTTAAATTCTGAATAAAAGGTGTTATAAGGGGACCTTATTAGAAGGAGTCACTGCAAAGATCTAGAGGTATTATATCTTGAGTTTATATTATTTATTTTGATTAAATATGCCTTTCTAGATATAAAACGTAAATAGAAAAATTAAGTTTACAGCTTTTTAGCATATTTATACATCATCAAAGTGATGATGATGATTACAGTGGAGAGAATAATGGTGAAGATGAGAAGGGGATACATTTTTAAAGTAGTTGGCACTAGGGATTTTTTTAAAGAAAAAACTTAATTTTCAGGCCAAATGTAGCTCTGTTGCTTGGAACATAAGTTAATGACCCAAACTTACTGGCTGGAGTCTGATTCAATATCATCTTTTCTGCTTTCCTCTCTCCTTCCTGTACAGGAAAACAAAGCCATTCCCAAAAGAAGGGGAAAGTGGACATGCTGATTCCTTAGTCAATGCTCCAATGTGGTCTAGACTCCCTGGGACAAAAATTAGAAAGTTAAAAACCAATCTTAGAGTTTAGTAACAGATTAAATATTTTATGCATGTATGGCTTAAGAGATAATCAGTTTTCAAAGAAAAACTAATCCTTTTTATAAAATATATACATATATCATATAAAATAAATTAGCTAATATGATTACTAGTTATTTTTGCCAAGGAGAACATTATTGTTACATGATCCATATGTAATACACAAATTGGTACAATATTAGAATCTATTATTTTCTGTCTTTTGTTATAGTTTTTTACTTGTCAAAAATACCTGCATGCATAATTTCAATTATTCATTTTGCTATCTAAGCTTTAAATACTTAACTTAAAAATGTATGACTTTTAAAAGATTATGTGTTTGAAAAGTGTGTTTCTTTAAATTGTTCACTGAGATCTTAATAGCTGCCTGGAAATTAGAAATCATGCTCACAACAGTCTGTACTCTTCATAAATTCTATTTTATTGAAAACAGATTAAAAAAATTGCACAATAGAAGAAAATATAGTTTCATTTTATAATAAAAATACAGTTAATAGAAAACAATATGAAAGAACTATTTGACAGAACATGACCACTTAAGGCCTTTCAAATTTGTTACATTAAAGAACGTTGTTTATTAGTATATGTATATGGTGCATAATACTGTTAAATAACTACACTTGTAACAGTGTGTAATTTATAATGTATTTGCTAAGATAAACAAGTATCATTTAACACTGAGCTGCCAAAAAGGAGCTGTTGTTCCTTTCATAGATGGTGAAAATTAGAAAAGCAACTTGCATTAGAAATAGAATCTTCATTGTTTCAAGACACGTAGGTTCAAGAAATAAGCACCCTTGTAGCCACAGTTATGTGGTCATGACAGAACTTAAAATTTACAGAGAGAAGTGTTTAATAGCAGACCAATGAATAAGCAATAGCCATCTCTGGAATGGAAAAATAACAGAAGGGAATGGTTTACATGATTTAAATCAGTAGCTACGTCATGCCTCTTTGAGATAAAAAGGAGTATTAATTTCAGCACGTGTTAGGTAAAGGTGACACACAGGCCACAAACAAGGGTGCTGGAGATGCAAGGAGCATGGACAGAGAATGGCAAACAATAAGATGACAGATTGAACCACCCTTTTAGTGGAATAACAGAAATCACTCACCAAACAAAATCTCAAATAAACAATCATCTTAACCAGTTTTATCTTTGGATATTTCTGTGAGGGATGTTCTTGATTGTCTGAATTTATTTAGAAGGGTACAGAATAACATTTATGGCAATATTTTGTGACAAGGTATTATTGGACAACCTATGAAAGATAGCTAAGCATTAGCTATAGCTCCAGACAGCAAACGAATCAAGTAATATTTCTTTAAAATTTCTGCCTCTAGGTTCCTTCTTAGAGTTCCTTTTCTGACTTTCCTAAATAATGAATTATGACCTGGACCTATAACATTTTCTCCAGTGTTTCTTCACAGCAATAGAATGAAACTAGATTAGAAATTACCCTTTTTTTCTTATACAATCTTACATTCTTTTATTAATTAGCACATTTATGTCACTATGTGATATAATTTAAATTGTATATGTATATGCTTGAGTTGAGTTCTACTTGCTAAATGTTTTTGTTTATTTCAGGTATTTTTTATATAACCTTAATTATTTTACCATTTATCACTGGGAAGATGAAAGTGTGTATGTGTGTGTGTGTGTGTGTGTGTGTATGCATGTATATGTGTAGATTGTTTTTAATATTATTGAAAATAATACACACATACATATGTAGATATATTCCTGCTTATGTTGTTTCTTGCATATACTCATCCTTATTTCTACCTACCTTCCCTTTCATCTGGGTCCACCACTTTCTGTCCCTTATTATAAAACAAACAGGCTCCTAAGATATAATAATGAAATATAAGATTAAAAAACACTCTAAAATAGACAACAAACAAACAGAAAGAAATGAATATAAGAACAGTCAAAAGAAACAGATACAGAGAGATCTACTCTTTTGGACACTTAGGAATCCCATAAAAATAGAAAACTGGGAATCTCAATGTATAAACAAAAGAACTGTATGGGGAAAAAACAGATGTTGAAGAAGAACAAGAAATGAAATATACGAAAGCCCTGACATGATGTTATGAGACAGGGAACCTGAAAAAAATGCAGTTGAATTCATTTTCTGATGACCATCTATAGCACAGCATGTTGCCTACCATCAAAGATAGTTGGTTTCCTCAGTGAGAATCCCAAGAAGAAAATCAAATTTTCATTTGTAAGTGGTTATTACTTGGAAATAGCTTCTACATTAAGATCAACAATTAATACATATTACCTCAAAGTCAAACCACCAAGATACACTTAAAACAATGTTCAGCATCCTTAGTCTTCAGGGAAATGCAAATCAAACCTCTTTGAGATTTCATCTTCATCATCATCTTCATCTTCACCTGTCACAAAGGATAAGATCAATTTTAAAAAATGGCAGCTATTCTGGTGAGCATGTGGAGTAAGATTGAACACACTCCTCTGGTGTTAGTAGTTCAAACCTGAGCAGGGACTGTAGAATTCAGTATGGTGGTTCCTCAGGAAGATGAGAATCATTTTACCTGTAGATGCAGCTATACGACTCAGAATATATGCAAAGAATGCTTCATCCTACCAAACAATTGCTCAACCACATTAATTGTTGCTGTATTCATATAGACAGAAATTTACAAAAAATTAGACATTCATCTACAGAAAAATGGATAAGGAAAAATATGGTAGATTTACTCACTTGAATATTACTCAGCTGTTAAAATTTAAATTGTCAAATTAGCAGGTAAATGGGAAGATGTAGAAAAATTCATCCTGAGGTAGGTAACTTAGACCCTTAAAGATAAGTGCTCATATGAGGATATTGGCTATCAAATCAATGATAAGCAAGTTGCAATTCATAGACTCACAGAGTATGGATTAAGAGACTAATCTTTCCCCATGAAAGCAAAGTAGAATAGATAAAATGGATAGGTAGGGGGGTCCTAAAACCTGAGACTCAAGTGAAGAGGATTCCAGAAGATGGAAAGATCTCCCATTGACATGGATTGGAAGAATCACCATAGTCAAAATGGCCATCTTACTGGAAGCAATTTACAGATTCAATGCAATTCTCATAAAAATTCCAACATAATTATTTACAGACCTTGAAAGACCAATTCTCAGTTTCATATGGAAGAACAAAAAATCCCAGAATAGCTAAAGCAATCCTGTGCAATAAAAAGTATTTGGGAGGAATCCCCATCCTGGATCTTAACCTGTACTATAAAGCAACAGTAATAAAAGAACACCCTGTGTAGTTCTTAAGTGCCCTTTCCTGTCTGCTCTCCTGAGCATATGGACATATCCCATATTTAACTCATTTTTTCAAATTTTTCTTTGATTCATCACTTTGTCCCTCAATTAGATGTCATTGTTTGGGATTAAAGGTTTGTACTAAGGGCATCCCCCAGCTAGAGGGATTTAAGGTGTGTGTCTGTATTCCTGACAGATGATGATTTAACGACATGTGACATGCATCCATTCCAGCCCGGTCAGACAGGCCAAGGTATCTGGATATGATCCCTTGCCGGAATGGCCATGTATCTGGATTAAAATTCCTCTCCATATACTTATTCAGCAAATCTCTTCATTATGAATTGTCAAGGCCTGGATGTAGAACAAGATAATGATTTAACTCCTTCATGTTTTCCTGGGATTCACTCCCCAAATCCCAGAACAACTTTATTATCAGTTCCAGGTGTCACTGCTCTTCTTACAAGCAGGGTCCTAGTAAGGTAAAAAAAAATGCTTTGACATTTCATTAGCCTGACATTTACCATTGTAATTAATGATGCTATAAAATTGTCTTGCCGTATGCCATTTACTCAGAGTGATGCTTATTAATTACAAATACTATGTAATCTGTTTTAGATGTAAAAGGTTATGTATTCCTTTTATTTCACATTCTGATTAAATCTAATGCAGCATGCATGCCAAATGATTATAAACTCGAATGTGAACTTTAAACTGGATTTTAACCTCAGGGATTTACATGACACAAAAAATTTATGAACATTGAAATAATAAGAAAAACTTTTGTAAGTAGGAGCATTTTAAAAATGTTGCTCCATATTTTGCCACGTCCCCTGAATGGGTAGGCCTGGTGGCATGCAGGGGAAGGATGGCAGGCTACCAAGAAGAAACCTGATACCCTATGAGAATTTATAGGGGGAGGAAGTCCCCCTCAGTCACAGTCATAGGGGAGGGGAGTAAGAGGAAAATGGGAGGGAAGGATACAAGGTATAGGCTAACAACTGAGATGTAATATGAATAAATTAATAAAATATGTTTAAAAAAATAAAAGTGACTTTTTTCATGTTTTTATTTTCTTTTTTCCAAGATATATATTATTTTATTAATTTGTTCTTGTTACATCTCAATGGTTATCCCCTCCCTTGTATCCTCCCATTCTTCCCTCCCTCCCATTTTCCCCTTATTCCCCTCCCCTATGACAGTTCCTGAGGGGGATTTCCTCCCTCTGTATATGCTCATAGGGTATCAAGCCTCTTCATGTTTTTATTTTCTTTAACGTTCTATTATGGCTAAGCATAAACACGCTACATATTTTTACCCAATAATTGAATAATTCTGGATGATCAAGTTAATTTTCTCTCCATGAAAATATTCCACATATATATTACTAGAAAATAGATACCTGTATTATTTCCCTTTATAACATACAAAACAACTAATCAAATAACAATTAAAAATGAAAAATCTTAGTAATTATCAAATCATAATATTTTCTTATTTAGTACATTATTCTTTGTTTAGGATGATTATAATTAATTCCTACCTATTTTATCACATTCTCAATGATTTTTCAAGCTGAATGTTTCCTCAGAGCTGTTGATAGCATTCTGCGCTGCCTTCCACTTGGGAATGTGCTATTGTCTACAATTTAATTACCGAGTTATCACACATTTCCCATGCATATGTTCATAAATTGGATATGTTGTCAGTCATTCGTGTTTTTCATTCTGCTAAAAAATATCTATTTCTACCATATGCTGCAGAAATAATTTTTATTCTTCATTGGTTTTAAAATTTTAGGAAGTTGTCCTTATTGTTTGTCATTGTTTGCAAACACATTGAAAATGCTATTTGTCATTTGTACAAAACATCAGAACAGCCTTCTGGTGACAAGCTCTTTCTTTTAAGGAAACAATAATTTAAATGGATGGAGAGACACTAGACGTAAGTTTTTCTCCTAAGTTTCCTTGTTTATAATGATTTTTATTCAAATTTTTATTGAAAACATACACAATATTGACTTTAAATTACCAGTAAATGCTCTACCATGTTCAAGCCCATGTTTTCTACAAAACGTAATATATTATATTAGTAATGCATTTTATCCATAGTATAGTAGTGGAATGTTTTGTTAATTTAAAGCAAAGCACCACAAAAATTTAATAACTAAACTTTAAGACGTAATATATAAAATAGATAGAAGATTTACAGCATCGGACTTTAGGAGATGACAAAATATTCTAATTTCCACTTTTCTCACCAATAAAGAACAGTTAGTACACACTTCTTCAGCATTGTTACTCCTTGCAGACCCTTTCTCTGTTTGTCTTATCTTAGATGTATATGAGACCATTACCCCCTGAACCCTGGATACAGAGAGCAACTAGTCTTCAGATTCTCCTAATTCAGACATTATCAAATATTGTCTACTAAATTTATTCTTTAGTTGAGTCTCTCAACTTATTTAGTAGAATGTTAGCAGGCTAGAAATTAAGCCTGTGAATATAACTACTTGTATGTATTATAAGGCTCTTTTTTTTAAAATTTTTATCAGGCTCTTTTTAAATTCTTTAGGAAATCAAAAATTAAAACATCTCTATATAGCTAATATTAGATGATCACATTGTGTTATTGCAGCATATTTCACTTTCTAATTAGAAATATAGCCAAATAAGTACATTAATACAAGGTTAATGTGAAAACAAAGTGTGTCAATACTACAAATAAAACTAACTTAATTTTTATCTTACTATTATTGTTAAAAATACCTCTCATAACCTTTTCTACCAACAACATATACCCCTCCAACAACATGCACAATTATGTTTAGCATCTGTAGGTCTAAGTACTGCTACCCATATGTTCACAATGTGGGGCCAGCTACAATAGTGTGGGGAACCTGCCAGTCGCCACAGCCTCAGGCTAGATTCTTCCTCCGTTATCAGCTATCAACTGCCAATAGCTGCAGAATGAATGATAAAGCCTTCCCTATCAACACTAGAATTTACCTGGCTTTATCTTATGTATATATTATAAAGGGCATGACAGGAAACGACAGCTGCATGAGTTCACGAGTGTAGTAGTCATATCATATCCAGAAGCCAACATTTCACAGCACTATTCTCCGTACTCCAGTCCTGGCATTCTTTCCTATTCCTCTAGAGAATATTCCCTGACCCATGACAGGGACCATTTAGAACTGAGCACTGAGCATCTTATTCTCAGATCTCTAACCTGCTATGCATCTGTCCACTGACTATTGTACACTGAAAAAAAACAAAAAAACAAAAAAAAAAAGAAGCTCTCTGTCCAAGGTTGAGAGCAGTTCAGGTATATGGGTATAAACATTGGTATTTAGAGTGAAATTTGCCAACATGACAAATTAGTAAACTATCAATTACAGACTCTGTCCTGAGGCATGATGACCTCCACTGCATGGTATTTTTCCCAGGAATATGGTATCATAAATGAAATTAATGTGGAACAATTCATATTCCTTCCTGTGAGGAAGGCTACAAATCCCGTCACAAAGCTTTATGTTACCCCATAATTGACCAAATGTGCATGTCTTGCCTGGAAAGTTAGTATTATAGCATCAAGGTGAAATACCAAGCAGCCTTCATAGCATTATTGTATCGTGAAAATTATACATCAGGAAAGAATTTCCCTGGTTTCTTTGAGATGGGATTCTCTTCTCTGTGTCCTGAAGCCAAGAGTATTTTGACTTCAGCAATAGGGTCTTCGGATGCGTTTTGCAGGGGAACAAAGTGAAGTGATAATAGCCAGTGTAGTGTTTGAGACCTCTTAATCAATAATCTGCAGGCAGCTATTCCATGCATTGCACTATGATATTCATTTAATAAATTACATCTTTCTTCTGTGAGTGATATTGTCAATCCCTGTTTAGTAATTTTTATCAAAATGTTTAAAACAGATATGTTTCAAAGTTAACTGCCTAGGGAATGTTATAAGTTCTTATTCACATTCTTAGCTTGTATTAACACACCCAACACTTTCTCTTCACCCTGTTGCCCCTCTTCAGTCTTGTAAAATATTAAACACAAAGGATTGAAGTATATTCCCATTGTATATTACATGTTGTCAACTATCCCTTGAATTACACTGGTTCTTGAGATAGTGGGCTTCCATTTGGCTTGGCATATACCTTTGTTTAATCCATAGAAAACATAATGTTTATTACAGTTTACCAGGTAATAAATTAAATATTGTCAGAAATTGGTAGGATTAAATTATGTAGGAAGGAATGCTTTCAACATCCTACCAAAAGCTGCAATAATAAAAATAATTATCTCTTATTTGCCTTTTTTGCCTCTTGGAGATAATACTTGTCTATGAAACTCATGTCCATCTCAATACATTACATAAAGACAATTAAAGCTATAGAAATTGAAAATAATTAATAAAATTTAATATATGTGACTCCATCAGATAGAAGAAATATCTTGAGAGTCCTGACATATTTTGAATAATGATAACAAGTTTGGATTAATGTTTACATTCAATATTTTCTCAAGTAAACCAATTAAATTGTGTGCCTTTTTTTTGTTTTGTGGCAAATGACAAGGCATTTATGTGGAGATAAGATAACAATTTATAAGAATTACCAGAAAACATACAACCAAGTAACATTGTGTAGGCTAAACAGGTTTTATTTGGAATATATACATATATGCATATGCATTTGGTAGTGTGTGTGTGTGTGTGTGTGTGTGTGTGTGTGTGCGTGTGTGTGTGCGTGTGTGTGTGTGTGTGTGTGTGCATGAAATACCAATTGATAAAAGAGAGACCATAAATTTGAAGGAAGGTAAGAAAAGTCCTACGGGAGGGTTTGAAGGGAAGATAGGGAAGTGAGAAATGTTTTAATTAAAGTACAATAGCAAAATTAAGACAACAACAACAACAAAAAGGATTTTATTATCTTCTTCAATACGGGTCCTGGCTGTTGCACTGAAGCCTCAGATAAACAGCCTTGGCAGCATATGCTTTACTCATTGAGCCATATCCCTAGCCTCAGACTTGCTCTTTTTGCAAGTAGCCCAGGCAGGAATACAATCGTCTTCTTATTTTGTTTCATTGAATTTAACAAGTATATAGAATTAAACTATCAGATTCAACAGAAAATAAGATTCATACATGTTTCACCTTCTATGTTTTATTACTCTCAGATTTACCATATTACTCAAAACAGCTCTTATCATGGTATAATTTAATAACAATCTATTAATAGTAATTGATGCCGGCAATAATTTTTATAGGACAGTTTAATTAATAGAGTGATATAAACTAAATTAACTAATAAATAATGATAAAATAGTAGTTAAACAGTGTTTTTGAATGTCACGACACTAAGGCATACTTAGTTTACATTGTTGGACAAATAGGATTAATTTTCTTGCTGGACCTGTGTAAATAGCGAATGATGCCTAGTCATCTCTCTAAATGTTTAATTATAAGTTTAGATAATTCAGACATTTAAAAGAGTTTATATGTATTGGACAGCTAATATATGCTCTCTAAGAAAAATGAAAATGACAAGAACAATTATTGGTTCATAAAAAGAAGAAATAATTGATGACACAAGACACTAAACAAAATACCAAATGAAGACCTACATATACTTAGGAATGTATGAAATAACCAAAGAAAACCAGGCATACATTGACCCAAGGTACACATAGAGACACAGAATGCCATACATAATTCTTTTAATGTGATTTATAAATTTAAGATACGCATCTAAAGAAAATAAAGTCTTTAAAATGCATTGATTTGCCAATGCTTGGCATCATCAGAATAATATTTTTAAATTTATTCTGGATACTAGAGAAGAAATACTTGAGTACTACCAATATGAAGTCCCCCCCCCCAAAAAAAAAGTCTATTGCATTTTCCTGGGTCAAAAAGTGGTGATGTTTTAATAGCATGATAATATTGGATAACATTGGGTGTCAATTTTTAATACCAAAAGGCTTTAACATAGGGCTTGACAACCCGTCATTTAAAAGACTCTAGAAATAAAATAAAATAAAACTATATTATACTATATGGCAACATTTCAGAAGATTTTTCAGGCTCATATGTGACCTAAATTTTCTACAGAAAGTTTTACTTCTGGATGAATTATATTATAGATTTTCTTAGTATCTAAATTCGCCATAATGAAGTATTTTGTCTACTTCAGGTGTTAGAAGGAAAAAAAAAGAACCATTGAATAATAGAGAAACAGGGCCACTTTCCAGAAGAAACAAATGATCTCTCTCATACTGCCTTAGGAGATGGACACATTTACAAGTAAAAACCAATTTACATAACAGTGCTCAAAAGATACCTAAACTAGCCTATACATTGCCTATATCATGTTGTAAAGTAAGAACAATAAAAACTGTGAAATGATTAAAAATGATTCATTTCTAAATTAAAAATAAAAAGCAAATGAAAATGAAAAGTAGGAATTATGTTACTTAATATAAAATATATTGATTCATGAGCAGAAAGCAGAGCATCCAGAGAAATAATAAACTTCATCTCACTAGCTAACCTAATTAAAGACAATATATATCATTAATATAAAAACTATAAAATAAGAATAATGTTTAAAAGAGAAACCTTAAGATACTTAGGATTTTAAATCTACACATTTCCATATACATTACTGAAGAAACTTCTCTCTAAGGAAATATCATCCATAAATGTTTTACAGTGGTAAAAATCATAGAGTAAAATTTAATGGAACACAGGTGAATATATTATCAAATATTCCCTTAGAATAATCTTGCATAGAAAATATTAAGTCTAAGATACAAGTAACAATAAAAATGTACTGAAGATAAAGAAAAAAAAGTAGAATGTTATTACTAAGCCTTATGAAGACTGCATGATTATAAAATACTCTTTCCTTTCAAATATGCAAGATATGCTCAAAGATCCAAGGCCAATTCTAGTGTTAAAAGCCGTAGCAGATTAGCAACATACATCATCACCATTTGAGATTCAGTACTGGAATAGGCACATTTTTCCAAATTTAATGACTATGAGTTTTATGTATGTTATTCAAAGGAAGCCTTTTGCAAAGTACAGAAGTTGTTCTTCTTATGTCAAATATATACACAAAAGAAACAACTAGGTCTATTAAGAAGAAATTATCCCTTTTTCTTCATAGTATGGAAATGAGCATGTTATTGTACAAGTTTTATTCTAAAACTGTCTTTTCCTTAGATGTTTAGGTACAGAACAGTATAGTCTGTATTCAATCCACTAGCTCTGTCACTAACTCAATGTTTGGTATTGAGTACCTAGCCAACTAACCATAGCATCAGATTCGAACAGGAGCTGGCTGGTTGCAGTTACCTTGATTCATGTCTGCAAGCATAGCAAAGTATCATTAATAGTGACAGCAGCTAGCTAGCTTTTTCCCATTAGGTAGGTTTCAAGTAGAGCCAGTAATTGTTTGGCCATTTCCTTAAACTCTGCTAAGCAGGGAAGGTAAACTTTGGGTCCAAAGATTTGTGGTTTGGTTGGTGTTTCCTTCCCTCCATTTGAAGTCCTCCCTGGCTATAGGGGGGTGACCACTACAGACTCCATATCCCCTGCTGCTATGAGTCTCAGCTAAAGTTACCCCTATATGCTTCCAGGAGCTTACCCTGCCACAGGTCTCCAGCTTGTCCCAGAGATACCTCCACATTGGCTTTCCACCATCTATCCCAATTCTACTGCCTCCCACTCCCACTTTCTAGCACTTGGTCCTTACCTTGTTCCTCTTCTGACCCCCTGTTCCACTAGTTCCCTCTCTTCACCTGCTTCTGATGTCTGATGTCTGTTTTATTTTCACTTCTGAGTGAGATCCAAGCTTCTTTTCTTAGGCTTTCATTGATATCTAGCTTGTAGAGGTCTGTGGGTTGTGGTTTGGTTATATGGTACTATATGGCTAATATCCACTTATATGTGAGTAGTTACCATGAGTGTCTTCGGCATACAAACTATAAAGGAAGGAATCAAAGCATCTGTATTCTCAAATGATATGATTATATACAGAAGTCACCTCCAAAATTCTACTAGAGAACCCCTAAACCTGATAAACACCTTTAGCAAAATGGCCAGATGCAAAATTAACTGAAAAAAAAAAATCAGTAGTCCTCCTTTATACAAAGAATAAATAGGCTGAGAAAGAAGTTAAGGAAACAACACTCTACTTTATTTTCATTGAAAGAATCATCAAATAGAGTAGTTTAAATTCAATTTGACTCCCATGAGGAAAGACAACTTTGCAGTTTCATTATCTGAAAAATTATTACAGAGTAACACAGGTTTATTGTAAACAAAGTATCTATTATTATCATGGGAAACAGAATTATTCAGAAATTATGTAAATGAATATATCTAATATAAAAAGTTATTTCCTTTTGTTAATTGACCTATCTCCTCTCTTCATTTCTGTGAGAAACCATATTTGAGGCAGAACAATAAGAAAATATCTTGTGCTGTGTCATAACAACTTCTTATTTCCAAATTGATAACTGACTCTTCTATTATACTAACAGTGGTATTATGTCAACTTCCAGTTACTATGATAATGCCCATGAGTGTTAAGCTTATAAAAGAAAACTGTTTATTTGGGTTGATGGTATCAAAGATGTCATGGCTTTGGGCACATAAAATGGCAGTGGACCATGGTAAGACCTAGTAGCAGAGGGAGAAATGCTATTTGTGGCTGGGAAATGGGATCACACAATACACTTGTAGGGCACTTCTTACACTGACCCAAAGACACTCATACTACATCTCACTTATTAAATTTCTACCAACTCAGAATACTGCTAATCTAGAGAACCCACCATCAACATGAGTCCTTGGAAGCGATTTTCCCAAACTGTGCAATCAATACTATTTGGAAAATACATTAAATTGTAAATACAACTTTTTAGTCACAGGGTTCTATTTTACCAACCAGCTATCAGAAATAAAATGACAGCAATATAAATTTAGTATGATGATAGTAATATGCTTCTTTACAGGGTACCCTGGTATTTGTGAGTCTCTGTTGTCAGGGTGATGATGCCTAGGGAGTTTTCAGTTGCTTGTTCCGAATCCAGTCTAAACCTAGAGAGTTAATCTCCTGTCTTATGAATTTGGACCTAATGATAACTTCTTTCCTCAGACTAACGAACATTTCTAATGTAAACATCACGGGATTATGATAGCATGATTAATAACAACAATGGCAATAATAAGAAGAAAAACAATAATAGCTTTATTTTATAGGCAAACTCTACTAAACTTTACATAAAATATTAACTCACTTGCTATGCTAAGAAATACGGACAGTTTTGTTACCTGTAAAAACCTCTATACTTTGTGTTTTAATACTGTAATTGACGGAATCAGATATATATACAAACTCTATGTTAAAATAAAGCTATGAGAAAAGCAAATGTTCACATTCTTGGGAGACTAGGGGTAAATATGAAGGTCTACCCTGCACTTCAAGCTATAGATATTAACAACTGCTTTGCAATATGATCCCTATAGAAAATGTATGCTAAATAATAGAGAGGAATTTATTCTACCACAGGAGATAGAAGATCATTTATACATAAACATTAAGATGTAAATGCAGCTTAAAGAGATGTGTTGATAAGCACTTTAAGTGGTCTGTAAATACGGGGGTTTCACCACGTGAGAGAGTGAAGGTAAATGGCAATATGTGGAAATAAATTCATGATGCATATTCAGAAAGGTCAAAAATCTATGAAATATCAAGGTCTTCCACATGTTTCATGAATATTTATGTTAACATTGAAAAAAAACTAAGCAAAGTCCGCTGGGTTAGAAATTGGCATTGAGCAGAGAATGGGTCAGGATAGATTTATCCTATTTTATCTAAATTTAAATATACTGTCATGTTTTAAAGCTTAAATTTTTACTTTTTAATTTTTTACTATTTTTATGTCTGTATAAATGATTTTTAAAAAAGCAATTGCAAATGCTTTGCTACAGGATATTTCCCCTGCTTTTGTAGACTTTGGCAAAATCTAAGAATATAATATCCAGAATTACGTGTACCTCAGAATATATTACCCTGAGCTGTCAGTGTTCACCGTACTCTGTCAACACAGAAAGTGATAAGATGATGCTGAGACTTCACTCACCAGCACATACAGTGTTAATCAGTTTTCATTTTACATTATTCCTCAACCTTCTATATTATCTATTATACTTCTTGCACTAGCCATTCAAAATTCACAATTGCATAAATTAAAGCCAATTCTTAAAAACTGTCAATTTGTTTACGTATTTGTCGCAGTCCTTAGAAATCGTGCAAATCATTTAAAGAGCTGGTCAGGTGGCCCAGTGGATAGAGGTGCTTGCCACCAAGTCTGATTGCATGAGGGTTATTTTGTTTACCTGTTGTTTTTTTGTTATTGTTGTTGCTGTTGTTGTTGTTATCCCTGGAGTGGAAAATGGTGAAAAAAGAGAATGACTCTCAGAAACTTAGCATCTCCCCTACCCAGGTGTCTCTTGAATCACACATTCTTGTGTGCATATGCACACACATGAGGAATAAATACTTGTAAATTCAAAAATGTTCATGAATTGCTTTGGAAGTAGGAGAGGCTGCTAGGAGAACAGAAGGTAAAATAAGATAAGAACAAGATTTGGGCATGTTAAACGTCACCCTATTACACTTGGAGCTGAAGATCAGGTAGCTTAGTTTTACAGTGAAGCTTAGTTGTTTAGGGGTTAAGATGTTTTTAAGTCTAGACAAATGTTTTAAGTTGATAGTGACATGACGTGATGGAGATTGATTTACATTCAGAATTATAGATGCACCCAAATAGGAATGATGTTTTCTTCAAGGCTGTCAAATACAAATAGCTAAAACACTAAGAATGTAACATTTATATAATTCCTGATTGTATCATGGATCATATTGCTATAGGTAGTTTATTGTATATAATTGTGTATAATATAATATAGTATATATAATATTAATGTATGAGTAATAAATAAGTAAATAAATACCATAAAAATTCCAAAAAACATTTAAAGTATTTAATATAAATTGTTTATATTAAAAATGAAGGTAAAACAGGTTACCAAAAATATTCAGTTGTGTATATGTTTTTACATTTTGTCTTTTAAATATATTTATAGTGACAGAAAAATAATCTCAATGAAATAGAAAGTGAATGTATTCAATATAAAATGTTTTCATCTTTGCTCAAAAATATATTTCTTTCTAATCTTTTTATAAGTGTGATGTCCAGAGTGAAAAAAATCACATTTTTACTGTCATGAAATGTTGATGATACTTGAGATTGAAAATATATTTGAATATTCAAAAATTTAAATGACATACCAATATTATTATTTGACAATTTAACTCATATAAATTTACCTAAAATATATGAATGTGTCTATAAGAGATAAAACATAATTTTGTAAGTAGTCTTCTTATATGTTTCACAGGGTCTTATTTTATACTCTTCTTCACTAAAACTGAGGTGATATTTTGTTAAAATAATACTGTGAAGTCCTCAGAAGCAATCCCCAGAAGCAATGCATTTGTCTTAAATCAGTTGTTATAATTCATTGATGAAAATAGGCAATATACTAGTTTTCGTACTGCCACCTGCTACATGAGTTAAGTTTCAAATTCTCAGAGTCAAAACTTTATCAAGCTCAACACATAGAGGTAAAACGTGGAGTGTACCTCATAAAACATAATTTTGCAATCACCAATGTGTCCTCGCACCCTATGTGAGAGATATAGAGTTAGGAGAAAGGAGAAAAAAAGTCTCCAAGATCAAAATTTGATGAGTGATCTAATTCTGCTAGTGGAATGCATCATGAGAGAAAAAAATCATATGGAAGACAGGCTCAGCAAGGCAGTAAAGCAATTGGTTCTTCTGTGCTGTCAGCACCTACTTAACTCATCCGCCAGGGAATAAGTGATTGACACATAGGAAGATGTTCAAATCCTGAGACAGATGTTACAGTTCACTCACTTGTAGTAGTTATGAATAACATACAAATAACTTACAACCAACAAGATGTGTAAATAAGCCAAACAGGAATTAGGTGAGAAGACAGTAAAATATAGAGGTGCCCTGCAGTTATTATAGTAGGTCAGGAGTGAATCGAAGGCTGAGATTTTCACCCTGCAGGCCAGAAGCTCAGTACACAGTTAGTATTTCTTGTCTTTCTTTTCTGTCAGGATGTGAGAGGAACTGGAAAGTGATGGAAGTCACAAGCCTCGTGGCATGATCTTTCCAAGTTCCCCTTAATTGTGTGTACATGAAAAGATTAGTCCCTTTCAAACAACCACCCAAACAATTATTAAGATCAACCTAGAAGCTCTAAAATATAACACAGTATTTTGTTTTCAAGTATTTATTTCTTCAGTTTCAGTTTTTACTTCGCACTCACCTTTCCAAACTGTTTTAAATAAAGATATATGTGGCTATGACATGACAAATGGGTAAATTTTATATCTTTAAAATATAAAATAATGATTAAACATACTGAATAAATTTTTTAGTTCCACAAATTAAGTCAATATTTTAAAGATTAGTCTTCCAAATTACAAATTTAGTATTATCACACACACACACACACACACACACACACACACACACACACACACACAAGCACACATAAGCTTTTAAAAGCTACGGTTGGGAACTTAAACCAGGTATCATAGCAATTCATCTGATTGAACAAAGTAATAAAACTGTAGCTGATTATATAGCCAATCCATAACAATAATTAGCTATCAGATTGTCATGGGTTGGCTATATAATTTACTTTATTCTATATGTCTCTAATTTTCTACCACTACATATAAATACAGAATATTCTGACATGCATACACTTTTGCACTTGTATAAAAAAATCTCAAAAGATAAAATAAATAATTAGAAAAAATTAGAATAGTAGGTGCGAGATAGGATACACATTTTTAAAACATAATGAGGCCTTAAAGACTAGAATTCCAATTTTATATTAAGTGAAACTGCCTAGGACTAGAGGGATGACTTAGAAGTTGAGAGTACTTGATGCTTTTGCAGACAATCCATGTGTAGAGAGAACGTATTTTGTGTTTTATGGGTGCATTGCATTACAATTAAAAGACATATGGCCTATAGAAAAGAGTAAACTAGAAATTGGAACATGGATAGGCAAAAAGGATTTGGCGATAGAGCCAGGTACAGGAGATTCGCCCACGGAGATGGGGTGGGGGACGGGCCACAGAAACATGGTACCTGAGCAGAGGTAACAAGCCATGTGGCAGAATGTAGATTAGAATAAATAGGTTATTTTAAGTCAAAAGCTAGTCAGAGAAGAGCCTAGCTATATGGCCTAGGTATTTGTAAATATATTTTGAGTCTCATGAGTCATTATTCTGGGAGTTTGGGGTCAGAAGGAAAATATCCCCCTATTATTCCCATGATTGGTTATCAGTACTAACATGATGGCTCACAACATTTAGCTCCAATCACAGGGGATATTACATCCTTTTCTGGCCTCTGTAGGTACCAGGTATGCATGGGCGTATATGCATTTTTTTTTCAGACAAATTACTCATATACGTTAAAGAGAGGGGGGGAATACAAACACATATTTACACACTCATATGTATCTACATATAAATACAAGAAAGAAGGGGAGAGAGACAGAAACAGTGAGACACATGAAGAGAAAGAAAGTTTGTGATCAAATCAGTTCACCTTCCAAAGTTGGCCAGAAATATACTAACAATTTGGGCTAAAGTAATTCTTTACCAACAAGGTAAATATTAGAGTAAATGGTTCAGTTTTTCCATGCTGATGTATATACATTACAATAACTATTTGGCCTAGATAGCAGAACACCACATTTTGAAAATCTTGTGTCATTTGTAATTAACTGTATATTTGGTAATATACATCATTGAGGTTAAAGGCAAGTTACTGATTCAACAAATCTACTCACTTTAGAAAATACAGACAAAAGTACAGGCATGAATATATTACTTCCAGATTTTTTTTATTATAAACTACTTTATATTTGATCACTTGTAAACTGCTTTAATTAATAAACAAAACATACAAAAATATTACAAAATTACTAAATATGAGTTTCTCATTTGTGATTTTCTAAATAAGAAAGACTTTTGATTTATAGTACTGTTGAGAGAAATATAAATGATATATTTTGGATATAAAACACAACATTCATGTTATTTTGCTTATATCTCATTTCTTATGAATATAAGCAATCTGATTAACCTATATATTATACTATTTTTTTCTCCATAGAAAACTGTGCTGTTTTTGTTTTCTGTTGTGGATATCTGTGTGAGTCTGTCATATTATATAACATTTTGTGATTTTTAAAAATAAGAATAACAACAAAAGCATATGCAATTATTTGATAATTCAAATACAGAATAAATATCAACTTATGGTGCCAATTTAAAGAAATTGGGACATTTAAGTAAGTTCTTTATTTAAACTTAAACATTGTTAACACTTAACTATTTTTGAAAGCTAACAATACTTTTTAATGCCAAGTATTAATTATTTCTCAAGAAAGTTAAAATTAAATTGATTTAAAATCTGTTGTAAAAATAATGATGCTTAAAATTAACCTCCTATGAACCTTTTTCTGGTCTTGCTTTGTGCTCTCAAAAATGAATGAATCTTTTCAGTAATATGAATAAGAAAAGGGATACATTATAAGTCAGGCTCTTTGTCAGTGTTTATGTATCATCATGTTTACTCTTCACAATAGCACTGGGAATTCGGTATATTGATTTCCATCTTACTTATGGATGGTCAAAGATACATTTTAAGATTATAGCCCAGATGCTCATGACATTAGCACACATTTTCCAAGTGTTATAACCACTCAGAAGACACTATAAATGTCTGATGAGCAATAGAGCTGACTAAAGGTTTTCATTTCTCCCATGATACTAGAAAGATCATATTCATTTTGATATTTCTATTCATCACACTCCAGGTCATGCATATTGGATTCACTGTTTGTCATCAGAACTTAGATACCACTAATGTGTGTTAAAGTCAGTGGAATGACATTTACATGGACTGCTCCCGATGAAGCAGATGGAAGAAAAGTCTACAAAGGAAAACAGATGAAAGGGTGAACTTTACAAATTCCACTGTTCACACAGAAAAACACATAGAATAAATTGATTGGAGTTCCAGACACCTGGGGCAAATGATTATGAATATAAAATCAAGGATTCATATTTTTAACAACTCTTTGGGCTTGAAGCTAGGAAGAAAAACACATGCAATTTTAATTTCGTTTAGCAGTGCTATTAGACTCAGCACTCTTTCAAGTCTTCTTCCACATCAGATTTTCTGTCAAAACTCTTAAATTATTCTCAATTTTTGTTCAAATTTTATATCCACAACTGCAACTTCCTTGGGTCCATGTATGTAGTAATTTTTTAAGAGCATAGGACAAGAGTAAAAAATATTAATATGCCGTTTTGAATCAATTTCATTGTTTTATGATGTGTTCATTTATTGTGGTACCTGCCTGTTTAATAGCCATACCTAGTAAAAATTTAAGAGACCAATGTGAATACCAAGCTAGAAAACCACTGCAGTGGTTCATGTATGGGTAGGGAGGGGGTTGCTGCAGAGACTGATGCACCAACCAGGGCTCATGCAAGATGATGACCAAGACCCTCTGCTCAGATGGAGTAGATAGTCAGCACAATTTCCTTGTGGGTACCATAATACGGCAAGTAGGGGCTTGCTTCTGACATGGGCTCTAGTGCCCACACATGGGGCAGCCTTGCAAGGCACAGAGGAAGAGGATACAGGCAGTTCAGATGAGCCTTGATAGGCTGAGGCCAGATGATAGGGGAAGGAGACTCCCCCTTTCTGAGGACTAGGGGAAGAGGTAAGGGGGGGGCGGGGGAAGGGAGGGAGAGGGGGAAGACAACAAGGCGGGCTACAATAGGGATGTAAAGTGAACAAGTTAAAAATAAATAAATATAAAAGAGATTTCTCTGTACATAAATAAATAAATGGCTTTGAGTGTGTAAAAGTGTCTACTTTAGGAATTTAGATCCCCTAAAAACTGAAACAACAAGTTGTTGATAAGCATTTAAAATGAAGACACATTGCTAACCTTAACTTTAAAAGCCATTTTCCTTCAGTGAATAGTCTCATAATGGTACAAAAACATATACAGTCTACAAGTGGTGATAAATAGATGACTTCTGGTTTAAATGAAATACTTATGCCATAGTTGTTTTTTAAGAAATATAATGATTTTAGACTTAATCACCTAGTATCTGGTTTCTTTGTTTTTTAGGTCTGTGACAAACTGTTAAACAGTGTATGAAATCTATTTCCAGCAAACATATCTACATTATCTATGTTGTAGAACAATGGTTAGACCAGGATATTAAGCTAGATTTAGTAACTAATGTATTTGAGCAAATTTAATATTTTTGTTAGTAGAGGCAATATCTTAGAATTTTTCTATTTCTAGGTCCACACTACAATATATTTTCAGGTAAGGCAGCTGTCACAAAGTTATTTATTTTAAATAGATGAGTAAAACAGCTACACTTCACATTAAATTATTAATGAGCATGTGACCCATAATGTTAATAATCTGAGAAAAGACTCAGTTATAAATGTATTTTAACTTATCACTTCTGTTCATACACAGGCATTGGAATCATGGCAATGTTTATCTCAAAATTCAGGCAGAGTTTGCTTGCATAACACACAAGAAATATCTATTAAATTATAAATTTATCTTTGTGGATTACTATTGCATGTTATTCAAAAATGCAAATATTTTCCACAAAAGTTGAAAAATTCTTACATTAGCCTTGGGCAATTTTTAGTGTCATATGTCATCTTGAAAACAATTTTATTCAATCTTTTTGTGAAATGGAGGCATTAATGAGTAAACAAAGGAAAATTAAAAGGATATGTCACATAATATTTGATTTCTAGTGTATTCCTCAGTCTCCTTAGGCTTATGTTTTTAATTCCTATACTCTCTTCAGGATACAAATTTATCTTGACTGGGAAAAGTGTTTTTTTTTTTTAACAACAGTTCCTGTTCTTATCAGTGATAATGGTCTAGCATCTTGGAACAACTGTGTGGTCCCTCTGAGTAAATAAGTTAAGCACTCCACCTCTCAAGGAAAATCATAAACATAGCTCCTTTTAAAATAAGATCATCCCATAAATCTCTTCTGATCCATTACAATGTCTTACATCCTTCTTATAGATTGTTAGGTGTGCATCTCAGCATTAATGAAAAGATGTGAAGTGTTCTCACTAAGAAAGTGTGTTTGGAGAGTTTTAGCCTTAAATTTTACCATCATTTTATAATGTTCAATAGCATTAATGACATGAATGGGCCGTTTTTATTATTATATGCATACTTGGAAGTTTCCTAATAAAGTCACAGCAAATTGTGTGCTTCGTCCTCTGTGGTTTTTCTGGAGGGAAAATTACTTCATCTGTTTCTTTTATCCTCCTATCTAAGCTATAAAACACTTAAATAGATTTTATAGGATATATAATATAGCAGAATCTTATCAAACTAGCCATAAACTCATTCTACTTGATGATGGCTGTAAGCCATGCAGTAGGGATGGAAATCTAGGCTTACAGCTTTACACACTGTCGGCCTTAGTGTGCCAAAGAAATCACCTATTTTGCCTCGGGGCTTGTGAATTCAGAAGTTTTCCCTTCACAACGGCAAAAAGGAAAGAAACTACAGAACGAAGCCTATGACTTTTACAGTCATTGTCTAAGGCCGTCTCAGTTGAGGAAAAGAAAATATCAGAAGTCTTGTCTGGGGATTCTGAGACATCCCTGATAAACGTAAAGTGCAATTTTTAATTAATGAATTAATTTACTTATTTATTCGCTTTACATCCTGATTGTAGCACCAGGCCATCCATCCTTACCTTCCAGTCCCACCCTCCTTCCCCTCCCCACTCACGCTTCCCCTATTCCTCAGAAAAAGAGAGCCTCCCCTTGTCATCCTGCCCTCCCCCTGCAGAGTCATCACGTCGTATCAGGACTGAGCATGTCTTCTTCCCCTGTGGCCTGGCAAGGCAGTCCCTCTTGAGGGAAGCAATTGAAAAGTTGGCAACAAAATCCATGTCACAGAAAGCCTGAGTGGCCCAGCAGCTACCTCTCTGTAGAGGGTCTAGGTCCAGTCCATGCAAGGTCTTTGGTGCTTCAGTTGCTGTAGGACCCTCTGGGCCCTGGCGAGATGCCTCTGTTGGTCTTTTTGTGATGCTCCTGTCACCTCCAGGTCTTTCTCCCTTCCCTCAATTTTTCCACAAAGTTCCCTACACATCACCCAGTGTTTGACTGTGCGTCTCAGCATCTGTTTCAAGGTGCTGCTGGGTGGAGCCACTCAGAGGACAACACTGCAAGGCTCCTATCTGGAAGTATAGCAGAGCATCTTTAATAGCGTCAGAGGTTGGTTCTCTGCCATGGGAAGGGTCTTGGATTGAGCGAGGCCTTGGTTCGACATTCCATCAATCTGCTCTATATGTCACATCTTGTATGCAGTGTGAATTCTGAATATAAGTTTTTTTTTGTGTGTGTGTGTGTGTGTATTGTTGTTGTTTTCCTCCCTTCATTAGGAGACTAGTCTAGTTAGAGGGTGTCCTCTTCAGTCCTATGGTGCCTGACCCTAGGAGTCTCTGCCTCTCATATCACCCCAGGAAGCCTACCCTGACTTGGGTCTTCAGCTTGCCACAGAGATGCTCCACTACACATAGTTTATCTTTGCTCTACTGGTCTTTTGTCTGCCTACCCAGCTCTCCCCAGGTCTGATCTCCACCCTCATATCTCTCTGTGTTTATTCTCCTACCTTGTTTCCTCTCTTCCAACACTACCTCTGTTTATTCTATTTCCCTTTGACACACATGATTTAAAAGACACTTACAATACTTGCAAGTTGTAGGAGAAATTTTCAGATATACTTAATAACGGTTTGTGACAATTGCCGCCTAAATTTACTATGGAGAGAACACCAACAAGCAAGTAACTTGTTTTCAGGTAGGACACAGCTTCTTGATTTCTGCATTTAAAATTGAAATACTAGTCTTCAGTCAGATTTTTGCTGGATTATTTTAAAACTATCTAAAGACACAATTGTATGCTAAAGACATGGTCAGTTTGAGAAAGCGGAATACTGTTAAGTCCATCCATGGATATCATGAATATTGAGCTTGTCAAAAACAATAAGTTCACTGTCAAGACACATGGGTGTGATATATCTAAATATATAAAAAGGTCCCCAAAATTATAAGTAAATAATAATGTTCTTAATAAATGGCTATACATTATAGCCAGGAATGTAAAACATGCCTTTAATTCCAGCACTTTGTAAGCAGGGGCAGACATGTAGATCTCTGTGAATTTGAGATATCCTGATCTACGTAAGGGTTACAGGTCCACGAGCAGTACATGATGAGATCCTACCCCCCCCCAAAAAAAAGGACTATGTGTACATTATAATATTAAACTTTATGTTTAGGTACAAGGCAAGATTCTATAATTTACAAAGATAAATATATTCATTAATTTAGGTAACACAATAAAAATTAATGTGTTTATAGATATCTATTCTTTTTTGTATGTGTCTGCATGGTGTGATGACACCACCTTATAAACTAATACAGTCTTTTCATAAAGTGAAACATTGAATGTCATTTGGTAACAGTATACCTGACAACCAGAGAACATTACTGGTATTAAGTTTATATTTATTAGTTATAACATTGAAGATATAAATGGAATAAATAACTGTTTTTCAATGGTGGTTAGATAGATTTCCTTGAACATTTTAATGTTTGGTGCTCAAAATATTTTGGCAAAAAAAAGTACAGAAACAGTATCCTTACAATGTGTTTCATTTGAGTTCTTCACTTCTGTTGACCTTATATTTTAGTAAAATTTTAAAATAAAGATATAACAAAATATCAATTCTGTCTCATGAAAAATATTAGACATTTGGTACTATGTGAATTATTTCTTCTATAACTACCAGATGCATTTTGAAAGCTACTGTCACTTAGATATTTTTTCTGGTTTCTATTATCCCTAAAGAACCAAACATATTTGTATGTATGGAACAAATAGGATGCTGGAATTTGAATTCTAAAATGTTAATTAATTGATGAAGCATTACTCAAAAATAAATGGGATGAGATCACTCTTTCGTGAGATGCCAACAATCTCACCACTCAAGAACTCATGGAATTAGTATTTAACTTTGAGAACTGCCTTGCAGACAAGGCAAAAATCAGCAAGAAAAAAAGAGGCCTGTTTTTCTCTAGGTGGGATAATAGTTGGGATATAAATTGGGTGATACTACTGAATGAAAACACAAACACAAACAACTTGGCAAAGTTTTCATTAAATGACAATTTCATATACCATTTTCAGCTATGAAGATGTGACCAAACTGGTTAAAATTTACAAGATATTTTATTCGTAATGAATAAAATAATTGAGCTGAGCTGTTAAAGAATGCAATGCAGTGGGCATTAAGCCTTAATAAAAAAGTGAAAATAAACTTAATGATAGGAAAACTACAAGTTGATATAACATGTCAAAAGATGTTTAGTTCCACTAAGAAAATGTTTTATTATATAACTCAATATTCACCACTGAGCTATTATAGAAACAATCCAACTGCAAATTGTGTCATTCTCTATAAGCCTCATTACATTTTGTGTCACTGGGCCATTATGCTAAATATTGGAAAAGCATGAGTTAAAGGCTCCTGGTTTCAGCAGATCCCATCCCAGGCATGGTTTGTGCTAATAATAATTTATGAATATGTCTTACCTAAATCTTGAGATTGAGAGATTCTCAATTTTCTGAAAAACCAACACAAGGAAAGAGCTTCTGAGAGGCAAGCATTAAGCATTGTACATAGCATTAAGCACCTACATTTAAAATAATTGAAAAGATATCATCTTAGGCACTTAACACACACCTGAATGTTCTGGAACAGCAACATGAAATCACATCCAAAAGTAATGGATGGCATGGAAGAACAAAACTCTTGTACTAAAAGTAATAAAATAGAAACAATATAAGCCAGGTGGTGGTGGCACATACATTTAATCCCAGCACTTGGGAGGCAAAGGCAGGAGGATCACTGTGAGTTCGAGGCCAGCCTGATCTGCAAAGCGAGTCTAGGAGAGCCAGGGCTACACAGAGAAAAAACACCTGTTCTGAAAAAAAAATATAGATATAGATAGATAGAGATAGAGGTATAAAAAATCAAATGAACAAAAAATTGGTTCTTTGAGAAGATCAATAAGTTCAACAAACTCTTAGCCAAATTAAATAAAGGCATAGAGAAAAGACCTAAATAAAATTAGAAATGAAAAGATTATAACATAAGGAAAATCCAGAGAACCATAAGAACCATAAAAGCCACACGTCACCACTTTGGAAAATATAATCTAAATTACATCAAGTTAATACAAGATCTGATAAGCAATTTATATCAACATATAGCCTCTAGTGAAACAGGAGCAATAATTAAAAGTTTCCAAATCAAAAAATGTCCCTGACCAGATAATGTAGCCCAGATTTCTACCACTCATTCAAAAAAAGTTGATGCCAATATTCATCAAATTATTCTACAAAATGGGACCAGAAAAAAACAGTGCCTAATATCCAAAATATATAAAGAATTAAAAAACTGGATATCCAAAACCACACATAACCCAATTGAAAATGAGGTACAGATATGAACAGAGAATTCTCAAAAGAAGGAAATATAATGACTAAGAAATATTTAGAATTGTTAAACATCCTGAGTCATCAAGTAAAGCAAATCAAAATTACTTGAGATTTTGTTCTAGACTCCTCATATTGGCTAAGATCAATAACCCAAATGACAGTTCATGCTGGTAATGAGGTTGCATACGAGTAATACTCATCCATTACTAGTTAAAGTGAAAACTTGTACAGTCACTATGAAAATCAGTTCCTTAGAAAGGAGGGAATACATCTATCACAGGATTTATCTATAGTGCTTTGGAGCATATACCCAAAAGATGCTACATCCCACCACATGGACACTTGCTCAACTATGTAAATTGATGCTCTATTCTGAATAGCCAGGAATTAGAAACAGCTTGGATTTACCTCAAGAGAATGGATTAAAAAAATGTAGTACATTTATACAAAGCAGTTTAACACATCGGTTTTTAAAACTTAAATCAGGAAATTCAAAAGTAAAGGAGAGGTTGTGATATTTCAGAAAATGGCAGGCCTTCCAAAGATATCAACCAACCTTGGCATATCAAGATTAGGTGCATTTTCTTCTATTGACACTAGACAAGGCAGCCCAGTTAGGATTAATAGATCCAAAGGCAGGCATGGCAGTGACAGACAATCCTTGATCCCACTAGAATCGTCACTTGAGGACCCAGCTGCACAACTGTTACATGTGTACAGAAACCGTGGACCCATCCGGTGCAACCTCTGTAGTTTGCAGTTCAGTCTCTGTGAGCCTCTAAGGGCCAGGTTAGTTGACACTGTAGGTTTTCTTGTGGTGTCCTTGACCCCTCTGGCTCCTTCAATCCTTCCTTCCACTATTCCACAGGATTCCTCAACCTGCACTTAATGTTTCACCGTATTTCTTTGCAATAGTTTCCTCGGTTGCTAGGTAATGCCTCTCTGATGACAATTATGCTAGGCTTCTGTCTGAAAGTATAGCAGAATATCATTAATAATGTCTGGGCCCTCCTTGTGGTGTGGGTCTCAAGCTAGGACAATCTTTGGTTGGTTCTTCCCTCCAATTCTGTTCCACCTGTTATCCCTGCACATCTTTTTTTTTTTTTTTTTTTTTTTTTTTGCTTTAAGTCACTTCTCTTTTTTTCTCCTTTATTAATTTATTCTTGTTACATCTCAATGGTTATCCCATCCCTTGTATCCTCCCATTCTCCCCTTTTCCTCCCTCCCATTTTCCCCTTATTCCCCTCCCCTATGACTGTTATAGAGGGGAGGACATTCTAGTGGGACTCTAGATGAGAGAAGCATGGGAGAATGGCAAAGTAGAAGGATCCAGAGGGTCCTAGAAGCCTACAAGTAGAACATTATGATAGGCAGATTTGGGCACAGGTGTCCCGCTCAAACTAAGGCACTAGCCAAGGACAATACAGGCAGTAAACTTTAAACCCCTACCCAGATCTAGACAATGGACAAAACACTCTCCACAGTAGAGTGGAGAGTGAGATATTACTTTCTCACATACTCTGGTGCCTCACCTTTGACCATGTCCCCTGGAAGGGGAGACCTGGTGGCACCCAGAGGAAGGACAGCAGGTTACCAAGAAGAGACTTGATACCCTATGAACATATACAGGGAGAGGTAATCCCTGCACATCTTAACATCAGGAAATGTGTAGGTCTATGCTTTTATGGCTGGATTGGTGGCTCAATACTTCCTTAGTAAGTCTTGCCTCGTTAATAGCAATGGCAGTTTCATACTCCATATCTCCATTGATGGGAATCTTAGCTAGAGTCACCATCATGCATTCCTAAGAGTTTCCATTGTCCATTGTTTCTAGCTCATCACAGAGATAACCCCCATGCCGTTGCCTCTCCCAGTATTCTCTCCCTGAATTGTCCTTCCACCCCACCACCTCAGCCCTCCTGTTCCTATCCTCACAGCTCCCCACCCAACCCAGTCCCCTCCATCCATCAGTCTCTAATGACTCATCTATATCCCCTTTTCAGTGAGATTCAAGCATTGTCCCTTGTTACTTCGCTTCTTTAGGTCTGTTTTGTAACATGGTTATTCTGAACTGTATGACTAATATGCATTTATAAGTGAGTACATACCATGTATGTTTTTGTGAGTCTGAGTAACCACACTCAGGATGATCTTTTCCAGCTCCATTCTTTTGCCGGCACATTTCACAATATCCTTATTTTTAATAGCTGAGTAGTATTCCATTGTGTAAATGTACCACATTTTAAAAATTCATTCTTTGATTGAGGTCATATAGACTGTTTCTTATTTTTGACTATTATAAATAAGGCTGCTATGAACATAGTTGAGCAAGTGAAAAGAAGGGAGTAGTGATGGTTGGAGGAGGGAGCAGAGAGGGAGGGACTATGGGGGAGAAGAGGGAGGGAAAGCAGTTTGGGGGATATAAAGTACATAAATAACTTAACAACAACAATAATAATAGTAAAAATAATTGATTGTCATATTTTTAGTAATTTATATTTTTTCTTAAACTCTTAGTCCACAGATATTAGCAGAAGAAGTTCAGGGTGAAGTACTAAAGTATGAAAGTAATTTTCTATTTTATTACACAAAGTCTGAAATTACAGGATTTTTCTGTGAATAATACTTTTACTAATATAAACAATCAAGGGGAGAAACAGTAAAAGGACTTCAGCAAGATCTGTAGTACCGGAGCCAATACCTGACTCATACTGTAAACCTGGTGCAAATCACATGGCCTAAGAGGTCACAGGTCCTATCATAGAATTTGTTATTATTTTGATTACTAAATATTCATTTGTTCTCACAGATTTGGGCTTCTCACAACATGCACATATATATGCATATACGTGAGAAATGCAACCTATTCAATATTTATAATCTTATTTTTATATATTAGTTTTCAGGGCTGAACATTTGGTATTGGATAACCAATTAGTATGCTTTCTTCCTGAGGAAGACTATTTCTTCTGCTTTCAGAAGTCTTTAGTTTCCTTTTCAAGCCTCATGAGCTTTCCCTGCCCAAGTTGATATGATGTCTATTGGTGTGGTCCTTTTTCAAGTAACATATAGGCACCCACGCTAGAGAGACTTCATGGATGTAATTTTGAACATTTCTAGTAAATGAAATCTCAGAGTAAAGTCCCTGTTCCTTTAGCCTCATCAAATAAACTTCTCTTTGCAACAGATGGAGATCATTACAGAAAACCACAATGTATCAAAATATTATGTTTTGGAGCCAAGTCTCAGCTGACATCTACAACACAACTTCTGCACCTTAAGTTCAGATATCTTTTTAGAAAATTCTAGGGTAAGATTGTAAGAGCAAGCATCTTAAATTATCTGGTTTGTTTGTTTCCTTCTAATCTTCTCCAGCCTCCCTCCTTAGCAGTTGAAGAAGTGTAAAGCTGGTCTGCTTTGGAATTTTAGTATTAAACTCTAACAGAATTGTGCTTGAGTTTCCATTTGGGCCCATTCTTAATTTTTTTTTAAATTAACAAGACTAAAAACCTCAAGAGCATAGCACTATTTCTGCTGTATGATATACATTAATAATATCCTCTAAAATTACATTTTAAACACCGAGTTCTCCAAAGGGGTCCTTTAAAACATACATTTGAATATCATTACCACTCTTTCTATAGTCCTTTAATGCTTCTATAAAGGTTTTTCTTTTTTCATTTCTATTTACCCACAATCTACTAAAACCCTCAGAGTACATTGATAAAAATGAATTTTTTAATAAAGGATGATTCCTAAATTTTAATCTCACCCTTTTCTGAGTATCAGATAAAAGGAGGCAATAAACAGGAAGCACAGCAAAGGGTGATTCCTCAGCAACTGACTTACAATCTCCGCAGAGCTCTGCACTGCTTTGTGCCCCAGGCTCAGGGTGCAACTTCTTCTTCTCCTACAGTGCAGAGAATATTCTGCTCTCTACTCGCCACCGGTTACAAGCTTTAGTATGTTTATCAGCAAAGCCAATGGTTTCCTACCAATACTTACCCTCAAGCTTTCCAAGATGGTAATTCTGTCACCTGAGAAATAACGGATTGTAGGGTTTGATATCAAAGATGTGAGGAATCATTTCATTTTTGTTACATGATTTTTTTCCCTTGCATAGTTCTACAAAATAGAAGACAATATAGGGAAACTTTATTTAAGATTAAAAGCAATGTGAGATTTCCTTTGCAAATATATTGTAAACTATGTTGAGGGCTGCTTGCCAGGAAGCCTGGAAGCAAGCATGTTTAATAAAACTATTTTCTTAACAGTAGATCTACTGAGTATAGGTTTTGTTCCTTTTATCTAAACTTAATTCTTTATACATGCCTTTCACCTGAGAAGCATGCTTTCAGAGTAAAGCCATATTTCCCCTTAATATACCACTTCTTTCACAGCCTGAGACAGGAATCTATAACTTACGCTTATGTTTTAAATTGCTTTTGGTAGTCACAATTGAGAAACAGGTATAGTGCCTAAAAGCCGTAGGGAAGTTATAAGGGCTTATGTGTTCTTTTTTTTATTTGGAGCTTCCTTTAGGGAAGTATCCTTCACTCTCTTGTTTAATGGTAATGGAAGACTTCCTTGCCTTCTCATTCTTCTCTCAGTAATGAGAGCCTCATGTTAGGATAGTTACAAATTTCAGAATAAGTCTGGAGGGGAGACTCCATGAGCACATATACACATACACATATGTAGATATACTCACACTCATATGCACAAATTTAAACAGTTATATGCATATATACATGTACTCAGATACTGCAGTGTATACAAATGCACATAGTTATCGCACATATATACATTAAATGCAAGATGCACATGTATAAAAGTCATAGAACTAAACTTGCGTAGATATATACACACATATTTATACAAACATATACATATGAAGGACAAATATACACACATTTGTATACCTATACATACACTCTTGAAAATACATGAATACATATGTATACAGAGATAACACATGATAGAGATGGGTAAACATTTAAATGCATAGATATTCATGCACACACAGATATACATGTACATATGTTCTACACCCACTGATAAGTAGACAAAAATAAACACATATATAAAACAAAGAATGTACACATAATGTTAACACACAGCAACATATACAGTCACTAACATATGTGCATATGCACACACACTCATACATATATATGCACATATATGCATAAACACAGATAAGAAAACATGAATTTAAGATACACAGTTACATACATGTGCCACACTCACATACTAAAATAAAAATAGACATACACACAGAGATACACAGACAAAAATAAATATACACACAGTCACATGTGGTAAATACATACAAACAAACATACATCCACATATATGCATAGTGACACATACACACAGTTATATGAAATAACATATATAAAATACATACAAATACATAATCCAATACAAAATAACATCATATATACATATATACACATGCACACACATACAAATATCCCCAAACATGTAATAAGCACACAAAGATGCCAATAAGCCATGACTAATATACACACGAGACATATGGTCATATACAAAATCACATAAACTCATACAAATGCAGAAGTGTATATACATGTGTACAAAAATACTTTTTAAAAACATTTGGTAAAAGCATCACAAACTTCAGCATGTGATGTTATGATAATGAATATATAGTATAATGCTGCCAAGATTAAAAAATCGTATCCTCTAATATATAGCCATAACTATTTTTAGGGGAAACCATTAAAATGTCTTCCTTTCTTTTAAAAGGTAGGTGAAGGAAGAGATTTGAAAAAGAAAAAGCTCACTTTCCCCAATTGAACCATGAAGGTTCATAATAAAACACAACTGGGAGGAAGATGTGTGATGCATTCTGCATTTTGTTTTGCTGAGTTAAATATCACTAAAATTTCTACCTAATTTCTTACTTTAAACAATTTTTTCTGAAGTAACAGTTACATGGATACCAGTTTTATAAAAAACAACTGCCAAAGTAATGAATTATATAGCATAAAAAGAAATAAAATCCATAAAATCTAATTCCATGGTTAAGTATTTGTGGGAATATTATATTACTTTTTCCATTTTATAACAATAGAAGCACTAGAATTTGCATATATAATATTTTGGGGGGCTTGTTTTTTATTAATTTATTCAGATTACATCTCAATTGTTATCCATCACTTGTATCCTCCCATTCCTCCCTCCCTCCCACTTTCACCGTATTCCCCTCCTCTAGGTCTATGACCAAGGGCCCCCCGACCCCCACTATATGGTGACAGGCTATCAAGTCTCATCTTCGAAGCCTGTTTATTCTTTCTTTGAGTGCCACCAGGCCTCCCCACCAAGGGGAAGTGGTCAAATATGGGGCACCAAAGTTCATGTCAGAGTTAGTTCCAGCTATTAAAAGTGTGTTAATACCCTTGTACCCTATTTTGAATTCAGAGATAAATAAATGGAATATTTTAATTGTTAAATTGGTAGTGGTCGCAGAAAGAATGAAGTTATCCCTGCTTCCTGTCTCTTAGAAAAGTTATTTTATGAAGACATATGAATGGAAATGCATGTATATATATTGTAATTTTTAAGTATTAAATCAGACTGGGAGTAGTTAAAAGCTTTTGGTGACTATGGTGCTTGAATTTTATTACTACTTGAGTAAATATTCTAATTCCATATGGACACATTCTACAGAAAATACTACCCCAAAATAACAAATCTCAATTTATGAAGTTATACTGTAAAGTGAGGTTGTAATATTAATAATCACATATACAGTACTATAGCATATTTTCAGATGAAAATCTCAAATCTCAAAAAGTCCTGTAAGTCAGAGCATAGGCAAATGAATGAGATATTCTTTTCCAAGCTCCATGTAATAGTGTTTCATGAATGATCATCTCTATCTAGTATAGTTCCATTTTAGATCAAATGCAAGACTATTTCCTACTCTATTCATTTCAATAACAGCATAGCAATATGGACAACAATGAAAGAAATATTTTCAGGATGCAGAAACAGGAAAGATTATGACATTATGAACTAATCTAGCAATTTCAGGCCCCCCTTACTCCAGTGGTGTTTAGAACATCCTGGCTATGCATGTGTTTTGCTTCCTGAGTTATATTGTCACCACTGTGACTCTTTGATATTTCCTGACTGCACTTCTCTCCTCCTTTCCTGCTCCTCCTGTTTCTCATTCTTCTGTTACTCCTCTTCATGTTCTTCATCCTCCTCTACCACCTCTTCCCTCTTTCTTATCCCTTTCTTAAATCATCTTCTTTACCTGTATGTGAAAGATGAGGGCACATTCTGCCCTTTCCTTGAGAGACATGGTATCATCTTGATCCCCTTTATTTTTGAAAAAAAAAAAAGATTTACTAGTGATATGGTCAAAACATATATGTTTTACCTAACCTAATAGTCATTTCCTGTTCATTCTTTGACAGGTACAGTCAATAGTAACTATTTGTTTCCTAAAATTATCATGGATACTATAAACCAGTTTCAACAAAAGAATTTGTCCTTTCATAATTCCAGAGAAACATCTAAAACCACTTTATCCTCAGACTTGGTTTCTCAGGAGACTTTTTTTTTAACCAACAGAAAGAGATCATCTCTCTGTGCCCCTACAGGGCTTGGAATTTTGCATGACCATTTTTATTAGTAATTTTGTCTACCACTAGTATTGCACTAAGTAAGGACTTACATAGTATATTATCTATTATCTATCCTTATACCCACATGAAAGACTGATTAAAGTTTTGATATAGCAATTTGTAGCATCATATCAATGTTCATAACATCAACCAATATTTACTATGGTATTTAGTTTTCCAAAATACTTTTCTTAAATTAAAATATTAATAACACATGTTGTGCTTTTCCAAGAAGCAGACAAAAGCTTTATTTTATTAACATCACATTACTTTGTATATGTTTTGTTTCTCTCCCTCTTCTCTCTCTCTCTCTCTCTCTCTCTCTCTCTCTCTCTCTCTCTCTCTCTCTCTCTCTCTCTCGTTGTCTCTCTGTATTATGTGAGGAGATTCATATGCCATATTTTTGTATGGAGGTCAAAGGACAACTTGCTGGAGCTGATTCTCTTCTTCCACCAAATTAGTTCCAGGGATTGGATTTAAATAGTCAGACTTGTCAGCAGCTGTGATTAACCACTCAGACTCCTACACATCCCCAAAAGGAAAGTTTTACTAAATAATTTATACATTTTAACATATACACTACTGTTCTGTTGCAATTCTCAATATCTGATAGCACACTTTTAAGTTGCAAATTTCATTTGATATCAATTTCTAGAAAGATAGTACATGTTTGTAAAGCTGCAGCAACAAAATAGTCAACTCAAATATGAGTAAGTGAATGATCACAAAAAGAAGCATATTTTAATTGTTTTCTATGTCAATGGTTATTTTGGAGTTGTAGTCTATAAGAAGTAATGTTTTCTCTATACATGTGTGCACCCAGGATCTCAGGGTCTTAGAGTTCCCATCACCACACAGTACCACATTATAGACTTTAGGTCTTTCTTAATACAATAGAAGTAGATTAAAATGTTCTAAAATTGTATATTATTCATAAAAGTCAGTTATTAAAATTTCTGCCCTTACTGACTAGTCCAAAGTAATCACATGAAATCATTAATGACAGCATAAGAAAGCAAAGCAAACCTATTTTTTATCAGACAGAAAGTAATAAAAATTACAAACATAGAAATGAAAAGTTGGTTCCTTGTGACCTTTTAAGGATAATGGAATATTCTTGCTTACAAAGCCCTTACATAGCTTCCTCAGTTTTCCAGGACTTTCTCATTTGAATTGCTTGTTTGTTTTCTGATTTAATTATTGGCCAAACCTAGTTTGATATACTTTTTGTTATGCCTTTTTATTAATTCATTCATATTACATCTCAATAGTTATCCCATCCTTTGTATCCTCCCATTCCTCCCTCCCTCCTGCTTTCCCCCTTACTCCCCTCCCATGTGACACTGACTGAGGGGGATCTCCTCTGTATATGCTCATAGGGTATCAAGTCTCCTCTTGGTAGCCTGCTATCCTTCCTCTGAGTGCCACCAGGCCTCCCCATCAAGGGGACATGGTCAAATATGGGGCACCAGAGTTCGTGTGAAAATCAGTGCCTACTCTCCACTCAATGGAATATCCTGTCAATTGGCTAAATTCAGGTCATGGTTCGATGTTTACTGCCCTTATAGTCCTTGGCTGCTGCCATAGTTTGAGTAGGAACCCTGGGCCAAGATCGACCCGTCATAATGTTTTTCTTGTAGGTTCTAGAACCATCTGGATCCCTCAATTTCCCCATTTTCCCATGCTTCTCTCACCTAAAGTCCCAATAGGAACTCCTCCCCTCTGTCCTACTTTCCTGATAAGTGAAGGCTTTCGTGGGACATGCCCCTTGGGCTAGTGTCCAGATATAAGTGAGTATATACCCTGTGAGTCTTTCTGCTTCTGGGTTAACTCACTCATTATGATTATTTCTAGTTCAATCCATTAATCCACAAATTTTGGAAATTCCATAATTGTCACCATGCACAAAACTCAAGTCCAAGTGGATTAAAGACCTCAACATAAAACCAGAGACACTAAATTGGTTAGATGAAAAAGTAGAGAAGAGTCTGGAACACATTGGCACAGGAGGCAACTTCCTGAACAGAACACCAACAGCCCAGGCCTTAAGGTCAGCAATTAATAAATGGGACCTCAAGAGGCTGAGAAGCTTCTGTAAGGCAGGAGACACTGTCAACAGAACAAAGTGACAGCCTACAGACTGGGAAAAGATTTTTACCAACCCTACATCTGACAAAGCTCTAATATTCAAAATATATAAAGAACTCAAGAAAATACCACCAAACCAAGTAACCCAATTGAGAAATGGGGCTCCAAACTAAACAGAGAATTCCCAACAGAGGGATATCAAATGGCTGAGAAACGCTTATAGAAATGTCCACCATCTTTAGTCATCAGAGAAATGCAAATCAAAACGACACTGAGATTCCATCTTATACCCATCAGAATGACTAAGATCAAAAATTCAAGCGACTCCACGTGATGGCGAGGGTGTGGAGAAAGAGGAACACTCCTTCATTGCTGGTGGGAATGCAAACTAGTACAGCCACTTTGGAAGTCTATCTGGCGCTTTCTCAGAAAAATGGGAATAGGGCTTCCTTAAGACCCAGCTATTTACTCCTTGGAATATACCCAGAAGATGCTCCACCACAAAACAGGCACATATCCTCAACCATGTTCATAGCGGCCTTATTGAAAATAGCTAGAACATGGAAACAGCCTAAGTGTCCCTCAGTAGAAGACTGGATAAAGAAACTGTGGTACATTTACACTATGGAATACTACTCAGCTATTAAAAACAAGGAATTTCCAAAATTTGTAATTTGATATACTAAAAGGTGGAGCTCTGTCCAGAGGAAGGGTACGTCCAGAATGTCTCTCAGTGCCCTGTGAAGTTTTTATCACTGTTACTTATCCTAGGGATTTTATTTCAACCTTCCTTGCTTCTGAATCACTATAAAAGATCAGGTTATCATAACCTTATACTGACATCTTCTTTATTATATTTTCAATTCCCCTATTATTTAACAAATTAAAAAATACTGTATATTGTTTGTAGGTTTTCAAAGTCATAGCTTGGGCTCTTTTCAAAATACTGTCACAATGTGTGCTATCTCTGTTTAAAAGTTTCTAAAGGGAGTAACTTCTCTCTTGTGTCTCATTAAACACCACATGACTGCTAACCAAACTTTCATTATTTGATATGACCGAATATTATTTATAACATGTTATCTTCTACTAGATTAACTATTCAAGAAATGTAGTAATCTCTCTGCTCTTTGAAATTGTGCATTCTTATACTTGATGAGTGTTTGACATATAAAGGTACCTCAGTAAATACTTAAAGTTCATTTTGAAAAGGTATATCAGAAAATAATACTGTAAATTCAGCTTCTCTACATGAATTTTTAGTATGTGGGAACTAGAAGTTGGAGCTCTGGATGCCAAACATATGACCAAGATATAGAAAGTTTTGGTTTTGAAAGCGATTCAAAATAGGAAACAGAATGAACGTTGTTTACCGGTGTTACACGACCTAAACAAGACAAATCACTGAGACCATGTCACATAAGACTTACAATAGCAGCAGTGCAGCAAAGTTTTTTTTCATACAATATAGCATAGAAACAATACCTTCATTTGTGTCTTTTTCAAATTAATACAATATTTGTTTTCTCTTATTTAAAGGAGAGAGAGAAGGGAGTGAGAGAGATTTGATATTTTTGTATTACATTAAGTTCACCACCAGGCTTTATAACTGAGAAGAGGGTAGGGGAATAAACTGTGTAGAAAAAGCATTCTTTATGTAGTTGAACTTGACGTGTACTTCTAATTTCTAATTCCTTATTAGCGCTAAAAAAGTGAATTCTGTAGAACAATGGTTTATGTACACAAACAGGCAACACTCACCTCATTTCTCTGTGTGCTTTAAGTTATCCTCCTGCCGCAATAAATCACTGTACTCCACAGGGGCTGATTTTTCTCTTGTTTTTCCTCATTCATGTCAATACACTTTCAAATGCATGCCAATGTGTTTAGAAGCTTGTTTTGTGGACTACACATATTTATATATATATTTATTTATGCTGAGGAGAGTGTAAGATGGATTAATATACACTTGTAATTTAAGATTCATGCAGTCATATGCCAAAAACTGGCTGGAGGTGCAACTCAGCTTTTCAGCAAGCACTTATCATGAAGCCTGGACACCATAATATTCACATAAATATTTCCCCAGCAACATAATATGTATGGAGGCTCATGAATTTAAAATTTGCTCAGCTTTTCCTCCAAGGGACTTATTTTTTGGTATTTATCTCTTTGACATTCGTAGTAATCATATTTCATGGTTGGCAGAATAACCACCGTGTTGCTCCATTAGTATATGGATTTTCACATGTTCCTGTGGCAACGTGGGAGGGTGTTTAGAATATCATTGAGTCTATATTATGTAATGGATTTTTCATGGGTAAAATTAAATTGATTGGAAAGTTTTTCATGCTACTTAAACTCATTGTCACAAGCGATTAAAAATAAAATATGAGATTCTAATAGAAAAAGAGCCCTCAAAGTGCTTAAATATTAAATTGAATTTGACACATATATAACAAGGTTTGTGAATTTATTTGATTGTGATTAACTAAACCTGTAAGTTTGGTTTATAAAGATTTATTTTACTATTTTATTCTAATATATTTTTGTTAGTTTATATGTATGTGTATGTGGGTCATGGGGAGTGAAAATGCATATCGGGCCCTGGAGATTAGAATAGAGCTTCTAACCACCTGAAGCTGAAGTTACAGGCTGTTGTGCGCCACATGCACCGGGTTCTGGGTAATGAACCCAGGTCTTCTGCAAAAGTAACATAAGAACCTAACTACTGAAACATCTCTTCAGTTTACGTTGTAATTTTCATATACAAAATATATTATTTCATAAGGAATAAGAGTCAAAAAACTTTTGTTGTTAAAAATTACCAATCATGGGGCTAGAAAGACGGTTGGTGTTTTAGAACACTTGTTCTTTTGTAGGCATGCTGTGTTTGCTTCCCAGTCTCCATATCAAGGGACATAAGCAGCTGTAATTCCAGCTCCAGGGGCTCTCATCTTCTCCTCTGGCCTCTGCAGGTACCACCGTCCTCACACTGAGCACCAAAGTAAATACACTAATACACCCCAAATGAAAATAATCATGGTCAGTCATGTTATCAACAAAGTTCAATTGCAGTCTAGCCTGCATTCCTTATAAACCCTTCTATTTATCTTGCTAAGATACTTATCAGAGCTCTAATTTGAACAATATATAACATATTCAAGTATGATATTTTCATACTCACAAATAAGTACAATATTTATGTTTTGGGTTTTTTGTGGGTTTTTTTTTTTAGACAGGCAAAATTTTCTATATTTATCATCTCAAAAGTTAAATTTTGATTTAAATAAAAAATAAACAAAAAGATAAACTTCATGCTCTATTGCCATTTCCTGGTTAACACAACTACCGCCCTGGATAGGATATTAAGGAGAAACTAGAGAAATTATTTGATTCAAAACTACCTTGGCAATTTAGTTTAACGGAAGTTACTTACAGAATCTCCAGGCAACTTCTGGACTGGTCGACCACTGAAGTCTGTCTTTCAGCAACACCTATTAACTGATTATAAATCTTCAATAAATGGTCTGAGAACAGCCATGCCATCTTTTGAGGACAACATTCCACAGCTCCCCTACTGAAAATGACTAGTTATAAACATAGTAGAGAAACAAGTACTGGTGGGGTTCAGAGAAAGGAAACATACTTTGGCTATGGGAATCTAAGGACCTACTATGTAATCAAATCAAGATGAATGATCATAATTGGAGTGAAAAAATATTGGGGTGCACTGTGTGAAGTTGTCAGTATATTCTATTGTTGATTGACGTTCCTGGACAAAGCTGGCTGGCATTTGGTATTGATATTCTTATGGCTTATCACTGGCCTCATATTTTGTAAACATTCTTCCTCCTTCACTCTCCTATTGTCTTAATAAAGATCTGACAGAAAATAGCTAAGCAGGAAAGGGAAGGCAGGACTTCCACTTCCGGGTTGAGGACTGAGAGAAGGTCTGTGCTTGAAGAACCAGATAGAAGAAGGTTCGCTAGCAAGTCATGGAGGTATACTCATGTGAACACGTGCAGAGAGGTAAAGACCTGGCCATGTAGCAGGATGTAGGCCAAGTTGGGTTAATTCATGAGCTAGCTGAGAGCCTGTCCAGCTAAAGGCCAAAGCTTTTATAAATATTAATAAGTCTCCATTTCTTTATTTATCCACTGGAGTGTCCATGATATCCTGCTATATAAGAAACAGGTGCCTGGTTGTCACTTATGAAAAGACATTGCTTACTTTTGCACTTGAGTCAGCTTCATTCTCAATTTTTGATAATATTCTCGCCTTTGTGGTTGAGCTGTCCCATTTATAAAAGAACTTAAATGACAATGAAATTTACAGTTACAATTTCATTTTTCTTTTCAGATTCTGTTTTTCTGAATAACTAGGCCCTAGAGTTTGGTAAATTAACTTGAAAGCAGTTACAATCTGCCATTTATGAATCAAGAGAACTAGAGCAACATTCTGTAACAGTTTGGTCCTTTTTAATGGCCACAGAAAGTATGAATCATTAAACCAAGTAATTGTCTTAATAATTAATTCTGATCATGCTTTCAAAGAATGCCACTACACCCCTCCAATGATGTGTCAGCTGTGTGATTGTCCTTTTTGTACAGTGTTTCAGCCATATCACGATGATTTAAAACACATTTAATTCTAAGAGTTTCATGCATTACTGTTACAGAAAAATCCTCTATGTATTCTTATGTAAATCACAATTTCTTCACCAGCCCACTCCTGCCAACACATTAAATGTGAAAGATAAATGTATGATTTTTGGTCTCTGGGAGTGAAAAATATTTTCTTCATACTCTGAGGTCTATGAATTAGATCTATGAAGACAGATCTTGAGTGAATGATAAAAATAAATAAATAATGAGATAAGTGTTAATCAGAATGGTTTTAATGCCCTCTCTACTTGATAATATTTTAGAGATGTTTCCCTTCAACTGTACATCCGTGACCTCTCATTTCTTGGAAAATTGTAAATTCCATCACTGACCCTCGTAACATTAATCTTTTCTCATCCTCTTTCTAATTTTAAAAGGCATGAAGGTCTTTGTCAAGACCAAGAAACTGCTTAGTCAAAGTGGAGTCATCAAGAAAGATGCAACCCATAGGTCTGGAAGTGCAGAATCCTTAACTGTTTTGAATACCAATTGCCAATCACAGCTGGACTAATGCCCAGTACTTCTTTGTCACCTTTCAACTGGTTTGTAAAGAGGATCCTTTTCTTGTTTTAATGCAGTTGTATTCTGTCTCCTGTCCCTACTATTACAGGTCTGAAAAGATGCTCATTTTCTTCTTTACTTGTCTGGGGAACTTTTGTCTTGTCATTGATGGCGTTAAGGTTTCAGCAGTATCAACTGTCTTTCCAGCACTGGCCTCCTCATAGAATTATAAATGAAGATATTCCTTCTTGGTTATTCTACTTAAATGCAAAGTACGTCAGTATAACAAACTAATTATACAGTTTTGTTGAAATAAAAGCCTGTATCATTTTAACCATGCAGAAATGACAGTAATATTATATTTTTAATCTGTGCACTTTCATTTTAGTCTCTTATGCAAAGATATCCTGGATACATACCAATATTCCTGTAGAATGAAACTAAAATTGCTGTGGCTCAAGGGTCTGAGAAATCTTTCATTTATTTAATTTCAAACATTTGCAAATATTTAAATACTCATTCCTAGAAATATCACAAAAATGTACACCTATTGAACACATATGCCCACAGTGTCAGTTACAGAGAAAAAGAAAACTCAGGCAGCCTGCCATTCTCCTAGCTAATTTCAAAGTTTAAGCATCTTGCTCACCCTCTTTCTGGTCTTTTGGGACAACCAGGGTTCTTGCTCCTATACCACATATTTTAGACAACTACTCACCTTGTTGTAAATTATTTTTATTCTTTTTTTTTAAACTTGTTACTGAAAATTCTTTACCTTTCAAATAAATAGAAGCACTTTTTTGTTTGTTGTTTGTTTGTTTTTGAGACAAGGTTTCTTGGTGTAACCTTTGCTGGCATACCCTCACTTTGTAGAACTAGCTGGCCTCAAACTCATAGAGATCCACCTGCCTCTACATCCTTAAGTGCTGGGATTACAGGTGCCAGCTTGCCTGGCTTAAAAAGCACATTTGAATGTTGCGTTTGCCTAGGGCACATACCCAGAATCCCCTTCCACCCTTGGCCAAGCCTCAGGAAAGAGAAATCCCAGGAATTGTCACGTGACATCAGTCTTATCAACCTTTCCTAGTTCTTCCTTCACTACCAAAGCTCTAACTGGTACTTAACTCTTTTAAGATTGCTTCCAGTTACTCTTTCCGGGACTCCAAACTGTTAAATGCAAAGGCTCTTTCACTGACACAGTCCTGTCATGGCATCTCAATCATTTTTCTCAAGTGATTATTTGTGATCTTCAAATTTCCCTTTTAAATTTGGACAAAAAATTTAAATTTACATAGATTTCTTATGCTTTCCATATGATACAAGTAATCAGTGCTAACATAGTAATAAAGTGTTAATGAGGGTTCATAGCATTTACTTTATACATGTTAATGCTTCATATATAAGTTTTTGGTTTTTCGAGACAGGATCTCTCTGTGTTTCATATTTAATTTCTATAATTGTGACTGTCAGTAATTTTTCCATACATTTGTCTCATTCGAAAGACATTTATCATCATAACATATAGAAGTTGGCATTTTTACTTCACCAGTTTTTTTCTGCTCTTGTATAGTATTACATTGCTGCTTAATTATGGCTTTGTAATAATTACAGTTACTATCAGGAGTTTCGGCCTTTCTATTATTATAGGTTTTATTGTAATTCTCCTTTACTGTAAAATGAAAACTTCACTATTTTTCTGATTTTAGCTTCAATTTAATATTTGTGGTTTTATAATGACAGTAAAAAATGTATTTTCATTCCCAAATGGTATGCTTATCTAGAAATTCCTGTCAATATTCAAGGGTTATTATGCAGTATAAAGTAATTGAGTTGGTGACGCATGTAGGGTCACAGCATAAGAGAAATTACAGTGCTTCGTGATGTTTCTCAAATATATTGTTCTGTCAGCTCACAGGAACCTGTACCTGTCTCCTTTCCAGCAAATGGTCTCAAGTTTTCAGTGTGCCAAGTGAAGTAAAAGAGAACAGTTAAAGGATAAAAACATATTATCGTTTCCTAGAAGCATCTTGTTCTAGATCCTTGCAGTGCTGTAGGCTGTTAATCTCGCCCATGTCTTTAACATTTTAAATTTTAATTTATTATAATTTACTCAGATTAAATCCTCAATGTTATCCCCTTGTAGCTTCCTGTTCCCACTGATACCATCCCTGCCCCTTCCACCCTATTCCTCTCCTCTAGACCTTTCACAAGAGGAGACCTCCTTCCCCACCACATGGCCACAGCCTAGCAGGTATCATCTAGATAGCCCATGGGGCCTCCTCACCAAGGGGAAGTAATCACGTAGAGGGCACCAGAGATTATGTCAGAGGCAGTCCCTGCTGTTCCCTCAGTTGTGGAGAATGAACTTTCCTTTGGCTAGATCTGAATAGGGGGGTCTAGGTTTACTGCATGCATTGTCCTTGATTACTGCAACAGTTTGTTCAGCACCCCACCCTAGTGGTCCAGGTCCACCTACCTTGATTGTCTTCTTGTGGTGCTCCTGAACTCTGTGGGTCCTTCCTATCCCTCTATTCTTCCATACCTCTCTCAGCACTCTGCCCAGAGTCCAGCAGTGAGTACCAGTGTTTTAAGATGGGAAGGACAGCTAGCTTCTGTTTGGAAAGGACAAAATTAACATTTATCAAGGACACTTAAGAAAATAAATGATCAAAAGCATTCAGAATAATAAATATTTGTCAAGTAAGAATGTAATCATTCTTACACTTTTGGTTCTAGGAAGAGATTTGCTGGCCCAATCTGACAGAGAGTGACATCAGATATTTGACCATGTGGCTATGCTATAGGCTGGCAGAAATACTTAGCTAAGAGTAGACTGCTAAGTAGAAGCCTGGGTTAGCTTGAAAAATAATCTTTGCAAAGCAATGAAATTGCAGCAGAAAACTTGAGGGCTACTTGTGCCTAAAGTTGTGTCATGGAAGCCCAAAGAAATGACAGAAGTGAATGCCTCCTGCATGGAAAGGCAAGATTTAATTGCAGTTCTGTAAACTCAATATATATATATTGCTTAATAAAACTTTTCATTCTAGGTCAAACACTGATACTTAATTAATTCACAAAGTTAGTAAAATACAAATAAACAGGCTAGTTGTAGGGACATCAGGAGGCTTATCAATCACCTGTAACCATGGTCTCCCAGACATCTGTGCCCCCTGTGCTGAAATGCTGGGTAGTCTGCATTTCCTGTGACTCCGAATAATTGAGAAATACACCCAGCTGGTCTTCTCTCAGCTCAGGGCATCATGCAAACGGTTTCAAGCTTAGGCAAGGCTCTCTTCCACATGAAAGCTCACTTTCCTGCATCCCTGGTGAAAAGCACATAACAGCTGTAACACAGACCCTTCATAATCCAGAGCTTTTCCAGTACCAGATTGAAATGCTTTAGATTGTCCTGTGGCAAGCTGCTTATTTGTTGTGTTCAACACTAACAAACGGAAAGCCGAGGCTGTGCCTGGAGTCATTTGCTATGAGCTAGTGGTGCAGAGTTCCTGTTGACAATATTTCTTTCCTAAGTAGGACTTTTCGCAGTATTTTTTAAACCTTTCAAGTAATTATTTCCGTATGAGAAAAATACATCATTAAAAAGCAATCATGTCACAAAGTCAACCAGCCTATTATTTTAATTGCTGACATATTTCTGCTAAAAATATTAAGAAATGGTGCCAGTGACAAGAAAATCCAGTTGGCAATTATTAAAATGCTTGGATAATTATAAGATGGTCATACATATACATAAACCTTGCGTGCATGCACAGATATGTTTCCCCACATACACACAGAAAACAATTTCACTACGTTTTATAACAATAGTGTCCTCAGAAAAGAATGATTTATTAAAATCTTCTAAACTGTGAATGCCTTAAGATGCTTTAATAGTTAATTAACAATATTACTATACCTAAAAGTTAAAATATAACTAAGACATGACTCCAAATGTCATTTAAAAATAAACTTTACTTTTAAAGTTGTTCTAGACATAAAATATATGTTGATGAGTCCAGATTAGTTTAAGTAAATAGCTGAACAAGGAAGCAGGTTGAAAGAAGCTATAGATTTTCCAAATAAAATTGCACCAAAGAACAAATGTGAGCTTACCTCTAGGCACTAGCTACATTCTTTCCAGTCTGTCATAATTTTCAAGGAAGTTTGACCGAGATGGAAAAATACACCCTGCTTCAGGGGGACATCATTTCTTGGTCTGGGTGCCTGAACTGAATTCAAAGGAGAAACCAGTCAGTGCATCACCAGTTTTTCTCACTCTGGTGGCTATGCCTTCAGAGTCCAATGAGAACTGTTCCTTGATAAAGTTGCTCTTGTCAGGCATTTTGTTGTAGGAATGAGAATAGGCGTGAGATGTATATGGGTAGTACTACTATAAAAATTATTAAAATTAAATGAATGTTATTTTCATGCTCAAATAATTTTAACTTGGTCTAGGCCTTTGTGTATCTGTGATCCTTTGATATTCCTGGCCTTTTCTTTTGTTAGCATTTCCTGATTTTTTCCATCACTGCACTAATAGTATCAATTTCTAAACAATCATGTAAGGATCTCTCATTCCTTTTTACTAGAAAGTGCTAAGAATCATGTTCCAGATACTTCTATGCTTATTCTTCTTGGACATTCCAATCCTTTTCCTAAGCAACTTATATGATATATTAATATACAACAATAAGTCAATGGTTAAGCTGAAATTGAAAGAATAATCAATTTGAGTAGAGTTATAAAGGTAGGAAAGGAAGGTAAGCCATTTTTTCAGTCAACCAAATGATTTTATTGAGGGGTGAGAGTTAGAATAACTGATGTATCTAAGGATTCATATAAACAGTTGGGAATTATGCTGGTATAGCAAAAGTTGCTTTTCGATATTCTTACAAGATACATGACATCCATAGCCCACCACAGTGGCAATAAAATAATATAGATAAAAATAAGATCTTATGGACTAATATTGTGAGAACTGAACAAATGATATTTATAGATTTGGGGTTATCTGTAGAAACACACACGCGTGTGTGTATATATAACAAATAAAGAAATGTTGCCATGAATTAGAGCAAGAACAAAGGTAGAGGAAGGGCAAGGGAGAAGGAGAAGGTAAAATGATGTAATTATATTTTAATTATAAAGAGTAAATACTAATAGTTAACTATGTTTTAAATTAGTATACAAAGAAATGAGTTTCACTATGGCATTTATATGCACATGCCTTGACTCTGTTGTTTTTTTCTTCTGACAGGCCCGTCTCCAAATCTCTGGCTCTTCCTGTTTGCTGTTTTTAATCCCCTAGAATCCCGATTCTGATTCATGTCACATGTATCCTATTTCTCATTTTTCATCCTCATTTCTCCCTTAAGACCATTTCTCTGAGGCTCATTCTGGTTATTAGATAGTTGCACTAAACAAAATTCTGTCTAGTTCCATCATTTCTTGAAAGCAACATGATTTTATTTGTCTTTATTTATGAATAAAATTACTTTATGTTGTGAGCCACATTTTTCTTAAACATTCATCAATTGATGAATCTCTAGAATGTTTTTAGTTGAAGAATGAATTCAATAGAACATACATACATATATATATATATATATATATATATATATGATGTATAAGATTACTATCCTTATTATCAAATGTGGTGTTCTACACATCAAGGTTTTTTGTGCATCACTCAAAATGCTGTGGAATCACTAAATGTGATATACTTACCTTAACTTTACAAAAGTATAAACAGTTAAGGTTAATTTGTATAGGGCCATTAGTTATTTTAGTGAGTATTTATCCTCCAAACATACTTTATAATTTATTCTTCCTATTATTTTCTGAATAAATCAAGGTTCTCTCTAGGATCAGAAATAATAGAATGTAAACACATATACATTCCTGTTTCACACATGATAGGACCACAGTCCAAAAGTTGCTCAGTCCATCAAACTTGGATGTCATCACAATCCCAATCTGGTACTAAAGGCATTGAGGAGCCTGCGAAACTATTGATTATTAATCTATAATGGATGAATGCCACAACAGTAGTGTAAATAAACTGTGTCAGAATAAGTGGAGGGTCTCAGGAAAAAGGAGTGTCATTGTATATTCTTATATCTGGGCTGCCACCAGAAGGTGCCACTCGTGTGTGTGTGTGTGTGTGTGTGTGTGTGTGTGTGTGTGTGTGTGTGTCTGTGTGTGTGTGTGTGTGTGTGTGTGTACGTATGTGTGTTGGGTGAGTCTTTAATAATCTGATGAGAAAAATTCCTCACAGAAATGCCTAGCAGCTTACATTTTAATTGATTCCAGATGCAATCAAGTCAAAACTCCACTTCTTTTTCTTTTTTTTTTCACAAAAGGAGCTTTTATTTGAGGCAAAGAGAAGTCTGGCCCAAAGGGTTACAGATCGAAGCACTCAGAACCTGTTAGTGGCACTACTTGGGCTGTATGTCTTGTTCTCTTTGGCTGGAAAGGGCACTAGTGTTAAACGTCTTCCAGGAGGGGAAGAAGAAAGACCAAAAGAGGCTGGAAGAAACACCGCAGCTACCGACACTGCTCTCCAGAGCCTACACCAAACTAACAAACTCTGCAAGGTGCCACTCAGTGCAGAGTACACAGGCCACAGGCCACTAGCAAGGACACATGTGGCAGGAAGAACAGGTGCAGGTCTCTGGGGAGGAGCAGGGATGCGGAGCTTCAGACTTCTGCATGGAAGGGGTAATCCTTGTGTTTGGCACAGCTCGGGTGTGTGCCTTGATGAGCTGTTCCACTTCTTATTTTTATTTAAATAATTTATTCAGATTATATCTTGATTGTTATCCCCTTACTTGTATCTTCCCATCCCATTTCCCTCCCCCTTTTACCCTATTCCCCTCCCCTAGGCCTGTGACAGAAGGGGACCCCCTCCTTCATCATATGATCACCGCCTATCAAGTCTCATCCACATAGCCTGCTTCCCCTTCTTCTGAGTGTCACCAGGCCTCCCCACCAAGGGCAAGTGATCAAATAGCGGGCACCAGAGTTCCTGTCAGAGTCAGTCCTTGCTTTCCAAACAACTGGGGAGAATGAACTGTCCATTGGCTCTCGATCTGAATAGGGGGTCTAGGTTTACTACATATGTTTTCCTTGGTTGGTACAATAGTTTTTGCAGGCTCTTTTCCTTCTCACAGATTAAGTAATGCACATTGTTATATTTAAAAATATGTATCATCCTGCCTCTCATTTTGTCACTTATGTGGGACTTTAAAATATTTCCTAATGAATACTTTGTAAATCGCATAATTCATCGAGATTATAAAGTAATTTTTCATTATCAATGAAAGTAATAACCAAATGAAATGAAATAGAACAAAATAAAGTTCCAAATACAACTTTTAGTTGTATTATTAAATTGTAAAAGGTATAAAATTTCTGAATTAGTCCAGATTGCTGTCACTGAGATATTAATGTAGTTTTAGACGTGAACTCTACTCATTACTATACATATGCTGATACATGTGCTTAAGATAGTAAGAATAACAAAACCTGACAGACAAATTCAGTAGCTGGTGAAAGTGTGGAAATAGAAAATCTGCATGTGCTCAAGCTGCTAAGATCTTTGACAAATCAGTTATGCTTTAAAACCCAAGTAGTACATTGTCTCTTTTCTCTTTTTCCTGATTTTCATGGTTTTTATTGTCATAGTTCTTACCCAGTATTTCATAGATTGCACTCTCTGCTCCTAGTTTTTGCTTCTTCCACACAGCAGTAGCCAATGGTGAAAGGAAGAGAAAACCAAAACCAAACAAAACATTGTCACTACCATTTTTATAAAGCATGCTTCTAGAACTATGCCATAAAATTTTTACATATTAAATGTGTCACATGACCATTCCTGCAACATCTAGCAGTAAAATAATATGACTACTATAATGGAGTTCACCAAATAAACCCAACAACCACAACACCAGCTGTGGTAGTGAAGACTTATAAGCCATTGGGAGGGTGAAGCCAGAGGATTTCTTTTATTTATTTATTTATTTATTTATTTATTTTATTAATTTATTCTTGTTACATCTCAATGGTTATCCCATCCTTGTATCCTCCCACTCCTCCCTCCCTCCCATTTTCCCCTTACTCCCCTCCCCTATGACTATGACTGAGGGAGACTTCCTTCCCCTTTATATGCTCATAGGGTATCAAGTCTCTTCTTGGTAGCCTGCTGTCCTTCCTCTGAGTGCCACCAGGTCTCCCCCTCCAGGGGACATGGTCAAATATGGGGCACCAGAGTACGTGTGAAAGTCATTTCAATGAGTACAAGCCAATGAGGGCTAAGGGCTACACAGTGATATAGCACCTCAAATCAATCAAAGAGCTAAAAGAAAGAAATGAATAAAAAAAAAGGAAAACAAGACAGCACAAAAGCCAAATAATTGTGAACTGTAATAATAGGTAGAAATCTTATGGTATGTGGAGAGCAAACAGTCCCTTCACAAAAGACAACACATGAATACCTTAGCTGTGAAACTTATCTGTAATACAAGACACTGGAAGGGCAAATTCAGAAAGGTAAATTTAGGATTCTATATCCTAGCTCCACTAGGCCTTGAGCGTGGTCCAGTATTTTATGTATTTCAAATATTCATGGAGCAAAAGGTAGAGGAGAAAACTTATTTCTAGACTAAGATTATAAAAATAGGGCAGTGTGGTAGAATTAGGACTTAACAAAAACTTAAGCAGAGGGGGAAAGGTATCAGATGTGACTTGGCATTCAAAATTGTTTCCTGAGATGACAAGATTTTTAATGCAATGGACAGACAAATAGATAACCAACAGTATTATAGGAACTCTGAGTAGGGGAAGTCAGAGACCAGCTCTGTGGGCTATACAATGCATACAGCACTGTAGGCTTTGATCTTTTTAAAATCTACTTTATTTGGGGTTCCCATATACTCTAGATGGGAAAGAAAAGAGGTTACTAGTACAGTGAAAGTACACCATTTAAGACTCAGCTCCTTGGGGCAATTTCTCCCTTCATCTTCAGGATTCCAGTACACCTGTTAAATAGCAAACCCACAATTAAGCAAAAGTAAACTCAACCATAGCAGCTGTAACCTAGAAGCATTCTCTGATTCTCTGGAGCATTCCTTTCTCAGAGCATCTCCAAGCAGAACAATGAGCAGCCAAGTGATGCGAAGCAATGAAAAGGCCAAAAGCCAACCCTCTGTGTTTTTCTTTTCCTCCTATTTATCTCCTCTAATTGTTCATATGAAGATGATTTTCAACTGGCAAAGCCCATGCCCCACAGTGAGCCAGTTCCCTTTCTAGTGGACAAACATCACATATCCTCAATCAAGTCTGTTTCACATCCCACATTTGGGATCAGAACAAAAACATGTTTACATCCCGTACACAGAAGGGCAGGGATCCAAAGAAAGAAATCAGGGCCCATGTAGCAGATACAGGAGTTACTTGTATGCCTTTCTGAGGGTAGACCATGTTTTACAGTTTAAGTATGAGATGCAGCTATATTCTAATATTGCATTTTTACATAATTGAGGCAAACATTATTAGATTATTAGACAGGAAAGATAAGCTAGTGAATCAATCAGTGCCCTCCATACTTTACCATCTAACAGTCATCGCTGAAGACTTTTCCATTGTACACACTGTAGATGGAGATTTCTCCAGGACATCAGCTAGCAAACTGGGTCTTGGTTTGAAATCAAACTCCATTTGGTTTTTAAGACATATTAAATATGGTTTTGTATAATTAGTGAATGTAGAATTCCTTTTATACAACAAAAAGACATAGAGGTATTTTTTAAAATGGACAACAAAACCCACCATTGTATACTTTGAATTTTTTCAGGCACCGTGTGAGTTGAGATATTTGTCTCAATGGTTGCCTCCTGTGACAACACAAGACCAGTTTCAACAGGTTTCAGAAGATGCTTGTCTTTCTAGTGGCAGTCTTATTACTTAAGAAAACCTGGTCCTAGCTCCTTAATAATTCCGTTATGTGTTAAACACTAGAATTTTCTAAATGGCTACTCTTGTTCGCAGCTAATATCTAGCTAAGTTTTTACTTTACTTAATAATTTCATGTAGTAACTTCTAAGACTGTAATGTCTAATCCCAAGCACCACTCAAACTGCAATATCCATAATAGCATTTCCCTTGGAGAGATGCCTACAGTCAATCTACTGAGTCCTCAGCTAACAGACATCCTGGGATCTCTTACTCTGAGTATATTGAAGGGGATACTGTTACCATCACAGTCTGTTCCACCGTCATTTCCCTATGTGTTGCCTGGGGATCATGTATGGGAGCATGCCTGTATTGTGAAGCTTCCTTCAGCATTAGAAATGTATTAAAAGAGACTCCCGCTTGTGCTAAGCGGACTCTGATTTCTAGCCATAGAGACTCTATTTTGTTGTCTGTCTCCATTGCTGGTACCTAAACTGTCTTTGGAAACCCCACTACACAATGTTGCTTCGCTGGTTATCTGATGACAGTATTAATAGTTTTATAATAAGCTCCCTAACCTTTAATAGCTTGTATCACTGCCTTTCTTCAATGTCCACTGAAACTTTTAATTTATTACTTCAATTACTTAATTAGGTAAATAAGGTCAGAATTTACATAACCGCAAGTTCATATTATAAACAGACACAAAGATTTTAGTCTGCTCCTGCTGAATTCAACGGTCCGTGCTACAACCTGAAAACTATGTGGTTTCCATGGTTTGCCAAAGCCTAATTTATATACATAAGTTGCAGTTTCTTGCCTATTAGAATTTCATGAACTCTATTAATCAATTTAGTAGCTTAAAATATGGAAGGCCGCGTGCTATAAGACCATGGAAGGCGGTGTAGATGCTGCTGTATTGCAATGAGCAGCTTGCATCTGGTTTCATGCCAGTTAGCCACCTTTCAAAAATCATCAAAAAGAAATGATAGTTTTGCAATACTCTGTGAGTGAAGAGAGCAGATTTGCCCTATCATTTTGAGTGGCATTCGGAATTATTCAGTGGAGCCAGGAATGAAATTCATCTGTCTCATTTAATGAGGAACCTGCAATATCATATTTAATCATACATATACATATATATATGTATATATGTATAGAATAGGCAAATTTAAGCATATTGTAATTTATAGCCATCCATCAATACAGAAAACTATGCCTAAAATGTTAAATTGTTTACCTATGTGATTTAAAATTTGCAGCACACTCTGTGTGCTAGTCTTACACACCATAGTTGAGATTGACATCAGTTACTGAAAAAAAAAAGGAACATATTTAGAGAAAAGATATTCTCATCTATAAGTATAATAGAAAATTCTTCAGAGTGTTATTTTGGACATGAATCTTTACATTTCTCTGCCAGAAATTCAAACTAGCTATACTACTTTGTGAAATTGGAAGTCTTCGCTTCTGTTTACAAAAAAGACACATGAACAATGGAGTGAAATAAAAGAAATATGGGAATGAGCAAAACATTAATAATGTTTCCATTCCAAAAGTATATATTGCATACAAGAAATTCAAATTTGGAAATTGTTTATCATCCCTGAAAATAGAAAAACAGGGAATCTCACATAGAATAAGAGAGTTATAAATATTTTGCCAGTAATTTACAAAATGGAAAATTTCTTTGAATTCATAGAGACCAATGATGACTAAAATTAATCCTGTATCTCTAGTGCTTGGGTGTGCTATGAGCTTTGAAAAGGTGTGTGAGAGCTTGGAGCAAAGCGAGCAAGGGTCAACCTGTGTGAACTGTATAGTAACAGCAGAGGTTATGACTAAACATTTTAAGTATTATAAATAAAAAAATCTTCAGTGACTACTACTAAACTTCTGTAAAAGGCATTATTATCTGTCCCATTCATATATTAGGAGATGCAATGGGATTGATGCCATCCAAATCTGGAGTTAGTGACTGAGCAATATGGTTACTACAATCACTTGATTTTATATAAACTAATCAATCCCTATAGCTTTTTAGCTAAGAAAAACAAACACACAAGCAAAAACAGTTTTGACAACATGGGCAAAATCTGGTACATATTTGTGGAGAATCAGGTTTTTTTTTAATATTAAGGGATTTTCATATTAAAAAGAATTTTTGTCACAAAATAAAATGCAAAATAGTATGTATGTATGTATGTATAGACAAAATAGTGTTATATGATTAATCATTATTTATATTGGTAACAGGTTAGATTTGTATTTATTAGAATACTTTCTATTTTTAGCCTTTGCTATGTTCCCAAATATAGCCCAGCTGGTATCTTAGAAGGCATATATATATCTCCAAGCTATCAATTTTTTTTAAGGAAGAGGTGGTAAGTAGTAAAATTCAGCTTATTAAAAAGGTATTTTAGAAAAAATTTCGCTTCATACTCTGTATTTAAAGGAACTACTGCAAGTCCCATGATTATGTCTTCAGTTGTTTTCTTGAGTACTTTTATCCCCTGAACACTCACTAAATGATCTAGTGACATAGTCATATAGATAATACACTAATTATACCACTAATGCTCAATGTATGTTTTTAAACTTTGTCCCAGGTTTTTTAATTTAATAAAAAAATGATGACTAGTGTTCTCATGATTTACAACATCACTTAGTTTCATCTTCTCTCATCCAGCTCCTCTCATGCTTCCTGCCCTCTACCATTTGTGCTTCCAACACCCCTCCTTGCGCTTAGCCAGTAAAAGAGATAACACCTCAGATGTGGTATTGCTCTCTTCTTCCTAGCCTTCCCTCTATCTCCTCCCCTTCCCTCTTCTCCCCACATCCATCCCGTAGCAGGGCTGACTCCACAGCTGGAATACTTGGTAGAACCCAGAGCAGAGACAGGAAAAGAGGGAATGGCTTCACCATGGGGAAAAAAACCAAGGACAGAAAGTAGTAAGCTGTGGACTCCTCTAACTCTGGCACCAAACTTCTGTTGCGGGAGCTGCCACTTATAAATGTTCTTAAAGCTGATCCATAAGTACTCAAAGTGGCAAATGGCTGTTGGGAGAAAACCAACCTCTGTCACTATTAATGAATGATACTCTGCTATGCTTGCAGACAAGAGCCCAGCATAACGATCTTCTGAGAGGCTTCATCCTGCAGCTCATAGAGACAGATGCAGAAACCCACAGCCAAACAATAGGCTGATCTCAGGAAGTTCTGTGGAAGCGTGGTAGGAAGGATACCAGAATCCTGAGTGGTCAAGGACACCACAAGAAGACCTACAGAGTCAACTAACCAGGGCCCGTAGGGGCACACGGAGACTGAACTACCGATGAAAGAACATGCATGGGCTGGACCTAACCCTCGTACACATATGAAGCAGATGTCCAGTGTGGTCAAATATCCATCCCATAAAAATGGATTGCAGAGGCATCCCTGTCTTTGTTGTCTGCCATTAGATCCGTTTCCTTCGGTTGGCTTCCTTGTCGGGCCCCATTGGTAGAGGATGAGTTTAGTCCTCCTGAGATGTACCAAGGTGGATTCCTACCTCTTGAGGGCCTCCCCTTTTCTGAGAACAGGAGGGAATGGGGGGATGGGTATCTGAGAGGGAAATTAGGAGGAGAGGCAGCATAAGGCTGGGATCAGCTGTAAAGATATTAAATAAATGCTTGAATTTTAAAAATTATACAATAATAAATCTAAAGAGAAAAAAAGCAAAAGAAAATTGTATATCTTCAACTCTTATTTCCATAATAAAGATGAAAATTTTTGTCCATTTGAATATTTTTATTTGAAAATTTATTTTTAAAAAAGCAGTATAAATATATACATAGGTAATGTGTTTAACATGATTTTCCTCCTCTTCTTCTACCTGGAGTTTCTCAACTTTCTTTTGAAAAATCTCTCTCTCTCTCTCACCATCTACAATTATATCCTATTTCAACCTAATTAGAATATTCTAGAATTAATCTGAAAATGTTTACAAAATCTATTCACCATTATAGATTTTGGTCATTAATTTACTAAGCTAAATTGTTATTAAGATGGGTTTTTCTGTTTCTGCTCTTCTCCCAAACACCTCCTTTAAGCAGCTTAGTTATACTAATGATTTCTAAGCATGTCTGATTTTGTTATTCTGTTTTCATTTTTTCAAAGGATCTCCTACAATGTCAAAGTTGTGCAGTGTATCATTTTGTATCATTCCTCTCCTAGTTAGATATTTATTCAAAGAGTGATTACTGCATTTATTAGAAATCATACTGTTTGCTTACTACATCATTTGCTGAAAGTTATTACTTCTTATAGAATCTGTTTGCACACAAAGGTAAAAATGTTTCATAAATTATCCCCACACATGCACTTATGAACCCTATTGAATTACTCCAGAGAGAATTACATGTACCTACTGCAGCATAATGTTTAAAAGGAGGTTTATTTCTGTCACTAATCACCTTAAAAACCACAGCATAAAATAGATATTTCAACCAACAAAGTGTGGTAACTCAGAGAGACGTCTACATCAAGGAGAAACAGTGGCTACTATTTTTCCTTTTAAAAAGTTATTTAATTAATTTATTCAGATTACAACTCAATTGTTATTCCATCACTTGTATCCTCCTGTTCCTCCCTCCCTCCTGCTTTCACCCTATTCTCCTCCCCTAGGTCTAAGACTGAGGGGAATCTCTTCCCACCCTATATGGTCATAAGCTATCAAGGCTCATCTTGGTAGCCTTCTTATTCTTTCTTTGAGTGCCATCAGGCCTCCCCACCAAGGAGAGGTGGTCAAGTATGGGGCACCAGAGTTCATGACAGAGTCAGTCCCCGCTCAGCATGTAACTGTGGAGAATGTCCTGTCCAATGGGTAGATAAGAGTAGGAGTTCGATGCTTACTACTTGTATTGTCCTTGGTTAGTCCACCAACTCTACATCTGATAAAGGTCTAATATCCAAAATATATAAAGAACTCAAGAAATTAAACACTGCCATTCAAATAACCCAATTGAGAAATGGGGTTCAGAACTAAACAGAGAATTTTTAACAGAGGACTATTGAATGGCTGAAAAACACTTAAAGAAATGCTCAATGTCTTTAGTCCTCAGAGAAATGCAAATCAAAATGACTCTGAGATCCATCTTACACCCATCAGAATGGCTAAGATAAAACATTCAAGTGATACCACATGCTGGAGAGGATGTGGAGAAAGAGGAACACTTCTTCAATGCTGGTGGAAATGCAAACTAGTACAGCCACTTTGGAAATCTATCTAGTGCTATGTCAGAAAACTGGGAATAGGGCTTCCTCAAGACCCAGCTATTCCACTCCTTGGAATATATCCAGAAGAAGCTCCACCACATAACAGGAACATATGCTCAACTATGTTTATAGCAGCCTTACTCATAATAGCCAGAACATGGAAAGAGCCTAAGTGTCCTCATAGAAGAATGGATAAAGAAACTATGGTAAGAGAAAGGAATTTCTGAAATTTGTCGATTAATGGATTGACCTGGAAATGATCATTATGAGTGAATTAACCTAGAAGCAGTGTCCCGTCCAGCAGGACGAGTAATTACGGGGTCATGAGGGGAGCCATACCTGAAAGATGGGACGGAAAAGAGAGAGGAGAGACCAAGTAGCGTTCCTATCAAGGTCTGTTTATTGAATCAAAAGCAAAAGCTTATATGGGGTGGAGGCAGGGGCTAAGCAGCAGGGGTGGGGGCCTGAGAATGCCTCCAGATGATGCCATCAGGGGAACATCCTATGGTTCATCTTGGAACAATTCCTATCTTATCTTAGCTAACTATCTCTTGGAAAGTCCCTAGCTAACCTGCTAAATAACATCTGCAGAGGCTGAAAAGAGGAAGTTATGCAGAGGCTGAAAGGAGGAAGTTAGCTTTGGAATGGGGCATCAGTATTTTTCCATAGCCAGTAGATTCTTTTAGCCTTGAATGACCCTGGGTTGGCTCCGAACAAAGCAAAAAGACTCAAATGGTATATACTCACTTATATCTGGACACTAGTCCAAAGGGTATGTCTCATAAAAGTCTTCATTTATCAGGAAAGTGGGACAGAGGGGAGGACATCCTATTGGGTCTTTAGGTGAGAGAAGCATGGGAGAATGGGGAAATAGAGGGTCCTAGAAACCTACAAGGAGAACATTGCATTCTTTATTTTTTTTATGATACAGCATTTGATACAGTAGCCACAAATTAGAGAAAACATACAGTAGGGTTTTATGAGTGGGACTAGCTTAATTCACTTAATAAATTATGTCTATTTACATATATATTTCCAAAAACATGGTAAATATTTGTAACAGAGGAGAATTCCATTGTTCATATGGATTTTATTTTTTGTTACCCATTTCTGTTATTAGATTCCCAGGTTAGCTTTGTAACTTAACTACCAAACATAAATTCATTCAACATTTATGTACAAGTATCCCTGTGGTTAATCAAATTGAAGTTCTTTAATTATATACACAGGACTAGTACACCTGGTCTCATTACTACGTTTATGAGACATATGCATGTTGATGGTCACAGAATATAGAACACGTTACATTCCAATGAACAATGTATAAGGGTTTATTTCAGCCACATTTTCAGGAGCGTTTGTTATTGTTGTCTTGAATAAATTCTGATGACAGTAAAATGAAATCATGTTGTATCTTGATTTGTGTGTCTCTTATGAGGAATGAGATTGAACATACTTTAATATTTTCGGACATTTGTACTTATCCTTTTGTGGTCTGTTTGTTCATTCCACTAGCATATTTATAAGATTATTAGATTTTTTAACTCTTTGGTATTCTAACTATTACATCTCTGTGATATGTAAAGCTAGCAAAGTCTATCTCCAAATATGTATGCTGTCTCTTCACACTGTTAATATTTTCTTTTTTCTCTTGATATAAATAAGCCTGTCCATTTAACAAGATCATGTTTGATGACTGGTGATTCTGCACAGATTTTCCTGTTATTTTTTGGTAATTTTTGTCTTTTGACAAATGTCAATTATGGTCATACACTTAGGTTATTCCTTTTTTTTTATTATACATTGCAGATTTTAACCAATTATTAGATAATAGTTTGCAAACACTTTGTCACATTCTGTTTGCTAATACTGCACTCTTTTGAGTGTTTCCTTTGACATGTAGAACTTTATGTGATAGAATTTCATTTGTCTTATTCTTTTTTGTTTCAATTACTTTTAAGGTTCTATTTAGAACACATTCATACCAGTGTCATGACACTGTTTATTAATATTTTCTAGTAATTTTGTTATTTCAGAGCTTTACATTTATGTCTTTATTGCAATAGAGTTGTTTCTTTTTTATTTTTATGTCACATATTATTTCTTGACTGCTGTTTATCAGTCATCAGGAAAGAAAATGGAAGCCAAAAGCAAAATCCACAAAGAAATATTCCTTCCATTAGAGTATCTATTATCATCAAAACATACAAAAAGAAACAATGAAAGCAAGGGTGGAAGAGAAGAACCGTATCAATAGAGGTTGCCAGGAATTTTGGAGGTATATTGGGTTAAGAACATGATTCACACCTGGTCACACTATAAATAATAAGACCAGCAGAAAAGGATCCAGAATGATATAAGGACCACAGGACCAAAACAAATCCTGCTGCATAATGCCTTTTTTAGACAGTTCTAGAGAAACCCAACCCTGTTTTAGGTAGAGGATGTTGCTGTTAACCCGTACATTTTATTTATTTTACTTTATATCTAAACTAGCACAGACAGTGATTTTTAAACAAAAGATGCTTGAATTCTTAAAGCAATTTTTGAGGAAAAAAAAAAAGCAAATCTGTGTTGAAGACCAAGGGTAATATCTCTATAATTCTTATGGACTAAGTTTATTCTCTGAAATAAAGGTGCAGAAAAAATGTGAATATTTGAAATTATCTATATGCTTTTGTAATGTACAACTGTAGTATATTATTCTATACAGAAAGGAATATGAAGGAATGGGACGTAAGACATATTACATCTATTGGCTACTGTATTGAACAGTGCTTTATCTAGATTCTGCCATTCTAAGTCACAAGAGCAAAGACCATTCTTAAACTATGATACATCAACAAGTTTCTATTCAAAACATCCTATATTTATGTAGCTCAGCCCCAAGGCCTAAGGACACTGAAAACTACATATCCAATGTCCTCCAAGTAAAGTGACAAGATGTAAAAACTGAGACCCACCACAACCTGACACTGTTATTGATATCCTGCTATGTTCCTAGACAGGAATCCAGCGTAGCTGTTTTCTAAAAGACTCCACCCAGCATTGGATGGAAACAGATTCTAAAAGTCAGAGGCAAACATTGAGCAAAGCTTAGGGAGTCTTGTGGGAAAGTGACAGGGGAAAGGGTGAGGATAGAAGGACCTGTAGGTCACAGGAACTCCACAGTTAGTTCCACCAACAAAGCCAACTACCAAGGTCCCAGAGGGTCTTGTTGAGACTGAAGCACCAACCAAAGACCATGTATGGACAGGACCTAGGCCCCCTACACAGAGGTAGCAGAGGGGCAGCTCAGGCTTCTTGTAAGTCTGCTAGTAACAGAGGAGAGGCTGTCTCTGACATGGATTCAATTGCCTGCTTTTTGATCCCCACCAGGCTGCAGGAAAGAAAGAATATGTTCAGTTCTGATATGACTTGATGAGCTGGGGTTGGTACCCTTTTCTGAAGAGTAGGAGAGGTGGGATAGGTGAAAGTAGGGAAGGTGGAGCCAGGAGGAGAGGAGGGAGGGGCTATGATCAAGATGTAGAGTGAATTAATTGGTTACTTGATTAATTAATTAGAACAATAAAATGACTGGCAGCTGGAGAGATAGTTCAATGGCTAAGAGTATTGACTCCTCTTCCAGTGGACATTGTTCACATACATGCAAGCAAAACACCAATGGGCATAAAATAAAAATAAATAATTTGTTAAAAAATAAAATGTGATGCCTCTGGTGCAATTTTCAATGATTTCCATAAATGAACTTTGAGCTAAAGTAATAGATGTCATGACTATTCTAGTCTTTATGAGCTTGCATGATGTTTTGCAATACATTTTGGAGAAGTGCATTTGTGCTAACTCCCAGGAGTTGCCCTAACTTTTAAGATTTATAAATGTATACATTTAATAATAGTTAAAAGTGTCATGTTTGATAGTACTGACCTTATTTCATAAGAGCTTAGATCCTGATGAGGAAGTCTTTACATAAGTTTGTATCTGAAAATAATATACACACTTTTTTTTCCCTCTCTCAATGTCAGAACCTCATGCCTTATCTTAATGTATCTGGCCCATTTGGAGTTGAATTTTCTCTATTCAGTAGGAAACAGAGAGCTAGTTCAATTCTTCTCCTTTTAGACATCCAGTTTCACCAGCACTATTTGGTAGAGTTTCTTTTATCTAATGTATATTTTGGTGTTCTTGTCAAAAAATCTGGTAATAAAATTGTGTGAGTACACATATGAATATCCTATATCATTGGCTGACATAATTTATTTGGATTCAGTATCATGTTACTTCTGGTAGTATGGCTTTGTGATGTATTTTTCAAACAGGAGTGGTGATGCCTGCGATTTTATTTATTTATTTATTGATTGATTGATTGATTGATTGATTTGATTTGAGTTGGTGTAGGCCTATTATAACCATTGTGCATACAAATGAATTTTATGAGGCCTTTTCCATTTTGTAAAGAATCACATTGGAATTTGGGTGAGAAATGAACAAACTATGTCGATTGTTTTCTGTGAGATACTCATTTCTATAGTAGTAATTTTTCAAATCCATGCACAGAGGAACTTGTTTCATAACTTGGGGGCTTTTTCATTTTTTTCTTCCATGTCATAATGTTTTAATTATAGAGGGTTTTTATTTCCTTTATAAAGTTTATTCTAAGACAGGGGAAACCTGTCAGAGGGCTGGTCCCTGGAAAATACTGTTTCTGGAGTATTCTCTGTCTTTGAGTTGCCATTAAATGCTTGAAGCGCATTGTATAACAGCGCAGCTACATGAGATTCCTCCTCCCCACATATTGGCATATCAGATCCTGCTGGTAAGTTGTTAGGTCTCGTTTAAGCCTCCATATTGTTGAGATTTCAGGAGTTAAGCTCCTCTTTACCATATAGAAGATACAATTATGAAGTTGGTGCCCTGGTCCTCTAGCTCTTTCTATCTTCCTGGCCCTTTATCTATGACATTTCCAGAGGCTTAGGTGAATGAGGTTGTATTGTAGATGCATCCACTGGCTTCTGTTCATCCTCAAGGTATAAAATCATTATTTCATCTTTTAGTATATCTTGTTTTCTTGTCATTGTTATTGTTTGATGGTGTTACACATGGGTAGGCCTACTCTTTCCTACCTTGGCATATTTCCTTCCAGTACCTCAGGGGTTTTTGTTTCTTTGGTTGGTTTTGTTATTGTTTTTGTTTTGTCTAAACTTGTTTTTTCCAATTTATTTTTAAAAATTTATTCACTTCACATCCTATATTTAACACCCCCCTTCTTTTCCTCTTGGTCTCACTCCCCCTCACTCTTTCCCCTTATTACCCTTCCCTAATCTTACTAGAAATTGAGTCCTCCTACCTACTGACTCAGCCTATCAAGTCTCATGAGGACTGCCTGCACCTCTTCCTCTGTGGCATGGTAAGGTGCCCCAACATGTGGAAGTGATCAAAGTGCAGGCAACAGAGACCATGTCAGTGACAGGCCCTACTCCCCTTAATTAGGAGACCATATGTAGACTGAGCTACCTATAGGCTACATCTGAGTGGAGCAACAAGCATCATTCTCCTTTGTCCAACACTCCCCACCCAGATTTGTTGGCTTTTTAGGTCTTCTTGTGGAATTCCAGTCCCCTTCTGGTCCTTCTATATCCTGACTCATCCATAGGACTTCCTGAGTACTGCCTAAAGTTTGGCTGCCTAAAGCTTTTATCTCCTGCTGTGTGATATCTCTCAGAGGACAAATATGGTAGGCTACTGCCCTGTTCCCTCTCTTCAACTTCTTCTAGGGTCTATTCTATTTGCCATTCTGAATGAGAATTAAACATTCTCCCTAGGGTTCACCTTGTTACTTAGCTTCTTTAGGTCTGTGGATTGTAATATGGATATTCTCTATTATATGGCTAATATCCACTTACAAGTGAGTATATACCACATGTGTCCTTCTGGGTCTGGGTTATTTCACTCAGGATGATATTTTCCAGCTCCATCTCTCTGCCTCAAAATTTCAGAAAGTCCTTGTTTTTAATAGCTGAATAGTATTACATTGTGTAGATGTACCACAGTTTCTTTATCCATTCTATGGCTGAGGGATATCTAGGTTATTTCAGGCCATTATGAGTAACACCACTATGAATATAGTTGAGTAAATGCCCTTGTCGAGTGTTGGGGCATCTTTTGGGTATATACCCAGGAGTGGTATAGCTGAGTCTTAGGTAGAGCGTTTCCCAATTATCTGAGAAAGTGTCAGATTGATTTCCAAAGTGGTTGTACAAGTTTGCATTACCACCAGCAATGGAGGAGTGTTTCTCTTTGGCTACATCCTCGCCAGAATGTGCTATCACTTGAGATTTGATCTTAGCAATTGTGGTAGGTGTAAGATGGACTCTCAGAGTTGTTTTGATTTACGTTTCCCTGATTTCTAAGGATCAACATACTTCTATTACTTTGAAATCTAGTTCTTGTTGAGGAAGCTTCCAGATCATTTTAGGATAAAATCCACTAAATTCAGTCTCCAATTTATGTGGTGTGTTCATGAAGATGGGTCACATACACCAGGAGAATATGGCCCACAGAATCAACTAAGTAAGGATCACAGAGACTTATAGATATTGAAGGGGCAACTATGGACCCTGCATGCATCTGTGATAGGGCCTCTGCATAAATGCTGCAGTTGTTTAGCCTGGATTTTTTTTTAAATTTCCTAACAGTGGGGGTGGGGACTGTCTCTGACTCTTTTACCTGCACACCCATGAGCAACTTGTGCTCTTACTGGGTTGACTCATCCAGCCTTGATTGGAGGGTTCATGCCTAGTTGTTTTGCATCTTTTTATGCCATGTTTGGTTGATGTCACTGAGAGGCCTACTCTTTTCTGAAGGGAAACAATGGAAGAACAGATCTGGGGAGGAGGGTGGGAGTGGATACTGCACTTGAGATGTAGTGTGTGAAAGAAGAGTAAAGAAAAAAAAAGTCTCAAAAAGTAAAAAAATAAAGATTAAAATATATTGTGTACTTCATAGTCACTTTACATATCAAAATGAAATTCCCAATGATAATAAATGAAAAATGATGAATGAAATTAAAGATAGGCCTTTTGTCAATATTTGGAATAGATTGATTAAATATCACTAAGTATAGATGAAAATTGAAGTGTTTCTCTTATATGATGCCTACTAAAAGACACCACTGAACTTAATCTAAAGAAGTGGCTATCTCTAAAATTAATATTTAAGAGAAGGAGATATATTATAGTGGTAAGGCATTTACCTAGAATGTGCCAGACCTATAGTTCAGTTCCCAGCACCAAGAGAATTAACTAAATAAAAGCAGTATGGGTATTTCCTACACTCATTATTTAAAAATAATAATAAATCAACTTGAAAATAGATTTTCATTGTCAAAATCATCTTAAAACTTAAAAAAATCCTGTTTCATTGAGTTTTAATAAAGATGCATACATTTATATAATTTTATTTTGTTGGACAATATTAATTACTTATTTAATTTTCTTGGCTTCTGTTTAAAATTCTGTACAACTCACAATGTATGTGAATTGAAACTGTAATATTATTACTGAACTGGTAAACTATGTTATGCTTAAATTATTCATATTCTAAGTACCCATGACCTCCATCTATAGCACATTTTCATAGAGGACATAGTTTTCAAAAAGATATTTGGTTAGTAAAAGTTATTTGCAGAATATTGAGAATTTTGTTATAGGAACCACAAATAAAATTATCATGACAAATATGCTTAATGGTTAGTCTGCTGTATTCTATTATGAAATTTTCCTTATGCTATTAATCATCTGAAACACATTACCATTCCTACAGACATGACTCTCAAGTATACTAATGTTCTTAATTGTCTAATTCTATTGGTCTTGAAAAATCAAAGGTTATAAGCAGCCTTAGGTATAACAAAGCAGCCTGTCAATAGCTATGAAAACTCCTCATAGCCCAAAAGGGATGCCCCATGAATGTCTTCACTTACCAGGAGTTTGGGATAGATGTGAGGACATCCTATTGGGATTTTAGGTGTGAGAAGTAAGGGAGAATGAGGAAATAGAAGGATCCAGAGGGTCCTAGAAACCTACAAGAAGAACATCATGATGGGAAGATCTGGGCCCAGGGAGGTTTGGTGGAGCTACTGCACCAACCAAGGACAATATAGGCAGTAAACATTGAACCCCTACTCAGATCTAGCCAATGAACAGGACATTCTCCGCAGTTGTGTGGAAAGTGGGGACTGACTCTGGCATGAACTCTGGTGCCTCATATTTGACCAGTTTCCTGGTGGCACTCAAATTAAGGATAAGTAGGCTACCAAGATGAGACTTGATAGATAGTCTATGACCATATAGTGGGGGAGGAGGTCCTCCTTTGTCACAGACTTAAGAGATGTGAATAGGGTAAAGGTGGGAGGGAGGGAGGAATGGGTGGATACAAGTAGGGGGAAAACAATTGAGATGTAATCTTAATAAATTAATTAAATAATATAAAGAGTGTACAAAACTTATAACTTTGGTCACAAGTTTATATTTAACATTATACTTCTAAAGATTGAATATATCTATGTCTGTAGATAGGTAGGTGATGATAGACAGACAGATAGATAGACAGATAGATAGATAGATAATAGACAGACAGACAGACAGATAGACAGATAGATGGAAAGAAAGATAGATAGATAGAAAGACAGATAGATAATTAGGTAGATTTCTTCATGTATGTAATATGAATATTGTGGAGTTTGCTGTGAAGACAGACACCAGTAGATGAAACAGATCACTTATTTTGCTGTCTACTTGTTTGTGATAGAAAGAGAATATTAAAAAAAATTCAAACATGACACCTTATTTGATTAGCATGCCCTGATGTTTCTTCCAATGGCTTTGCTCTTATGTTTTCATCTTTTTGATCTTGCATTTCCACTTTTTTCTTTTTCATAGTCAGAGATCAGTCTCAACCTAGACTTCTAGTGAGATTATATTTCTACTGAGCAGCAGAGAGTACAGACACATGTGTTTTCTCTGTCTGAATATGATGGTCGATGTATTTGATACATATATTAAACCTAAAGTATTCTGTTTGAATGTTATTTGAGTAAAAAGATATTTTCTGTTGATCTGAATATTAGTTAATCTTTCTTTTTTATATAGTTTATTAATTTATTCATATTACATCTAAATTGTTATCCCATTCCTTGTATCCTCCCATTCCTCCCTCCCTCCCATTTTCCCTTTACTCCCTTCCCCTATGACTGTGACTGAGGGGGACCTCTTCCCCTTGTATATACTCATAGAGTATCAAGTCTCTTCTTGGTAATCTGCTATCCTTCCTCTGAGTGCTACCCGGCTTCCCCAAATTATTTGCTAGCATTTTGATATTACCTCCATTAACAATTGAATAAAAATGTACATTTTCATTTAAATTATGCATGCATGTGTGAGTATATGACATGAGTGCATGTGCTCATGGAGTCTGGATGATGTGTCAAGATCTTAAAATAAAGAAAAAATAAATTGCATAGTGCATGTAATCAAATCATACTTCTATGAGCTTACTAGTATCTTTTTCTGCCATGGTTCAGTATAGCATCTTACAACATAAAGTTGTATGACAGTTTTTTTATTCCATTTCTTATTTTACTGTTTTTTTGAGTTGTTATATTCTGTGATGGTTACTATATAAATAATTTTACACGTAGATAGATGGAACAGCACTTTTTAGAACAGACATACTAGTTCTTGTTACTGACATTATTCACATAGTAAAATAAAGGAAAGCTGTTTGGTAGTTTAGTTCCTAGGTGGAACCAAGAGACACAGTGTTGCTCTATTTTTTGTTTTGGCAAGTGAATTTGTTGCTCATTCATTTTATTGTATTCCTATACTAAAGACATAAGATAGAACAACAAGTGAAAAAGATAAGTAATTGAAGATATTTTCTGATTATTTTATCCTTGCTGATATATGTAAGTTTTAGGTAAATTAATTTTTAACTTATTCCTTTAGGGACAGGATCTTGCATTATAGTGTCAGCTGCCTGGAAAATGGTAAGTGAATCAAGTTAGGTTTGAACTTGCAACTATTCTTCTGCTTCTACCTGGCAACCTTAGTACTGAAATTATATATGTGTGTTACCACATTTTACTTGTGTGTATGTTTAAGTGTAGGGCTGAGAATGCAAAGGTTTGAGTGTGGGTATCAGAACAATATTTAGAGGAGTATGGTCTCTTCTCTTAACTATATAGGTGCCAGGGAGAATACTCTGTTTTTAGATTGGTGGAAGGGGTCTTTGACTGATGAGCCATATTGCCAGCCAGGTGTTCAAATTATCAATATTAAAAACATTTTCAAATTCTTAGCAATGCTGTAATTTATTTAGAAACATATATCCATCCAGTGAACTCCTATCCTTTTAATTTTCTATAGGTGAAGCATAACTGCATTATTGTAAAAATTCTAAGCAGATTCTGAACATTGGTTTTAATGATTAAATCTTGATAATGGAGGCTGACTATCTAAGGATGCATTTTATTACATCTCCCTTTGGAAATGACCAGCCTTGCATGAGTTTACCTGTGATACTGGGAACCTCTTAAAATTTTAATGTGTGAAAATAAAGCCATTAATATTTTGCGTTAAGAAAGCATTCGCCTTCTAAAACTTTTTGTTTTTTTTTTTTAATTCTCAGCAATATTGTCCTCATTCAAGTATCAAATGTCCTCTGTTTCATAGGTTGAACATAATGTGTTGTCATTATGCTCAAAAAGAAATAGAAATATTTTTAAAAAGCAAAATTACAATAGAATAGCTTTATATGCACCTCTCTAAAACTCACTTGTAAGATCATTTTCATCCCATTTGAAAGATGTATACTTATAATAGGTAGCAATACATGCTAATGAAATATTAATGCGTTCAGTGCATCTATTTTCATGGCATGTTGGAAGCCATACCTTTGTTCTCTAGTACTTCCATTCAAAGTGCAGACTCAAACATCAGCAAATGAACAGAATTAAAAAGATTTTTCTTACTGCCCCTCAGAGGGCAGCATTCATCTTATTTATAACCCTTAGGATCTTAAAACCATTAAGCCTCTTTTATAGGGACCTCTCTAGAATGGTATTTAAGTCAATTAGATGCAAAGGGTCAAATGGTCAAAAGTCTGAGTGTGAATTTTCTCAACAGACAGAGCACTGAGAAGTGTAGAATGGGAGTTGCTCTTGGAGGCTTCACTATAACAAACTGCAGATGGTGAGGGTGAAAGAAGAAAGAGGATTTCTCATTCTCCAGTTATAGACTGCATTTGTTTACAAATATATCCTAAAGTGCAATAAGTTATGTAAGTGTACAGACATTAATACAGTTCATTTTTTCCAATTTTTATTATTCTGTGTCTCACATATATCTCATATGGAAGTGTAAAGTTAGAGTAGGAAGATTTGTGTTCTAATAAAGAAATAGGCTGGAGTCAAGAACTCCAAAAGGAATGCTGAGTGTAAGTTTTACAATTGAAATTGTTTAATTATGAACTTAGACGATGTAATTTGTCTCTCAAATCTATGAGTCAATGTTCATGGCACTCAAGTCCATGCCCCTCAGAACCTAATGTTTGAAATGTCTGATAAATAACAAAGCCATAATTATATTAGGTAAATCATAAAATTTATTTATAAATTTCAAAATATATACATTATTTAACTTCTTACATTTTTTTCTTCCTTTCTATCACAAGCTGTTTTACTAAACTCAACTGACATGTTCCTGGAAGCTAAAAAAAAAAAAAAAAGTTTTTGATTTCCTTTCTATAGTTCAGAACATAAATGAGGCTCCCGGTGAAATGAAGTAGACTTGTGAGAGGAAACGTGGTGTTCTTGTACTAGAAGAGGAACTGCCTCATGTGGGGCCATAGCCTTTGCCAACTGAAAAACATCCTAGCACACACTCTGAGAGGATATATATATATACACACACACATGAACACAAGAGGCTTGGCTTTTTGGTCTTGACATTATTTCCTATCATTTGGAGGTTCATTGCTCTAATTCAAGATGCTCATGGAGAGAAATATTCCAGAGAATGGTTTGAGGCTCTGGATTCTAGCTGCAGCTCTAGCTTGTGGCTGTTGGAGTTGCAGTCTCCTTTGTTGAATTGTTGTTTTGCTGTTTAATAAGTCTGCTGAAATCCTGACTCTGAAGAGTGGAATCACTCAACGGAACTGAGTCTAAAAAGGTCCACTTCTCTTGTTCCCATTAACCTCTTTTCTCTCCTATCTAGTGTAGGTGGGTCTCAAGGGAGGTATAAGTATTAAAGAATCCCAAACGAAGTATGTTTTTAAAAGTTCAAAGGCTACAGTGAATGAGCATACCAGCTTTTTAAATCTGTTAGACTTGGGAGTCAATGGCATGGCAAGGGTAGAGAAGTGTGTAAAGTCAGTATTCAGTGTGGATAAATGTTCTATATCATTCTATTTTACCAATAAAGACTCAGGAGCCAGATATTGTGGAGAAATTCTGCTAGTTCAGAGAGGCAGAGAAAACACCCAGCTGAATTTCCTTTTCAGCTCATATCTTAATGGAGAAGGTCCAAAGCAGCCCAGGAGGAAAAGGCAAAAGAAAAACAAAAACAAAACAACACAAAAAACACAAGGCCAAAGACTTGCTAGCTCAAGATCCAAAAGGCCAAAAACCAAGGAGCTGAGGAGCTCAAGTGCTAAAGAGGTAAAAGCCAGAAAGATAAAAGCTAAAATCCCAAGAGTAAAGCCAAAGAGCTATAAACACCAAAGATCCTTTCCGCTTCTATAGGCTGTCTTAAATATCCCTCAACTCAAAGTCCCTCATACTCTTTAATCCCTTTGAGCTGGTTTCTTGCTCCACCTCTTAACCTAGGGTTAACTTTACTAATTCCTGTGTACAGAAAGCTCTTGGGTTAAAGGCATGTGTAAGACTGTCCATCAGTAGAAGAATGGATAATGAAACTGTGGTACATATACACTATGGAATACTATTCAGCTATTAAAAACAAGGAATTCCCAAAATTTGTGGATAAATGGATTGAGCTAGAAATGATCATAATGAGTGAGTTAACCCAGAAGCAGAAAGACTCAAATGGTATATACTCACTTATATCTGCATATTAGCCCAAGGGGCATGTCCCACGAAAGCCTTCACTTACCAGGAAACTGAGACAGAGGGGAGGACATTCTAGTGGGACTCTAGATGAGAGAAGCATGGGAGAATGGCAAAGTAGAAGGATCCAGAGGGTCCTAGAAGCCTACAAGTAGAACATTATGATAGGCAGATTTAGGCCCAGGGGTCCCGCTCAAACTAAGGCACCAGCCAAGGACAATACAGGCGGTAAACCTTAAACCCCTACCCAGATCTAGACAATGGACAGAACATTCTCCACAGTAGAGTGGAGAGTGGGATATTACTTTCTCACATACTCTGGTGCCACACCTTTGACTATGTCCCCTGGAGGGGGAGACCTGGTGGCACTCAGAGGAAGGACAGCAGGTTACCAAGAAGAGACTTGATACCCTATGAACATATACAGGGGTAGGTAATCCCCCTCAGGAACAATCATGGGGAGGGGAATAAGGGGAAAATGGGAGGGAGGGAAGAATGGGAGGATACAAGGGATGGGATAACCATTGAGATGTAACAAGAATAAATTAATAAAGAAAAAAAAAAAAGACTGGCTGAACCACACATTAAACAACTGTTTACAATAAACAGAATGTTCTTGGATTAAAGATGTGTTAGGGCTCAACCACAAAAAGACAGGGATATACAATTCAATCTCAGGGATCACAGTGGGAGCAAAGACAGGTTTTTACAGTTCACAGTCTCATGGATCACACTGAGATCAAATATCCTGCAACAGATAAATACATAGGAAAGGTATGTGGTTCAGGAGAACAGAAGAAGTAACTAAAACCCAACAATACTACAGCAAGATAATCAGGAAGAAGAGTCTATGGATCAATATAAACAAAATTGTTCAATATTTATATTTTCACAAATATTTTACCCTTCTTTTGTGGTATTATTCTCCTCTATTATGACATTAAAAATTATTTTACTTTTATTATTCACCATGTGTTCCATATGTGATATTCAGTGCTAGAATATTACAGTGTAAAATGGGAAAATGACAATTAAATTAGTAGTTATATTGCAAAACATTATTTGATTAGACTTATTTAAGACAGAACATATTTTTAATAGCCAAAGGATTTAACATCTAACTTTGTAAATGAATCTCCAATAATTTTTAAGAATAAATAGCCATTATGCAAATTATAGACAATTCGTAAAATTCAGAAATGTCCATGATCCAAAAAATAAAGATAGAATGTTCTTGGAGGTGTGACTACTAATGGTATTATAAGGATAGGAGGGTATTATTTAGTCATTTCCCATGTCTAGATGTAAGAATGAGTAAAGATAATAGTTCCATAAAGTCAATCAGAGATGACTGGTGTCTCTTGCTCTCATGAGGTGAGTCTTAACTAGGCTTACTAGTGCTGTAAAGAATCACCATAAACAAATGAAGTTGGGAACTAAAGAGTTCATTCAGTTTATACATTCATAACACTGTTCATCACCAAAAGAAGTCAGGACAGGAATTCAAGGAGGGAAGGAACCTAAAAGCCAGCGGTGATCCGGAGAACATAGAGTAAGGTTGCATCCTGGCCTGCTTGACTTGGTGTGTTCAGGCTTCCTATGGGTCCTTTAGTAAGGGGAGTTGGGACTATCTCAGACGTAGACTCTCTCGCCAGGTTTTTCATCACTTCTCCTGGCTGGACTGCCTTGCCCTCTCACAGGGGAAGAGTTCTTGCTTAGTTCTGATGTGGCTTGGTGAGCTAGGGTTGATGGGAAGGATAGCTCCCCTTTTCTGAGTAAAAAAGGAGGGGGGATGGGAGAGAGGGAGAGAGGATGGGACTGGGAGATGAAGAGGGATGCTCCAAGAAGCCGGATGTAAAGTAAATATATTTTTAAAAAAAGAAAAAAACAAAATGTGTCATCTACTATCTACTATCTACTCTCTATAGTCTCCAAACTGTCCATTATGTTTGTGTCCATAGAAACTGAGGCAGTTTATGTCAGAAATATACTGGTTGAACTCATTGATCCTAGTTGAAATAAGAAGGAGCAACTTTAATAGTTTACAGACATATTTTGACGCATTTTTTGAATTCTCGATTTCCATCAACTTTTCGTTTTAGGTTTCACCATTTTATTACAATCACTTTGAAGTACTGAGAACCTCACCCCAAAACTCCCCTTGAAAAGGGTGAAGATATTATAAAACATATAAAATTACATGGAAAGCAAGAAAGGAAAATATGTAGATGAGGAAGAGGTGACACAAGATGGCTTGCGATAGGTATTGTGCAAATGCATAGAGCTTAAAGGTATGAAAAGGACCTTAAAATCTTGTGGTTCACTCTAGTCTCTATTCAACAGTCTTTCTTGTTGCCATTATACTTAATAATTATTTCTGCCTCTTGTATTCCCTGGTTGTCTGGAGGGGTTGGCTTAGGATTTCTGAACCTCTTTCTTCAGCCTCCAACTGATACCTAGTATTAGCTTGTTTTGATCTCTGTCTCTCTGTCTCTGTCTGTCTGTCTCACTCCCTCTCTCCTCTGCCTCCTCTCTGTCCCTCTCTCTCCTGTAGCCCAAGCTGGCTCAGAACTTTATGATCTTTCTTATTTTATTTCCAAAGTTCTAGGATTATACTCATCCAACCCTGAAGTGGCTTTGGAATAAGGATAGACTACACCCAGACTTCAAGTTCTCAGCAGGAAAAATGAGAGAGGGAGAGGCAGAGGTGGTCTTGGTGGAGCAATGTGGAAGCTGCCTCTAGATTGGATAAAGGCAACAGGAGATGTCTCTGCCAAAATGATTTCTAAGGAGAAAATGTGGGAGTCTGTGCTAAAATGAGTTGGTAAATCCAGATTGGTCAGATTACCCAGTATAACCAAATGAATTTGATTGCTGCACCTTTGTGTTCAAATCAGAAATGAGTCAGTGGACAAATACGGGAAGAGAGGTTAGGCGCTAGCTTTTGGGATGTAATCTAAAGGCTTAGTGAAGGAGAGGGAAAGGAAAAGGGCAAAGCCTGCTGGTGCCATGTTTGCCACCCTTAGGCCTATTAGAAGACCCTTCAGCCACCATACGTTCTTTAGAAGAAACTGTTAAATCATTACAATTTTTCAAGGAATATTTGATGAACAAGATAGACAATTTTCTTACCTTAATTTGTAATTTTTTATCGCTGCAGCTAGATCATCTTGTTTAGTGGGTTAAAAGGACCTGCTTTATTTATGTACGCTTGGTGAAATATATATGTACATTATTTTACAGTATCATAATCTGACTATGTGCCAAATGACCTTTTCCCTTTTTTATACAGGAAGAGAAATTTTTTTTTTCCGAGACTTACTTGAGGCTTTGACAAAAATAAGCATTTTCCTCAGATCATTGTGTAGTATTACAGATGCAGATACAAGGCAGACTTCATCAACCTTTCAGAGAGAACATTCCAGCTCTTTTGGTCTCATCAGAGCAGGAATATTTTGGTAGTAATCACAGAAAAGGGGTGAATTGGCCAAAGTTTCTTCACCCATTGCTTTATCCCACACAGCGAGGTCTGCTGTTCCCATTGGCTGACGTTGTCTTCAAATCCCCACATATTAGTTGACCTGATTCTGAATGTTCAGATGAAACTTTAATGTTACCTATAGGTCTAAACCAAAGTTCTGTGAAAGAACCTTGATAATACCAAACCAGACATCTGAAATGCCCAACCTTCTTCACAATGTGCTTCAATTAATCAGAGCTTCTACCATTGCCACTTCTGCTGCACTAGAACCTGGGACAACCCAGCCATCATCAACAGTGTTTTGACAGCCCTCCAGCCCTAGATCATCATATGCTTGTTCTGAGTCAGTGCATATTTATTTGGTTTTGATCAGAATGAGGACCGTTCTGTTTCTAAAAAATGGTGAACTTCTCTTCAACCAGTACACACTCAGAGACCAGCTCTGAGTGTTCCAGTCAGGACTTATGTCATCGAAGGAATTCAGAACTAGCTCAACAAAAGTCGACCTCTGCAGGCTTCTCTTGGCTCAGTGCAGAGCCAGGATAACTTCTTCGGCAAGGGCATTTAAGAAAAGAGGTTAATCCCTTTTTGATTAATAATTATAAATCCTATATCTGAATCACCACAGACTTTCTCTTTGAGTTTTATATTTCTAAGTTAATCTTCAATGAATTTTATTTCACCTTTAACTTAATTTTCCTAACTTCTTCACTCTTGTTCAAAACATAAAGATAAAAAAAATTCACTTCTGTTTTTTTTCATATTATAAGGACACACTGTGTGCAAAGACACAGGAACTTTCTACTCTTTTTGTCATAACAGGATGTTGTGCACCATGACCCAAAACAATATTCTGAAAGCTTATTGATTACATTATATCTCCAGACTGGAAAATATAGAGGCGCAGTTTTCTTGCTGCTTCGTATTTTTTACACTATTAGGAAAAAGCAGGACCATTAAAATTCTCTACTGTGATAATAATGATGGCCAGTACATGGGAATATATGATAGAAATTCACAATTTATTAGTAAGAGTTTTGTGTAACTGGGCATGTGCTCTCATTTGAGGGAGTGTATATACCACTCAGCATTAAGCTAACAGATCTCAGACAGACAGATGTAATTGGTTTTTTAGAGGTTTTGAAAATACGAACAGTACATGAGATATGCTGAGCATTTAAATATTAAAGAATTTACCAAATACATTCAATTTCAAAGGTCAATAGCCTACATTTTAGTTCAGTTGTTTAAATTTTGAAATGGTCATGGGCCATTACTTCAGCAATGAAAGGATATGTGTTAAATTGGAAGGAGCCAAGTGTAGCAATGGAACAATAAAAGACAATTGTACATCAGGGCGGACATTGCCAAATACAAACTTATTTAAGATTCTCTAATCTATATTTATAGGGAAAAAAAGAAAAAAGAAAGAAAGAAAAGAAAAAAGAAAAAAGAAAAAGAAAAAGAAATGACCTAACTCCATCAAGACTTTTCTCTTCTTTAATAGATAATTAAAGCTGTGGAATTTTGCCCTGTCCTCCCTAAACTAGCATAATAAGCATACATATTTCAAAAGCATTAATGTGTATTTTGTGGACATTCTATTACAAATATAAGATTATTTGTATTTTTTCACTTGTCAATTGGAAGTGAAATGTAAATTAATAGCTAGGTATATTCTTTTATCACTGTGTGTATTACAGACAAATAAAAAGAAATCATCCCTGTGAGACAGTTCAGATTTTACACTGTAAAAGATTAAGTGAGACAGAAAACACACCATTCGCATCCAGTGAGAACATGTTTCATACTTTTAATAATGTCACATCTCAGTAGCATCAGGCCTACATTCAGAAAAAAAAAAAGTACAATACAACTCAGATCATTTCTGTTTTTTAAATGGTTTTAATTAGTTTTTTTTTGTATAATGCTTTTGAGTGTGTGTGTGTGTGTGTGTGTGTGTGTGTGTGTGTGTGTGTGTGCATATATATATATATTTTTTTTATCTCCTCCAAGGTCCCCTACCTCCACAGCCATCCACCACAGGTGCTCCATGGCCACACAACTGTACATGACTAAAAACATTTCTTAATGTTTGGACCTGAAAGAAATCTCAAAAGGAAGCAAAACTTCCAATACAACCGTGCCTGGGCCAGTGTAGCTGGCTACTATTATCAGTTAGTTAATCTTCTACCACCATCTGGTGGCTATATTTGGTATGACATAATAAAAATCTGTCAAACTAGTTACAATTCACTCAGTTTAAAAAAACTGTTAACGCGGCTATTAAATATGCCAAGCATCAAAAATCAAGCTGATTTCTTGTTTTTAAGTCAAGAAACTTATTAAAAAGATTAAAAATTATTGTTAAAGATACAACATATGAAATAAATCGATATATTCCTATTAGTCAAACAATAATAAGCTATAATTTTGATTCAGTAAGATATATGTGCAAGAGTTCATATACTTTGATAAGTTTCCTATTAAACAGAAAATGTGCATACTCAACAGTAAATCAATATTCTTTGTTTGGGAATCATTTTAAAAATTAATACAATTACTTACTCTTCCTTTACTCTTCCTCTCTTCTTCCTCTCTCTCTCTCTCTCTCTCTCTCTCTCTCTCTCTCTCTCTCTCTCTCTCTCTCTCTCTCTCTCGGGCACCCCTCTCCCTTTCCTTCTTTCTCCATGCACATTTAATAAATTTCTCTCTAACATAATAAAAAAAGTAACACAATTGGTTAGGAGCTAAATACAGTTTATCTCTGATAAAATTAAGTTTCATTAAAGCATTACATTTAGTTATTCATTAACTCTTTGTAGTGTGACATAGTTTGTCACCATTAAATTAATTAACATTAGCTTGAGAACTTGATATTAGCGTTTTACAATCTCTTGTTTTATAACACTGAGGTAACACATTCAAACAAAGTTTGTAAAATTTTCAGTAGCCAAACTCACAGATAATCTTTTTGTCCTTAATTTGAAAAGTTCTTCCGTCTTTGTTACTATCCTCAACCTATCCAGATATATATTGATTTATGAAAAAAGGAATGTATGATTCATAAGGAGAAGGTCCAACAGAGCAGGACAATCACTTTTCCTTTCACTGTGCTCTGAGTATTTATTTACCTCTATAAGTACGGGTGATGGGCTGCAGAGACATTCCTTATGGGGATATCCCAATTGTCAGAAAGGTAGAAAAAAGTAATTTTGGTGGTATCTTCACTCATAATTTTTTTAAAACGCATGTACAATACCTGAAGTCTGGTACTGCCTTGAAGATTCCTCACACTCTTCCCTCAGAGATGATGTCAGATTCATTGGAACATTAATGTTTAAGCTGTTAGGAAGCTGGGATTACAACTCCAGACCACCTCTAGAAACATTCACCAGGGTTCAACACTCAGCTTCTATTCTGTTCTCCTCCTCCTCCCCATCTTCCTCTCTGCCACTTTCTCCCTATTCTCTTCCTCATCTTTCTTGAAGTTGTTTTCTTGAAGTGTAATTATTTCAAGCCCTGTGGGAAAGGCTAGGGGTTGATCCTAATCCCTTTGTGAAGGACTGAGATTGTGTCTCCTTGCTCTCAGAATATCCTCCTGGTGATATTCTTCCTAAAGTAATAACATTAAGTGTCACATATACTGAAGAGTAGCTGAGACATCCAGCTTTGTGGACTGAGAAACTAATGGATTCTCAGATTTTTAAAAATTCTTTATCCAGACATTGTTAGATTAGCTGCATAAGAGCACATACGTCATTCTAATGAATCGCAAATAAATTTTATATACATATACATATTATATATATGTATATAATAAATATATAATAAATCACATATACATACATGCACACTAATATATACATAGAGGGGGAACCTTGAGTAATTTATACAAAGGCTTCTAGTGAAAAGGACCTCTGATAAGCTTAAACCACACTTAAGGTCATTACTGAGTCATTATTCTAAAACATTACTGTAACTAAGTAATGTGTGCCTACAAATATTGCTGCATTATTTAATTTATATTTATATGAATGTGTGTTTTGCCTGTGTCTGTATAGAACATGCATGCAATACCTGAAAAGGCCAGAAGAGGGTGTCTGATACCCCAGAAGTAGAGTTATAGACAGTTTTGAGTCTCTACGTTGGTACTGAGAATCAAAAATATGTTCCTTTGATAGACTTATTTCTTTCTTCTAAATCTCATTAATATGAAATTTTCATTATTCCACCTACATGTGTGTCTTTTAAGATCCTTTCTGAGCTAGGCAGTGGTGGTGCAAACCTTTAGCCATAACACTTCGGGAGGCAGAGGCAGAAGGATCTCTGTGAGTTCAAGGCCAGCCTGGTCTATGTTAGGGTACACAGGAAGCCTCACATACCATTCAGATACTAATCTCATTTGGATATGGATAGTTCATTGAGCACACCTCCCAGGACTGACCATGGTTAGGTACTCAGTGGACATGAGATCTAAAGTGTGACATCAAACATTTCTCAAGCATCTTTTCATAGGAAAGGCAAGTATAGAAAGGGGGTTGTGAGTAGGAAGTAATACATTTGGCTAGCTAGACAAAATATTATCTGCTAACCTTTAAGCTGATTTGTCTCAAGTGAGGTAAGTGAGGCACTGGTTAGCTCTGCCACAAGATATTTCTGTTAACTATACAACAGGTTTTAACTAACCTTGAAAGTGTGGCTGGCAGTTGGGGAATTTCTAGGAATAACAAGGCCACAGAGTTTCTGATTGAAGATAAACACAGTTTATAGTCAACTTGACCTTGGTCAGAGATTATTTTACTTCAACAATGAGCTGAGATGATGTGGCTAGTAGGCCTGAAACAAAAATGGCTATAGATATGCCAAAAAGAGCATGCCTCTGTGGTCTACATAACTGGTCCAGGATAGGCAGGGCTACACAAAGAAACTCTTTCTCATAAAACTAAAATACATTTTTTAAAAAGAGGAAAAATTATCCTGTCTTACTTTTTTTTCTTCTTACCAACTATATTTCATATACATTTTAATAATTTAATTATTTCTTACATTGTTATATATTTTTCACTGTGTCTATTATCAGTACCTTCTGTTTTGTTTTGGATCTTTGTTTCCTATAAATTAAGATATTCTCTAGATAATTTTGAATGCTATATAAATTCATTAGTCTTTATCTTGAAAGTATTTCTATTTTAATATTATACTGATTGTTCTGGTAATTGTTTACTCCTACTTAACTATTAATCTTCTACCATTACTATTTCTGATTTAATTTTGTAATGCATTAAACTTATCTCATTATAAATCCATCCCCCATTATTTTCATACAGAATATTTTAATTTATCATTTAAAGATTGATGTGTGTGTGTGTGAGTGTTTGTGTGTGTGTGTGTGTGTGTGTGTGTGTGTGTGTGTGTGTTTACAGGGCCTTGCATTCCCTGGATCTGGAATTACAGGGAGCTGTGATCCACCTACATAGATGCTGGAACTATTGTCCACTGTAAGACTAGTGTGTGTTCTAAACTCCTGAGCCAGCTCTTCATCCCTAAAAAATATTTTACATATGGCTTAGATTCATTGAAATATCCTCCTGTTGCTTTTTTCCTTTTAATCTATAAAACATGTTTTTAAAAACTCGGTTATTTGCCATTCTGCGGCTCTTCTTTTAGTCCTAGTATTTTACAATTATTTCTTGTATAATTACTTCCTTGACTGCGTTAAGTACCTTGCTTCTAAGAATGTATTTATTTCATTTTCCTTGAGATACATGTCACAGTTGCACACTAATGCACCTTAAACATCAGGGATATGCAGAAAGCTGAGCAAAAAAATCAAAGTGGCAGGGGGTGTCAGTCACTTACATATAATTAGTAAGAAGGTCATTCTGAAAGCAGTATTGGTGGAAGATAGTAACACTCACTGAATAAGAGATGAAGCAATCAATAAGACTTAATAGATTATGTAGTCTAAGCAAGTTGATGGGAATATATATATACCCTGTAGTTAAAATGGTATGAAAATGTCCAGTGAATATTCCACAAATTTAAGAAAATGAACCATTTAGGAAAATTATCCTTATTAAGAAAAAGAGATAAAATTAATTGTATTCTTTTTTCTTAGATTGCTTTGAATATTTTTGTGGAGGTTCTTTCATATTCAAACACTGTATTGGTTACTCTTTATTGTTGTGAATAAAATACCATTATCAAGGCTACTTAGAGAAGAGTGATTGTTTGGACTACATTTCCAGAGGGTTAGGGCTCTTGATGGCAGAGCAGAGGCAGCCTATAGAAGACATGGTGGAGTCAGCAGCAGATAAGAGGTCATACTTTGAGCCACAATCACAAAGCAAAGAGGGCAAAGTAGAAATACAGTGAGTCTGTGCACTATTGAAACACACCCCAAAGACACCCTCCTTCAGGAAAGCTACACCTCTGAAACCAACTGGGGACCAAGTGTTCAAATGCCCGAGACTAGAAGTGACTTGTCATTTTACACACCAGAGATGTGTAGGGCCTCTCCTTAACTGCTCATTGAACAAGGAGATACTGCTTTCCACACTTAGTCTCATTTATCCTTATAAAATAAAAAAATTCCATTTAAATATTGGAAGCACAATTGCTGTGATAATTACCTTTATTTTATGAAGCCCGTGTTAACGAAGAGCAAACACATTAGCTGCAATTACATTTCTTAAAGCTAAGAAATTCACCAAGTAATACTAAGTAGATAAACTCATTTAACTTTTATAATCCACGGCTCACACTGGTGGGATCTGAGAAATGTATCCAGTGAAAGGCATAAGAGGAGTCTAGACCCTCTTTTCTTTAGCTACTGTGATAAACAGTGGCACACAGCCTTGGGAATGCCTGCGAGCATATTTTACAGGGAATATTGTGGCCATGTAACAAAGCCCATCTTTTAAACAGCAAGGCCTGCAGAACAATCAAGACATGTTTTAGTCTGTTAATTAATATTGATTGGAGAATTGAACTAGATTCCCTCTGATAAAGAAATTGAATTGCTAAACACAATATGTCTGCGGATGAATGTGGTGAGTTCAATACTCCTTCTTAGTTATTTTCAACTTTATATTTAGAGATAAATTGAGTTGATATATGAATCCTAAAGGGAAGGAAAACATTGCTCTCTGTAAGAGCTACAAACACTAAGATGACCAGAAAACAGTGAAATCATTCCCAGTTGCATTCTGGGTTTGCTTGAGAACTGATGGGGTGGTGGTTAGTATTGTTTTCTCTTCTTGATTTCCCAAGTCCTTCAAATTTTTTCTGTAGAGTCATGTTTCAAGTAGACAGATCGTTTGCCATACTTTCAGCTCTTTTTACATATGAAAATATGAAACAACAGGTATATTTAAAAATCTTACATTTACTTCAATAACTCAGATTTGGAAAAAAAAATACTGATCACTATGGCCCGGTACTTGGATTTTATTTGGCAGTTCTACATACTGAAGCAAGAAAGATTATTGTTGTTACAGGGAAATTTTTCTGATGTAATGAAAAACATTTAAATGCAGTTCTGCAAAAAAGCTTATGTGTCTACAGTTAAAGCTTGCTAAGAATATGTATTAAAACAAAGGCATTCTTAATGCAACCTTTTAATTTAACCTTAATTTTAAAAGGCATAATGATTATTGCAAAGCTACACTATTTTGTTGTAGATGTATTGTTGGCAGGAGGTAGCAGTAAACATTTAGAAATAGATTATAGAAATATAGAAAATGTTAGCTTGGATTGTTTTGAATTCTGCAGCAAAGGCTAATTAAAATTTAATTTTCTTCTGTTTTTATTACTGCCTCACATTTTAGTGATGAACATCTGCTACCTACAAAATTGGAGACTTTTTTTTTTTAATTTAAGAATGACACATAGGCCTACAACTCTGGCTGAAGACTACTGCTCTACCATAGGATAAAGTTTTACCTGGAATACCAGGTAACACGCTATCTACAGACCACCAACTCTGTCCTGGAACCTGCGCAGCCTTCCCCTAGCAGCCCTCTCTCCTCTACGTCTGCTAGTCATCATATCCTGGACTACAACTCCAGTGGGAGCACCCCGTTTTATCAGATACCACTCTTGTGTACAGAGCCCCAGGTAAGAACCCACCCACAGACCACCAACACTTTCTCTGAGCCTATTCATCCATCCCCAGTAGCCGCACCTTTCCTCCTCGTCATATCCCGAACCACGGTTCCACAATCAACAATAGCCAGGGCATTATGTCACCACTGGGACACAGCTATATTGCTACAACAAACTCTGAATACACCAATGCAGCTAAATCACAAGAAAAGGACTTTAAAACAAATTTTATGAGGTGACAGTGATCCTTAAAGAGGAAGTGAATAAAGCTCTTAAAGAAATCCAGGAAAATACAAATAAAAAATAAGAGGAAGTTAGTAAATCCCATAAAGAAAGCCAGCAAAACAACACACACACACACACACACACACACACACACACACCAAAAACAAATAAATTCCTTGAAGAAAACCAAGAGCAAAACAAACAAACAAATAAACAAAAAACCAGGTGTAGGAAAAGAATAAAGCTGTTCAAATGTTGAAAATGGAAATAAAATTAATAAAAAAACACTATATAAATGAGGGAATTCTGGAAAAGTGAAATCTAGGTAAGTGAACAGGAACCATCAACAAAATATGAGAGATAGAAAAGAGAATCTCAGGTGAAGAAGATACAATAGAAGAAATGAATACGTTGGTCAAAGAAAATGTTAACCTCAAAAATCCCTAATATAAAACATCCAGGAACTCTGGAACATTATGAAAAGCCAAACTGAAAAATAATATAAAAAGAAGAAAGAGAAGAATCCCAGCTCAAAGCCCCAGAAAATATTTTTAGCAAAATAAGAGAAAGAAATTTCTATAACTTAAAGAAAGACATGCGTATAAAGTTACATGAAGCTTATAGAACATCACATAGATTTGGCACAGAAAGAAAATCCCTTTTGTCACATAATAATCAAAACACTAAATATGCAGAATAATAAAAAATATTAAAAAGAAGATGACAGTGTCATCCTCACACTATGTCTGATTAGCAGGACGGCAGTGAATGCAGAATGACCAATAGACCAGAATATGGGCCCCACAGCACCAGAGTCTGTGTTTCCCAGGAGAAAGAGAGCCCATGGTCTCAGGTCACCCAGCTAATCACCAGAAAAGATTTTGGTTCCAATGGGGACGGACATACTATCTCAGCGTTTAGCCACTTGCCTGACAGGCACAATACTCTCACCATCCTGTGAATTTCTGCTGATACAGTGGCTCACAGCACTAACCTCAGGCCTCTTGACATGCAGGAACCATAGGAACATCCCAAGATGTCACTCCAAAGCCCAAACTGTCTCCCTAGGGACACCGATCAGACCTCTGGGCTAGGTTATCAGGTTCTCCAAGATGGCAGCACCATGACGGATAGTGTCTGAGGATAGGGTCGGGCAGTGGCAGTTTATCAGCCTCAGAGAAGGAAAGGCAGTGGAGAGGAGGCTGTCTCTAGGTCTTGCCCTGGTGAGAGGAATGCCCCTCGGCTTTTGAAGAGAGAAAGACCACTTCCAAAGCTCAACCTGTCTCCCTAGGGAGATGAATAAGAACTCTGGGACCACAGGTTCTCCAAGAAGGCTGTCCAAGTGAGCACAATATCTGGGCAGCTAGAGCTCATTAACCTTAGAGCAAGAAAGCCAGTGGCAGTGTAGATGTCTCCGGGACTTCCTCTGGTGAGAGAAAACCCTCTGGGCTCCTGTAAAGTCCAGTTAGTCCATAGGCTCATAAATCTGGGGGAGATTCTTGGACAGTTTTCCTAGAACCCCCTGCCTCCTTATCGAGATGGCTTCAAGTTCGCCAAACAAGACACTGGGCAAAATCCCCTCATTTCTGCCAGACAGAATTCTGCCTAAAAATGGGCGTTTGGATGGAGGCAGAGTCAACAACCAAACCCTACAAGACAGGATAAGCAAGTCCTCAATAGTTCCTGCCTCACAAATATGTCTGTCAGATATATTGGTCCAGAAGGCTAAAGAGGATGCTCCAACACTATTGAGAGTGGGTGGCATCAAACTGTCTCTGTCATTTTGGTAACTGTTAACCTGTACTTCTGGTTTACTTTGGTAATTAAGTTTTGTTGTTGTTGTTGTTGTTAACATTTTATTTTTTATTTTTAGTTAAATTTTATTTTATTAAGTTACTCATGTTACATCTCAATTGTTATCCCATCCCTTGTATCCTCCCATTCCTCCCTCCCTCCCATTTTCCCCTTACTCCCCTCCCCTATGACTGTGACTGAGGGGGACCACCTCCCCCTGTATATGCTCATAGAGGTAATTAAGTTTTATTTCTTCTAAAGTATCTTATGAGGTTGAAGACCAGATAGTCTTTTTAGTTAAGTTTAGTTGTTCAGAGGGTAAGATTTTTTTTCAGGTCTACACAGATGTTTTAAGTTGATAGAGATAGATAGTTTAGATATTTCATTTTCATACAGAAATTTAGACTCACAGTTTTCCTCTGTGAGCCATTGTCAACTAGAGATTGCTTCTAAGTTCTTTTTTGTTTCTTGTCTTTGTTTGTTTGTTTTTAATACATTTATTTTATTACACATGTATAAAACAAACTACATATAGCACTGAGAACCATGTGACAATCATGAGAATCATGAGTTCTATAAATGTTACATTCATAGTGCTTTGGTTATCTGTATTTGTCCAGCTTGAAGTAAACATCTTTCCTGTCTTGTTGGATCTAAATTTCTGAATGAAATTCAATATCTCCCCATCTTAACTCTAATAACTTAACTTCTGGGTTCTATATGGAGATTTGTAGCCAATTCTCTCAGCATTGGGAGCCTATCTGACACAAAACTATTCAGGGCCTGTGCAAGCCAACACTGTCATATGTTCATCAGTCCTATTCTATCTTGAAGACCTTGTTTGCTTTGTGTGGTTCCTTATAGGGTATCGATTCTCTTCTTGGTGACCTATTATCCTTCCTCTGAGTGCCACCAGGCCTCCCCATCCAAGGGACATGGTCCAATATGGGGCACCAGAGTTTGTGTGAAAGTCAGATCTCTTTCTACACTTAATGGTGGAGAATGTCCTGTCCATAGGCTAGACTGGATAGGGGTTTGAAGTTTACTGCCTATATTTTCCTTGGCTTGTGCCATAGCTTGAGGATGACCCCAGGGCCCAGACCCACCTGTAGTTTTCCAGGACCCTCTGGATCCTTCTATTTCCTCATTCTCCCAGGCTTCTCACTCCTAAAGTCTCAATAGAATGTCCTCCCTTCTGACCCACTTTCCTGGTAGGGTAAAGTTTTTCATGGGGACATACCCCTTGGACTAGTGTCTCGATATAAGTGAGTATATACCATTTGACTCTTTTGACTTCTGGGTGAACTCACTCATTATGATAATTTCTAGTTCAATCCATTTGTCCACAAATTTCAGAAATTCCTTGTTTTTAATAACTGAGTAGTATTCCATAGTGTAAATGTACCACAGTTTCTTTATCCATTCTTCTACTGAGGGACACGTAGGCTGTTTCCATGTTCTGGCTATTATGAATAAGGCAGCTATGAACATGGTTGAGCATATGTCCCTGTTGTGTGGTAGTGCATCTTCTGGGTATATTCCCAGGAGTGGAATAGCTGGGTCTTGAGGAATTCCTATTCCCATTTTTCTGAGAAAGCGCCAGATAGATTTCCAAAGTGGTTGTACTAGTTTGCATTCCCACCATCAATGAAGGAGTGTTCTTCTCTCTCCAAATTCTCGCCAGCATGTGGTGTCAGTTAAGTTATTGATCTTAGCCATTCTGATGGGTGTAAGATGGAATCTCAGTGTTGTTTTGATTTGCATTTCTCTGATGACTAAAGAGGTTGAGCATTTCTTTAAGTGTTTCTCCACCATTTGATATTCCTCTGTTGCGAATTCTCTGTTTAGTTCTGAGCGCCATTTCTCTATTGGGTTATTTGGTTTGGTGGTGTTTAATTTCTTGAGTTCTTTATATATTTTGGATATTAGACCTTTATCAGATGAAGGGTTGGTGAAGATCTTTTCCCAGTCTGTAGGCTGTTGCTTTGTTCTCTTGACAGAGTCACCTGCCTTACAGAAGCTTCTCAGCCTCATGAGGTCCCATTTATTAATTGTTGACATTAAGGCCTGGGCTGTTGGTGTTCTGTTCAGGAAGTTGTCTCCTATGCCTATTTGTTCCAAACTTTTGCCCACTTTTCCTCTAACTGGGTTAATGTCTCTGGTTTTAGGTTGAGGTCTTTAATCCACTTGGACTTGAGTTTTGTGCATGGTGACAAATAGGGGTCTAATTGTATTTTTCTACATGTAGACATCCAGTTAGACCAGCACCATTTGTTGAAGATGCTGTCATTTTTCCATTGAATGGATATGGCTTCTTTGTCAAAAATCAAGTGACCAAATGTGTGTGGATTCATCTCTGGGTCTTCCATTCGATTCCATTGATCCACTATCCTATTGCTGTGCTGGTACCATGCTGTTTTAATTACTGTTGCTCTATAGTACAGCTTGAGATCAGGTATGGAGATTCCTCCAGAGGATCTTTTATTGTATAGGATTGTTTTTGCTATTCTGGGCTATTTGTTTCTCCAGATGAAGTTGAGAATTGTTCTTTCAATATCTTCAAAATATTTTGTAGGTATTCTGATAGAGATTACATTGAATCTGTAAATTGCTTTTGGTAAGATGGCCATTTTGATTATGTTAATTCTCCCGATCCATGAACAAGGTAGATCCCACCATCTTCTGATGTCATTTTCAATCTCTTTTTTCAGAGATTTAAAGTTTTTTTTATTCAAATAAGTCCTTCACTTGCTTGGTTAGGGTTATTCCAAGATATTTTATATTGCTTGTGGCTATCGTGAAGGGAGAATTTTCCTAATTTCTTCCTCTGCCTGTTTGTCATTTGTATATAGGAACGCTACTGACTTTTTTGAGTTTATTTTGTATTCTGCCAATTTGCTGAAGGTGTTTATCAGCTGTAGGAGTTCTCTGGTGGAATTTTGGAGGTCACTTATATACACTATCATATCATCTGCAAATAGGGATAATTTTACTTCTTCCTTTCCCATTTGGATCCCCTTGATCTCCTTTTGATGTCTTATTGCTCTGGCTAGAACTTCAAGAACTATATTGAAGAGATATGGGGAAAGTGGGCAGACTTGTCTGGTCCCCGATTTTAGAGGGATTTCCTTGAGTATCTCTCCATTTAATTTAATGTTGGCTATTGGTTTGCTGTATATAGCCTTTATTATAATACTATAATTTTTATTCTTTCCTATGCATGTTCCCAATGATACTATTATTATTTTTAAAAATGTAAGCTCCAATCCTTGTCCTAGTGAAATATTTTTAAAATCAAAAGGAAATTATCCTAATCCTTGCATTCAAAAGTTTAAGAAATGAGAATTCCCATCTATGTATGTCCATGACCTTCTTGATGGTAAATGATGATAACAGTCTTTAGTATTTAATCTGTATTTAGTAATTAATCTGGGAACTATAACAGCAGTAATATTGTCATAACAAAAGTAGGAATTACATCTGTATGAAAAAAAGATCAACAGTAAGAAAAACAAATGGACAAGATGAAGAACTAAAATTCTCATTGTTTGTTTATTCAATGGCAACATGCACTACAGTGACAAAGGGTGATATTCATATGAGTATATAACAATTTCTAAGTTTAGACGTTTTAAACAATTCTGTAAGTATTTTCACATTTATTTTATGTCAGACAAATTAGTACATATAACTTTAAAAATAACTATTCTCTCTCCCTCTACCTCCCTCTGTGTGGATGTGTGTTGCATATACATGTATTTGTGGGTATAGCTTTGTTCATATGTGTGGGGTACAAATGTACATATATATATGCAGGCCAGAGATCGATGTTGGGTTTCTTTCTCAATGGGGCAGCCACTTATTTTCTGTTGCTGGAAGTTTTTGCTTTGTAAGAACATGGACAAATTGAGGTACAGTATCTCAAAAAATAACGTGGTGACCAATTGAGGTTCAAGGACAGTAACTGCCTCCAATACTGGCGTAACAAGTGTGTGCTGTCAGCTCCAGTTCACCACAGGGATGGTGGAGGTCTGAAATCCATTAACATAATTTTCTTTCTGTTTTTTCCTTTGGGTTTTTGAGACAAGGTTTCACTGTGTAGCCTTGGCTGTCCTGGACATGCTTTGTAGACAAGGCTGGCTTTGAACTCACAGCAATCAGCTGTCTGCCTCTGCCTCCTAAATACTAGAATTAAAGGCGTGTGCCGCCACACCTGGCATTGTTTTCTTAATTAAGACCTTTCCCCAATCCTTCTACAAATATGTTCTCTAAACAATTATAGGAATCAAGTTCTGAAACCACTTAAATCAATAAATTGAAGGTCTAAATGAGGATTTGTTTTCTTTTTAATACATAGGAAATATCTGTTGTGCATAAAGATGAGAGACAAGAAACTATCAAATCTTGATAATAAAATAGATATTTTCAGGGTTTATTGTTTTCTGTGTTATGATGGTGGAATCTGAGGAGTTAAGGGTGCTACATCAATTAACAACCAATACAATCATCTACCCAAATATGCTCAAAGCCTAGTATAATCCAGATAATTAATAAACTAATATTCTGCTCACACTTGATTATTTTTAACATTCTTGTATTTCAAAAAAAAATCCTATTTGTTCTTTGAAATTTTTATATATCTGTATAATTTATATTAGTCAACTCCATCATTAATTCTCCATCTCAACTCCTTCCAGAATTCCCCAGCACATCTCCCTACTTCAAGTCCTCCTTTTATGATACATCCTTACTTGTTTGCTTATTTATTTCAATACATTTTATTTAAACAGAAATACATCACTTTCTTTTCTCTCTTTCTTTGCTCTATCCCCTTTCAGGTGCCTTTACTCCAAGATTTCCTTGTTCCTTCATTCACAATTGATAACTTTTTAATTATTATTTTATGCATATACATTTTCATATTTGTGTGCACAAATATGAAATGAAATAAATAAGGCCTATTGAGTCTATATTTGTTGTTTGCTTGTATATAGTTTCAGATGATTTGTAATAGATAACCTCTGAAGATAAAGGTGCTTATCCTTAGGAGAGGTTAATTGTCCCTCTCGCAGAATTCACTAGGTGCCTAATTGGATACCTTGTCACTGTATCCACTTAGTGTTTCCCATATGTGTATGGACATTGGGTTAGCCACTGAGATGTGAGAAGCCAATCAGTGGCCATCTTCCTAAAAAAAGTGAGTGTCTCTCTTACACCAGCTAAAAATCATTCCTCACCTAGAATTGGAGCCTTTGCAAGCTATCTCTAATATATGGTTTAATTTTTTGTTTTGTTTTGTTTTTTTGAGACAAGGTTTCTCTGTGTAGCCTTGGCTTTCCTAGACTCACTTTGTAGACCAGGCTGGCCTCAAATTCACAGGGATCTGCCAGCCTCTGCCTCCCTAGTGCTGGGATTAAAGGCATGCACCAGCACACCTGGCTATATGTTGGAATTTTTAAGTTCGCTAACTTTGTGTAGGACTTGCATCAGTAGCCACTGATGGTGACTGTTCATTTGAACAGATATTTGAAATAGATATTTCAACAATACATTTGAAACAGATATTTCAAACCAAGATATTGTTTTGATTAACCAAAAGATGTTCTTATTATATGACTCTGATAGTATACATTATTTCAACAGTTCCTGTTTAAATAATTTCTGTGGTGTTTTTATTTATTTATTTTAATTAATTTATTCTTTTTACATCTCAATGGTTATCCCATCCCTTGTATCCTCCCATTCTTCCCTCCCTCCCATTTTTCCCTTATTCCCCTCCCCTATGACTGTTCCTGAGGGGGATTACCTCCCCCTGTATATGCTTATAGGGTATCAAGTCTCTTCTTGGTAACCTGCTGTCCTTCCTCTGAGTGTCACCAGGTCTCCCCCTCCAGGGGACATGGTCAGATGTGAGGCACCAGAGTACATGAGAAAGTCATCTCCCACTCTCCACTCAACTGTGGAGAAGGTTCTGACCATTGGCTAGATATGGGTAGGGGTTTAAAGTTTATGGCCTGTATTGTCCTTGGTTGGTGCCTTAGTTTGAGTGGGACCCCTGGGCCCAAATCTGCCTATCATATTAGAGAAGCATGGGAGAATAGCAAAGTCGAAGCATCCAGAGGGTCCTAGAAACCTACAGGTGTTTTTATTTTTTATCAAGGAATATAGAAATCATTAACATAGTGTCTTCTACTGCATCACACAAAACATATTAAGTTTGTTTTTAACTTCCTAAAAGATTTAAGTTACTAAACCTTTGTTATTTAAAAAATATTTCAATTTGAATTTAAATTGAAAATGATTATTCATAATTTTTTATTTATCCTTTGAAAAATTCATACACTTTTATAATGTATTTGATTGTACTCCCTATCACTCTCACCTTCAGTGTTTCCTTGGAATCCCATCAAATCTCAGTCTCAACTTCACGTCGCCCTTTTTTAATTTTTTTGTAAATTAATTCATTTCTAACGCAGTGATTTCAATTCCTGTTATCCTTATACACATGGGCATGGGGTATTTTTTATGGATATATCTTAATTAAGGTTTCTAGTCATGTCTTAAAAACACCAAATAAAAACAATCTAGAGAACAGTGTTTAATTTACTTGTACTACTCCATCACCATCCTTTACAAGAGGAAGTCAGGGGAAGAACTCGGAGCAGGAACCTGGAGGCAGGAACTAACGCTCAGCTTGTGGAGGCCGCTGCAGTTCAGTTTCTTCTCCATGGCTGGCTCAGCCTGCTCTCACACATCCCAAGACTACTATCTCCCCATAGGTAGCACTCCACAATCTCAGAACCCTCCAACACAAATAATTCCTAACGAAAATATCCCACATACTTCCCTACAGACCATTCTTAGAGAGGCATATTTCAATGCAGTTTCATCTTTGCAGGTAACTGTAGCTTGTGTCAAGTTGATAAAAAGTAATAACTAGCACAGATATTAAAATAATTTAGACACAGTTGAAAGCTGTGGAAACTCACTATGGCTATTATTTCTTTTTGAAAATTGAGGCATGTATCTAAACAAGAACATTAATGTACTAAAAGAATATTTGAACATTCAATTTCTCTTCTTGTTATGCTTCCCAGTGTTGGTGTGATATACACAAACATGCATTTGCGATACATAGATCCACATACATAGTAGTAAATTAGCTTAAATTTCTCACAGCAGCATGAGATCAGCAAGAGAAAAGTACTTCAAAAGCTTTACCTACCTTTTGTGTGTCAAAGCACAGTCTTTCAGAAATCCAATGATACCACATACTCCATGACAAGCCAAATCTTTCTGTTTCAATGTATTTTAACTTACATTGCACAAAACTGTAAAGATATGACACTTTTCATTGACTAATCCACAACTTTAAATTGCTTGGAACACATCAGACTGAGAAATTGTGTGGGGATTTGCTTTCACTGTCTTGTGAAGAATCAAATTCTTATTATAAATTGGAGTTAATAGTGGACTCCGTGTAGTGTAGTTCAAAATCGTTAAGCCCGAGTTAGATGACTCTGGAGCACAGTATTTTTATACATTGAATCTGCAGTCTTATTATTTTATGACTTTTATTTTAAAAGTTTAAGTTACGAGTTTTCAAAACCTAGGAATATACCTTAGAGGTACATAAAATCAAATGTTTCTTTAGGAAAAATCTCATATTTTATAAAGTAATCAGCCAAAAAAAGAAAATTATTGGACAATATTAAAGTAAATAATTTGAAAATGTTTGTAATTGTTTGATTTCTTTTTATTTACTAACTAGAATTCTTGACTTCATTTTGTTTCTTTGGACCTTCTTTTGCCTTCTCTCAACTGTCAATTCACACATGTGGATTGGTCTAGACGTCTGGATTCAGAAATCCTGTAATCTGTTCTGATGTTATTTTCCATGCATGTGCTGGAAGAATCATATCACCCACTTAATTTCAGGCTATTGAATATTTCATATATAAAAATGTATACTGCCATCACATTTTATCCTGTAAGCTTTCCTTAATTATAAACACACCAACTAAAAAAGCATGTATTAATTAAAGTTTATGTTATGATTCCTTATGATTTATTTGTCTGTCTTTCATAATAGCAGCCATGTTCCTTTTAAGCAAAGTAACTAACAAGACTTATGAATAAAGCAATATAGTAAATGTTGAACAAAAGTGCACTGGATGGGACCTCATGAAACCGAAATGTTTTTGTAAGGCAAAGGAAACTGCCAGTAGATCAAAACGGCAGCCCACTGATTGGGAAAAGATCTTCACCATTCCTACATCTGAAAAAAGGCTAATATCCAAAATATATAAAGAATTTAAACCAATAAATGCCAACCAAACAAAATAATATAATTAAAAATGGGGCACAGAGTAAACAGAATTCTCAACAGAGAAGTCTTGAATGGCTGAAAACCACCTAAAGAAATGCTCAACATCCTTACACATCAGGGAAATACAAATCAAAATGACTCTGAGATTTGATCTTACACCAGTCAAAATGCTAATATCAAAAACTCAAGTGAGAGCACATGCTGGTGAGATTGACTTTTTCTCATTGTTTCTATAAAAGACATGGTTCAGCCCATCATTGTAGGCAGACATAGAAGAAGGCATAGCAGTTCACGTTTCCTCCTCAGTCAATAAGGGAACAAGTAAGATAAATGTTGATTTTCTTTTGCTAATTCTCTATTTTCTCTGTGTTATATTCAGTCAGGGATTCTAGGTCTGGAATTTGGTGCTTACAGACTGAGTAAGATTCCCCACTTCAATTAAGCCAATCTGATAGCAATCTCCTCATGTGTATGCTAGGAAGTTTTAAGTCAAGTAGTCAATGAACATAAACATTTTTTTGCCCTGTAACATCTGGAAAGATTAAGATATGGACAACTCTGGAAACAGAAATTAAAGCCTACATCAATGACCCATCTAAAAAGCAGCAACAGATATGGATCATGTTCAACCTATGGAAAATATTTACTATTCAAACTGTATTATGAGGATAAATATTTTTGTCTTTAATTTCTGTTTACTCAGAGATTGGCAGAATATTTATGAGAGAACTACAATGAGTATGGGATAACTAAATACATTCTATGGTCTGATTAGAATATATGAGAGCAGTATATCAAAGCTGATACCTTCTTTGAAAAGGTCATGATGTATTTATAGTGACATTTAAGATACATAAAATGTGGAGATAGGAAAACTCAGAATGTTACTTAAATCTTATTATCTTCAACGAGACTAAATTCTCCTTTATAGAAAAATTTAGCCAGCAATAAGAAAGAACCTGGTAGAAAATGTATTAAGATGGTGAAAGAATAAATAATTTTCCTAATTCCAGCCTTTGATTCTAAGCCCATGCAACCACAGAACATCTAAAAATTAAATTAATACAAAAGTAAATACAAAGTATTAACATGATTTGAAGAGAGAATCAGAACAAAATAAAAACAGATAAAACCTAGAAGAATCTTCAGAGTGTTGGAGAATGGAACAAGACAAACTAATGGTATCCCCTTAATGTATGTGGATATGCTGACTGACTTGGTTAATATTTTTTCTGTAAAGAGACACCATGATCAAGGCTCCTTTAACTAGACCAAACCTTGCAATCCTTCTCAAACAGTTCCATCAACTGAGAACGAGCATTCAAATATATAAGCCACTCTTCTTCACATCACTATACTAACCTAAGTTAGTCTTTGAATTTAATTGGCATTAAATAAAATTATCTGCAATATACCACCAGCTTCCTTGTGAATCAATGTGAACATTCCTCAGGAGGCTAGAAACAGATCATCACTTACATCCAGCAATACAGGTCTTGGGAATATAGCCAAAGGACTCTATATCCAAATATAGAGACATTTGCTCATCCGTGTTCATTATAGCCAAAAACTGGAAACAGCCTAGATGTCCATCAGCAGATAAGTGGATACAAAGTAAGTGTGATACATTTACAATGAAACATTACTCAGCTGTTAAAATACTGAAATAATATAATTACAAGGTTAATGGATAGATATAGAAACAATCATTATAAGTGACAAAAGCCAAACAAAGAAAATTTAATACAGCATGGACTCACTTATATGTGGATGTTAGCTGTTAAGTGTTCAATAACCAAGCTGCAATATATACAAGAACAGAGGTTAGGTATAGAGTAAGGGACTCAGGGCTCAGAGACAAAGAAAGATCTCATGTGTTCATCATAGTTATGAATGAAAGAAAGTTAAATAATGATCAGTTGCAAACAGAATGATAAGAAGGGTAGAGTATGGAATTCAGAGAGGGACAGCTCATGCTAATGGATATTTGAGAGCTTGTGAGGAAACCTAATACAGTAGATGATATATACTAAAATATATACATATGAAGGTAATCTAAATAAAATTCTTAAACAATGGGTTAAATAGAGCCCCAACAGGATATCTCTTACCACCAAATGAAGCTTCCAGTGTGGAGAATATGTTACTTATAATCAAGTTATTGGCCAAGGGGGAGCCCATGGAAATCCCAGAAAATCCATGTTACTTTCACAGCTATTGGTTGCTCTCTATAAAATGAAAGGAAGACCCTATTACTGAAGACAATTGAAGTTCCCTGGAGCACAGAGATTTCAAGCTGGTGCCTACCTAAAGTCTTCAGCCGTACTGACTAGTATTAATGGTGCTGAAACATACTCTGTATGGTACCAAAGGAGGAGGTTAAACACCAACTGAGCTGTTAACCCTTAGACTTGCCTGCAAATTAAGCTGCTGCAATAATAACCCAAAACTTAGAGGAGTAACTAACCAATATCTGATTAGATTTAAGGCCAGTTCAATGATATGAAACCCATACTCAACACTGCTTGGTTGGAAAGAAACATGACATTAGAAAGGCCATGGAACTAGGGGAAAACTAGGTACTACTCTTCTGCTAAAATACTTAGTTATATAATTATGCTTAACAACATACTCCTATACATATAAACCAATTTTTCCTTAGCAATCATCATAGGATCCTTCTCCTCTAGTAGATAAGACCAAATATAGAGTCTCACTACTCAACAATGTTCAGAAAATGAGAGTCCTTGCAACTCTTAGCCCTAAATGGGAGGTATCCATCAAATCTATCCTGTCAGGGTTCAGAGAATTCTAGGAAAAAAGGAAGCAGTAAGAACCAATGTGGATAAAAGATCCCAAGGAAACAAGGCTTTCTAAACACAGCAAGACTGACACACATAGGACTCACAGAAACTCTGGCTTCATGCACAGAACTTGCAATAGCCTGTACCAGACAGGATACAGTACTGAGAAATGAACACAAGTTCCTATCCCAAATTCAAAAGCTGTGTCAAATTGATCATTGCATGCAAATTAAAAATACTTCCTCTCAGAGTCTCACTGGACAAACAAATCACTCTGCAGGGAAGCCCAATACCCAGGAGTAGATGTCTAACACAAAATGAATTCAGTGTCATAAGGTTTTGACAGGCAAATTTTTTTCAACACTACAGGCCTTTTATGTACATATAATGACTTCCAAACTTTTATTTTTAGGGGATTATTATATGTATAACTGTTTGTATCTTTGTGTCTGCACATGAATTTCATGCCTTTTCTTCTGTTTATTTATTTGTCCTATTCAGATTTGTATATTTTTGTTTTTATTTTATTATTATCTGTAATAGCCAGTTTTATTTCTAGTGAGAGAAAGAATATGTAGAGATTTTTATGGGAAGTAAGGTAAGGTGATTCTTGAAAGAGTACAGAAGGAATAATAATCAGAACACATTGCTTAAAATGTATTTTTGGGGACTGGAGAAATGTCTCAGAGGTTAAGAGCACCGACTGCTCTTCTAGAGGTCCTGAGTTCAATTCCTAGCAACCACATAGTGGCTCCCAACCATACCATCTATAATGGGATCTGGTGCCCTCTTCTGGCCTGCAGGTGTATGTGCAAGCAGAGCGCTGTATACAGAATAATAAATAATCTTTAAAAATGTATTTTCAATAAAGGAAAAGAAAAACAACATGCTATTAGTGATTGTTCCATTGTAACTGAGAATTATTGAGGAGTCTTTTTTAATAAAGCTAATACAATGACCACTTTATTGCAAGATGCAATGAATAAAAGAATATAAATTTAAATGAATAAAAAGCAAATCTGTTTTTTTCTTTTTTCTCCTTTATTAATTTATTCTTGTTACATCTCAATGGTTTTCCCATCCCTTGTATCCTCCCATTCTTCCCTCCCTCCCATTTTCCCCTTATTCCCCTCCCCTAATGACTGTTCCTGAGGGGGATTACCTCCCCCTGTATATGTTCATAGGGTATCAAGTCTCTTCTTGGTAACCTGCTGTCCTTGTATTTCTTTCTCTTTCTGTAAAACAGACAATATTGGTGGGAATATAATATATTGAACGATGAATCCATATATTCTTCTGATGAGAGTGATTGTTATCTTAGCGTAGTAGCATAGTAAGCAGCTTGAAAATTTCAGTCAATATGTTACCTATTTAATAATTTGCAGACATCTATGAAAATACCATAATGTCTTCTGTTTGGTAAAATTAAACTTAAGAGAAACGTGTCCTCTTCCACGTAAACACTAATAATCCTAATTGGGAAATGTAACATTAGCAATAGAATGAGTAATTTTGGAAAAAATAAAAATTTTATTTATTCATTCACTCTCCTCCCTCTACCCTCTTGCTCCCGCCTCCCCCATTTCTTCCCTTTTCTTCTCATCAGAGAAAGGATAGGTTCCCCCAGCTACCAACCCAACCCAGCACATTAAGTCCCTTCAGACCTAAGAACATCCTCTCGTACTGAGGCCAGACAACACAGCCCAGTTAGGACAATGAGATCCAAAGGAAAGCATCAGAGGCAGAGGCAGAGAGGACGCACTACCATTGTTGGGAGATCCACATGAAGACAAAGCTTTGCATCTACTACATTTGGACCAGTCCATGCATGTTCTTTGGTTAATGGTTCAGTCTCTTTGATCTCAACATTGGGGCCAGGAAAGTTGATTCTGTGGTCTTCTCATGGAGTTCTTGACCACTCCAGCTTGTTCAATTATTCCCCCAACTCTTCCATTGGACTCTTTGAGCTCTGTCTAATGTTTGGCTGTTTGTCTCTGTATCTGTTTCCATCAGCTGCTGGGTGAAGTATCTCAGAGGAGTTATGCTATATTCTTGTTTAGAAGCATAGCAGAGGAATTTTAATAGTGTCAGGGATTGGCTCTCTTCCATGGGATGTGTCCCAAGTAAGCCTAATCTTTGGTTAGACAGTCCCTTAAACTTTGTTCCATCTCTGTCCCTGCATGTCTGAATGGAGGACAAACTTTAGGTTGAAGGTTTTTGTGGGTGGGTTGGTATCCTTATACCTCCATTGGAACTCCTGCCTGACTACAGGAGGTAGCCACATTAGGCTCTGTATTCTCCACCTCCTGGAGTCTCAGCTAGGATGACCCCACAGACTTCATAAGGCTGCTCTATCCCAGGTCTCTGGAAAATACCAGAGATGCCCCTGATCTCCGTTTCTGTTCTCTCTCCTGCCCCTGCTCTCTCCCTACTCCTATTCCCGACCTCTGCTCCCATACCATGCCATGTCCTACACGTTTCCCTGATTCCATTCAATTCCCATGCCTATTATATTTTCCTTCCCGAGCAAGATTCAAACATCTTCCCTTGGGCCTTTCTTGTAACTTAGCTTCCTCAGGTTGTGGATAGTAGCATGATTATTCTGTACTTTACAGCTGATATCCACTTATACGTGAATACACACCATGCATAATTTTTTGGATTTAGGTTAACTCATTAAGGGTGATTTTTCTAGTTACATCCATTTTCCAGCAAATTTCAAGATGCCCTTGATTGTAATACATGAGTAGTATTCCACTGTGTAATACCATGGTTTTCTTTAAATCCATTCTTCAATTAAAGAACATCTGTGTTGTTTCCAGTTTCTGACTATTATGAATAGAACTGCTATGGACATAGCTGAGCAAGTGTTCTTGCAGTATGGTGAAGCAACTTTTGGGTATATGGCCAGGAATTGTATACCTGGGTCTTAAGGTATCACTATTTCCAATTTTCTTCCTTTTTTGTCTTTTAAGATTTATTTTTTTTATGTAGACAGTGTTCCTCATGCATTACATGCTAGTTAGAAGAGGGCACCAGATCTCATTATAGATAGTTGTGAGCCACCACGTGGTTGCTGGGAATTGAACTCAGGTTCTTTGGAAGAGCAGACAGTACCATCTCTCCGGTGTCTCAATTTTCAGATAAACCACCAGATTGATTTCCATAGTGATGTACAAGTTTGCACTCCCACCAGTAATGGGGAAATGTTTCTCTTGATCCACATCCTTCTCAACATGTGCTGTCACTTGAATTTTTATATTAGCCATTATTAAGTGTTTAAGATTGAATCTCAGGATGTTTTGATGTGCATTTTCCTAATGGCTAAGAACACTGAACATTTCTTTAAGTGTTTCTGAGCCATTCAAGATTCCTTTGTCGAGAATTCTCTCTGTAGACCTTTTTTTAAAAAATGGCTTTCACACGAACTCTGGTTTCTCTTATTTGACCACATGCCCTGGAGGGGAAGACCTGGTGGCACTCAGAGGAAGGACAGCAGGTTACCAAGAAGAGACTTGATACCCTATGAGCATATACAGTGGGAGGTAATCCCCCTCAGGGGAGGGGAATAAGGGGAAAATGGGAGGGAGGGAAGAATGGAAGGATACAAGGGATGGGATAACCATTGAGATGTAACAAAAACAAATTAATAAAAAATTTTAAAAAAAGAAGTTTTGAAAATTGTAAAAAAAAAAAAGAAATTTACATATCAAAATTGCTTATTTGGTTTTTTGTTCTCTAATTTCTTGAGTTCTTTATGTATTTTGTATATTAGCCCTCTGTCATATGCAGGGTTGGAGAATTTCCCCCAATCTGTATGCTTCTGTTTTTCCCTATTGACAGTAGGTTTTTTGTTTTTTTTTTGTTTTTGTTTTTGTTTTTATGTTTTTCCTTACAGAAGCTTGTTAGTTTCAAAAGATTCCATTTATTAATTGTTGCTCTTAGAGCCTGGGCTGCTGGTGTTCTGTTGCAGAAATTTATCCTGTCCCAATGAGTTCAAGGCTATTTCCTACTTTTTCTTTTATTAGATTTAGTGCATATGGTTTTATGTTGAGGCTGTTGATCTACTTGCACTTAAGTTTTGTGCAGGGTGATAAATATGGATCTATTCACATTTTTCTACATGCAGACCTCTAGTTAGACCAGCATCATTTGTTGAAGATGCTATCTTCTTTCCATTGTTTAGTTTTGACTTCTCTGTCAAAAATCAAGTCTTGACGGGTATATGGGTTTATTTCTGGGTCTTTGATTCGATTCCATTATTCAACCAGTCCGTCTGTATGCTAATACCATCCAGTTGTTCTAACTATTGCTCAGCAACAGCTTGAAATCAGGGATAGTGATACCTCGAAAAATTCTTATTTGTTTTGTTCTTCCGGGCTTTTTTCTTTTTTTCCATATGAAGCTGGGAATTGTTGTTTCAAGATCTGTAAAGAATTATGTTGATGTTTTGATGAAAATTGCATTGAATCTGTAGATTGCTTTTGGTAAGATGTCCATCTTTACTCTGTTAATCCTGCCAACGCATGAGCATGGCACACCTTACCATCTATTGATATCTTCCTCATATTCTTCCTTCAGAGACTTGAAGTCCTTGTTATACAGCTCTTTTACTTGTTTGGTTAGAGTTGCACCATATTATTTATATCACTTTTTGCTATTGTAAAAGGTGTGTCCCTAATTTCTTTCTCAGCACACGTATCGTTTGCATATAAGAAGGCTACTCAGTTTTGTTTGTTTATTTTTTTCTTTCTTTTTTATTTTTTAAGGTTTTTTTTTTTACAGCCACGTTGCTGAAGATGTTTATCAGCTGTAGGAGTTTTCTGGTAGAATTTTTGGGGTCACCTATGTATGCTATCATATCATCTACAAATAGCTACACTTTGGCTTCTTCCTTTCCAATTTGTATCCCTTTGATCTATGTCTTGTCTATGATTTTAGTGGACTAGCTTTAAGTTTATCTCCATTTAATTTGATGTTGGCTATAGGCTTGCTGTATATTACCTTTATTATTTTTAAACATGTGCCTTGTATCCCTGATCTCTCCAAGTCTTTTAACATGAAGAAGTGTTGGTGGTTTTTTTAAGCCTTTTTTTTTTTAAGCATCTAATGAGATCATCATGTTTTTTTTCCTTTCAGTTTGTTTATATGATTGATTACATTGGAGTATTTTGATACATTGAACCAGCCCTCCATCCCTGAGTGAAGCCTCCTTGATCATGGTGAGTGATGTTTTTGATGTGTTCTTGGATTTTATTTGTGAGTATTTTATTCAGTATTTTTGCATCAATGTTCATAGAGGAAAGCAGTCTGAAATTCTTTCTTTGTTGCATCTTTGTGTGGGTTAGGTTTAAGGATGATTGAAATTAGTCATTTTATCATTTCATAATTTTTATAATTATCAGCCTTTCTATATGTTTTTATTTTAATATCATAATACTTGTACACACTTAGCAAAATGTATGTCTAAGTCTTTCAAATAAGTCCTAACTCTAATAATTTTTCAGTCTTTAAAAAGTTTTATTGTAATTATAACCTAGATATACATATTTCATGATTGACTAAAATGCCATACTTCATTTCCATACTAATTTCTTAAACATATATTTAAGCACTCCTTTTTTTGTTAACCCACTTAGCCCTCCATGTCTAGCCATTTTTAAATAGACTGTATGCTTAAGAAATGTCAGTCAAATTGAATTTTAAATGTACATTTATAACTCTCTATTTCTTGGTAGAATAATATTCATATGACCTATGAAGGATAGAAAGATGAAGAATGGGTCATTTGGATTTCATTTTCCAGAGCACATGGCCTTTTTTAATATGCCAACATAATGGATACTCTAGTGCATTGAAGCTAGGAGATTTTTCTCCTAGGCCTATTCCATATTTATCATTTCTGTTGTCACTAGGTACACAAGGTCCATGCACTTTGTAAGAGGATTTCTGTCTAGAGAGCTATATTTTATTTTTCTGTTAAAATGATCAGTATAAAAATGACAAAGTGTTTGCAGCCTGTATTTGAAAGTAGTTCCTGAAACTAGATCATGTCATTCCTTGTCTTGATGGAGTCAACAGTGTGGTAGATTGTTTAATGCTTTTTCTGCTTGTATAGAGATGAAAGACCTGAAGACTCACTTGTACTGAAATTAATGAACAAAGCAAATGAAAGGACATTTGTGGTCTATATGAGTCAAAGGGATGCATGAATCAGCTAATGTCCAATCGTCCCATATTTATACATCATCATACTGTGATGTGATTACTCATATTCAGCAACTTGCCAATGTAGTCAATGGTAAAAATCACTACTAAATACTTTACTCAAAGGAGACAGGATATTTCAAAGTTACTGTTAAGCTTCTGATCACTCAGGAAATTTTACACCGAATCTTTTGCACACGGCTCTACTCAAGCTAGAGGTTAAATTTTAGACATTTTAAAGTATTACAATGGAAGAGCCACAAAAATTGATGTCTCTATTTATATTATTTTATGAACTTTGAAATAAACAATTCAAGAAAAAAATACTTCTTTTTTAGGCTATGACAGACTGAGAACATTAGTTTCTACTGCATATGTTATTGGATGAATGTATATAGAGACAAAGGAAAGGTTTAAGGGAAACTTATGGGAAAAATTAGTGCTTAATGTTTATATGTATTGTTCACAGTCTTCTTTACATTGTAAATGTGTGTGTGTTTGTGTGTGTATAAGTGTGTTTAGTGAAGATAATTCATTGAAATCTGTCATATGCTTTGAAGATACTGATATTTCCACACCTTTATATCTCCCATTTTCTTCCCCTTTCCACTAGGCCCTTACATCTTTCAGTCTCATTTCTACTATTATTCCATATTTTAAAGTGAGTATATAAAATATTATATAATAATAACTATAATGTGTCATATATAATTATATGTTGTCTGTATATTACATATTCCACATATAAGAGAACATGTGGAAAACTATAATTATCTTTTTCATTTTAGTTTAACTTATTTTGCTTAATATGATAACCTCTGCTTATTTTCATTTTCCTGCACCTACAAGCCTCTTTAGGTCTGAATTAAGCCAAATATTTACTTTACTTCATCTGTTAACAAACACTTAGTATGATTCAATTCTATGACTACTGTGAACTGTGCTTCAATAAAGACAAATGATTATATACATCTGCTATATTTATATATATTCTTTGAGGTATATTGTGAGGAGTGGTGTATCTAGATCATAAGGTAGTTCTATTTTAGTTTTTTGAGAAGCCTTGATACTGGTTTTCATAAGGGCTTATCAACTTCTGTTCCTAGCAGTAGGCTATATTGTAGTGTTCTACATAGAAACATCCTAACAATAATTTGTTTTTATTTGTTGTCCTAAGTTTGATCAATTTTGCCTGGGTTGAAATGAAATCTCAGTGTAGTTTTAATTTGCATTTCCCTGATGGGTAAGGCTGTTGATGTTTTTTGTAGGTTTATAACCTTTTGTACTTCATCGTTTGAATTTCTATAAAATTTGTACAATACCTAAGAAAATTACAAAAACCTTCTTCAGAGAGAGTGAATAAAAGTCCTACAAATCATACAGAAACATAAAAAACCATGAATGGACAAAACAATATGAATAAAACATATAGTGATGGAGATATCACTACACTGATTTAAATTTATTTTTGTACTTATTTTATGATGTGTGATTTCACATTAAAATTTTTTTCTGAAGCAAAAGCTGCTGACAACAGAATGCCAGAAAGGTAAAAATAGATTATGAAAATGTATTTCTAATTTTTCTGTGACAACAGAAAATAAGGAGAAATGTTAGATATTTTGTGTATCATTTTTATGGACATTTCAAAAAAATTTATTGTCTTCATTTTTCTGAGATTCCCCTTTTTAAAATTTGTGTTGAATATATATGTCAATGACATGTTACAAAATCAATCATTACTGAAATACAAGAATCACACCTATATTTAGTGTAAGTAATGTGAAAAAGCTTTATTTCATTACAAAATTTGCATATAAATCATGTTTATTATAAAGTCTTTCTATTTTTCATAAACATGGATTCACACCAGAACATGTGTTAGCATGGATTATTTCTAAGTACTGTCATGTAGAGGGCTCCCAGTACAGATTCTTACCCCATGCTAAATTCAATTTTTTCTTTTTTTTTTATGTGATGGATGTTTTGTCTGAATATTTAACTGTACTATGTGCATGCAGTGATGACAGAAGAAAAATAAGAGAAGTATTTTTTCTTGCTTGTAAGTCTTATTCTTAAAAATTGCACTTGAGTGTTACTTTGAGATCCCATCCTACACATGTCAGAATGACTGTGATTAATACTATAAATGACAGAATAAATTAATAAAAAAGGAAAAACAAACAAACAAAAATACTATAAATGACAGTTCATGTTGGTGAGGACACGGAGTAAAAAGAACATTCCTTCATTGCTGGGGAGAGTGCAGACATGTACATTACTACAGAAATCAGTATAGTTTAAAAAAGGGAATAAAAGAAAAAGATAGCACTTATATATGATAAAGTAAGTACAGTATCATTCAAAAAGGTACATTAGATATAAACTTTCAGTTAGAAAAATATTTTTACTTGGGCTGTGTCTGAGATACTCATAGAAATTAAAAATGAATACCTTGTTTTTAATAGCTGAGTAGTATTCCATAGTATAAATGTACCACAGTTTCTTAGTCCATTCTTCTACTGAGGGACACTTAGACTGTTTCCATGTTCTGGCTATTATGTATAAAGCAGCTATGAACATGGTTGAGCATATGTCCCTGTTGTGTGGTAGGGCATTTTCTGGGTATATTCCAAGGAGTGGAATAGCTGGGTCTTGAGAAAGCCCTAATTCCCATTTTTCTGAGAAAGCACCAGATAGATATTAAAAACAAGGAATTCCCAAAATTTGTGGACAAATGGATTGATTTAGAAATTATCATAATGAGTGAGTTCACTCAGAAGCAAAAAGACAAACGGTATATACTCACTTATATCAAAACACTAATCCAAGGGATACATCCCATGAAAAACTTTACTTACCAGGAAAGTGGGTCAGAGGAGAGGACATCCTATTGAGACTTTAGGCGAGAGTAGCATGGAAGAATGGGGAAATAGTAGGATTCACAGGGTCCTGGAAACCTACAAGAAGAACTTTATGACAGGCAGATCTGGGTCCTGGGGTCCTCCTCAAACTAAGGCACCAGCCAAGGAGAATATAGGTAGTAAGCTTCGAACTCCTACCAAGACCTAGCCGACAAACAGGATATTCTCCATCGTTGAGAGGAGAGTGAGATCTGACTCTCACACGAACTCTGGTGCCCCTTTTCTGATCACGTCCCCTGGATGGGGAGGCCTGGCAGCACTCAGAGGAAGGATAGCAAGTTAGCAAGAAGAGACTCGATATTCTAAGAGCATATATAGGGGGAGGAGGCCTCCTTCAATCACAGACATAGGGGAAGGGAGAAGGGAGAAGTGGGAGGGAGGGAGGAACGGGAGGAAACAGGGGAAGGGCTAACAATCAAGATGTAATATGAATAAATTAAAAAAAAGAAATTAAAAATGAAGTTTTATTTTAACAACTATTCAAAAATTGAAATATATCAGCTTTATGAGCATTCATTTTCATTTTTTTATGTCTTGTAATAGAGGCTTTAATGTTCTGCTATCTGGATTTTTTTTTTTTTACATTTTTTGTTTCTTTTTTGTTTTTGTTTACTGTTTGTTTGTTTGATTGTTTTGAGATAGGGCTTCTTTCTGTAGCCTTGGCTGTCCTGGACTCACTTTATAGACCAGGCTGGCTTCAAACTCACATTAGTCTGCCTGCATCTGCCTCCTGATTGCAGGGATTAAAGGCATGTGCCACCATGCCCAGCTACGATTTTTATTAAATATTTTTATAATATACATTTATATTATTGCACATATATACAACAAACTGCCTGTGGCAGTAATAACCACTAAACAATCAGGAATATATATATATATATATATATATATATATATATATATATATATATATATATATATATATATTTCACAGTGTTTGTGCAGCCTTGAAAAAACATCTTTCTCATCTTTGTGAGTCTAAAATTCTGAATGTAAATCAATATCTATCATAATCTCATTATTATCAACCTAACAGAAAAATGGATAAAGAAAGTGTAGTACATTTATACAATGGAATGCAACTCAGCTATTAAAAACAAAGAAATCTTGAAATTTACAGGCAAATGAATGAAAGTGGAAAACATCATCCTAGACATGGAAAGATATGCATGAAATTTACTCTATTATAAGTGGATATTAGCCAAATAATACATAATGACCATACTACAAGTTTCTTCAAGTTTGAAAATATTGACATTTTCAAGAGAGGCAATAGTTATTACCCCTGAGATGTTGCAGGTGTGGCTGTGTGTCACATGTCTTTGGGTAGGTGGCAGAGAGGAGAAAGGTTATAGCTACTCTCGGTGTTCAGACCTGTGAACATCTGAATGAATAGTAGCCTAATATTCCCTGAAAAAAAAAAAGAGCAAGCCTGAGACAACCACTACACAAGTGCCACTCAGGCACTTGTGCTCCCAGGATAGAGAGTGAGCCTGCTCCTGTCTGGGGCATTGAATGAGTGAGCCAGGACTGGGCAGAAGAGCTGGCAGGCTAAGGAGCTCAGAGACCTCTCAGGGCCAGATCCAGGACTTTAAATTGGCCCATCCCAACATTGATAACTTGCTGTAGGTTATAAATTTTCCAATCCTATAGTCCTAAGATTACAGAAGAATCTCCATGACAAATGGCAACAACATGATATCCAAGCGAAATCCCAGTGACGTTCCAGTATTGATAAAGTAGCATAAGCCAGAGGCTTCTTACGAGACCATCAGCTCATTGCAGTCAAAAAGTGAAAGTGAAAAAGTACGGTAAAGGGGTATAGTGTGGAACACACTGTGACACTACAGCTTCCACAATGAGATTTCTTTTTCTCTGTTGTTAGGACTAGGTTGCAAGAGTAGAGGGTGGTAATGAGGAGAAAGGGAGATGATGTTAAATTCATGAATTAAAAATAAAAAATTTAAATAAGAGTGACAACATTTGCAGACACCCCAAAGACACCCTCCTTCAGGAAAGCTACACCTTTGAAACCAACTGGGGACCAAGTGTTCAAATGCCCAAGACCAGAACTAACTTTTGTCATTTTACACACCAGAGATGTGTAGGGCCTCTCCTTAACTGCTCATTGAATAAGGAGATACTGCTGTCTACGCTTAGTCTCATTTATCTTTATAAAATAAAAAAGAACCTTTAATTGTTTTTCCTTAAAAGAAAGCATATATTTATGTTCATCTCTAAAGTAATTAATCAAAATATATTTGGAAATTCTCTGTCTAAATGTAAGGCATCAATGTAGTTCGGCGAATGAAACGTGGATTGTCCTCTTCTGCGCCACAATCCTCACCACCGATTTGTTTGAAAGCCTGAGGGGGTACAGTGTCAAGAAGATCCACAAGACATCTGTCCTTGACATTCTCATAGGTTTAAGTCCATTGCTGAGTGGTTACATGAGTATATACTGTGAATCATCCTTTCAAGCAGAGCAGATCACATTTTTGAGTGCATAGGATTTTAAAGCAAGCCATTTACTTGAAATAAAAATGTCATACTGAGTAACACTTGAGGAGATAAATGATAGTTTAAGACCCTTGAAAGAATTTGTCTATTTTCATTTTGTGTATGCTTTCTTTTTGCCTAAATACATGAATGTGCACCACCTGTATGCTTGCTAAAATTGGAATCCAGAAGAGGCTTTTTGATCCCCTGCAACTGGAGGTATGAAGCATTGTGAGTAAGCCTCTTCTGGATTCCAAATTCTTATTCAATGAGCACACAGTAAGTGCAAGTGGTTCACGTTCATTGTATTTTTGGAGAATAAATTGATTCACATAAGGATGATGCCAATGAAGAAAATCTTTTTGGATGTCTAATCACGTCGCCTATATCATCATGGAAGTAGACTTGGCATATTATCTTTTTGTGATAATTTATATTGTATGCCATGCACTTTTATTGATCCTAAAATGAAACTCTCTATATAATTTTGTTCATTTGTAAAAATATTTGTATTTCAATATATGAAAAATATTTTTGTTCTACTATACACTAGTTAGCCATTAAGTGTCATTATGTTTTGATATTATGATATATTTGATAAAAGACATATTTCTAAAAGAAACTTGTAATAAAGAAAGACATGCTGTCTGGAGAGATGGTTCAGAGGTTCAGAACACTGTATGCTTTTCCAGTAGTCCTGAGTTCAATTCTCAGCAACTACATGGTGACTTACAACCATCTATAATGTGATCTAATGCCCTCTTCTGTCATGCAGGCATACACACAGGCAGAGTACTGTATACATAAATAATAAGTAAATAGATCTTTTTTAAAATATAAATAAACATCAGGGTTGGAGAGATGGCTCATAGGTTAAGATCACTGAATCTTCTTCCAGAGCTCTTGAGTTCAATTTCCAGATACCACACAGTGGTTCATAATCATCTATAATGAGGTCTAGTGCCCTCTTCTGGCCTGCAGACATACATATAGACAAAACATTATATAAGTAAATAAATCTTAGAGAAACAGCAAGCAAACAGAGACAGAGAACACAGTGGAGGTAAGTTGAGCACAAAATCAAAGTCCCATTGTCTTCCACTGGAAAGCTTTCTGCCTGCTATTCAGTTGCCTGGCCCGCCTGGGTCAGAAATAGCAAGCAAGCAGAGAGAGTGAACCCAGCACAGGTGAGTTGGGCACAGTACAATAGCCCCATTGTTTACACCTACCCCCAAAATCTCTGACCCTCAGAACCCACCAAACCTGCTAATATCAGACACTAATTGGAAGAGGTCAGCATAAGAACACAAGGAACAATTATCAAGGCCATTTGGCAACACCAGAAGCAAGCAGTCCTACCACAGCCAGCCCTGGAAATACTATCATACCCAAAGCATGAGAGAAATATTTCAAATCTGAGGTTATGAAAATGATAGAAGAAGGCCTATGATAGAGGAGGAAAATATATTCTTCAAACTAGAAAAGGAACATACAAAGGAAGAGGTAAAGGATTGAACAAATCCTTAAAGAGATTAGTGAAAGACAGGAAACTACAGTCAAGCATGGAAAGGAAATGAATAAAAGGATTCAAGTCCTAAAAATGGAGATAGAAATAATGAAGAAAACATGATCTGGAAATGAAACAACTAGGGAAGAGGACAGGAACTACAGACACAATCATCACTGAGAGAATACAAGAGATGGAAGGGAGAACCTCAGGGATTCAAGAAATCGATACAACAGTCAAAGAAAATGTTAAATCAAAAAAGCTGCTGACAGAGAACATCCAAGAAATCTTGGCCACTATGAATAATAAGGACCAAACCTAAGAATAATTGGAATAGAAAGAGAAAACCCCAACTCCAAGGCACAGAAAATATTTTCAACAGAATCATAAAGGAAAAGTTCCCTAACCAAAAGAATAAAATGTCTATAAATATACAAGAACTTCAAATTCATTGGACCAGAAAAGAGAAATCCTCTTGTCACATAATAATCAAAACACTAAACATATAGATCAAAGAAAGAGTATGAAAAGCTGCAAGAGAAAAAGACCAAGTCACATATAAAGGCAAAACTATCAGAATTACAGCCGGCTTCTCAACAGAGACTATGAAAGCCAGAAGGGTCGGGATGGATGTCATGTGGATACTAAGAGACCACAAATGCCAAGTGAGCCTAGTATACCCAACAAAACTTTCACTCACTGTGGCAGAAGGAAAAAAAATTCCATGACAAAAACTAAGGACAATACAGGCAGTAAACTACAAATTTAATGCAAACCCTATCAAAAATCATACACAATTCTCTACAGTCCTTAAATGATTAATTCTCATCTTTATATGGAAAAACAGAAACCCAGAATAGCTAAAACAATCCTGTACAATAAAAGATCTTCAAGAGAAACCTCTATCCTTTATCTCAAGCTATAATATAAAGTAATATTAATAAAAATAGCATTTCACTGGCATAGAAATTGACTTGTTTATCAATGGAATTAAATTGAAGACCCAGAAATAAACCCATACACCTATGGACAACCATTTTTGACAAAGAAGCCAAACCCATACAATAGTAAAAAGGTAGCATCTTGAGGAGGCTGGACTAACTGAATATCTTCATATACAAAAATGTAAATAGATGCATATTTCTCACTCTTCACAAAACTAAAGTCCAAGTGGATTAAAGACCTCAGCATAATACCAGATACACAGAAACTGTTAGAAGAGAAAGTGTGGAAGAACCTTGAATTCATTGGCCCAGGAGACAACTTCCTGAACAGTACACCAATAGCTCAGGCTCTAAGGTCAACAATTAATAAACAGAACATCATGAAACCGAAAGTCTTCTTTATGGCAAAGGACATTGTAAACAGAACAAAAGGAAAGCCTACAGACTTGGAAAAGATCTTCATCAACCCTAAATCCAACAAAGGGCTAATGTCCAAAATATATAAAGAACTCAAGAAATTAATCACCACTCAACCAAATAATCCAATTAAAAAATAGGGTACAGAGCAACACAGAGATTTCTCAACAGAAGAGTATCAAATGGCTGAGAAACACTTAAAGAAATGCTGTACATCCTTAGTCATCATCATCAGGGAATTGCACATCATAACTACTCTGATATTTCATTTTACCCCTATGAGAATGGCTGAGAAAAAAACTCAAGTGACAATATATGCTGGCAAGGATGTGGAGAAACAGAAACACATTTCCATCGTTGGTGGGAGTGCAAACTTGTACAACCACTTTGGAACTCAATTTGGTGCTTTCCTAGAAAATTAGCCAAAGTGCAACCTCAAGACCCAGCAAAACCACTCTAGGGCATGTACCTGAAATATGCTCCACCATACAATAAAGATATTTGCTCAGCTATGTTTACAGAAGCTTTATTCACAATAGCCAGAATCTGGAAACAACCTAGAGGTTCCTCAATTGAAAAAATGGATAAAGTAACTGCGGTATATTTACACAATGGAATACTATTCAGTTATCAAATCAAGGAAATCTTGAAATTTGCAGGTAAATGGATGGAACTGGAAACGATCTTCCTGAGTGAGATAACTCAAACCCAGAAGACATTTATGGGATCTTATAAGTGTATGTTAGCCATAGATAGATGTCCTCTGAGAGATACCACCCACCAGGGAATGGGGACAGATACCTGGCCATGCAGCTGGACTCTGGAAGAAGCACTGAGAGTTATATGGAAGAGTTGGAGGATGGAAGGACTTGGAGGGGTCAGGAGACCATCCAGGCAGGTGTATCTGGACCCAGCGGGGCCCTGCACATACTGATATGCCAACCAAGGACATTGCAAGCAGAGGACCTACACCACCTGTTCAGACATAGCTTTATCTGATAGACAACTCATTCTCCACTTGAGGGAGAAGGGAGAATGAGGCTGCCTCTAATAGGAACTCTAGTGCCTACAATTTGATCACTGCCCCCTGAAGGGGTGGACTTGTGGACACACAGAGGAAAGGGATCCAGGCTATACTTGATGAGACCTGATGGGTAAGGTCAGATGGTCTGGGAGGAGGGTCTCCCCTGTCAGAGGTTTAGGAGAGGGAAATAATGCAGAAGAGGGAGAGAGTGTGGGAATGGGAATTTAAGAGCGGGGTGGAAAATTGGGATGTAAAGTGAATAAATTATAATAAATAACAAATTTAAAAGAAACACATGCAGTCATTGAATAAATAAAGATCCTTGGTAAGTTTTTGATGTTTATAACCAGTCTCTCAAAGTTTTTAGTCTAAAAAGATATGAACACTCATTACAGAAGCTGTTAAAAGTCTTCATTTTTTTACATCAAGTATTTGGCTCAATAATAGGCTGTATGGCCACTTCAAGTGTACACTTTGCTGTATTTTTAGGTCTTTGGCTATTGTGAAAGAATTAAATAGAATAATATTTGTGAGAATGGCACTTTTGAACTGACATCTGGGCTTATATTTATAAACTTGTAGCCACTGCCCTATAGTCATGTACAGAAACAGTTTGTCAGGTTTAGCCTAAGAACTCTTTTTGTTATTTTTAAAATTTTGCCCTTGTGTATGTGAATGGAACAAATTCTAGAACAGAGAGAAATGATAGACACATTGCCAAGAGCCTAGCACTTAAATCAGGAGGAGCCCTTTAAGACCCAGTAGTAACTTAAGAATGACTTGAAGAGATAAAGTCCAAGTTATGTCATCTCCAATGTAAAATATATTGTTAGTAGAATACGTCTTGTTGATGTTGTTTGCAAAATCTATATTAGGTTTACAGCCTTATGTGTTATCACTCATGATGCATGGCCATTTAAGTATTGTAGTTGTTTATGAGTCATTCATTGTCATCCAAGTAGTGCAATATTATTGTAAATAAACCAAATAAACACACTGGATTTTGATTACAAATAAATGAATATATAAAGAATCCATTTTCTTCCTATACAGTTAATATTTTGTGGGAAAATTAAGAAACCATTGCATTCCACCCATGATTGTCATTTTACATTTCAGCCACTAGAGGACAATGCTGCTCTTTCCATAGATTTCAAGAGCTATCCTTTCCTTTTTATTTAATGTGTTTCTTGTTTTATTTATTTGGGTTTAGATTTATCAAATGCTTATAGTCAATTTTGAAATATATAATATTAAAATATGATTATACTTGAGGATAAATATATTCCATATCCAGAATATTTTTTAAAAGGCATGTATAATCTAAACAGGATATACACAATACCTAAGTCTTTGGTAAAAAGTCCCCAAAGAACTCTGAAATCTAATGTGTAAATATACCAATATAGGAAACTAATCTCTCTTAATAAAACACACCACTTCATTTAAATGAACATATTGAATTATTTGTAAATATTGTGTGTTTAGTCAAGGAATGAAAAACACTTAAAATGCAGTGTAAAATATTACTTAGAAGTGCAATTTCTAATAAACAGGAGAAAACAAACACAAACCATTAATCTCATCAACAAAGCCAAATATTATAGAAGATTTTACTCATAAAATTACTTCCTAGAACAATGTCTTTTAAAGGATTTTAATTTCTCTTTTTCTATAACATCTAAGACCTGTCCCCGTCAATATACAAAGCACACAAACTAACAAACTTTGATTCATTTTAAAAAATTTAAAAATCAAATAAAAATATCTAAATGCATCTAAGGAAAAGGTTTCTAGAGCAAAACCCACATTCTTTTCATCATCTTTTATCCTTGCTTCCTCAAACAGGTTAAATATTGATGCTATCCTAATTTTTCCCCAACTGTCTTAATGGACGTTTCTAACTTTAGCCAGTAAAATAATACTATGCTTTGTTGTTTCTATAAGTCAAACTGTGTATGTGTATGTGTGTGTGTGTGTGTGTGTGTGTGTGTGTGTGTGTGTGTGTGTGTGTTTGTGTGTATTTTTAAGTTAGGGTGTGTTTAGTATTTGTGTCTATATGTGCATTTGTATATGCTTCCTGTGTGTTATGTATGTCTGTGTGCAGTTTGTATGTGTATGTTTGTCTGTATATGTTGGTTTTGGGGTATATGTCTGTGTTGTGTTTCATGAATTATTTTAGGTGAGAGAAGAATCAAAGGTATGGGCAAAATAAAAAGCCTTTCTTCTTATACTAATAACTATACATTGAACAGCTGGGAACAACTGTATACTAGGTTGGCAGAAGCAAGCTTCCTGGAGGCAGCTCACTTGTTTTTGTATTGCTGATGAATGGTTGCACTTCTGGTTTAGGCAATGCCTCAGGGATTTTGGTTCTACACTACTTATTGCTGCTAATTTGTCTTCCCATGCTTGTCATTACTGTGTCCCTCATATATACCTGACATGGAATAGAGAAGATGATTTTATAATTCATGATGATGATTCCTAAATAGATTCAAGTAACTTCTACTATCCCTCAAATTAGCTTTAAAAAGCACTGTGAACCACATGAATTATACCAGGAAGAAAAACAAGTTGGAAACAAATTTTTAATCAAGGATATACATTCATTCTATGTGTAATCCAAAGAAAAGGCCCAGGTGTACACAATGATAAAAAAAAGAGTATATTAATATAGAAACAAAGAATAAGAGGTTGACAAGACAGACAACTGTTCCTTAGAAAAACCTTGACATAAAAGTATTCTTGCTTTGAACACATAACATTTGAATAAAAAAAGGGATAAAATGTCTGCTTCGAACTCATAATGAGCATACAGATAAAACCACTGCTTTAAATGTATAATGAACAAAAGTATCTAGTTATAGTTGTAATGAAAGAACTTAGAATCAATAGTCCTACTGAACTTCCTTTTTTATGTAAAGATTGTATGTATTTTTGGATGTTGTAATTTTTCATAGATGATATAAAACCCATGAAAAATTTAAATGTTTGTTGAATCCCACTGGAATTCACCTCATCTATAATTTGTTTATATGTATTTATGTATATATTACCCATATTTCAGATTGTCTGTATGTTTATATGTCTGATTGTCTAGTATGTATGTATGTATGTATGTATGTATATGTATGTATGAATATATGCATATATGGGAAATTGTGAATCCTGTTAGAGGTTTGTTGAAATCCCCTGCTTCAGCCAAAGAATCTGTCTTTCTGTCTGATTGGCTATATATGTTTTCATTAATGATGTGATGGAGCTTGCTATGTTTGTGTGAATGTATGGTTTTCTGTTCCTTTCTTCTCACCTCAATGAACAGACACAAATAGCAAGGCCAGCAGCCTGAAAGCCTGTGAGTCAAAGTACATAGAGAGCCACCAACTTCTTTTGGCCCCCATCTCCTACACTGCTGTCTCATTTAAACTATCCCTGGACCCTGTGATGTAAAAGCACGTTTTTTATTCTAATGTGGCTATTAAAACCATACTACTAACTGTGAAATGTCTTACTGAGGGTTGCTCTTTGAAGCAAATTTTCTTTTTGAACCCCCAAGAAGACTATACAGGTCATAACAAGTTAAAAGTCTCATCTGAATTAAAGTTAGGTAATTGCACTGTAAGTCTCCAGTGCCGTTTTTCACTTAAAAACAATTCAGAATATGCATGCATTATTAACATACAGAGAGATATGGACTCTCACGTATCTCAAACTTTGCTAAGAAAGAGGACAAGAGTCTGTATCCTCTTTCCTCTGGAATCCACGTCTGCTCCTCTAAAACCACAGTTTAACATTCAGGAAACCGCTTCTACCTCTTTCTAACAAGATCCAGCTTCTTTAACAACCCAGGTAAGGACTCCTGCACTCCACTTTGCTTCCCTAAGTTAAAAATAAAACATGCCTACCAAAGAAGGGTGTTCTTATCTCTAATTTCCAGGATAGTTAAGTTGTTTGTGTACTCACCTAATATGCCAAGCTATGAAAATGATATGGCAGTTTAGGTTAGTATTGGAATAACTGGCACAGGCAACTTCCTTGGTTTGGTGCTAGGTTAATTTTATATGCTGAAAGAGTTCTAAGAGATAACAGGCAGAGAACAGACAGGAACAGAGAGAAGATGGACAATGTAATTTGAATGAAAAAGATATATGATGATACGTTTCCTTTAAAATTACCTGACAACTCAAAAGACATGAGTTATATATTAAAGAAAGAATGTCCTCCAAGACAGGCTATGCTGGCAAGCCTGGGACTCTCATAGATAAATGGACAGCTTTCTATACTGTGGAAGTTAGATATTATATTCAAGATTAAGGGTTTGACTGACAGAGCGGTATTCAAGAAATACCTGACATATCAATATCTTCATGCAAATTAGAAAAGGCATCCGGAAGTCATTACCTGACATTAGCTTAGGTGCAGGCTTGAAGAAGCAAAATGGAGTGCGTTGAAGACCTTCAGATTTCCATAAAAATATCTACTTGTCAGGTAAATTATATACTTAAAACATGATAAAGTAAAGTTGATGCAGCTATCAATAAAATGCAGAACTATTTCTTTTCTTAAATGTTTTATAAAGATCTTTTTAATTTTTAAGAATAGTTCATCAATGAGAAAAAGTATATTGTAATAATTTTATATTCACAGAATATACTTGAAAAAAATATTTAGTAATTATGATGATGTTCCTCACTAATGAATGCTAGTATTATTTTAAATTTTTTTCTGTATCATTGGTATTACATATGTTGGTTTACAAATATTTTATTAATCATAGGCCTATTGCCACAAAATAGTTACCTATACTCTGAAAGTTTTTAATGGATTCTAATTGGGCAATAACTTTAGAGAAACAAGAATTCTTAAAACTTATTTCTTTAAATTGTACTAATTTCTTCATATGCTCTCAGTTGTGCTTTCTTAAGTTTCAGATAATATTTGTTGATTTTGTTCTTTACAACTTTTGGTAGTTCCATCAAATTTTTTATCACTTTGAAATTAACTGACTATATAAACATTTGCCACATCAAATCCAACTGTCTTGTAAGAGCACATATTATGGTTCTGCATTTTCCTTTGTGCCTTAAGAGAGGCCTTGAAGCCTGGTAACCAGAAATTGCTAGTTTTGCTGGAATAATTCCTTATAAAAGGAGCTGATGTCAATATAAATACAGAGTACACATGTATGCCAGAAACCATTAACCTGTAAACACAGCCTAGCTCCTCCTGAGTACAATCGTTTATTTGGTGTCACCAAGTTAACACTAACTGAATCATTACAATCGGTAGGCATCAAGGAAAGATCTAAGTACAAAAGTATTTGAAATTTGCAGCATTTGATCTTTTCACCTGTAATTATTTTCCCAAGGTTCAATAACACAATGCTTAATGCTTTTATACAGCATTATTAAATTTTAATAATTTTGCACAAGAGTTTATATAGTCCTCTACTAGCCTTGTAAAAGAGATGCTAATTTCTCCAGTTGTTACAGCATCATTTCAATTTTCTAAACAATTTAACACCAAACTATGGCAATTCAGAATATGCAGATGGAATTTCATCATGATTTCTCTCACTTTCTGTAGTATTTTACATGTAGAAATGTGATCTGCTTTGTATGTCTATGTTTGAATGAAGGCCATACATATCAAATGAAGACTCTCAACTAAGTTGGTGATGTTAGATCTATTGCTCTACGGTAAAAAAAAAAAAAGTTTATTGTGAGAAATAGTTTCAACTGTTTCTATAAGGATTGACTGTTTCTAGTATATTTAGAGTGATTTGTTTTTTAATATAAAATCATTTTCCAAAAACCAAATGGAACACCTTATTAGCATATGCCAGTGTGAATATATGTTGAAATGACCACATCAAATTAATACATTTAATTACGTACAAAATTCAAGGACCCCTTGAATAAAATCCTCGCATTTCTACCTCAAACTTCCTCAAATTAGCTTTTGGTTAATAGATTCTTTCTAATTTATAATTTTAATGTATGCAGAAATTAATAGACATTTTAGTACAGAGAATACCAGACAACAAAGAATTGAATAATAAGACTTTTAACCATATCCAGCATCCATACTTTCAAAACTCACCAAGATGCATCACTAAACAGAGGTCAAAGTGGCTAATTGAGAAGCTCTGAAAACACTCAGACAGAGAAACGTCTGTTACCCAGCCACATATTGCTGATAAGTACATATTAGGGATTGGATATGGAATGTCCTACAAAGGCTCATGTATTGCTATTCTGGACCCAATGTAACAACCTTCAAAAATGGTTCTTCATAAGATGATGAGATGAGAGCTTCAAATGTATTAATGAATGTGTTGACTGATAAATTCATAGCAGTAGACTGCTGGAAGATGGTGGAGACTTTTAGGGGTGATGTGTAGATAGAGGGAGTAGGTCACATGGTGGGGATTTAATTCATTTTCAAGGATGAATTTTTCTTTTTTTAAATTTTTTATTAATTTATTCTTGTTATATCTCTCATAGACATTTTTGTTCATCTCTATCCTTCTGAACAACCAAGAAAAGAGTTACTTTCCTCAAACATATGCTCTTATGAAAGTGCTCCTCAAATCACTATCAGTGGAACAACCATAGACTGGTTGTAAGCTCTTCAATGTAGGATTCATCTTTTCTCACTTAAATTTTCTTTAACATCTTTATCATAACAATAAAAGGTATGTAAAGTCTTGTCATTATTTTAGAAATATTCTTCCTTGGAGATAATAGTTTATATTGTGATATAATGTTTACATTGTGAATTTGTACATACTGTGTTAGGGTCACCAGCACTAACGTAGAAGTTGGACAATATAAACATATATTATCCCAATGATAGTCAATTGGAGAGAGAAATAACCTGAAATTCATTTTTGAGTCAGATTGACAAACTTCAATTTCAGTGTGACTATGAGACAAATATATGGTGGCCAGTGGCCAGATAAACAACAGATGTTAACCTCTAGCCTCATATGAACATGCACTTATTTCAGAAAACGAGAGGTGGAGAACACAGGAAGATCAGAAACTCAAGGTCATTCTTAGCTGTTCAGCAAGTTGGACTCCAGCCTGGGCTAGAGACTCTGTTCAGTCAACACTTAATTGAGAAGCTCAGATGCCGCATGGTATACAGTCCTTTTATTAACAGTGTCAATCATCTTGATTTATGACAAGAATAAAAAACAGCTGTTAAAATTAGGACTAAAATATTTTAAAGAACTTGAATGAAAAGTGCTCATTCTGCATAATGTTACTTTTGGATGTTTTTAGAGTTTACTGTTTGATCTTGGAAAACCAAGTGGTATGTTCTTCTTTGAGAAAGACTATTTCTCTCGCAGTCAGCATTTTTTAGCTGCCTATTGGTCTTAGTGTGTTTAGAAGTGTGTGTGTGTGTGTGTGTGTGTGTGTGTGTGTGTGTAACAGCAAATAATAAAAAATACAGTCCATGAGTTTAAAAAAGATCATAAAAGACTATATGTAGGGATTGAATAGAGGAAAAGAAAGAATGAAATGATAAGAATATATTATAATCTCAAAAATGTAGGAAAAAAGTGATCATTACATGGCCAAGAGAGATGGCTCCATGACTAACTGCTTTTTGAGATTACCCTAATTTGATTTTCATTACTTATACTGGGAGACTGACAACCACCTGTGTCTATAGCATCAGATAATCCAATAGCCTCACTTGTACATACATGGTATATACACACACATACTCACACACAAAGTAAAACTAATGATTCTAAAATATGTCCATGGCAGTGCTCACTATGAAAAAATGCAGTTAAGATTTCTTTTGATGTTATTATGAAAAGCATTAACGATAAATACATAAAAAATAAATTTTGGACCATTATTGAATATTTACACTGAGTAACAACTAAAATGCACTTGTATTTTCAATTGCTATCATTGTCTGCCCAAAGAAACTCAAATGTACTATCAGATGACTGTACTATTAATTGTAATACTGACATAACAGAAAGAATGTTGTTCGCCTGTTTTCTTCCGTGTTGCTGTGACTAAACAATCACCAAACAAACTTGGTGGAGGAAAGCTTTGATAGCACCTCACACTTCCAGCCTCATCACTAAAACATCAGGGCAAGAACTCCGGGAGGAGCAGAGGCAGAAACAAGGATTGCTGCCTACTGACATACTTCAATGGCTCATATTTAGCTACTGTTCTTTTATCTCCCAGTACCACCTGCCTGAGGATGCTGCTACCCGTAGAGGGCTGGACTCTGTCACTGTAGTGAACAATCAAGAAAATGCTCATAGACATGTGTTTAGGCCAGGCTGGTGGAGGCATTTCCTTAAATGAAGTTACCTTTGTTGTTCTAAAAGAATGAAAATCCCCATCATTTGATTTTACCAATAAAGACTCAGGAACCAGATAGTGGATTGAAAACTGACTAGCTCAGAGAGGCAGAGAAAGTGCCCATTGACCTTCCTACTCAACTGATATCTTAGAAGGAAAAAGCCTTTCTACTTAGCTCATGTCCCAGAAGGAAAAAGCAAATAAGCTAAAAGCTTCTCCACACTGTCTTAAATACCCATCCATTCAATGTCCCTCTTTCTGTTTACTCTCTGTCAGTTGGTTTCTTACTCTGACTCTTGACCTAGGGTTAAATTTATTAAATCCTGTGCACAGAAAGCTTTCGAATTAAAAGATGTGTGCTAAGACTGAGATGCATCGTAATTACCGATTTACAATAAACAGAAAGTTCTTGGGTTAAATATGTATGTTAGAGCTATGCCACAACAAACAAGAAACAGGGTTTTACAGTTCACAGTCTCGGGGTTCACAGTGGTATCAAATATCTTGCAACATACCTTATTCCAGGTAATTCTAGTTTGTCTTGAGTAGACAGAACCTAATCATGGCAGTCATATTGAATATATTTTATTAATGGGTGCATGATTTAAGTACTGAACTTTATTCTAATTCATTATACCTTGATTATGTGTGACAGGGATGTAATGAAACTTTTATTAAGTATGTAAAAATTGAACCTATTATTTGCAAAATCTTTATGATTTCTTGACTATTTTACTCTTTCATAGAATATTGAACCTGCAGACATTTTCTAAACAAGTAATTGTATTCATTCAACTTAGATTTATAAAGAACACATATTTTTGTTTGACTTATCAAACAAAGTCAGATTCAATTATATGCCCAGTTTGGGTCTGAAAGCATACTAAGCAGTCAGGTAAGTGCTGCATGTAGGCACTTATTTACTCACCATTTAGCTGGTTATTTGCTCCTTCAATCCTGAATCTGTACTACATTCCTTGCTCAACTTTCCACTGAATAGTTTTTAAATATAGAAAGGGGACGATCCAATATGTGTATGGATAACCAATGTATTATCAATGTAATAATTAGTATTACTTTATTAGTAGTCCTGATACAATGTTTCCCATATCCCCAGCTGGACTTCAGGTTCTTACACACCAGAACGTAACCTTGAACTACTCATCTTCATGTCACCACCTTCTGAGGGCTTGGATTATAGTCATGCATCATGTCCAGTTCGTGACACCAGGACTTTGTGCACTCCAGGCCAGTACTTTATGAACTGAGCTACATCTGTTACCTGTGATGCCATTTTATTTTATTTTTTTTCTACAGAGTATTTTTTTTCCTTTATTAATTTATTCTTGTTACATCTCAATGCTTATCCCATCCCTGGTATCCTCCCATTCTTCCCTCCCTCCTCTTTTCCCCTTATTCCCCTCCCCTATGACTGTTCCTGAGGAGGATTACCTCCCCCTGTATATGCTCATAGGGTATCAAGTCATTTTAAAAAGAGCCCATAATAATTAAAATAATACAGAAATGTTTCTGTTATGAGTACATCTAACCCTCCCCATGATATCAGCCATTTTTATGTTTTTTTAAAACAAAAACTGTGCTTATACAAGGTTTATTATATTATTACCCAAACATTATTGTACTTGCAAAAACAATCCCTCTATCACATATTATGTATGTATAAAAATCCAAGGCTCTCTTCAAGACATTCCTTAGGCCTCTGTACTTGCTTATTTTGTCCCTCAGTACTGAGTGAGGATTGAACTTGACTAGGTCTGTGCCATTGTAGCAGAAACAAACAGAGTGTGACAACTTACATAATAAAAGGCTTCCAACTACACTTCACATTTGTCTCATTATCACATGCATTGCCTGGAAATTTCTTTTGTATCTGCCGTTTTGACTAGCTTATAGTTTTCTGAATGCAGCTGTCTCTCACATTTCCCAAAGGATTAGTGGTCCCTCCTTTTCCTAACTCACTACTAAGTTAAAATTTTACTTCTCTTGCCATTTCATGAACTGTTCTTTTATGTTTTTTATGAATATAATTTTGTATGTATACAAAGCTAGATTTAAAAAGTGCAGGTCATATTTAAACATGCATACACACATATATGCATAAACATTTATAGTGTGTATGTGTGTGTGTGTGTACATATGCAATTTATGTAACAACAGTTAATGGAAATAAGTCTATGAGTTTGAAGAGAGTAACCAGCAGTATATGGTAAGGTTTGGAGGAGAAAAATAGAGGAAATTTTAATACCAAAAACTCAATAATAATTTATGAAGTTTAGAAACTTTGATTTTCCCAATGTTAGAGGTCTCCTAATTCTTGAAACAGTCCTTTACTGAGGGTTGACAGTCAAATATGATAAAAGCATAAAAGAACAGAGATCTCATGTAGAGGTCTTATGTGAAGTGGGCAATGTGAGAGGCTATTGGTGCAGGGCTCATATGAAGGGTCAGGCACGAACAGCTCTGTGAGGTGACCCTAGAGACTGGAATCAGGATACCTGCCCCACGTTCTTCCATGGACTTAGGCAAAACACAAGCCCTCACTTATACTTAATCTTCACCTTTAAAAAATGCTGCTAATAATATGCTTGCATTTTCTCTACTCATAATCTTGGCAGACTGATCGGTAGGTGGAATTTTTGTCAGTTAATATAAGCATCTGCCAGCTCTGGATATACAGTACTAAAACACAAGCACTATGTTCACTGTATATGTTTCTCCAAGGCCAATTCTGTTCTCATTTGTGTGTGTGTGTGTGTGTGTGTGTGTGTGTGTGTGTGTGTGTGTGTGTGTGTGTAGGGGTGTAAGTTGGAATCACCCATGTGGTGATGTCTGGAGATCAGAGGTATAACTTGGAAAGTGTTCCCTTAATTGATTCTTTATTTTACAGTTTGTTACAGCATCTCAAACTGATCCAGGCGCTTACTGATTTGGAAAGACTGACTGTCCACAAGCTTGTCCTCATCTTGTCCCTGTCTCCAGCACTTACAGTAAAGGTGTGAACTGCTTCTTTAATTCCTCTTGGGTCTGAGGATCTGAACTTAGTTCCTTCACTTGCACAGCAAGTGCTTTGCCCATTGAAGCATCTTCTCAGATTCTTATCTTGATTTTAGTAAATTCTACACAAAATATTGCCCTTGATTAGATGTTCATAGAAATAGTGTGTACACATAAGGAAAGTCAGTCACGTTTAAAGTTAAGGTCAGTATTCTCTTTCTATCCATAGATGGCAGCAAAGTACCAAGTCTTAACATAACTTTCTACCAGCCTGTGAAAAGTTGTAAGTCTAGTAATTCCCATGTTTCCTTAATAGTAAATGAAAATTATTTAAGAGGAACTATAGCACCAATAGAATATGAACAAAAATACTTTTAACAAATCTTCTGCCAGTCTTACTCTTTTATTCAGTGAACTAAAGGGTTCCTCAGTTTGCCCAGCATGAGAGTCTTTGTCATTTTAACTGCAGGACACAATAGATACGGATAAAAAAAAAACTCTTTTAAGATAATAGCAATTCAAAATAATACCTAGAAAATGCCCCGTCTTTTAGTCATGGCTATTAAAAATGGATTAATACATGCATGTGGTTTTCTTTTATTTGTTTAAAAATTAAAAAGACTGGAAAGCACTTGCACACAGTGACCTTTTTACACAGAAAGAATAGAGCAAAGTAAAGAAAGGAGATTTCCAGATTTAGACACCGAAGACAAAGCAAATCAAGAGCCACCGGCCCATGGGAGACAAGGAGAGCTGAGAGAGGAGATTGAACTAAAGGAATATAATAAATCTAAACAATGCCTTAGACTCACTATCACAGCACAAAACATTTTGGGCAGCTATTGAATTTTCTGTCTATGAAATTCCTTATCACATGTTGAATCATATTAGTTCATATTTTTCCCATTCTAATTTAAGAGTCCATTATGAATGCTGTAGAAAAATCACACCTATGTTGAGAAGGTATTTGTGTGACAGAAATATATTTTCATTTTAAATCATGAGAAAAAAAAAGTTACAAGGAAACAATCCTCTGTTATATAACCTGTAAGATCTGAAAATATGATTATGTGTTGTGCTGTCCGTGCTATAACATTAAATTGAAGACATTTGGAGCAACGCACACGTGCATTTCAACAGCAATTTCAAAGAGAAACAGAGTAAAGAAGCAAGGAAAAGGAGAGATGAAAGCAGAAAAAAGGTGCATGCACAAGAGAGAGAGAGAGTGGGAGAGGAAGAAAGAGAGAGCAAGAGAGAGAAAGGAGAGAGAGGGGGCGAGGAGAGCACAGACAAATCTCCCAAAAGGAGAAATGTTGTAATTGTTCACAAAGTTCAAAGTAAATTTCCAAAGCAGCCTACAGATGTGGGTTTATTCATATCAGGGATGGGTCTTTCAGGACTGGCTTACTTAGCTTCTTGACTCTAAAATCCCTAAGTCTTGTAAATCCTCCAGGGCCTACTGTCTAATTATGTTGCATATCCTGTGTTTCTACTCAATAAAAAGTACCTTATTGTTTAATGACTTTTCTTTGGTGTCTTTGAAGACTAAGTTCTGTTCTGTTAGAAATAAATTAAAAACAATCCCAAAAAGCATCCGTTTCCTTTTTCCCATAGTTTCTAATTTGGGCCTTATTTTCTGTCATATCACTCTACAAGTTATCATAACACTGTGTTTTTCTAATTGAATTTATGTGTACTGAGTTGCAGTACAAATTGAGAAACTGTCCTTTTTGCCAGCCTGTGCTTTTCATTTTATCTTACCATAAAACTCCCGAGGTAAGAAATATTTTAAAAAATATATTCTATTAATTTATTCATATTACATCTCAATTGAAATATTTTTTAAAAATTCACTTCATGTCACCACTTATACAAGTTCATAATTTTATTCACTCATGAATAACAAAATTAACATTGTCATATTTTACCATGATTCTCCATTATACAAAATAAAACTAACTGTTTTGAGAAAATATACAGAATTTAAAAAACAGTAATATTTGACACAGATATTTTGTTAGCATCAGCCATATATATGTGTCTTAGATTTACATTTTTATATTAAACCTGCACATGATCATGGCCCCAAATGCTTACATCACCTCTGCCAGGGAAACCTTCAGGGAAGTACTGAGCCTTTGGGTAACACTCCTGAAAATTAAAGCCTTACTAAACCTTTTCTTTCTTTAACAAATATTCCTTTGAATTAGAAGATAATTTCTATATTCCTCCTTCTTTCTTTTCAACCCCTATCTCCAAACCTAAGAAGGAGGATAAAGGAAAAGAGAAACATCCTTGCATGCAACCTTGTTTTCTCTCTAAATAAGACCTATAATAACTTACACCAACTCCCACTGATAGTAACCCTCTAGAGCCCAAGAAAACAACCAAAAACCTACCCAACCCCACTTAGGGGAAATGGGGAATCATTCTTCTCAGGTTTTTTTCTGGCTGATTTGGGACTAATAATACATTTTTAGAGGCCCATACAAATTTTGGGAAATGGTTAAACAAGCTTGGAAAAAGCATTTGTGGTCCAGTTTCTAAATGTTGAGAAATCCCATTCTTATTTTGAGTCCTGAGTAGGACAGTCTGAAATGTTGGAACAATTCGGACTGGAAGATTTCTTTGAATTGTCTCAGGAGCTGCCTTGTTCTGATGAGGAAGACCAACTGAAGCACTTGGTGCTGGAACATAGGGATACAGGATGTCAGTGTCCAGCACGCGGAGAGGAATGAATCCTGTGAGGTCTGATCCAATGTCAGTCTCCAGTTCATTTGTTCTGACAACACATATTTTCTCACAAGCATTATACAGTTCTAAAATTATAGATGTATAAGGTGTGTGTGATGTACAGAACAATTAAGGCTGGTTCTCTTCTCTTTGAATGAGCAGGAAAAAAAAAGACATCTGTAAATCTTCGTTCATGCCATACAAAGAATGGTACCTAATAATAGGTCATAGGGATTTTATAGCCAACAAGAAGCATTGTCTATGCCTAGAGACATTCATGTCTTCGCCAGTCTCAGAGCTATTCACATATAGTGAGATTAGCAATATAAGTTACCTGCTTGTTCTGCAGTTTGAAATTTACACATCCCTATTGTATCCCTCTCCCTCATCCCCTCCAGGTGCCCCCTCCTTCATCCCCTCTCCCTCCCTCCCTTAGTCCTCAGAGAGGGGAGCTCTCTTTCCTTAACATCTGACCTCAGCCTATCAAGTCTCATCTGTACTGCCAGTAACCTCTTCCTCTGTAGCCTGACAAGGCCACCCTACCAGGGAGAAGTAATCAAAGTTCTGTGGCCAAAGTCCATGTCCAATGTAGTCCCTACTCTCCACATTGTGTGACCCACAAGGGGACTGGGCTACTGAATCTGAGCAGGGGGTTCAGGTCCACATTGTACATGGTCTTTGGCTGATATATCTGTTTCTGTATTGTAGTGTAGTTATCTTGTATTATGTGGCTAATATCTGCTTATGAGTGAGTATACACCATACAAGTCTTTCTGTGTCTGGGTTACCTCACTCAGGATGATCTTTTCTAGTTCCATCTATTTGCCTACAAATTACAAGATTTCTTTGTTTTTAATAAAATAAAAATAAAACAGAATATTATTTGTCATTCATATTAAATTTTTTCCCAAAGCAATTTTTTGAAAAAGTATAAACTGTATTTTTTTAGTGATATTGAAATATTTCTGGTAGGGATGTAGCTACATAAGAAGATAGTTTTAGGGTGGTATTTTGTTATGAAGATTTATTGCTATTTCTAGGTCATCATTGTGAATTAGCATGTAGCATTATTTTTGAAATCTCCAAAATGGCAATATTAGTGGAACTTATAAGTTTAACTCTATCACTCTGAAACCAAAATAGAGTGAGGTTTAAGAATTCATGAAACAAATTATTTTGTGACAATAATTATAGTTGCATCATGTTATAAGTATTCACTTCTGGTCAAAGAAAAAAAGACAAGGCAACTAGTTCAAATCATAAATTATACTTCTTTCCCGATTCTTAATCACTAGACACCCTATAGAGAACATATCTTATAGAGCTTGCTTCTAAGGCTACTATGTCCAGGTGATTCTATCTCAAAAAATAGTGCTTTGTTTTATCATCTTATTAGATGAGAAACTAATATCCCGCATTTACAGAATAAAAAGGCATGCTGAAATTAGTTGCTATAGGATATATGCCCAAATGTCCTTGGACTAGAATTCCTGTGCAGATCAGACAATAAACACAAGACTATACAGATATTTCAACGCCCCTTTTCCCCATTAATAGAAATGATGAAATCCTCAGTAATCAAATGGTCAGTAGTGAAGTGGAGGTAGTAGTGTGGAAGCGACTCTGGCATTCACAGCGCACTACTGCATATCTCAGAGAGCTGTTAAGGGGTTAGTATTTACATAACTGGAATCAGTAGCTGTAATGGAAGTGGTAGAAGGGAGCAAGATTTAGTATGTTTCTTGCAATATTAGTGTGCAAACAGAGTGATGTTTACATGTAGGTGTTCAATAAATGATTGTTAAATTAAAAAATAACAACAACAACCACACACACACACACACAACACACACACACACACACACACACACACACACACACACACACACACACAGAAGCTCTGTGTTGTGCAGAGTTCTTTTCAAAAGCCAAGGTGGTTGAAATTATAGTGCCAAAAACTCAGCAGGTATGATATGTGGTGCACTTTCTCAAGAGGAAAAAGCAGAAGAAGATATTCCCCATAAAAAAGTCATCATTGTGGGATGAGATATTAAAGTTGCTAATTAGGATCATATAAAATTATGCCTCATATGGTATTGCCTTTGAGAATTTAGATGTAGCCTGTGGTTCTTTTAAAAATATAGAATACTTTACAAAATAAGCCAGGATTATTTTGACGGTGAAATTAAGATCCAGGTTTACATTCTCATTCCTTGGTATATACACAAGCACTATAAGATCCCAGTAAAATATAATTCCATAAAACATTTGTGTAATAAAATCATAGTATCCAATCTTCTGGATAATGTAATATATGTATCTTCACAGTTACCACACACAGCAAACTATTATTATAAATTATTTCATTGAGCACTAACCAAATAATAGCTATTAGATAGAGTAAACCTAGTTGTAATTAGCAGATATTTATTAATAAAAATAGAATTACTTTGCCACTCAAAGTCAAACACTTTTCTACCTGCACTGCAGTCAGCAGATACTTCATAGATGGTTTCCTTGTAACTCTCATGTCCAGAAACTTCCTACAATTACAAGCCAATTAAATCTGGTACTGAGACATCATCAAAGTCCATAAACAGCTCAGGAGATTTATTGTTATCATAACCTCATAGGACAAAGGTTGAGCTTATTCATCTTGCTCATGACAAAAATTTGGTATCTTAAGCCTGCTTTGGGCAATTAGTTTGAACTAAAATAATTATTACTCATTTACCTACTTTCTTAATATTTCTCTTAATTTCTTATTATTAAATATAACATATTAAATGATTTTTCTGTAAATAGGCATTTACTATAATGTATACCACTATAGCTGAGGGATGTTCCTGGTTATTGTTGAAGAGGTCTTGTAATAAATACGCATTCTAAATCTGCCTAATGAGTAAATTCTAGTGATAATGGAAACCCCAAAGCAGTGTGAAAGCTGTTACTTTAGGAACATCATAGGACATAGGTGATCATTTAAAAACAAAGGGCTAGGAAACGTCTTTCCTATCTTGGTGTGTCTAAAATTCCGAATGCAAATCAATCTCCATCATATCTCCAACACATTATCAACTTAAAACATCTATCTAGACTTAAAAACATCTTCACCCCTAAACTACTAAGTTTCTTTGAAGTTTTCCTCAAGGCTGTCAAATACAAATAGCCAAAACCCTAAGAATGTAACATTTATATAATCCTGGTTGTGTCATGGTTCTTGTTATTGGTAGTTTATTGTACATATGTGTAATAATATAAATATATATGTAACCGGGTCTTGAGGAAGCCCTATTCCCAGTTTTCTGAGATAGCACCAGATAGATTTCCAAAGTGGCTGTACTAGTTTGCATTCCCATCAGCAATGAAGGAGTGTTCCTCTCTCCCCATATCCTCGCCAGCATGTGGTGTTGCTTGAATTTTTGATCTTAGCCATTCTGGTGGGTGTAAGATGGAATCTCAGAGTTGTTTTGATTTGCATTTCCCTGATGATTAAGGAGGTTGAGCATTTCTTTAAATATACCCAGAAGATGCTCCAGCACACAAAAAGAAAATTTGCACAACCATGTTCATAGCAGCCTTATTCATAATAGCCAGAACATGGAAACAGCCTAAGTGTCCCTCAGTAGAAGAATGTATGAAGAAACTGTGGTACATATACACTATGAAATACTATTCAGCTATTAAAAACAAGGAATTCCCGAAATTTGTGGACAAATGGATTGAGCTAGAAATGATCATAATGAGTGAGTTAACCCAGAAGCAGAAAGACTCAAATGGTATATACTCACTTATATCTGCCTATTAGCCCAAGGGGCATGTCCCATGAAAGCCTTCACTTACCAGGAAACTGAGACAGAGGGGAGGACATTCTAGTGGGACTCTAGATGAGAGAATCATGGGAGAATGGCAAAGTAGAAGGATCCAGAGGGTCCTAGAAGCCTACAAGTAGAACATTATGATAGGCAGATTTGGGCACAGGGGTCCTGCTCAAACTAAGGCAATAGCCAAGGACAATACAGGCGGTAAACTTTAAACCCCTACCCAGATCTAGCCAATGGACAGAACACTCTCCACTGTTGAGTGGAGAGTGGGATATTACTTTCTCACATAATCTGGTGCCTCATATTTGACCATGTCCCCTGGAGGGGAGACCTGGTGGCACTCAGAGGAAGGACAGCAGGTTACCAAGAAGAGACTTGATACCCAATGAGCATATACAGGGGGAGGTAATCCCCCTCAGGAACAGTCATAGGGGAGGGGAATAAGGGGAAAATGGGAGGGAGAGAAGAAGGGGAGGATACAAGGGATGGGATAACCATTGAGATGTAATAAGAACCAAACAATTAAAAAATATAATAAAGGAACAAAAAATTTGAATATTAAAATATTTATATTTAATAAATATTATGTACAAGTGAATGCCTTGTTTGACACTCACAGTACAATCTTGAGAAAACTCAATTAAAATATTTAAATATTATTTCTTAGTGGGATATATAACCTTTAGAATGTATCACTTAATAAACTAATGATACTGGGATTTCTATTTACCAACTCAATATGTATAATGAATTACTTTGTAGGACCATTACATATCAACTATAGAACTGTATGTCATTCCAATAAAATAAAGCTTCTCATTCTTAAATAACCCCCACATGAAAATCACATGTGAGACCATATTAGATGGACTTGATAATTGGTCCAGCTCTAATTATGAAAATTCATTGTCCAGCTGCTTAGAAAATTCAGCTGCTTTACTAAATTTTGGCTTTTTTTTTTTCTATTTCTATCCAACACACATCCAGATCTAAATTAAAGTGGTGGCTGATAAAGTGAAATGAGGCTTCTGAAATCTGGTGTGGATTGTTTATAATGACCAGTTGATGACCAATCTACTAGAAAGCTTATTTCTTCATGCATCCTACAGGAAGACAGTCATCTTTTTGCTGTATGGTGGAAGCTCTTGAATAATGATATATTTCACTCAACTGAAGGATTTGTTAAGGTGCGGATCTCTCAGTATCTCCATTCCTTTCACATTACAAGCAAATCTCCGATTCTTTGTGAGATGGTTAATTATCAGTGGCTATTTATTAAGCTTTAGAATGATCATAGTAGCACATCTGAATGTTTAGAGAAGAGTGTTTCCAGAAAGAAATAACTCAGCATAGAGGAATCACTGTGAATGTAGGCAGGAAGACCCCATGGTATCCTCAACTGTCAAAAAAAAAAAAAAAAAAAGAGTGAGAGAAAGAACTGATAGAGGGAACTGGACACAAGCATTCACCTCTCACTTTCCTGGCTGTAACCACAATGCAACAGCTGTCTCCCGCTCCTATTACTGTGCCTCCTCCTTCAGAATAGCTTATTTCCTAAAATTAATTTTTTAATTGAAAATAGACTTTTCTCTCACACAATGCATTCTGACCAGTTTCCTCTCCTTCCACTCCTCCAGGATTCCTCCATTTTCCCCCAGATAAACTCTCTCGTTGTTCATCTTAAAAAAGAACAGATTTCCAAGAAACTACAGCCAACGTGGGCAAACCAAGATACAAGAAGTCAAGGCAAAAGCCCTCATAGTGAGGCTGGATAAGGTGACACAGGAGGAGGAAAATTCGTCCCAAGAGCAAGCAAAACAATCAGAGATATACTTGCTCCCGCTGTTAGGAGTTCCACAAAAAACACCAAGCTAACTGTCATAACATATACACAGAGAATCTGGTGCATGCAGACCAGTGCTAAAAAATACCTTTCTCAGGTATTTTGTCACAGTCACAAGAAAAGTAGGTAATTAATATATTAATCTAAATATATTTCCACAGACATTCAACCCATTTCCAACTTGTCAAGGTTTTCTGGATGTGAAAGTTACTGCCGTGTAGTGAAATGTGTGTCTGTGAGAATATAAGTTATGAATTTATCAATAATTGCAGAATGGAATTTACTGAAAAGCCTATGGATAGGACCATTGCCTTCACTTACAAGGCATTTAAGCACAAATGAGCATATAGAAATAAAATATCTTATCAAAATGACTAATTTCATCTTCATATCTTGAACGGATTTTTTCAAGGGGCATGTCCCACGAAAGCCTTCACTTACCAGGAAACTGAGACAGAGGGGAGGACATTCTAGTGGGACTCTAGATGAGAGAATCATGGGAGAATGGCAAAGTAGAAGGATCCAGAGGGTCCTAGAAGCCTACAAGTAGAACATTATGATAGGCAGATTTGGGCACAGGGGTCCTGCTCAAACTAAGGCACCAGCCAAGGACAATACAGGTGGTAAACCTTAAACCCCTACCCAGATCTAGCCAATGGACAGAACACTCTCCACAGTAGAGTGGAGAGTGGGATATTACTTTCTCACATACTCTGGTGCCTCACCTTTGACCATGTCCCCTGGATGGGGAGACCTGGTGGCACTCAGAGGAAGGACAGCAGGTTACCAAGAAGAGACTTGATACCCTATGAACATATACAGGGGGAGGTAATCCCCCTCAGGAACAGTCATAGGGGAGGGGAATAAGGGGATAATGGGAGGGAGGGAAGAATGGGAGGATACAAGGGATGGGATAACCATTGAGATATAACAAGAATAAATTAATAAAGGAGAAAAAAATGACTAATTTCTCCGACTTACAACGTTTTTATTTTATTTACTATAAGTCATCTTTGCTTCGCACATTACATCGTTGAAAGAAAACTACCTTTCTTATAACTTGATTTCAATTTTATTCTTTACTATTTAAAAAATAGTTAGAGTAAGATAATTTATATGAAATATGTGATATATTTACATGAGCATTATATATTTTAACAGATATTAAATTGAATATACAAGCAAGTGCGGCATGAGGAAGTGATGAGAATTGTTTTATATATTTCTTCCAACAATGTGCAATTTACTTTCATCCTTCCTATTATCTTTCAGATTAATAGTTATCAGGAAATTATGCTACTGAGGGTTTTGGAGGTAAAAAAATAATGCAAGTAAATTAAAATTCTAGGGATATTACCTTTTTATATGCTATTATATATGCTTTTGCCATTTCCATTTCTTTTCATTTAACATATAGCTACAAATATATAATATAAACATTTCACCCTGTTTACTATGTATTGCACTCTTAATGATTATAAAGAAATCAAATTTCAAAATGAGTCTAAACTATTTAGCAGTCTCTAAACAAAATTATGATTATTCTTCCATGAAAAGTTGCCCACACTCAATTCCAAGCTTTTTCAAGTTAAAACATCACTCCTGAGCATGGTGGCACAAACCTTTAATCAGAGGCAAGTTCAAGTTCAGCCTGGTCTATACACCAAATTCAAGGTCAGCCTGGTCTATGCACCAAGTTCAAGGTCAGCCTGGTCTATAAACGAAGTTCCCAGCCATCCAGGGACTTTACCTACTGAGATCCTGTCTCTTTCTCTCTCAAAAATTCAAATTCTCCCCCCTTAAAACTAACTTTGACATTTGAAAGCTGCATGAACTCACTTCTTGGCCATCACTACTGATAATGCAGTAGAAGGTTGGAGAGAAAATTTAAGGGTTCACAACTATTTCTGTGTAAGAAACACTGTAGTCACTTGAGCCTTTTATGGCAGCAAATGCTGAAGATATTGCTCATACAATACTTTTCACATCATAAAGTAGGTACCATTTTTCATAAACTTTTGTGGATTAAATTATTTTGGAAATTAAAATAATTTTCTTAAGACCAAGAAAAGAAATTTTTGTTCTCCTACATTAGAGAATCAAGACAATTTAAGAAAGATAAGAATATTTTTGTCCCACTTATTACAAAAAATGTGTATCAGTTCATCATCTATTTAATATAAGCTATGAAGCATGACATGAAATGTTTTTGTCTCTCCATAGCATGGATTTTTAAATAATGAAGAATTTTTAACAATGTAAAAAACCCTATAGAATCTGTCCACTTATACATTTAATGATGTATACAATGTTATGTTATATTAGTTTAGTGTCCATAACTCATAAATTTAAAAACCTCATAAAAACATAAAAACCTCTTAGCAGGCTGAATTTATTTTTAATCACTTAAAAATTCTATTACTATGCTTTAGGAAAATCATAGTATAATACTATGCTTATAGTTTAAAATTCATACTTGTCTTCTGAAAATATTTTAAATAAAATATTTTATACGTGTAATATATGACTTAATTTAGGTATTGAAAATTGAGATGACTTAGTCTTTGGATATTTAGTAAACACCCTTAAATATGCAATAGTATAGTAGCGATAACAGTTTATTGCAACCATTTAATTAAGAATAACAGCTTTTTCAAACTCTAGAATCCAATCCAAACATAAATGCATGGGATTTGATAACTAGAGAATTGTCTTTGAAAGGAAGGATGACATGATAGCTAATGCATGCACATGGAAACTAATTAGATTTTTTTAGCTAATGAATCCCCATTTAAATAAATGTGATTCAATAAATAATGGATCCCCATGGAAATGAATAGAATTGGATGACTAACACACCCCACCGAAATGAATGTGACTCGATAGTTATCACATCCTCATAAATGTGTTAGATTGAATCCCATTCATTTTAATTGCAATAAATTAAAATAGCTTTTGTTCGTGGCCTTTTGGCTAAGATCAAATGCTTTGTCCTCTATTTGAGGACTATATTCCAATGAAGCAAGCAGCTTAGATTTGCTGATTGAAAACTCCTATAACTATATGTACAGATTCTGCTTGTGCCAATAGGAGTCTACTAAACCAATATATTTCAATAGAGAAAAATTTGAAACTTAGAAAAATTTATTTCAGTGGAAATGTTTCAGCTATTGTCAAGCATAGGATCTAAATATTATATGCGACAAATTTCAAGAAAATACTAATATAAATGTTTTATCATCCAAAACCAGTAAGGTGTATCTGCTGTATGCCCCAAAATCAAACTTATGTTTTAGTGAAAATGAAATAGCAACAAATATATTTCATTCATAAATATGAAACTGACATAGGCTTTTGAAAGGGACCTATTAAACAGAAAAAAAACCCTCTCCTTTTGCAAGGAGAGATATGATTTAATGAATAATAATAATTTTTTTCTGGGGTAAGTAATTTCTGTAATTTCGGCATTTAAAGGCTGAGACAGGCATATAAGTTAAAGGCTTCCTTGTGTTTGTAGTGAGAAAAAGACTATGTATAAAAAGCAGAGATGATGATGGTGATAGCGATGGTGATGATGATGATGATGATAAATTTAATCTGAAAAAAATTTTGGGAAATATATTTTTGTTTTGTTCCTTTATCTTTAGGTTTTCAATGTATCTTCTCTGGCTTTTACGAAGTTATATATAGCCATTTAGCTGACTACTCCAAATTTCCAAAGCATGTGGAACAGGAGCTCTCTAACAGAAAACTGCCTTTTATTTATGTTTAAATTTTAATATATTATAATTTATTCAGATTATACTCCAATCGTTCTCCCCTCCCTTGTATGTTCTTGTTACCACCTTCCCCCCTTCTTCTACCCTATTTACTTCCCCTAGACCTCTGGCAAAAAAAGGACTTCCTCACCCACCATATGACCACAGCCTGTCAGTTTTCCTATAGCCTGTTTCCTGCTCCTCTGTGGGCTTTCAGGGCCTTTCCACCAAGGGGAAGTGACCAAATAAGGGGCACAGGAGTTCATGTCAGAGGCAGTCTCCGCTCTCCCCACAACCGTGGAGGTTGAGCTTTCCATTGGCTAGATCTACGTTTACTGCGTGCATTTTCCTTGGTTGGTGCAACAGTTAGCGCAGCTCCCCCTGGGTTCAGATCCACTAGCCTTGATGGTCTTCTTGTTGGGCTCTTGATTCCTCTAGGTCTTTCCATCCCTCATCTCTTGCATTCAACTCTCAGTGCCTTGGCAAGAGTCTGGCTGTATGTCCCAGTATCTGTCTTGATCCCCACCTGGGTGGAGTCCCTCAGAGAATATGTATGTTGGGCTAATATCTACTTATAAGTGAGTATATTCCATGTGCGTCTTTCTTTGTCTGAGTTACTTCACACCGATGGTTTCTAGTTCCCTCCATTTGCCTGCAAATTTCAAGCTTTCCTTTTTTTTTTTCCTGAATAGTATTCCATTGTGTAAATGTATCATGGTTTCTCTTTCCATTCTTCTGTTGAGGGACATCTAGGTTTCTTCCAGATTCTGGTTATTATGAATAGAACTGCTATAAACATAGTTGAGTAAACATCCTTGCTGTATGGTGGAGCATCATTTGGGTATATGCCCAGGAGCAGTATAACTGGGTCTTGATGTACCACTATTCCCAATTTTCTAAAAATTTTTTGAAAAATATTTCAGTTGTATGATAAAAAGATTGCTATCAGGTGAGTAACCTCACATGCACCCATGTGGCCCCAACAGAAAGTTTCAAACTCATGGGCAAAGATGGCTTTGGTTAAAGTCATTGGGTATGTAATAGGCAAAAAAGGCTGACAGGGAGGAAAGGGCACTGATAGGGTGGGAAGGAAGCACTGTACGGCAGCAGGTTTGATTGGCAGAACACATTGTATGTGAATGTGTATGAAACTGTCAAATATCATGTTTCCTTATTTCTTTCCTTTTTCTGTTCTTGAAAGAATATTTGATTTCTTATTTTAACTATATAACATCTCGACTTCCCTCCGTTACGTTCAGTGTGGAGAGCCACAGATAGCAGCGCCCCCTGCTGCTTCACCGGCGCAATGCTCCCCTTTTTGCGCATGCGCAGTGGGAAAGCCTTGCGCATGTGCAGTGAGTAAACCTTTGCGCATGCGCAGTGCGCCCCTTATTGCGCATGCGCAGTGAGTGATCCCTATGCGCATGCGCAGTGAGCAAGCCCCTTATGCGCATGCCTGAAGGCATGGCGTGAGGTGGCGTGATTCAAACAAGCCATAGCGTCAGGTGGTGTGATCTGACAAGGCATGGTGTGAGGTGGTGTGATCTGAATGCACCAACCAGGAGTGGCGACGTGGCACTTTCTGATAGGACAGGCACACTATAAAAGGTTCTGTGGGAGCTTTTCCCGGGGTCACTCCAGGATCCTGAATAAAAACTGCTGCAAGAAGAATTCCCAGTGTTGGTGTCTTTCCTGCTGGACGGGATCCAGGATCCTGAATAAAAACTGCTGCAAGAAGAATTCCCAGTGTTGGTGTCTTTCCTGCTGGACGGGAGTGGCATCGGCAGTTCAGAGCCCTATAATCTTTCACTAGCCACAGAGAATGTAGAGTACACATTTAGAAACAAGAAAGCATAAAAGTGGCAATTGAATTTATTGACAGGATTACAAAATAATTGTATTAATATCTGTAACGACAGCAACTTCTCTCTCTAGTAAACCAAGGATTTTTTGCATAACATCCATTTTTAAAATAAATATAGTAGCATTATTATATCTATAACAATCAGATAACCAGCAGCCAAACTTATCTGAATCCTATGAAAATAAGATTGGATCACTAGTTCTTTAGGACACACAGCCTAGAATAAGTCTCAGCACATTTATGCAGGGATTATCATGATAGCAACACTGATGTGTATAGAGAATCCATTGAAATGTTAAGTACTTCCTTTCAACACATACATAAACAGCACAGTGTGAGAAGTGGGAACAGTTTAAGTCCACATGCACCTTCAACAAGGTCACTTGCCATCTCTGTGACTTTAGCTGTGAACTAAGTCTTTCTGGTGACATATACATTAGAGAAAGAGAAATCACAGAGGCACCCTTGTTGTAGCATTTGTCAGAATCAATGGACTAGTGATAGAAACAAAATTACAAAAGGTCCATGGAAGCAAAGTAAAATATAAACAACTAAGTTAAAGATGCAGAGTTTTTCAAAATAAGCTTAATTTGTTTTAATATATTTTATTAATTTATTCATATTCATTTAAATTTTTATCCCATCCCTTGTATCCTCCCATTCCTCCTTCCCTCCCATTTTCCCCTTACTCCCTTCCCCTATGACTGTGACCTGTGACTGAGGGGAACCTCTTCCCCCTGTATATGTTCATTGGGTATGAAGTCTCTTCTTGGTAGCCTGCTATCCTTCCTCTGAGTGCCTCCAGGCCTCCCCATCCAGGGGACGTGGTCAAAGATGGGACACCAGAGTTCGTGTGAAAGTCAGACCCCACTGCTCAGATCTAGTCAATGGACAGGACATTCTTTACAATAAGCTTAATTTGTAACTTAAAGTAGTTGTATTTGTTGTAATTCAAAACCATACCAGTTAGCAAAATTTGGATTTGTCTAGGAAATTTATTCAAATCTTTGTTCCTACTACATGAACATACTTAAAGGATGCTCTTGTATCCTAAATTATCCTAAATTTAAATTGCTTATCAATTTATTATTTAATATCATTCATAGAAAATGTACTGCATCAATAATAAATCCAATGATATATAAAGCAAGAAGATATTTTATTAAAAAGGATCTTCAACATTTGAACAGAAATTCCTCTATGATTTTGTATTTGTAATTTCATCTGAACAAAGTTCTAAACTCTCAATAATTCTGGAAAGTTAAGTGAAATTTTTATTTTAGTTTATAATGAGTCTGTTAATATGTTTATGTTTTGTTTATACTGCGAATTTCATTGTACATCACCAGGAAGTAGTGGCTAACAGAACATAGCAGCTACTGTTTCTCCTTTACATCTAGTGAGCTATAGGAAGAGTATTTAGTCCAATGATATACATATGGTGCTGTCACTTTAGAAATGATGGACAATGGGAAAGTGGAAAGTTAAATGGGAACACATCAGTTGGTACTTTGGTTTTGATAACATCATTTAGCTTAAAGTGGAAAATTGTTATTTCACACTAGAGGGGATTTCTGATTTTAATTTGGCCTTCCCAAAAAGGTGAGAAGCTTCATTAAAGATATCCCTCTGTTCATTAATTAATTGATAAGCAGTTGTAATAAAGTGCTTTGAGGATTGGTTGTCATTAGGAATTTCTCCAGGGGCAACATTTCAGGAAGAACAAACTATCAACTAAGGAATATTCTCAGCCAGTGTTTAATATGCACGATGAGCAAAGCCAGAGGAAATTTATATATCTCTGAAGCTAAGGGAAATACATTTTTAAACTCAAGATAATTTTGATATTTAAAGCACCATTCCCCTGAATTTTATAAATGTTTTAACAGTGCACTGGAGATGTTCGCAACTGTTCTAACAGGAGTATTTATATTAAATATATTTAATTTCATCTATAATTTTAATAGTGCAAGTTATGTAAATATTTTAAATAGTAATTGGTATTTCCTATGCTTTTGTAGGTCTTGTCCTTTTCAGTTATGTACTTTTGGTTTGTTTTATGAATAATATTCTTTACGTAGCTTACTTCTAACACACTGCTACCTTCCCCACTTAACCAAACACTCACATTTTTAATGCTGTGGCACACGCTACAGTGCACTATTTTCTCAAAACCTATCCATATTCTCCATGGAAATTTGTCTTTGCCTCATAGACCATGTTTTAGGAATCAAATTTTGAGTTAAAGTCCTCTCTCTCTCTCTCTCTCTCTCTCTCTCTCTCTCTCTCTCTCTCTCCCTCTGTCTCTGTCTGTCTTTCTCTCTCTCACAAACACACACTCTAACATTTTCTCATACACAGAGACAGAGACAGCAAGCATATTGTATGAGTAGATTTACACACACACACACACACACAGAGAGAGAGAGAGAGAGAGAGAGAGAGAGAGAGAGAGAGAGAGGGAGACATACACAGACAGAGACAGACAGAGAGACATAGAGAGACAGAGAAAGAGAGAATATTATATGAGTGGAATCTGCACAGAAGATAGAGTGCCACAGATTCTTCTCTGAGCAAGCATTTTTCCAAGCAGGCTAATATATTTTAACGTTTCTTGAAAATAGTTTTAGGGTATTCAGTAAATGTGTTAATATTCAGTGGTGAAATCTGTTAAATATAAATAACAAAAATCCGAGTCTCGGAAGTGGAGTGATGAGTGACTCACAACTTGGATTTAATCAGACATGTACTCTATGTTATGGTGATCAAAGAGAAAACAATCCTATTCTTGCTGTTCTCAGGTGTGGTTCTAGGTACCCTTATGCTAAATGACTGCTATTCCACAGGCCTTTCAGGCAGAAGTGTTTTTTCTTTTATAAATAACTTTATCTTCTCGTATATTACGTCTCTATCAGTTTCCCCTCTCTTCCTTACCATCCCCACCTCCTCCGTTCACGCCCCCACCTCCTCCCTCAGCACCCACCCTTCCACTCTTTCTCTTTAGAGAAGGGAAGGCCTCCCAGCGATGTCAACCCAACACGGCATATCAAGTTGCAACAAGATTAGGAAATTCTCCTCAGATTAATGCTTGACCGATACAGACTCTATGATTATTGGTTCAGCCTCAGAGAACCCCTATGTGTCCAGGTTTTGTAATTTTGCAGACTTTCTTGTGGTGTCTTTGACCTCTCCGCCTCCTACAGACGCTTATTCCCCCTCTTTAGCAGGACTTCCCGAGATCGGCCTAATGTTTTGTCTGTGGGTCTCTGTATCTGTTTCTGCCAGATGCTTGTTGAATCCTCTCTGATGACAACTGGGTTAAGCATCAGTCTGTGAGTATAGCAGAATATCATCAGGGATCATTCAATTGGCTTCTTTTTCTCCTTCTTCTCCTCCACCTCCTCTTCCTCCTCCTCCTCTTCCTCCTCTTCTTCCTCTTCTTCCTCCTCCTCCTTCTCCTCCTCTTCCTCCTCCTCCTCTTTCTTCTTCTCCTCCTCCTCCACCTCCCCTTTCTTCTCCTTCTCCTCCTCCTCCTCCACCACCACCGCCACTACCACCACCACCATCACCTCCTCCTCCTCCTTATTTTTTTTTTCTTATTTTCTGCTAGTCATGTTTGGTCCTACCATATGTGTCTGGCCCATTCAGCCTGTGCTTTTTGGTCCTTCAAGCAGAGGCAGGGGCATGGGAACTGCCTCTGGTGGCATGAGGCTTAAGTTGGACCACTCATTGGCTAGCCACTCCCACAATTACTGGGACGGTTTTAATAGCTGGATCTTGAGGTAAATTAATTCCTCATTTTTTACGAAATCACCACATTCATTTCTAAAGGGTCTGTACAAGTTTGCATTCCCACCAGCAACAGAGGAATGTTCCCATTGCTCCACATCTTCACCAACAGTGTTTTTGTTCTTACCCAATATGACAGGTTTAGAATAGAATTTCATAGCTGTTTTGATTTGTATTTTCCCTATGGCTAAGGATATTAAACATATTTCTTCAAGTGCTTCTTGGCCATTTGCGATTCCTCTGTTGAGAATTCTGTTAAGATCTGTACGTCATTTTTATTTGGATCATTTGATTTGTTGATGTCTATTTTCTTGAGTTTTTTATATATTTTGGATATCAGCCCTTTGTCAGATGTGGAGTTGGTAAAGTTCCTTTCCCATATTGTAGGCTATTGTTTTATTCTTTTGACCATATTCTTTGCCTTGCAGAAACTTTTCAGTTTCATAAGGTCCCATTTATTAATTGTTGATCTTAGTGCCTGCATGATTGGTGTCCTGTTTGAGTTTATTCAAGACTATTCCTTACTTTCTTGTCTATTAGGTTTGAGAGCATTGATCATTTTATCTCCATTTTAGCCAATACCATGGGACTTTTAAAAAGGTACTCTGCAATACAGCTTGAAATCAGGGGTGGTCATACCTCCAGAGGTTCTTTTATTGTGCTTTTTTAGCTAATCTGTTTGTTTTCTCATTATTTAAGAATTTGAGTACTGTTCTTTCAAGGTCTGTAAAGAATTGTGCTAGAAGACTATTCTTCAGCTCTGAGCACTCCTTAGTTGTCTGATGTTCTTGTGCAGAGTTGAGCCCTTGTTATTTTACTTTCTTTCTCCTTCTGTATTTACCTACTTCTCCTTTTATAAAGAGCCGCATTTTTTTTTATTTTCATGATCATATCTCTTGCACCCTCTGTATTGCTCCCTAACTGCTCTACCATAACAACGGTAGATTTTACTTCCCTGTTTTCTGTAGCTTCTATGGACTATGTACTCACATCTGAAGATTTGCAACTGTCAGCCTTCAATGAAATAGAACATGTTGCTTTTATATTATATATAATCTGGATTACCCCATTCAATATTATCTTCCTATTTCCAACAATTTACCTGAAAAGTTCATAATTTTATTATTCCTTACAGGTGAATATTAGATTATAGTGTATACATACTACATTTCATTATCCATGTGTTGGGAGAATGGCACTGAGGTGGTTTCTATTTTCTAGCTATTATGTATAGGGCAGAAATGAACATGAGAAGTTCATGAGTATCTCTGAGAATGAGATGCTGTGTATCTTTGAAGTAGGATACTGAGCCTTTGGGAATATGTCAAAGAGTAGTATAGCTGGCTTATATAATACTTTTAGTTTTGTCAGAATTCTTTGTCATGATTTCCATAGTGGCTACACCAGTTTGCAGTCATAGCAACAGTGAATGAGGGTATTTCTAAGGGTGCAAAAAAGGTACACACACTTGGCAGTTACCCATAACTCAATAATTGGACCTTAGACCCACTTGATAAGATGGGAACCATGCCTTTTGTTGGAAATCTGCATTCTCCCCAAGAACCCATGTGAAAATCTGGCACACTCATAATCCCCCCCTGAAGAAAATAGAGATATTGGGAGGCATGAGACTTTTCCTTCAGAAAGTCCATCTACATTGATGAGATTCATGTTCAGTGAAAGGCCCTGTTTAAATACACAATGCAGAGAGCAAAGGGAAATACACCCAAGAATTAGCTAAGGCATCTATGTGCACACATAGACGAGCATACACAGATGAACATACACAGACAGATTTTTATATTATTTATGTTATATTATTTATTTGTCATCTCTAGATAAGTGGACCTGTTACAAGAAAACAAGGCTTATATATTTCATTCTCTGTGCAGGTAACAAAAATGCTTATTTCCTAAATATATTGTATGGGCTCTTGTATTGTATTGTATGCACACACGTGTGTAGAACTAAGCCAGTGCTTGCTGATGAAACTTCATACTTTCTATTTTTAACATTCTGTAACTACACAATTACTAAACTAGGTTAGATTATATATTTTTGTTGTTACAATATTATTAAAAATTTACTCATAGCACTAACTCTAGACAAACATCTTACAAATCTTGTCCTATTTCAAATTTTAAATGTTCTATATTTTGTCTTGAGACAGTAGAAATGCAGACATACAGAAAGGGACTTAAGAGTAATAACAAAAATTGTGAGTCTTTTAACCATGTTTCATGACTTGTACGGAAGTTACTAATTTTGAGATTATAGCACTCCTTAAGGCTCTCAAATTATGAAATATTTCAAAGGTTAGAAAATGGTATTAAATGGCTATAGGAGTTCATAAATTAATTACTATAGATTTTCTTAAACAAAGGCACTTTAAAATAAAGCAGAATGATTTGGTATAGTATTGATTTATTCAGTTAAAAGTGCAATATATATCCTCATTTCACTCTTCCTTTAGAAATACAATCAAGAAAATGTTAGTCCTACTTATTGTAATTTTTGATCCTAAATTAGAGTATTTAAGTATATCTTAATTGATTTTCTCTACTCAGCCAGAGTCACTAAAAATAGGAGTGAAAGGAAATGTATCTACTCTAATGCAATTAAGATAGTAAAATGCTTTAGAGAAAATATCTCTTGTTGAAAAGGGTGAAAACATCAATGGCCAGAAAGTAAAAATTAAAAATTGCTTTATATGTCATTCTAGAGCTGTTACACAGCAAAATAAAATGTATTTTTATGTATAAGCTTAAAATGTTTCTAATTAATGCTTTGGTATACCAATCATTTTATATATGTATAATAATTCTCAAAGATATTATTGTATCATATGAAAAAATCTCCAGCTTTCAAGAGTTTGAGCATATTGCAGGGAGGAAAACTGTAAGAGGTATAGTGATATAAATACGTGACTCAGTAGAATAAGTCAAAAGCTATTTCTTTTTTCTTTTTGTATTTGAGTACAGACTTACATGGGAAAATGTTGACATTCTTTACAAGAATAAAGCATCAAATTAAGAGAAAAGTAAAGAAAGCAAGCTGTAATCATATCGAAATGTAATGAAATGTACAGTAGTTGATCTCTATTATGATTTTAGTAGTACAAATAAGTAAAACTGAGGTTCTTGGCAGGCCACTATTAATTGGTAACCAATAGTTCTCTCTTAGGAGGGACTTGGAGGTAGATAACTTTTCCTATCTAAGTCAATATCTAGTCTTTATATGAAATCCAGGGAATTACATAGTTATTTCTATATTTGTGGAAACACACACAAGATTTCTGTCTTTCTGCATAGTATTAACCTGGACAGATATACTTGGAAACCTTTCTCATTAGAAGCCTCCTTTCTTTTTTCTTAAAAGTTTTTACATATGCGTTTATATTATTGCACATATATAAAATAAAATACATCCATCAAGAAGATCCATGAAACAATCAGGAATGTTACATTCATAGTGTTTTGGCTATTTGTATTTAGCAACCTTGAATAATATATCTTTCCCACCTTGGTGAGTCTAAAATTCTGATTGTAAATCAATATATATCATATCTCATCCCTATCAGCTTAAAACACCTATCCAGACCTAAAAACACCTTAAACCCTGAACAACTAAGCTTAATTGTAAAAGTAAACTATCAGGTCTTCAACTCCATCAGAGACTTGAGAAGGAATCAAATTAATTACCCAAGTAAACAGGAAGTGCAGGTTAGCACCCTTCAAAGTGAAAAAAAAATGACAGACACAATTTGCTGCCTGAATAGTGATTCACAACTCTCTATAAAATGGGCAAGCTTTGATGGAGGCAGAGTTGATGGTCAACCTCTGACAAGACAGGGTAATCAAGCCCTCAATAGTTCCAGCCTCACAAATATGTCTGTAAGATATACTTGGCAAGAAGGTGGAAGATGATGCTCTAGCTTTATAGAGTTTTTCTTTCTTTTTTAAAATAATTTTATTGATTTGTTCATATTACATCTCAATTGTTATCCAATCCCTTGTATCCTCCCATTCTTCCCTCCCTCCCATTTCCCCTTACTCCCCTCCCCTATGACTGTGACTGAGGGGGACCTCCTCCCCCTGTATATGCTCATAGGGTATCAAGTCTCTTCTTGGGAGCCTGCTCTCCATCCTCTGAGTGCCACCAGGCCTCCCCATCCATGGGACATGGTCATATATGGGGCTCCAGAGTTCAAATGGATTGAACTAGAAATGATCATAATGAGTGAATTAACCCAGAAGCAGAAAGACTCAAATGGTATATACTTACTTATATCTGGACACTAGCCCAAGGGATATGTCCCATGAAAGTCTTCACTTACCAGGAACGTAGGACAGAGGGGAGGACATCCTACTGACACTTTAGATGAGAGAAGCATAGAGAATGGGGAAATAGAAGGATCCAGAGGGTCCTAGAAACCTACAAGAAGAACATTATGATGGGCAGATGTGGGCCCAGGGGTTCTGCTCAAACTATGGCACTAGCCAAAGACAAGACATACAGTAAACTTCGAACCCCTACCCAGATCTAGCCAATGGACAGACATTCTCCACAGTTGAGTGGAGAGTGGGGTCTGACTTTCACACGAATTCTCCTTTCTTAAAACTAGGAGTATATCAACTGTAGGAGTGAAACCAATATTCTGCTTCTGTTGTATATTCTTACTTCCCTAGAAAGAAATACCTTACTTTCAGTCTTAGATGCTTCAAATCTAGCTTAACCTGAATCAAAATTTGGGTTTTATTGTATCTCGACAAAACATGTTTTCTATTGTTGCCTTGACATGAAATAGTTCTTGCACATATAAACTCACAATACCCATTATGTTATATACAGAAGACAGGGACAAGATCGAGACAGTCAAAATTCCACCATAGTAGGGGAAGCAACGTGTGAGGCCTCACACTGAGCAGAGGAGCTCTTATCCTCTGATGGTCTGAGAGAGGGACAGTCACTAAGGTCTCTTCTAGGCTGTCCATGCCTTGATAGATGGTCCATACCTGTGTGCATAAGGACAGCATCAATTAGACATAGAGGTCATTCATGGTAACGACAAACAGAAGGAAGACTTGAATAAAAGAATGAGATTGGAGGAATGACACTCACAGTAGCTGAATGGAGGTAATGATAGGCACTTATGCTCAAAATATATTATTTAGAGTGTGAATTTAAGAAATAATTTTATTTATAAGAAACTTGTTTAATTTTATGGAAAGTTATGAACACTCTTCTATTTATTTATTTATTACTATTTCTTATTTTCTCTGAAGCAGCGGTGGTCTGAAAGACTTCTATCTGCAAATAAATAGATATCAATGTAAATATGAGGGAGTAAATATGGCTGGAAAAAGAGAATTTAGGCTCTAAGAATGTTATGTGCATCCTGGTTTTCTCATCGAAAACTCTTTTATTTAGTATATTGGACTGAAATAAATTGCTATTTATTATATATCCTGTAACACTTGCATTTTGATACTTTTTATGTGTGTTTATTCTTTGAAATTATAATATTATTACACAATTTCCTCACTCTCTTTCCTTTTTTTTAATGTTTTTTTCTCCTTTATTAATTTATTCTTGTTACATCTCAATGGTTATCCCATCCCTTGTATCCTCCCATTCTTCCCTCCCTCCCATTTTCCCCTTACTCCCCTCCCCTATGACTGTTCCTGAGGGGGATTACCTCCCCCTGTATATGCTCATAGGTTATCAAGTCTCTTCTTGGTAACCTGCTGTCCTTCCTCTGATTGCCACCAGGTCTCCCCATCCAGGGGACATGGTCAAAGGTGAGGCACCAGAGTATGTGAGAAAGTAATATCCCACTCTCTACTCTCTTTCCTTTATTCAACCCCCATCATTTTTAAATTAATGGCTTCTTTTTCCTTCACTTTTGTTACTTATTTACAGATATTTAATATGTATGTTCTTAAATATATAAATACAGCCTGCTCAGTTAAAAGGCTTATTATTTTATGAATCTGAATTGTGAATTCATTGTTTTAAAACTATTGAACATCATTTCAATAAAAATGTAGTTACTTCTTTGTTCCACTGCTTATAGAGCTTCCTGTGTTCTGATGTCAGAACACAGGAAGCTCTATCAATAGAAAGAATTTCTTTCACTCATCAATAGAAAGAATAGTTTAGGAAGTGTTATGGTTAGATGTCTAATTCAAGGACCTCTAGTTTATATCAGTTGATTAAAAAAAATGTACAGATATAATACATGATGTGTTATAGCATATACCATAAGACAAGGTACAAATTTCTTTAAAAGATTATGCTATTATTCATCATGCAAAATGTGTCTTCCTACAGATCCCCTGTGCACAGTCCTATTGTATTTATATGCACATTGTTTAAGCATATAAATCGCTCACTTCCTGCATCTCCCTCTGCAACTCTGGCCTTCTTTTCTTTTGCTCTTTATGTTAGAAATCTTATGAAAATTAGGTATGCCTGTACATCATGTTTTATTACGGTAACATTTATTTTCATTTGAAAAACTATTGGCCACAAATTTTCAGATGTTATATGCCTATATTTTCATGTATATTGATGTACAGAATCCTCAGTAGAATGTACATAATTTAGAATTACATAACTGAATAACTATTAAAACTTGAAAATTGTTACTTAAAAATTAAGGAAAAGTAAAATTGTTATATATTATTTTGAATTTGCTAATATTAAATCTCATTGTGAACTTAAACAACCTTAACTTTGTTTTCTTGACAAATAAACAACACACAAGAAGCAGTTCTTATCTGCTTAGCAGTATGGTAGCACATAATGTCATTTTTTGGGAACATACATATATCACACTAACCGACTTAATTTATATCAATTCATTGGAAGAATAAAATAAAGTCGTTTTAATAGGACATACCCAGTGGATCAATGTTTTCTGCTTTTAAAAAGGAACAGATTAGTTTTCCCTGGACATTTATATGGAAACAAGGGATCATTATTCTATGACAGTGTTTCCATCCATTGACATTTTTAAAAAAGAGTACTTATCCTTTGTGGTTATATGAGTCTGTAAACAAACGAAAGTTATCACTGGACTAAGAGAACATGTATTGTTTTGAAAAAGTGCACTATTATTGAGTCCAATTTGTCAAATATTTTAGTCATTTCTACTTCATTAGTGAGAGAGTATTAAGAAAGTATGGTAACTCTTTTAGAAGGAAAGAATATGTCTATTCACTAAATGATGCAACTGGTTCATTAAATGGTATCTTAACAGGCAAAAAGAGAAATGGCAGCTTCAGAGCATGCTGGTCCTGTAGCAATAGAACTTCTCTGACACTAAAATAATCAATATAGCCATTCCATTTCTCAATTTGTGAAGGGTTTTACGACTATTTAGTATAGTTATGGCCTTGTTTTAATTTTTTTTTCAAGAAAACCTAAATGATAAAATCCACAATGGATAAAGTTAGGATTGTCCTTATAGTACCTACTAAAAGTGAAAAAGGGAAGCTCATTATGGGTAAGATTTTAAAACAATTTCAAACGCTTCCTCATGTAGAAATTATTGGGGCCGAGACCATTAGAAATATGATTCTATTTCCTTTTAGTCTTAAATTATTATTGGATTAAAATCAAATTAAGGACCATGCACGTTTTTATTGTTATAGATATCCAAGTACCATATGATTAAAATATTTTAATTATTTTATTTATTTATTCCTTTCAGTCCTAGTCATATCCCCCTTCATGGTCTCCACCCTGGCTCTTCCCCTATCCACCTTCCCCTGTTCCTCAGAGAAGGGGACCCCCAAACCGATCCACCTGAGCACATCAAGTTACATGAGGATTGAGCTAGTCGCTTCCATTGTTATCTGGCAAGGCAGCCCCACCAAGAGGAAGTGATCAAAAAGTAGGCAACAGCGTCCATGTCAGACTCAGCACCTGCTTCCTTTATTAAGGGACCTATACAAAGCCTAAGCTGCTCACTACTACATCTTTGTAGGGGTCCTAGATCAAGTCCGTGCCTACTTCTTGGTTGTTGCTTCAGTTACTGCAAGTCTCTCTATTGGTCTTCTTGTGGAGCTCCTGTCACCTCCAGGTTCTTCTATTTGTCCTCTTCCTCAGTCCTTCTCCATAAAATTCCCTACACTTTGCCCAGTGTTTGGCTATGAGTCTCAGGATCTGTTTAGATGCATTGCTGGGTGGAGCCACTCAGAGGTGAGCTATAGTAGGCTCCAGTCTACAAGTATAGCAGAGTATCATTAGTAGTTTCAGGGGTTGGCCCTCTCCCATAGGGTGGGTCTTAGACTGGGACAGGCATTGGCTGGACATTCCCTCAATCTCTGCTCCATCTTTATTGCTGTGTATCTCATAGACAAGGTAAACTTTGGGTTGATGTTCTTGTGGGTGGATTGTGTTCCCTCCCTCTACTAGGAGTCTTGTCTAGTTAGAGGGTCTCTATTCTCCTTGACCCGTGTTATTAGTGGCCTCAGCTAGAGTCACCCCCATATTCTACTTGAAGCCTATCCTGTCTTAGGTCACTGGTTTGTAAGAGAAATGGCTCTGATGATGTTTTCTCTTCTTTCTGCAGGCCTTCTGTCCTCTTGACTCTGCTTTCCTCAAGTCTGATATCCACCCTCATTTGTCTCTGCACTACCTCTCCTAACTTGTTTCCTTTCTTCAGCCACTTCTGCTATTTAAGCATCCTTCCTTGGGTCCTCCTTGTTACTTACTATCTCTGGGTCTGTGAATTATAGTATTGTTACCCTCTACTATATGTCCAACACCTGCTTATGAGAGGGAACTTACTATATGTGTCTTTCTGGTTTTGAGTTACCTCACACAGGATTATCTATTCTTGCCTGCAAATTTCATGATTTTCTTATTTTTAATAGCTGAGTAGTATTCCACTGTGTATTTTTGAAGGAAGTTGGACACAGAAAGTTGTAACAAGTAGAAAAAAATATGTTTGGCACAAGGCAAGACAAGAAAATATCTCCCATGTTCCCGGTTGGATACATAATTTATTCACTCATACTCTGTTGCAAAAATGCTGGAGATATATATTCTTGAGTTTCTTTTTTTTTTCTATAATAAAACACCATGACTAAATAAATTTGGGGATAAAAGTTTTTATTTCGTTTGATATCCCTCAGATAACACTCTGTCAATGAGTGTAGTAGGGGCAGGAACTAAAGGTGAAGTCACTGGCTAAGCTGTTTGAAGATTTGCTTCTCAGCCAGTATTTCGATACAACCCAGGCCCCACCCCCTAGTAAGCTCAGGCCTCCCATATCAATCAGTGACCAAAACAAAGCTATAATCTTATTGGCCGTGAATATGATGTGACCAGCTGGTGCGTGATCCTGAAATTGACTTCCTAGAAGTAAAGGCTTATAACCAGGAATTGTTAGCTAAACAACAACAACAACAACAACATGTGTGCCCTAACTTCCCTGTAGTTTAACAGAGTGGCAGGAATGTCATTAGAACAATATAATCACAGAAACACTAAATGCTTATAGTTATATTTCTAACAGAAGATAAAAAGGGAGTGATTGTTAAGCATGAGCATAATTCCTGCAGACTGGTTTTGTTTCCTGTTTACAGCCATCCTCTACTAGAGCTAAAAGTTTCTGACAGTCTGAAATATAGTGTTCAATGGTTAATCCTTACTGACCTGCTCACTTAGCCAGTTGTGACAATGAGAAAGACTCAATAGATCAATTCGACCCCCAGGGAACCAAAATGTCCAGTAATTTGGCGTAGAATAAGAAAATGGAGGAAAGACATTGGAAAGGAATACAAATTGAATGCCTGCTGTCTTAATTCAGAAAATCTTGCAGCTATTTATTATTTTAATTAATAGAAATATGTTAGTTTTTGTATCAGTAGACTACTCTTTATTTACAATGAAGTATATGTATATATGCATATTATATGTGTGTGTGTATATAAACATATTATTTGGTTTTGTCAGCATGACATGAATCTAGACATTCATGAGAAGTTGAAATCTTTACATAAAATATTTCTATAATATTAGCTGATCTTCAAAATGTATTAATTTTCCATACTGAAAAAGTGTTATGCCTTTTGAAAAGTAACTATTTATCTATGGAAAAGACCAATTTATTCTCTGTTTCTATAAGTTTGATTAGTAATGTCATATGACTATAATAATGTGTTCAGCTTCTGTTTTTTGAGAGTCTAATATAATTATATAATTTCATTTTATCCCTCCTTCCTCCAAACACACTATATAACTAATTTCTCTCTCTTTCATATTCAGGGTCTGTTTTCTTATTGTTGTAACATCCCTGTATGCATGCTTATACATATGGACTCTTAACATCACCTGTTTAGTTTGTACTATATTTCTTTTCTTCCTGATTTACCATTTGATATTATATTACTAATTAATATGCTCTTCTTTTGGGGAGACTATTTCTCTCACTCTCAGCATACATCATTGCTAAGGACTGAGGACCTGTGGAATTTCCCCAAGTGAATTTAGCATATCTGTTGTTGTCTTTGTCCAGCTCGTGTTTAGACAGTCATGTTGTTGGTGAGACTTTAAAGGGTGTCGCTTCTGACATCTGTCCTGAATGTGGCTTCCTCCAGCATCAGATGGGAGTGGGTACAGAGGCCCATATCAAAGCATTACTCAACGAGAAAGTCTAAATTGGAGGTCTCTGTTGTGTTCTTTCCATCGGAGATCATGGAACCCGAAGAACAAGGAAAGGCAAGACTGTAGGTGTTGGAGCAGATGGAGGACATGAAGAAAATATGACCCAGTGAATCAACAAAAGAGCCAAAGATTCTAGAACAGGGGATAATGGGTGCAAGCCAATACCAGTTGACCTCGCTATGTTCAGTGAACTGTGTGAGAGTTGTTCTCAGCAATGGAGACCCCCTCAGTCTTCAGAGAGTGACTTTCTGACCTAGCATCAGCCTGGGATGTTTTGGGATCTCCATGGGTACTCCCTTATCAACAACTCAACTGAATTTAACCCAGTCCCACCACTGGAAGCCTTGTTCGGCTATAAAAGACAATCATTGCAGACTCCATATCATCCATTTCTCAGAATCCTCACTAGTGTTACCCCAAAAGATTCCTGGTCCTGGTAGTATCCACTGCACTAGGTTTTCACACTACCCTTACAAATGTCCCCTAATTCTAACTGTCTCTCTCAACACTCTTCCTGGCACTCATCATGCCAACCTGATCCCTCGTTCTTCAGTATCTATGTACCTGCAGTCTAACTGCAGAATCTATTCTATTTCCCCTTTCGAGGGAGATCCACACTTCCCCTTATACGGCTCCTCTTTACCTATCCTCTGTGTTTTTTTGGCTTGCTTATTAATTACTTGCCAGCTACTATGTGAGTACATACCATATTTATCTTTCTGTTTCTAGTTTACCTTACTCAGGATGATTTTTTTCTAGTTTCACCCATTTGTCTTCAAATTCCTTGGTTAATATTTTTTAACATCTGAGCAAATGTTCCACATTTTACTCCACTATATAAATGTACTATATTTTCTTAAACCAGCATTAAGGGACATCTAGGTTATTTCCAGTTTATGGATATTACAAATAAAACTGCTATGAACATAGCAGAGCAAGTGTCCTTTTGGTAGGATTTAACATCGTTTGGATATATGTTCAATAATGATATTGCTGGACCTTGAGGTAGATTGATTCCCAATTTTCTGAAAAAACACTGTATTGATTTTCACGGTGGCTATACAGGTCTTCCTTTCTTCCATCAAAGGAATAGTGTTTCCCTTGTTCTATGTCCTTGCCAGCATGAGCTGCTACTTGTGTTATTGGAATCTCAAAGGAGTTTTGATTTGTATTTTCCTGATGGTTAAGGATGTTGACTATTTGTAAGTATTTCTTAGCCATTTTAGGTTCCTCTGCTGAAAACTTTCTGTTTATAGCTATAAATCATTTTTAAATTTCATTAATGTTTATTAATTTATTCATATTACATCTCAATGGTTATCCCGTCACTTGTATCTTCCCATTCCTCCCTCCCTCCCATTTTCCCCTTACTCCCCTCCCCTATGATTGTGACTGAGGGGGACCTCCTCCCCCTGTATATGCTCATAGGGTATCATGTCTCTTCTTGGTAGCCTGCTATCCATCCTCTGAGTGCCACCCGGCCTCCGCATCCAGGGGTCGTGGTCAAATATGAGGCACCTAGATATTAATTTTTAATATCTAGTTTATCTCCAGTTCTCATAGATCAGTAGGAAGAACTTTAGAAAATGGCCATCCTACCAAAAGCAATTTACAGATTACAGATTAAACAGAAATACTCACTAAAATTTCAACTCAATTGTTTTACCCACTTTCAAAGGATAAATCTCAACTTCATTTGGGAAGACAGACAAACAAACAAACAAACAAAAAACAAAGTGAAAACCCAAGTTAGTTAGATTAAACAATCCTGAACAATAAAAGAACTGCTGGAAAACCAGATGTATTGATCAATGGATTTGAATTTAAACCCCAGAAGTAAATACACATACCTATGTATACCCAAGTTTTTATTAAAAAGCCAGAAATACACACTGGAAAAATACAGCATGTATATCAACTAGTTTTGGTTAAATCGTGTGTCTGTATGTAGAAAAATGCAAGAAGACTGCTATTTATCACTCTGCACAAAACTCTAGTCCAAATGGATGAAAGACTTCAACATAAAACCAGACACACTGATCCTGGTAGACGTGAAAGTGGGAAATAGCCTTTAGCTCATCGGCACAGGGTACAATTTTTCTGATTAGGACACTAATAGCACAGACACTAAGAACAATAAATAAATGGAACCTCATGAAATTGAAAAACTTCTGTAACGTAAAGGGCACTATCAATAGGACAAAGAGGCAGCCTACAGGATGGAAAATATTGTACCAACTTTACATTTGATAAGATGTCTAAATACTAAGTATATAGAGAACTTAAACTCTGATATGTTTAATGGTTTTAAACATATATCTTTAAATAAATCCTTCAGTTTAAAGTGGACATTAGTTTGCTAAATGTTGTACTTGTGTATGTGCTATCCTTATCTTTGTCAGAGGTTTTGATCTTTTCTTTTTAAAATATATTTTATTAATTTATTCATATTACATCTCAATTGTTATCCCATCCCTTGTATCCTCCCATTCCTCCCTCGCTCCCTCCCATTTTTCCCCTTACTCCCCTTCCTTATGACTGTGACTGAGGGGGACCTCCTCCCCTTGTATATGCTCATAGGGTATCAGGTCTCTTTTTGGTAGACTGCTATCGGATAATATTTACTTCCATTTCCCTTATATATTTGATAACTGTCTTATAATGTTTATTCCCACAATTATGGTTTATATAGAGCAAGTAACAGACCTGTAACCTTCTTGTTAACAGCAGTAATATCCTGCTGCTTATCATGCTCAGACTAGCAGAATGCATAAACATCTTAAACACTCTATATAAATTTATTAGATTTATATTGTGTTCTTGCAAAGTCCCCATATTTTTACAGTTGATTCACACACCAGTTAATTATTGTATGCACAGCCCTTATCACTATGATATTTCTGGCTATTGCTATCATGGTTTGAATTCTATAAATACAAAGTCAGGTTAAAGAAAAACTAAGGAAATCTTGGCTACAAACCACAGAAGCCAGTAAATTTTAAAAAGCGGGTCCTTTCTGACCTATGTCTTCCTTGCCCATGGTTTTATAGATGAAGAGTATACATTTATGTGATGTGAATGCGGTTTTCCTGTTGTTCACTTGGTTTGACAATAAAGGACAGCATTATCCTTGCAAATGATAGAAATTGTGTCAGTAAATATAAAACCAAGATTTCATACGGAGAGCCACAGCATCGCTTAATGATCCCATGTGTTGGATCATATTGGAAGCTGGATTCAGTTTTCACTCATAATCCCAAAATACTTTCCTAAGTTTTAGGTAAAGTATTGGTGAGCATACCATATATCTTTATCTGGCTCCAGTTTTAAAGACACATGCAGAATCACAGCACATACCTAGATTTTGATTTGTAACTCAAAATGGATACGAACTCTGGAAGAGTTCAATATGGGTACCATTAATTATCAGGTTTTTAATTAGGCAAGAAGTTTTTCATTTTCAAGTTGTCATTAAGCAATCACTTTTACTGTATATCTTTGCAAATACTACAGTACTTAGTGTCATAGGTAGTGCTGCTTTTGAAGATGTATGTCCTTCAGTGCAGGTCTTAGATTCCTCATGCTCTGAACTCAGACTAAAAAGTATATGTGTCCACTAAGTGAAATACAGGTCTCTAAATTTGTTTTTTAAAAACTTCTACTTATATCATTATTATTTGATAGTATTTATATCATATCAATTGCATATAGTTTTTGTAGTAAACATTAGACTAAAAAGTCCTGCAGACTGGATAGTTCAGAAAACTACAATTATGCATTTAACTTTAGCATAGAAGTTATAATTCTAAATAATGTATACATTTTAAATATAGAAACAATTTCCACAATATCTCACATTTTACAATGTTAAAAGTAGCATTTATATTTAACAGGTATGATGGAATCAAAATTCCCAATCTCTGAGAAACAACAAACATATAAATGTCTAATTCCTCTGACTCTTACACTCTTCGTTAAAATCCGTATCAAAGGACAAAATATAATGCCCTTACAGCTTCTTATCTAGAAATTTATTATGACATGTAATTTGTGTATAAATATAACAATCATTCATAAATGAGTACTTGGAAAGTACAATATATAGTAGTAAAATTTGCATAAAATCCATTCAAAGAGTATTCTTCAGGTAAATGATTGTTATAACTTCTGCCATCTCAGTATATATATATTCAAATCGGAAACCAGATTACACAACCTATTTAAATAGGAGCAAGGACTTTTATGATTTCTCATAGGTAAATTCATAGTCATACAATATTGTATTGTAACTGTCAATAATGATGATACTTATAGGTCAATTCATTATACAATCTTATTTGCCTGTGTCAGTGTCTATAAACTTGTGCCTTAAGGTAGAAAGTCAGAAAGTGATTTGCAAATAGGATAGCTACAGATGTGCATGTGACACAAGTATTAGCATGTACATCCACAGCATAGTCCATAGATTTAGTACTAAGGTCTTTCTTTCCTAAATATAAATGATGGTGGTGCAATGAAAATATCCATCTCTGTTTCTGAAATTCCAAAAATGTCTTTTTCTCAAAGAAATCCATATGAAATACTTAAAGAAAAAAAATTATTTCAATATACTGCCCTAATATAGTTTAAGCATTTTGTTCTTATTGTTAAATGACCAGTCTCCTGTCAATGAATATGTAATGGCTGCCTATACACAGGTACCATTATGTCAAGCACCTTTGATCATGTTATTAAATTTATCCTGATGGTATATAATAACCTATCCAAGAAATACTTGTATGAACTACATATTATTATAATATTGTGCATTTGTATCCTATTTTATGTTATTACGTATTTCTCTCTCACTGTGTATTCTGACATCACACTAACTCACATGCTTTATTTAAGGATTATTTCCAATGATTCTTCCTACCAAATGGTCCCTGACTGACAAGTTATCAAATACAACTCTCACAAGGAGTTAAAGTATCTATTTATGATTTTAATTCTACCTCCTCTGTATTTATGTTATAGTATACCAGAAATACAAACCACATTCACGTTTTAAAGCTATGTGAACTTTTTTGTTCACCTTTGAAAATGTTGCAACTAGCATCTAAAGGAAAAAAATAGATATTGAAACAGAATTCTGCTTTTGTAAGCGCTTGATAAGAATGTGGTTTTCAACAACCTTGTGAAATTTTCATACAGTTGGGAAGAACTTTAACAAAAGCCACATAGCACATATTTTACGCTTTCCTTTCTGCATCACACAAACACCAAAGCCCCACTCCTCCGCTATCAGTTAATAAACATTTCCTGAATTATTTAACTTCCCTACAAATTCAAACCATTTTTATGTTTTTATCATTTTTCTGTCAACAGTCAAATTCCAAAGGGAAACACTATTTGTGTGAGTGTTTGCTTTTATTTAAAACTGTTTGATTTTAAAAGGTGTTGTATGAGGAATTCTGTGTTTGTTCAACTCTAGCTGATATACGTTATTATGGGCTTACTTTGAGTAAATTGCCATCTTGTTTGCTTAGAAAAAGAAAGATAGAGTTAATAGAATGGAAACAGCATACAATGATTCACAACAGTCTGTTTTCTTAATTTGAAATACATTAACACTGAAATGTGATGTTGAAAGTACCACGTGTAAAATGTAGCAAAGATTAAAATGGTCTGGGAGATAACTTTTGTTTGAAATGTGCTAATTTACATGAAGGAAATTATATTAATTTTGTGGTAAGGCACACATTCCATTACAGAAGCTTATTGTCTTAATATTTACAGAGGCATATTAAATCACTGAATTATTTTAGGTACTTTAATCTATTTTGTTTTCTTTTATTGGTCACATTATGAGTAGTTAATATCATTGTTATCCTAAAAGACCTTGTAGTTTAAAAGGCTATATTTCCCAACAGTTTGTACAGAAAATATCTTACTGCTATTAACATTCAAAAATATTTCAAAGTAACTTTATATTATCAATAGAAAATTTTCAAAGGTAGAAACATTTTAAAACATGTTCATTTTGATGAAAATAATTAGCAATATATGTATAGACATTATCTAAATATGTTATTTTCAACATTCCTCCAGTATTTTAAATTTAAGCAGTGCCCTATATATATTGCTTAATTGAAGGAATTTTCAGCATTAAAATAATATAAAGGCAAATGTCAAAAAATAAAAATAATAATAAAAGAAAAAACATGTATTGTAGTGCATTGAAACTGTTCTTAACAAAAATGTTTGAGGGAACAATAGTTATTATATTAAAATCAAGCTTGACCCTGAATTAACTTCTTTGAACTTACCTAATGCTGAAACCAACCTAGAAAAGCATGATACATGGCATCATCGAAGCAAGATCTTCCTCAAGGCATTTGTTCAGTTTGTGACATTATATGAATAAAGCTTGATCTCAGTTTTTATCATTCTTATTATTTATCAGTGACTTTTAAAATAATAGCTCTCATCTAAGCTGGTGTTCAGTGTCTCTTAGTGGGCAATAGAGTTCGAGTTTTCCCTTCCTGAATTTCCTCACCTTGAACTGATTTATGTTTTATGTTCTCTTTCCTAATCTGAAAAACTTGTAAATGTTTCCCCAAGTGTTGACATTTAAAACAGATTGGTACTACTTTCCACACAGCAGCTTGTTTCTGTTATTACCTGTCCTTAGTGCTTATAGTCGAAGCAAACTGTGAGAAGTCAGTGAAGGTTGAAGCATCCAGCTTCCTTACTCCATGGCAAAATCAGGACTTAGGGTTACTGGCCCTAATTACAATGTCCATAAAGTAGAATGTGGTGTGGGCTGTCTAAGAAACAAACGTCAGCATTATGAAGAATTCTTTAGTTCATATCATAATAGCTGTGCTTTCCTCTCATATGCATTTCTACTTAAAAAAAAACTGTTTTAAGAAAGCCTCAAATTTACAATAAAAGAGGAATATCCTAGCATTTCATTTACATATGTTCTCAATGGAGGCATACTCTTAGGTCCTTGATGAACTTTCTCATTATCACTTTAGAATATTGTACCATGAGATTGGAAACAAAATGAGATCATTCAAAATGCATTGTGCATGAATTTCCATATCCAAGCTCCCAGGTAATGATTTTCAAAATAACTTAAGAAATACATTTTTATATAGTCTTGTAAGGACTTTTGGCCTTAACATTAAATTTAACAAAGAGAATGACACATGTTGCTACTATTCCTAAACATGTTGTGGCATTCGTAGAATCTTATTATGATGAAAAGTTGTTTTGGTCATCTCTGCCCTAGTTCAAAATGTCCCCAGGCCTTGGAAAATAATGCACTGTATAGTCAAAAATATTAACTGTGCACTTAAAAACTGGGTTGTTGTTCAGCAAGTGAATGGAAACTACAGTGGTTTATATTCATTTAAATGTAAAAATCTGAGCAACAGTCTACTCAGAATTTATTGGAAATTACTATTTTCTTTACTATGTAGATGAAGAAATTGAGAAGCCATGAGAGAAATTAATCTTCCAAATGTTGAACAGGAAGAAGCACGGAAGGAATATGAACAAAAGGAACCCAAGTCTGTGATCCAAAGTGCTATATTTTCATATTAAATAATTACCTTGCGTTTTTATAATTTCATTTTATAAACAACCTATAGATGTGAATATTTCCATTTTACTGTGGAGGAATCTGATGATTAGGGAACATTACAAGTTGTTTAATATCTTGTGTATCATACGGAGTGGAAGCCGATCATGTAGTAAAAATATTTTTGGTGTTTTATATGTATTTATTGTTGTCAAAAATGAAATAATGAATGGGGTGATAAATAATTATAAGCAGTAGAGTATATGTCTGCTAATCTATACATGCACAGTTCTTAATCAACAATGAGTATGTCACTGTACGCCATGTGGATTTTGAGTTAGCTGAAGTGAAGATATACATGTGGTGTATTGCATTTTTCTAAATATATTTTAAAGACTAATTTCCACTATGAATTCAACTACATAAATATATGACATGGAGTAAAACAAGTGTAAACAAAATAGTTGAAAAATTGAAGTCGTACTTCTAGTAAGGATTTATGACATCTCTGAAAGTAAGATGCAGACTTAGTGCACAGAATAATAAACAAGGCATGTTCGGAGATAAGATACTGACACTTATATTCACCATTGACAAACTTTAGGTTCTTTAGGTAAGTTTGACTGTGACTCCTGGATGGAATCCTGTAGGCATAAGGTTATTGTGCTATTCAAATGCTGATATTTGTACCCCTGCCCCAAATTTGAATGCAATGCTTGTTCTGAGAATCTCCTGTCTCAATGTTGTATAAACTCTCCTTCTCAATTGTCTCCTTGTATGCCAAAAAAGCACCCTACATCCAATCGCTGAGTAGGGGAGAGAATAGGGCTGCAATTCTAGCTAGCCAGGGAAGGAGGAGCCGGAAGGTAAAGTAGGGCACTTAGCTGCAGAGGTGCAATCAGATGAAGTTTTAGCTGGTGCAAAGAAAGAACTAAAATGCAAGTAGCACGGATTTTGGCAAAGATGGAGTCAGGATAAGATAGAAGTTTAAGAACATACTTAAACTTGTCAGAATTGTGCTATAAATCCTTACAAACAAATATAAATAAGTTTCAATTATTTGTGTGATAGCCAGGCTAAGGGAATAAACTTAAAGAAACAAAGACAGTTTTATAAAGATAATCTGTATGAGATTTCAGGTAATACTGTAATTAACTATATATCATAAATTATGTAGAACAATAGTACTTTCCCACAGAGAAAATTCTGGTGGGAAGTTACTTTTTCTTAAGATTTGAATAACTAAAAGCAGCATTCTGGTTTAAATTGTCATAACTTCAGCTACATGTCAACATTGTTTTGTACTATGTAACTCACATCTGCTTGGAATATTTTTCATATAGTCCAATCATTTACAGTTGTTTTTATTGTTGTTTATTGTCAGATGGTGAAACTATGCTTAATTTTACAATTTTATCACCTTAATATTAGACAACAAACATCATAATTTATGTTATATTAAATAAAACAAAACAGATTTTTTCATTTTTAAGAATTACATTAAACCAGTTAATGATCATTAACATGATGTTAGTTAGTTAACTAGTTAGTTAAGTAGTCACTTGTTAACACTATGACGTATTGGACTCCTGAATATATGTGACCTCACATGTTTCTGTCATCCTCTGTTGATTATTTAATAACTATACAATTCAAATGTTATTTATGAATGAAGAATTTCTTTACAAGAAAAATGGCTGTAGATTTGTTTTTAAAATATACTCCAATTACTGACAAATGCCATGGGTACATAACAAATAACTAAATCTAAACATACAGCTAGATTAGGAAAACAGAGACAAGCTTCAATCATGCAGAGGACATGTACATCAGGCTATTCTGTCACATGTCAGATCCAGATTAAACAGCCTGCAGGAGTCATCATAAACACCTGACATGATTCAGTTTAAACACATGTTTGAGTCCAACATTGGCTGGAATTGAAAGACAACTATGTATAATAAAATAATTTAATGTTTAGAATTCATTTATATTCATTTTTCAGCATTACTCATGAAGGAATATTTTAATCTTAAACTTGAGAGAATTCACAATATATATTCTCTTTGCACTAATGAAATAAGGAAATTACTTAATACAAAGGATATTAATTTTGAAAGATTAATATAACAAAGCAAGCATATTCTTTTCACTAGCATATTCAAAATACGTTTTTACACCTGATACAGTATGAAAAAAAGGTATTCTTGAAGATCACATCTGGAAAAATGCGGCATATATATAAGAAGATCCATAATGCCAGAAAAATTCTGCAATGTGAGCACATAAGAAGGTCCTGATATCTAGGTTCCATGAAAATTCTACAAATCTTCCCCTTTGAATACTGCGCTTCTCAGAGAGATGCTCTAAAACCTTTTGGTGTTTATGGTGGGATTAAGATTCACTTTAAAGATCTCTTTTGAAAAGAGTGAAAGACTGTTTAAGACTATGAATGTCTTTATTGGAATTATGCTCTTACCCTCATTTATTTTAACAAGATTTGTAATGCATTTTGGCCTTTGATCTCTTCGTTTGAAACTCTGCTTGTTGCTCCATTATCCCGCCATCCATTTGCAGATAACAATACATCAGACCCTTTCCCTTGCTGCAAAAACAATGCCCTTTATTTAAGAAGGGACATTGCTTTGACAGATAAAGTAGGCATTTGATAAATTGAAACAGGTTCTGAATGATTTTGTTGGGAATGTGTGCTACATCTGTCTGCTGATTTCCTACTCGAGTCGTGCTTAAAGTTCTTGTCTGTTTGTGATTTATTGAGCTAGAGAAAAGGTTAAGAAAATTTCCTGGCTCTACTCATATCATTTGTAAGTGAATCAAATAGCATTTGTTAATGTTTATGATACTTAAAAGGCAAAATTACTCCTAAGCATTCACTCACAATAGATTTTGTAGTGACAAGTAAAACAAAAGGAAGTACCAAACAGCATTATTATCCCTCCCATTAGAAAATTCCATAATGGAAAAAAAGAGCAGTAATGTAAAACCATTATCTCAAATCAGTAATTTTAGGATTTCAAATCAGTTCTTATGTTAATAATTTACACTTGGACTAGTACAGGTACAGCAACCCATTAGATAAATGCAAAATGCATTAAGAGTGGCTACTTCAGTGAACTTATGTACAAGGTCAAGGTAAAAAAGAGTTATACACAAAATTACATTAATACCGTCTTATTCATTCCTCAATTTAAACAATTATTCATTCAATAATATTTAAAGTTTTTCCTGATGATCAATTGTAGCCAAAGGAAAAACATGTTTCCTGAAGAACATTGTCAGAAGAACACTGTCATTTGTATTTTCCTGTTCTGCGAACTGTGAACCTTAATAATAATGTAATTCATAATAATCTTTTTTCTCTTATGCATAATGAGAACACCTTTTCAGATATTAAGTGTATTCAGTGTGATATGGACAAATATAATAAAAACAAAATTTGAATAAACAAATATCCCAAATAATAATATTAAGGGGGGGTAGCTCCAAAGTTGGCTTAATGAGAAATGGGAGATGTTATCAGTGTGAGACACTCCAACTTTAATTTTCTATAGGCCAAATTTCACACAAACGTGTATATACATGCATATATCTGGGTACCTTTGTGAAGCTTATAACAAAATAAATATAGGTTATTAATTCTCCTTTAATCCCTGTTTAGCGTTTTAAGTAAAAAGCCATTTTGCTGAACTCCCTGTGCGTCTGTTAATATTAGTTTTTATTTTTATATTTGGATAGTGCAAGATATTTACTACCAAATAGAAAATGCTATACGGTGTAGAAACATAAATATTTTGCTTTAACTATATTTGTGATGTCAAAATTTTAAAGTGCTTAGTTTGTGTTTATGATCGTGGTGAGAAGACCCTTTACCTCTGCGACCTTCCCCAACTCTTCAACTCATACCTCACAGTTATACATAAATCTATCGAAGCCTGGTAGTTACACCACAGTTTCTGAGCAGTAAAGTTTGCTCTTTGGTTTTTTGAAGACAAGTTCTCATTTTGTAACCCTATCTTGCCTATAAGGCAATATAAAGCTGTGTTGTGCTTGTACATCTGAAGGACCTTCCGCCTTAGTGCTTGAAGCACTAGAGTTACAAATGCAGGTCCACATTCTTGACTTTGTTTGTGCTCTTCCATTTCAAGGTTCTACAGCACTGGAGATGATGAAATTGTTGGCCATGAATTTATATTTAAAAGAAAATGAGAATCTTGGGGCACACATTGTCTCTATGACTAAATATAAGGTACTGTCCTTGGCCACGAATGGCTGACAATCAACAATATCTTTAAAATTGCCAAATATCTTCCAGATTGTCAATTTAAAGCATGGAAGCATTAGCTTTCTAAGTCACCACCCTGTCTCTTTCTCTTCTCGTTTCTCTCTCTCTCTTTCTCTTTCTATCTCCACTATCTTGTCTGAGAGAACATGGGTTCTGAAAATGTTTGGTTTTGCTTCCAAAGCCTATGGTGACTATAAGGCATTTTTCAAAATGTAATAATAATACAAAGTTTATCTAAATTCCATTTTATTCCATGTTAGATCTGTTTGGCCAGTGCTTACTGTGTTCTAATTTGTGAAAACATGGAACCTATTATTCTAAAGAAATGATATATGGAATTCTCCATAATTCAATATGAATAAAATCACATTTTATAAAAGTGAAACAAACATAGAAGAAGTTTTATAATAGAACCAGTATGGATTACAACAGCCTTGGTATATTATCTTTGACTTTGTTAAAGGAAGGACACAAGTTGATGAATCATTTTTATAACCTCACAAGGTAAATATTCTATGGTATCCTTTTTTTCTTGTTTGTGTCTTATCTTTAAAAGTTATAAATTATATATTATAATAATATTGTAGTTGAAACTTAAGTAAATGTTTAAAAGCATATGAAAAACACTGCTTACTGTTATCTTAGTAACCACAAGGAAATATGTCCAGGAAGGTCCCCAAAGCCCTCAAAATGGCTAGAGAAACTTGGACCTTTTACACTCGTCCAAGGCTACTCTTCCTCTACAGTTTGGACAATATCAATTCCATCATTTTTACTTGTTGAGTTTCCTTTCATCACTACCAGCTCATAAAAGACACTCACCATGGGGCTAAGTAAGAACCTAAGACAGAATACTTGTCTGTAGATATCTGGACAGGACCGGTGATTACATGATTCTTAACCACAAGTAAACTTATTGAACAATTAATTTTTTTCTTTCAAATAAATGTCTCACAACTCCCACATTCCTTAGATAGGCAGCATGCCCACATAGAGTCGTTGAATCAACTAAGCTCATCTTAGAAATGACTCAAAATGGGGTGTCAACCAGGTACCCTAAATGCAGGACATCTCCATTCCTTTATCCCTAGTGATTCCCAACATGGTTCCTTCAGTCTGTGCACTGGAAATTTTCCTAGTGTGATAACACATGTTTCTCAAAAAATATTCTCAATATCTAATAGTATTCACCTTCAGTAACCTAAATGAAAAATGAAATCCACAAAGTTATGTGTTTAGCCCATGTTCATTATAGGAAGGAAATAGTAGTATAATGTCAAAATGCCTGATTAGTTACTCATGATATCTAAGATGTCTGGACATCTTCCAAAATAAGCTCATCTGTTAAAAATTTTTTTTTACAATCTTTGTTTTAATTTTTTTTATTGGTGCTTTGAGGATTTTGTACTTTGTGTTTTGGTCACAGTCATGTCTCCACCAACTCTTCCCAGAACCAACTGTCTTTCTTATCCATTCAATTTTCCGTTGTGTATTATTTATTTATCATTTATTTACAAATCAAGACCAACTTCTGCTGGTCAATACTCTTAGATGAGTGGCCTTCCACTAGAATATTGCCAACCTATTAAATGACCAATCTTAAAGCAAAGTAACTTTTCATCTCCTAGCATCTATGAGTTTCCAAATGCTCTTCAGTTACAGCTTGACATTAAAGTAGATGTTCAATTTTAATAAAAATTTCTTGAAAGTTAACCATGTTAAACACTGGGAATGTCAAATTCTCCCACAATATGTATTATGGGAAAATAATTTTGCTCATGTTCACTAACTACAGCTTAATGATGCAATGTACTTATTTCTTTCACTTTTGTTTAAAGAAAAGCAACCCTGTTCTGTCATTACTGAGATATGAGCACTCTTAAGCGATTTTAACATGATGCCATATTTTAGCAAAATATTACATTACCTAGTATAATATTTTTGGACTTATTGTGATAACAAAAAATTATAGGCCTTGAAAATATCTTTGAGATTGAAAAAAAAATACTTTCTGCTTTTCTAAAAGGCTTGTGGTAGGCTATGAGCACCGGGGTAGATCACAACTACTTGTAGATTCAGCCATAGGTGATCCAATGATTTTTTTCTGTCTGTACAGGCAGCAGCACAGAGGTCGCATGCATAAACAGAATCACAGGCATACACACACACACACACACACACACACACACACACACACACACACACACAAAATAACACACACACACACTTAGTAAACAAATAACGTCATTAGAAATAATAAGAGTATTTTGCTACAATTAAAAACACATTTCAATCTATAAGAGTCAATAAAACAATTTGTTTTTCTCTTAAAAAATTAAATTAGTTGAATGACGTACACACAAAGATATTCAGATTATTTATATGCTAAAATATAAAAGGCCAAATTTAAATATTAAAACATATGGCTTATAATAACTTTGATCTAAAGATAATAATTTCAACTATAAAATATGAACAAATAATCATTGTGAGCCATCTCAAAATACCTGGTCTCTTTCAAAACATATAATAACATAAAATGTAATTTGCTCTTCTATTCTGAACATTCACTATTTATTTCTATTGTTTCTTTCTTGCTTTAAAATTATTGGTTGTATTGCTTAAGACTTTGGCTATAGTGTTTCTAAGCATCAACAGTTCTATCATTTTATGCTTCTTATAAATTAAATAAAAACTAATAATAATTATAACAACATCAACAACAATAATAAACAACTCTTTCCAAAAGACATAAATTTCTGGCCAGAAACTAAATATTTTTATTGCTTACATTTCATGAATCATCAGAATCATGAAGTATTTCTACACATCAAAAATCTTTCACACCCAGGTATCATGGGATATGTCTCAGAAAATGTGGGGCAGATATTACAAACAGTGTTTCAATGGGAACTACAGAAAACCGAGTTTAGGAAATTTTCCTCTTGAGTGCTGAGTGGCAAAAAATAAAAATAAAAATAAAAAAACCTGTGTTCTGTCTGTTCTGTCTATGGGGAGACATAGACATATTCACAATCGAACTTTATCTACTGTAACACAACCCAAAGGAGTGGCTTGTGTAAAGAGCAACCCAGAATTCGTATTCTCAGTATATGCATTAGAAACATCCACTAGTGTTCAGAGGCCGTGGAGGATTTCTGTGCCCAGTAGAGCATTGAATGTGACATAGTATAAACTAAATAGTCATTTGAATAATAAATCAATGAATGTAATAATAAATTTGAATTCATTAAACTTAATAAAAATCGATATATTAAATACCATAAGCTCAAAAATGTGAAGACAGTTTTAAAATATTTGCACAATATTAGTATGAATAAATACTTTTGAAAAGTCAATACAAAATATACGTACAAATTAGTAACCAAAAAGGAGAAAGCAAACACAGTGGTTAATACATTCACAAGATTTCTAACATCAGTAGGAAAGGCAGAATCCAAAAGCATAATGCCTTGATAGCTATTCTATATTTTTCAGTTCTGAAATTTGAAAATTTGTGAAAATAGAAATTTGTGTGAATAGTGGTGATGATTACTGTTGTTAAAGGGAAATACAAAATTAATCATAAAATATTCAGAAAGCTAAACATGGTATCACAGTGGAAATAAAGATTATTGTGATGAATTATAATAGCAATGTAGATTAAATGAATTGTAAAACATCAAACCCATAAAAATTATATTTACAAGTTTACCTATACACTATGAAAACATACAGTATATAAAGAAATAACAAAATGGCCTATGATCTGCATGTCAACATGCCCTCTATCTTCACAAGTGGAAATGCAGTGTCCCAAGAATAATACTAGGCAAGGTAATGGGGAAAAAACTGATTCCTAGAGCTGTGCTCTCCCCAGTATTGGAGCAGTATTGGCAGATGGTCTGAGGAACTCAGATATGATTCAAGTCTTCACCACATATCCTATCTGCCACATCGTTGATTTTGGACTCTCTAGATTCCAAATTTGTAAGTAAATTTAGCATTAGTTACAAATTATTTAGCCTCTTTGTTATTGTAGGTAGAATAGGGTTAATGCTAGCACAAGGAAATGGTTAGATTCAAGGACAAAGAGACATTTTCAAATAAATACTGTTTCTCATGCAGTACTTATTACTTTAGTTGTCAATGTGGGACAAAGTTTCTTTCTGAGTCATGACATATTTTGTGTAAAGGAAAAGAGATGCATCAATCTATAACGGAAGATTTGAAGTCACTGTACTCTAAGTCTGTAATATAAAGTGAGTTTTCTCAATACATTGTGATAGTATGTGGCAGGCAGATGATCTCTGAACCCATAAGTGGTTCTGTGTCTATGGAAATCATGATTACTTTGGCTTGCCCATGGAGGCTTGATTCATAGAGGAGGTCAAAATAATATCTAGTGGCATAAAAGTGATCCTTCTGAATAAAAGGAGTTCAGTTGAATTTAGAAATCCAAGTCTCCTCTTCATAACTTTTTCCCTGGGCAATTTTCTAAACTGTTTTATGACCTAGCTCCTTGAATTATAGAGCAGTCATAAGGACACATGTCCCCCTTTCTACATTGGGAAACCCCTGACTTAAACATTTTAATTCCGTTCTTTGTTTTTAGTTATCTTCAAGACTACTCCCACTCCAAAAATCAGTCAGAAAGTAATGTTTTACTCCTCTGTGGATGAATGCTGGTTATTCTGGTCAGTCTATGGTATTTACTGGTGCCTGCTCTTGATTCAGCTTTAAGCACATGCTCAGAACCCTACAGGTAGCACTAGAAAGAAGTTATGTGTGAATTGATTCTCTCTTTAATTAAAAAACAATTCGGTAACTTTGTTTTCAATCAACTTTGGTGTTTATTTTGTATCAAGAGTTACGTGAGACAAAAGGAAGACAAAGGGTTAAATAGCAGAGCAAAGGGCAGAAATACTGTAAGCTCCAGATGGCATGAGAGAGACAGACAAAACAGCACCCAAAGCCTTCCTTATCTCTGAAATTCCAATTATTGTGAGATATTAAATTTCTTTAATATTTAAACCAATTTGACTTAGTGTTTTCTGTGACTTGCAGAGGAGCACAATAACTGATACATTATCTCCTATATTGAACTGTAGAAATAAATGAGAAAAAAAGCTGTAATGCAGCCAGCAACCTATTCTGAAGTCTGGCCCTTCCACGTACTGGCAGCACATTCCTTTAGCATTTGGGGTCAGAATCAGACTACCCTTCATAAAGTTCTGGTCTTCTTCCTCAGATTTGACACTCCATGTATTTATTTTGTTTCATAAACATCATATTAAAACATTCAGTTTGTCCAAATTTTATACTTTAGTCGCTCACATATACCTTGGTTAAAAAAAAAAGTGCTAGATATATGTATTTTAAATGAAGGAAATTATTTGTCTCACTCTAGCAACACATGAAAATAATTATTTGTTATCTAAACGTCTGACTAATTAACTCTCTAGCGAGGAAATAATTCCATTATACACATTCATGGAGAAAATGAATGGACAATATATCCTATACTCAAAGATATAAAAATATTTTCATGTTGACTTTTATCTGTCAAGCTTTCTGAAAATGTATTAGATTGTGCTCTTAAATTATTGTACAACTCATATATATGAATTCTTAAACAACATGAAACAATTAAAAATCTTATACCAAGGGAAAGACTATCTCTATTAACTTCTTCCAATAGAGTGAATATGTATGATTAGAGAGAGGAAAACAATGCAACCGGAATTTCAGAAATGTCTAAGACGGTGGGCATGCTGGGCCCAAATCATACACATTGCTTTTCAACATGTTTAAGTTAATACTTGGGATCTTTAATAACAGTACAATATTTACCCTTTATGGTTTTAATGCCATTCCTGGAAGTAAAGAGGAGAATTCATTTTACAAATAAACAAAGGAAAGAGAGAGATAGAAAGAAAGGAAGGAAGGAAGGAAGGCAGAAAAAGATGGCATATGCATCCAAAATAAAGCATTCAAAATATTATGCTAATGACAGCAAGCACAAAACAATGCATGTTCACTCAAACACGAATACTTAATCCCTCTGAATTCTTGAAATCTCTGATCTCCTTTGGGAATGAAATAACTTCCGGGCTCAATTTGTACTGGTAGCTTAATGATTAAAGATGGAAAAAAAAAAACCACTTTGCCTATGCATCTGATTTTTTATATGCCTTGCTTTCTTGAGAACCCCATTAAAATAAACTGTGCTTTTAGTTGCTGTAATTGGATTCAGTACTTCACAGTTGAAAAATGTTGACTTCAGATTTTAATCTGTTTTACTCAAAGGATAACACTACTAGAACACAAGAGAGCTATGTGGACTTGAGAAGGAAGGTTTATTGTTGCATAGTGTAAAAGGTAGTCTACTCAATTTGTAAGCTGTGTATGCATGTATGATAACATAAGTTCAAACCATTTTTAACTCTAGCGCTTTGGTGGTGGTGGTGGTAGTGATTATCACTATCTTTGTGTTTACAGAAGAGAGAATAAAGTAGCTTGATCTCTCATATGACAAATTTATTTGTTGATATTTCCCCTATTTTTTATGTATCAAAAACATAAAATATGCTTTAATGTAATTTTCTATTCCTCTTGTGTCTAGATTTAGTATCAAGGTAGTGCTGTGCCTCACGATATAACTTTGACATGTTTCCCATGACCCTTGAATTTGGAATACTTTAAGAATAACTAGGATTCGCTCTCCCATCGTGTGGTGCCATTCACTCTGCAGGCCTCTGAGCCAAAGCATAGCACCATCAAGATGTTTTTTGTTAATAATACCATGTTCACTGTAGTTCTATTTAAGGTCTGATTCATATTTATTCATAATTTGTACTTAAAATTTTGTATCAGATATAATATTTTGTATCTTCATAATATATTTTTGAAAACAGACAATTGTTCACAGTATTGTTTGTTGTTCTTTTTTTCTTTCTCTTTACTTTCTTTGTTGTTGTTGTTGATTGTTTGTTTGCTTGGTTTTAAATAAACTCTTGCTTTGTACTTCAAGTAGCCTTGGAATCACTATCTAGTCCAAAATAGCTTTGAGATTGCACATGCTTCTGTTGTATCTTTCACCATGTGCTGTGATAACAAATGAACTGGACATGTAATTTCTTGGGAGACTTTTATTTTAATTTTATACTTTTCTATTTGTTTTTGTGTCTACTTTTTATTATTTGTTTTCATTGCTTTGTTTATTGAGACACAGTCTCAGTATATGAGCAACCCAGGCTGCAATTTATGATCCCATTGATTCTAGCTCCCAAGAGCTAGGATTCTAGGCATGAATTCTAATGTCTTGGTGTGATCCTTTTATTTTCCTGCTTTTTAAGAAGAAACTATGTTTACTGAGTACACTACAAAGTGACAGTAAGTTGGGCAGTAACCAGCCACAGCACTGTGTCACAACTTTTAGCGTGTGTGCCATCATCTTTTGTAATCACACCTTAATTACACACACACACACACACACACACACACACAGACATCATCTTAAACACAAGACAAAGGTCCATTACTTCATACATAGTTTTAAAAATGTATTTAAATGGCCTATTATTGCTATATCCAAAGGTTCTCTATAAAAGCCCATTGAAAATCTAAGGCAGGTAGCTTCAAAACATTTATTTCACCAAAAATTATATCATGTAAATAATGAATAATAAACTCACCAATAATCCAGTTTGATAATAGCTTAAACTCAATGATCAATAAGAAATGTTATTTACCACCACCACCACCACCCAAAAAAACTGTACCTGAAACTTCATTGTTTCTTAGTAACACCAGTTTAAAATTTCTCAGTTTTCTCTACTTTTCAGAAACTTATATACATGTCACCTTAGTTCTGATAGTTTTCTCATGACTCATGAGTTGAGAAAGAGAGACATCAAGAAAGACAAAGAGACAGAGAGAAGGAGAGTGCGTAATTGTGGTATGTCCCGATATATATAACTAAAACCTGTTCAGAATGTATAATTTTATTTGGATGTATATGTTTTCAGCACTTACCATCTGATATTAGAAAGCAATTGGCATTCTAGTCACTAGGGAAGACAATTCTCCTGCTTTCAGCATTTCTAAGTTGCATATAGTTTTATGTTTGTTTGTTTGTTTCTTTTTGAATAAGGCTCTCTGAAATTTCCACTTGAGATGTTTACAAGTCTATTGATGCCATTGTTGAGGTCGTGCTTAAACATCCATATTGATAAGATTTCATGGATGAATCTTCTCTTACACTTCTAGAAGACAAATTATAACAGAACGCTAGTTTCTCTGGCTCTCTCAAGCATCTACCCTCTAAACTGCTGTGACCTATGACATTAGGCGCAGAAGTTGTGTTGTAGATGTATCAGTTAGGGGTGGGCACCTTTCTGATTCTTATTCCTGGGTTTTTATCTATGGTTTTCTGCAATGGTCTCCATCTGTTGCAGGAAGAGATTTCCTTCAGGTGGCTTGAGACCTCTGCTTATGAAGATACAAAGGCAAATATTTTGAATATAGTTAGGAATTATTCTGGTGTAATAAAGTAGTAGTTCTAGGTTATCATTCAAGAGCCATGACAGAGCTAAGCCTGGATACTTGGCTATCTTTTTGGTAAAAGGCACTTTTTCCTCCTTTTTCAGTGATCTTTCCATCTAACTAGGGAGCTGTTACTTATTGACAATGTGTGTCTTATTACTGAGGCCTTATACTATGTATATATACATATATATATATATATAACATATATATATGTTATACATTATATGTGCATTATAATTAAATATAAATAATATTTCACTGCAGCTTCTTCAAATATTCTTACTTTATTCATTTTCCCTCTTTCCTTCCTTCCACTGTTTTCCCCATTTCTTGTTTAGGTTAAAGTACCTTCATCAATGTTTATCCAGTTTCTTCTTTCTGTTCTTTCTAGAGGTCTCATCCTACCGACCTCTGATTCATTTTTAATTTTCCTGATTTCTGAAGTTACTACTGGTTATATCCTTATCTTTAAAGATTTAGAAATGTGATCCAAGATAAAAGTGAGAACATGGAGCATCTGATGTGGGTTTATCCACTCATTATTAGACTTTTCAAGTTCTATTAATTCATCTTTAAATTCCAGGATTTTAGTTGTTCTATGAAGGTGTACAGAAATGGGTTGAATAGCATTTCTGTTGCTTTAACTTCCTAACTATTCTGAGATCAGAAGCACCGAAATGGCTGAGAAAATATCTGTCAAAGGGTTTTGGTTGGTTGTTTTTTTCTTTGCTTTTTTTTGTTTGTTTGTTTGTTTCTTTGGTTTTGTACATATGCCAAGGAGTGCCATAGCTATGTTACATGGTAGACGCTCTTGAAGGTTTTGAGAATTCTTCACACTGACTTCATTATTGGATGAATAAGTTTGGAAACACAATAGTAATTTAAGTGGTTGTTTTTTTCCAAACATCTTTAACAGCCATTGTTCTTAGTCATTTTTAGAGTGATAGTCATTATTCTTGGGGTAAATTAAAATCTCAAAGTAGCTTTAATTTATATTCTTTAATTGTTAAGGATATTGAAGAATTTTAAAAATAAATTTGATATTATAATATAATTAAATCATTTACAGCTTTCCTTGCCTCCCTTCAAACACCTCCACGTACCCACTCCCCTGTCTTACTCTCAGACAAATTCCTAAACTCTTATTCTTTAATTTTGGTTACACACCACACACACACACACACACACACACACACACACACACACACTCACACACACACACACACATTCAAACACCTAAATTTCTAAATATAAACTTCATAGTCAATACAATGTTTCATATATATATATATATACATATTCTCTTTGTGGTTGATATTTCATATTTAATTACTTGTTGGTGTACTCTTCCCTAGAAAAGACTATTTCTCCAGATCTCAGCATTTCTTATTTGCCTGGGGTTCTCTGTTTAAGGAAAGTAAGTCCATATTGATGATTGCCTGAATAAGCAATAAGCAATAGCTTAAAGATATCTTTTAGCTAGTTTATTTCTTCCAATCAGAATTCCCTTTTCAGATCCATGACTTTGGTTTGCAAAATAAGTTTCCTTGAGCCTGGAGAAATTTGGAGCAGAGTGCTATGCATCTATTTTACGGCCTGTGTCAGGGCTGAAGGTTATTTGCTAGAGCATCGGAGCAGTCTCTTTGCCATCATGTATTTCTTCCAGATAGAGGTTTGTTAGATAGTACTGACCAGTACAATCCTCCTTCATTATTCTAACAAGTGTGAGGATTTTAAATATACATCATCTGTATTGTCCTTGGCTGGTGCCTTAGTTTGAGCGGGACCCCTGGGCCCAAATCTGCCTATCATAATGTTCTACTTGTAGGCTTCTAGGACCCTCTGGGTCCTTCTACTTTGCCTTTCTCCCATGATTCTCTCATCTAGAGTCCCACTAGAATGTCCTCTCCTCTGTCTCAGTTTCCTGGCAATCAGAGGAAGGACAGCAAGTTACCAAGAAGATACTTGATACCCTATGATCATATAGAGGGGGAGGTAATCCCCCTCAGGAACAGTCATAGGGGAGGGGAATAAGGGGAAATTGGGAGGGAGGGAAGAATGGGAGGATACAAGGGATGGGATAACCATTGAGATGTAACAAGAATAAATTAATAAAGGAGGAAAAAAATTAAAAAAATTAAATATACATCATCATGTCCAGATTGCATGTAGGGTTTCATATACTGATTTGTTTGATTTTGGTAGGTTGCTTGTTTGGTTGCTTTTACTTCTGCTATTTGAATGACGTCAAGTGTACAGACGATATTATTTTATTCCCATTTTCCTGTTGTACCTTCCCTCGATTCTCTTACATTATAGTTCATCTTTCTCTTACTCTACTTTTCTTTGGCTTGTTTGAATAAATTTTATGTCACGTATTGCTTCCCACTTGTGCATAAGCTGAGAGGATATGTTTATATTTACTAAAGCTATTAGGATTCCCTTAACTCTTAGTCCAATTATCTTCCAGACCTTCCTTTGTACAGACTAAAGACAGCCTCTCATGGTGCTCTTCCTTTCTGCTCTTCCTTGTGTTAAATTAAGCTTATGATTTATTTTTTTCATGTGGCATATATTATTTTTAAAACAAAGTAGCAATTGTGAATTATTATTTTATATTCCTTTGTTTTCTTTCAGTTAATTGTGACATGACGTATCATGTTTTTATACTGGAATAGATACTTCTTCTTTCCTCTATGATAGGGCATTCAACCTTCCTCCGGAGTAAAAAGGGCATGTAAGCAGCCTTATGGGATCGTCATTCCCACACTGTGGTCATTAAGGAACCTGTCAGAGTGGGTCCTTGTCCTAGAGAGTAGAGTTTAAGATAAAAAATGAGCCTTATCTCTTTAAAAAAAACCTTCTATTTGTTTTAGTGAAGGCTTCGAAGTTTTATGACACATTCCTCATTGGATTGAAGCTGCTATGTCCCCTACCCCTTTTACTACTATTTTTAATTTATTCTCTTAGATATTGGAGTAAGAAATATTTATGACCCAATTTATTCTTCCAGCTTTCTCAGAAAGTTTCCACTCCAACTACAAATTAATAATTAATTTTTGAAAGCTTGGCTTCAATTTGATTTAAAGTATAAATTCTGGCCCTAAAAAATTCTGGAAATGACTGTTATTAGCTCTCTAGCTGCAATGCCTCATGTCTCTTAGATGCTGTGACGTTGCTGGGTCAGTGTTCTGTGACATCAATTTCATCTATAGGTTAATGTTATGGGAAACTCAAGGAGGACAATTTTCTTGGAAAATTCCTTTTCCCTTCTAGGTTAGGATAAGAACTGAAGAGATACTTTAATTAAGGCAATGCTGTATTTTATATATTAAAATTTTCTTATAAAATAACATAAGATGTAAGCAATTTGAAGAGAATGTATGAGTTTCACATAAGCACATGTATCTTAAACAAAGATCCAAACAAGTAGGCAATTATTCCTATGTATAATATTTGCATTCAAATTGCCATTTTTAAGTCTGGTTTCTCTACATGTTCTTGAGCGTAACTAACCATATGTATTTGTAAATTATTTTCTCAACCGTTGACACAATTTCAGGCTTTATGAAAATATTTTGGGACAAAATCTACATAGATTACTCTTATAAGGTTGAAAGTTAAAAATTATGTGCAGTATTTAAAATGTAAACTGGCTTTTGAGGTAACAAAATTACTCTGCCCAGATTTAATATGGTATTTTAATGCAATAAGGGTGTTGTACACTTTGTGAAATAAATATAGGCTAAGTTTAAAAATAAATATATTATATACATTTACAATGTTCCTGTGAAATAATGGGGTTTTCAATACATGTTTCCATGACAAAAAATAATCACATAAATCTTTCCTCTACAGCTTCAATTTAGTGAAATATGCAGTTTTCTGTTTTCTATTACTGTATACAGTATAAATTCTTCTGTTGTAAGACAGATTGTGACAAATTTGCAAACAGCATCTGTATTCATACATTTGAAACATTAATTTATCCAGCAATAAAAACTTTGATTTCCCAAAAGGAAAGTCATGTTTGGAGACTAATGCCTATTTTTGAGAGTTAACAGAGTTCTCAATGTTAGTCATTTTCCCATGAGTTACGTACTCCTGTGGAAAAATATACAACTTAACAGCAAGTATAGAGAGTTAAAAGGGTCACACAAAACATAAATCTGTATGCTAGTTTATGTAAGTATATAATTCATATAAATAAATTTGTGACTACCTATGCTTTCCATTGTAGAAAATGCTTTTGTTAGCAACAATATCAAGGAACTGACATATTCTAGAATATATGTACTAAAGCCAATGCTTACATACTCCTTTTTTTGAATTGATAAATACTGCTCTGGGTGTAATAATAAAGCTCCTTGAAAGAGAAGAAGTAAAGCCACTGTTTACTGAACAGTTATATGGTTCATTTCCATGGGTAGTACAATATTTGAATATGTGCTATTTAAGTATAGAATTATACAAGATGCATTGTAATTATTTAAATTGCCTATTTAAAATGATGATAGAGGCTTCGCAGAGGTGCTCACTTTTACTTTAAAGGGTAACGACACCTATTTTATTCTTTAAATAGATAATTTTATTAGTAAATACATTTTATTTCAACTTATTTGTCTGTTTTTGTTTTAGTCTATCTGTTATTTATCTCACTCTGAAAACCTTGAGATCTCGTGATTATCATTTATATTTTCAATTTAATCATTACTTCATAAAGAAACAAGGCATTCAAATATGTTTATTCAACCTACGTTGTAATCACTTCATTTATATTATAATTTTGTCAGAAAATGACTTATGCAAGCAAATCTATTGTAGTAAAAATGACCTTCTTTCCACACTGACACACAAAGATTGACCTCATATTTATTTTCTGTTCTACTGTGTACTTCACACATGAAACAAATCATATTTAAATACAAATAATTTAAATGATATACCGTGAAGTTTTAACATTCTAAAGCTTTCTCTGCTATTTGAATAGTGACGATCACAAATCTGTATCCATGCTGCTTTTTTAATTAAAACTTTACCCAAAGGAAAACAGTATTTAACAGTTTGTGAGCTTGCTCTCTCTAGAAATTGTACAGTGAATTGTTTGCTCATACCATAAGGTGCTCTAGTGTCTTGGGCTTTTGCTTAACTGTCTGATCTATTTTCTTCCTCTACTGTTATACTTTTGACCTAATTTAATTGACAGAGGCAGTAGCATTCACATTGTTTTCTGACTGATTTCTTGAACAGGTATTGAGAGGAAAATGCAAGCTCTCAGCCTGGGACATTCATTTAAGTCACCGGAAGGGAGTAGCACTCAGAGCAAGGACCCAAAGAAACTTCTTTGCACTGAGGCTGTGACCCTAGAGAATTCTACAACATCCACGTTTATGAAATTCTCATTTTTAATTAATTTTGTCTTTCAAGTCAATACATTTTCATATATCATTGTCTCCAAACTGCTGTAGGGTTAGAAAAATCTGAATTGATTCACGGTTGACATATGTGTTACGGTGCTCAGCTCTCCACTTCTATACCTGAGGAGAATGTAACATTAGCATCTTGTGTTAAGAACTTATCACTCATTCTTCTTCAAGGAATAGTAATTCACTATAAGAATCAAGGATTTGTGAGGTTTTACTTTTATTTTTGAATTGGTTTTTTCTTTAATTATCTTCTCTTTTGTTTTATAAAATTCTGTCTTTCAAACATTAGGGATTTGAAAGAGAACGTAGTAATTAGAAAATAAGTTGTGATAGTTCTTTCTACATTTTAAGTTAATTACTGCTAGCCACTTACATAAGTTTATTATTTGGCTTCTTCAGTGTCTACCACTACAGAAACAATATTTCTTTGGTATATTGTCAGTATTTAAAGAAATAGATAGAAGGTGAATACATTGATAATAACAGGAGTCTATTTTATTGAAGGAAATCCTTGTTAATGTGTGCTTAAGTTACCACAAGCCTGTGTATAGACTGAGCTTTAGAGTACCATAAAAAATAGAAATCTGAAACTCTATCCTGGAATTCAGTTATTTACCTGACTGCCCTGTGGTCTAAGGAGGTCTGGCACTTTCCCATGGGTTGGAATTACTCTGACCATTTTATACTTGTGTCCTATGTATATGAAGAATAGATTCAAGTTAAACATATGTCCTATAGATTGTCACAACCATATAGGCAGCATTCTAAAACCCTAAGCCAAAATATTTTCCTATCAAATAGTTAAAAACAGAAAATGTCATTGGCCAACCTATTCTATATGTCTCTATGACCATATGGTAATGAACTCATAATATGAGACACAGGTAATCAGTCAATCATGGAAAATGTATCAAGGAACTCTAAACTATAAGAGATGTTAAGAAATATGGTCACCATTTTATCCTTTATCTTTCTTCAAGTATATATTCTTGCTACCATTACATTTTTCTGTTTTTATTAAATATATTTTCATTATTACATATACATTTATATCATTGCACATATATAGTTTATTGTATATAAACTACCTACAGCAAGAACCACAAAACAAGCAGGAATTTTATAAATGTTACATTCTTAGTGTTTTGGCTATTTGTATTTGGAAGCCCTAAAGAAAACATCTTTCCTATCTTTATGCATGTAACATTCTGAACATAAATGAATATCTATTATATCTCATCATTATCAGCTTAAAACATATATCTAGACCTAAAAACATCTTGCTACCATTATTGTTTCATTTCTGTTCTTTAAATTTTTAATTCTACTTATTAATTATAACCAATTCAAATTCCACTGCTTTTGAATTCCAGCAGTCTATTTGAGATTATTTTCTGATGTTAAATGCTGCTCTTGTGCTTACACAAAAGACTTTTTTCTTGATGAAAACGATATTAATTTTAAAGGTACTGTCTGAAGAGCAATTGTGTCAATGCTAAGAGTAGAGTTTCAGATTGTCATCTTGGTCTGCCTTTCCAGACCACAGGGGAAGAAGACACACTCCGACCTGAAAGGACTTGATGAGCAAGAGTGGATGGGAAGGGGTCTCCCATCTTCTGAGAAATAGGAGAGGGTATGTGTGAGAAAGAGAGAAAAATGGACTGGAAAGTGAGGAGGGATGACAATACGTCCAGAAAGTAAAGTGAATAATAAAAAGAAAATAACAGTTTTGCTTGATTTTATCCATCTACCCAAGCTTCATTCTACTCATATAATGAGGCATAATTTGAAATATAAACTATTCTTAGTGTATTTTTATCATAATAGAATTTTTGTACCAACTACATGTAGTATTTAACTATAATATCAGAGGATAACAGCATTAAGTAAAGTTCTGGAAATGATAGATTTGGAAGAATTAAACATACGATATCTTCATATTTTATGTGTGTGTAAGTACACCACGTGCTAACTTAGTATTTGAATGATTATGGATCTATGTACTGTTGGTGGTGATAAACTCTACACAATCATTTACTAATATAAATGTTGTATTGCTTTTTATAATTGTGCAGAGTAAACATAGTAGTGATAGAGAGGAAGCATATTAATTGCATTGTTTTTATGTGTCACATTATTATTGTCAAAGAATGGAAAACAAGAAGGAAGGAAGGCAGACAGAAAGGGGGTAATAGAGATATGAATGTAATGACAGATGTAAGGAGTGATGGAGAAAGAAAGAAATGAATAAAAACTAGAAAAGAAGATAATGGAAGGAAGACAAGAAGGAGAGAATGAAGGAATGGGATGAAAGAAGAGAGAAGCAAGGGAAATTATTTTGAAATCAGTCGCTGATTTGAGTTTGACATAATTGCATTAGCTACTAATTGAAGAACTGAACTCCTTTAAGAACTGTGGATTTGCTTAAATGCAAGTTTAGTCTAGAAATGCTGTTCTCAATCCTGCTAGCAGATGCTTGCATTATGCTTCAAAACAGTAGCAAAATTGTAGTTATAATGTAGCAATGAAATAAGTTTGTGGTTGGGAGTCACCACAAAACTAGGAACTATACTAAAGTGTCCCAGCATTAGGAAAGTTGAGAACCACTAGTCTAGATAAATCTACAGTTTTCAAATAATTCTGTGCTGGCTTTCCCTTCCACACAAACCAAAGCCAATGTACCAATTCTGGGAGAATTTCCATTACAGAGAACATGTTTATATATGCTCATAACCATGTTCTTGAAGCATTAGACCTGTGCTTAAACCTCAGAAGTAGAAACATCACTATATATATAAGCATTGGAGCACTTTGATCATCAGAATCCCTGAATGACAAAAGCTCACTTTTCTGTGGTGTCCTCTTTAGAGAAGGCTTTAAAAATTTGAAAAACTATTTCCTTCTGACAATTATTACAACAATTCTTAGGATGGGACTACACCAGAACTCCTTAACAAAGTGTTTATTACTTCTTTCTTAATAATGGGTTCTACATTATGACGGGCAGAACTGGGCCCAGGGGTTCTGCACAAACTATGACACCAACCAAACAGTATGTGCAGTAAACATCGAACCCCTGCCCAGATCTAGCCAATGGACAGGACATTCTCCACAGTTGAGTGGAGAGTGAGGACTGACTTTCACATGAACTCTGGTGCCGCATATTTGACCACATCCCCTGGATGGGGAGACCTGGTGGCACTCAGAGGAAGGATAGCAGGCTACCAAGAAGAGACTTGATACCCTATGACCATAAACAGGGGGAGGAGATCACCCTCAGTCACAGTCATAGGGGAGGGGAGTAAGGAGAAAATGGGAGGGAGGGAGGAATGGGAGAATAGAAGGGATGGGATAACAATTGAGATGTAATATGAATGAATTAATAAATAAATAAAATTTAAAAAAGAAAACAAAGGAGCAATATTTGATAAAACCAGAAAGAAAAGAATGGGTTCTAATGCTTGAGAGATATATCAGGATAAAGATGTAGGGAGGAAGAGTCTGGAATACATATAAAAATCTAGAGGATTCAGCTGTGGCCTAGTCCTATAGGTAGTACAGGTCACCAGACTACTAACTGCATTCTTTCTCGCTTTCCAAGTAGAAAGAAGTATACACCTCTTTTGTTGAAATCATAACCCCCAATGGTTTAACATTGCTCTTCTCCCTTAGTTGTGATCACAAGGACCTTGAGTTAGTATTCCTCACTAGTCCCTGCTGAAGGCAACAGGAAATGCACTCAGGCTTCCTATGTTCCAGACCATGTTGTTTAAATTAAATCTCTTAAGCCTACAAAAAATATATTGCTATATTTATTTTTATTCTTCTTGGATATGTAGCTACCCAGTCATGCCTTCCCCCATTTTAACAAATACATCATCGAAATGATGTGATCAAATTATTCACTTAGTGTTTCCAAGGTAGAACTGAAGAGGAGAAAACATCAGTGTGAAGTATTAATTATTCATTTGTTGTTCATACATTCAAAAAAAAATCCCCAGAAAGTTCAAAGGCACCAATATGGCTTCCGAGTTCTATGATAAATGGAGGTGTCTGTCAATGTCAGTGAAACTGAAGTTTGAATGCTCATTTTGCAATTCACTAAGAGGAAGAGTTTACTTTTGTAATGAGTTTAAGACTCCCACTCTATAGGAACATAATTCACGTTTATGGGAAAAGGCAGAAATGTTTTGGCTTCCCAGACAACAAATTGCTTTCTCAAAGATGGCATGTTCCTGCTGCCGATTAAAGAAACTAGTGTGTAGAAAAAGATCTTGGAGGCATTGTACCCAGTGTTTTATTTCTTCTTGACAGTTCTTATAAGTCTGTCATTAGCTTATAATTATATGATGGTACTTTGGCTTGCTATAAAGATGTACAGTTAGATATAGGCAAATGCAGAAATACAATTGAAAACTTAATTTCTTTTTATCTAAAAGATACTGTGCTTTTTTTTTTCTAGATGCATACATATTTACTCACTAACACACATGATAGTAAGAGGTGAATATACTCAAAACACATTGCACTAAGTTCTCGAATAACCAATAAAATATATTTTAAAGTATAGTTGTAGAGGTATTGGGACGCTCATGCTCTGAAAAGAAATCATCAAATAAATCATATTGAGCTAACAAGGAAAGGCTGGCCTGATGCATTAGGAAATGAGGAGAATACTACAGGATCCTTAAGAGTGACGAAAGAGTGGTCAGTTTCTATATCACAAACTATGGCAGTATCTAACATTCTTGTCTTGCCAGTCTCTTTCATAGGGTGTTTTATTTATTTTAGTTTAGTGGATCTAATATATCGGTTTTTTACTAAATCATTTTTTTTTGTTTTTTCAAGACAGGTTTCTCTGTGTAACCTTAGCTGTCCTGTATTCACTTTGTAAACCAGGTTGGCCTCGAACTTACAGCCAACTGCCAGCCTCAGCCTCCACAGTGCTGGGATTACAGGCACACACCACCATGCCCGACTCTAAGTGATTTTTATATGAGTAATTTTCATGCCATTTTTCCCCACTGGAGCTCATGTATTTTTACTAATGTCATTGATTTCTGTATTTATTTTTAACTTTTTTTAAATAAATGCAATCATTCAACAAAATAATTTTTATTTTATTTTTAACTGCTTTTACTATATATTTTGTTACTGTAGCAAAGGCTTTGTTTTAAGCATGTAGAATGTATCAGAGATATACAGAAAAATAAATTTTAAAATTATTTAATCTTTAAGATTATAAAATATCCTCATAACTACCACAGACAGAAATCTGCCCCCAAAAGGGGCAAGCTTGGATGAAGGCAGAGTCGATGGCCAAACTCTGCCAAGACGGGGTAAGCAAGTTTTCAATAGTTCCTGCCTTACAAATATGTCTGTCGGATATATTGGGCAAGAAGGCTGATGATGGTGCTCCAACATTATAGAGAGTTTTGAGCAACTGTTCAGGTAGCAAACTGTCTCTGTCATATTCTCATTTGGAAAGTTACTAACTTGTACACTCTGTATACTCAGGTAAGCAATTTTATTTTTTTCTCAAGCCTCGGATGGGTAGAAGACCAGATGGGTCAGTTTTACAAATAAGTTTAGTTGTTTGGGGGTTAAGATGTTTTTACGTCTAGATAGATGTTTTAATTTGATAATGATGATAATGATTTGCATTTAGAATGTTAATGTAACAAGATAGGAAAAATGTTTTCTTCCAAGCTGCTGAGTACAGTTAGCCCAAAACACTAAGAATGAAACATTTATATAATTCCTGATTGTTTCATGGTTCTTCTTGCTGTAGGGTGTTTATTTTATATGTGTGTAATAATATAAATGTATATGTAAAATTATTTTAATTAAAAAAAGATAATTACATCACCCCACCTATCATTTTTCTCCCTTCAAAGGCTCCATAATACCTCCATCGATTGCTCTTTTTCAAACTCGTGGTATCTTTTTTCATTAACTGAAAAATCTTATACTCTTGCCAGTACCATACCAAAGAAGGTCGTGATAGAATGCTGCACTTTAAAAAAACAATAAACACGGTGAATGATAAGTGGAAGAATTAAGATATTTGTTATTAAAGAAGGCAGTCAGCTAATAATGAACTTGTGCCTTGATTCTCCTTGCTATGGTTAGCCTATTGTATATATGTGGAATAATATAAATGTATATGAAAAGAGTAAAACATGTTTAATTAATAAGAATTTAAAAAATATTCTTAAAAGTAGAGGCAGTCAGTGACTTGGTCAAAGGACAAAATGTAAATAGAACAGATTAAGAAAGCTTGTCATATACAAATAAATGGAATGCTTAGAATAAGACAAAAACAAAAAAAATGAACCAAGATCAGAAGAAGCAATGTATCTTACCCATTAAGATATATGCTGGGGAAAATGTCCTACAACAAAGCCAACCAAAGACATAAGATGTGAATAAGGTGGGTATTTAAAGAATAAAAAGAAGGCCAAAAAAAAGGATAATATCGCTTTGATTCACAGTTGGTTATATGCAAAGTGGCTGCTAGCACTGAGAGGCATGCCACAAAGCTTATTTATGATTTTTTTAAAAAAAATTATGAATTATGTTTTCATGCTGAATACAGACAGTGAATGGGTAGTTATGTAAGCAGCATAATCATTAATTGTTTAATGTATGTCAATTCAGGTTAGAGGTGGTAATGCCTCGTGGTTGGACTTGACAATGGATATAATGAGAAGCAGCAGCAATCTGAGCATATTTGGAGATAAACACAAGGAAGGTTAATGGCTACTGGGTTTCCAATGTTGCCCATAGCATGGTTCAATAGAGCTATTTTATATCTGTGTATGTAATCTCACCTAATTTTCACATTTGAGATTTTCTAGGTCGACCTGAAAGAGTTCTTTTTCTCACTACTTTATTATATTTCTTGCCCTAGCTGGAGAACTTGGCAATTCATATTTTCATCTTATAAATCACACTATTAGTAAAACATAAAGTAAAATATTGGTCTTTCTTTTTATCTTCCACATGATGAATCAACAAGCTTGCAATTAATCCCTACTCTTCATTATTTTGCAGTATCTGCTATATACTATGTCTTATTTTCATGAGCATATGACTCTTAGAAACCTGTGATTCATCCCATTTTCTTTAATAGTGTACCAAAATACAATCCATTATGTAATTACAAATTTACAACTATTGTACTGTAATTTATTTATATTTTTGACTGTACTTGAATCAAAAGTGCATCATAATTTTTTTACTCTAACAATGATCAAGTAATTGAATTAACCTTTGTCATTTAATTGTTCTGATAAATATATTGTATCAAAGGACTATATTGTAGAACACTTTGACAAACTTATTTATTGCTTAATAAATAATGATCTTTTTCTAAAAAAAATAGAGATATAATATTAAAGATGACAGATCTATGCATTTTACTATTAACAGTTACCAAACAAGCATGAGTTTAAATTTGACTTCGACTTGTACTGTTTGGGTAGAGTCCTGATGTTTATAAACATCAGTTTCATGAGGCATGGACTTTAGAAAATGATATAACTTCTCCATTTCGGTAAACAAATACAATTTCTAAATATGTTCCAAGTATTTCTTCTTTCACCCACAGATAAGTGTAACTGCCATTTCCCCAGCAAATGGCAGATGTTACTTTTTGTAGTACATAAAGACTAGTGCAAAGCCACAAGTGGACAAAACAAAGAAAACCACTGACTTTAGAGTGCCCAGGTGTAATTAATTTATCTATAACTACCCTACACCAGAGGCTTAGGTGAGAGAAAAGGGTCCAGGGTGGGAAGTGCACTGGCATATAATTTCTTCTATATATGATATAGACGCTACATTTAGAGTGTTTCAAGTCTAAGTGACTAAAGAAAGATCTAGAAAATGACTACATCAATAGACACAACAACATGAATAGAGAAACTCTGATGGGGCTTCACCCCTAGAAGAAAAGCTACAGGCCTTTGAAGGTGCTGGTAGGTGGGAAGTCCACAATCTGAAGTAGGAGATGCTTAAAGATTTAGCTAATACCAAGATGTCTACCATAAACACAATCTACCAACAATAACTATGTCTAAACACTGTATTTATAAGTATCTATATTCAATGTATCATCTATCTTTCTTTCATTATCTAGCTAACGTTTATCTATCATCTATCTATCTATCTATCTATCTATCTATTATCTATCTATCATTTCTCATTTAAGATCTACCATCTATCTATTCTCTTTCTATCATGTTTCTCCATATATAAACATTATATATATATATATATATATATATATATATATATATATATATATATATATATATAATTCTAGCCATATATAATATGGCTATAATTAAAGAATGAGACACCATTATTTAAGAATAAGTGAGACATGAGGACAATTTAGAGGGAGGAAAGTGATGTAACTATAGTTACCCATATGTGAAATTCTGAAAAAAAGAAATCTTAAAAATCTTGTTTAATTTTCAGTGTGCGTGTGTGTGTGTGTGTGTGTGTGTGTGTGTGTGTGTGGTTTGGGAGGACATGAATTTTTGTGTGGGTAGAGGAAAGTGGAGAGGATTTGCAAGGAGTTGAAAAAGTAGAAATAATAATGCTGGGCGTGGTGGCGCACGCCTTTAATCCCAGCACTCGGGAGGCAGAGGCGGGCGGATCGCTATGAGTTCGAGGCCAGCCTGGTCTACAAAGTGAGTCCAGGACAGCCAAGGCTACACAGAGAAACCCTGTCTTGAAAAATCAAAAAAAAAAAAAAAAGAAATAATATGATCAAAATATTTTATATTTTACATTTAAGATATTACATATTTTATATAGAAATAATTAAAACTACAATATTTAAGGTACATAGTAGTTAATACTGATATATTAATGAATGGGAACCACAATTAAACAATAGGAAAGATTGGGAAGATTCAGAGATAACTCCACATTAGTAATAAATGGTAGTTTTCTTTTATTCAATTAGCTTTATTCACTCTAGAACCCACCCTGAAGTCTTTGTTTAGAACACTTCTATAGGTGCTTCTTTCTTTAAAAGCAGGTCACAGGTCTCAAATTTCAGGCAAGAAGTCATTATTTAACTGACTTTTGTAAGTGTTACAGAACTATATTTTTACTTAGACAAAACTTATGTCCACCTTTGCCCCAAGGTGCTGGTAGATACAACCTGCATCAATAGTACAAATTGATAATAATTCATTTAATGATGCTACTTTAGTAATAAATTATTTTGTTCATATTTAAGCAATTTCCTTAAGTTTTAAAGAAAAAAAGGATATATAAATTGTGAGCAAATATTTCCCTAATTACTAAGCATTCATTAAGAGTTACATTGATTAGACCAAAATTTCAAGTGTAATATGAAACAACTACTTCTTCATTGTTGCTTCTGAAATAGTAAGTACATTGGAAGTTATGTTTTCCATGTTCATCTTCTTTGTATTTCTACTGTGAATTTCATTGGGTCTGTTTCATGCTAATCCTGAGCAGATGTTTAGAGTGCAGGTTGATGGCTTAACAGCTTCTGACATAAGCATGACCTTCATAAAATGAAAGCACAGGTTGTCTAATATGGTATAAGTGGCCTTTTATTTAAATTTGAGTTGGTGGTACAGAGTCAATAATCACTGAGTATGAAGCAAGTGTAATAACCCAAAGATGATGAGATGATATTTGCCCTTTATCAGAGGAAGGTTAAAAAGGCTGTCAAGGTGACATGCTGATCAGTGCAACCTCAGTAATTATGCCCAATAATCATCAACTAAAGTCGAGGAGCTATACTCAGGGGAGAACACCAGAATTTGGCAAAACACGATGTGTTTTCACTCAAAGAACTTGAAGTTGAATGTGGTATCAAACTCCAAATAAGACACAACTTGTGATTCTCCACCCTTCAAAGAATACAAGGGCATAGGTGCCTAGGACAGTTTCACAGAACTTGCTGTAGTAAGTCCTTTGGAATGTTAATTTCATATCTCTAGAGAAAAATAGAAGCACCTTACTTTTTAAAATACCTGAAAAGGGGTCACTATATTAACTTACTTTTATGATTTTTTTCATATTTTCAGCATATCATTGAACAGCAGAAAAGCATGTTATTTGTAAGTTACAGTATACTATGAAAACATAGCACTATATCATATAAAAGCACATTCTTTTTTATTTCTCTCTAACAGTTATCTAACAGAATTTATCAAGTCTTATTACATAGCTCTATAATCAAAGTTGCAATTTAGAAATTATTTAATGTTCCTCTCTTATATATGTAGAAGAGAGTGAACTAGAATGTTCACTCGTATTAATATTCCTCTGTGTGCAAAGTTATGTTAGAAAGACAGTTCCTCTTTAAATGACAGCTAGGCTGTCTCCTAGTGCCTGTGGTGTTAGAGTTAAAACCCATTTTCTTTCAATACTCCATTGATGGATTTCAATTTTTAATATGTCTTACTGACACTGTATCATTTATATTACTGACAACCTGAACTTTGATCTTTTAGAGAGAAAAGGGAAAGAGAAAGTTCTCTGCTATTATATCCTTTCTCCTCTACTTTTCCTTACATTGATTTGTTAAAAAATTCAATTTCTTTATGTCTTTATAATTATACTACAAACTAAAATGATGAAAATGGATGAATATACAATAGTAATAGGCAGAAATCAAGATCTTTAAAATGAGCTATTAGCCCTTTCCTTTGCAGAAGGGTAAAGAGAATTTATTGAGAAAACACATAGTAAAATAGAATTAATTTTGTGCACAATTGATTATTTGCCATTCTTTTATGTGCATGTGTGTTTGTTCATGAAATAATATATCTTCCCTTAGTATTTTTTATTTATAATCTAGTTTGACTCCACTAGATGTTGTAAAAAACTGATAACACTCTCTAGAAAATGCTGTTATTTCTTCACTTCCTGTCCTGTTATCTTGCTTTCTGAGATAAAAACCACCATTTCTGAATTTCCTAAACTGTGTACTAGAGCCCATGTTGCCTTTCCTGATAATAATTCTGAAGAGTGTTCTCCAAAATGTCCAACAAGATAAATAATATTCTTGCTTAGACTTCTCAAAATGTAGTTTACTGTTAGGAAGAAAATACCCTTCAATAGTGAGATTAAAAAAACCATTAATTTATAAGGGAGTTAAGTGGGGTATATGAGGAAGTATGTAAAATGGAAGGAAAGAAAATGAAGAAATGATGCAATTCTCTTATAATCTCATAAATTAAAATAATATACAAAAAGAAAAGAATTTATTGATTCTGTGTATAGAAACCCAGAAACAGCAATGACCAGTTTTTCAGCATCCCTCATGAGGATACAACCAGGATGCACACAAAGACTGCAACTAGCTCAAGTCTTACCTATGAATGAACTAAGTTGCTGATGTGGTTGTTGGAAGCCATTTCCTTAGGGACTGAATTACTTGTGGTTGTTGGCCAAATGCTGAAATGATATTTGCTGTAAAATTTCCACTATCACACACCTCAGGACAACATCTTTTTTTTTTCTTTATAACAATGTAAGCACAAAGGAAGCGCCTGGCACCTGAGATCAGTGGTACAGTAAAGAATCTGGTGCTGTGCAACCTCATCTTACATGTGAAACCCATCACTTCCACTGTCTTATTTGGATAGGAGAAATCCCCTAAGCCTATCCTATTCAATCAGAGAATATTCCTTATGGTGAATTTTTTTTAATGAAACCATATTGAAACCACCTGCCCCAATCATTCTTTTTCATGACAATTAACAGACTCCCATCAATACAGAAGGAACTCAAAAAATTATTGTTGTAGACACGCATGAAAATATGGAAACAAAATATAGCTCTTATTTTTCAGAAGAGAACTCAGAAGATCACCGTTCTATTGTTTTCTTCAATGAAAAATATTTTTATGTTACCCAGGTCTCATATCTTCTGCAGGTGTTTTTTGTGTGAATGCTGCCTTTCATCCACATTTAAGGTTGATGATTTCCTTGTTGTTGTAAAGCAAAGCAAAAACAAAAACATAAACATATGTTTTTTTTTTCAAGGTAGTTATTCAGAATCCTCCTGGAATGCAGTTTCTTGGATGGAGGTCTGTTTACCACACTGAGGCGCCTGCCAGCGAACTGTACTCTCAGGTTGAGCAAAGGAGAGCAATATGTTGGAGGGCATGTGGCAGACTCCATAGCTATTTATTTTTTAATTTAATCAGTCTTGAAAATTCTCAGATTTATTCCTCTGAGGGATAAAGTGCTCAGAATTTGCAACACATTTGCCAACTCTAAAAAGAGTAGATTAGTGTTAATGAGGAGAACAGTGGGGAACAGTGAGGAAAGGGGACAAAGTGCCACCTGGAGGAGGCAGATGTGAGCACCCGACGTTGCTGCTGCTTTCCTCTTCAGAGAGCTACTATCACATTAGCTGCTGGTGAAGATTTGCCCTAACTGATGAAGCTTACATAGAGGCAGATATAGGCAATCATTTTATAAAACACGTGGGAAAATGTGCTATGTAATGAATAAGATGAGGTGCCATATTATGAACTGTCTTAAAAGGAAACATACACATTTCAAACTGTATTACATGCATTTCTGCTAGTATTGTTTAAATATGAGAAATACCCACTATTCCTCATGTGTTATTTCCAAGAATTAACTGAAACGCATTTTGAAAGAGTAGCTCTTGTGGCATAGGTTATGGTATATATATATACCATATAGGCATTTCAGGAGCAAGGTAGAAACCTAGTACAATAGAAACTCCATGGAAGTTAAGAGAGTAATGCTAATGAAGAACTCTATTTATAGGGCAAACAAAGCCTGAACTGGCCATCCTCTGTACTCAGACAGGCTTCAAGGAGTAGGCGATCACCAACCCAATCACAAAGCCTCTGCCCTAAATTGTATCATGCCTGATGTATGTGCTAGGACTAGAACCTAGCATAATTGTCATCAGAGAGATTTCATCCAGCTACTGATAGGATTAGATGCAGAGTGTCACAGCCAAATATATTAGGCAGAGCTTGGGGATTTCTGAGCAGGAGAGGGGTGGAGGATTGATTGAACCGGAGGGAGCAAGGACACTATAATTACAAGGCCCACAGAATCAACTCACTGAGATTCAAGTGGGCTCACAGAGATCAAGGAATCTGTATGGGTCTGACCTAGGACCTCTGTCTATATATTATTGTTGTGTAGCTTGCTGTTCCTGTGGGACTCATAACAGTGGGAGAGAGGGCTGTCTGTGACTCTTTTGCCTGCCTCTGGAACCTTCTTTATCCTACTGGGTTGCCTTGTCCAGCCTTGATGTGAGAATATCTGCCTGGTTTTGTAGCTTGTTATGTTGTATTTGGTTGAAGTTCTTGGCAAGCCTGTATTTATTCTGAGGGGAGATGGATCCTGGGAGAAAGATATATTGGGGGTGATAGATGCAGGAGGGAGAGGAGGAAGGGAAAATTGCAATTGGAACATAATGTATGCATGTATCCTCAGCATGAAAGTATTTTTTCTTACACTCATTCATTGAATGACTATGAGGACATATGTTCCACAGTAAGTGTGAAGGTGAAGACAGCATTCAGGAATTAGTTCTTGCCTTCCAATATGTTTGAGGCAGGCTCTCTCTTGTTTCTCCTGCCCTGTTACATACTTCAGACTACCTTGACCATGAGCTTCTGAGTGATTCTCCTGTCAATGGCTCTCATCTCACTTCAGGAGTGCAGGGAATAAAATACGTTCAACTGCACTTGGCTTTTTGTGTGTGTGTGGGCTCTGGAGATCAAAAGTCAATAAGCTTGCATAGTAAAGATTTTTATTCTCTGAACTATCTTCACAGACCTTATCTTTTAAATAAAATTCTTGTGTTATGTCTAAGTGTGTGTGTGTGTGTGTGTGTGTGTGTGTGTGTCTTGGAATATGTGCTTTCTACTTGAGTATACCTTCCCACTTACAAGGAATAAGATTTATTGAAACTATTATCAGAATAAAACATACATATCTTTAGCCTTACTCATATGAATGTAGCCTTACAATTTTATACATGAATAAAACATAAACTCTAAGCATATAGATGACAGTGATGGTGCCGCATGTCTCCATAGGAGCCTTGGACTGAACATTACCTGTTGATTTCCACTGGAGAGAGGAAAGAACTTTACATAACATAAGACACAATTAATATTCATATTGATCAGTAGTTCTTAAATAGCAGAAGTATAATATATTAAATATTGAATTTACAAACTTAATTCTAATTTTAGCCTTTGCCTTGTATGGGCTGCCAAATATCAAAATAACTTGGTTAATATAAACACATATACATATATTATAATAACTTAAATGCAAATAAAGTGAAAATTCTAATAACAAAAGTAGACATCCTTTAACAGCTAAAAGTTGTCAAAGATATTTCAGTAGCTAACTGTTATTTCTACCAATTTTTTAGATTGCATGAATTAAAACATAAATTTAAGAATAGTAGTCAATGATTTCATAATGTACTAGCATTCTACTAATCAGTAACTGCATTGTCTACAATGTACAATTTGAAGTTACATTTGTCAATAGTAGTTTAAACATATCACTGAAATCTAAATGTATAGAGGCTTTGCTGGTACCTATGTCTATCCTAAGATCTTCAATATGAACAAAGCATTATTAAATGATTTAAAATTGTGGTTTCAGAGACTATTATATAGAATTCAGTCTAATTGTTAAAAGTTCCAGGTCTATCAGTTTAGGTTTAACGTAAAGAAAGACATCACAGCAGTAGAGACTTAAGCAACAAAAAATTAATTTTCTCTAAGTGCATTTAAAGTCACTAGTGGTGACTTGACCAAATAACCACATGGTGGAGATGTTGTAGAGGGAATTAAAGTGTTAGATGGTTTGTTGGAATAGAGGATATTTAAGGTTACTTCCAAATTCTAGAATCTGAATTTATGGGAGGACTTTCAGGTTAGGGGTGTATCATATATGTCATTGATGTACTGATCAAATTCTTGTACCTCAAAATTTTGTCCCTTAACTTAATTAAATTAAAGTTTTCTGTACTGAATATATTTGAGGAGGAAATTTTTCATGGTGAACAGTGGCCTAATTTTCAAAATTATATGCATTTGTAGTTTATAGGTATCTGGCATACAGAAGCAGTAGAATCAGCATAACTGGAGTATTTTCATTTTACAAATGTATAAAATATATAAGAATGAAATGGTATTGAAGATAAATATTACAGAGAACACAGTAACCCCAAAATGGGTCAGCACAAACTATCCAATTGATTAGGTGCTTGCAGAAAACCACAACAAATGGCAAAATCAATTCACCAATCAGCTTTGCAGTGTTTTACTCTAAACCCAGCCAGCTGAGCAATTAGACATATACTTGGTGTTTTTATGTGTTTCATTGAAGAAAGCATCATTTTCCCCTGGAAAAAAGATGGTTTAGAACTATAGATTGTTCAAAGTTCACTAAGGTTACCCTCCTACAAAGAGTGCATTGACATGGTAGAGTATGTTATCTTGAATCTTCTGAATGAGTCAGAACTGAGAATGAATACTTTTGAGTTAATATTTGCTTATCAGTATTTGTGGATAAGAATTTGTTCAATTGTGTTTAGATGTAGCTATTCTCTCCTGTTATTTATCCAGAGTCTCACATCATTTGTTGCTTTGGTTAGGTAAATAATTTGTGTCCCCTTTCACAATATAGAATATCAAATGACTGTCTTAGAGTTTGTTTTAAAATGAAGGAGAAATTGCAGCTTCATGCAATATTTGAAAAAAAAAACTAGCCTTCAGAACAGTTTTGCTTGGAGGTCAAAATCTATTACTTGAACTAAATTATCCAGTATCAGTGTTTCCATAAGAATATTTAAGGCATAATAAGATAGTAGCATTTTGGAATGAAAAGTGAATTGGAAGATCATTTACTTCAATATTTTTGCACTTATGTAAAGGCTCCTGTCCTTGAATTTTCAAAACTTGCATGAGATGGCCATCTTATTGAGGAATAGAACTGAAAATTCCTGCATGTTTTCAAGTGATGGCCTTAATGACTCATTAATTGTATAATAAAGTTATTTTTCAAAAGTAAATTTTGGTGAATTTGTCTAGCACTTATAACAATTTAATTTTTAGTCTAACTATATAGCCTGTTTTTCTGGTTGCTGAATTTTAATGGCTAATAAAGGCTAAATATGAAAAGAGTGTTCAAGACCACCAGGTTGTAGTGACACACACTTTTAATCCCAACCCTTGGGACACAGAGGCAGGCAGATTTCTCTAAGGTCAAGGCCAGCCTGGTACACAGAAGATCCAGGATAGCCAAAGTGACACAAAGAAACCTTGTCTGGAAAAACCAAAAGCAAGCAAACAACAAAATTAATATTGATTAACTTGGACCTGGGGTGGGCATAGGCTGTGGAGAGTGAAGAAGCAACCAAGGACGATGAATCTAGGCCCTCTACACATAGGTACCCAACGGGCAACTTGGTCTTCAAGTAGGTCCTCTAGAAAGAAGAGCAGGAGCTCTCTCTGACGTGGACTCTGTTGCCTGCTTTTTTTTTTTTTTTTTTTTTTTTTTAAATCTCTTTCCCTGGTGGGGCTGCCTTGCCAGGACAATGAGAAAGAGGAAGCCCTGTTGTGGATGGATGTGCTTGGGTGGGTTAGTAAGAGGAGTCTACTCTTTTCTGAGGGATAAGGGAAGGAGGATAGGGAAAAGACGGGGAGGGACCTGGAGGAGAGGAGGAAGGGGGGCTACAGCTGGGATGTAAAGTGAATAACTAAATATGTAAATTAAAAGAGAGAGAGGGGGGAGAGAGGGAAGGAGGACAGAGAGGGAGAGAGAGAGAGAGAGAGAGAGAGAGAGAGAGAGAGAGAGAGAGAGAGAGAGAGTTGATTGATCATGGCCCATAGTTTGACAATACAGTGCGTTATGGAGAAGAATCATGGCAGCAGATTAAGGCAGCTGGCTATATTACTTTCACAGTCAGGAAGCAGAGATTGTGGGTTCTTTTGCTTACCTCACTTTTTTTTTTTCCTTTTTTAAAGGAGAATACTCCAACACATGAAGTGATGCCACCTACATTAATGTTGCCATTTAACTTCATATGATCTAAATTTACACCCGCTACATGCCCGGGGCCATTGTCTATATGAGAATTCGAGATTCTAGCTAATATCATAATAAAAACAAATATGTAGTCCATTTCCCTTTGAAATGATTGAGCTTCCACTCTCACTTGGATTAGTCGTATATGATAGAGCTCATCAATACGTAATAGCCATTTAATTTATTTTTCAGAATGTATAAATAAGAATGGATGAAATGAAAGATCTTTTGTCAATAATATAGGATGTTGTTCAAATCTTGAATAGTTTCATAAATATAGTATTAAGAGTTTTACTATTGCATTATTATAATATAATCAAAACTGTTGTTATTTACAAACATTTCTGACCCATTAAATAAAAATCTCATGGGAGAGATACTTTTTTTTCACATATATATATAAGGGCTGGAGAGATTTTTTTAGCAGTCATGACAACTTACTGATCTTCAATGAGACTGAGTTAGTTTCCCAGCATAGCCTGCCACTTACTCACAATTGCTTGTAACTCCTCTTTCAGGAAGATTCAAAGTGTCTGGCATCCAAAAGTAACTGTACTCAATATACACATACATATGAGGCCAGACATATACATATGATTAAAAGCAGTGAATCATAAAACTTTAAAATAATTTAATATTCAGTGAATCAAGATAAATCTAGATTTTTTCAAAAATATCTTAAATATTTAACTAACAATATTTTAAGCCCTCTCTTAGAGAAAAATGTAAAACTAAAAATTTTTAATAAGTACTAATTCTTAAGATATCTAATTTCTAAATGACCTAAGTATTTTAGTTTGACAAGAAATTATGAATTTACTTTTTGAATCCACATTCAAATTATCGCACAAATTCTGCTTGAGTTCTGTTTTTTTCTAAAACAAAACACAAAATTTAAAAACGTACAACTGAGCATTTAAAGCCGTGAATATTGCTTATTGGTTGCATGCACAAAGCCTTAAGTTTGATCTTGAGTGAGATATACAATGAATACAGTGTCTCATAGTGCTGTAGTCTCTTGGGAGTAGGAATGCAGAACATTCAGTAGTACAAGATTGTCAAGTACATAGGAAGTTAAAGCCCAGCCTTGGGTAGCATGAGAAGATCTTTTAAAGAAATAGAAACAAATATCAACCTTGTTAGTGAAGAGAAATATATATTATAGATGGGATTTTTCTTTTATTTGTTTATGTTTTTTATTTTTTATTTTATTAATTTATCCTTATTACATCTCAATGGTTATCCCATCCCTTGTATCCTCCCATTACTCCCTCCCTCCTGTTTTCCCCTTACTACCCTCCCCTATGACTGTGACTGAGGGAGACTTCCTCCCCCTGTATATGCTCATAGGGTATCAAGTCTCTTCTTGGTAGCCTGCTATCCTTCCTCTGAGTGCCACCAGGTCTCCCCATCCAGGGGACGTGGTCAAATATGAGGCACCAGAGTATGTATGAAAGTCATTTTTCTTAAGCATAAATAAGCAAGCATTAAATATGATAAACTCATTAGAAAAATCACCAAATGATTTGAAAAGACAATAAAAGAGATAAAATGTAATAAGTGTCAATAACATGCTGTAACCTAATTTAATATCAATGATTTTAAATAAATGGTTTCTATGTATTTATAATCTATAAGACAAAGAGAAAATACATGAGAAAAAACACTCTTCTGACAAGTAACTGATAAATAATTTGTTCTATGTATAGGTCTTGGGAGATACATGGATGGTATTCATAAAGACTAAATTTATGTGGAGTACTAATGGCATGGCTTAGTAGCTAAAAGACCTTACCAACAAACCTTAATGTTATAAGTTCACTAGAGCTCAGCTATTTTATTTCTTCCATCTTCTTTAAGACACATAATATAATTGATCACTTCATTTATGTTGAATAGAGTGACATGACTTATTATTAGTAAAGTATATTTTAAGCACTAGTTTCGAATTAGCTTGTACAACTGAATTAGTACCCTTGCTTTCTTGCCTCTTAGGAACCTACTAAGCAGGAATATATGAAAATAAATGCAGTCCAAAGCTTGTGTTGAGCTTAGCCAATCTCAGCTGAATCTTGTCCACTAAGAGGCTGATATGTTGAATAAACTGAATAAAATTACTTATGTAAGAATAATTTATACACATTTATGCTATTAAGTTTTAGTGTAGTTTATTATTCACCAATACTGTAAAAATCATTAACTTTTATATTGCACAGTATTGCAAATTTTTATGGATTCCTATTTAATAGTAACTAATTGAAGATCATACAATGTTTCTATATGATTATTTTCTACACAGTATGAGTCTTCTTTTGTGCTTATGGGTGTCCTTAAATGTACCAGGGAGTCCAGAATTGTCTTAAACTTCCAATCTCTTTGCCTCATCTGGGATGACAGAAAAACATAGCATAACTATGCTCAGCTTGTGTAATGGATGTCTTATCAGAAGCTTTTCAGAGATTGAGCCTATATTTAGAATAAAAAATTACAGAAAGAACATGAGGAAAAGTTGTAAATTCATAAAAAGGATCAATTTCCCTCCTGTTTATAATTAAATCATCCATGATATGATTTATTTTTGAACACAATATAAGGCAGGTAAAATATCATGCAAAGTTTGAGAGTAAGCCTTAAACAATAACAAATTTAATTCTATAAAGATACTAGCCACCTTTATGTGACAGCTCAAGACACAAAGAAAAGGTCATAAACAGAACTGAAGTGCCCCATTCTATAGTAAAAAAAAATGAGTTTTTATGAATTGAATAAACTAGAGCTTCCATGTGTGAATATCCTTGGAATGTTCCAGAACAATGAAGCTTTCTATGAGTAACACTCATGTCAACATGCCAATTCCATGGGTGATGAATTCAAATAATCTATAGGTTAGAAAATATTCAAGGGTCTTTCAATACAGGGCTCACTTGAAACATCATCATTATATTAACACTGTTGAAATTTCATTCATCACTATGGCCAAAACATTAAAAACATGAGGGTTTTATACACTTCCAGTTAATACTATTAAGAATTTTGTGGAGTTAAGTCTGTAACCTTCTCAGTTATCACACCATCATTTTATGTTCATAGAATATTCTTAAATTTGTTAGCTAAACATGAACCTTTAATAATCACAAATATTTATTCTTGAGATAGCTTATGACTATGCAGCTGTGATTCTTCTAGAGCTTTCTATCTGGATGCGGCTGGTCTTGAACATGCATCAGTGCTACTGTGTCTATCTTTGAGTGCATTTTCCTGAAACATGAGAAATCAATTGCTCTTGTCCCTTCCTCTGCAATAGCTCAATCTAAAGGTGTAGGGTAACCATTGGAGACTCAACATTCATCTCTCCTAAATGAAGAGAAGGACGAACTGTTTCCATACTTCCCAAGAAAGAATATAGTACTTCCTGTTCCCTAGGCTATTGTCCCAGAAGCTACAAAGCTTATATTCTCACAAAGCCATAAGAATGAAAGTAAATCTTATTGGAAAAGGGATACAAACATTTGCCAGGAAAACATCAACAAAAGTCTAATTTTCCTGAGGGGGATTACCTCCCCCTGTATATGTTCATAGGGTATCAAGTCTCTTCTTGGTGACCTGCTGTCCTTCCTCTGAGTGCCACCAGGTCTCCCCCTCCAGGGGACGTGGTCAAAGGTGAGGCACCAGAGTACGTGAGAAATTCCCCTCAGGAACAGTCATAGGGGAGGGGAATAAGGGGAAAATGGGAGGGAGGGAAGAATGGGAGGATACAAGGGATGGGATAACCATTGAGATGTAACAAGAATAAATTAATAAAGAAGAAAAAAAGTCTAATTTTCATAACATATATTTCCGTTTGATATAATTTAACTGCAAGACACTTTGCTTCAATCAGCATGATAACTTTACTTACAACATTATTATTTTTTTTTTCATTAGAACCATTAAACATCCCTACTCTCCAACAGTGCCCACATGTATTATTCATACCAATACAAAGAAATAGTCCTTTAGTAAAAGACAAATTTTCAGACTTGCTCATAATATTAATTTAATAAAGATTCTCTGTAGTTAGGCAGTTAAATACCTTATCTTTAAAGCAGACTCTTCTGAATGTTTTAATCTGATGGTTACTCTCCTGCTTATTAGTCATGGAAAAAATACTTCCTTCACCCTGAAATTTACCAAGTCTCAGAAAGATCCTCTGTTCTCATTCTTAGGACTTCTTCCTCCATTTTCTATTCCAACCAAATGATATTTTTTTTTACTGACTATAAATCTATTTCATTAAAAGTTTTTGGCATATCATTTAGATATCTAACTTTATATGTTTTACATTTATCCATTTATTTGTGTGTTCATGCTTGGTTGTGTGTACAGGTCAGAGGACAGCTTACAGCACTCAGTTCTCAGGTTCCACTGCCTGGGTCTCCCTCTTCACTGACCTTCTACTTTTCCATATGGGTCCCCCCTACCCCCCATTTACCGCCCTCCAAATTTATACTTCTATCCAACCAAATGACTAATCCTGTCTAATACATCAAACAGTGATACTCATCGCTGAGACTGAGATTTCTTTTCAATTTCTTTAAATCCATTCCTCTATCATATGGCCACAGTTATCTAAAGTACAACCGTTTTTGCATTTTATTTGTTCTTTCTCATAATTTGATCCTTTTAAAAATACTCATCTTCTGATAACTCAGTTCCACCATTTCAGTCCTCATTTAGAATGAGATAATCCAGTGTGTGGTAACAAATTGATGACAGAAAAGTCTGCCCAGACTTACCCCATGATAATTGTGCATGCTGGGGTAGGTGATGGTTTGGCCACATTGAATCAATATGCTACATTTTTTCTTAAGGATGTTAATGGGTCAAGTGTTAAATGTACAAATATATTTTTCACTTTCTCTAGCCTGTATATGAATATGTATGGATTCCTAATGGGTTTTATTATATCAGTGTGAAGAAAAGTGTCTGAAATCTTAGGGTTTGTATTCCCTGGAGATCCCACAATGTAGGTTGGTCACAGTGGTTCAAGAAGAAATTTAGTGAGACCTTGCCCACATATTGCAATTGTAAAAGAGCAAGCATCTGAGTTCACAGTCACTGAACAAAAATGAGGATTTCAAGGAACTGAAGGCTTCCTAGATGGGAGTGTTATCATGGATAAATGAATCGATACTAGAGATGAATCCCATTTCAGCTACCACAACCTGCTGGACCATTTCCTGAGATACGGTAGAAAACAATTGAGGACAGCATGTTTTAATGCTGAACAGTAACACTCACACATTTTCTATCACAAATGGTTTTCCAAAAAAAGTAACATAAGAATTCTGTGCTGAGTGCATGTAAAACTATTGCCCTCATATTTTGTATTGTTTATCATCGGCACTTAAACTACCTCTTTGTCAGTTGTAAAGTATTTCATGTAAGTGGAACATTGTTCAATTTTTAAACATTTAAAGCAAATAACATAAGAAAGGCTATTAGTATTTTATAAATGAAAAAATGTTTTTCTTTCATTAATATTCACCTTACAAAATAATCTTCTTCAGTTTGTAATGCAGTTGTGAGATGGTTTTCTTTCTCATGTGTGTTATTTTGTAGAGAGTGTTTGAAAGATACATTTCTTAATTTATTCCAGTTTTTTACAAAGATATAATTTGGTAAGATTGACCAAGCATCTCTTACTATTGTTCAGTTGGGCATAGACAAGTCCTGTGTTAATTTGTAGGGTACATTTTAAAGAAGGTAATTGATTATAATGAAAGTTGTACCAATTCTGGCACACTTAAATTCTTCATAAATAAATTGGAAGAGTGGAGTGTCTACATAGGGATGTGGAGCACTCAATCATTTTGGAACAAAAAAATTAATCATTCAAGTTTTATACTAAGTATTATTATTCTATTAACTTAAAAATAAATCATTATTCATAGTAAAATAAAAATATTTATTAAAATTATTTATATAATAATAATAAAATTATTATATATACTTCAAAAAATTTTAAAAATGGTATGTTATAGATGCCTGAAATCAGAACTCTTCAGTACTTTGGTTCTGTTGTTGAGCAGAGATGAGGGCTACTATAGTCAGGGCTGAGCTGAGCTGGAAGAAGAGCTTTTGTTTGCACTCGTTATTGTTTTGGGTATGACTGGGAGTTTAATGATGTTGGCACAAGGCCTGAAATGCAATTTGCTCTTTTTATTACTCTGTCAATACGGCGCATTAAGGTATTCAATAGTATTCAACAAATGAAAAAGGAAAAACCTGTTTTCATATCAAGTACTCTACAACTTTAAACAGAAAATATCTAATGCTCACTCTTCAATGCCACAGTCTACATTAAATCTCCTGAATTAGCCTAGTTTATTAATTTAAAATTATGATGAAGACCAGAGTTGTAGAGAGATATATGGCTTCTAAGACCACCCCAAGGGTGCTTTTCCAACAGAAACCCTTGTGTCTGTATTAAAATAGTGAGAAGCCAAAGGGGAAAATAATGTTTTACTCTGAGGAACAGTTTTGTTTGTTTTTGAATGACAACAGAAAATTTATTTGACTTTTAACCAATGATAAATATAACACTGTAAAATGAGAATAGTAAGACTAAAATTAAGTATAACTTTATTATGCACACGAGTTCTTCTTTTACTTAACATTTTCATACTAAACATGAAACATACTAAACATATTAGTCTATATGCAAAATTAAAATTTATCTCAGTTTGAATATCAAAACTTTATTCAACTTTTAACACACGATATATTTTTTGTACTTGAATTTTTCACTTATAACGTTATAACATACCACACAACCTAGTCTTGCATTTTACTAGTATGTAGGTATGTAGGTACGTAGGTAAAATATGTAGTGTCTGTAGAAATTATTGTGCCTCTTTGCTTGGCTAATCATAAATTATTTAGATAACATCTTTTTTTAACTTTTTTCTCCTTTATTAATTTATTCTTGTTACATCTCAATGGTTATCCCATCCCTTGTATCCTCCCATTCTTCCCTCCCTCCCATTTTCCCCTTATTCCCCTCCCCTATGACTGTTCCTGAGGGGGATTTCCTCCCCCTGTATATGTTCATAGGGTATCAAGTCTCTTCTTGATAACATATTTTAAAGTAGTGGTTTTTACATAACCAAATCAGGAAGCTTTAAAATTTTACTTCTATAAGCAGTGTGCCAAAATTATTTCAGATTTACCAGCAACTTCAATGCATAGTACTTAAGAAGTAGAACTACTGAAATGAGTATCAATATTATAGTTAAGTTGAACTGTTTGTTATTATAAAGAATTCAACTAGATGTTGAGTAAACCCTTCTAGAATCTTCTCCATGTTATAAGCTGATCATATCAAGATACCACCTGTTATAGAAATTATGTCCTTTTCTCCATTTGTATGGATGCTGCTTAATGTTCATACTGCTATTTTGTCTATAAGTGGAACAAGAGTAAGTGACGATGCTCTGTCAGGGTCCAGTCAACAAATATGTGTAGCTCCTGTGCAATTTTGTCTCAGTTACAGGTATTTTACTTGCTTATATATGACCAAAGCATTCACAAATGAAAAGAAATAGAAATGATTGCAAATGTGTTCTCATAAAATAGAGTTTTGCAAACTAAAGGGGCAAGCCAGGTGGATAGGTTTTAAGACCTTTAATGAAATTAGTCATAGTCCAGAAGGAACAGATAATGAAATGTGTATACTTTAAGTGATAATTATAAAAACATATTATATTTACAGAGTATTTAATGTTAAGTATTACTGTTATTCTAGGTATCAAAGGCAAGACATTGAATATGCAAAGCAATCATTCAACAAATGAACTACATTATAACTCAACTAATTTTTTTGCTATTTTAGGCCAGTATGATGTTTTCAAATACAAGTTGTAGTTTACAGGTGGACCAAACTACATACAGATTACAGTGTTATTATTCATGCCTAAATCTCAGTCTGGCATGAATGAATATGGACATTGAGTCAAGCACGCAAAAGATGAAACTGTCAGTCAATTTTGCTCCTAATAAATAATGTATCATTAATTTTCTACTGCAATTAATGACTCAGTGTCTCAATTTTCCCTTTATTTTCTCCAATTGGTTTGGTTTAAGAAGATGAATATTTTTAATCATTAAATTTTCAAGTTCCAGTTAAAACTATGACATGTTACATGAAATACTTTAAGTAAATAACCCAAACAATAAAACAGGACTATATGGCCTATCCATGATGAGTACTATTTGCAAAAGCTAAGTTTTAAACTAATATGGGTGTACATAACAAAAATGGACACAGATAATTGGTTATATATACAAAGGAACTATATCCACACAATAAAAGATAACAATTATGATATTCGCAGGCAAATGAACATAGAAAAGTTATCCTATTTAGTGAAATTTATTAGAATCGGAAAGAAAAATATCATATTTTTTCTAATCCATGGATGCTAGAGTTTATGTAAATACATAAACATTTTTATTTGAAAATTGCTATAAAATTTTATAAGTAAAAGATTTGGAGAAGTGGAAGGGGTGAACATAAATGCAGTAATTATTCAGTTTTATAAGAAAGACTTTATGAAATACAGTACTCTGCATAACATACACACAGATGAAATATAAAACTTGAAAGATCTTTGGTTACAAACTACTGTTTGTCAAATGTGAGTTCCCAATACATATCAATACTCTATTTTTCTCCTCTTATTTATTACTCATGACTTCAAAGTCAATGAGTAATTTCACAGTAAATTTAAATATTTTTGAATAACTTTATGAAATGCACAGTATCATTGCTCCACATTTATATAAAAATGTGAAAACCAGAGAAAGCATATTTGAAATTCATCCAATAAATGGGTTAACCAATAATTTAACACAAGAAACTTGGGGCTAGGTATTGTTTCTTAAGTAATAGCTAAGTCTTTTTTTTTTAAACTTATCTTACTTCATAAACACTACAGTGATCTACCTCTGAGGATGTAGGTGAGGACTAGCTAAATGATTAGAAAGATAGTCTCTAGATCTAGACAACCTTGGTTGGATAATCCAATCTGTATTCTGGCATTGCATAAACTCTGCTAAAACACAAGATTTCTCTTATTTATGCTACAACAACAGTGCTAGTCTCAGTGTCAGAGAAGTATTATAAACTCTCAATCTCTTAAAATAATTACTTACAAAATGTAATAAAAGAAACCAAAACCTGTCTTTTAGACATTGGACAAGGCAAACAAAGAGAAGGAAAAGAGAACAAGTGAAAAACATGCACCAAGAACACTCAAGAATGCCGTAAAACATAATATGTACACAGAGGACATAGTGCAGACCCATGCAAGCCCTGAGCTCCACCTTTCATTCTCATGAGTTCATGTTGGTTTAGAAGGCCTTGTATCCTTGGTGTCCTCCATCCACTCTGGCTTTTATTTTCAGTTTGTTTATGTGGTGGATTACATTGATGGATTTCCGTATATTAAACCATCCCTGCATGCCTGGAATGAAGCCTACTTGGTCATGATGAATGATATCTTTGATGTGCTCTTGTATTCGTTTCGCAAGTATTTTATTTAGTATTTTTGCATCGATGTTCATCAGAGAAATTGGTCTGAAATTCTCTTTCTTTGTTGAGTCTTTGTTAGGTTTAGGACTCTGGCTTTTACACTCTTTCCATCGCCACTCCTCTCGTCTCTGTGGGCTCTGAGGGGAGAGATTTGGTAGAGCCGTCCCATTTAGGGTTGAATGTCTTCCTCTCTCCTTTCTCTCTCTCTCTCTCTCTCTCTCTCTCTCTCTCTCTCTCTCTCTCTCTCTGTGTGTGTGTGTGTTTAATGTCTATTTGTGGGTGTCAAAAAGAAATAAAGATGGAAGGATGGAAGGAAAGAAGGAAAAGAAATCAATCAATCAATCAATCAATCAATCAATCAATCAATCCTGGCTATTAGGTAAGGGTAAACAAATGAGTTGTCACTTATTCCTGCTGGGGGAGAGAAAAATCAGTTCTCTTTAGCAGAGTGGTCTTGGGAATATCAGCCACTCCAGGAAAAGCCTTATTTTTAGGAGTAGTTGACTACCATATAATTGGACACCATAGGTTTGTGTATGTGTGTGTGTGCTTTTATATAGTAACAATTTGGTGTTTTAGTTTTAGTTTTGTTTCTTTTTTGATATGGTTTTATTTTTGTTTTCTTGGTTTTGTTGTATTTGAGTTTTATTTGTTGTTTGATAAAGAAATTAAAGTTGATAGAGTAGGGAAGGGGAGCAGATCTGGAAGGACTTGGAGAAGAGAAAGAATATGATCAAAATGTTTTAAATTTAAGAATTGTTCTAGGTAATAAAATATAATAATAAAAATTACATATAAATATTTTTAGAATATCTATTATCTGGAAAGTTATTATATACAATAAATGTTTGTGAGAACATCAACAAATAAGAGCTAAGAAGTCTAAGATAAAAATAATAAATATTCCTTCCTATGCGATTTAAATACACATATAATGATGGTTTTAGAATTTATAAGCGCATCAGTTTCAATTTTGTTATTTACCTAAGGAGCCATCTAAACTTGGACAATACATGCTCTTACCATCTTCACAATACTTTAATGTCCACATTTGTGAACTAAAGGGTATGATTTTTATGTAATATATATATATATATATATATATATATATATATATATATATATATATATATATAATCCATTAGGTTAACATATTATTTCCAGGAAAAAAATCCAGAAAACAGTAAATATAAAATAATAGAGGATGAAAAGCACAAAGCTCACAATGGTTATATTTCTTAAAAGCACTAACATACATATGCATACACATATTTTATGTTAGTTCAAAATATTTGCATATATATGTTGCTTTATTGAAATTCATAAGCATAAACATAATTTGTAAACTGAAAAAAACAAGTTCAAGAATTCTATTAAAATATTATGTGCTTTAAGGTTGTATTGAATATAGGAACAAGTCATACTTACAGATAGACATACGTTACAGCGGAAAACTTGGTCTGATTAAGCAAATAAGCTCCCTGAGTTACTAGATACATAGTATAAAATTTACTACTCAAAGTTCTTCTATCATTTTCTGCAATGTTTCCACTTTGTCAATTGAAATACTAGAAACTTGGTCTCTGCTTTTGCTTCGGATATAAGTCAAGCCAATAGATGGTTTTATTAAATTCACTCCATGACCCAAAAGTGTAAGTATAATTTCAATTTTTCAGAACGAAAAATGAAGTTTAAAAATTAGATTTGCTGGTAGGAGACAGATTCATGTTCCTGACAATGTCCATCATGTAAGCTCATGAATACTGTTCTTCCCTAACCTAAGCTGGATGGTCTATTTCTAAATCAGGACCACTTTTTTCTTTTGATGCAGATTTGAAGAGAAAACAAAAAATTAACATGTATACATTGATCTACTTTCAAAACAAAATAATATATTTAATATTTCAAAAGGCTATATTTTAAAATGAGATAGGCACTATTGTTTATTGTATCAGAATGATTATAAATGCATGAAGCCCCAGGAAATGGCCAAACAACTCAAACTATGGCCAAGTCTACTGACTGCTTTCCACAAAATGATGGTATAGTTCAATTGCTGAAGATACCAGTTACATATCCCATTGGGAACAGAAAGGACAAGCTATTACCTTACTAGTATTTTTACCTGTTGCTGGAAAGTACAAAGTATAAAACCAAAGGATAATGACAACCACCAAGGCACCTATAAATCCAGTGATCTACAGTGGTAACCTGACTGAATGGTATGCCAGTGCAATACCTGCACAAACATTCTCAGAGTAACCAAATAGTCTCTGATTGAATTTAAGGTCCATTCCATGAGACTGAATTGCCGAGAACCTGAGACTAAATTGGCAAGAGGTCTAGAGAACAATTAAATGCTGTTTTTCTGCTAAAGGAACATAGCAACAAATCGATTTCTAATTACATTTTACTGAAGTCATTGATCAACCTCTTATTCAACAGTCATCAGAGAACCTTATACAGGCAGTAAGTTGGTCCTACCACAGAGACTAACAGCTAGAAATTGTGCACAAAGTTAGAAAATTCCCTTCCTTCTGGTGGGGTGGCTTTGCCAGGCCACAGAGGAAGAGGATACAGGCAGTCTAGACAGGATTTGATAGACTCAAGTCAGATGTTATAGGAAGAGGCCCCCCCATTTCTGAGGATTAGGGGAGGGAAGAAGAGCAGATGACGGAAGAAGAGGGTACTGGGAGGTGACAAGGGAAGGGGCATGTAAAGTGAAGAAATTAAAAATTAAAAAAGGAAATACAAGATAACAGTGAGATAAATAAATAAATAAAACTAAAGAAAAAAAATAACTCAATCCTAAATAAGATTTCTCCACCAAACCCATGCCTTGTATCTCATGGAACGCTACAGAAAACAGTGTGTAATGATTGTAAGAGCTACACTGATAGATAACTCTGAGAAAACAGTCTCTTTCAGACACAGCAAATCTGATACATTTATAAACTCACAGAGACTGTAGTAGCATGCTCAGGGCCTGCACAGGTAAAATATTTGTCTGTGAGAAAGACACACAACACACACACACACACACAGTGTGTGTGTGTGTGTGTGTGAGAGAGAGAGAGAGAGAGAGAGAGAGAGAGAGAGAGAGAGAGAGAGAGAGAGAGAGAGAGAGAGAGGAGACAGACAGACAGACAGAGACAGAGAGACAGAGAGAGAATGAGGTGGGGAAATTCTTGGAAAAAATGTGGGAGGACAAACTGATTATAATATATTGTACTAATTTTCAATGAAGCATAACAGCTAAAGGGGCTAGAAAGATTGTTCAGTGGTTAAGAGCAGTAGCTGCTTTTCCAAAATACCCAGGTTCAGTTCCCAGCACCCCGACGGCAGCACACAGCTGTCTGTAATTCAGGTTGCAGGGGACCTAATACCCTCAAGCAGATACACATGCAGGCAAAATACCAATGTACATCAAATAAATAAATCATTTATAAAATGGACATTTTTTAAAAAGCTTAAATAGTAACGGCCTTCAAGAGATGTTTACTAAATATTTTCTCATCTCTATCATTCTTACCAAGGAAGCCTGAAACAACTTATTTGTATCTAACTCCACAGGCTCTAATCTTTGAGACACAGCACCAGGATTCACTTCCATGTCTTTCCTCTGAAATTTCTTTCAGGCATCTATGCTTTGGTTGGTAGGCCATCTTATTATTATTTGGTTTTTTATACAGGTTCCAACTATAGTTTTTCTATGTCTGAAGAAGATAATTTCACAAAATTTCAACATTTTAATTTTGTGTAATATGGTAATTTTGGTCTGCATTATCAGGTCTGTTTCTATAATCATCTTGTATATGATATTTTGGGTGATAGTGATATCTCAAAATTTAAGATACATCTGAATGTTAATTTCGAAAAACATAATAGCTATGTCTGGCCATGTTAGCCAGTGGTACCAGCTCTGGAGCAGTTGTCAGAGGGATCAAAATTTAAAACTCAACCCCTGCTGTATAGTGATTAAGAGGAGAACCTGAGAATGAATAATACTTAATTACCTGAGTAAACCAGAGGTGCAGGTTAGCAGCTTCCAAAAATGAAAAAAAATGATAGTTAGCTGCAGGATCAGTTACACAAAACTCTCTATAATGTAGGCATCTTCTTCAGCCTTCTGACCCAGTATTTCAGACAGACATATTTGTGAGGCAGGGTCTGTTGAGGACTTGCTTACCCTGTCTTGGCAGAGGCTGGCCATCGACTTTGCCTGATTTCAAGCTTGCCCAGTTATAGGCAGAATTGTGTCTGTGGCAGAAATGACATTTTCCATGGTGGCTAATTTGCAACATTTTAAGCCATCACTACAAGGAAGTTTGTTGATGCTCATCATCTTCTTTGAGGTAGGGTGTGTATTGATAGGAATTAACCTGTCATATTGTCAAATAATCTTTAAAATTATAAAAACATCTTTAAATGCCAGATTCTGTAGGTCTCTAAGGTGTCTGAAGACTTTATCCAACTATTTAAATTTTTCTAGCAATATAATTATATGGATCTGTTAAACCTAGGATATATATTTTTGTGAATAAAAATAGACTAGTAATTACAGGATCATAATTTAATTAACTAACGGTTAGCTTCTATTACTTAACTATCCTAAACCACTTGCAATACCACTTTCACCGTTCAGATAATTTAGTTTTCTAATTAAACTTAGTTGTTTAGGAGGTAAGTTATTTTTAGATCTAGGTAGATCTTCTAAGTTGATCTTTTAAGATCTTTTAAGATGAGTTATCATAGATATTGATTTACATTCAGAATATTAGACTCGCCAAGATAGGGAAGATTTTTTTTTCAAAGTTGCCAAGAACAAAAGAACCAAAACACTATGAATGTATCACTTATATAATTCCTGATTGTTTTGTGGTTCATGTTGTATGTAGTTGTATTCATGGGTAAACATAAAAAAAACAGTAAAAACAGAACAAAACAATTGTTAAACCTTAATCAAAATTAAAATTAAAAAATGAAAAAGGATGGTAAAGATTTACACATAACATAATTATTTTAAGAGACTTTAGATGCTACTGCATTTCTATCATTGATATTCATGTGTATGTGGCTAAAGAATAGATAAATGCAATAGAATTAGCTTGTTTATGTGCCTCTACATGTGTATAGATATAGGAGTGAATATTCAATAAAGAAAACTATACCTTTAAATGGTGGACAGTTTCATTTTTTTCTTTCTTTTGCATATGTCTTTACTTCTTGCATGCTGTACTGATTGAATTTTTTACATTGTACTGAATCAAAATGGTGACAGCAGAAAAAAAAAAAAGAGGAGAACCTCAGCTATGTGCAGTAAAAGAACAATGACAACAAAAAGATTTAACTGAGAATTTAAAAAAATCAATTCAAGAGACAGCCAAGATTTGTGAGAAAATTCTTTTTGCCTGTAGTATCTAGAATATACAGAGAAATCAAAGACCTCAACATAAAAAAATCTAATGAACAAGTAGTTATCAAAAAACTGTACTGATAGAAATAAACATAAAGCTGGGCTGTGGTGGGCGTATGCCTTTAATCCCAGCACTTGGGAGGCAGAGACAAGTGGACCACTGTGAGTTCGAGGCCAGCCTGGTATACAAAGTGAGTCCAGGACAGCCAAGGCTACACACAGAAACCCTGTCTTGAAAAACAAACAAACAAAAACAAAACCAAAAACAAGCAAACAAACAAAAAAAGCAACAAACATGAGAAGTATTATTCAGCGTTCTCAACCAATAAAAAACAAAACCAAAAGTATTCACTAGCTCAGAAATGTACAGGCTGGGATGGTGAATATGGTGTTGGAACAAAGGAGTCAATAAAAAATAAGACTGTATGAACATACAGAAAAGAAACTTACTTGATTACGAATGTATACTATTTTTAAAAATAAAGGAAAACAATAAGAGAGTTAAAGCAAAGTAAAACGAGATACAAATAAAAACTATATTAAACTCCCACCACCTCAAGTCACACTGGCTATCACTAAGATAATGAACTAAAGTAAACATTATCCAGTAAGCATGGAAAGGGAATTATAATTTTTCTAGACACTCTGCGAAACACTGTGGAGGTTATTTTAAAAATAAACAATAACAACAAAACTAAGAATAGAACTATATGCAATCCTATATTGTCACTTCTGAGTGTATAACAAGGGAACTATAAGTCGACATGCAAATGATGCCTGCAACTCTACAGATTCATGTTTCTTGAAGTATTATTTACATTAGTCAGGTTTTTTTTTTTTTTTGGCCAAAAGACATAATAAAGAATCTATGTATATCTCTTTTAATTTTATATTCTGTTTCATTAGTATACATGCCTATTTTCGTGCCAAATACCAAGTTATTTTCTTTTCTGTATGTTTTTACAATTATGTATTCTATATGTGTGCATTCATGTGTGTGGTCAACTGAATACTCTGACTTCTGTGTGAGGCTTTGTTAAAGTAACTTTTATTTCCTTGGATGAAGAGATGAGATGAATGTCATCCCCATGCTGTGTGAACACATGGCTTAGGATATATCTAGAGCAATTCTCTCTCTGTTCTAAGTCTCCCTAGGCCTAGGACTAGAAGTTCTAGCCTCTGTACAATCGAATCTGCTGCAATCACATACATTGAAGCTGCAGCTTCTAGTCTTGGTCTGCTAATTTAGGCATACGATGTTTCAGTCTCTGAGACTTATTGCTGAATAAGCTCACATCTTCTAGTTCTTTCTGAATTCTGGCTGGCGTTTTCGATTCAGCGGTTCTTGCTCAATCTCCTCTCCAATATGACTGATTCAATTTGGCTTCTTCTGAATTGTTCTGGTTCTTAACTCCATGAGCCGACCTGCTAGGAACTGCATGAACTCAACTGCACTTAACTGAACTGCACCGAACTGGCTGGACCGTACTATACTAAACTCAACTTTATGGTACTGTCTCCTCTACTTAATTGTCTAATATACTCAATTGTACTGTGTTGTCTTATTTACTGTTCCTTATTCTATTCTCTCAACTTTACTGTACTGCTCTTAAGTAGCTTATCTTTCTTGTCTATTCTTGTGAGAGAGGGGCATACACTAGCTATGCCTCATTTTGTCAAATGCTGTCTGCCCCTCAGTAAGACATCACTTTCATTCTTGGGTGCTTCCTTCTACAAAATAACTTTACTTTCATGGTTTAGGATTAAAGGTCTGTACTTAGGGTGTGTCAGTATTCCAGTCAGAGGGATTAAATGTGTGTCACTCCAGCTGATCAATCACACAGACCTTTGGATGTGAAGTTTTTGCAAGAGAAGCCAGGTTACTGGATTAAAATGCATCTACAGGGCTTAGAAAACAAACTGCAGGAGTTAAATTGGTTCCTATCTTCTGCCATGTTGATTCAGGGATTGAGCACATGTTATCAGGCTGGGCACTTGGCACATTTACCCTTTGATCCTTCTTGTCATTTTATGCTAATTTGCATATGGTGAGTAAGCTGTAATCAAATTTGAAACCAGATATTATGATGCCTTTAGCATTCCTTATTTTGCTAATGATTGCTTATTTTGCTACTTGGGGCCTCTGTGCTTTCATATGGCATTTAAGATTATAGTTTGCTTACTAATTTATTTACTTATTGCTTTGCAAAGAATATCAGTAGGTTTTGGATGAGGATTGTTCTGAACTTTAGATAAAATGCTTTCTAATTTCCCAAATGTTATAAAGAAAATCAATAAGTATGAGAAGATTCTTAGATCCTAGTAATACTTTCAGGAAAGCAATAGGACACAAAGTAAACATACAAAAATTAGTAGCATTTTGTGGGTAAACTCATTAAAATGAAAAAAACAACTTAGAAATAAACTTATACAAGGAAATGGAAGATGCATTCAATAAAAACTTTGAAAAATAAAAATGGAGGCTACTGAAAAATCTGAAATTAGGTCTACCATAATATTCAATTATACTACCCCTGGGCACATATTCAAAATATTTTGCATATCATTAAAAAGTATATCAATACAGAATCCATGTTTATTGATGCTCCATTTGTAATTGTTATAAAATGAAAATAGCCTAGATTCCCCTCAACTGATAAATGGATGACAAATGATATATTTGAACATGGAACTTTGTTCATTTCTTAATAAAAATTATATTACAAAATTTAGTGTTAAACATATGGAGCTAGAAACATCCTGAATGACAGAATCCAGACCCAGAAGCGGAAACATTGTAGGTTATATATTTTAGGTTTTAAACATTTGTGTTTCATTTAGAACAAATTACCAAAGTTTGGAAGCTAGTAAGGAACCAGAGATAGAGCTCTTCCTAGGACTGGGAGATACATAATAGTTGTATAAAGGATAAATGGAAAAACTAGAATAGGGGAATAAAATAGGTAAAAGGTGTGAGGGCAGGGCAAAGGCAGGGATATATATAGGGAGGGATAATTAACACTAACAAGATTTCAAAAAGCCACATGGAAACCAGTGTTGTAAGAGCTTCTTTACATATGTAAGTATATAAAACTGTTTAAATGGACTTAGAAAAATATTATGAGGGAGAAAATGTTCCAACTATACACCTTATCAGACTAAATAAAAATCCCAGTGTTAGGAATGTGTTTATTATTTTTGGTTGTTTCGTTAAAGGAGTACCATAGACTTCCCCTTCAAACATTGCAGGTGGTTGCAAAGCTATTGCTTACACTACATAAACTGGCATTGAGGTTCTGCTGCTGAAGACACCCCTTACCATGTCCTGGAGTCTAAATAAATGGTTCAGGTGTCCAAGGAGAAGCTCCAAACTTGTTGTCTAGCATTCATGGTGATAGAAGTTACTATATAGGCCATAAGAGGACAAAACTTAATGATAAATATCACCTAAATCTGAACCCTGTGACCTGCATTATCTACTTGCCTACAAGACATTCTGATGTAATGGGGGCACGTATACTAGGGGACTTTATTATGATTATAATTATGATTATTATTGGATTTGAAAAAATTTCATGACTCTGCTGAAGTCGCCAAGTACATGAGACTAGAAAGGTCATAGATGTTATACCTATTACTATTTTTATGCTAAATGAACAGCAATAAAATGGCATTGACATATCACTATACCCATATGTTTTGTTTCTTTTAACTTTTTAAAGATTTATTAATGCAGAGCTCTACCTGAATATACACCTGCAGGCCAGAAGAGGGCATAAGATGACACTATAGATGGTTCTGAGCGACTATGTGGTTACTGGGAATTGAACTGGACATTTGCAAGAGCATTCAGTTCTCTTAACCTCTGAGTCATCTCTCTAGCCCCCAGCTAGTTTTACTTAAACGTAATAAAAGCTATAATCATCTGAAAAATGGAAATTTCAAGTGGGAAAATGCAGCCAGAATATCAGGCTGTTAGTGATCAGTAGATGGGGGCCTAGTTCATGGTCTGGTGGTCCTGGGTTCTGTAAGAAAGCACACTTAGCAAGTCACAAGGAACAAACCGGTAAGCAGCATCCTTTGATGCCCCTTTCATTTGCTCATTCCATGTTTCTGCCCTGCTTTTTGTCATGGTGTTTTGGCATATAAATAGTAACCCCAATTAAGACAATACAAGCATTATATCACTGACTCTTAAAAGAGTAGTTTCTTTTTGCACTAGATGCTAATCAGAACAGACACTTAGTACTGGACAATGTATAGTATGTGTTATATATTTGAGCAGATTATAAAACCCTTCCCTAATGGTCAGGGATCTATTTGAAAGAGGAGCAGAAATATTTTAAGATCCAGAGATGCTATGACTGTATGACTCCATAGAAACCATGCTATCTAGACAAAACAGGCCTGATGCACATATGACCTCACAAAGATTTTGATAACATGCACAAGACATGAACAAGTTGAAGCCAGAAAAAAACACAGCATTGACATGCAGAAGTAGCCTGTCCCTAAACGAAGAGCTCTTTGAAATTGATACCACCTGGGAGAGGAAAAATTAGCTTTCTCCAACAGAGTGACATTAGTAATATTAACCACATTCGAGGACAGGCCTTATGTCAAACATATTCCATGTCTTTTTGTGTGCATTTTTTATGGCTGGTGCATTTTTGACTTGTTTGTTTGTTAAAGAGGATTATGTTGGATTGTAGTGTGGTGGAGAAGTTCCAGTGATTATATATGCAATCAAAACATATATAAAAAGAACCCCAAAATATTTTAATTTTAGTTTAAATTATTGAAAATTGTATTGAATGATTAAAAAGCCTCCGATGCTCATGGATTAGTAGAATTAATGATGTGAATTTCAAAATCTTTGAAAACTCTAGCCTATGACCTTCAGTAAGAAGATGGCGACCATTGAGAAAGTGACTTAGTATTTTGGTACCACGATGACTAAATAGAAGACTCTGTGATAGCCATGTATAGTTCAAAGTATAACTATGAATGCAGAATATTACACCAAATTCTCTAGCCTTCTTAATATTTCTTCTAATCCCAGTTTTCTTCCTGAAATGCAATTAATATTAGCAACAATAGATGGAACACAAGGATCATTTATTTTAAAATCTTATTCCATGTTATTATATTCCTAGAATAAATCTATTAATAATTTCTTTCTATAACATAGGTTTAGAAATGGTAGAAGGAACACTTTTCAAAATCAGGGAAGACAGTTTGATATACAAAGTATCATATTTTAATTTTGGAGACATATTTTAGTAGGTCTTATTAAAACAGTCACACACTAGGTCACTGAATACTGAAAATACTGTATGTTAGCTATCATGTAAGCAGGTCTTGCATAACAGATACAAAAGGGCAAATAGCATAAAATTTAGGCATCCAGTACTTAAACTGGTAGTAAACAAACCTTAATTAATGCATAGACTTGATCCAATCTTTGAATTCTCAAGAGAATGCTTCTATGTGTAGTCTCACTGTTGTCCACACTTGAAGGATCAAGGTGCTATGATTCCGAACAATTGCATATTAATCTGTCATGACAGATAGTTGATTTGACATGTTCTTCAAAACAAAAACATTTTTATTAATATAAGGTTAAGTCTTTTTTATATTTTTGTTTCTCTGTAAGAAATTTAATTTTATAAAACTTTTATATGCAGAAAGACATGCATGGTATATACTCACTCATAAGCGGATATTAGCGACTTAATACAGGATAACCACAGTACAATACAGACCTGATGCTCCAATCAAAGTTCATGTATGACGTGAATCTATACCCTCTTCTCTGATCTAGTAGATAGGCAGCACAGTCTCCTTGTGGGACCCACAATATGGGAATTAGGGACCACTTCTGACATTGACTCTGGCCTCTCAACACTGATCACTTCCTCCCTGGCAGGATGACCTTGACAGGTCACAGAGCACATAGGTAGTACAGATGAGACTGATAGGCTGAAGACAGATGTTACGGAGAAGGGCTCGCCTTTCTGAGGACTAAGGGAGGGATGGAGAGAGGATCAGGGAGGGAAGGGGAATGGGAGGGGATGAGGAAAGGGGCTGCAATCAGGATGTAAAGAATTCAAACTTCAGAACAAGCAGGTAAAGTTATATTGCTAATCTCAGCACATAGGAATAGCTAGGAGACTGGCTGAGACATAGCTGTCTATGCATAAACAAGGCTTCTTGTTGGTCACAGAATGCCTGTGACTTACTATTAGATGCTATTCTTCATATGGCATGAATGAGGATTCTCAGATATCTTACTTCAGCTCATACGAAGAGTAGAGAACCTGCCTTAATTGTTTTGTGCATCCCACATACCTCATACATGTATGATTTTAGGACTGTATAATGTGAGAAATTATGTTTTCACAAAAAAAGAATCAGACACTGAAACTGGATCAGAATTGACAGGATTCATTCCTCTCAACATGTTGGATGCTGATACCCTGCATCCTTCATGTTCTAGTCCCAGACGCTTCAGTTGCTCTTACTCATGAGAACAGGACAGCTTCCAGGACAGGTTCAAAGAAAGCTTTCGATCCCAACTTGTCCAGCATTTCAGACATCTATTAAGCCTGGAACTTTTCAACATTTAGAAGCTGGACTACAAATATGAGTCTAATTGCATTTTTCTACATGTAGACATCCAGTTAGAGCAGCACCATTTGTTGAAGATGCTACCTTTTTCCATTGAATAGATTTGGCTTCTTTGTCAAAAATCAAGGGACCATATATGTGTGAATACATTTCTGGGTCTTCAATTCGATTCCATTGATCAACAAGCCTATTGCTGTGCCAGTACCATGCTGTTTTACTTACTGTTGCTTTATAGTACAGCTTGAGATGGGGTATGGAGATTCCTCTGGAAGATCATTTATTGTATAGGATTGTTTTAGCTATTCTGTTTTTTTCCATATGAAGTTGAAAATTGATCTTTAATGTCTTTAAAATATTGTGTAGGTATTTTGATAGAGATTTCATTGAATCTGTAAATTGCTTTTGGTAAGATGACCATTTTTACTATGTTAATTCTCCCAATCTACAAACAAGGGAGATCCATCTTCTGATGTCACCTTCAATTTCTTTTGTCACCATGCACAAAACTCAAGTTAAAGTGGATTAAAGACCTCAACATAAAACCAGAGACACTAAATTGGTTAGAAGAAAATATGGGGAAGACCCTGGAACACATTGGAACAGGAGACAACTTCCTGACCAGAACACCAACAGCCCAGGCCTTAAAGTCAACAAAATAAAGAATGAGACCCCATGAGGCTGAGAACAGAACAAAGCGACATCCTACAGACTGGAAAAAGATCTTCACCAACCGTACATCTGACAAAGGACTAAAAACACAACATATAAAGAACTCAATAAATTAAACACCACCAAACTAAATAAACCAAATGAGAAATGGGGCTCAGAACTCAACAGAGAATACTCAACAGAGGGAAATCAAATAGCTGAGAAACAGTTAAAGACATGCTCAACGTCTTTAGTCATCAGAGAAATGCAAATCAAAATGACTCTGAGATTCCATCTTAAACCCATCAGAATGGCTATGATCAAAAATTCAAGTGACATTACATGCTGGCAAGGATGTGGAGAAAGAGGAACACTTCTTAATTGCTGGTGGGAATGCAAATTTGTACAAACATTTTGGAAATTTTCAGAAAACTAGAAATAGGACTTCCATAAGACCCAGCTATTCCACTCCTTGGAACAGACCCAGAAAATGCTCCAGCACACAACAAAGACATATACTCAACCATGTTCATAGCAGCCTTATTCATAATAGCCAGAACCTGGAAAGAGCCTAAATGTCCTTCAGTTGAAGAATGGATGAAGAAACTGTGGTACATTTGCACTCTGGAATACTACTCAGCTATTAAAATCAAGGAATTCCTGAAATTGTGGACAAATGGAAGGAACTAGAAATAATCATAATGACTGAGTTAACCCAGAATGACTCACATGGTATATACTCACTTATAATTGGGCACTAGCCCAAAATGCATGTCCCATGAAAGTCTCCACTTACCGGGAGATTGGAATAATTGTGAGGACATCTTACTTGGACTCTAGGTAAGACAAATATAGGAGATGAGGAAATAGAAGGACCCAGAGGGTCCTAGACACCAACAAGAAGAACATTGTAGTGGGTGGATAGGAACTCAAGGGTGTCTACTCCAACTATTGCACTAACCAAGGACAATTAAAGTGGTAAACATCGAACCCCTACCCTGATCTAACCAATGGATGGGACGTTCTCCACAGTTATGTGGAGAGCGGGAACTGAATCTAACATGAAATCTTGTGCACCATATTTGACCACCTTCCCTTGGTGGGGAGGCCTGGTGGCACTCAAAGAAAGTATAGTGGGCTACCAAGATGAAACTTGATAGCCTATGACCATATAGTAGGGGAGGAGGTCCCCCTTGGTCTTAGACCTAAGGGAAGGGAATGGGTGAAAGTGGGAGGGAGGGAAGAACAGGAGGATACAAGTGATGGGATAACAATTAATCTGAATATATTAATTAAATAAAATCCTGGACCACAAATGCTATTCCTGACTTGTTTTCCCAATTTTATTTAGGCCCCTTCAAAGGTATTATTTGCCCCAAATGAACAAGAAGAAACCTTAAGGGGACAACACTCCATTTCCCCTAAGGGGGGCTTGGTAGGTTTTTGTTTGCTCTCTTGGGCTATAGATGCTTATTTTCATCACGGGTTGGTTATAAGTTATTATTGGTCTTATACAGAGAGAAAATGAGGTTGGACTCTGGAATGTCTCTCATTACCTTTATTTTTCTTTCATAGGTATGGATATAGGGGTTGAAGAGAAAGAAGAGGGATATAAAAATAAATAGGGATGATAGACCAAAAAGTAGATTATTGAATCTATTCCTCAACTTAAGGCCTTAATTGTTACTCACAATAAGATATTTTTAATTCATTGGTATACAATTGTGTATATTGATGCAAAATTAGTTTAATTTTGATACATTGGTATATAATTTAAATTTATGATTACTCTTCACACTCTCTCTCTATATATTTTATGCTAATATGAGGTATTGTACCCATCCAACTCAATTAAAATACAAGGTTTACCTCTAATACCTTGAAAGTGCTATTGCAGGCTGTTCAGGATAATTAAGTAATACAAGCTAATTGTAAGTTGATCAAATCATGGTCATCTCAATTACTAGTCTATTTTTATCACAAGAATATACATCCTAGGTTTAACAGGATGTTAACTGTAGATATAGATCTACAGTTAGATAAGGTAAAATAGTTAGATAAGGTCTTCAAAAGCCTCAGATATCTACAGAATATGGCATTTAAAGATTATTTTTTATTATTTTAAGATATTTTGACAACAAGATGTTAAGTCTTGGCAACACCCAGCCTACCTCAAAGAAGATGATGAATGTCTAAAAACATTCTTATGGAGATTGCTTCAAATGTCACAAGCAAGTCCCTGGACAAAATGTCCTGGTTTCTGCCACAGACAGAATTCTGTCTAAAAAATGGGCAAGCTTTGATGCAGGCAGATTTGACTACCAAATTTTGCCAAGACAGGATAAGCATGTCCTTAAAAGTTGCTGCCTCACAAATATGTCTGTCAGCAATATTGGGCCAAAAGCCTGAAGATGATGCTCCAACGTTATAGAGAATTTTGGTTGGCTGTTCAAGCAGCAAACTACCTCTGTCATTTTTTATTTTGGAAGCTGCTAACCTGCACTTCCTGTTTATTCAGGTAATTATTTTTATTCCTTCTCAAGTATCTAATGGGGATGAAGACCAGATAGTTTAGTTTTACAATTAATCTTAGTTGTTTAGGGGTTAAGATGTTTTTATGTCTGGATAGATATTTTAAGTTGATAGAGATATGATAGATACTGACATTCATTTAGAATTTTAGACTCAAGAAGATAGGAAAGGTGTTTTCTTCAAGGTTTCTAAATACAATTAGCCAAATGATTATGAATGTAACATTTATATAATTGTAATTGTTTTGTTGTTCTTCTTGCTGTATGTGGTTTATTTTATTTATTTGTAATAACACAAATGTATATGTAAAAAAGAAATATAATAAAAATTGCAAAAAAGTAAAAGAAAAACTTTTATATATGCAAAATACCCTTGTATGTAAGCAAAATTCTATTTAACCTCCAACTGAAAAGTGAAAGGTTGGAGTATAAATTTTGTAAAACAATACTCCTCCTATCATTTATGATTTCATTTGTATTTAAAATTTAAAAATATTTTTGATAAATTCTCTAAGTATATTCTGAAATGTGTAAAACAACTTCTATTGTACCTAAAATATGTATTTATTGATGCTTATGTGTGTACTTATTAATATTTAACAATGTGTTAGATTTTATTTAGAATAATTAAAGAAATTGAATTAATATTTCCATTAATATAATTAACAAACACATTTATTAATAGATATATGTTACTAATAGGAATACTAAGTTAGACAAGCAAAGCAACAGTGTATTGTTTACTTTGATACAAGGTAGCAAGTTGAGAGAACCTTAAAAAATATTATCTATTCTCCATATATGACAGCCAAAGAGGGTCTAGGAAAATAAGAATATAGGAAAGCCACTTTGTAATTATTACCACCACAAAATATTTATGGAGGATCCTTAAAAGCTAGGACACTTATGGAACTTAAAAATATACCTCACAGCAAACTCCCTGTTCTTCCTCTATTTTCAATCTTTCTGCATCCTCTTCTGCAATAACCACTGAGAGATATATGCATAAGTTTTATTATAGATATATCAGTTGAGATTGTGCTGCTTCCCAACTCACTATTTTGATTAAATAGTGATTTTGTGTAATAGTCTCTGTCTATTGCAAAGAGCAACTCCCTTAACAAATAGTGAATACTACACTTATCAGTGGATATATGGATAAATATTAGATTTTACCTAAGGATTACCTTAGTTTAGCCAACTGACAACTATATTATATCCTCTAAAGTTTATAATTTCATTAGCCCTGAATTGCTTGATATGTTTTCTAGGCCCAGACATTGTCTCTTTCTTATTGGCAGGTCTTAAGCCCAATTATTGAGTGACTGGTTTCCATAGTGGTACGTATGCCATTATTACACTCTTGGGGTTACTGAGCTTTGTTTGTCGTTGTGGTTCATAGGCAGCATAGCTGGGTAGGACTATAGTTTGCCTCCTTCCTCCGTAAGCTTGCAAGGCGCCACCAAATGGTCAGTCCTGAAAACATACATACAAGTAACCTGCAGAATGAGAAAGTTCTACTTATATATTTAGAAACATACACCCATGAACAAATATTACTCAATGATGATTTAAAATATTATGTCAAATAGCCAAATTGCAATTTGATTTTCAACCCAGTAAAATTATCAAGCACCACTGTGTCCTGTGCAATACAGTTTTCTTTAAAATGAATTATTTCATATACCATAATTTGTATAAGAAATCTATTTTGTAGATAAATGTTTCATGAGTTGCTCAAATAAAATCACTAGTATGCTGTTATATGGCTTTATGACATTGGTTTTCAGGTAAGTAAGTTGAGGAACGGAAGGCTATTTGATAGTCTCAAGTCTTTGCATATAGAATACAGTGATGAAACAAGAATCTGAACTCAGGCAGTCTTGCTTGGTCTTTAGTTTTAGCTTTCAGATAGTATTTCATATGACAGACAAGGGATTGATAAATTTCTCTAAGGTCAAAAGTTGGAAGCTTTGAATTCATTGGGCTTTTTGCCTAATACTTTCCTTAGTAAGTGAGAGGCCAATTTAAAAAGTCTATTTGAACAAATCTTAATAGAAATAAATCTCTGTGGCAGACTTCTCTCAAATAATGTCTCATTTCTTTTTCAGAATTTGCAATTACAATTATTTCATCAAAAATTAACACTTCAATTTAATAGGATGAAACCTGACTTTTTTTTTTCTTGTAAAATCTCTCACTAACCAAAACAGCATTGTGTGGCTTTTTATTGTGTTTGACTACACCATTTCTATTAGAAAAGCTCTCCATCACCATGGGCTTGAATGTTAAGAAAAAAATTAATATGGTTTATAGCAGTAATCCTCTTAAATGCTTGAGACTTTGCCAGCTTTCAACTAACAAGCCAGGTTATTAACGGCTGCGGTCCTACAATGCTCAGGGATTATGGTGTAAGTCTGCTGAGGAGGCATTGCTAGTGACCAGTTTGTAGAATGCGATGTTATTTTATTTCACAGCCTGACCAAAGACTAAAACTGCTGGAAGTACAAAAAAATCACGCTTTCCAACCTGTGGACATTTCCTTCAATACACAGAATTGAATAGGTCTTTTTATGTGTGATTAAAGGTTCTGATTATTACCTGTGTAAGTTATCTGGCAGCTTTTTTAGGCAGGCTTTTGGTTTGATCAAGTAAACTTGAAAAGAACATCAAGATTAAGAAAAAAATTAACATTACCTTTAACTAAAAAAAAAAATGACAGCTCTGTCAGAAGGCTGTCTCTCCTCACCTGATTCTTAATATGGAGTTTCTGACAAGTGTAGAGATTTGCCTTAATTATTTATTCATTTCATTGAAACCATCTTCATCTGCTTTAAATTTCTAATAAGTCTATTTAAATAAAGAGAATCCTATTTGAATGTTGATTTTATACTTTAAAAAAATCACGAAGGCATCTGCATTAAGCAATGGTAATGATTGTATCACTAAATGGCCTAAATAAGAATATTAATTATATTAGCTACTGACACGATAGGATTCTAAAACACATTAATATAAAATAGATACAGAATATAAGTGGCTTAGAAAATAATATTAAGCCATTACTGGTGCTAAAAATAATGCAAAGTGTATTCTGAAAAGGAAGAATGAAACAACTACCTTTTTTTTTTTTTTTTTTTTCCGGCTTCGTGGTGGACTAAGGCAGGACACAGAGTGAATGCCTTGCCATGTCCCCTGGATGGGGAGGCCTGGCGGCACTCAGAAGAAGGATAGCAAGTTACCAAGAAGAGACTCGATAATCTTAGAGCATACATAGGGAGAAGAAGTCTCCCTCAATCACAGACATAGGGGAGGGGAGAAGGGGGGAAGTGGGAGGGAGGGAGGAATGGGAGGAAACAGGGGAAGGGCTAACAATCAAGATGTAATATGAGTAAATTAATTTAAAAAAACACATAAAAAAAATAAACACAGGGAAGACACGGGTTGCCTTGTTCCCAGCACTCAGGTCCAGACACCCAAGCCAGGCCTTTGGCTTCATCTTCATAATTTCCTTGCTTGCCTTAGCTTATAAGCTATGAATCTATTGCAAAAATAAATTCTCCACACCTCCAAATAGAAAGCGTTTACAGTTGTTTCTCTTTCTTGGTAATTTTAATCTGGCATGTTTTGTTTTCCCCTATGGATGTGTTGACCACTCAACTTTCTTTTTCCTTATGATTTTTCTATTTCAGCATGAATTCACCTACTGCCTCTCATTTTTGGCAAAAGCTAAATGTTTTCTTTTAGAGCTCTAGATGTCGAAGTTACAAACACTGGGGTCTAAAGTCAACACGGTCCCTTTGAAAACCAGGTGAGGATGATTGCTGATAGGGTAAGCATTTTATCGCCAAGTAGTTTCTAAGGAGATAAAGTGAGATAGGAAGCTTTTCCTTGTGTTCCTTCAGCAAAAAGGAGAGGCAGGTAAGTATGAATACCAAATAGCTGGACCAAGACAAAATAGCTGGAGACAGGGAAGGCAGGTATATTAGTTTTCTTTCTTTTTTATTTTTATGCATGAATATTAGAACCTAATGAACTAAGGATTTTTTCATGTGCCCAAATTATATTTTTGTGAGTAAACTTTTAGTAGAAGTAATCTTTCACCCTTATATGTGAGGTTTTTTTTTAACTGATTAGTTGCTTAATTTTGGAAATTGAATTGGAATTTCAAAACAACTTTCAGTATTTTAAAGCATGCTGTCTTCCAAATCCATGAGATGTTATGAAGATTCCAATATTATTCTAAAAAGTTAATTTATCTTATTTTAATAAAATAACCTCAAGCTACTGTCGTGAACATTCTAGGAATATTCAGAATGGCATCAAAATCAAGATTTACAAATATGCATTGTTGTATTTTATTTCCAATTCTTTCTCATGAAGCAACTCAGGCCACTGTACTCCATGAAGAGTTTTGTAAAAACTTCTAGATGTTAAACACAGGATTCTGTAGTGATATTCGTATTAAGCATCACTTTTGCCTTTCTTCCCCTTTATTTCCTATAGATATTAAGTTTGATGATGTAGGTGGAAATTGTTATCACTTATTCAGAATAATAAGTGAAATTGTTATCACTTATTCAGAATAATAATTTTAATTCCTTTTAATAGATGCACCTACAGGATTTTTATCAACACATTACACAACAGAATGAGTAAGTGTCATGTGGCTTTTAAGGTAATGTTGGGTACCCAAGAGCACACTGGCGATATAAATCTAAATTGAATTGGTAAGTAGCTTTAATAAAAGAGACATTAGAAAAAAAATTCTACCCAGGTGGTTGTGGCACATACCTTTAATCCCAGCACTTGAGAGGCCTAGGCAGTTACACTCTATTAGTTCAAGGTCAGCCTGGTCTATAAAGTGAGTTCCAGGATAGCCAAGGTAACACATGGGAAATCCTGTCTCAAAAAACCAAGTCCCAAACCAACCAAGTAAACAAACAAAAAATCAATTTATTGAAGAGCATATCTGTGGTGACAACAGCAGGCAGTTCCTGTTTTGACATTTATTATTGTGTCAAAACTTGTTGCTTAAAATTAAGATGCTATTGGAAGGTGAATTCAGTATAACTTGCTACAAATATAACAACCAGACAAAACATTGTTGCACAACATTAAAAATTAATTCTATTAACTTTTTAAAGTTTTTTCTTCAAAGTTCTCAATGCAAAGTTACAGGTGATTGGGTGAACAGCATAACCATAAAATAATGTAAACACTAGGTAGCAGTAAAATCATATGTATTTTGACTTTGTTGATGTCAAAATTAACGGAAGCATCATGGTATGCACCTCTAATAAATACCAGCCCAAATTGACATTTTCCTAGTCCACAAAAGTAGACATACTTTATCTTTCAGCAGATAGAAAATGACATGCTTTAAACTAAAGTATTCAGCAAAAGAATGTATATATGCTCATTTTTGTATGAAAAACTTATAAAGTATAAAATAAAGATTTTACAAATATTAAAAATGAGTTTCTTCATTTCTCTCTTTCTCCACACAGTCACACACACACACACACACACACACACACACACACACACACACACACACACACACACACTCACTCACATTTCCAGAGCCTTAATATATATGTGTCATTTGTATGCCCAACATTTGAAAGAAGTGGGAGCAGTTTCCATCTTGTGACATCATTTTTTCATACTGGTGTTTGAAGTATCACTGTCATCTGCAGTGTGGCCCTATCAATAACAGAAAGCACTATAGGGGAAAGTGCAGGTGTGCCACTGTAAATAACATCTGCTTACTAATGTACTCCCCTACACTCACACCAGCACTGACCATTATACAACTTGGTTGAGAGCTTCTTTTAATGTCATTTACCAAGCTATTACGTAACAGGTCCTTCCAAGCCTCCTAAGAATCTGATCAAATTGAATACACATTTGTATAGACATGAAACGATAATAACAAAAGTACAAAGGGGTGTGATGTAGATGAAAATAAAAAGTACTGAAAATTCTGCACAGTTCTTGATATTTGAGGATTTTTGAAAAATACTTGGGTTTTAGTATGCTCTAATAAAAAGTAGATCCTTTGTTCATTGTTTTAGAGCCTAACAGAAAAAGGAACCTGAACTCTCTGCAAGATCCTTTCCCTGCGAGCCTTGTGACAAGTGATCAAATCATTGAACGCTGCTTCCTGAAAAACTAATGTTCAGACGTAGTCTGAGTACGCGTCCTGTGACAGCAAGAACATCAGTTTCTCTGTGTTGACATTTATTCTAATAATAGAAACTGTAGATGGAGTATCTGACACCACAACACCAGAGACTGTGACTTCACATCTGTGATATAAAATTCATACAAATGGAAATGTCCTCATTATTTAAAAATTGTTTTTTCACTTACTATTACGTATTACCAAAACTGTTATGAATGTGGTCCATAGAATCACACTGAATGCAAACAAGCGATGATGGTAATTAAAATTTGTACATGCTGCCTAGTATTACCACAGCCTTTCTCATGTTGTATTACGATACTGTCATTTTTTTCCTGGAAATAAGTACCAAAATAGGCCTCCCATATTTCAACACACACAAGTATTCCAAGTCATAGTAATGTTTTTGGCTGTGGGTGTGGGTTAGGGGCTAAGGTCACTTACAGATGACCTGGTTTTAATCCTCAGGACTCAAATGGGAAAGAGAATTGATTTCCATGCATTGTTCATTGACCTGCATATGAGCACACAAAATAAATATATAGAAATACAATAAAAACTTAATAAAATATCATTAATCTTTTGTGGTGGAAAATGTAACAGCACAAGAGTGAACAGTTATAGCAGAAAATGATCTCACATGCGGCCAATTTAACTTCAGCCAATTAGCTACCTGCTGAGACACAATTTCTTAAAGAAAACCCTGAACATCTTATCACCTAGCTGTAAATATTTCAGTATGTAACACTAACACCTATATAATTTTTACTTTTTATATAATTTTATTTATCACTGTGTGTGTGTGTGTGTGTGCACGTGTATGTGTGTGTGTGTGTGTGTGTGTGTGTGTGTGTGTGTGTGTGTTTGTGGTCTGTGTATAGGTGTGAACACACCAAGAATTGTGTGTGTGTAGACCCAAGGATAGCTATTAGAAGTAGAGTCTCTCTTTCTGGATTGGATCTACAAAAGAAGTCAAGCCATCATGTTCTGGTAGGAAGCACTTTTATCCACTGAGCCATCACGTTAGTCATACACTCTTGTATAAAAGTAATATTCAATATTGTGGAAATTTTAAAATACTATCAGAGATTTCATTATGTTATCAACTATCATTTCTACATTTACAAAAGTTTAATATTTACATTCTTCGAAAGCCTGTCTATTAATAACTGGTACATCTATACCTGTTTTAATTTGAGAAATTTTTCCTACATTTACTTCCTTCCCTCTGTCCTCTCTCTCTTTTTCCCACCAACCCCAACTTCAGTTCTCTACCTTATCCACTCCCTCTGTCTCTCACTTCTATTGTAGATGAGATATCTTAGTACATAGCCAGCCTAGGGTTGTTTTTAAACTAATTTTTATGAAAATCAAAATCACAGCTTAATATCTTTTGAAATAAATACATGGCTAACTTGTGATTACAAATTAAATTCCTTCCATGTTAATTTATCTGAGTTTCATACAAGGACAGATGGAACTGATGTGAAATAGTCTTTACGGAAGACTGGTACCTAAGGAAATCTAAACCCTCTGAAGCAGAACAATGATTGCCAAAATTATCCTACTTGGAGTTAGTTATAATTAATTTTAGTGAGTGAGTTGCTTACTTTCCTGTTTACCTTTTGTTAAATGTTATTACATGTTGTTCACAACTGAGGTGTGTAGTATTGGTTAAGATTTACTCAAACAAAATAGGATTTGATAAACCATACTGTTCTGATAGAAAATGAGGTCTTAAGTATTTCCTTTATGCCTTTCCATTTTTGTCCTACTATGTAAAGCTACCATGCTGTTTTTCACAAAATGTCACATGATTGGTACATGTTATGAATAGAGAATCGTGCTTACCCACAGCTTAATAAACTAAGTATCAGGAAAAAGTCTCTGATAAAAGTTTACTGAGTACAGGAAAAATAAACTAGAAAAATTAAAGTCTCTAAATCACATAATCTCAGAACTACTGAAGAGATTAGTGATACTTCAATAAGATAATTCTTGGCCTAAACCAAACATTTGTTCACAAAATAAATTATTGCCGTGGGTTTGAAGAGCGTAACTGTAACTTTTAATATACAATTTTATTTGGAATCAAACAGAAACAATAAAAACTTAGTAATTTACAAGAACTTCAAAATTAGTCGATTTGATTCAAACTGGATTTATTGCAAATGCCTTCTCTGTGTGTGTGTGTGTGTTTTGTTTATTTTGTTTGTTCATATTATAAATAACAATGTACTTAATTTCTATTAAGACAATAAATAGTAATTTTATTTATTGAAGAGTGTAGACTAGATTGGCTTAGATTATTGTATAATATAAACTTAAAGCTCAATATAAAATTAATAATTAATTATACGCTCAAAATCATAACAACAATAAACTAATGTGATATATAGTAAAACAAAACTTCAAGTTTCTTTCTGGATATTACTTTACTTTACTTTCCATGTAGATGGATGAGTGTCTTATGGGATTCTTTCGCTGTTGCAGATTATTCTTTCAGATGGAAGTATATGCTATTGAGAATGTAAACATTTTATGATTGAAAAGTAAGGCTATTATTTCTGCTACCCATTGTAATATCAACAATAAAAAGAAGTTATTAATAAATAGAAGCAATTCTTAGATCCAAGGTTTCTGACTTTTCATTATATTTTCTAGATTGTTCTATCTGATTTTCACTGGAAATGGGAAAAAAATCTATTTTGATTTCGATTTAGAAGTGCTTGCTTTCTTTGAGTAGTACTTACAGAGAGAGTATTTATATAGAGAGCTATAGAGTAGCCAATACTATTATGGTAGCATATTTATTAGGCAAAAATATAGAAATTGGGAAGTTTAAGAGGGAAGATGCTTTTAAAAACAATTTTATCTAATGTTTTGAATTATAAAATATTGTATACAATTTAAAAATAAATAATTTTAATATATATATTTGGAAAATTCCTTGAAGCATTTAGTAATGCTGCTTTCTGGGTACAAATATATACTGTATACCTAATTTTATACCATTTAAATATTTATGTTTTGTGATGTGTTCACAAAGTGATACATACAGAAAATAAACATTGTAGGCAATTTTAAACCCAAGTACATAAAAGAAATGAAGTTGTTGAAAATTGTATTATGATGAAAATATTTTCGTTTTTAAATATTTTTAATTTACAATCATGTGTTTGTTTTAATAAGAAACATGTATTTGTATTATAGTGATAAAGCAATGTCAATTTATGTAAAGAGAATTAGAGGTAATTTAACAAGAGTCCACAGTAGAATTCAAGAATACTGTAACTGATTATTTATAATAAATAATTTAGCCACTAACACTAAATGCAAGATTATTTTAGTTATATAAAATATTTTATAGTTAACTGTTTTTCTCAATTAAATACCTTTTATTTTTTACATATATATTTATATTATTAAACATATATGCAATATACTACCTATAGTAAGAAGAACCATAGCACAATCAGGAATTATATAAATGTTCCATTCTTAGTATTTTAGATATTTGTATTTGACAGAATCGAAGAAAACATATTTGCTATTTTGGTGCTTCTAAATTCTGAATATAAATTAATATTTATCACATTTCATCATTATCAACGTAAAACATCTGTCTAGACCTAAAAAACATCGTAATCCCTAAACAACTAAGCTTAATTGTAAAACTAGACTATCAGGTATTCAACCCCATTAGAGATTTGAAAAGGAATAAAATTGGTTACCTGAGTCTTTTGGGAGTACAAGTTAGTAACTTTCCAAATGAGGTAACAGAGAGAGTTTGCTATGTGAATAATCACCCAAAATTCTCTATAACATTGGAATTCTCTCTTCAGCCTTCTGGCCCAATATAGCTGACAGACATATTTGTGAGGCAGCAGCTATTGAGGACTAGCTTACTCTGTCTTGGCAGAGTTTGGCCATCAACTCTGTCTGTATCCAATCTTGCACTTTCTTAGGCAGAATTCTGTCTGTGGCAGACATGAGGACATTTTGCCCAGTTGCTTGTTTGCCACATTTGAAGCCATCTCCATAAGGAGGTTCTTAGATGTTCATCATCCTCCTTGAGGTAGGCTGGTTGTTGCCAGGATTTAACCTGTCTCATTATCAGTGAATCTGTAAAATAATTTTAAAAAATTAAATGCCATACGCTGTATGTCTCTGATATGTTTTAAGACCTTATCTAACTATTTTACCGTTTCTTTCCATAGAATCATATATCCAGTGCACCTATTATATATATATTCTTGTGATAAAAAATAGACTACTAGTTGATATGACCATGATTTGATCAACTAACAAATAACTTCTATAACTTATTTATCCTAAACAGCCTGCAATAGTACTTTCTTTCTTTCTTTCTTTCTTTCTTTCTTTCTTTCTTTCTTTCTTTTTTTTTTTTTGACTGTTCAGGTGAGCAATGTGTTTTATTTTATTTTATTTAAAAAAAATTTTTTTTAGGTTATTCTTGTTACATCTCAATTGTTATCCCATTCCTGGTATCCTCCCATTCTTCACTTCCTCCCATTTCCCCTTATTCCCCTCCCCTATGACTGTGATTGAGGGGGACCTCCTCCCCCTGTATATGCTCATAGGGTATCAAGTCTCCTCTTGGTAGCCTGCTATCCTTCCTCTGAGTGCCACCAGGTCTCCCCCTCCAGGAGACATGGTCAAATATGAGGCCTACAAGTCTGACAAAAGTCAAATATGTAATAAGGGTAATAATGTAAACTACCTCAACACCTTTAAGTGCAGTACCCTCAGTGCCTAACAATGTCTGGTAGAACCAAGCTTTTGAAGTCTTATTACGTCTAAAATTGCCAGCCCACATTTGATCGTGATGGTAGGGAGGAAGTCATTCCCTGCCGTGATGTGGTCATACGGACAAGTTACTCATGCTCAAGTGAAACAGTTTTATACTCACTCCTACATGGGCATGTGGTTAAGTCCAGCTGATAACAAAGTAAAATCACAGACACCCCAAATGTCAGGAAAGTAGAATAGTGACTTGAAATGACAGGGTGACCGAGTGTGAGAAGATGACGACGAAGGGAAGGATTGTGAGCATGGCCAGGATATATTGCACACGTCTTTTAAACTGTCAAATGATAAGTTGATATTAAAAATATTTTACCAGAATCAAGGATCTAAGACATAAACTTTTGGTTTATTTTCAAAACTTATTGAAACCACAGTGTATATACATACCATAAATTATACTTTTAAAGACATTGAATGCCTGCTAAATACATACATATATGTATTTCATGTAAATTATTATATAATGTTGTTATTGAACATAAAACATATTAATGTGAGATAAACATCATATGTGCAGGCCAAATTATGTCAAATTATTTCTTACTCTGATTAATTTTAAGGATTTTTGTTATGTTATTTACTTGTACTTGTCTTTCAACATTTTTGATAATATACATATGTATATGTTGTAATATGTAAAGATTAGTTCAGTATCAAGATGGCCTGTAATTTTAATAGTCAATTAACTCTTATTATGAAGCCAGCAGGGAAATGTTTTTAACATGGATCCTTTTACCTTAGGCTATCATATAAGCTAAAATATACTTTAGAAGAAGAATAGAACTAGACCTAGTTAATAAGCATTTCCAAGGACCATGAAAGCAATTAAAATGTTTATAGATCATGTTTCATGTAATTAAGGTGCTATTCATTTTATTCTGGGAGAAGTCTTTATTATAAATACCACACACTCATCATATACTATATTAATAAGGTTTTTTTATTCCTTTCTAGTTCTATGAAACAACTTTATGTTACAAAATCAACCAGAGTTTCCATGATTAAGAGGGTATTCTTAATGAGTGCTTTATTTCATTTTATATTAATGTTGATTTTAAAATATACCTACCTATGGGGCCATCTGTCTCTTACTTTTTCTGTTTCCTAAGTTCTGTAGTCATATGTTTCATCCAAAACAAGTTTTATTCAAAGTAATTGGGAAGGAACTGTTTAAAAACTAAAAATTGAGAACTTGTCATGGGCTCATTTTTTTTTTGCCCGTTATCTATATCATGTTAAGTCCAAAATAAGTGAGTAGGTCATAAATTTCCTTTTCTTGACAGGAAAACAATCTCAAGTTGTTCCATGACTCATATTTTTGAGCATTTAGGATTTTCACTAATGCAGCTGCAATATTCTTTTGAATATATGACTTTCATATCACCTTAGAACATACTAAAATCAATTAAACAATAAGTATATTCTCATTTACAAAAGAAATCAATCAAATGTCATTTTTGATTGATTATTCTTACTTGGAGTGGTATTTCATCTACGAATTTATTAAATATTTTTCAACTAGTAGAAAATGGAATATGAATTTGAAATGATGTCCAGTAGTACATGGACAAAAAATTCCAGTCCTCTTTCAGCCACTTGGTGGATAGTTCCTCAGATAATATCCTAAAACCTACCATGCTATCAAAGACAAATGTTTTAGCAAAAATTGAATCTAAAATATATACCCCTGGTCATTTAAGCTAACAATGTATGCATTGTTTCATTAGCAAAACCAATGTTTTATTTTTCAATGTAAAGCATAAATTACTTGGTGTGAGAAATCTGTGTTGGTCAAGTCACCTAACTTGAATTTCAAATCCATTCCACAGATTAATGTCAGCTCACATTGTTTCAAATAAACATAAAATAAGGCATCCCATTATAATCCTGCGATGAAGCCCTCTTTCACAGAAGTGGCATGATAAGTTTATTTTTACAGAGGTAAAGGTAATTCCATTATTAGTGATTATTAAAGGCAGTTGTGAAGAAAAATGAATAATGTTTGACCAATATTACTATTCCTAACGGTTTTACGCCTTTACTGTAGACTCAATTTTCCTAACTAATATATTTTATTACGAACTTATTAACCGGGTGTACGACACTTATTACCTGACTAACTGAAGCCATAGGAGAAACAGATTAAAAAAATACAATAACAAAACCATAAGGATATCAGTTCCTAGGAACAACTCTCCTGGCATAATCAGCAGGATTTCTTCTGCTGGAACTTGGAGTAATCAGAACTTAGAAACTCAGCAGGAGCCCGGAGCCCTGAAGCCTTCCTTTGAGTGGTTCCCTTTAGGAGCATCTCAAAGTGGAGCAATGAACAGCCAAAACTATCCCAAGTCTCCGAACGCCCCGCCTCTTGTTTCTGGCTCACTTACATATCTCCTCCCAGAGTCTGTTCATGGATGTTTTCAGCTGGCAACAATCAAGCTCCCGCAAGTGGATTAACATCACCTGTTCTCTCACAAGACCATTCCCCATCCCACACTTGGGATCATCCCAAACCTTGGGATAATGCCGAACCTTGGGATACACGTTTATCTCTCCTTCACTTTACTCTCCTGTAACAAGCACCTGCCATTCCTCATGTTTGATATGTAAAGAATCTGTACTTATTGAGAAAATGCTTCTGTTTAGACTGTAGCAACCTCAAACACAGAGGAACAACATAAAAAGCATTTCCTTTAATGCATCTCATTTTCACCTTTTAATCTAAACTAATTTAAAAATATAATTTCTATATATGATGTGTTTATACCTTCTAGTATGGATCATGAAGAATTATACTAACATACAAACTAGGAGATGTATTTTAAAATCATAATTAAATAGGTACATATAAAAAGCTCTCACAAATACATTGAAAGTAATTAAATAGGTAAATATTATCTCCCTGATTAAAAACGTTCTGCCATTTTCTTGTGGATAAATTTAGTTAAAATTAAATATAAATTTAAAAATAAATTAAATTTCTTGTAAATAAAATTTTAAGTGGCACACAGCAGTGAAAAGAAGCCTCAAGAACAGAAAGATCTGTACAGAAAGATCTAAAGTAAAAAGAAATGAAATTAAGAAAACAAATACTGTAACTGAATTTGTGCGATTGCTTCTCATAAGGAGGACACATATTTCTGGTAAATTGTAGTCTGTCTCGAGAGTACATAGATTATTGTAGCTGAAGTGTAAGCGTCAAAAATGAAGTCTGTTTTCCTGTTCTTGGAAAAGCACACACTGACTAGGATTTAATTCCCTACAATTTGAAGTATAATGAAATAAGCTACCAATATCTGTGATATAGGGAATGATTATTGAGACACTGCTATGTGTCCTGGTATGGCAGATGGTGTGATGTACAATATTTTGGTAACATTTGCAGTGATATGTGCACTCTTAATGCTCTTCTCCATTTTACGCGCATAAATTAAAATGAAATCAGAACACTTTTCTCAGTTGTAAAAATTCCTATAGAATGTCGTATATAAAATTTGAAGAAAAATTAGTCTGACTGAAGATTGCTTCATGCTATATTACCAAAAATATAAATATAAGAAATAGATACATATATGGGTATGATGAAGACACCAGTAATCTTAGCACTTAGAGAGGATACACAGGAAGATTGGGAGTTAGAAGCAAGGTTTCCCCTGTATCTCACACAGAATGAAAACAAAAACAGAAGGCAATGTACTGGAGAGAGATGGTGGCTGGTGGTGCTAGTTAAGGTCGAGCTCCTAAAATATCTCTCAGGAGTGAACCATGTAGTCCTTTAACAACTTTCATTAGTTCCAAAAATTCTTATAGAATGTGGTTTGTAGAATTTGCCAAACATAATAATTCATACTGTGCTCTTTATACGTTAGTTAGTAGAGGAAGACTTATGATGCCTGAAGAGAAACAGAGAAAATGGTCAATCAGCAATGATTTCCAGATTTCCAGCTCACTTCACTTAACTGGTATAATTGAAAATCTCAGTGATTTACCCAAATTAAGTGTATTTTTGTGTACGTGTGTGTGTGTGTGTGTGTGTGTGTGTGTGTGTGTGTGTGTGTGGTGTTGCTGTTGCTGTTGCAACTTTAAGTTTAAATTATAATAGGGATCCTGTTTGGTTTTTTCATATGTTGCCTAATGATAGAAACTAAGAAGTTTTGTTACTTTTCATGCTCTGTGCGTACATGTCTGGGATATAAGAAAGCACAAAAATATAAAGCATAGAGCAGAGCTTCTACATTTTATTCTCAAATCTTCAAGTGCTCTGTGCTTTGACTGAACATGCAAAAGACTTTTGTTCCTGGCACAACAGAGGATGGTTTATCAATGATTGACAGGTAAGAAAAAGCTTCAGTGGATAGTAATGCAAACCCAGCTTCAGAGCCCTGATTTCACCTCTCAGTAATGTTTCAAAATTAGATCTCAACATTAAAAATATGTTTAAAGTAGGAACTTTTAACGTTTTCATCCAATATTTTGTTACTTCTAACATTAAACTGGCTTTTCAGAATTATAATAAATTGAAAGAAATCAGCATTATATTAAAATTTTTTGCACTATACTAATAAAATTATATTTTAAAAAACCATGATAATTAATTATATAATTAACCTATCAAGAACAAGGAGGTTGAGAACACACATTAACATTGGTTTTGATGAAGGAAATTGTTTTCTAATCTTTTAAATATATATAAATATAAATCTATAGATTCATAAATCTATAAATCTATAAATCTTTTATATATATATATATATATATATGTGTGTGTGTGTGTGTGTGTGTGTGTGTGTGTGTGTGTGTGTGTGCGTGTGTGTATTTTAGGGATATAAAAAATTTCCTTTTCATAGAATATGTGGAAATTTGAGAATGTATGGCTCCAAACACATTTTTTGGTTAGGTTTTTTTTTATAAAACTCCTTAAAATTATTACAAACTTATTGACTATTTAAATACTTCAACTATTTTTCGAATTATTATATAAGAAATGCATTATCTAGTGTTAAGTATGTAATGATCCCTCTGTGGAAATTATTCATTTTCACAAGCAGGGCTTAATGACACAGAAATAGATATATTTTGATTCAGTCTTGTGCTTGAATGTAAAACACTGGATAACAATAGGCACTTAGTTTTCTATCACATTTCCACTGTAATAAAATGTTATTCTGAAAATCCAACGTGACCTGCAAAGCTCTAGGGGAAGGTGGGTGTGATCTTTTTTCAGTTACTTCATCAGAAACAATATACTCTTTGAATTTCCTCATAGTTCCGTTACTTTCTCTACCAGGAGCTGCAGATGTCTTTCCAGAACCTTAGTCAAGGTATATTTTCTCACCTAGCATACATGTGTGGCGCTGTAACTTGAAAAGACAAGATGCAGTGATTTGATGTAAAAATGGAGATGAAATAAAGAATAATAACAGGAAACTAATGTTGTCTTCAGGTTTTTTTCTTCTGTTTAAATGTGCTATGCTAGGAAGCACCTAAGTTGAAAACTTTTTTAGGAAAAATATCTCAGTCGAAAGGTATGAGAAAAATTGGAAATTAAACCTTAAAAAAATGTTTAATACTTTAAACATCAGCTAACAGTAAATGGGTGAATAAGAGGCAGTCAAGGCGCAGAGTGTAGCCTCTGATTCATCTCTAATCTTTTGACAATTTAAAACATGTGGCAGAAAATAACAGGAAATTAATTTCTTCCCTTTACAAATTAAGAAGAATTTATGCAGCTTAGGAAAAATACCAAAAAGATTCTAGTAAAATATAGTTTGAGCATAATGCAAACACTATGCTGTTATTGAAATTGTACTGATAGAGTTCCTAACCTTGCATGTAATATTGCGCTTCAGAACAAAGTGTACGAGTGTAAATGTGAAAAAAAAAAGCTTTATTCATGTTTATGTCAAGTGTTTTGTTGGGAAAGTGTACTATACAGAACAATTAACTTAAAAGGATCAAATCCATGTGGAAAGAAGACTGAAGAGAATGCAAGGAAGGAAATGTTTTGCAGACTTACTGCATTTAAATTAATAAAATCTCATTAGGTTTTATGTTTGCCAATAACGGCTGGAAAAGTTACCATACATTGTAGAAACAATTACCCAAATCTTCACTGTCTCATTAGGTCTGTCATACTGTTTTCATTATAATACATTAGACTTTGCAAGTGAGCCTTCAGTAATGACATATTGTTCCAATTCTCCTTTCAGCAGGCTCTAAGACATTTTAGTATTTGTGCTATAAGCCAGCAGGTGTCTTCACTTTGCTTTTTCTGAATCAGTTTTATACACAGACCTCCAGACACAGAGTGGAATGTAAAGGGCTTTCAACAACCACATAAAACTGAGTCTGATTAGAGTGAAGCAATACACACTATTTTTATGATTTTTATGGTAATTCAAGACACTAAAAAATGTGCACCTTCGGAGTATATGTCTGCTCTGGTAAGACCTGTTAGTGAAACCTGTATTAATGTAGATAAACCATGCAGTATATAAAGTTTAAAGATTTGCATAACAAATGGAAGACACAGAGCTGATTTGAATATCTAAAGCATTATAAACTTCAATAAGAACAGCCAACACTGTTTGAGCTTTCAAGGCACTTGCATTCAAATGAGAAAGATTTAAAAAGGATACGATTTTTAAAATGCTTTGAAGCTTCCTATTAAAGGTCTTAGGCAGCTCAAGGTTAAAATAAATATTGGATTTAAGGTGGGTGAGAAAAGATTTAGAAGCAATTTAAAGTAGAAATCACTTATCAGTAGACGAGAATGAATGTTTATAGTTAGTGTAATTGTCACCTGACCTTCAGAAAACAAAGACCTGTTCCATGCAAGTCACAAGAGGGAAGAACCCTAGAGCAAGAACAAGACCTCCAAAATGCTCTTCCACGCATCTTTTAGGATTACATATGGCTCAAAATATTTTGCCTAAAAATATATAGGCCCTCCAAAGTGCAGCTGAGTTTAAATGCAGGACACAATCCTGATTAAAATGCACGCCTGCTCATGCATGAAGCAAAATGCTTGCAGTGTCCCTTTTCAAGCCAAAGAAAAGTTCAAAAATGTCACAGTTGTGTACAAATTAGAAAAGCAAAATGCACTGTTCTATGTATAATGATATGTTCTATGCATTCATTGGTATGGTTTGTATATTATTTAACCTTATGATTAAGGATTAAAAGTGAAAACCCAAAGAAAAAATGTTAATATTAAAGAAAATCTAAAATTTTTCTAAAGTCAATTTAGATAGGGATATTTTTGTGTTGCATATGTGCATGAATTTTCTGTACACATCCTTGCTACACTATTCATGTTGTATACTATGGATAATAATGATATCTAAAAAGACACGTGCAGAAAAACAAAAGAGCGTAGGTTTTCCTTCTACACCAAAACTTATGATATAACCACAGTCTTGATTGCCTTTTACTTAGAGGTAGTACACATGCTTACAGTACCATACTCACAAAACATTGCATTGCCTCAGTTTTATAAAAAGACATACCTTACCATCCACTCATAAGTTCCTCTTTCATGAGAAGGAGCTATGATCAGTTCAGTCTTTCACGTTTGTACCACCAGGAGGAGGTACCTGATAAGGTTGACATTGCTTGAATCTGCTGTGCAAGGACATTGGTGACAAGAGTAACTTAGTATTTGCAGGGCTGAAATTCCATGATTATGGACAAATCAGCCATAAATAGCAACTTGTAACAAGAAGTGCTTAAAGATTTAACTATTTCATTACTGATAAAAATGAGAACTGAATCTTAGCTGGTCCTAGATGGAGACATGACATTTTAAACTGCATAAGAAATTATCCACTTTTTAGGCAAAACTCAAAAACAAACATGAATTGGAAAATCAATGAAAATGAAGAATACAAGAACAGATTCTAAAATAAGGTAAAACAGTGCATTAAAGTGTTCAACTATTTAAAATGTAATAAAACCCTGAACATTGCTATATTAATAGAGATTTTTTAAAAAATGTTATCCAGTTGGAGTTTTTAGTTAAACAACAGAGGAGCATCTTGTTTATTTTTAGTTAATCTAAGAGTCTCCACCCTTTTATAAGTCCTTTCACAAACAAGTTTATTTACTGTAAAACAGATGGATTTGTAAATATTGTATAGAATGTGTATGATAATGCTCATTATTATAAATTATTGGCTTCTCCATATAAATGTGCCTATCGATCACCAGACAGGAGAAACACCTCTTAGGGATACTTTATATATATGTGTAGATTACATTTAGATTGTTATCCCCTCACTTGTATCTTCCTGTTCTCCCCCTCCCCCTCCCTCTTTTGCTCCATTTCCCTCCCCTGGACTTTAAAAGCCATATAAACCTTACATAATAATGCAGATTATTAAGGCGGTCTCGTGGGCCATTGCCCACTCACCTATCCTCAGGATGCTTTACTTTACTCAGTTATAAACAAACTCTAATATTTGAACTATATCCCATATATATTCTTTCAATTTTTTGTGTGTTCTCACAGGAAAAAAGAGCCTAGGACATTACAGAGTGAGATCATGGCACCTAAAAGTATATATATTAAGCTGGCAATGTGTGCATTATTATATACACAGTTTATTATAAACAATATTTTGCAAATCCATCTGTTTTTCAGTAAATGCACTTGCTCATGAAAGGATGAATAAAAGGATGGGGCTTTTTAGATAAACTAAAAACTAACACAGGACGCAATAGTTTAAAAAAAACCAGTAGACTAAAACAGCAGAACTAATTGGAATACAGTTTTAATATTTTGACTTTGTGATCCAACCTTAAGCAGGAAAACTCTATCAGCCCACCCAGGATTCAGGGAACATTTCAGAAGAGGGAAGAAAAAAATAGAAGTCATAAAGCATAGGTACGAATGCTTTGTTACAGGTATGATATGGCCTTGACACTTATACGCTTGTAACAGATGTGGTTGCATGCATACAATATAGCTCTTAACATCCAACCACAGGTAGAAATGGAGTCATAGGATGCCAACAAGCTCAGAAGGACCAAATGTGGTAGAAGACTCTTAGGGAACGAAAGTAATTATCTCCTGTGATTTAGCCACTAGTCTGGTACTCATGCCTTGGTGAGTAGTTTTCACTCATGGCCAGCTTATACCATTAGGTCACAAAACAAAAACACAAAAAAGAAAGAAGGAGAGAGAGAGAGAGAGAGAGAGAGAGAGAGAGAGAGAGAGAGAGAGAGAGAGAGAGAAAGCGCAAAATGACATACAAGTAGACTGGGGATTTGATACCAAGAACAAAAGAAAAAGTGTTATTTTTTAACAATAGCGGTAGGGCAATAAAAATAAAATATCAGCTTATATTGAAGAACGCACTCCACTACTCTGTAGCTCAGACCTCAGTATTTACTGGAGGGTGCCCTGTTCATTTGCTTTTATAATGTTTTCCTGTATCTCTTTTGGAATTGTCAGCATCTCATTACATTATTTCACTTACATTATATCTGTAATACAGTGAATTACTCCTTAATGTCAAGTGAGCAAAAGTTAGAAATAAATATTAAGCTGAAAGGCAATGAAAAAGAAAATTACAAATCCAGTCTCCAAAATAAGGGAAACAGTGTACTAAAGTGGTTTCTGACTACTTATATCATTATAACCCATTCTAAATGTTGCTGAATTTTTAAGAACACTTAATTTTAGGTCTGTCAAGTTCTACAATCTGGTTGTTTTTTTTTCTCTTCTTGATTGCCGCTGAGCTCTTAGGGGAAAAACTAGATTCCTCTGGGGATTTCAACCACTTTGTTTTAATTAGGTGTTTTTTTAATGGACTTTTACTTTTAGAATTAGCAAATGTGAATCATTTAATGAAATATACAAATTCTATCATCTCTCAGTTACTCACAGGAACAGGCAGAGAAGCTGCACTTCTGTGCATATGTAATTCCAGGAAAAAAGGAGGACCCGAATACAATCATATTTAACTTTGGAACAGACAGTATTTGTTTCCAGTCAGTGAGCCCTTCTTCATGTTTTTTCTTTTAGTTTCAAGTACAACCAGTTGCCACTTATTTAGTGCACATCAAGGAAAAAGAGGAACCCATACTGTGTATCATAAAAAGAATAAAGAATGTATATTATAACTCTACTGATAAGATTTTACAAACAAGTAACCATTAATAAAAAAAAATCATAGCCATATTTAATCACAAAGTTCTTTGTATGTTTTAAAATGTTTCTTTAGCAATTATAAAACTATAAGTAATAAACTATTGAATTATTTAACGAATCTTTTTATATTTCTTTGACCAAATTTTTTCAGATTATCATACAATGATTATACTCCTCATTTTTAAGAAAGATGCATTTTAAGCTTAAGTGTCTCCAGAATCTCTTGCCTACAGCACTCTGTAACCGGGCCAATGAAGAGTCGATGCACAGAAGAAAAGCAAACACAACCCAAAGCAATCTTATTTTATGATGTTCAAAAGACCACTTTTAATACAACTTTGTTTTTTTGGAGTCAGTTCCAACAAATGCAATTTTCTTCAGGGCTATTGTTCAAACTGATGACCCACATACATACACACATGGCCACCTGAAGGGGGAATCCAGGAAAATGTGAAGATACTCCCACAGAAATAGCACTAGATGAATGGAGCCTTTTATCATCTGATCTATACTCCTACCAAAATGAAAGGGCAAAGCATCTCTGAAAATTTGTAGAGCAGTCACACATTCCAGAGATGCTTAACAGACCTCTATATCCTACTGACTTGTGATTGCAAACAAGTCAAAGGCTCACATTATGAACAGTATCACCAGAAAACAGTAAACTTCATGATATAAATGTCAGCATGACATGATGTATTAGTGTGCCACCCCCAAATATTATTCCTTAGATGTTGTGGCAGAAAATGTTCACTTCAGCAAAATATATAGAGACTTCTGACCTTTGGAATTTAACATACCACAGGGGACACTACCAAGTAACTATGAAAAAAAATTAACAAACTCTGGATTAGAAGCTCCAGTACTAAAAAGGCCTTAAATAAATGAAATGGCCCAGGGTTTTGGTGAGTTACACATTTTGGAGACTCTGTAAGAGAACTGTAACATAACTCATTATAGCTCTGGGCACTAATAAGTTACGAGGCACTCACATGTATGAGATAAACCCCATAACTTACAGAAACCTATATCATTCCTTCATTATATCTAGGGACATGTGGAATAGCTGAAATTCAGCTCAAAACCCCAAAGTTCAGTAATAAAAGTGAATAGATCAGCACATCTATTGATTTTGCTGTCTTTTTTGTGCTTTTTGTTATCCCACTCCCCTTTAACATCTGAAAGATTCCAGCATTTTTCTTCCGAGTTCCTTCCATTTTGGCATTTTAGGTATGCTGGCAAACATCAAAATAAACTAGGTTTCTGCTTCACTCTCCTCTCAAGAGTAATTATTTCAGTCAGTCAAGTCTTAGGCAGTTTCTTCTTATACTAAACAAAATGTATTGCCTTATTTCCAAGGCTGAACATTGGCAACAAATTCAGTATCATCATGTACAGTGATAAATGAACAGAACTGTGAGAAAATGCAGTGTATTTTAATAAAAACACATTCAGGCTGAGTTTCTTTGAATACTGAAGAACTTAGGAAGCAGACTAGGAGAAAATACTATGAAAGTGACCCGTATGGGTGTCTGATAAGAACAGGTTAAGTGCTTAATTTCCGTTCAAAATAGAAGGGCTGCAAGAGAGGAGTATTCATATTTTCCCACCGTGGGATTACCTGAGTAACCAGTGTAGCACAAAGAATCTTTGAACCCATGTTGCCGAGGATGGTGACTCATTCATTGTCAAGTATCTTAAAGCTGACACGGATTTTTCACAAATTATGACAGAATCAAAACATCACATTCTATAGCTTCATATTTTAGGTATTAATTAAAAGAACAAACACTGACAGCAAAATCGTCAAGATGTTAATTGCCGAACATTAGCCATTCAATAATGTTTATCTATGATGGTGCTTAAGTACTTTTTTATATCTCAGGAATTATTTACATTGCCAGTGGCATTATCTTCACAAAAGGATTTTTCTTTTTAGTAATCTTTGTATATCTAAAGGACAAGAATAATAATAAAAACTCTGAAATAGGGAGGAAAAAGAAACACAGGAGTAGGCATAGCAGCGGTCTATCTCAGTTTAAGCCTGCTCCTTTGGCCTTAGTATTAGTGATATCCACTTTCACTGTCATCCAGAATCTGCGTTGGCTAACAAAGTGTATGATTATACTGGTTTGTAAATCACCATGCCATCACACGGCAGAGATCTCTCCTTACCCTCAGTTCACGACTTTCAGCTCAAGTTATAAATTTTGGCCATCAATTAATATTTAATCACTCTTGGTCAGGTAATCCGGCTTTGAGTGTTATTTGTGGCATGTTTCATTAGTTTGACCGGGATGAAGATAGTGTCATAAGCATTTAGAAATTGCAGCATAAAAATAAGAGAGATCATTACAACTTTTAATCAAATAGCCAGACTTCTTTGTGAGGGGGAAGACACAGACTAATTTTATCATTTACTCATCCAGCCACTGTTCATAGAAATGTTTATGCGCTGCTACAGATAATGGAGAAGTGGATCTAATTGAAATCTTGGTATTTAATAAAAAATACCGGCTAAATAACATAAAAACTCATAACAAAGTCTATTCTGCTTCTTCACAAGTGTTGGGGCATCCTATTCTGATTTTCTCTGCAACACAACATTAATATACTAGAGTAATATAGGGTTTTGGCACATAATAAATCATACATAAGAGGAAGGAGAGTTTTGTCACAGGAGCTACATGATAATCTTCATATAGTCTAAAGTATTTGAAGCAGAGCCTCTTCTTTTCATTGATTGTTTGATTTCCATAACAGATCACTGACAAGGATGGTGTGGGTGCAGACTCAGCTTTTCATAGTAATACACAAGCATAACCTGCCCCAATGTGTATGAGGTTAGATATTCCCCAGGTTTACTCATTAATTACCAGCATTCAAAACAGATTTTTCTCTCAATTGTGTGTTACAATTATTGTCCCAAAATAAATCATTCCTTTTATTGTACTTTCCATTGTGTGTGTGTGTGTGTGTGTGTGTGTGTGTGTGTGTGTATTTAAATTAAATTGTGGCAGTAACCTCAACTACAAAATATCTTATTTTCTGTTTCTTTGTGATGGTCCAGAACATTACTAATAAACTATAAAAACAGAAAAATTTTATTCCCTCACATACCATTGCTTGTGAATACGACACTTTTCTCACTTGGAAGTCCTTCTCTGTAAAGTCTCTGTATCAAGATTACAGCTTTTAATTCATTTTCCTTTCAAATCACAGGTTAGCTCTTTAAAGAAGAGTATAAAACAGGCACCGTACACAACCTATGTGAACAGTTATCCAATAGCTTCTCCAGACATGACTCACAGTGTGCAATACCACACATGGGCTTCTGTTCTGTTCATGCGCCATCAGCTTGTCCTGTCACGTCACAAAGCACCCTGTTCTTTGAGAAAAAGGATTGTTGTCATCCATGTATTGCTCCTGCCTTGCATCAAATCAAAGAATACTTTTCCTTCTCCTTTGGGGATGCATCACATTTTGTATGAGTATGCTTTCAAGCTTGAAGCAATCCTCCTGCCCCAAAGCAGCAACTACAGGAACCACCAAGCTAACACAAGTTATAAGAAGCAAAATAAAATAAAAGTACTATAAAAATGAAATGTGGTTTTTTTTTTCTTTTTGGTAACATGGGTCTTAGAATGAAACAGTAAAATTTCCAGAGAGAGAGAGAGAGAGAGAGAGAGAGAGAGAGAGAGAGAGAGAGAGACACAGACTAGAATGATAAAGGAAAACTTTTATATAATATTTTGCACACTATGGCAGCACAGAACTGTCTTCACAAATCTTGTCTTCAGTCAATGCAGGGTACCTAATCTTCTCTCTCTCTCTCTCTCTCTCTCTCTCTCTCTCTCTCTCTCTCTCTCTCTCTCTTAACACAGGCACTGCACCTGCCCAGTTATCCTTTCTCACTTAAGTCAGAAGCACAGCTGCAGTGGTGTCCATGACAGTTAAATGGATGAGACACAATATTGGTAAGAAAAATATCTGGACAATATGATAAATGATTTTATAATTTTTCAGTGAAAAAGAATAGTTTACCCTCTGGTTAATTTCCTTGTTGCCTCAGGGTTGTTTGAATTTGGATGAGCACTATTACCAATGTCTTTTTCTCCTTTCATCGTCTCTCCAGTCTACTGACAGATGTAAATTTCTTTACAAATGTCAAACAATAAGAGGCTGCTAAGTGGCTAGCAGTTGTTGGACCTTTATTTATAATGCAGTGCACACAGCAAGTAAAAACAATGCTTTTTCTGTTAGAAATATTTCCCTGCTTCCTACAGATGAACATAATACAAATATAGAAGAAACCAAACATTTTTCATATAAAATAAATGCCATTATTGAAGTGTAACACAAATAAAAAAATGTAAGTAACTTGAACTTGGGATTTCAAATGAGTTGTGTACTTTATCATGGGCCTGAGGAATAAATGCGAAGTAAATTAATTTTATTTGCTCATCTTAGTCCTTCTTCCCTAAATTTGCTTCATCAGTAAGAGACCTTTGTAATATATTTGGCTAGTTTAGAAATTGTACAGAGATGTCTTAGAAAGGCACACTCAAAGAACAGCAAACATGTCCGAGACTTCCGCCATTGGTAGAGAAGTTCCTTTTCACCACAGGGAGATAATTACATTCTGATACTTTATAGGTTTTAAATAACTTACACATCATTTTTATTAAAGATACAAAATTAATTGTAATGGTACTTTGCTACCATCATCCAGGAGTAAACACATACCTTAGACTTGGAAATAAGGAAGATGTTCAAACTTGAAATTAAGCAAGAATATTAATCTTTTCCACTGTGTAAATGCAACACAGTTTCTTTATCCATTCTTTGGTTGAGGGACATCTAGGTTTTTTCCAGAGTGAAAATAAGTCTGCTGTGAACATAAATTGAGCAAATGTCCATGTTGTATGTTGGAACTTCTTTCCGGTATATGCCCTCGAGTGAGTCTAGGTCTTGTAGAACTATTCCCAGTTTTCCGATAAAGTGCCAGATTGCTTTCCAAAGTGGTTGTGCAAGTTTGCATCCCCACCAGCACTGGGGATGAGGGAGGCAAAGTGGAACTGGGAGGAGATGAAGGAAGGGGTTACAATACTAAAATGAACATATCAAAATATTTAATTTAAAAAAGAATATTATTCTTAATCTTATTTATAATCATAATGATCTTTGTATAAATGCATTTATTTCCCCAGGCAACATGTGGAAAACATATGACCAAATTTACTGTTATTTTTAGAGTTGTTCAAAATACTAGAAAGAAGTAGAAATCATGAGGATTTTGTCCTGTTTAAGACATATTATTAACAACTAATATTTACTCCTGAATGCTTTTCTGGATTTTCTTAAGAAATACCAGTGTTCTTCAAGAGAGCATCAATTTTGGTAAGATTATGGAACCTGTGCCTGAAGTACCATTTAATGTTGCTTTCTACCAACCTCAAAACTCTGCTAATGCCTTTTTTTTTTTTTTTTTTTTTTTGGTGAACCATGATCAACAAGTCAGGAGAAACAAAAATACACCACCACAATAAAAAACATTTTTAAAATACGGAAATGTTCTACAGGTTTTTTATCATACACATTTTTAAAGTATCAAGTTTTCCTATTCTACTGACATGATCATTGTTTTCTAGTATAGCATTCAGCTCTTCCTTCTATAGTCATCAGATTCCATGTTATATAGTTTATTTTTTCTCTTAAATTTCTTTTTTATATTTACAAGAATCAACTGGTGAAAATAATAGTTTTATCTAACACAATCATTAGTAAGATGCTAAACACAGTCCTGACTAATTGTACAATTCAGAAAATAAATTTATTTTGTTAATCAATTGAAAAATAAAGCTACCTTATTATTTCATTTGCTTCATACATTTTTTGTTATAAAATTTGTCCTTATTTCGTCAAGGAATCTGAAAGAAACCACACCATCTGTTTATATTAAGCAGGTATCTCTTATAATTTCACAGATTTTTAGCATAGTTTGTACACATATTTGAAGTTAATGAAAACATGAGCCCATTTAATTACTATCTGTCTATTTCTGTAGAGAAGGACCTGGAAAACTTACAAATTGTCTATATTGATTCATTATATGTTAAGTGGGGACTTCTGTAAAACACCATTTAATGGTTTATTCCCTCAACTCAGATAAAATATTTTATTTGTTGAGACCTACAAAATTAAGGTCTTTAGACAATGTGATGGAGTGTATATGCACTTCCTGGAAGCCAGGATCATCTATATGACTGATACAGAACAATTGGTCGTGGAAGTGTGCTCTCAAGTCTTACCTCATTATAAAATTATCTTTGGGAACCATATATTTAATTTCCAGTATTTTAGATTTCATTTATTTATAAAATATAAGACCATAAAATATTGATTTTTTATGTATTGTTTTAACATCCAGGTGTCATTTATCATCCTTTCAAGATTTAATTCACCATTAAATTGACAATTATTGAGAATCTGCTATATACATGACTTCATTTACCATTTTGAAAAAAAAAAGATCAGTACCTTAAAGGAATTATGTATGATATACAACTATTCTACAGAATAGATAATCAGTTATATGCTGATAAAGACATTGACACTTAAAATGATTAAGAAAATGAACATGAGACTTGGTGAAGATCCTTTACCAGTCTGTAGGCTGTCGCTTCTTTCTGTTGACAGTGTCTCCTGTCTAACAGAAGCTTCTCAGCCTCATGAGGCCCCATTTATTAATTTTTGACCTTAAGGCCTGGACTGTTGGTGCTCTGTTCAGGAAGTTGTCTCCTGTGCCAATGTGTTCCAGGCTCTTCCCCACTTTTTCTTCTAACCGATTTAGTGGCTCGGGTTTTATGTTGAGGTCTTTGATCCACTTGGACTTGAATTTTGTGCATAGTGACAAATAGGGGTCCAATTGCATTTTCTACATGTAGACATCCAGTTAGACCAGCACCATTTATTGAAGATGCTATCCTTTTTCCATTGAATAGTTTTGGCTTCTTATTTCCAAAATTTGTGGACAATGGATTGAACTATAAATGATCAACATGAGTGAGTTAACCCAGAAGCAGAAAGATTCAAATGGCCTATACTCACTTATAACTGGACACTAGCCCAAGGGGCATGTCCCATGAAAGTCTTCACTTACCAGGAAAGTGGGATAGAAGTGAGGAAATTCTGTTGGGACTCTCAGTGAGAGAAGTATGGGAGAATGGGGAAATAGAAGCATCCAGAAGAGGTTCCTAGAAACCTACAAGAAGAACACTGTCAGCGATTCTGTTCTAACTATGCCCCAATTTTCCCTACAAATATGTAGCTGGTAGGCAGATCAGGCTTCATGTTGGTACCGTAGTAAGAGGAGCAATGCCTTTCTCTGACATGGACTTTTCTGTCAGATTTCAATTACTCCACCCTGGCAGAATTACTTTGCACCCTACAGGGAAAGAGGACACTCTTAGCCCTGATATGACTTGATGAACTGGGGAAGATGGGAAGGAGGGCTCCCCAATATCTGAGGAACAGGCTAGAGGGGTGGAGAAGAAGAGGGGAGAGTAGGACTGGGAAGTGAGGAGGGGTGGGGCTACAACCAGAATGTAAAGTGAATGAATGAATGAATAAATAAATAGCTAAATGAAGAAATGAATAGAGTTTATATATGAAACTGGGTCTTGTAGAAATACAAGTTACCATTTTTTAAAGGTGATCGTGTATAACAGTTTAAGACAGCTGTTTACAATGTCTTATTAGTCCACGTTAGCGCAAGTAAAATATTTCTGCAAAGAGATGCCACCATACACTTAGAGAGGTTTCTAATAATAAAGAGGTATTATAAATTGAAGAAACATAATACTTCTAGCTGTGGCTTGTAAGACACAAACCTCTCCAGTGTGGATTTGCAAAACAACCACTCTCCCTTCCTTACTGAAACACCATGGATTATCTTGCTTTTCTCTTAAAAAATTATTTCCCATGGTTAATTCCTTGATTCCCAGGGCCAGAAGTAACTCTGGGAGTAAATTTAAAACACACACACACACACACACACACACACACACACACACACTTTTTAAAATTGTATGTTGTGCTGTGAATAATTGTAATTTCAATATATCATCATGTCAATAGGTGTTTGGATCCATTGGTCTCTGCTTCAGAGACTCTTTCTGGAATGTAATGATGCCTTTGAATATGAATAATTTGGAACAAATGAATAGAACTTATTTATATTGGTGCTTAGATGAGGCTCACAACAGACAACCATGTAGCTAATTATATTTTGTTAATTTATGCTTAGAACTGACTTTTAACTTCATCAGGAAAACTTTATTTTCCATCTGTATTTATTTATATTTTCTCTCTGCTAATTATTGCTAGAAAGAATGTGACACTTGTTTTTCATGATCTTATTTAAAGAATATTTGGGCTGCTTCCTTAATTTGTATGACTTTCTTTTAACCTTCCATCATGGGTGAATATTCTTATTATTTTAAAAATATATTTTATTAATTTATTCATATTACATCTAAATTGTTATCCCATCCCTTGTATCCTCCCATTCCTCCCTCCCTCCCTCACATTTCCCCCTTACTCCCCTCCCCTATGACTGTGAGTGAGGGGGACCTCCTCCCCCTGTATATGCTCATAGGGTATCAAGTCTTTTCTTGGTAGCCTGCCACCTTTCCTTGAGTGCCTTTTGAAGGCCTTTTTTTCTCTTTTTGTTAATATGATTTATATTCTGACACTAGATTTGCATTTTTTGCATTAGCTTCTATTAGATTGATAAAAAATTTGTATGTATAGACAGTAATATATGAAAATGTTGATGTATGCTCTATTTTAGTGACTTTTTCATTATGGCAATTGAAATATTGTTTCCTCTCATTCTAACAAATTACAAGTATTTTAAAAACACTATATATGAAGGAATAAACATGATAAAGAACTAATGAACTGGGAAATAACATGTAAATTCCATTGTTTTTTTAAGGTTTGTCTGTTTAGAAAACAAACTTCAGTTTTAAGTATAAAAATAGAACCAATAATTATGAGTATCGATGCAATAAAACATTAAATAGCCAATCAAAATAAGTATTGAAAAACATTACTACTTGTGCAAGACATGAACTTCTTTGAATTTTATTGACTATAACAATAATAGTTGACACATTTTTGTATAGAGAGAATAGTAGGTGATTTTTTAAAACAAGGGTTATTTTTCACCTTTCCTATTTATGCTATAAATCGAGTATAGAAGTAATGCTATATATTATTGTTCCCAACTGATTATAGACTGATATGTCTTGTGCCTTTTAATGATTATAATATTCCATGAACACTAACATTAATAAAAATACTGTAAAGAAGTATTTATTTCAATAAAAATCTCAGTCAGTAATATAAATAGAAGGTGTATACAGTCAAAGTTCCATGCAAAAGCAAATTTGCCATGGCTTTATTTTTTATAATTCTTGAAAGATGTCTATTTATAAAACATAATGCTAATTGTTGACATTTGTTCATGAGCTTAGTTACTTTGTGGAAAATTCAACGGTAACGTCTTTATAATGGAGGTTTATTTTAATTTTTATAAGAACATGGTGTGTGTGATGCCTTAGACATAGCATGCAGACCTGATCTTATACAGCAGGAGAATTTGGATATAAGTCATTAAAAAGGAAAAAAAAATCTGCTAATTTCCAGTCTTCCAAGTCTCGTGGTTTATCTGTTTGTTATGCTATATGTAACATCACCAAATCACTGCAAATCACTATAGCATTAAAAAATAATTCTCAAGCTGCTTCCAAGAAGTAACTCTTGACTTTGAAGGAATGCAAGAAAAAAATATAAAAATGAAAACTGAAATTAAACAATCATAAATGCTTTAGAAAAGCTTTACGTACCCATGTCAAATGGTGATTCTAATACAGTGACTGAAATGGGCCAATTACATGAGGCCATTTTGAAGTGCTGTTTTTCCCCATGCTCCTTCAATTCTTCAGAGTCTGCGGTTATGACCAACACCAGATACTATTAAGGAGTCTTCAAGCGTGTAAAATAATATGATTTCACAATGATTACATATTCACTCTACAGCTGGCTGAGTTTTTACATCTCCATTTGTCATTGACGATTGTGTCCAATTAAATGATTAGCTTTTAAAAACTGCTGCACATTATGAGAGTGAACTTGTGTTCCATTGCACTGAGTGATGCAGAAACAAACTCATTACAGCATGTAATTCACCCATATTAAATAACAAACAGATGGCTGCTGTAAATGAGAGCTCCTTTTTCTCTTCAAAAGTGCCAGGAAAAAGGTGTTTTTATTTATCTTTGTTTCCAGCTTCTTTCTGTTTTCTTGACAAGTGGGCAGCTGGTTGCTGAGGTTTTCAATTGGTGTAGAAGAATGAAAAGCCTGTTTCCATTAATTTCACCATAAAATAAGTCTTTGAATCATTTCTGTTATAAATGCAAGTGCAGTAGCAAGCTGCTGCTTGATTAATTCACTTATTATGAAGATTTCATCTTTTATAAGAGGGCCTGCAGGTAATTTATCTTGTTTAGTAAGATTAGAAAAATGTAATTATCTTGATACCTTTGGACCCCTCTCATTTTAATTGTGTTCCCATAAATTTCAAACATAAAGATGGGATTTTTTTTGCCCACAAATGTTCCAACATGTGGTCAAAAATGTGCTGTAATATCTGCATAGAAATTTGTCAAGTAAAATACATTAAGACTGTACTAATACAGGAATGCATACAAATAAAATCAGCCACAACCATGCACAAATAAATATGTGTATTTTCTGAACCCCAGTCACCTAACAGCTGGGGTGAGGTAAAGGGAATTGGGATTTGTTAAAAAGATTTTTTAATTATCATGCATAAAGGACACAAGGGAAATGAAGAAATCTGTCTTATTTATACTAATAAAATTAAATTTTTGTTTGTCTTAAGATGTTACACACTCAAATGCATTAACTATAACCATTTACTTCATAGATATTTTCCTATTGCTTTCTCAAAAACTTCTGGTATTTATGGAAAATTAGAGACAGTTTTGATTTTATCTTGATAGTAAAAAAAAAAAACCTAAATTATTCTGAAAACATATCTCTAATAAAGAACGTAAAAGAGCTTTAGACAAATCAAGTCTTGCAAAGTTGGGTTCTCTTTTTGACAGAAGCATAATTCCTTCTCTAATAATTCTTTCAAACTACTGAAGATTGTATGATCAAATATTTTATCTTAAATAAAATATCCAGGTGTGTATCATTATTTTTACATGTTATCATTACCCAAGTTCTGGAAAGCACAATTGTTCTAGGCAGTTTCCTAAAAGTCCACACTTCTGGATTGATTCACTGGCTTGAAAACGGATGCCAAGTTAACAAGGACTTATGTTGAATCCTTAGTAATATCTAAGTGATAGCTATGAATCTTCTCTCATATCATCATTTATTATTGAAGCTCCACTGCACTGACATTGACCTGAATGTTTTCTGTTAGTATCTCAGTGTCCTCTTTGTGGCATAAATTAGAAATTGGGGAGAGTGATTATCTTATCAGGAATATTTTTGCTCATGACTTTTCATACCTTCATTTACTTTAAATACATACATAAGTAAAGTAACATAAACAAAATACATTTTAAGAAAAATGTCTAAATGATTTTTATAAATAAAATTGATACCACAGTCACCCTCAGTCTTTTCATTACAGGACAAACCAAGAACAATTTTGTGAATAGTGTAGGGCAAAAGTTACATCAGAAAAAAAACTGAAATGAGCTCAGCTATCAAGTGTCTTAGAAACTAACTGAGATTCTGATATCCAGTAGGGCACAACTGGATCAGAATTTGAGACAATGTTTTTGGGTTAAGCTTCTGCTGTTATTAAGAAAAAAAAATCACAGAAGCACAAAAACAAAACCAGTGTACTAAAATTAACTCTGTACTTCATTTCTTATTCAGAAGGTTGTCTGTTGTAATTCATTCCCAATTTCAACAAGACTTCATCCAGTCAACCTGCTCTCCTTATCTTAAAAAAAATACTTCAAAGTAATAATGAAAACATGACATTAGTTCTTTAAAATTGAAAGGAGTACTGGTTACTGTTGTCAAACAAAACATATGTCTAAAATTCACATCTTCAATAGAGTACCCCAAACATGCATTTAGCCTTTAATGACAGGAATGGAATAAATGGCAATAATAGCTTTCCTTAACATCACTATTTAATTTCTCTATAGCAATGGAACAAGATGTCTTCTAAGTTAGTAAATCAAATCAATAATATTTTATTCTTTCTAATGTCTGCAAATGGTGAATTGGTCTGCTTTGTTCAAGGGGAATCAGCTGAGGGGTTACTAAAACAGGAGATATACGATGACCTAGTCGTAAGGCTGGAAATGGATGCTCTCAGACACCTTTTTTAAAATTATGGGCCTGTGGATATCTCTTTCAGCTTCCACATAAAAGAATAAGAGATATATTTAGAATAAGGAGAATATGAGCTTGGTTCAGGAACCCAAAGGTAAAATCTACAAGGCATGTTAGCATATAAAGCTAAAATATTTCCACTGTTGCTTCTCACCTTGGTTAAAGCAGGGTCAGTTGAGGTTCAAGAGAAAGGTACTATGTAAAAGTACAAAATATGGGAGATATATTTCTATGGAGCCGTCTAAATAAACTTAAGACAATGGAAAACTCCCCAGAATCTATGAAGGTGACTGTAGCTCAGACTGATAGCAAAGGGCAATATGGTGCTTGAGATCAGAATGTAAACTAAATGGGTAAACTCTGTCATACATCATCAACAACCATAACAAAGATCATGAGCTTGCCATATTTGCAGGAAACAGTCAGTCTCTGTTATAATAGAGGAAAAGATAATCTCTACGTAAGAGTCCAAACAAAATGTGAACCAAAACCATAGTGAAATATAACTTCATTTTATTCCATAATGAGAATTCACCTCACATCATTCCACAGTGAAATATCACTTCACATTAATGAATTCATATTAATGAATATAGCAATTGTGGGAAAATATTATGGAAGCCATAAAGAGATTTTAAAGAATCTGTATAAACCAGAAACCTCTGTACTAAGTATGAACCTAAAAAATAAAATCATCTTTTAGTAAAGATGTTTCCTTCCCAGGCTCTCTGCAGCATTATTGAAAACAAATGACATATGAAAACAATAGAAATTATACCCATGAATAATGAAGAAACTGTGAGATACACAAGTTTTCTTCCCCTCTCTCTGTCTCTTTCTGTCTGTCTGTTTGTCTCTGTCTCTCTGTCTCTCCTTGTCTCTGTCTCTGTCTCTGTCTCTGTCTCTGTCTCTGTCTCTGTCTCTGTCTCTCTCTCTCTCTCTCTCTCTCTCTCTCTCTCTCTCTCTCTCTCTCTCACACACACACACACACACACACACACACACACACACACACTATAACAGTAATCAGCATTTTAAAAGGAGATCCTACCGAGATGTGGCTGTGCAGACATGGAGGTTATGCAATTAGCTGGGACAAGAGTACTGCAAGTTATAAACTAGCCTGTGGTACATAGTGAATTAAGGTACAGTTGGAGTGCACATAAACTCACTATTGTGAGAAAAATAAGACCAAAGAGCAGTATACTTAGTGAAATAATCCAGACACGGAACAAGAAGTACTCCATGGTCTCACTAATATGTGGCATAATAACAAACAGTCACACATCTACAGCTATGAGAAACTCAGAACAGGAAGATGGCTACTGGTTGACAGTATTGATTATATAAGTAGAAATAGCCACAGGTTAACACTTTCAGTTATGCATTGCAACATATTTTTTAATGATTATAGAATAGTGTTAACTTTGTTTCCGTGGCAAATTTTGATTAGATTGAAGCAAGACTGTAGGCATGTCTGTGAGGGTAGTTCAAGAAACAATTTATCATAATGGCTCTAAACACATGAGATTTTCTTCTCTCTGCATAATCTAATGAAAACCAAAATCTATCAGAAGATTCATAAAAGAAAAAGAAGAAGAAATGAGCTAAGATAAAATAGGAAATAGTATTTACAAAGAATCCTCAGGAGAAATGACAATAATACATTACAAAGAGAAGTAAAGGATGAATTATAATCTGCAAGTTACTAATATAAAACAAAAACCATCTTTGGACAATTACTCAAATAATTAAAGATTGCAATAAACAAATAGTCATTCCTTTGTGGGCATTTGACAACTGTAGGATTTCCACACTCTAGGGAGGATTCATATCCATGCACAAATAGGCAACACTCATGGCATTTAGTGGCATTAAAAGTGAGAATAAATTAAAAATATAAAGACATGAAGTTGGGACTAGTAATAGCAATATGTTGGGGTTGATAATAGAAAATGAGTACATTTAATTTTATACTTAACATATTCAAAAATAAAAAATAAACATATGACAAAAAGATCTGGTGATTCACTGTTATCTGTAACTACAGTTCCAGGGGACCCAATGCTCTCTTCTGACCTCTGCCCTCATGAGGAATGAGTGCAATGTTGACAACATACTCGCAGGAAAAATCTCCACATTCATGAAAGATAAAATTACTTTTAGAAAATTCAGGGGAGGTGATTCCCAGAACATCTCGCTATTACGTTCTTATTTGGTCAGTGCAGAATAAAGAGTGACAAAGAGAATAATCCTTATTTATTACAAACTTTATTAAGTAATGACTCCAGCTGCTGTGCCAGACATGGTTTCCTTATTAAGACAGATTAACACATACCCTTGGATCTGGTGTGAAACTATAGATCTTGAAAATATGTTTTTCTTCACACCTTCCCATATAGACCTCCAGAAGCAAGTAGTCCTCAGCTGGATAGGACAATAGTCAACCTTTACTGTTACACCGCCATGGCATTTGATTCTGCAGTGAGTCATGATTTGGTCTGAAAGAATCTTCATGACCTGTATCCTCCATAAACCATCACACAGTTCCATTATGCTGATTGGACTGAACATGAGATAACAAGGACTTTGGGTGTTAATAAAGCATCAGAGGATGATAAATAAATTTAAATGAGATTCAAGGACTTCTCACCTCACTGAAACTTCTATGAGTCCAATGGTTTGGGACATGCAGATTTATTTCTTCTATGGTAAAGGTTAATTTTTTTTTTTTATGAAATCTCCAAGTTATCCCACCAACTAGAAAAGAAACACAATCCTTAATGGGCGTAATTGGATTCAGGAGCCCACTCATTTCTCATATTGATGTTCCCGTGGCTCAAACACTCAGTGACTTTGACAGAAGATAGTTTTGAGTGGTTCCTGCAACAGAAAAGGCTTTTCTATGGGTTCAGCTGCAGTTCCCAGTGGACTTAAATGAACAGCCAAACTGGATGGCAGGGAGGATTCTGTTTGGAGCTTCAGGAGGGTTAATAAGCTGTCCCCACAAGGAAAGACTTGGCCAGTCTCTCAAATTAATCATTAGTTTTTAAGGTTTTTTTAAAAATACTGCCTAATGTTGACCATCAGGACAATTCAAAGTTGTCCGTGCTTTAAAATACAATAATACGAAAAATATAATCACCCTGGCCTTACTTAGCAAAATAATCTTATAAATCTTGATGAAACAAAAGGTACAAATTCATGTTTCACTATATTTATGTAGTAATTCCTAGTAAAGTATGTACTTAAGGAAAATCTGATGAACACAACACTCTACTTCACAAGGGCAAAGATGCTTCAACAACTGAATATACCTTATAATGGTCACTTTAATCATCTACCATCTTAGGTCAAAACATACTTACTAAATCTTATGTGGTCTCAAAATTTTTGACATATCAATTGATTTAATAAATGTATTTTTAGGGCTGAGAGATGGCTCAGAGGTTAGGATAACTGGATGCTCTTTTAAAGAACTGGGATGATTCCCAGCACGTGCACAGCTGCTCAGCCAACTGAGATTCCTGTTCCGGATATCGAGCACCCTCTTCTTACTTCTACAGGCATCAGGCATACTTGTGGTGCACTGACATGCCTGCAGACAAAAAGACTACAAGTTGTTTTAAAATATATATTAAAGAGGAAAAATGTCATCCAGGACAGGAATGGTATATCGACACTGCTCCTATACATCTTACCTTCCTTAAAAGCCAGCAAAATTAACATTGTTCCCTGCTTCTAAAGTTCACCCACACTTAATAGTATAACTTACAAGGTTAATCTGCTGCTATGTTAAATATCTTAGTAATCATCCAGAGTGAGGTAACTCCGACCGAGATAGACACACATGGCATGTTCTCACTCATAAGCAGATGTTAGACACTTAATTCAGGTTAAACACATTACAATACAGAGACTGATAAGCTAACCAAGGTTTGTGTAGGATGTGGACCTAGATCTTCTGCTCAGGTGTAGTAGATAGGCAGCGCAGTCTCCTTGTGGGTCCCACAATATGGGGAGTAGGGACCACTTCTGACATGGACTCGGGCCTCCTAACGTTGTTCACTTCCCCCCTGGCAGGGTGGCCTTACCAGACCACAGATAAAGACTTACAGGTACAGAGGACATTGGATAAGGTGAGATCAGATGTTAAGGAAGGAAGTCTCCCCTTTCTAAGGACTAGGGGAGAGATGGGATTGGGAGGTGATGAGGGAGGGGGGCTGTAATCGGAATATAAAGAACTCAAACCGCAGACCAAGCAGATAACTTATATTGCTAATCCTATGACATGGTAGTAGTTCTAAGACTGGCTGAGAGAGGAATGTCTATGCATAGGCAAGGCTTCATGTTGGTCACAGAGTCTCTGTGATGTATTATTAAAGGCCATTCTTAGTAGGGCATGAAGGAAGATTTACAGATGTCTTACTTCTGCTCATATAATTAGCAGAGAACCAGCCTTAATTGTCCTCTACATCCCGCACACCTCATGCAATTATAATGTAAGAACTGTATAATGCTTGTGCGAAATTATCTTTTCAGGACAAAAGAACTGGACACTGACACTGGATCAGACCTGAAAGGATTCATTACTCCCAGCATGCTGAACGCTGACATCCTGCATTCTTCATGTTCCAGCCCTTGGTACCTCAGTTGCTGTTACCCATCAGAACAGCACAGCATCACAGTGCTGTAGAAGGCTCCTGACCCATTAGTCCAACTTTTCAGACTGTTCCACACAGGACTCCTATTAAGCCTGGAATTTCTCAACATTTAGAGAATGGACCCCAAATGCTATTCCTGGCTTGCTTAACCATTTTCCCCAATATTTTTGGGCCCCTTCAAAGGTATTATTTGCCCTAAATCAGCCTGAAGAAACCTCAAGAGAATGATGTCACGTTTTCTCTAAGGAGGTTGGTTTCTGTTTGTTCTTTACTTTCAAGATTTAAGATGATGGAATTTATGACATCATTTACAATGATTATACTGAAGAGGAAAATTGACTTCAAGAAATTAGATATTGCATAGCTACCATCTTTTCAATGAAAGAAATTCGTTATGTTTACTATACTGGACCATAGGACGAATAATGTTTTTCTGGAAGAAGACACCAGTGATGCTGACCAAAGTTGTTTCCTATGAAAATAAAATATGTAGAAATAAAAGAATATATGATCTATGGAAAAGATGTTCTATTTTAAACCAATCTTAAGAGTCCAGAGCAAGTGAATGCAACTGACAAGTGACACAGCATCAACTAATTAAGCAGAAATTTAGCTGGCTTTGCTTTAAAACATTAGTCTAGAGAGAACTAGTTTTGAAATGAAAACATGCCTCCAAAAAACTCATTTATGATCAAAACTAATGAGTAAATCATCAAAGTCATGGGAAATGTTGACTAAGAAGTATGTATGCTGTAAGTTAGGGTAAAGGTCTGTTTTTGGGTTGCATTGAGATAAAAATCCTTCCATTTTGCAGCATATTTCTCTATGTTCTGGAGGTAAACAACTAAGGATTCAGGAGTCCTGGAAACAAACCAGATATTTTGCCCCTACCCCTTCCCATCCGTGTGTGTGTGTATGTGTGTGTGTGTGTGTGTGTGTGTGTGTGTGTGTGTGTGTGTGTATGTGTGTGTGTGTGTAAGTATGTAGATAAGTATATGAGTACATCCATACATTTGTATGTATACGCATGTTTGTATTTACAAGATACACTAGGCTCCTTCCTCCACAAGCATATACGCATATGTATGTATGTTTTAAAGTTTCCTTATAATATATATATATATATATATATATATTACATATATATATATATATATATATATATATATATGTATTAGCTCTAAGTTCATGGCACCACAGACAGCCCTGCTTAAATTCAATGGGTCACAAAACCAAACTCTACAGATTAATGTGAGAAAAAGATTTGTAGGGAATAATGGGAAGGGCATAGAAAGGATGAAAAGGGAGACAGGAAAGATAGTTGTAGGATGAAAGTAATCAGTATAGATTTTGTACATATGCTAAATTGTCAAAGGATAAATACACTGATATTATAAATATTATAAATTTTACATACTATAGTAATACATCAAAAACAAAACATACATCAAAAATTAAAACAAATACAAAATGAGAGGACAAAATATTTGCTATTGTTAGCTTTTAGCAATATTCCAATAATTCCTATTATTTTGATAAATAATAGAAATGAAAATGCAAATATATTAGGGAAAGGCTTCATAACAGCCATTTGTCTCCGGGAGTTTTACATAAAGTAAATTTGGACAGGAAAAAAATTAGGTATTCCATTAAGCCTTATACAAATCAAACAGTGAAATATTTCAAAGTGTAAGAAATGGCAGGTGTTTCCAAAATGAAAACAAATAAACAGTATAAAACAACCGATAGTTTTTGTCAAAATCATTAGGCCATTTGAAAATATATGCACAAGTATATAATGCATTTGCAAAACTGAATTGGATGAATTAATTTACACTTGAAGATTTGGTCATAAATAATCAGGTTGCCATGGATTTCCTCGCTGCTTTTATAAATACCAGGCAGAGACTTAATCAATCTTCTATCTTATTTCAAAACTACACACCATATAGATTGAAAACAGAAAAAGATAAAGAATTTCTAGCTTAAATAAGACCTTTGAGAATGACATTTGAATTGTATCTCAGCCCAAATATCCCCAACATTTAACAAATATGATGTTATTTAATAATAGAAAGAAATTTTAATCTATTACATCTAAAAAATATTTGAGTTGGGTTTTAATATCTATTGAATTTTCAAAGGGTTGATATACTCTCATTTCATCAGCAAATGAGAATGCCTGCTGCTCAAAGATAATAACGGTAACTTAGAAATAGAATTGTATCCATTTTCTCGAGAATGTTGATTTTACAGTTTTCTGAATTCTTTGTGCTTTAATAATTGAAGGTATGTTTTATAGTTATAGTTGATTTACATAATTGTTTGACTGTGACTTTTTTGTTACAGCTCACATTTTTTAACCCGTAAACTATTTATGATTGACCTAGGTGAAGTGGCTCTTGCATGAAAATGTTAGTGTCTATGTTGAGTCTGTGAAGCTACAGGATTCTATTGAGCCATAGTGTTTTCTCAATTTTGTTTTCTTTCAGTAGCTGTGACAGATTGTCGAGTCAGGTATCCGAAATCTGAGCACTGTATTTCATCATAAATTTCAGACGAGCATAATGATGAACTTCCTCTTTGTAGTTCTTTAGAGTACAATAATTGCTTCAAAGAAAATTTAGTTTAATATAATTCAGCAATGCCAATTTTATTGTTGCTTGTAAAATGCATATGATTGTAGTTTTCCTTATAAACTGTGTATTTTGTTAAAATTCAGCTTGTTAAAGTAAAAGAAAGAACTTTTCCTGCTAAAACTTATAATTTAGCATTTATTTAATGCTTATTTCAATTTTCTATTGTGTAAAATAAGTAACACAAGTAGAGATAGTAAATATTATTATGATTTTTATTCAGTCAAGACTAAATATATTTATATGACTATAGGCTGTCATTGGATTACTAATTAGCAACTTTTAAAAGTTATCTTCTGAAATAAGTAGGATTAGAGAGTATAAAATTATATTACAGTGGCTTGTAACTAATATATCTTTCATCATCCTTGTCAAAGGCTACTTTATAATTAATTCTATGTAATTGTTTTATAGGATATATAAATATATATCATATAAAGAAACAAAAATATATGTGCACAGATTACCTTTTCTATCTCTCTGTTTCTCTCTTCATTAACATCAATGTCTCTTTCAGATATGCTATTTTATTCCCAGAAGACAAGTATTTTGTCATTTTTACTCAGAATGTCTATTTTATCTAAGCTGTATGACCTTTTACTTCTCATGACTCATGGGACATAGGCTTTTCATTTTAGTGGCATTATTTTGTACCTCGTACAATTTATTGTTTTTCTTATAGCACAATTTTACCAGCAGGCTTTACCAGCTATACTGTTTCTGATCTTCATAACAAAGTAAGTTTTAATACTTATGCATAATGCTTTTAGTACTACATATGCCTCATCTGGTTACCAGATGTGCGTGTAACTCTAACTGAACTGTCTATGGAAGAGAGTGTTCTGGCATTTGCTATGTTGGCAGTTGCAATTGTTCATATATCTTCTCAGCATAGCTCATTATATATACTATTATGCTTCATTGTTTTACGCTTTGTAGGACATGAATTAATTAAATCTTTTGAAAATCTCGACAAACCTTCTAGCGGCCATAGCCACATCAATGTTTACACTTTATTTTTGGTTTTTGTTTTTAAGGTTAAAAATAAGATCTTGAGTGCTGGAGTGACTGACAAATGAAAGAACCACAGTGCAGCCAGACAAAAATTAGGAACTTTCTTTTCATGAGTCTTTGTCTGATGTTCTTTCAGCTAAACAATTCTTGAAGACACTTTGTAGCTATCCTAGTATCATAGTTACTTGCCTTCAAGGTCCTAATAAAAGTATCAAAGCCATACAGTCAACTTACACTTAATTTTGGCTCTGCATGCAGTAACTCAACCCATGTGTAGGTCTAAAGACTATAAAATAAAGAGATAGATCAATTACACACATTTCAGCCATGACATAGTATACATTTTTTATAATATGTATATTTCCAATCAAATACTATCCACCAGGTATTACTCAGAACATTTAAAACATTATATCATCAACAAAACCTGGTGGCATCCTCCTACATTCCCAGTTACTGGTGTGAGAGGAATATATGAACCTATACTCACTGACATCTTGAACAATACAGTATAGCCTCATGTTGAAAATGGTAAAAAAAAAAATTATAACATGCATTTTGCATGAATAACATCAGGTTGTAATAGTCTCAATTTCTGTATGATTCAATGATGTTAAAAAATTTCAAGTAGCTTGCCCAAAGGCATACCAACTGGAAGTGTTAGACCCAGTATTTTAGCAATTCCTACATTTACTCTGTTTTATGTCTTACTATATATTTTATCGTTGTAACAAAGATTTATATGTGCAAAACTACTCTAAATAAGAGACCTAAGCTTATCACTCTACCAATGAGCACAAAATTCCTCTGAATATAGTGTTCTGAGTGCTCATGATTATGATAAGATATAGAAAATATGGACTCCTTTCCAATTCTTTAAAATTTTGCAGGAGAAACTGGAATGAAGGCTTAATGTCTAGTCTTAGAAAGATTAGAGAAACAAGGTACATACCTAAATATAATAAAGGCTATACGCAGGAAGCAGACAGCCAACATCAAATTAAAATGAGAGAAACTCAAAACAGCTCCACTAAAATCAGTAATTAAATTAGGCTGCCCACTCTCTCTCTATCTCTTCAATATAGTACTTGAAGTTCTAGCTAGAGAAATAAGACAACTAAAGGAGATCAATAGGATCCACATCAGAAAGACATCAAAATATCACCATTGAAAGATGATATAATCTTATACATAACTCAAACCAAACCAGTGAAAGACTCATATGAAAAACACTTCAAGTCTCTGAAGAAAGAAAATGAAGAAGATATCAGAAGATTTAAAGATCTCCCATGCTCTTGAATTGGGAGGATCAATATAGTTAAAAAAAAAAGCCTTTTTATCAAAAACAATCTACAGATTCATTGCAACTCCTATCAAAATACCTACAAAATTATTTACAGACCTTGAAAGATCAATTCTTAACTTTATATAGAGAAAAAACCAAAACAAAACAAAAACAAAAACCAGAATCGTTAAAGCAACCCTGTACAATAAAAGAGCTCTGGAAGAATTTTCATGCTTTATCTCAAGCTGTAATATAGAGAAACAGTAATAAAAATCTATATGGTACTGGCATAAAAATAGGCTGGTTGATCAATGAAATAAAATCAAAGACCTAGAAATAAACACACAAACCTATGGACACTTCATACTTCACAAAGAAGCCAAAACAATATAATGGAAAAAAGATGGCATGTTCAACAAATGGTGATGGTCCAACTGGATGTCTATATATAGAAAAATGCAAAGATCCATATTTATCACTCTGCACATAACTAAATTCCAAGTGGATTAAATTCCTCAACAGAAGACTAGACACACTACATCTGTTAGAAGCAAAAGTAGGGAAGAACCTTGAACTCATCAGCAACAATGAGAACACCAATACCCCAGGCTCTAACATTAATGATTAATGAAATGGAAAAACAAAGGACACTGGCAACAGAAAAAAACGGCAGCCTATGGAGTCGGAAAATATCTTCACCAACCCTATATCAGACAGAGCGGTAATACCCAAAATATATAAAGAACTCAAAACACTAAACACCAAAACACCAAATAAGGCTATTTAAAAATGGGGCACAGAGCGAAACAGACAATTTCCATCAGATGAATATCAAATGGCCTAAGAGCACCTAAAGAAGTATTCAATGTCCTTAGTCGCTAGGGAAGCGTAAATCAAAATGACTATGATATTCCATTTTACACCCTTCAGAATGGCTAAGATAAAAAAAAAACCCTCAAGTGACAGTACATAGTAATGAGAGTATGGAGAAAGGGGAAAGTTCCTTCATTGCTGGTGGGAGTACAAACTTATACAACCACTTTGCAAACCAATCTGGCTCTTTCTCAGAAACCTGGGAATGACTTTACCTCATGACATAGCTATACCACTCCTGGACATTACTGGAAAGATGCTACACCATACAAGAACATTTTCTTAAGTATGTTCATAACAGCATTATTCATAATAGGCAAAATATGGAAACAACCTCAATGTCCCTCAACTGCAGAATGGATACAGAAATTGTGGCACATTTATACAATGGAATACTACTCAGCTATCAAAAACAAGGAAATCATGAAATTTGCAGGCAAAAGGATGGAACTAGAAAAGATCATCCTGAATGAGGTTACCCAGACTCAGAAACACATTCATGGTATATAGTCACTTATAAGTGGATATTAGCCCAACATAGAGGTCCCTTGAGAGACTCCACTCAGTGGGAGATCAGGACAGATGTTGGGACTCCTGCAGCTAGACTCTTGGCAGGGTGCTGAGAGTAGTATAGAAAAGCGGAGAGATGGAAGAACATGAAAAGGTCAGGAGATTGCCAAGGAGATCACCAAGGCCAGAGGATCTGGACCCATGGGGGCCTTGTACAAACTAATGCACAAGCTAAGGACAATGCAAGCAGAGAGCCTGGACCCTCTGTCCAGAAGTAGAAAATGGACAGCTCACTTTCCATGTTGATGGCTGGTGGGGGAGCGGGCTCTGAGTAAGAGGGAGGGAACACTCAAGGAGAGGTGGTATGTGGAGCCAGTACTGCCTCAGACTTGAACTTTGGTTTAAGGGATTTAATCACTTCCCCTTTGCAGGGCCCACAGAACAAAGGGATGCATGTTATCCTGAACAGAACTGATAGGCTGTGGTCAGATGCTTGTGGAGACGAGCCCCCGTCCCCCCATCAGAGGACTAGGGGAGGAAAATAGGGCAGAATATAGAGGGAGGGTAAATACGAGAGGATAGGAGCAAGAAGGTAGCAATTGGGGATGTAATATGAATATTTTTAAGATTAAAATAAAAATGGTTATTAAAAAATAGCTAAGAGAGCCTGCTGCCCTTGCAGTGGACTGACTCCAGAACCCGTGCAGACATTTCAGAGCTTACAAAGCTTATGTCTCTACTTCCTGATTCTAGACCCTCTCTTGGCTTGAGGGAACCTGCATTCACATTGTTCACCTACCCAAACACATAATTAACAAACAAACAAACTTTTTATAATTTAGGAAAAATAAACTGTGCAAGCATTTCATCCTTCCTCTGTAACACAAATACAGATGTTAAAAACACTACAATACACAAAATTTGTATATCTGTGTCTGTGTTTTCTTATTCATCATTTTTTTAGTTTCATCAATTTACTTGTAAAATTTAGGATTTTATTTTGCTTTATAGCTGGCTAGTATTCCACAGTTTATATGTATAATATTTTCTCTATCTGTTAATCTATTGAAGGACATTTAGATTGTTTTCCAGCAATGAACATAGATGAGCAATTGAGAATTGACTAAACTTGTTTTTATAGTGACTGTGCCAGTTTGACATCTCACCAACAGTGAGTAAAGGTTGCCCATCAATGCAACATCTCCAGAATTTGTTGTCTAATGGTTAATTGATCTTTGTCATTCTATCTGGAGCAAGATGAAATCTGAAGAGTTGTTTTGATTTACCTTTCTCTAATTGATAATAACTAAAAATTTTGATATATCTTCTAACCATTTTTTCCCCTTTGAGATTTGCCTGTTCAAGTTATGCACACAGGTTAGTGTTGTAATTTCTCTTCATTGAGGAAACTTCTCTTTGCAATAAACAGAAACTATTACAGAAAGCCACTACCATTCATAATGCAGAGTTTTTGAGATCTACCCACGTGCTTACATATACAATACAAATGCTGTATTTAAGGCTTATGGAGAGGCTTCGGTGATGTCATAGGGATTATAAAATCCCAAGGAACAATGGTTTAGCTTTGAGATTGTTTTCTTTAGGAATATCAGAAGCTGCATCCATAAATTCCGCCAACCTGACTGCCTTTACCACAGCTGAACAGAAACAATAAAACAAGTTAATGTGATGAAGGAAAGTCCAGGAGGCTTCAACCATGTCCAAAGAACAAAACTAAGGAATGCTGATGGAGGAAATATTAGTCTTCCCCAGGGAAAAACACACCACTTGGTTATCTAACACCAGAAGATAAACCTTAAAAATATATCCAGACAGGTAACATACAGACTGAGCAGGTTGAATTTATTAATTTCAGTACTTATTAATTTAAGATTAAGATTAGACAGGTGTGGTGATTTGGATAAGAGAGGTCATCATACATTCACTATTAAAATTCATAGTACTCAAGTGTGGAATTATTTGGGAAAGATTAGGAGGCAGGGTCTTGTCAAAGGAGATGTGGCCTATTCGAGGAGGTGTGACCTTGTAAGGGGAAGTGTGCCAGTAGGTTGGGCTTTGATCATTCGAAAGTCCATGGGATTACTTGGTAGTTCAATATTTCTCTGTTTGCTTCATATTCACTTCATCGGTATGCCATCAGTTACTGACCCACCATCATATCTGTCCGCCTGCCTACTGCCATGCTCCTAGTCATAATGGTCACTGATTAAAGCTCTGAAAGTGTTAGCCTAATAAATTCTATTTTCTATATGTTTCTTTTATCATGACATGAATTTGCATCAAAAGAAAATGAACTGAAATATCAAAGAACTACTGTGTCCATCCAAAGGAGATAGTAGAAGGGCTAGTGAGTTGTCTTGAACTGTTATTGAGCAAAGAGCAGAAACTGAAACCAAGTTTCTGTAAAGAAAGAGGAAAGCAGTAAGTCAATTCATTTTTAACAAAATAACCAATGTATTATTGAAGTAAAAAATATATGTAAATAAAAAGAGAAGACCTAAGTTGAGAGTGTGGAATTTTGTTTTAACAGATAAATGTTCTATTTTTTGAAATGAGAGACTGTTTTCTGCCCTTCATAAAATGCTAGCATAAAGAGTAATATATCATCACAGATAGGACCTTAAAGTTCTCTTTTTTTATTAATTTATTCGTATAACATCTCCATTGTTAGCCCTTCCCCTGTTTCCTCCCATTCTTCCCTCCCTCCCACTTCCTCCCTTCTCCCCTCCCCTATGTCTGTGATTGAGGGAGACCTCCTCCCCCTATATATGCTCTTAGAATATCAAGTCTCTTCTTGGTAACTTGCTATCCCTCCTCTGAGTGCCATCAGGCCTCCCCATCCAGGGGACGTGGTCAGAAAAGGGGCACCAGAGTTCATGTGAGAGCCAGATCTCACTCTCCACTCAACGGTGGAGAATATCATGTTCGTCGGCTAGGTCTTGGTAGGGGTTCAAAGTTTACTGCCTATATTCTCCTTGGCTGGTGCCTTAGTTTTAGGAGGACCCCAGGACCCAGATCTGCCTGTCATAAAGTTCTTCTTGTAGGTTTCCAGGACCCTGTGGGTCCTACTACTTCCCCCTTCTTCCATGCTATTCTCACCTAGAGTCTTAATAGGATGTCCTCTCCTCTGACCCACTTTCCTGGTAAGTAAAGTTTTTCATCATATGTATCTTTTGGACTAGTGTTTTGATATAAGTGAGTATATACCGTTTGTTTCTTTTTGCTTCTGGGTGAACTCACTCATTAGGATAATTTCTAGATCAATCCATTTGTCCACAAATTTCTGGAATTCCTTGTTGACACTGAGATTCCATCTTACACCCATCAGAATGGCTAAGATCAAAAACTCAAATGACACCACATGTTGGCGAGGATGTGTAAAGAGAGGAACGCTCCTTCATTGCTGGTGGGAATGCAAACTAGTACAACCACTTTGGAAAACTATTTGGCGCTTTCTCAGAAAAAAATGGGAATAGAGCTTCCTCAAGACCCAGCTATCCCACTCCTTGGAATATACCCAGAAAATGCCCTACCACACAACAGGGACAAATGCTTAACTATGTTCATAGCTGCTTTATACATAATAGCCAGAACATGGAAACAGCCTAAGTGTCCCTCAGTAGGAGAATGGACTAAGAAATTGTGGTACATTTACACTATGGAATACTACTCAGCTATTAAAGTTCTCTTAAGTGAGAAACCCCATTTTCCAAATCAGTACAAAATGAGGAAGCTCAAGAAAAATATTTCTTTAAAGATGAAAAAAGTTAAATACCATTTTTCTTCGATAAGAATAAATCATTCTGCTAATTATTTGTTAGTTGTATTTTAAGTCCAAAATAATTCCCAACCAAAGGATCCAATTTTCTATACAGTATTATTTACTAATAAATTAGTGCCCTATCTTAATAATTTAGGATATTCAGTGGTTTTCACTGTTTTCTTTTATACAAATGTTTTAAAGTGTAAACTTTTAACTATTACTATCAATTGGTGTTAAAATAAGATATTAAAAAGATTGTTTTGTCTCTTATGTACAAAGAGAAATTACGCATATATCTGTGGAATACTTAATAACTCCACCTCTCCCTTTAGAGTAGACATGTAAATGCTTCTTCATTTTTATTAAATCATATTAAAAATTTTAACACACTGTAACAAAACAAAAAACAAATGCTAACATTTTTATTTATAAAATTTTGGTTTAAATTGCTTTTCTATATTTACTTATTTTAATGTGTTATTCAGTACCTTTTTCATTGCTTCTTTCTGAATGAATCTATACAGAATTAAGCAGAATGTGTCTTACAGACACAGTTACTTTTGCTTTACTGAGGATTTATGCATTTAATTATCCAAAGGATTCATTACAGAGATGTTTGAAATCAACTGTGACAGAAACATTGTCAATTAGTTTCACTGGCTTCTTATACATGAATAGTTGAGTTTATTTTACAAACAACTCTTAATATAACTTCTCCAATTAGGAAAAGTTATCAGAGAGTAACCTAAAACACCCTGTTAAAACAAAGGCGAGCGTGGCTACCGTCCCAGTGCTTCACAGACAGCAGAAATGTAGTAAATAAATTCAGAGCATTTAAGTTGTATTGACTACCAATGCATGCACTTAGTACATTGTGCATCTTTTCTGTTAGCAAAACTGCTGCAAATAATTACTTCCACAGAGTGTGTCTATACAAACAGCTTGGTTTTTTGTTTGTTTTTTTGTTTGTTTTTTTTTATTCTGAGTGTACTAGGTAATTAGTTTTTGACTGACTTTTTAAAATACAGCATATTTGGGGAAATTTTCAGCAATGGGTATTGTCAAAATATGTATTCTGATATTAAGTCTGTGTAGTCAAGAGATTTACAAATACAGAGAGTACAAGAGTAGCACACTGAGGACTCTTACCTAGTAGTATTGCTCAGAGATCCTTCATGCATCTTCAAAGGACATCATTCCTACTTCTGTTTATATTTCATGGTAGGTAGTTATTTGATCTTGTCTTTCTTGTATAAGCACCATTGTGAGTCACTGAGATTGCTTTGCTAATTGAAGCTCACCACCCCATCTCAAGATCCTTAACTCAGGTATGCACAGCTGCTAAGGTGTCATGCCACAAATGCCGATAATAGGTTGTAACTATCTTTTAACAGGGGTTGTGTTAATTCTATCCCCCTTTATATCTTCTTTAAAAATAATTTGACTTGTAACTAAACCTTTGTCTATAAATAGTGGAAATTTTGATGCATAACATCATTTTTTTCATCAAATACAAAAATCATTTATTAAATGCCTACTACAAGCTAGTAAAAAGTACTCTCATAGTATACTGGTCACCTGTCATATAAAATTTAAACTTGTCTCAATAGCATAAACAGAATTGGTAAGGGCATGATAAAGCTAAACTTTCCTGTACAGAAGCATAGGTGACAACAGCCAAAATTAAAAGCATTACATTACCTAGTTTAGAAAATATTAATTGACTTTGATTTTATTTCTCTAAGTGTATAGCTTGCATATGTGTACTGTATTTATTCCTGGTCCAAAAAAAAACAGGAGAGAGCTCTAGATCTACTGGAATTAGGAAGGGGTAAAAAGCATCCTGTGACTGGTGGAATTTGAAACCTCTTAGTCTGCTAAAGCAGCCAATGTTCATAAATGCAAAACCATGTGTCTCCCAGACACTTAATTTGAAATTTTATGTATGTGGAAAATTACTATAGAAGAGATTATATTCAGTCTCTAAGTCTGTCATCCAAACCAAAGAAGAACAGGTAAGCTCAGGACATCAGCACACATGAAGCGTTATGATTGGTTCATTGAAAACAGAGTCTCAGTTGAGAGAAGCTGGAGTTCCATGAAGAATGGATACCCCACTTTAATTTTAGATTTCTTTTTACATTTTTAAATGTTTTTATTTATTTTTATAGGAAAATTTTTTGTTTAATTAATGTATTCAGATTACAACTCAATTGTTATTGATGCATCATTTGTGTTCTCCCATTCCTCCCTCCCTCCTGCTTTCACTCTATTCCCCTCTCCTAGGTTTAAGCACCAGGGGGACCTCCTCCCCCACTATATGTTCATAGGCTATCTAGACTCATCTTTGTAGCCTCCTTATTCTTTCTTTGAGTGCCACTATGCCTTCCCACAAAGGGGAGGTGGTCAAATATGGGGTGTCAGAGTTCATGTCAGAGTCAGTCCTCACTCTCCACATAAGTGTGGAAAATGTCCTGTTCATTGGGTAGATCAGAGTAGGGGAAATAGAAGGAACAGAAGGTCCTAGAAACCTACAAGAAGAAAATAGTGACAGGTGGATTGTGGCAAGGGGGTCTGCTCAAACTATTGCACTAACCAAGGACAATACAAGTAGAAACCATTGAACCCCTACATTATTATGTTTTTAATTGAGAATAGAATCTTCTCTTATATATCTGGATGAAAGTTACCTCTCCCACTGTTACTCCAAGTTCTTCCCCACCTTCCCTCTGGTTCCAATCCCTTTCTGTCTCTCATTAGGAAAGAATAAGCTTCTAAGCCATAACAACCAAACAGAATAAAATGGCATAAGATGAAGCAAAAACTTTCATATCAAAGTGAAAAGAAAATCCAGCTGGAGGAAATGAATCCCAAGAGCAGGCCCAAGTCAGAGACCAATTCATGCTCATAGTCAGGAATCCCATAAAAATACTAAGCTAATATCTATAATATGTACACAGAGGATCTGGTATAGATCCGTGTAGGTCTTTTGCTTGCTGCTTCAGTCACTGGGATCTCATTTATGCCTTACTTTGATTATTCAGAGGGCTGTGTTCTCCTGTGTCCTCCATCCTGTCTGACTCTTAACAATATTTCTGCCTCCTCTTCCACAAGATTCTTCCATTTGATGGAGACCTTGAATTTAGATTCTTTCTACCTGTGGGTCTCTGCCTCTGTTTCCAACTTCTGCCAGAGGAATCATCTCTAATGATGACTGGGTAAGGCACTTATGTAGATCAAAAATTATTAGAATCCATTTTATTGATTTTCTTTAGAACACCAGTATATGGTTTACCTACACCTCTGGGCTCGCAAGTCTCTGGTTCTTCATAACCCAAGCACTATTGGGAATTCATTCTTTCTCCTGAGTGGGTTTTAAGTCATAGCAGACTTTGGTTGACTACTCCCAAGTTCTAAGACACCATTGATCAAGATATTTTGCAGGCAGAAAAAAATTGTACGTCAGAGATTTTTTTGGCTTCGTTGGTGTCCACAGTTTTTAGGGGGTAACTTGCTAAGAAATTTACCTCACTGAAGAGAGTAATACCCAAGGGTAAATGCTCCATGTAGACACCAGCTTGATTTCTCCATGTACAGTGTGCTGTGTGGATGTAGTCCTCGGCAGTGGGGCTGCACTGCTCAGTTTTCAGAGAGCAACCCTTTATCTTAGCATTAACCTGGATTGTTTAAGGATTTCAAAGGGATCTCCTTGGCCAAGAATCAGTTAAATACAACCTATTTTGCCTGAAAGTCTTGCCTAGCCATTAGAGATGGCCAGTTGAGACTCTGCATCCCCCATTACGATGAGTCCTCATTAGAATCACCTCCATGGATTCCAGTGAGTTTACACTAAATAATAGGTTTACATTCCACCTGCCATGTGTGATCCCCTCCAATTCCAGCTGTCTCTCCCCACACTCCCTCCCTCCATCCCAAATCCCTCCCTATAAAAATGGTCCCTCCACTCCCATTCTTACCCAGCCACAGTTCCACCTTAAAAACTTTTCTATTTCCCCTTCCCAGGTAGATCCATAATTCTTCCCTGGACCCTTCTCCTTTACCTAAAGTCTCTGCATCTACAGATTGTTATCATTTACTCAACAGCTAATCTTCACTTATAAGCGAATACATACCCTATTTGTCTTGACTCGTGTCAGCAGTAACTCACCCAGAATATTTTATAATTTCATCTATTTAGCTGAAAGTGCCGTGATGTCTCCCCTCTCCTCCAAGAAAGGGCTTCTCTTTGTCATTAAGCCATGGACTCCTGGCTGTCTTGGAAAGCGCTTTGTAGACTAGATAGACTTGAAACTCACAGAGATTCCCCTGGGTCTACCTCCCAAGTGCTGGAATTTTTAAGTGTGTGACCCCACACTCAGCTTGTCTTTTTTATATTTTATTTTTAACAGCTGAGTTATACTAACCTTCTGCTGAGGGACATCTAGACTGTTTCCAGTTTCTGGCTATTATGAACAAAGCATCAATCAGGGTTATAGGGATGGAGGGACAGAATGTGGGGGGAGACAGCTGGAATTGGGGAAAGGGTGGGGCATGGCAGGTGGCATGGAAACCTATTCAGTGTAAACTTAGTGGAATTCATAAGGTGATCCTAATGAGGACTCTTAGTAAAGTGACCTGGCAGTGGGATGGCTTTTCCAGCTCTCCCCATAACCATGTAGAATGAGCTGTGTGTTGGCTTGATCAGAACATGTGGTCTAGGTTTACTGCATGAATTGTCCTTTTTAAGTACAACAGTTTTTTTTTCAGGTTTCCCTTCATCTAGATTCTCCAGTTTTGATGGTCTCCTTGTGGGGCTCCTGAACGCTCTGGGTCCTTCCATCTCCCCACACTTCCATACCACTCTCACCTGGAGTCCAGCAAGCAGAAAGTTCCAGCTTCTGGCAGGATCCCTTGTTGGGTGGAGTCTCTTGGAGGACATCTATATAGTTATAAATGGGTATATCAATGTCTTTCTTTCTGGGTCAGAATTACCTCACTCAGAATGAACAAATCTAGTTTTATCCATTTGCCTGCAAATTTCAAGATTTCATTGTTTTTGATAGCTGAGTAAATTGTATAAATGTACCATAGTTTCTTTATCCATTCTTCAGTTGTGGGATTTCTAGGTCTTTCCAAAACCTAATATCTTTGTTAATTTCGTTCTTCAGAAACTTGAAGTTGTTTTCATGTAAGTATTTCACTTGCTTGGCTTGAGTTTTACCAAGATACTTTATATATATATCTGTGAATAGTAACACTTTAACTTTTTTCTTTTTTTTTCATTTTTTAATTAATTTATTCATATTACATCTCAATTGTTAGCCCTTCCATTGTATTCTCCTATTCCTCCGTCCCTCCCACTTCCCCCCTTCTCCCCTCCCCTATGTCTGTGATTGAGGGAGACCTCCTTCCCCTATATGTGCTCTTAGATATCCAGTCTATTTTTGGTAACTTGCCATCCTTCTTCTGAGTGCTGCCAGGCCTCCCCACCCAGGGGACGTGGTCAGAAAAGGGGCACCAGAGTTCATGTGAGAGTCAGATCTCACTCTCCACTCAATGGTGGAGAATATCCTATTCATCGGCTAGGGACACTTTGACTCTTTTTTCCAACTTATGTCTCTTTGATTTTCTCTGTTGTCTTACTTGCTGTAGCTAGGACTTCAAGCACTTTATTAAAGATATACATATGGAGTGGACAGCCTTTTCTTTTCCCTTATTTCAGTGGAATTGATTTAAGTTTCTCTACATTTAGTGTGACGTTGAGACAGGCTTGCTGTACATTGCCTTTACTATATCTATGTATGTGCCTTGTATCCCAGATCTCTCCAAGATTTTTAATATGAATAGATGTTGCACTTTGTGAAATCATTTTTTCAGCATCTAAGGAGATGATCATGTGTTTTTTTTTCTTTTAGTTTCTTTATCTGCTGGATTACATTGATGGGTTTCCAAATATTGAACCACTCTTGCACACCTGAAATGAAGCCTACTTGTCATGGTGGATGATAATTTGGATATGTTCTTGGATTCAGTTTATAAATATTTTATTGACTGTTCCTGAGGGGGATTACCTCCCCCTGTATATATTCATAGGGTATCAAGTCTCTTTTTGGTAACCTGCTGTCCTTCCTCTGAGTAACACCAGGTCTCCCACTCCAGGGGACATGGTCAAAGGTGAGGCACCAGAGTATGTGAGAAAGTAATATCCCACTCTCCACTCTACTGTGGAGAGTGTTCTGTCCATTGTCTAGATCTGGGTAGGGGTTTAAGGTTTACCGCCTGTATTGTCCTTGGCTCGTGCCTTAGTTTGAGCGGGACCCCTGAGCCCAAATCTGCCTATCATAATGTTTAAGGGGAAAATGAGAGGGAGGGAAGAATGGGAGGATACAAGGGATGGGATAACCATTGAGATGTAACAAGAATATATTAATAAAGGAGAAAAAAAGAGATAGGCCACAATGCAAAAAAAATAAATAAAAATTAAATAAATATTTTATTGAGTGTTTTTGCATCAATATTCATAAGGGAATTGGTCTGAAATGCTATTTCTTTGATGGTTTTTTGTATAGTTTATGGATCAAGATGGCCTAAGGGAAAAGGTTTGTTAATGTTCCTTCTCTTTCTAATTTGTGTGATAGTTTGAAGAGTATTAGTATTACCAGACCTCTTCTCTGTAGGTCTGGTGCTGAATCCTTTTGGTTCTGGGCTCTTCTTTTTCAAGGAGAATATTGTTGCCTGCTTCTATTTCCTTAGAAGATGTAGGACTGTTTAATATGTTTACCTAATCTTGATTCAGTATTGGTAAGCAGTAACCACCAAGAAAATTGTCTGCTTCATTTAGATTTTCATATTTTGTGGCATATATGCTTTTAAAATAAGACTTAATTATTCTTTTCTTTTTCCTTGCTATCCATTGTTATGTCTCCCTTTTGATTTCTGATGTGCTGATTTAAATATTCTCACTCTGCCTTTTATTTAGTTTGGATAAGGGTTCACCTATCTTCTTGATTTTCTCAAAGAATTGGTTTCTTTGTTTCTAATTTATTAATTTCAGTCCTAAATTTGATAATTTCCTGACATCTACTCCTCTTTGATGTGCTCACTTTACTTTTCTTCTTCTACTTCCTCCTCCTCTTCCTCTTTTTTCTTCTTCCTCCTCTGCTTCTTCTTCTGTTTCTGCTTCTGCTTACAGATATGCTGTTAATTTGAGATTATGGGAGTTTGCCAATTTCTTTATGAAGGGGCTTCATGCTGTGAGCTTTCTCTTAGTGCCATTTTAATTGTGTCCCATAAGTTTGGGTATGGTGTGACTTCTTTTTCATTGAATTCTAGGAAGTTTTTAATTTCTTTTTTATTTAGTCCCCATACTGGGGTCATTGAATAGGGATTTGTTCAGTTTCCATGAGATTGTTTCTAAGGTTGTTCAATTTCAACTTCAATCCATGGTGGTGTGATAAGTTGCAAGAGTTATTTTGTTCTTCTTGTATTTGTTGAGGTTTTCTTTGTGACCAAGTATATGGTCTATTTGGGAGAAGGTTCCTTGAGGTGCTGAGAAGAAGATATTTTTTTGTGTGTTTGGGTGAAATGTTTTGCAGATATCTGTTATGTCAATTTCATTCATGACATCCATTAGTTTCATTATTTTTCCATTTTGTTTCTGTCTCAATCATCTGTCCATTTTTAAGAATGCGTGTTGAAGTCTCCCACTATTAATGTGTCAGATTTGATGTGTGATTTAAGCTTTAGAACTATTTCTTTTATGAATATGGGTGCTCTACAATTTGGAGAATAGATGTTCAGAATTGAGACACCCTCTTGGTGGATGTCTCCTTTGATGAGAATGAAGCATCCTTATATTTCTCTTTTGATTTCTTTTGGTTGAAAGTCTATTTTGTTAGACACTAGATAGCACCTGTAGCTTGCTTCTTGGATCAGTTTGCTTGGAATACCCTTTTCCAGCCCATTCTTTAAGTGTGTGTCTTTTTATTGAGGAGTTGAGGCCATTGATATTGAGAGATATTAATTACCAGGGGTTGTTAGTTTCTTATTTTGATATTGGTGGTGAGAGAGAGAGAGAGAGAGAGAGAGAGAGAGAGAGAGAGAGAGAGAGAGAAAGAAAGAAAGAAAGAAAGAAAGATTTTATTTTCTTTTGATTTGGGTGATGTGGTGTTTGCTTCCTGTGTTTTCATGTGTATCATTAGCCTCTTTGTGCTGACGTTTTCCTTCTAATATCTTCATTAGAGCTAGATTTGTGTTTAAGTACTGTTTAAACTCATTTTTTTCACAGAATATCTTGTTTTCTCTATCTATAGTGATTGAAAGTTTTGCTGAGTATAGTAGTCTGGGTTGGCATCTGTGGACTCTTTGTATCTTAATGATATCTGTCCAGGCCCTTCTGGATTTTATAGCCTCTGTTGAGAAGTCAGGTGTAATTCTGATATGTTTGTCTGGGTATGTAATTTGTCTTTTTCTCTTGCTGTTTTTAGTAGTATTTCTTTGTTCTGTACATTTTGTGTTTAATTATTATGTAGAGGGAGGATTTTCTTTTATGGTCCAATCTACGTGGAGTTCTGTATGCTTTTTGTATGTTTATAGGCATGTCCCTCTTTAGGTAGGAAATATTTTCTTCTATGATTTTGTTGAAACTGCTTTCTGGCCCATAGAACTTGGAATCTTCTCCTTCTTTATTTTCTATTATTCTTAGGTTTGGCCTTTTCATATTGTTTTAGATATCTTGGACATTTTGCATCAGAAACTTTTTAGTTTTAACATTTTTCCATTTGTATATCAATAACTTCCACCTTATCTTATACACTTGATATTCTCTCTTCCATGTCTTGTATTCTTTTGTTGTTGCTTGTGTGTATAGTTCCTGTCCTCTTCCCTAGGTTTTTAAGTTCTAGGATTGCCTCAGATTGTGTTTTCGTTATTGCGTCTAATTCCATCTTTATCTCTTGAATAGTTTTATTCATTTCTTTCATCCCATTTGATTATATGTTCCTGAAATTATTTCTTTAAAGGGTTTATTCAATTTCTTTATCTGTTTGAATATATTTTCCTGTATTTTTTTGAGATATTTATCTTCCTCCTTTGAGGCTTCTATCATTTTAATCACTTCAGATTTGAAATCTCATTTTTGCGCTTTGCATGTATTAGTATCGCCAGGGCTTCTTGTGTTAGGACTACTGGTTTCCAGTGGTTTCATATGTCTCTGAGTTTTCTTGCTTGTGTTCTAAAGCTGGCTAGAAGTCTCTAGTGTTATCAGGCCTAGAAATCCCTCCAATTAGGTTACTAGCTGTGTCCCAGTTGGGTCCAGCAGGTTGGGAGATGGTGTAAAGAGCTGCAAGAAAAAGGCTGATTGTTAGGGATCCCTATAGGCAGGCCTTAAGGTGACGGATAATGTTGGTTGGGATCAGCACCCAGGTCAGCTCTGCTGAATTCCCTGTATTTGTGCCAGACAGGTGAGGATCAAGCTGAGAGAGCTCCAAGCTGAAAGCTGTCGAGCTTTCCACAGGCCTCCTTGGTAAGGTAGAAACGGTGGGTTGTGGCCTATGCTTAATGTACCTCTGATGGTTTGCTACCTGTGTCTCAGATGGGCCAGGCTGGTGAGGAGAAGGCAGAGAGAGAGAGAGAGAGAGAGAGAGAGAGAGAGAGAGAGAGAGAGAGAGAGAGAGAGAGAGAAAGAGAGATCCAGGCCAAAAGCTGCTATGATGACCCCTCTTTAGATTAATTTTGTTTGAATGTCTATTTAGTTAGGTTTTAAAATGTCTACTCCAGCTTGCTACTCGGGATGATTTGCTTGGAAAAATCTTTTTCCAATCCTTTAGTCTACAGTAATGTCTATCTTTTTTTTTTTTTTTTTTTGCTGAGATGTGTTTCTTGTATATAGCAGAATGACTGACCCTGTTTCCACATCCATCCTGTTAGCCTGTGTCCTTTTATTGGGGAACTGAGTTCATTGATGTTGAGGGATAACAATGTCTGGTGATTATTGATTTCTCTTATTTCAATGTTAGCAGTAGTGTGTGTGTAGGGGGGAGGGATCTTTTCTTTTGGTTTCTCTAATGTAAAATTATTTCCTGTGATTTCTTGCATATAGTTAACCTCCTTTTGTTGGATTTTTTCTTCTACTGTCTTCTGTAGGGCTGGATGTTAGGAAAGGTATTGTTTAAATATGTTTTCTTATGCAATATTTTACTTCTCCATCTATATTTATTGAAAGTTTTGTTGGATATAGTAGTCTGGGTTGGCATCTATGGTTTCCTAGAGATGGCACTACATCTGCCCAAGACCCTCTTGCTTTTAAAGTCTTGGTTGAGATATCTGGTCTAATTCGCGTAGCCCTGACATTGTATGTTACTTCCCACTTTTCACTTGCAACTTTTAATATTCTCCTTTGTTCCAAACATTTACCATTTTGATTATTATGTAAGGGGAGGATTTGTTTTGTCCTATATCTTTGGTGTTCTGTAACCTTCTTGTATATTTATAAGCATCTCTTTAGGTTAGGGAAATTTACTTCTGTGATTTTCTTGTAAATATTTTGTTGGCCTTTGACCTGAGACTCTTTAGCTTTTTTTATTCCTATTATTCCTAGGTTTGGTCTTCTCATAGTGTTACAAGTTTTCTGGATTGTTTGTCTCGGAGACTTTTTAGGTCTGATGTTTTCTTAGATTGATTTATCAATTTCTTTTATCACATCTTCTATGCCTAAGATTCTTTCTTCCATATCTTGTAGTCTCTTTGTGATGTTTACATTTGTAATTTCTGTTCACTTACCTAGGTTTTCCAAGTCCAGGATTCTCACTGTTTGTGTTTTCTTTATTGTTGCTATTACCACTTTCAGGTCTTAACCTGCTTTATTAATTTCCTTCACCTGTTTAATTGTACTTTGCCGTATTTTTAAAAGACATTTATTCATTTCCTCTTTCAAGACCTCTATTATCTTCATACAATTGGGTTTAAGATAATTTTCTTGAGATTCAGCTGTTTTAGGTTGTCCTGGGCTTTTTCTAGTATGATAGTTGCATTCTGGTGGTACGATACTGCCCTGGCTCTCATTGATTCTATTCTTATGCTGACCTGTAGCCATCTGGTTGTCTCTGGCATTGGCAGGCCACCCGTAATGCAGGCCTATTTGTGAGCCTTAAAATGGAGCACTGGGAAGCAGGTGCATTTTACCTATCCTGGGAGTGTTTTAGGGGAATCAGCAGGCATGGGTGAGGGGATGAGTCTTAATTGGTAGCCCTTGATGGATTCATTTCTCTGGGAATGTAGGTAGGGCATGGTCAGAGAGATGGAGCATGCAGGGACAGTACATAGCTCACTGCTGCTGTGCTTTCCCCCGGGGGACCCATCAGACAGGAGGCTGAGACTGGAGGTCTCACCTGTCTGTGCTGGGTGACAGCATTTTCCACAGATTCAGGCTGAGCAGTGGGTAAGTAATAGGTTCTATAGTAAATAGGGCAGGGTTCACTACTGCTGAGTTTAACAGGAGGATGACAAGACAGGATGTCTCTCCTGGGTGGTAGCAAGCCTCTGGGGATGCAGGTTGATCTGATGTTCCCTGATGGCTCCAGTCCTCTGGTAATACAGGTGGGACAGTTGTCCCTGAGATAAAGCATGCAAGAGTCAGTTCCTATGGAGATGCAGACTGAGCTGTTGGCCTGCAATGGGGTGCACAACAGCCATACATGTCTCTTTCACACTATATACATCTGTGGACAGGTTGAAGAAAGCCTCCAGGTTTCAATGTCAGTACACATAAACAAAGGCAAACAAAGCATTCTCTCAACTACTTTATGTCTGATTGTCTAAAATACTTTGGTACTATATTTTTATTGAAGTATTTATATAGAATTTTACACACAACTTTGCAATTTTCAATTGAACTCTCTGCTTTTCATTAATGAATTGCTTTTGTTTCCCTATAACACTGATTAATAACTAAAACTTTTAGCTCAACATTCAAACACTTTAACTAAATTGACACAATGAGGCTGAGAGATTATTACTGATCAGGTTAATAATTTGTGAACTAAGAAGGATTAATAGGATTTACTGCTCTTTTCAGAAACAAGGAGCACAAGCTATCCTAATTATATTTTCATTAACCTTCGAAGCTAGATCATGTTATAAGAATTTAATCCTGTTGTAGACTGATCCACTATTTTATTCTTAACTTAAATAAAATAATGCTAAATTATATAAATATGCACATTAGAAGCTAAATTGCTATCATGATTTTAACATCTATATCTATTAAATAACCAATGTTCTTTTGTTCCCAAATTAAAATTTATTTCTGAATAATGAATTAATTGTGTTTAAATTTAAGGGTAAGTCTAAGCCATTGAGCAAATGATATATTTTCCATGCAATACGTAAATCTTGAAAACCCTGCTCTTTGTCTGAATACTTTGTTTTCTAAGTAACATGGGATGATCTCCTAATGGATCCCTTTCTTGGGTGTCTTCTCTATTCTGATACTTGCCTTCAGGCAGATACTCTGCCTTGGTTCTTATCTGTTGCTGTGAAAAGACACCATGACCATGGCAAATCATAAAGAGAAGGTCAGTCCATTATCCTCATAGTAAAGAGTGAGGTAGCAGACAGACAAGCATGACAATAGGACAGTAGATAAGAGCTTACGTTGTGTCTGCAAGTTCAAAGGGAGAGTGCTAACTAATGACACAGATTTTGGAAAATTCAAAGGCCAACCCCAGTGACACCCTTTTACAACAAGTTCACATCTCTTCTCATAAGGTCACACTTTCGTATCCTTTCCAGACAGGTTCACCAAGTAGAAACAAACCATTCAACTAGATTAATCTATGGAAGTCATGTTCTTTCAAATTACCACAGATTCCATAGTAGTTATCACAGAAGATACTAGTTTTTTTTGTGTTTAGTGTTTCATACATAGACAATAACAAACCAAACAATATAAAGCAAAATAAAAATTATGTGCTATATTCTCTGGCATACAGATATGAATACATATTTTAAAATTCAAAATATTTGTAAAAATGATGAATTAGATTCTGATTTGAACAAACAACATACATATTTCTTTTTATCTTTCTTTTTTAATTTATTTTATTAATTTATTCATATTATATCTCAATTGTTATCCCATCCATTGTATCCTCCCATTGCTCCCTTCCTCCCATTTTCCCCTTACTCCCCTCCCCTATGACTGTGACTGAACAGGACCTCTTCCCCCTGTATATGCTCCTAGGGTATCAAGTCTCTTCTTGATAGCCTGCTGTCCTTCCTCTGAGTGCCACCAGGCCTCCCCATCCAAGGGATGTGGTCAAATATGGGGCACCACAGTTCGTGTAAAAGTCAGACCCTACTTTCCACTCAACTGTGAAGAATGTCCTGTCCATTGGGTAGATCTAGGTAGGGGTTTGAAGTTTACTGCAGGTGTTGCCTTTGGCTGGTGCCATATTTTGAGCAGGACCCCTGGACCCATATCCACCCTCATAATGTTCTTCTAGTAGGTTTCTAGGACCCTCTGGAGCCTTCTATTTCCACATTCTCCATGCTTCTCTCACCTAGAAATGATCATAATGAGTGATTTAACCCAGAAGCAGAAAGAGTCAAATGATATATACTCACTTATATCTGGACACTAGCCCAAGGGGCATGTCCCATGAATGTCTTCACTTATCAGGAAATTGGGACAGAGGGGAGGACATCCTACTTGTATTATTTTAAAGAGTCAGTGGCAATGAAACAGATTAACTCCTTGCAACACCAACTGTATCTCAAAGAAGATGATGAGCAACAAAGAACCTTGTTATGGAGATAGCTTCAAATGTAGCAAATCAGCCACTGGACAAACTATCATCATTTTTACCACAGACAGAATTCTGACTAAAAATTGACAGGATTGGACGCAGGCAGAGTCATCGGCCAAACTCTGCCAAGACAGAGTAAGCAAGTCTTCAATAATTTTGCTGACAAAATGTCCGTCAGATATATTGAGCCTGAAGGCTGAAGATGATGCTCCAGTGTTATAGAGAGTTTTGGGTGACTGTTCTGGCAACAATGTGTCTCTCTCATTTTATTTTGGAAGTTACCAATCTGTACTCCCTGTATACTCAGGTAATTAATTTTATTCCTTTTCAAGTTTCTGATGGAGTTGAAGACCAGATAGATTAGTTTTATAATTAAGCTTAGTTCTTTAGGGGTTAAGATATTTTTAGGTCTAGGTATATGTTTTAAGCTAATAATGAGGATATATGATAAATATTGACTGACAGGAAAGATGTTTTCTTCATATCTGCCAAATAGAAATAGCCAAAACACTATGAATGTAACATTTATATAATTCCTGACAGTTCCATGGTTCTTCTTGCTATAGGAAGTTTATTGTATATATGTGTAATAATATAAATGTATATGTAAGAAAGAATTCTTTAGGTTTTCCAAGGAGGGAAACCAATCAGTGTATGTAGTGTTATTGAAATGATGGTAATATATACAAAACTACTTTTAAGTCAGTGGAAGGTAACATAATGGCTTTGAATTTATTTTAATATAAATATTAATATGGCTATTTTACAGAGAGTAAGTAGGTAGTTGAGAATAATATTTGTCATTTTGCTATTGATAATACAATTAAATTAAAATACACTTTCATTTTAAAACCTCGTGTACATATTAGAATAAGTATATGTTATATTATACCAAGTTTATAATGTATACTGATTGGTTGGACATATGAAGTTAGAACTCAAGCTCTGTAAAGCAAAAGTGTTTGTGAAACTCTTCCTGAATCCACATGGTTCAAGATATCAAACAGTTTTAAATAACTATTCTATGTTTGTGTCTCAAATGGCTTTCTATTTTAAAGGAAAAAAAGGTATGTCCATAAAGACAAGGCCAACTCTAACCAACTATTTTAGTGTCAATTTTAGGAGGTATCATAATAATGTATTTTTTGCCTCCAGTGTAGAACAATAAAGATTCATTCACAAAATAATGCATATTGTCTTCCAAAATATTGCTATTTACAATAAAGTTTTAAAAATAATTACAGTTCATGCAATTATGTTTCAATATAAGAAAAATACACCTAAATATATATTCAGTCAAATTTCTTGTATACAAAAATACAGCTTTCAAACATGTATTAACTTAGACATTTTCTCTACTTTTCCTGGAGTAAAAACCTGAGAAAAGGAAGCACATTTATTCTCCTGATGCTGAAACTCAGAAGCTTCTGAAAGTGTCTTTGTTACTCAGTACTGTATATTCTAATCAAGTATAAAGAAGAAAGTGAGCACTATCAAAGGACCCATAAAAAGAGTTTATGATGTTTCAGAATCAGACAACATAAAACAGGACATATTCAAATTAGAAACACTGTTATAAAGTGTGATTCTATAAGGAATCTCCATAACACCCTTAATAATGTGATTAAGGAGACAAAGTAATAGCAATATACACAAGTACTAATTAGAAGATTGAAACTATTACGCCTCATGTGGGAGACAAGTCATAAAATTCAAAGAATATTTGTAAGAAGCTCTATCAGACTAGCTTTTAAGTTTTTCAGTGCCTCGGGCTGATTTAGTGAACTTGTGGTATGAGTTGGAACTGTTTAAAAGAGTTCAATTGCCCTAATAATGTACACTAGCTTCAGATCTTATTACAATATAAAAAAAAATAATTTAGAGGAAAATAGTTTTCTTCTACTTGGCTCAATGGTATAGTTTGTATGAAATCTAAAAACAAACAAAATCCAGGAATACTCCGTGTTACAATGCACCAACATTATAAAGCTCCTTCCATTTTCATCCCTGCTATCATGTCTTCAGCGTGACAAGAGGTGGTACTAGAAAGATGAGTTATTATAAGTAAAATAATATTAATAGTGTAATGTTCATTATAAAATATTTTTGTCTTTAAAAATTCAGATAACTATAAAATACAAATTAAATAATTTTAATGAAAATGTATAAGAAATAGGTGGTTTTGATTTGGTATTTTTTTCATATTACTTCTATTACTTTTAGCTTACTTGCATTGATGAAGTTGGATGGAGAGAGATGTGTGGAGAAACTGGGAGAAGTTGAGAGAGGGGAAAGATTATCATCAAGCTACAGTGTGCCTAATAAAAATTTAATGAATATAAATAAATTTATAAAAATAAATTCATACCAATAAATATAAAGAACAAAAGTTACTATGAAGGGTTTTGCAATTTGCTCATAATCATAACTGACTATCTACTTTATAGCCATTACTTTAAAGAAAATATGGTCAGTGAAAGCAGTTTGGTAAATACATGCACAGAAAATACATATCTGACCAGAAAGAGATTCATTTTTAAATTGCTTTCCATTCTCTATAATGAAATTCTATATAGTAAAACTTCAAAACACAAGTAAATATCCTGTATTAACTTTGCATCTTGGTTGAGATGATATACTTATTAGTAAAATAAACAAATTTTAAAGAAGACAAAAAGAAACTAAGACAAGTACTTATAACAGCCACTTATTACAAACATTTGCTGAAGGTAGATGACTCAAAATTCTCAGCTGGTGAAACTTATGCATTTCTCAACAAAGGAAAAAAGTACATGTAATGGAACACACTTCTTCTGCTACAATGTTTATGTACAAAATAGAGAGATAATGGATGGTGTTCTCAGAAGTGTACCTCTAGCACTTTCATTGATATCTCAATAAGAGCTTTATATAGAAGCCATTTATATAAAACTCACATCTAGTTTATTCAAATCAGTCTTAAAGAGATACAAATTAACATGACCTGGTGATTCATTTTCTGACCATCTTCAAAGAGATGGTGAGATAAGGATGGTGTTGATATCATTATAGAGAAGACTGAATGCTGGTTGTACTAAAGCTGGGTTTTGTTTTTAAATGCAAAAGGTACACCAATTGGATTATTTACTCATTGGCTAACCTAGGTGACTGATTACATACATGAAAAGATCCATTGAGGAAAGTTTATCTTGAGGAGAGTGGAACGCTCCATAAAACTTAAAATTGATAAAGTCCTCATATAGAAAAAAAGACTACATGGCTACTTATGATGCACTTACTTCCTTGCATGTGCTAGTTTCTCCATCTGTGGACCAACAATATGGCTGTTACCAACTACATGGGTTTATTGTCAGTGCTAGTGAAGGAGTGTGTACCCAAGGAAGGAAAGCCTGCATCCACTATTTTATTAAACAAGTATGACCCCTGACAATAACCAATCCATCTGTTTTTATACCTACACACAACTATTATCTTCACTTCTCATCAAGGACACTTCTTTTTGCAACAGACATGAACCACTACAGAAAACTACAATCAAAATGCAGAGTTGTGGAGCCTAGTAACATAGGCTTGGTATACGAAACACTCCAACTTCTAAGGCTCTGGGAACGCAGAAGAGAGACTGACAAGATTATAGGGCACAAAAGACCTGGGACTTTGTTGTGATATTGCCCCTTAGTAACATCGTTATCTTTACTCATAAATCATCAACAACATGGCAGCCTAAACATAAACTGAAAAAGAACAACTTTAATATATATGGTAAAGCGAACCAGGAGGGGCTGGGTGGAAGACCACAGGCTCAACCATTCTCAAAGAACTATCAGCAACTAAAGAATGCTGACAGCAGGAAATAATTTTCCACAGGACAAAGCATACCAACCGGCTTCTAATGCCAAGGAGTCAGCCTGGAAAACAAACGTATAAGCAACACTACGTAGACTGAACCAGATATATTTTGGAATTCATATGAATATCCATATATACATATGCCTTTATAACAAGTAATAAAAGAGTAGGCTATAAAATCTGAAGAGAGCAAACATGATATGGGAAGGATTAGAAGGAGGAAAAGGAAAAATGATGTAATATATTATAATCTCAAAAGTAAAATAAGAATATTGCTAACATGTATGCTGAGAAGGCAGTGAATGATATCAAGGCTTTGTGACACCAATGACAATACTAGTGACAACAGAGATAAAACAACCTGGAACATTGGTGCCAATTCAGCAGAGATAAAATAATGATATTGCTCATTTCACATATGAGAAAATAAATTGTGCACAGACGTTTGTGAGAATGCTGTGCTGTAAAATGTGGCATGGGCTGCGCAGGTAAAACAGCTAAATTGACCTTTGAGTCCACGCCTCAGCAGGAGCATCTTGAGACAGGCTGTTTTCCTAGGAGCAATCACTGCATAATCTCTCACCCACTTTTGGGAGACTTACTCTCTTTCATAGTGTAACACCATGTGTATTCACTCATCCACATTTGTTCCAAGAGAGCATATATTCTGGTGGGGATTGGAGAACTAGAACTCTAAGATAACCATATCACCATATTTTATTCTATGGCATTATTCAGTAGCAGCCCAACTCACTACCTCTAACACAAATATGGTTTCTCAGGCTTAAGTATATTCCTATTACAGTAAAGAGTTTTTTTTCATACTGCTGGAATAAGTAATAACCCCCTCCAAATATCTGATCACATTATCTTTATAACAACTGAATATATGAAATTATGTCATCCTACCATGTAACTGTACTAGTCATGACTTATTTCTACAATCAAATTATGCCTCTTGATTTTGTAGATATATTAACAAGAATAAAATTCACAGTATTCTAAGCAGTAAGGAAGCTCATAGTGTGTATGAATGAGATGCTATATATCCATAAAAGTACTTGAAAAAATTAGAATACTCATTACTTTTGGTTGAGAATGGAGTTAAAGAGCATTTCAGGCAAGGAGGAGGGATAGTTCATGACAGCATAAAAACATGTTCACTACAATTAGTGACAATGTATGACATACTTAAAAACCACCAGAAGAAAAAAAATGGTCATTAAAAATATATATAAATCAATAAACATCTTAAATTATATATATATAATCCTTGACAATAAGTAAATTTCAAGTACATAAAAGCTTTAAACACTACAAAAACTGATGTAATGATATGTATTGATTATTGATAGTAAACATAAGATAATAATATTTAATATAGTAGAAGATACATACTGCTAAGTTCTGAATAAGTAATACTTTATTAACTAACATACAGTATAAGGAAACATTGTAAAATAGCAGTGAGCAAAGTCAAATAATTGATGATTGTCAGAAGATATCAGACATCCTCAGAACTAAACAACACATTTAATCATTATTCCAGACTAACAGAGAAGTTTTATTAGATATTAGATTTATTAGATATTATATTTGAAAAAAATCTACTGAAATAAAATTATGAAGTAACCAAAAAGGAAGCTATTGTATGCTTGGTTTCATGTTAATTAAAATTTTAAAGTAAAAATATTAAATTAAAATTCACTAAATAAAGATTTATGCCATATGTCCTTATTTATAATTCAATATACCACTACTTCAATCTACCACTTAAAAAAGCATATGCCGTAGCAAACTAGAAAGGATCGAACTAAGCTTTTCAGTCTTTACTTAAGTTATAACATTGATGTACTGCCAAAGGACCATCTGCCTTCTGTACTAATTAGCCTGGCTCCATAATACATACGACTTAAAGACATAATTTTAAATGTGGATTCATAGTTTGAAATTTAATTATCATATTACATTTCTAAATTTGAGTAAGTTTGTTATTTTAAATATTCTTTACAGAATCATGATGGTAAATATATTGTTTTATATAAAGAGAATACTAGCAGTAAATGTGGTTTCATTTTTTTTCATTTGTGAGTTTTATTTGAAAGAAACTAACTAAAGCTTATACATCTGGGAGTGAAGTTTCTATGTAGGAACAACAAAAAAAAACCTAGAGTAGTCTAGGTTCAATTAAATCTGATTTGTTATAAGCTCAAAAGGGCCCATTATTAGAAGCCTTGACTATAACAGAACTTGAGGAGTTGTTACAATCTAAATATAGATCTAGTTAAATTATATCTTCATGACTTAAAAGTTTGGTATTTTTCCTAATGTTTCTATAAATTCTTTGAGAATTTCATATAAAATATTTTTATCCTATCCATGTCCTTTCCTAGCAACTCCCAAATAGTTCCCATTGACCTATCCAAACACCTTCATATTTATTTTTTAACATGAGTCTAGTTTAAGTTTCATGAAAACATTTGGGTATTATATTTTCTGGTGCTATGGTCTAATTCACTAGGTGCAATAGTGGCAACAGTGGCACAAATATCATAGGTGTAACCAACTATGTTCTGACTGAATTTAATTAAGTTCAACTACATATAGATATAACCCATATTAACACTGTTAATTGGGGACAGAATCTGTGGCTAATTAGGTCATATGCCTTAAGGTAAATGCACATAGCCATAAAACAACTCTTACTGACGTATGCTGTACCCATGTATCAACTTTCCTTAGAGAAGTTTATTGCAGCAGACGTTAATTAACAAAGAGACCCACAATTGGTCAGCCTGTAGAGAATCAGAGATTTCTGGGTACTCAGCCCTAAGTGGGATGTCCACATCATACCCTTCACCTCCAGGCTCAGGAATCTATGTAGAAAACGGGCATGAAAAGATTTTAAGAATCAGAAGTCCTAGATGACTATAAGGAGATCATGTTTCTTTATTTCAACAGGAAAACTGCATAATGAACTAACCGTAACTGAAACAGCAGTCCCAGGTCCCTTAAAAGTTCGAACCAAACAAAATCTCAGCAAGAAGAAGTAAGGTGGAAGTGAAGCCCACATCCAGCTAAGGAATTAATAATATATGATTACTGCTGGAAGATGGAAACTATATTTCTTTAAATTCTTGTGACAGAATATATTTAAACAATTAAGGTAAGTTCCTTAAAGTAGGATCATGAAAAAACAAACAAACATTTGCAGTTGAATGAATGAGAATGGCTCTGTTATGCTCACATGTTTTGTTTTGTTTTTTTTTTTACTGATCATTCCCTAATTGATGGAACTTTGGAGGAAGGACTGGTGGGTATGAGATTGGTGGAGTAGTTATGTCCAGGGGATGATGGGCTTTGAGGATTCAAAATTCCTAACCAAACCAACTCTCTAGCCCTCTCCAACTATGGATGAGCTCATAGCTCTCTGCTTATGCTCAATCACCATGCCTTCCTGCCTGCTGCCGAGCTCCCCACCATAATAGTTATGGCTTAATCCTCTGAAACTGTAAGCAAGCCTGTCATAAACTCTTTTTTTCTCTAAATTTCCTTGGTCATATCTCTTCTTAGCAACATAATTGATAAAATATTCTGTCATAATTTTAAAACATACCACTGAGATATTTAACTCTCCCTGTCATTAGCTCAGAACTCTGTTTGAACCCTATAACCTTGATGGGTCTCCTTCTATTTACTATTTCCTTAAGAGTATGACAATTTGCAGTAATAATGACAGAAATGGTCCACTTTATTTCAGTTATCGTACCTTTTTCATTTTGTACTTTGAAGTATCACGTTTGGGAAATGTTATATAGGATGATGTGCTCTTGATGAATTGATTCCTTTATCTTTACAAATCATGGTATCTTACTTTGGATAATATCTCTTAATTATAATCTACCCTAATGAAGTCATTAACGTGAGTTATATGTAGAGTTTCAGGTTCTTCCCAATTAATGTAAATATTTATGTCATGTATTTTGTATAAACATAGAAGTTACATTGCATCTCTCTCCATGTTTATGCTTATCAAAAGAAATATATTTTTCAATCTTCTCTAACTGAAATTTCTATTAGTTTAGTTACAATAAATCATCTTAGTCTTTACTTTCTTTTTTCTGTCTGTCATTTCTTTCATTATGTGCACCCATGCTCAACAATTGACTTTTTATGTTATAGTTAAACTAGGGTTTTTTTTTGTATATGTATATTGTTTGGTGTTGTATCAGGACATATGATTTCTCAATGTTTGTTTTTCAAATTCTATCTTTACAATATTTCAAAAGCATTATTTTTCTGACAAAATAAAATCCTTACAATTTTGACTTCTCACATCTTTGAATTTCAGTCGTCTGTTTCCTCCTATATGTGCTGTAAATATCACAGTTCACCTATTATTCCCTTGAGCAACCATTTATCTTCAAAATGGGCTTTCAAAGAAGAAAAATGCATTTTTCAATCATCTGCAGTGCCATTGTTTCTTTCCATACATTCAAACAACCATCTTCCATTAATGAAGAATGTATTATAATTTTTCATGTAGAATAGGTGTTCTAATACTTAAAATTATCTGAGCTATTATGTGATAAGGAAGGGTTCAATTCACGATCTACTGAATGCATGTTTTTTCACTGGTAATATTTTTTCTCGTTGCTTCTCTTGGAGGCCTGTTCTATTCTGAAGGAAAACATAGGAGGGGAGGATCTAGGGGAAGGGATTTGGGTGGGCATCTAAATGGAATGGACAGTAGGAAACTGTTTTTGGGATGTACTGTATAAAAGAATAATCTATTTTTACTTGAAAAAGAATATTCTTGGATATGTGTTCAGCTTCTAATGAGGTATTCATCATAGTTATTTTCTGTATTCTATTGTGAATAAGCATAACTATTCCGTTTGTTCTTTAAGTCTTAGTGATTAGTTGTCAGACATTTGTCACGTATTTGGATTTTTCTAAATTTATTTGTTCATTATAAAACATAAAGTCTTGACTGGAATCATTGTTCACTGGCTAAAGGCAATTGCGGTATAAGACTGGTAACCAGGAATCAAACCACGGGTTCTACAGTGAAAAGAAAAGCTGCTTCTACAATATTGTCCTCCAACTTAAACACACCCTATGACACCTACACAGAAACCTGCATACACATTAATAAGTAAATAAATAAAGAAAAAAATCAAATCAGATTTTAAATTTATATCTCTTATTTTATAATTTTGAGCAATAATGGATTGTTTATTCATTTATGCTTTAAATATTTTATCTCTTGCCTTGCCCCGTTTTTAATGCTTTAATTGTACTCATGTTATAGTACTTAATATTACTTACAGGTAACTGAGGTTCTTCTCATTTTTTTTCTCTCTACTTCTTTCAGTTTAGATAGTTGTAGTTTAATGCCTAAGAATTGACTGCCGCTTTTCTTAATGGTGACTTAGTAATTTTTAGATATTGTCCAAACATGACCATTGTTTATTACTATTAAACATATGTGTTAGGATCTCAGGCTGGCGCTGAATTAGATGGGTAGTTCTGGTTCTGACTTTCTCTCACATTTGCATTCACACAGCAGATGGATTGTGGGTCACCTTAAAGCTTCCATAATGCTGGTGTTTCTGGTAATCACTTGGGAACACAGCAGGGCTCAGAAAATAAGCCTTGTGCTCTGGCTTTCTCTGCTGTGGTTACGCTTAGTGCTGAGGATCCCAAGACTGTCAGGCACAAGGCACACTCCTTTTTCTGTCTTTGATTTAGAAATCACACAGTATCACTCCACTATTCACTTACTAACAGAAAACATGTCTGTATATAAACCCAGCATCTCCTAAAAGTGAAATTCATTAGCAAATATCCTGATCTAAGGAAAAGATGCTTAAATATTATTTACACAATAGGCATTTCCTTCTAATTGAACTTAATGTTCTTACTTTAAAAATATGAAAAATACTCTGTGGGAACACAAAAGAAACAATCTTAAATATTCCAAATATGAAACCAGTTCTGACTTTTAAAGTATTTTTTCTTTCTTTCTTTTTTCTTCTACAATTAAGCATCATATTACTGATACTATTTCTGAAAAGCAGCAAACAAGATGTTTAACTTTGGGCAATATCTAGCAACTACTTACTTAGATTACTTCCAGTATACAAATAGAAAGAAGAATCTGGGCATATATTTTAGACATAATAAAGGGTTCATCAGCTATGGCATCAGTCTTCACAGAATTGTTGTTGGAAATACACAATAATAAAAAATAACATCTAATTTTGAGAAAACCAACAAGAACACATAAAACATAATGTATAAATTATAATAAGTGTTTCATTAAGGAAATGGTAAAATATAACTGAATTGTAAAAGCCTATCAGTCAAGATAAGGAAAAATAACCACATGTCTTATGATCCATGAGGTACAAGTATTATCTCTAAGGGGACAGTGTGACAAGTCCAAGTCCAGAGTGTAAAGGAAGCCAGTAGCATGCCATCTGCAGAAATAAAGAAGCAAAATCAACAGAACTAAAAATAAAACAAAACAGATTACTTTTATCTCTTGTTCCATTTCTTTAAAAACGCTTTTATTTTTGAGAATATAATTACATAAATTGCCCTTCCTTTCATTCTTCGAAACTCATACATACTCCTCTTTGCTCTTTTTGAAATCCCTGACCTCTTTTTTCAGTAATTTTTGTTAGGTGTGTGCATTTATGTGTATTACTGATTACATAAATACAACCTGTTCAATCTATATAATGTAACTTGTATGTATGGTTTTAGAAATTTTATCTTTGTAATAGTTCATAACTTTATATATACTAATATGTAACAAGTTCTTTATCATAATATGGTTTATAAAATATTATATTACATACTCATTTATTAAATGATTACTAGCTCACAATATATTTGGGTCATAATGTAGTTTTGTGCATGAAAATTTGGATTTTATTTTTATCTTTAATTACTTTGGAGTTATATTAAAAATAGTGATTTTTAAAATAAACTCAACTCAAGAACCAGAATAGCATTTCTTTTTAATGGTCACATATTTTTTCATACTTCCCATGAAAATATAATGGACACAGAAATATTGGCACAATGCCTGTAGAAGCCTGGAAAAGGAATGTTCTGTTGTATCTATGAAGTCACCAGTTCATTATATAAATTGCCAAGAGATCAATTTTTCTAATGAGGAATACATAAACTCTTTTTATAAAACTAGTATATCCTTTGGTTACTGAGGTTCATATAAATATAATTGATCATGTAAAATTAATGTATTTCTTTATAAAGTGAAAATTATATATTTTCACATGTATCTAATTTATTACATTCAATTATCATTTAAAAGCCTTGAGAATGGTGTAGTTAAAATGTTGTATGGATGACAATTGGAATGAATAGAGAAAACGTGTAAAAGCTCAATTCCAGCTAGTGCTAAACTTAACGTTTTCAGAGAAAATTACATTGTATTTTGACTGGCTCCCTCACAGTCTCTCCATTTAAAAAAATGCTATGCACATAATTACAGAGAAAATAGTATTTTTTAAGATTCAAAAAAGAAACAAAGGATCAATTTTAATCTCAAAAAATAAATAATTCTCCCCCAATCAGCAAATCACCAACTCCATTGTACATTTGGCAATACAATCGTATCAATTCCTCTGGGTAAATTTCCTATATTCCCTTAAGCCAAGTGTCTCTTTTATTCCTTCTAATTTATGGCTTGAGTTTTCACTTGTTATCATGACTGCCTCACTGAACAAACTAATGCTCTTCATAATTTAGTCCCTCTAATGAGAGTCATACAGAGAATATAGTACTTGACCATAAAAGTTTCAGAAAGTCATCCTATGTGGGCATCCGGTGTTAGCAGAAACTGTGCCTTTGATATTCTGTAGTTGTATCACAACACTTTACTTATTAATTCAGACACTCTGAGGTAAAATGAAAATGTTTAATCTGTAAATCAATGGACATAATTTCAAGTTCTGAGATTCTATTATATGGACGTGAAATGCTTGACAATAAAATTTTGTTATGTTTGCTTTATCTTAAAAGCTCTGGATAAAATTATATCCTTATTGTAATTGTGTGTTTATAAATTAAACAGAATTAACATGCACATTATAGCCTTGTTTGTGAGATTACTAACAATTAACTTCAGTGTTTTAAAGATATGTTTTGTAAAAATGTGGTTCAGTGATATTCTCCTTGTTTTCAGTCTTCTACAGAACAATTCATTATATTTTAGCTTTGTCTTGATTCTTTGTGAATTTTACGTCACCCACCCCCAAGCTCACACTCATTTCTCTGTCCATTCATATCCATTCTCTGTTCTTCCAACTTCCCCCGGAAAAGAAAACAAAATATGAAACCAAACCAAAACAACAACAAGAAAACACATCTCACTGTGAAAGCTGTATCCTGTGTCATACAGTTTATCCTTTTTCCTATGTGGCTTTACTTGCAAATGTTCATTGCAAGGAGTCATTGGTCTGGTTTGAGCCCTCTGGCCTCTGATACACTAACGATGCTGTCTCCTCAATGAGACTCCTCTCAGATATCCTGCTGTTGCTCTGTGTCATGGAGATTGGTGTGTCTGGATTTTTCACAACTGGCCCTTTAAGTGCTCTTGCAGTTCATGAATAGGCTAGATGGTAGGGTGGACCAGCTCAAAACCAGGGAACTGGGCATGTGTGGTGTCTGTGGGCACACCAACTCCTCTGTGGCCACAGAACCTAGGCCAGATCTTTAGCACTAGCCCAACTAGGTGCAGGACCAGCACTCCCACTCTCAAGAAAGGAAGACTGGAAACTCAAGAGTAGTGAGGAACAGCCAGATACGCATAGCCTGCTCTTCAACCTGAAGCCATGGTGAGGTCCTCTTTAAAAATGTGCCTCTAAGGGCCATGTCTGGGTCCATAGCCTTGAAGTAGCATGGTTTTCATAGTTTCTGTTACCACCAAAGGCTGTATTGATGTCCCTGGTCTGGTCTGCCTCCTGGGGCCCTCTTGATATCTGAAGGCTGCATAGAGTTGGTTGCCCCAACCCTTCCTGGCTGTGGTACTAGAGAAAACTAGCTTCACACTTTGCACTTTGCCTGACAGTTTGAGAGAGCTGCTCTCCTAACTTCCATGGGCAAGCTGTCCTTGCTGGCATGGGTGTTGGAGAACTGACTCCACTCCTTGCCTGAGTGGTGCTAGAAAGCAGGCCCCACCTCTCACCAGCTGCAACACTTGGGAAAGCTGCCTCTGCACCTAGCCTAGGCAGCATAGTAAAGCTGGCCCCTGGTGGCTGGGCTAGGGAGAGCCAGTTCCAGAATTACTTTATCTTAAAGAATGTCTTAAAGAACGCCTACTGAGTTATGCATTGATGGACACTCACGAAACAGAACATTTTCTGTCTGATTTTTTTAGCACATAACAATGATTAAAGCACAATTAACATATGGTTATTATCATATTTTTAAAGAGGACATATTATAGGTTTTGATATATATATGTAATATATATGTACATCACAACCCCCCACAGACACTCACACACACATGCCATCAATAAGGTAAATTGAGATTAGGGACATGTTTATTACTGCAAAAAAAAAAAGTTTCACTCGGCTCCTTCATATTTTAACACTCTCCCTTAACCGATCTGTTCTGAACTCTTACAAGTCTCCTTTTAGATTTGTTTTGTTTTCTGTACACCATATAAGCAAAATCATATAGCAGGCTTTAACCTAATTACTTTTTGTTTATTTATCAATAAACCATATGTCAGTTGTTTGTCCTTTTTAATTTCATTTTAATTGAAATTTTAAGTTTATTTATATCTTTCATTAAACTTTTTCTTGGACAATTTCATGAATGGATAAAGTGCTTTCTGAGTTCTCTAGTCACCCACCTTGTTTGTCTTCTTCCTGCTACTACTAAGACCTCTTCCTCAAACTCTTTTGAAGAGTCATTTTTTACTTTTGCAAATCCTTTCTCAGATAGATTTAACTTAACTAGAATCATGTATGTGACTAGGTGTTTGGAAGTCACCATTGGCCTCCTCCTATGCCCCTTTCCTTACGGAACACATTAGTAGCCAATAGGAAGAGGTAGAGCTTCTTTTGTCCCTCCCATTGCTGTGAATATTGATAAGTTTAGTGCTATGCATACAGGCTCTATCTTTCTCTGAGAATGTATGGCAGTTGAGTGCGCAGCCCTAAACAGGACATTTTTTTTTGCATTCTCTCTCTGGATCAAGGGTCCTGGAGGGAAAAAAAAATACAATCAAAATGGAGCATATGGAAGATACAGAATGGGCTGTGAAATGTTATGATATTAGGATAGAACACCTAAAGAAATCATGATGTAACAAGGCTGCGGCTATAGGTTTAATATTTAATTAGAATACAATACGTAGATATTCTTATGGCATTTCCAAATTACATGTCTTGTAGTAGCCCTTTCTTCTTCCCTCTTGCTACCCATCCTCCTGTGTTGTACTCTTGTATGTGTATCACAAGTGTCTTCTGCTTTCATACCATTGTACCATTTTTCCTATGTACCTTCTACTTGCTGGGTACCCAATTTAACCATCTTCTTCTACTTTCTAGGTTTTTAGATTTTACCCATATTTAGATCCATTTATATACATGTATGAATAAATTTCAGACTAGGATCCACATAGGAGAGCAGACATGCAGTTTGTATGTTTGTGTGTGTGTGTGTGTGTGTGTGTTTGTGTGTGTGTGTGTTTGTGTTTCTTAATTTGGTTAAGTGTTAAAGTTTCAGCTATGCTTATCAGCTGATTTAATATCCTTTTTAGTCTTGAATTTGTATATTCATCCATTTTTGAAGTAAGTCATTGTGAGAATTAAAGTGCAAGCTTTGTATGCACCTGTATTATTATTTTTGTTGAGCAAACATTTTAAAGTAAAATAACTCAATCATATAAGGATATATACTTCAGTAAAAAATTTGGTAAACTGTTTTTGGAAGCATTTGTACCATTTTTTTTTCTGGCATCAGTGTGTGAAAGCATTAGTGTTGCATCCTTAACAAGAATTAATCTGCTTGACCACCAAGAAGAATCCTGGTACCCTAGGATCTTATTCAAGGGGAAGAGGTCCCCCTCAGTCACAGTCATAGTGAAATAGAATGGGGTGAAAGCTGGAGGGAGGGAGGAAAGGGAGGATGCACTGGATGGGAACAATTAAGACATAATATGAATGATTTCATTTTTCAATTAAAAAAAGAATTAATCTGCTCAAAACTTTTATATATGACAAAATTGCATAAAATTGAGTTTACCATATTTTAAAATATATATGCATCATGCTAATTAACATTTTCACCATTTTAGACCCATTTTATTTGCCACTGAATTCAGGACCCTTTGCCTGCCAGGTAATGGCTCTCTAGTGAGTTATGGCTTTCTTCTGTAATTATTATATTTAAAATTATCTCATTTTGACAAGATCTTGGTGATTTTATTTTATATTAATGAGAAAAGACTTTGGGAAAAAAGAGTTGCAAATTCTTTGTTGTTACTTTGAATCTAGCAGTGTAGCATTGGCACTTTGCAAACTTTATCTTGACAGTTGCTCTCTATTTAGGGAGGGAGACAAATTTCTCTAATTATACGTCTTGTCTTTTACAGTACTTCCCCTAAGTCTTACCTTCTGCCTGCTACAAGATTTGCATTCCATGTTTGTCTCCAGGTATATTACACGAATATCAAGTCTCTGTAGAATGTATAATCAAATTCCATTCTTTATGTGCAAAGTTCATCAAAGGCATTTCCCTCTTCACTTGAATAATATACAAAGCATTTTCCCCCTCCATCTTGGGAAACATGATGGAGATACAGACGTTAGAATCAATAATGAATTTGATGAGAAATAATAAAGTGGTAACAATGATGAGTTTGTTTTTGCCATCTGTTACAGACATGCCTGAGTTCATTTTCTGTTTTTCTAGTCAATTTATAGTGTTATTTTTCTTCTTAATTGCTAAGACTTGCATGAAAAATTAAATGAATGAACTCCATAGTAGCAGAATGTATTTATTATTTAGATTGTTTAATCACATTAAGATAAATATAAACAAGACTCTCATAAAGTACTCTATCAGATTTAAAATTCATGAATATAAATTTTTCCATTCAATTTTAAAGATTTCTTTTTAATAGGATGATTGGTCAACAAATATTAGATTCTTATTCTCTCTTAAGCTCTCTTCTGTACACTAGGTCTTGGTAGTAGTGCAACAAAGCATTTTATAACAATTACAAGAGTGGATAGAGAAAGCTCACAAACTTTAAATCATGTGTCTATTGTGTCATTCATTACTTTATAGAATTATAAGTTTCTTTTTGGAGCTTATTTTAATTTTGGGGGAAATTGAATGCAAGTACTCTGAACAAAATTACTCCATGCAGAGACTGCTTTGCTAATTGCCAATAAGGGCAGAATGGAAACAGACTTGAATATGATCAGATAAGCACTCCATACTATAACCAATGGTAGCTAAAGACAAGAGGACCAGATTTGATCACGCATGGCTAAATATGCACTGATTAAACCCTCCTCTTTCAGATCCCCAGGAATCTCAGTAATTTAGAACTGCTTTAGCTAACTTGATTTTTATACTCTGCATTCTTAAATAAATTTCATTGAATTATACTTGTGTATGTTAGTTGAAGCACTAATCTAACATTTTACCATTAAAAGACTAAATTTTACCTAAAAGTTTAATATTAAACTACTGAAGAATACAAAATATATAGAGTGATATAAAAATTAAAATATTATAAAGATCTTTATTCCCAATAAGTGAAGATTTTAAGAAACTTTTATATTTTAAAAATATTATTTGATGATAAATGTGATTTTTTTCACTATATTTTCAATAATTTTCTAAAAAAGATATACTTCTACCCCTAGGGTAGATCAGGGTGTTTAGAGCTTTCATTCTATGAAATGGGGACAATTAATTGAATCAAAGTAGCTTGTCTTGAACAGGGTATATAATTAAGAAAAAAATAGCTCTCTTTTTGATACAGGAAAAACCCTGGGAAGTCAGCAGATACCAAGAGTATTTCTACTTGAGCAAATGGAAACAAAACATTTATGAGCTGTGGTTTGCCTTTTTTATTGTTCTTCCAAAGATATTTCTCACTGTGACCTGACCTAGCAGTAATAAGTACACACATATCACAGCCTCAGCATTTAGATCTCAGTGGCAGAGGACAAATTTTGAGAAGCTTAGATTATCTGGAAATATATGGAGAAAGCCATGTACACAAAGCCCTGTGTAGATAACGATTTAGGGCATAATAAAATCTGAACAGAAGCTGACCAATTGGCAGTCAGAGGGCAAGAGGGTTGAACATGGGAGAAGGCAGTCTGAGATCCCAGTCACAGCTGGATCTGTAGAATTCCTGCTCTAAATCCCAAATCCTCATTGTGTGTGTAGCTTCCATCACAAAGGATGGATTTTAGCAAGGATTTCAAATCACACTCTAAAAGTGTCATCCATTGGATTTGTACATGAAAACTCACATGGGAGAAACAACCTCTTTCTTTCTTTCTTTCTTTCTTTCTTTCTTTCTTTCTTTCTTTATTCCTTCATTCTTTCCTTTCCTTTTTTTTTTCTTTTCTTTTTTGGGTATTCAAGACAGGGTTTCTCTGTGTAGTCTTGGCTGTCTTATACTCACCTGGTAGTCCAGGCTGGTCTCCTTGCTGGCTTCCTCTGCCTCCTTGAGTGCTGGGATTATAGGCATTTGCCACCACACCCAGGTAGAAACTTAACTTTCAGTGGAGAAGCATGAAAAGTAGAGATATTGAAATTCGATGGGTCATCAAGGCATTGTACTGCAAATAGACAACTGATTTCTGGAAAGCACTGTTAGGAATGTAATATCTCTGTCCTATTCCTCAGCCATGTGAAGATGCACCTGTCACCCTTGTATTCCTACAAGAAGAAGTAGTAGGAAGTTCCTAAAAGCCAGGTCTTTGATCTTGAACTTCCCAGTCAAAGTAATACAACAGCAACATAGAAAACCCAGCAGTACAAAGGCAGTGAGGATCTTTGAGAAGTTATGCTTAACTCATTAGTAACTATATGCTTTAATAACTTCTACATACCAAAATTTTCTACTGTAAAATTGTAAATTTTACTGAATTCCTGTAAATTTATACAAATTTATACAAATTGCACTAATGAAGTGCAATTTTAGATATTTTTTCAATATACAGAAGTTCTCTTCCCCATTTGCCAGCAATTACCCTGTTAACTTCCATTTTTATGTAAATAATGTCATTTCATTTTCTAGAAATGTATAATCTCTAGAATTTTTAATAAAGTAATTTATTCATGAAGTGAGGCCGTGTTTTACCATTTTGTGATAACACAGCACACACTGATTAATTATTTTGCCAATTTATTGACATTTATGATTTTTTCAAATTTAGTTGTTAATAATGTCATGATATGCAGTCTTGTACAAGAATATGTAGAGAAAATGGTTTGCATTCTCTTGTATAGATTCATAGGAAAGGAAATCTCAAATTGCCTGTCACTAAACAATATATTTAACTTATTCAGAAAAATCCATACGTCTTCCTAAGTGGCTAAACTTACTTACATCACCACCTGTAACTCCACATTATACTCCTGATTATCACTGCTGGGTTACGTGTATGACATTATTTCACTGAAGAAAACTTGTTTTTCCTAAACAACCCATGATTCCGTGTGTTTTTAATGCTTTATTAACTACTTATATCTCTACATATTAAATAAACACTTACACATTTCAACTAATAATGACATAAAATCAAGCAGAAATTCCATTTACAATTGCATTAAAAGATAAATACATGGAAACAAGCTTCACAGAGAAGTTTATGATGAGCCTAGAAGATAAGTAACAGGAGAGGTTGTTTTGGAAGGAGAGAGCACAGGGAGATATTTGGGGGCAATGTAGAAACCTTAGTGCCATGGAAAATTCTGGAATCTATGAGGGTGACCCAAGGTGATACTCCTAGCAATGGGGCATATGGAGCCTGAACTGACCAAGTTCTGTAACTGGGCAAGGCTTCCAGTGGCGAGATTGGGACACCAACCCAGCCATAAATCTTTGACTTACAATTTGTTCTGCTTCTGAAGTGTGCACCTAAAGGCAGCACAGAGCTTGAGGGAGTGGCCAACCAATGACTACTCCAGCTTGAAAGCCATGCCAAGAGAGGAAACTGACGGTGACAGGATGGAGCAGCAACCTGAAGCTAGGTAGCTCAGACACCTAGGATAGACACAAACAAGACAGTCAAAGAGGGGCTTATGAATGATTCTTAGTAATTATTTACTATACTCTTACACTTGAGCACAGCATACTTGTCACCAGACAGACTTCATCCAGCAACTAATAGCCAAACATTAGGCAGAGCTCAGGAAATCCCGTGGAAGAGTGGCTAGAAAGATTGCAGGAACCAGAGGGGTCAAGAACATGACAGGAAAAACCATTGAATCACCTAAGCAGAGCTCATCAGGGCTTGCAGAGAGGCAGTGAGGGAAGCTGAGTGGGTCTGACATAGATCTTTTGCATATATATTATGTTTTCTGTTCTTGTGGGATCAGGGCTTGTCTCTGACTCTCTTGCCTGCTTTTTGGAGCCCTTTTCTCCTGTGTTGCCTTGCCTAGGCTTAATATGAGGGGATGTGCCGGATCTTACTGAAACTTGATATGCCATATTTAGTTGATATCCCTGGAACACATGCTCTTTCCTGAAGAGAAGTGGAGGAATGGGTCTGAGGGAGAGAAAAAGTGGTGGTAGGAGGGGTTGGCAGAGAAGAGGGAAGAAAAACTAGGGAAGAATAAAAAAACAAACAATAAACAAACAAATAAAATTAATAGGCAAGTATATCTTGAAATTGGTATTAAACTGCATATAAGTTACGATCAGTACAATTTTTAAGGGAATAAAATTAGAACTTTACATCACTGGATTAAACTCAAGTCTGTTCTAAAGCACAGATACTTGAGTAGGGACAGACTCAAGTAGGGACAGTGTTCTGGGTGTAAATCATTTGATGTGCACATCATGAATAAAAAAAATTGCCTGCTATATATACCTTCTTTAATACTCATTTGAAGAAAAAGAGAGAAGGAATGAAAATGAGTTTATTTTTATTAGCTATTCTCATTCTGATTTATATTAAAAAGCTCAGCTAATGTTATCCCTTTTTTTCTGACATTATAACAAAACCATTGACTTTCTTTGTTTAAGTATAATTATATCAATTATAAAAGAATTATTTTCCTGATTGGGTTTTTAGTGTTGCTTGTTTGTTTGTTTGTTTGTTGAGACAAGATCTATTATTGTTCTGGCTGGCAGGGAACTTGTTATATAGACCAGTCTGTAGCGAACTCACTAAGATCCACCTGTTGCTTCTTCCCAATTATGTGGTGAAACACATGTGCCACTATGCTTATTTCAATACCTTTTAGTCTTGTCAAAACATTTATGTTGCTTTTGTGAATATTAAATTTATAGCCGCTTATTACACTTGCACAATTAGATCCTTTCATTGACTTTTTTATTTTATAGACATTAATATTATTATATTCTTTCCCCTCTCCTCTACCAAATCTTTCAATATAACCTTCATTGCTTTTTATTTTATTTTTATGGGCTCTTTTCTCTTTTTTGCAACATGCATATAGTATACACATACACACACATATTCCTAGATAAAAACCTGTTGAGTTTGAATAATATTACTCATATGTATGTTTTCAGAGAGAGAGAGAGAGAGAGAGAGAGAGAGAGAGAGAGAGAGAGAGGGAGGGAGGGAGGGAGGAAAGAGACAGATAAAGAGAGACAGTGAGAGGAGAGTTTTATCATGACAATTTTGTAGAGACAAGTTTTAGAGAGAAAAAGCTTGACACAGGTGAAGACAGAATGAGCTAGAGAGTGAACAAGAGCCAGAAGATTAGAACACGTTGCCAAAGTTAGTATAAGGCCAGGCAGAGCAATTTAGTCAGAAGCAGAGAAAAACCAGTTCTAATCAGTCAGTTTGGTGAGGGCATTGAGACAGAACAGCTGACTGAACAATCGGAGTTCAGAAAAAACAAGAAAGGATGAGTTTATTTAGTAACAAGTCTCAGATCCTGAAAATATTAGAAACCTAGATTAGATTGTACAGAAGTTGGAAGCTTCCAGGACTAGGCCTATGATAGCAGATGGAGGCAGGTAGGCTGTCAGATGATTTTTACAAAAAGTAAATAAAAGATACTTTAGCATAAGAAGAAGAAGAAGCCAGATGATTAGAACAATTGCTAGTTAGTTGGAGGCCAAGCAGTGCAATTCATTAGAAGTTGAGAGAAGCCAGATTGAATAGGTGAGTGTGGAGAGGAGTTTTATCCAGAACACCTGAGCTGAACCACCTAGCCAGAGTTCTCAAAGAGCTAGAAAGGGTGAGCCTATTCTGCAGTTAGCTTCCAAGGGAGCAAATATATCTGTTGAATAAATGATCCATTTATACTTGCATTTGTTCAACATTTTTTATTCTGGTGTGTTCATTGTCCTGTTTGTTTCTAAAAGAAATACATAGAAAAAGAGATAAAGAAGATGGGCAGAAGGGGTAAGGAGGGAGGAGGAATATGAGGAGGAAGAGGAAGAGGAAAAGGAGGAGGAAGAGGAGAAGGAGGAGAAGGAGAAGGACATGAAGAACAATGGGGAAGAGAAAGAATCTGCTAGAAGAGCGTCTTACATTCAGGTGGTTATTGCTGTGATTAAGCATTATGACTAAAAGCAAGTTGGTGAGGAAAGGGATTGTTTGGCTTACACTTCTACATTGTAGAGCCTCATTGAAGAGAGTCAGGGCAGGAAGTTAAACAAGGCAGCAGCCTACAGACAGAAGCTGAAGAAGAGGCCCTGAAGGCAGACTGCTTACTGGCTTGCTCTCCTTGGCATTGTCATTCTCCTTTCCAAATGAACTCAACTTCTATGCCAGAGGTGGCCCCGAATAAAATGGAGGGTGTCGTCCCTCATTATTCATTAATTAAGGGAAAGGAACACATTCAGTCTTGATATGGTTTGATCTGAGGTGCATGGGAGGGGGACACCGTGTTCTGAGAATAGGAGAGGGGGACTGGGACAAGGAAAGTAGGTGGCACTGGCATGTGAGGAGGGATGGGCCACGACAAGGATGTAAATGGAATAAATAAATAAATGTTAAAAATATTATAAAAAGAGAAGAAAATGCTCTACAGACCTCCTAAGAGTCTGTGCCCACAATATTTACATGTGCTCAGTTGGGTTTTGTTGTTGTTGTTGTTATTGGTGGTGGGTTTTTTTGTTTTGTTTTGTTTTTCTAGACAGAGTTTCTATGTGTGTAGTGTTGGCTGTCCTGGACCCACTTTGTAGACAGGGGTGACCTCGAACTCACAGAGATCCTCCTACCTCTGCCTCCCAGTACTGGGATTAAGGCATGTGCCACCATGCCCGGTTTACAAACTGAGTTTTATTTTACAATTATTATAGATACTTTATAATGTCAACATCTATAGGTTTTTCTTTGTGTTAAAAAAGAAGAATTATTCTAATTAAAATATCACACCATTAATAGTTTGGAGAAAATGCCAACATGTAATAGCCCATCTCAACTAACAAATAAACAATTCTAGTCATTTGGTTGCTTTTATCTGTTATGAATAATAAAGTGATATGACCCACTTTAAATATAAAAATATGAGAGTATCTTAAATTTGCAAATTATGTGTTTAAAAGAAAACAATAATAGGTATTAAAAGTAATATAGTTGCAGATTTTGTAAAATATATTATGTCATAAAAGATTATTACTCTATCTTTTGGGTTTATCTTTTCCTTTTAGGAATTTCTCCTATAGGAATGGCTATAGTGAGGAGATCTGTGAGAAGTGGATAACTTAGATAAAGCAGCCACTAATGAAGGACAAACTGAAAAGTTGGGGAACAGAGCTGGAGAGAAATTCTATGTAAAGTGATTTGTTTCCAAGCCTGAAGATCTAAGTTCTATCCTTGGAACCCACATGGTGGAAGGACAGGACCAATTCCTGAAATTTGAGGGAATAAAAAGTAGTTCTTTTACTGCTGATTTGAAGACTAACAGTGGCCAACAGGTTTAATTGATACATGCAAAGTGTTTCAGCCATAGATTGAAAAATTTGTTTACTATAGAGACTTGCAATAAGTAGTAGACAAAACCTAAAACGCAAAAAAAAATATAAAGAAAATAAAAATTAACTTCTTAATTATTGGTTTGTATTTAATATGGGGTAATATGACAGGGGCATAGAGAATAATGCATCACGTTAGACAATCTATCCAAGTGCTTTCAGACTCCCTGTACCCAACCTGCCAGAGACAAAGCAGCTTTTTTATTTAATGTCTCCAAAAGTTAGCCGTGTCCTTAAGAAAAATGATTAAGTATTAGAGTTCTGGTTTTGTTTGTCTGCAAGAAGAATAAATCTAAATAAATTAATTCTGAAAAATGTTAAACAACTTACCTTATGTAAGCCAAAACTTGGCAACATAATATCATCAAGAGTTTTATCTGCATTGCTTTTACTACCTACATTCAAGTGCTCACTTTTTTATAGTATTCATAGGAAGTTCACTTGGCATGGTAAGGTCTGAAGATTTTTTTCTCTAGTATCCTTTCTCTCCTCCACTCAATTACTTATCAGATAAAATGCCCCGTATGTGTTAGTTCAAACTAAGCACAGTTCCCTCCCTCTTTATCACTAATTTTTTAAGGGTACATACATGTAATGTGTAGCTCTTGTTGAAGACTTATGTGTAAAATTAATACCTTGGAAAACAAATTTACTGTGGGAATTTATGAGCCTTTCTTATTGTACACAAACATGCACGTTTCTACTTGCAATCTCAAGTCTGTTTTTATCTGCTCCCCCTCTCTCTTCCAGTTTTTCAAGATAGGACTTCTGTGTAGTCTTGGCTGTCCTGAACTAACTTTGCAGACCAGGATGGTCTTCATTGGAATCCACCACCCCACACATCCACAGCCTAGTGATTGGATTATGGGTGTGAGCCACTGTACCTGGCTTTTATCTGCTCTTTATAAAATATATTCACTCAAATAAAATAAACAAATAATTTTCACAAAAACCAAAACCCAAAGTAATAATATCAAAATGCCAAGTATCTTATAATTGGTAATGTAGAATTCAATATTGGTATATTATTTTCAACTTCTGCAATACATATATGGTTTTATTTTAAATATTATTTATTTCTTTATATTTTATGTGTGTATGTGTTTTGTTTCTAGGCATGTCAGTTGGGCACCTGTATTCAGTATCCACAGAGGCTAAATTTGGGCACCAGATATCCTTAAAATCCTAACTCAGATGGTTGTGAAAAGCACAGGATGGCTGGGAATAGAAACTGGGCCATATAAAAGGGTCGTGGGGCATATTTCTAGCCACAGGTCTTATTTTTCACTACATATAGTTGATAAGCTTTTTTTCCCCTCAAACAAAGTAATCTCTTTCTACAAGGAATTAGGCTAAAATATTAAACGATTTTTAATAGGTTATTTCTTCAAAAATAACTGAAATAAACCTATATACTCAGGTAATCAATTTTATTCCTTCTGTAGTCTCAGATGGGGTTGAAGATCAGATAGTTTAGTTTTACAATTAAATTTAGTTGTTTAGGGGTTAAGATGTTTTTATGTCTAGATAGATGTTTTAAGTTGATAATGACGAGATGTGATAGGTATTGATTTACATTCAGAATTTTAGAAGCACCAAGTTAGGAAAGATGTTTTCTTCTATGCTGCCGAATACAAATAGCTAAGTCACAAAGAACGTAACATTTATATAATTCCTGATTGTGTCATGGCTCTTCTTGCTGTAGGTAGTTTATTATATGTAAGTGTAATAATATAAATATATATAAATTAAATAAATATTCAATTTTAAAAGATAATTTTTAAAAAAGGACTGATGTGGACTGCTCTGTCAGTGCCCTGCTCCTCTGGCAGGATAACTCTGCAAAACATGTTCATCATGAACTCCTCACTATTTAAACCGAGGTAAACTAAAATAATACTACTAACACTGCCTTTGGGACCATAAAGCTGGTTATGAATTTTCACAATGTAATAATCTTGGTCTGAGCCACCTGTATCTAATGATATACAATGCACTCACAAAGACAAGACTTTCTTATTCTCAACACAGGTCAAATCTGAGGGATGCTAATATCATTCGCAACTTCCAGGGAGAAGCAGTTGGAGATGAGCAGAAAGAAGAACCTGCTTTGCCTTAAGACTGATGTCACTTTAGAAGCTTAGTGTCCACTATGGTGCCCCCAAAGTCACAGTTCTCAAAGTATGGTATTTTACAGTGATTAAAATGGGTTTTGTCTTAATCTTTCGGTTACCTTAGAACAGATAGACAATGCAGAAGAGGAGTGGGTAATCCTTCTGGCAATCTACTAAAATCCCAAGGAGTGACATAAACCACAGTGGTGGCAATCAATTATCTGTTGTTGTACACACTAGAAATGTGTGTACAGCTAAGGATGCTGTAAATGCTCTTTTCAAAGCAGTAGAATTATTAAATCTTGAGCCTTTTTTGTACACCATTTTATACATTCTACCTGTGACCAAAAAGTGGAAGTTTACAGGAAGAATTTTTCTCACACACTACACTATCCTAGTGTGCTCTTGAGAGGACAGTCAGGGTAACCTTTTCCATTCTCCAAATCATTATACATCAATTTTATCTGAAAAATAATATTGAAGAGACTGCGGTCATTAAAATATAGATACTTGGTAATTTTTTTCTCATAAATTGAGTTAAGACTACTATATCAAGTGTGGCTACAATATTTGTTAAGAACTTACAAACAACACAAAGAAAATTATTAATTGCAGAAAATATATCAATTACTCTGATGTTTATTGCATCTAGTCAAAGGATTTTTCAGTAAACTACATTTGAAATTTTTGATTCTTTGGTTATTGTATGTATTTGTTTGCCAGAATCACTGTAGCAATATATCTCAGACTAGGTAGCCTCAATGACAGAAATTATTTCATCATATTTCTGGAAATCAGAAGTATATGATCAATGTGTGAGCAATATTGAATTTTTTGTGTGTATAAGGGTGTGGAACAAGACGTATATATGGTCATCTTCCTCCAACATTTAAACTGCCAGTCCACATACTTTCATTCTAAGTACTGTTTATAACATGCTGTTTATATGCTACAGTGTCATCAAACCTCATAATTTCATCTCAACTCCTCATAGATGCAATTTTCAAACTCTGAGTCATTGGTAAATGGTTTTCTAAAGTCCAAATGTTTGTGCTCCTTTTCCCATCACAGGTTAACATCATAGGTGATAAAATGAGGTGGGATCTTTGAAAGATATTTAGATAAAGAGGAAACAGTGTAAGACATGAGATCTCTCACTTGTAGAACAAAGGAGAGGCCAGAGTGGTCTTCATTAAGAGAGTGGCCTGGTCTCATATTTGGTAGTACTGACAAGTGTGCAAAGAAATATCCAACTAAAACTTCCTCTGTTCTCCTGCACACAGGTTTAACTGCATTGTTCCCACATCTATAATTTAGCCTGCAAACCATATCAGATGAGACATGGACAGAATCTATTTCTACACCATATCAAATTAGGCTACAGAAAGCAAATTTAAGAGACTACTAACTATATATTATTACATATAAATTGTAGGATGAACCAGCATATGTGTCTCAGCAAAACGACCATTTAAATGGACTAATGTCATTCTCTTTTCCTTTATGTTGATAATATGCAATATTTTTACCAAATTATCACTGTAAACAGCAGTAATATAGTTAAAGATAATTTCTAAAATATCCCTCACATATTTGTCATCTGAATAGAACCATTAAATTATATTTATAGCTATATAGAAAATATATAAGGAACCGTTTATATCAAAAAGACAAACTTTAATTGGACAAAATAGAAAACAACAATAAAGCAGATATTTACTCAGGGTTGAGTCCCAAATTGCTTTGAATTCATTAAACTGTCCTTTTCAATCAAAGAATAAAGTCATTTAAATTGAATTCAATAGGATATTTAAAATCAAATCCCAAAAAGGGCTTTATTTGGTTGAAGTTATCTCACTATAGATTACTAAGCCTGCCATTATGAAGATTCAATTACAATGTGAATTAGAATATTTAAATATGAATTAAGCTTATATTTTATGTTTATTTTTTAATTTTTTTTCCACAAATTGCTAAGTTACAACAGATTTTCATTTGTATTCTGGCCAAATTGCTAAGGAAGTTCATTAAAAATAAAAGCTCTACTGTTAATAATACCATTTCAAGAAGATTGATTTGCACAACATTTATTATAGGGTAAACAAATGTTAAAAGTGCATAAGTCCATACAACCGCCTGAGGTGAAACACTGCAAGAATCATTCATCCAAGAAACAATGAAACCAGCTAGCACGTGCAAGAAAACAAAATTTTTATTGTTATTTCCCAGTGATTCTGCAGCTAAGTCTGAAATAAAATTATTCTAAATAATACAGAAAATCTCTTGAATATTAAATTACGTGCAATTTCATTAAAGTATGCTTCAAAAATAAAACTAAAGTATCATATACATAATATTTTATTTTATTTAAATAGTCACAATATGCCATTAACTAATTCTATCTTTCAGATATACATGCTAAATCAATACATCGTATTGTATATTCATCACTTCTGCTTCTAGAAAAATCTTCATTACGCAAAATGAACTGTGGTCACCTAATTATACTGTCCTACATTTGATCTCTAGATATTAGATTGTTTTAAAAAACTTGATAGAAAAGAAACAATTATATTTGCATTTTTGTATCTTCATTTCACTTCTTTTTTAGCTTTCCTTCGAGAGTCATTAGTCTTGTGCTGTCCATTTGTGTTTTGTTGCAGCTTCTGCCTATTATGTATCATGTTCTTATGAACATTCCTTTGTAAGCAAGTGTTCAGATCTCTGTTTTCAATCAACATGCGTATGTTAGTTGCTTTCTCTTGGTGCTGTGACAACATACCAGAGAGAAAAATGCTGAAGGAGCTTAAATTTGATTGGCTCAGAGTTTCAGAGGCTCCAGTGTACTCTACAGAGACAGGAATTACAGCTGTGGTTACCCTAACACAGCAGGATTAGGTGAGGCATGGAAGGAGATAGTTGAGACAGAGGGCAAGGCCAGATTCTTAGCAAGAGCAAGTATGATCTTCAGCACTGGACTCTAGTGCTCTATATTTACCAGCAAATATCTCCTTCTGGAAGCTTCCACAAACTCCCAAAACAGTAACGTTAGATATACACAACATTTTCCAAAACATGAAACTGTGGAGTACATTTCAGATTCAAACCATATTGAGCATTGCAATTGCTAGATCATATGAAATATCGCTTTGAACTTTTCGAGTAATCATACTTTTCCATTAGTACAATTGTAGAACTATAAATTTGGCTTGTAGGGAAGCTTTCAACATGTCTCAGAAGTTTTGTTATATTGTATTTTTATTTAATGTAGTTCCAGGAGGTTTGCTCTCTTTCTCTTTCTTTCTTTCTTTCTTTCTTTCTTTCTTTCTTTCTTCTTTGAACCACTCATTATTAGATAATGAGTTGTTTTATCTCTGTGAGTAGCTTTTTCTGTAAAATTTAAGTTTATTTAAATATAAATATGAGGACATTTTAAACCTGATAACCAAGACATGTAACCAGTAAACTACTAGATGATAAATACTACAATTTTAATATTAAGTTATATTCTTTGCTTATACAGTTTTAGTAATTGAATCTTTAATAATAGATTTTCTCTCTCTTAAAAAAAATTCTTGTCTCATACAATACATCCAAACTGCATCCTCCCTCTCTCCCCCTCTTACCTACATCCCAGAATCCACTGCTTCTCCATTCCCCTTCATAGAAGAACAGGCCTTTGCAAGCAAGGGATAGCAACTTGAACAAGGCATAAAATGCTGCTATAAAGAATAGGAACAATTTGTCATATCACTCACAATTGGGTGACAAGGCAACCCAACAGTAGGAAGTCTCCCAAGAACAGGCAAAAGAGTCAGGGAGACCTCCGCACTCACCCCGGATGTAAGCTCCCACTATTAGGAGTCCAACAAAATTCCTAGCACAGGTGGACTTAGCGCTGTGATTAACTCTTGAGTCTCTGGGGACTTTTATGAGCCTTGTGGTCCTTGTTTTTGTGGTGTCCTTGGTCACTCTGTTTCTGACAATGCTTCCTCCTCTCTACCATGGGGTTCTCTGAGCTGCGCTGGTTGTTTGAACAGGGGGTCTCTGCTCCCGTCAGTTGCTGGATCAAGCCTCTGAAATGATGATTGGGCTACTCAGATATGAGTAAGCAGCATATCATGAGGAACTACTCAGATATGAATATAGAAGCATGTCATTAGGAACTTACCATTGAGGTTTTGCTGTTGTTTTGTTTGTTCGTTCGTTTGTTTGTTTTTTACCATTTGTTTTTGTTTCTACCATAGGTCTCAAGGGTTGCATAGTCAACTCTCTTTTAAAATTTGATTGAAAGAACATTTTCTTTTACAATTCATTTTAAGAAAACGAGTAAAACTGTTTTATACAAAGTATTTACATTTTTCTGGATTTCTTTCAGCCTATTTCTATCAAAGCATACATTTTTGCATAAATGTAAACAAGAATATTATTACTTAAAATTATTTAAACAGTTTGTTTACTTAACATATAGCTCTTTTCCTTTATAAGTGTGTTATTATTATTCATTATGTAGACTTACCATTATTTATAGAAAGATAGTTCATATTACTTTCCAGGTATTATTATTGCAAACAATTGTATAATTGAAACATAATCAATTAGCATTTGTCAATTCATGTGATTACATTTTTGGGTGATAAATTAGTTGATTTAAGTGTTTTAGTTACATAAAAATTTAGTTGGCAAAAACTATATGTCTTTTCTATACAACAGAATGATATGAAACTCCTTCAGCAAGCTAAGATTATAAAATGACTCTCTAAAACTTCTCACAATACTTCCAAATATAAAATATAATATCTACAATTTAAATTTTATGGTGCACAGTATTTGAATTAAATTTATATTTACAAATAAATTTAATAATTTAGTCTATAAGACAGAAGTAAATTTCTTCAAAACCTAAATTGATCCAAAATTATTTATGTGTTTTAATTTCTAATTTGGATATCAAGGAAGTCTATGGTCAATTATTAATGTCTGAATATGATATAACAAATTGACTTTAATAATAAGTAAAAAAGTATAATAATTATATTACTTTGGAATTCTTGATGTTGTAGAATAAAAAATGTTTACAGTAGAAACATAACAAATGAAATGCATGTGGAAATTCTAAATTTAATTTGTCATCAGCAGTTACTCTCACAAACAGAAGATGTATTGGTACTTTATATGTATTTAAATTTTCAGCAACTTAAATATAATTTAGTATATACTTACAGTATTAATGCATTAATTTATTATGCAAAATAAATTAATATAATATAATGCAAAAATTAACACTAACATTAATTTTGGGCCAAAAACATAATGAAATACTATCATAACCATCAAATGAGTATTGTTTGATGTTTCTGATGTAAGTATAGATTATTAAGCTGCTACTGAATTTGCCTTTTTTTCCCTACGTATAATTTGGTCCACCCCAGTCCATAAAGCTATACATGTATTTTTCTCTTCTTTCATATCCTAAGTACACATTGAGATGACATCATAGATGTAATTTGCAGAGCTATTAAGTGAATATTAATGAATATGCTAATTCTAGAAGCTAAGGATCTTCTTTTACTTGCTACATGAACATAATATAACAATAATTGAAGAACAGCTGTTATATTTGCAGAGAGGTCAAGATACAACGCAGTTACAATGTGAACATGAGATAAAAAGAATTACTTTTAAATATCTCCATTTAAAATATTCTTAAAACTGTGAACTAATTTCTAAGGCTTGTGGTCTGCATGGCTGGACATTTTTCTTCACTTTTATGTGAAATTCATTCTTGGGTGATTTACTACTTTTAAAATGAAGCCACATTTGCAAGATTGCAAGCTTTCATATGCACAAATAAAACCAAGCCTCAGAAATCCATTAACTTAAGGAAATTTCCTCTTCTCTTTGTCCTGTCACTTTTTTACTGTTAAAAAATAATGATGATATAATGGAGTTCATCGTCAGCCCGAATCAACTTATGGACTGAAGTTAATGACAGAAGAATAATGTATCACAGAGTTCTTTGTGTTATACTACCTTAATGCAAAAAATAAATTGCATTGTATGTATCAGTTTCAATGGCGTTGGTTACGAATTCTGCAAGCCAGCATAACTTTGTTTAGTAACCAAGGTTCATCACAGAAGCCAGACAATTGCTCTCAACCTATGACAGCCACTGAATCTTTCTATTTGCTACTAATATCCTAGCCATCCTTAAGTTGATTCTTACATCTTAGCTTTCAGAAAATGAGTGATTACATCTTCATACCCTTTTCCTTTGGCTTTATAAAATGGACTGAATTACTTAATAGGTCTTGTTCTGCCCTTTGAATTCCAGGTCTGAATTCTCTGCTGAACTATCACAGAGACTTAAGAATAAATTCTCAATGAAGTCATAGCCTGCATTTCTCTTTGAACTTTTATACAAATGTCACAATGTCCTATTATATAAAGTTAATTCAAAATGTAATGTTATATAGTCTCTTACCCTTTAGTTAACTTTCAACTTCAGTGATTCCTCATTGCCACTGTAACAAATATCACACATAGAGGCAAATGGATATAAGGGAATTAACTAATAGAAAAACAATATTGAACTTCATCTAGTGTGAATCATGAGCAATACACCACTTATGAGAAAGAGAATAGGTTATGATTATGTTTTTATTCTTCCAATGGTAGTATTTCAAAAATAATTAGTCTGGCTTCGTGATAGAAAGCATATAATCAAGTAATAAAGCACAAATCTGACACCAAGTAATGGAGTTCTTGAAATAAAATGGGGGTAAGATGAAATCCATAATATTTAACTGCATTACCAAATTATATGTGCCAAACTATGTTTGTATTTTCCAACTGCTATTATATATCTTGGAAATTATGTGGACAAAGTATTACCCAAATGACCTGAAGGAAATGAAGATAAAAAGAGTTTGTGCTATAACAGACAAAGAAAATTCAAAGGAATTATTTACCTTAAATATAGATGTGAATCCAGAAATAATCTCATTCAATGACATCATTTTAAAAGTGCGGGGAAAAAAAGCTCAGCAAAAGAACCTAAATTGGATCAGTTAAAATGTACAGAACTATTTAGAGAATGCAAGTTCTTTACCAGATAAGAAAATTACCTGGTCAGTATCCTATGAAAGAAAATTTCATTTAATTTTGTTTGAACAGTGTCCTTATCTAGTAGTGAGCCATATGTTTTGTAAGCATTCTGTTTTGTAATAACTTATTAAGGTATTTAGCATAACTATGATGTGTAAATCATACCATTCTCCTTAAAAATGCTAACTGATTTCCTGTTGTGAAGTATGTTCTACAATGTTATCATCGGTAGATTCAAATTTACTTTGGACGTCTGCTATAAGAAAGTCACATAGTCAAAACTAAAATATATAGGAATGAGACGTGAAAGCAGTTTTAAATTTTAAAAATGGAATAAATTACAAAAAATAACAATAAAATTAACATGCAAAAAACATATAATGTTGATAAAGATGATACCATTATTATAATGATTAAATATTTTCCTTCATTTTACTTTATTGTTTCGAGATTGTAATATAATAGCAACATTGTCCCCATCTTTTCCTCCCTCCAATGATTCTTACATAACCCTGCCCACCTCTTTCAAATTCATGACCTTCTTTTTCACTTATTGTTATTAATGAATATAGATATATATTTATAAGATATATACTACTAAATATGACACATTTATTCCCAACAATGTTACTTGTAGTATTTTTTTTTTTAAATACAGCAAACATAAGAGTGGCTATCCAACTGTTGGTTTATCAGTAAAAAGCTCCCTTACATCAGTGCTCTCCTCAACTGTGGAAAGGAGTAGTCTTGTACAATCTGCAACTTCCTTACACATACCGAACAGTATATATGTTCTGTTCTCAGTGGAGATACCTGCAAAAATATTTCATTTTCTTTCTTTAGACAACTAATTCTGGGAGCTGCATATTTTTAGATAAATAAGGGCCTTGATCATCTTCTGAAGTAAAAACAATAAAATAACAAACCTACAAGCTCTTAGTTTTAAATGAGAATTAACTTGATTGCAGCAATACACATGACTCTGTGGACTGCTTAATTCTGAGATTCTTTGGTAAGATATTAGGGTTACTGAACTAAAACATGTACATTTCTTAAATATCTGCCTCAATGATCCTATGTACATAATAATGTTTTAGATATCATGTTTACAGTTGTTAGCCAAGGCCATGTAATCACTTCTCCCCAAGTTGGAGATGTCATGTCAAAAAAATCTAAATAATAAAATAAAAAATATTCTCAAGTATGTAGTTGGTGTTCTAAAAAACAGTGACCCCCCTCATCAACATGGAACGACATGCATTAAGTAAAGCAATTTAAAGAGTATATGAAATGCAAGGGAGACAAAGGAGAAGAGAAATTTTAGAATATAAAATAGTGATATACTTCACATTCCATATCAAATGTCATATATCACTGCATAGTGTTAAACTGAATAATTAATTAATCAGTGTCTGTGGGGCCCTAAGCTGAATAATGTGTCAAAATCCGGTTTTTCAGGTCCTATCCTAATGTACTTCATCTGCTTGCACTTCAGGGTAGTAACAGATTGTTAGGCAATTGCCCTTGTTGATGTCTGAGCTACAGTAAATAATAAATTCTATTTTAAAAGTGTATGTTAAAGGCTCAAAAGAAGTCATCATTACAGCTTTCAGGAAAAACTAATATATGAAAGGTTAACTGTTTATATAGTTTTTTTTAGAAAGTCATAATTCGAAAATGTTCATTCTTGACAAGTTAGAAAATGATAGCTAATCAATTTGAGTAAGAAAAAAAAATCACTGATCTTTTTTGTAGAGTTTCACCTTTTCTATTGAATAAAATATGTAGGCAAAAGTTCAATATAGCAAAGTCAGTTTCTGTCTATGCCAATGTATTCACTTCACAAAGCCTGAACTTTTACTAAAAAGCCTGAAAATGTTGTAATTTTACGATCATCAACAAAAGCGTCATTGTGAGCTCATAGTCTATTACCGAAAGAGAATGTCTGCATGTCAGATCATTGTTGTTATTTGTTGCTTTTGTTGTTTTTTGTTTGTCTGTCTGTTTCCATTCAAAAGAGGAAAGTCACTGAGGCCATTGCAGAAGACAATCATATTAAATCGGCACACATTACTGGTAATCTAACAGAAGAAGTAGAACAAAAACATTTTATTTTCACGATAAGGTCTCTGAAAAGTACAGCATCGTCTTCTCATTTGATCTTTAACTGTTAGTTTCTAAGAAAGATAGTTCAGGACTAACTTTGCTATTTCCAAGCCTTGGGCTTCAACAAATTTGGCAGATAACAATGTGCTTACTTATGCTTTTACGTTTTGTTGCTGCTTTTCTTTTGTATTTATTGATACAGAAAGTTGGCTAAGTTTAAATCAAGTCTAGACTTATTGATCTCAACTCACCATTTAATTGTATATTCTGTTATATAGTAATAACAGGAAAGCATTCTGAGATCTTTGCATGAAGGGTGTCATGCATAGCAAATATAAGTGATGGATGGATTATATACTAGGTATTTTAAAAGTATTTGCGAAGCTACTTACTAAACCTCTTAATATATTTTTGAAAAATCCTGGGATCTGGGGAGACAAGGAAGAGTGGAGGACAAATGCTATATTGATTATTTTTAAAGTTAAAAAGAGCGATCTCAAATAACTTGAGAGAGTGACATCAATACTTAATAAAACAGTGGAATAAATATCCAGAGATGAAATGTTAAGTCCAGAGGCTATTAAATCAAGACCAATATGAAAGATGATTTTCACATAGAAATTATGACAGGTTATCAGTATTCATTCCCAACAGAATTTAAAAAATAAATGTAGGAAGCAGAAGGAAAACTGTATATTTGTATGTGTTTTGAAGAAAATATATGAACTCTAAAAAGACATAAGATGTCATTAAGTATTCTCAAAGTCATCTTCATGAACAACTACAATTAAAACCCGGCATTTTGCTTATATTTTTAGTTTTAATTATTATCTGTCCCTGAATACTGAAATATAATAAGCAAGTGAAGGAGTCTATCATGAAACAGCTCTGTGTATTGAAGCAGAAAGACTTGAGAGAAGAATCAAAACATCTAGTTGAGAGGACTTAAAAGACTGACTTGAGAAATGAGAGAAAAGAAAGATTCATAACAGCATGTTTCAGGATAATGTTTCAAGATGAAGAGTGGTCTATGGAAATTCTTTATATATTGCATTGCAACGAATTGAAAGAAATGGCGAATATTTAGTGAATATAAAAGCCTTATACTTGTTATTTTTTTAAAAACACAATTGCTAAATGGATTTCACTCAGTATCAAACTTCATGCCTGTTTAGATGAAGGAGTCATCAGCTCACTCATGTAATAATCTGTCTCCAAACTGTGAATCAACTGAGGTATTCCAGGGTTGCAAGAAAAGGTGAGTTCATTCAACATCCAAAAATGTGAAGCTTAAAAAGGAACACTCCAAAAACACATGACCATATGTAAGGAGCTAGGAAAGTAGAAGACAATTAAAAAACAAACATCTATTAACATTCCAAACACATAGCTATTAGTGTTACATAAAGGAAAAGCAGATGAATATATAATACTGAACCTAAAGTACAATAATGATCAAAGTATAGAAGTTTGTTATTTGAAGTTTGATGGAAAAAATGCTAAAAAGAGTTTGTAAAGAATTATAAGAACAATGAGGATATTATGAAAGTTTGTACAGTATACAGGTAACTGTAGAGAGAACCGACAATGAAAAAGTTGATTTAAAAAAATGTGTTTAAAGTGGTATGTGTGAAACATCAGTGATGGATGCTCAAGCTTAATATGAATTCTTAATTTTACTGAAATTATGACAAAACCTTAGTACAAATATTCAACAACTATAAAATGAATATTAAGGTATGCAGGTTAGCAATAGTGTTTATGCAATGAAAATCTTATGTTTTAATAGTATATTTTTCTGAGTATAAATTCTAATGTACATTATTCCTTCATTATTAACAATTAATATTTATTACAGTTAGAAATAAATCAAAGACAGATAAAGTGATCTTTAATAAACAGGTGAGCAGAAAGAGATTTGAAAATCAATGAGGTAAAATTGCCTTCCTTTTAAAATAAATTAAGTTAAAATCAATTTATTGCCAAACCATGAACTATAATTTATTTAACCATTACTTTCAGGATGCAGAGGACATGGCCATTAGGCCTGACCGATTGCAGAATATAGAGACTTGGCAGGTGTCACCAGGAAAGCTGATGGACTTATTGATATAGAAGACATAAAATCAGGATGGTCTTAGACATTCTTTCCAGTATAGATATACTGCAAAGAGGTATTCATAGCATCTCAAATACATGGTGATATGTAGATTTTGCTTTTTAAAAAAGTAACTTTTAGACATAATTCTGTTCAAAAAAATCACAGTATTAATTTAGAACATGTAACAGTTTCATAGCTTTTAAAAATAACATGAAAATAAAGATATTAAACATATCAATTATGCATTAAGTTATTTGTATCATTTATTTAGTCCTCTCCTAAATCTTCTCTTTCTTCTATTCACATTCCCAGATATCCATTAATTTTCTGTACTGGAAATAATGAGTTTAGAGTTTAATGAAAGGTATGATCATCTAGAGTACATTCTTTTATTTAACTTTTACGGAATTACCATGGGTAGTATTCAATACCTAGTTTAGCCCCAGAGGCAGACATCACTGAAGGAACTCAAAAGCTTGTATTTACTTATATGAATATTTACTTACATTAAAATATAGTAACACTGGTTATAGAAGAGGGGGAAATAGGTTTAGAAGAGAGGTCATGTATAGGAAGAGTGAAGAGAGGAGAAAGAAAGGAGTAGTTATTTAATTATATTTTACAATTAAGAAGGTCAAAAAATTTATTGGACTTATTCCATTAACATGGTAAATAAAGAAACTAACTTGGAACAAAAAGCCCTCATGGACATATGGAAGCAAGCCCAAACTGTGCCATCTTTAAGGAATCAAGTAACTTATCTTGGAGACTGAACTTGTAGATAGATATTAAAGCACAGGTGAATATGAAAAACATGTGTGCTATTTATCATATTACAAAATCATTTTACTAACTACATAGTTTACAACAAGCTGACATAGCCTCAAAATAAGCCCAAGAGAATATCCAGTATATACATGATTTTCCTATTTTATGTGAAAAATGTTAAATTTATGTAAAGCTAAAGCTAAATTTGGCACGTTTATTGTATGTTGTTAAAATGTTATGAAAACTAGCAATTATATTCCTATGTGCTTAGTACATATATGTAAATAAGTTTATGTAATCTATATGTCTATGCATGTGTGACGGGTATATGTGTGTATTAATGTGTGCTCGTGTGCAACAGTGTGAAACTTTGAATATTACTCTTTGTCTTCTGCCTTATTTGATTCAGGGTCCATTGTGCATCAGTATGCATTCATTTGTGAGCCAGCCAATGAGCTTCGGGGGACTTTTCCATCTCTGCATCCCGTCTTGTTACAGAAGCTCTGGGCTTTTGATGTGCTCTACTGTTCATGGCTAACATAAAGCTCTTGGAATCATATTCTGCTCCTCACAAGCGCTGTGCCTTGCAGAGCCATCTCTCCAGCCTCCATCGACATATCTTTTAGCTTTGTCAGTTTTAGATTTTCTTTCTCATGGAAGTATTATTTATCTAAATTTTGTAATTTACAGGCATTTCTGGAATCTGTTAAAGCCAGAACATTTGTTTTCTATTGATGTATTTAAATATTTTACATCTATTATCCTGAGCTTTTCTATTTTGCTGAATATATGTCACACTCCATGTTACAATAACTTTATAATTAATAAGTTTATAAACTTGGATCTTTATCACATATAACACTTTGTTTTAATAATTCTCTATTTTTATTTTTTAAATAAAGATATTTTTTTTTTTACTTTTACTGAATGTCTACAATTTACACATCACGCACCAAAATCCCTCTCCTCCCCCATTAAAATAAAACATATAGACAAGCAAAAAATCTTGTCACAGAACTGTAGTGTATCACGCAGTATAGTGTCCCTGGGAGCTCACCTGACTGTGGTCCTGCAGCGGGAGGGCATGGACTATCCACATGACAGGATTTCCTCCTTTCTGAGAAACACCAGCACTGTGTTTTGGAGCTCTCAGTAAGGTCCTTTAGTGACCGTGCAGCCACTGCTGTTCCGCGGATCAGACACAGTGTCTGATCCATGGCATAATGGATGATCTCAGCTTGGGTATTTCTAATACATTGCACTAAGTGTTTCCTTCAATTCAGGCTGCTCTCCAGAGTGAACATTTCTGGGTAGCTCTGGGACACAATCATCCTCCTCAGAATGAATTGAGGACCTCATCTTTGGAATCCCGCCGACCCGCGCCCACCACGCGGACCCCCGCGATCCATAAAAAATATCTTTTTATTAGATTTCCCAAAATCCTCCCAGGTTGTCCCTTCTCCCAACATATATTAAATTGCTACTTTTTCTCTTATCTGAAAAAACAAAAAGTTAGGAAACTAACAAAAGTAAGAAAACACACAGAGAGAAAACAAACGCATAAAACAGAAAATCAGAAAACACAATATAAAAGCAAAAGAAAAATAAGAAAATTTCATACAAAGCTATGCAAAACAAAAATATGCAAAAATGCCATTGAGTTTGTTTTTACACCGTGTTTTGATAATTCCTGAAAGACTTCAGTGTTTTAAAATGTGATTTATTTTAGGCAGCAGTTTGCAAGGTACTCACTAACTCTCTTCTTGAGTTTTGTGATAGCAACCTGTGTATTTTGTATTTTGTTTTCTCATGTTACCATTGATGTTTTATTTTCTTAGAAAATCAGACCTCTGTTAGATGTGAAACCCAATAAATTCTGAAGGCCTTGTGTCTTTTCTTAGAAGGGTCTTATTATGCTTTAGATTATTTTTACCTCATTGATCGACTTAGGCCATATTATGTGGCAATTGCTCCTGAAGAGATCACCATGCAAAAATGTTTGGCAAGTGTATATAAATTTCTCTATCCAATAAGTTATTTGTTGTATACACTAATGTGTTTTCCAAATTTTGATTGGACTCGTCACTTGACAATTTCCTCAATATTCTCTTTGAACACTTACGGTTAAAATACACTAGACTCATATTATCAATAATTAGTTAGGATAGCTCTGGGAAGGTTAGGAAATGTGCTGTACTTTGACTGAAGACCTTGCAAAAAGAACAACAACAAAAAAAACCCTTCACACTTTTTTTCCCCACTACACATCCCCAAAATATTATATCTGGGTCCCGAAAATGAATATAGCCTAAATTAAGATAATTCCCATATGCTATGCTTTATGTCTGTCTTCTCATAATCTAGAATTTTTATAATTAAACCTCAGTTTTGAGAATATAACATGGCTCTTTGCCTTGTATTATAGTGACTGATACTGCAGGAAAAGCACCATTGTGCTCCATACAGTTGTAAAATTAGTTGTTCTTAACTTTCTCTTGATGTAAAATGTACTCAAAAGTACAAATCCTATTAACTTCTGGTCTATGTAGTTAGTTTATTTTAGAACCAAACAACTTTATTGTATAAGATTTGACACTTTTATAGAGTGAAAGAAGTGCTGAATATTATTATAATTTATTATTTCAATAAATTTAAAATGAAAATTATCAGTTTGACAAGAGAAATAGTATGTTCAAAGCATTACCAGGAAGGCCTAAAATTTTGATATATTATAGAATAATGGATTAAATAAATATAAGGCATATTGAAATATGTACATTCTATTAAATCTTGTGGCACTAACTAAATGAATTTCTTGTTGATGATAAATTGCATAATTCATTAGTAGATAATAGTTTTATCAAGTAATGGAAGCACGGAAAAAAACCAACCCACAGATTTAAAAAAAAAACTGCCAATTTTATATTTCTTTTTCATCCTTAAATTTTTTTAAAGAGTTTGTATCACAGAAGGAATTACTTAAAGACAAGCAGGGAGTTTTATGTCTATTTGGACACCTATAATTTGGATAACTGCAGAGATTTCATAATTCGTTCAGACTTAGGGAACTCTTCTCCTATAGAAAACAATTTATGTCTGAAGCATATTCCTTTAACAATTAGCTAATTTGTTTTTTAAAACATCTATAAATTATTTCTGAAGATTACTTCACAGAACATGAAGAATGGAGAACTTTCAATTTAAGAGGTAGTGTATTTTGAGCTTTCGGTGTTAGCTGGATCACTTATGGTAGAATTTCATGCAGGCAATTATACACCACTTCGTCATGCAAGGAAAAAGAACGCCATAAAATAACCAAACCTGCCAGTGACACACTGATGAGCTGCCACCGTGCTGGCTTCACTCACTGATGTTATTCTAATAATTTTGTCCTTGTGTTTAAGATGGTTAACCTGACACTTATTATGATAACAACGCATGTGAATAAAAGAATAAATTATGAAGTGCATGATTCCTAGTGATGTAAGCATTTGTTCTCTATCAGGAGTGTGCCTGGAAACAACAGTCAGACAATGCTCTCCACCTTCCACATTGAATACTGCACACTGCCTGGCTTTAGATATAATTACTTCACATAATTGTTTCTGTCAAGAATAAATGAAGCCTTAAAAGAACAATGTGATCATTACAAGTAGAGCATCCTAAGATACACATTACATTGGGCCACTTATTGGTGGTGTTTTCCAACCAAGTATTAATGAATTCAATTCTCATACTGCATCTTCAAGCACCAAAATCAAATGTTGAAGAACCAGGTTACATCGGCAATTGTATATATTCTTGTTCCTCCAGAAAAAAAATTAGTAAGTAAAAATAATATTATTTTCTGGTTATTCTATTCACTCCTATAAAAACATACATCAGATGCATTAAGGGAACAAAACACACTATAACATCTTTATTTTTAATTCTAATAATGAGTAAAAAACTAAGTTTATTTTAATCTTTTGTGATTCAAGTATTATTAATAATTTCCTTTGGAATTTTCAGGTCATAGATGATATTTATGTCTCCTATTCTCAGATATAAATATTTCAAACAGGAGAGCTGAAAAGATATTGTATTAGCATGAGGGAAGTATAACTGAGTAGCCCAGAAATATGCAGTACTTTTCCTGCAGTGATGAAATATACAGGTCAATAAATCTGTTGTGTTTTGTAGCATTAGGTTTCAAGCTAAGTATATTTCTGGGTTACACATTGTGTACAGGTATTTACCCCTTACCGACTTCGAGAATATTGTCCAATATGCTTATAAGAGTAAAATATGTGAACTCTTCAGCCCTGTTTATATAAAGGAGCAAAGCATTTACATATTACCTACATATATTCCTCCACATAACTTAATTTACCTCTAGTTTTTTTTTATAATACCTAATACAGTAGAATTTATTTGCGTGCATTATACAGGTACCAAAGAGGAGACAATGTTGGCTCTGTTTTTTAACAATTAAACTTTATTGGGTTGGGGATTTAGCTCAGTGGTAGAGCGCTTGCCTAGCAAGTGCAAGGCCCTGGGTTCGGTCCTCAGCTCTGGAAAAAAAACAAAAAAACAAAATAAACTTTATTATACAACCCAACTAGCTTATTTCTTGTGGTCACTTCTTCAAGGCCAGGACATTATATGTTTCCTTTTCTTGTCCTAATGTCTTTCTTGCATGTGATGACACTACACTCTTCCCTGGAGGAGCCATCGAAAAGCTCTTTGCAGAGAAGCAAAACCAATGGATGTTCTTACTTAAACCTTGAATCTTTTGGGAACTTAATCTTTGACTTTCAGAACTAAATTATATATATATATATGTATATGTATATGTATGTATGTATATCCTAAGAATTGCAACAATAGTTTACACCAATCATAAACAAAATTCAGACAAGGGAGAAATAGACAATAGACTTTAACAAAGAAGAAGTAAGGATAAAGGACCTGATGAATTGATTGGTAAAAGAGAAATATACTTACAAAATGACTTTTAGTATTTTCCTTTTACAGGCCAGTATATAACACAATAAAGAGTAAATGTATTAACCAACACTCATTGGAAAGGGCAGCCTTTGGACTCATGAAAGCAAGATTCTTGTGAACATGCAATATAGGCAGCAGCATGTATGAAGGCAAAGAGGCCATGTTGCCAGGCGCCACTGGAGGCATGTTGATGCCGGTGGCCACTAGAAACTATGATAAGTCCCGTGATCCTTGGTGCCACCTGCTGCTAAGAGCAAAGAAGCGTCTTTTTCAGTGGCACTGCCAACTGCAGAGTCAAAACTAAGAATGAGATACATTGAAGGCTTCTGTGACAATCCCCACCACCAAAGAAAAGAAACATGCCAGGTATTGGAGAGAGTTCGTATATATTGTGATAAAGATGCTGAAGTGTAGCTCTTCTCAGATGATGGCTTCTGGTGGGAGTGTGGGGAAGAACTCTGTTTTCTTTACAAGGTAGCCATTGATATTTTGACTGCACCATTGAGTATATGGGCAACACAAATTGGACTTGATTTCTTTTTCTTGGGGGTGGGGCACAAGGATGGGAGTGTGGACCCAAAAGGAATGAGAAGTGAGTGTGATTTGAATTCATTATATAAAATTTCCAAATGATCTATTTACAAAAACAGTATGTTGGAGAAAAAAAGAAAATAGATCTGTTTGGAAAGCAGATTAACGGGAAGCATTTTTTATTTTTTTCAGATGACTGACCCGAACTTTCAACTATACATGGAGAAAGGCTGGAGGGATACTTGTAGAGAAGAAAATAATTTTTCCTCAGAAACTGACCATTTTTATTTTTTAATTTCTAACTTCAATAGTGTCTAAATACAGATAAGACAGTTCTGGGTTATGACAGTTTTCTTTTTTTAGACTAAAATTTAAACAGAGAGAGATTGAAAGTACAAGAAACATAATTAAAGAGAAAGATATGTTCTAAATTATAATGTCTATATATTTTAAATTCTTAAATGTTTATAATGACACTTGGGTCAGGAAATAATCCCTGTTGACCTTGAATCTTAGGATTTAAAAAAAAAAACAAGGTTTTGTTATAACTACAGCAACTAGGATTCTCTTCTTGTCATATCTATTAAGACAAAGCCTAATAAAGAATAATACTCCCCAAAGCCATGACCTTTGAGCTATCTCTATATGAACTGAGTAAAAGGTTTGATGAACATATCTCTGGATATTCAGAGATATCTGGGTCGGGAATGCACAGGTGAAATATTTAGCAGATGAATACTTATTATGAGGATCCATACAGTTGTGTCTTCATAGAATGGGGAAGAAAGGGATTTTAAAATAGTTTGGAGGCCTCGGGGGAGGCCTCATCCAAGTAGGTATTTTACTTATGTATTGTGATTTCTTATTTTGTGTCTTCATATTTCTCTGTGTAATAGTATAATTCTTGATATATGTATGTGTTTCTTATGCTTTTTACTTTGACTCTTTTTTTCTCTTTGATTACTTGTTTTGTCCTATTCAGATTTGTTTGGTCTCATTTATCTTTTTTATTTGTAATTATTATTTTTCTTTTTGTAGATGTCTGGGTTTTTTTAATGGGAAATAGCAATTATCTATTGCTACGGGAAGGAGATGATCTGGGAAGAGTTGAGGAAATCAGAAAAGTAATCAAAATATAGTTTCCATAAAAAGAATGGCATGATATAAGGCCATGGCATCCACATTACAAAAAAAAATACTTTAAAATATTTTTCTCAAAGGAACACAGACCACATTCTGGACAATGTTCTAAACACTAAGGTAGAGACTTAGAATTCTTGAGTGTCTGACATTTTCTTCTACCCAACATTAAGATTCAGATGTCCAGACTTCTAAACTGTAGGAGACACTGTGACATACTATAGCTTTCACAAGGAGATTGAGGCGAATCATGTGAAATTCAAGGGAAACCAGTGAAAAGTAAGAAAAAAAACCACAATCCGTTATCATTGATTTTTATTCCATTATTATAAAAGAAGCTCAGATCCATATATTCAGAGAATGTAGAAATCATGATAGCAAAAATATAGATATATCCATGGGCTAGAATAAAATCATCCCAAGTGATATATCCTAGACGTTCGATGTTAAGTCTTGAGCAAGCAGTCTACAATCCAAATGAATACAGAGATTAGATACAGTGTAAAGGACGACAGGAAGGGATGCCTCTCTATAGTCGTGGATATAGACTACCTAGCTCTGTGCACACAAGGGGGCGATGGTGACTGAGCTGGGAGGGTCGAAGTGGGATTAGGAGAAGAGAGGGGGATGAGGAATGGAATTAGCAGACAAAACCAAAGTAAGTTTGAGAAGTCTTATGGAAACCAAATAGAAGATTATTAATATATGGGGATATTGAAGGAGATCTAAGTGGCATAGTCAAAAACAGGTAGCAGGAAGCAAACCAGGCATCTCTCATCCCCTAATGAATTCTCCTGTTCTGAGAATGGCTTACAACTAATTGCATTGTTGCCAAAGAGGCCCCATGGACAACCCAGGCTTTTTGCTAAGACTGTTAGCTCGCTCTTTTTCTATTTGTTTGTTGTTTTGTCCTATCCCGATTTTTAATCTTATTTTTATTTCATTTTATTTTATTATTATTTACAGATGCTTCATTAGTTCCTAACAAGGGAGAAAAAAAATTGTGGATTTGGATGGGAGTGGAGGTGGTGAAGATCTTGCAGCAGTTGAGAGAGGATAAATTGTAACCAGAATATATTGTGTGAAAAATATCTCTTCAATAAAAAAAAGAGTAGAAATAAGAAAGATAACCTAAAGATATATGAAAAATGAAATCATAAATGTAATTAGAATGAAGAGACTTGAGGTATTTAAAATTAAATCATACTGGTTAATATTATTAGAGAGATAAATGTACCTTAATTTTTTCCTTTTCTTAAAATTATTTTTGTAACATAATGTGTCTTGATTATGATTTTCCATCTCTACTCATTTTAGCCTATCCCTACCTCCTTCCCCATCCATATCCACACCTGATGGAAAAATAACAAGACACCAAATTGAAAATAAATAAGTCTTTAAAAACATAAGCTTGAGTATGGCTCTCATCTCAATCCTCATCTGAGATATTAAAAATATTATTATGGGTCTCCTATTTTTTCCCAATTGCTTCAAATAAATCTTTTCTGATGATTGCTTAGCAAAGTACCAATCTAGGAGTATAACAGAATGTCATTCATTAGGAGCCATTTTGTTGCTTTTTTTTCAAATTAGAACAGTAGTATTTGGTCTTACTCTACTTCTCTGGCCTATATAGCTTCAGGTTATTGGTCACCTAAGCAGTGTCATATGGGCTCCTTCTCATGGAGTGGGCCTTAAGTGTAGTACGATATTGGTGAATTACTCCCATAGATTTGAGCCACTATATTCCATAAACACACTGTACCGGAAGCCATCAAAGGGCTTGTGCAGCCCCATTCAGGTACCTTGGGTGCTGCCTCACTCTCTCTGAGTTCAGATGAGTATATCTTGTAGGCAGAACACCATTGTTAATTAGACGGCCTGTGGCTAGGATGCTGTTTGTGTTTCTCTGCTGATAGGATGTAGGGTAGCGTCTGGTACCATATACCTTGGAACATAAGAGCAAAGACTCTACGTAATCATCTAATTGACTTCTCAGTGTGCCATAAGTGTGTAGGTGTTGTCTTCCGATATGGGCCCTTATTGACAGCTAGTGTAGAGCAATCTACATTCTTGACTACAGCCTGTTTTATTTGGGAATTCCCATGGGACATCTTTGGCCAATAACTCAATAGATGCAATTCACACCTGGGACTGGAAGCTTGTGTGAGCAATAAATGACCAATTGGAGCTCAATTTCCTCCATTAGGTGGTGATTCCATTTAGGTGGCCTTCATATATGTGTGTATATATATAATCTTTTGCCTTTTATTTATTTTTTATTTTTTATTTAAAAATAAAATCATTCATATTACATATCAATTGCTATCTCATCCCATGCATCCTCCCATTCCTCCCTTCCTCCCACTTTCACCCTATTCCCCTTCCTTATGACTGTGACTGATGGCGACTTCCTCCTCTTGAATATGATACTAGAGTATCAAGTTACTTCTTGGTAATCTGCTATCCTTCTGAGTGCCATCGAGCCTCCCCGTCAAAGGGACATGACCAAATAAGGATCACCAGAGTTCATGTGAAAGTCAGTCCCCAGACTCCACTTAACTGTGGAGAATATCCTGTCCTTTGGCTAGGTCTGGGTAGGGGTTTGATGATGACTGCACGTATTGTCCTTGGTTGGTGCCATAGATCGAGCAGAACCCCTGGGCCCAGATCAGCCCATCATAGTGTTCTTCTTGTAGGTTTTTAGGACCCTCTGTATCCATCTATTTCCCTATCTCCTATATTTTAAGAAGCTTCTACTGTATTAGGTTTCCATAAACCTCTCAAATGCCCTTAATTTTAGTTGTAACTCTGCATTTTCCTCCCTCCTCTCTTTTCTATTCCTCTCCCTACTTGACTCACACATTCGAGACACTTTTATCCATCCATAGGCATCTGTTTTATTCCCCTTTCCTAGGGAGATTTATCTGTCACCTCTAGTAACTTACTCAATTCCTAACCACTGTGGTACTGTAGTTAGCAGCTTGGTTATCCTTAACTGATCTATCTACATACAAGAGAATATGTATCATATTTTTTTGCTAGGATTGGGATACCTAACACAGAAACATTTGTTCAGTTCAATTTCATGCATTTCTCTGCCAATTTTGTGATGTATTCAAATGGCTGTGTAATACTTCACTTAAGCATTCTTCTGTGGAAGAACATGTAGGTTTTTTCCAATTTCTGGCAAGTATGAATAGAGCAACAATGAAAATGTTTGACTAAATGTGTTTGTGGTAGGATAACGTTATACGATCAAATGTGGTACAACTTAAAAATACAGTGTGGTTAAATATTTATAATAGCCATTGAAACATTGTTACTATATTTATTGTATATATATTACTTATACATACACATATGACATATTACTTATATTTTAGAGTGAGTGGCATAATGCCTTTTATTCAACATTTAATTAAAAATTTTAAATGTCTAAATGTTGTAACTATACCTATCATGGAATTTTTCATAACGATATCTATTTGAAAAATAGTCTTCAAGTCAAAATGACATAACCCAGCAATTTGTTTTGTTTTTCTTTGGAAGACAGGCAGATTTTCATGATATGGATGGAAATGCCTATATATATATATATCTTGTTCTTTTGATTTGTGTATATGGCATGTTCAAAACTATGGATTAGCATGGAAATATTTGTTTTCAAACTTAAGTATCAGTATAATATAGTTTTTAAGGTAGGAATTACTGTATATTTTCCTCCCTGGTTTTTACTAAGTCATTGTTTAATATGGTTGGCATTTACATAGGATAAATACAATCAGATGCAGTTTGATCTATATATAAAAATATAATGACTCTGACTTTTAACAAATGACATTCATATTATTAAATTTGCCGAATTAACAAAACTACCTACTAGATAAAAGATGAGGCTGTCTTTTAAAAGAGTTGAGCTGGTAAATGTGTGTTAATAAGATAACATTAATGCTGATTTTGGAGCATTTAAATAGAAAAGAGTTAGCAATCACCTTTTCATTTTAAAAACCAACAATAGTGCTGCTTGGTCTTGGAATATGATTATTTTTGAATGCCACACAATGAGTCTTTCATAATTTAACATTTTAATCATTTCAAGGTGATTTGCTTTTACTGTAAGAAACCCTGTGTTGGCACTTTCCCCACATTTCCTGAGCATAATCATGTATTAGTTGCAATTTTCTCTGCAACATAAGACTTAATTATGCTAAAGAACAAAAGCATCTTCTTCAATAAAAAGTATAAAATACCAAAGATACCCAGTTTGACTAATACTGAAATTGGAAAGTCATTACCACTAAAAATGTCAGTTCTGATGAAACATTAAAAAAATTCCAAGTATCAAATTCTGAATGTCTTTACTAAGCTGTTTTATGGTCGCATGTACCATTGGAAATGTGATGAGTCTTCATGTAAAAATGCTGATTTGAATTAGATTTAGAATGTATGTCATCCTCAATTAGCTTTCCTTTCATCAAAATGATCTCACAAACACAGAGAATGAATCTTTATTTCCTCCTTTGCACATGGGAGGTCATTTGTCAGATTTAATATACTTCTACCTATGTCTTCCTACATGATTGGAGTTCAAGATGGATGACCATGGACTCACAGGAAAAGTTTTAGTGTAAAACTTAAATTTAATCTTAGAATAATAACAAAATCTTCCTATTTAGGTTTTGAGTGGTATTTATGGAAACAACTGACTTATTTCAGTTAATGTGGGAAAAGGAAAGAAGAAAAATATCTTTTCTAGCACTCTTTTAACTTCTAGTTAACATGAAAAATAATTACTTAGGTAACTGTTTTTTTTTATACAGACTGTTATTCTTTGCAGCCTTCTTATGATTCAGACCTATGTTAATAATAGTGTATTTGATAACATATAAGTACCTATTTTATCATTGTTTACATTATTTTAAAATTATAAATATACATGGAACAATGAGATAATTCTGGTACCTTATGATATATTTATCTTTAAATAATAAAGTTCATTAAAAGTATAATCTGATTATACTAGTGATATATATAATATATATGTTGCTGGTATCTCAAATACATGAGTATGTCTTTCTTTTAAGGAAATTTTTTTCTATTTATTAAAAGCACTATTTATAAAATAGTATTCATATGTCCAAAAGGAGTTCTTATTTTTAAGAACATTTGTGTTCTTGTGATTATAATTAAAACCTTGATTGTAGCTGGAAAACACTAATGTCTTGGCAAATGTTTCAATATTGAAGGAATAAAAGTCTTTTTGAATGGCTTTGTCCAATACTTGAATTATTCAGCACAATAGTGTCCTCAAGGTGAGAACACAAAGTAGGTATTAGCAAAATCTTCTTTCTTGTTTGGGAACAAAATTGATGGCTGCAAATTGTGTTTGTTATAGCAGCTGTTAGTAGCCATTCATATGAGTAGTTGGAAAACAATACCTCAAACTATAGCTCTGTGAAGCATTCACTTATGAAATATCAATGAAATTTAATAATTGTTTTTGCCATGTCACTGCACAAGACTTGTATAGAGTCTATGAGGATTCAACAGGAACAAAAGTAGATAATTTTTAGGGACAAGAGGGCCAAGGAAATATAATGCATATAATGTGTTTTTATTCTTTTAAGAACGTGCTTTACTAAAAAAAGGACAGAAACAATTATCTGTCAGTATACATTTTTACGGATTAGTATTAAAATGCTAATGTAAATTGTTCCCTTCATATCTTTGATATAATAAATACAGAATAAAGACCCACTTAACAGAAAAACAATTAAGTAACTGAAACCCAGCTTAATTTTAAATTCCTCTTAAAATTAATGAAAATTTGAACAGTGAACTACAGTTTATAAGTTCAGTCTTATCTAACTTAAAATTATCTATACAGAAATTTTATTTCTGTGATTAATGCAAAGAAACTACATGGTCTTCATGGTTATCCTGTGCATATGTATCTTTTACTATCATAACAGTTATTTTGACCATATACATTGTTATTAAACACTAATATGCATTTAGACAGAATCTTTTTTGTCTCTTAAACATAAGTATTAGCTTTTTATTTAATATTTTTTATTGTTTATATATACATTTATATTATTACACACATATACAATAAAGTACCTACAGCAAGAAAAACTATGAAACAATCAGGAATTATATAAATGTTACATCCTTAGTGGTTTTGCTATTTGTATTTGGCAGCCTTGAAAAAAACCATCTTTCCTATCTTAGTGCTTGTAAAATTTTGAAAGTAAATCGATATCTATCATAATTCAACATTATTAACTTAAAACATCTAGACCTAAAAAACCCCTTAACCCCTAAACAACTAAGCTTAATTGTAAAACTAAACTATCTGGTCTTCAACCTCATCGGGGACTTGAGAAGGAATAAAATTAATTACATGAGTATACATGGGTGTAGGTTAGCAGCTTTCCAAATGAGAGGATGACAGAGACAGTTTGCTACATGAGCAGTCCTGGGGTTAGTTTGACTTGTTTATTTCCTGTCATAAGGTGCTTCCCAGAAGGATGGAGTGGGTGTTTCATCTTCTTATAAACATCCTGTATTAAAACTATTTAAATACTAATTCTGCTCCTGAATCTTAATTCTTTATTGACTCTTAGACCGGAAACATGGCTGGACTAAATAATATCTTTCTCTTCATATAATTCAATTGTTAAAAATGTTTATATTCTAAAATTAAATATTTATTTTTTCCTCCTTTTAACAATGTTGTTTTATTATCTTTTTATATTCTATGTGTTAACAAGTTTTCCTTGCAGGAAACTGCTGTGTAACCCACAGTAATCAAAGAAGAGTGAAAAGTAACTATAACATAACCTATTTATTAACTTTCAGTAGTATGAATTCTTAGTGTAAACACTCAACTGTAAAACAAGAAGGAAGATTCAGTGCCAGGGTAAATACACCATGACTATGTGGAAGTAACCACGTCCTGAAATGTGAATGTTTTCAAAGCGGAAGTCATAAAAACCTAAAGAACTGAGAGGAAGGTATCTGAGGAAAATGAATTGTAATGAAGTTTGAAGAATAAAAGTCAATGTGACCAAAGGAAGTCTAAAGAAAGAATCTGTAATGAGAGATATGCAAATGATGAAATGTTAGCGGTGGTAACAATGATAGCTCTCTGAAATTTATTCAATAATGAATGCATCCGACTAAATCTTTTATTCAGTGCACAAATTCTGTTGAATCTTGGCATTTAGTTTAAATTACTGTGTAGCCTTGGGTGTCTTGGATTTGCTTTGTAGACCAGGCTGGCCTTGAACTCACACTGATCTGCCTGCGTCTGCCACTCGAATGCTGGGATTCAAGGCATGCACCACCATGCCTTGCTAAACAAATAATTTTAAATGTAGCATGTATTCTTAAAAGGAGGAAAAATAAATATTTAATTTTAGAATATAAACGTTTTTAACAATTGAGTTAATAAAGTCCAGCCATATTGCTGGTCTAAGAGTCAATAAAGAATTAAGATTCAGAGGCAGAATTAGTATTTAAATAGCTACATTGTCTCCAAGGTACGTAAATCTCATGAAGGACAGGGAAAGTTTATTGATCTGAGAAATGGCATCAGATTATGCTTATTGTGTATAATAAAGATTATTGATTATTTCAACAGAAAAAATGTAACTTTAAACATCCCATTTAGGAGCATCTGAAAGTGGATGGTACTTTCTACAGTTTTCAAAATTGTTTTTAGATTTATTTTGCATATATATATATATATATATGTATATGTATATATATATGCAGATGTAGGTCAGAAGACGACATCTGGATATGGAGTTATGGATGGTTGTGAATTGCCTATTGGTTATAGGAACAGAATTTCTACAAGATCAACAATGCTTTTAAACACTGAGGCAACTATCTGGACCTGCAAACCATTTATTTTTTATTTTTTAAATTATTTTATTCTTGTTACATCTCAATGGTTATCCCATCCCTTGTATCCTCCCATTCTTCCCTCCCTCCCATTTCCCCCTTATTCCCCTCCCCTATGACTGTTCCTGAGGGGGATTACCTCCCCCTGTATATGCTCATAGGGTATCAAGTCTCTTCTTGGTAACCTGCTGTCCTTCCTCTGAGTGCCACCAGGTCTCCCCCTCCAGGAAACATGGTCAAAGGTGAGGCACCAGAGTATGTGAGAAAGTCATACCCCACTCTCCACTCTACTGTGGAGAGTGTTCTGACCATTGGCTAGATCTGGGTAGGGGTTTAAAGTTTATCGCCTGTACTGTCCTTGGCTGGTGCCTTAGTTTGACCAGGACTCCTGGGCCCAAATCTGACTACCATAATGTTCTACTTGTAGGTTTCTAGGACCCTCTGGATCCTTCTACCATTTTTAATGGAGCAAAAGGTATAATTTTTGGAGGAATATTTTATAGCAATATAATGAGTTCATTGTTGTAATGAAGGCTTTTAAAAAATAATCTGAATTGAAATTGCAGTCTATTCATCTAATTTATATGATTTCATACTGAAAAATTATTTCTTCAATTTACTCATGAGTTCTGAGTTGGGAAGATATTTCTTCATACAAAAAAATGGGAGTGTTCAGATTTAATGATGATAGTCAAACCCAAAGTTATAATATATTATTTCACTTGTAATTAATTTATATAATAGCAGGCTTATAATCCTATAGTCTTAGAAGCTACTATAATCTGTCAGGAAATTATTTGTAGATTTCTGATTCTTAGAATGCTGAAGGAAGTGATTTAGTTTGCTTTTACATTTATGTAACAATAACAAATTAATGACTTTTTTCAAATTACTAAGTTCCAAATTTCTCAGTAGACTATTAGAAAATAAATTTATTTCTTTGATTTTGTGTCATTATTAAATAAATAATTATGATATAAACTCTAGCTAAGAATCCTGTATCTAAGCTACTTAATTTTTAAAATATATAGATACTTTTCAGACATATCAGTTTATTTTATTTATGTGTAATTATATAAATGTATCTGTTAAAAATAAACATGATAAAAAATTGGAAAAAAAAGATCTCAAAATCTACTAAGAACACAGATGGATACTATTTTATAAAATCACTGAAGGTTAAGTATTACCATGTGGTTGAGACCTACACCAATTAAAAGTGAAATATGAGAAACAAGATGTGTCGATTCTAAGCCTGAAACACCAATGACTTCCCTGTGTGGCTTCTCATGCTCTAGGCAGGGAACAAAGGTTAAAATGAAAAGAAATAGCATATGCTTTCCTGAACCCTTGATTGACAACATAAAATACAAGAACGGTGTCCTCTAACATTTTTCTTTTTATCTCTAAACTATTATACTGCTAAGAAATACACCCCACCATTTCAGCTACTATTTATATTCCAACTAAGATCTGTGAGGATAACTTGCTTTATTTTGTTGAATAGAGAATTGATTATGTCATAAGATACCACTACTGAGACAAACCTAAATTATTTTTAGGTTTTGAATAGCTGGTGACAGAAAGCAAGGCATGGTATTATAGTATACTCAAGATGATACTATTTTCTCAACAATTCCTGCAAAAGAAAACATGGTATCACCAACCTTGTTGTTCCATAAGGGCATTAGAAACATGATGATGATGCTGTGTATTGTTTTTTCCAGTTGAGTTTTAATACTGTATTTGTAAGAAAAAGATACTGAAAATAAGTATAACCAGTTTTATTTTAATCAAAGAAAATAGAGACCTTCTTACAACATTGAATTTTCAAGGTTAGAAGATGTAATGATAGTGTTATAGTTTAGATAAATACTGTAAATAATGGATATTATTATAAATAAAAGGGGCTTGCAAGATGACTTAGTAGAATGCTTGTTGGAAAATTATGAAGACTTCAGTTCAGCTACCCAAAAACAAAGTTAAAATACACAATGTAGGAGAGTAAGAGGCCCAAGAGAGGTGGCAGGCCAGGCTCTCTCCTTGAACTTCAAGGTTAGTGAGAAACTTTATCTCAAAAAATAACTGATTTATTGAGAAAGACAGATTATGGTATCTTCTGGTTCCACACACATGTACACATCCATGTGCATCTGCATGCTAACATACACACAGACTCAAATGTGTTTGTATGTAGAGGTATATTATAAAAATACATATAATATAAAATATTTATATACATAATTAAAACACTAAAAAGAATGTAAGAAAAAATTAGGACAGCTTATTTCATTAACCATATTACATGAGGAGTAAATAGCTCTTGGAGAAGTATGGGTTATTAGTCGAGAGATGGTACTTTTGTAATAACATTTAGTACTATCCATGTTTCAAAGTAATAAAGAAGGTAAGTCAGAGAAATAAAGAGTTAGGATCAGGATGAAGTGAAGGGTCTTGGTGCTTGAATTATCTACAAGAAAATTGAATGGATTCCAATGAGACAAGTTTATTTCATGGTTCTCTCCTGAGAAAACTTGCAAAACACTCTAAAGTGTACTCTAAAGCAAACAGGCCATGTGAGATGAGAGGTAGAGGAGGATTTCCAGGGAGAACATGACCTTAGCAGTGAGAACATTGATGATCACCCTACACTGAGTAGGAGACAGAACCTCATCAAGCTGAGCTGAGACAAGGATGAGTCTAGTGGGAAATGTTTTTGTCTGCGTACAGAACTGGAATTTCTCTGTGGAAAGGTTGAAGTGTCAATAACACTTGCCATATGGATCCTTTAAGGATATGGGTCTCTCCTCTTTCTTTGTGAATTTTAAATTTATAGCTACTGTATACATGGTTTTGAATTCCTCTCTCCTGTGACCGGAAGTTGAGGAACATGACTTGCGCTAGGTCTTCAAGCCATGAGAAATAGTGGACTAGACACTGCATAGAGTTACCTGGGTGCCTTTATTATCTATGGTCCCCTAAAAGTGTGCAATGGCCCTAAATTTCCAGCATGACAGCAAATGATGACATATCATCAGTGGGAGATTAGATGGGTTGGGTAATGCTTAGTAAGTAAGAGCGCAAGCTGCACAAACATGATCACTGAGTTTTTCTCCTCAGCCTACTCTTTAAATATCCATGTGTGGCAGTGCATGAGTCTAAAACACAGATATTTACCCTCCTCCCTTCCTCCCTCCCTCCCTCTCCCTCTCTCCCTCTCCCCCTCCCCCTCCCCCTCCCCCTCCCCCTCCCTCTCTCTCTCTCTCTCTCTCTCTCTCTCTCTCTCTCTCTCTCTCTCTTACACACACACACACACACACACACACACACAGAGGGAGACATAAATTTATTTGTAAAATATAAATTTCTCAAGTGTATTGTTTATGGTCTATAATTATAAATATATTTACGACTTCATTTGTGTCACAGCAGAACAAAGCACACTGAGACAATGGCTAACAATGTTGATTTTCTGGAAGAATGAATGACTGCTTTTCTTTGTACAATGATTACTCAGTGACCATAACAGCCTCTGACAGACAAGGGTTGTTATCACCAAACCTGCATTTGCTGCCAGCTGAGTAACAGTGCACATTAATTTATGGCTGTCCTATTGGTAAAATACAGATATGAGTGATTCCCGCCTTAGAGAACAAGAATGAAACTTGTGTTCAGCTCTTCAAAGCTTCCTGCATTATATTTGTGTCAAGTAGCTCACTATTAGATGAAAGTTGTGAGCTGGAAGTCATAATTAGAAATGGCAGTGCATCTCTTATCATGTGTTTCTGTATAATTTTGTGAGGGACAACCTTTATTCTGACCTCTACATCTGCCCAGAATGTTACATTCACAGGTGGAATGTCTAATGTTTTTAAGCATTAAATATTTATGAACCTGAATTTTTAAGTACTTAACATTATTCTAACACTCCTGTGTCTAGGTTTTTCCACTTACTTAAAAATAATATGATACCTAAAAAGAAAAATATAAGAGGAATGATAAGTACTTAGTGATTATACTTAGACTATATATAAGAAAACTACTATACTATATATTCAAACAAATGTACTGAAAGATTTAAACAATCTAAACATGGCAAACATTCGCACCTATATGGTCTTGTAATTCAGAGTTTCTGTAAAAATATTTAACTATCAGGGAAAGATGACTCATGAACAAATTTACATTTTGGCTTCTTTAGATTTATATTTATAATAGGTAAATTTTCTTTGCTAATTTTTGAATTAAATGTACATTATATTTAGTTTATTGGGCTATAAAACTTTTAATTTTTCTGGGAATTTAACATATGAATCAATTTTACATATTATGGTATAATATGTATTGAAAGTTATACATACTATACATTCCTTTTCTTTCTGTTTTCCCTGTTCAAATAAATGAGATTCAATTTTGTGCTATTTGCGATTAATTTTCTCTTGCGGTAATGTAGTAATTAGTAATTTTTATATTACTATGTTCTAACACGTATTAGAGGTTCTTTTATGAATTTATTAATTCTAGAGAAAGCTCTTGATGCAATTTCTTTATTTGCTTCTTCTTCCACCCCATATGTTCAAATATTTCTCACATACTTCAATTGGAGTTTTTTCAGAGGGTCTAGTATATATTGACAGGCATACTAACTTCTTATGTTGCCTGTTGTAAGTTCCATATTGTACTGATATATAATATAGATAAATATATATAACATTATTGAAGAATGCATCATAACATATAATTTCTGTAAAAATTAGAATAGTTTACATGTTTCTCACTTATTTAATCATTTTTAAACTTTATTTCGTAACTGTTCATGTTTCAATCTGATTACTTTAAATTTATTGGAATTAGCAGTCAATCTCCTGTGAACAGTCCAGTCTGAAATCTACTTGGTGCAACATAGTGTGTACAATAAAATTTCACTTTAACATATTGATATGCAATATCAGTTATAATTATATAAAACTATTTACTCTAATATTTTCTTTTGTTAGGTATGAACAAGCAAAATTTAACATATTTTTTTTATCTAATTCAGGTACATGTGACCAATAAAACTTTATCTTACATATTATAAACACACATCTGAAAGATTTAGATCACTTTTAAATGACAAAGAAAAACTGAAATTTGAATTAAAAATAATTACACACTAGAAGTATATACTATGCAATATAAAATATTAACTTCCTTGGAAGAACAATATTATCAAATGTCTATACATATACATCTTTTAACATATGTGGAAAATATCAAATATGACCCATGTTTATAGTACACTCTATAGAAAACTTATCTCTATATTAATGTTCCTAGAAATGTCAGTAAAAGTTATGAGTTCATATTATATATATAATCTCCATAGAAATTAAATATGTAAAATATATACTTGTTTTGTATGTGTCAAGATTTAACAAAAATAATTGAGCATATATTGTGCGAAATAATTTTTGAGCTACAAGGGTAACTCTTAATGTGCTTTATATAACAAAAACTGATGAGGGATGTAGATAGGGCAGAAAGCAGGAAAGGAAACTGGGTTACGAAGAGACATTCATCACTTTGGCATCAGTGTTAGTAGATGAAAGCAGTTGATCTCCTTCCTAGCTTCCAAGAGAAAGAACATATTGTGCAATTATGTCCTGTACTGGATATATTGTTGGCATTCAACCAATTAATAATAACAAGAATGAAAACAACCATGTCTGCGATAAGAATAAGACTTCCAATATTAGTCACAGTCTGCTTAGCTTTAGGTTGGCTTAGATAAATGTAGTAAAGGCAAGGAAAACATCACACTCCACACTTTTTGGCTAATTTAATATCTCTGCTAAGTGCTTAGGTAGTACAGCGACAGACACAAAGAAAAATGCAGACACTGATTGCTCTGACAGATAAATAGAGTCCATTTTAGCTCAAAGGAAAACCTTTATAATTAGATGTGAATACCTGGTTTCTTGCCATCCATCACATACGCAAGTTTAAGAGAGTATTTTTGTAATGAATTAGAAATGAATACTATTTCTTAATACTCAAGCTTCATTGTGTACAAACAACCATAAATGGCTCAGTCTCTACTGACAACATAAGATTCTAAAGTGGTTCAACACTTCTCAGAGATCTTCCCACATGTATCTATGCCAAAAACCTTGAACTAGGCAATTTTAAAACACCAGAGTCATCCAGTTTCAAAAGTGTTTTGTAAAGTTGTCTTCTGGCATACTATTGAAGTACTATAAAAGTACTTGGCAAATAGCAATCTAGTAAATAGGTAGGCCACGATATGGGGAGGCATGCAGAATACACATAAATGTTGCAGTGCTTCCAATTTAACCAATTCATTCTGCTACAACTTAGTTTCTATGGTAGCCATGCACTTCCTGTAAAACTTTGATTTGTACATTACACTTAAAAATATTTCATAAGATAATATTTATCCAAATAAATTTCAAAACAATTATACAATGTAGTCCTCAATTCTACAACAGATGGAACATAAGGACAAAGACATTTTTGGAAAAAGAGACACTAATAATGCTATGAGATTCTAGAAAAAATCTTAGCATACTAAATCAATATGAGAAAGATTGGTCAAACAGACCACAATGATGTGACTGGAGCAGACACAGAATGAGTAGTATAAAAGCAGGGCCATAATTATGTCATTATTCTTGAGTGGGGAGGAAAACATTAACTTTGAGTAAAAATGGTAATTACTGTGTGCTTGGATGGAAGTTCCAACAAGAATTCTACTAACTTTTCATTCTTGAGACTTGGTCTCTTGTATGTCAAGCTTATTTGGAACCTCCATGTACCTGAGGATGATGAATCTGATCCTCCTTTATCTATTTTACTTCTTCTAGGATCACAAGCCAACTCGACCTGCTGGGCTTACAACCTCATAGGAATTAAACTTAGAGCTTCATGGTCAGCCCTCTTCTTACTCATGTGCACATACAGCTCCAGTACTTTTCTTTTTGTTAACTATAGACTTACAAGGCTAAGGACTGAGAGATGATAATCTCACACATACCATGTGTGTTTGTTAAATAGTATCACAAAAAAAAAATCCAGAAGAATGGGAGGATACAAGGGATGGGATAACCATTGAGATGTAACAAGAATAAATTAATAAAAAAGGGGGAAAAAAAGAATTCTAAATGACAATTCTCATGCTCTTAAAATACAAAACAAAACAAAACAAAAACCACATATACCAGAAAATGCCTAAGCAATTTTAGTTAAACAATTCGCTTGATACCTTTTCTCCAAAACCTGTGGCTATCACACACACACACACACACACACACACACACACACACACACAAAATGGAAGTGAATAATTGACGGTTGACTAATATTTTTGAAGTTTTAGTAGAACAGTTCAATCTAACTACCATATACATTACCACAAGTGTATTTGTGTGTGTGTGTGTGTGTGTGTGTGTGTGTGTGTGTGCATGTTAAGAACACAATATTCATAGCATTCAAGTAACAGAATTTAATACATTGCCATTAGCTATGATCACTATCCTCAGTCAAGATCCTTGACTTTAATAATCTTAATGATAATTCCAAGTTTTCTGTGCTGATGAGATTTTTTTTTTTGTCAAGTTTCCAAAATCTGGATACAACATAGAAGAAGTAATTTCAGTTGAGCATTTACCTCCATCACAGTGGCCATTTTGTCAATTGCTTGTTAATATAAGGCAGTTCAGCTTGCTGTGGGCAGTCCCATCTCTATGCAGGTGGTCTCAGGCTGTAACAGAAAGGAAGATAAGCAATCTGGAGAGAGGAATAACCAAGAAAAAGAAGTTAAGCATTCTTCTAATTTTCTGCCTCAAGCTCCTGCATTGGTCCTAGCTTGGGAGCATGGTTGACTGTGGCCTGTAAGCTAAAATAAAATATCTCCTACAGGTGCATTTGTTCAGTGTTTGGTCACCGTAAAAAGAAGCAAGAATAAGACAGAATTTGGTATGGGAGAGTGAGACGTTGCTATGATGGACCTGAAGATCTTGTTCTGGGGAAGATTTTGTAAGCATTTGATCTTCTGGATAGAAAAGATGAGGAGTGATCAGGGCTTAATAGACTACTCTAAGGGAGATTGGAAAATAAGATGTTCAGAAAAGAGTAAATAATGCAGGCGTGGCTTGGGAAACTTTACAGACTCAACAGGGCAATTTTCTGTGAAAGTGTAATTGTCCATGCTTGACTGGGACCATGTATACTGATTAACTGGAGCTGAAAAATCAGGAGTGATTAATAAGTGACCAGCACCACTGAAGTAAAATCAGTTACAAAGTATCCTTTTAAGAGTCAGAACAGAGAAGTTATGGAGCAGAGGGTCCAAGACTGCATTCCCATCAAGCTCTGAGCAGAACTTGACGAGCCACTTCTAGGAATCTTGAACATGGTGTTGATTCTGAAGGTATGAAGTGTTCAAAGAGAAGAGCTGGACTTGGTACTCTGTGGACAGTTGGAGTTTCCCTGAGACGAGGCCAAGCAAGGACACTAGTAAAGTGCAGCTTCGCTTCCAGTTCAAAATGCAGGATTAAAGGTGGTGCAGAGAGAAGCAGAGCAGTACCTGGCACCATGTGATGGCATCAGAGTCTGGGAATTACCATCCCTGAGGAGGTAGGTCTTGGCAATGTAAGTAAGTAGTTTTCCCACTATGGAATACTACTCACTTATTAAAAACAAGGATGTCCCGAAATTTGTGGACAAGTGGATGGAATTTGAAATGATCATAATAAGTGAGTTAACCCAGAAGCATACATATTGTATACTCACTTATAATTGGGCACTAGCCCAAAAGGCATGTCCCATGAAAGTCTTCACTTATCAGGAGATTGGGATAGATGTGAGGACGTCCGACTGGGACTCTAGGTAAGAGAAATATAGGAGATGGGGAAATAAAAGGACCCAGAGGGTCCTAGAAACTTAGGAGAACATTGTGACAGGTGGATCGGGGTACAGGGGTGTCTGCTCAAACTATTGCTCTAACTAAGGACAATACATGTAGTAAACATCAAACCCCTACTCTGATCTAGCCAATGGACAGGACATTCTCCACCGTTACGTGGAGAGCAGGGACTGACTCTGACATGAACTCTGGTGGCCCATATTTGACCACCTCTCCTTGGTGGGGAGGCCTGGTGGCACTCAAAGAAAGAATAAGCAGGACACCAAGATGAGACTTGATAGCCTATGACCATATAGTGGAGGAGGAAGTCCATCTTGGTCTTAGACCTAGGGGAGGGGAATAGGGTGAAAGCAGGAGGGAGGGAGGAACAGGAGAATACAAGTGATGGGATAACAATTGAGTTGTAATCTGAATAAATTAATTAAATATAAAATAAAATAAAAAAAGGAAGTAACTGGGCTAGCCAGGAGTAGCACACTGGCCAGCAACTCTCCTACAGTGCCTTGGATTTCTGCACTAGCTTCCTTTGCAAATGGGTGATAGCTTGTGAGCTGAAATAAGCCTTTCCTTCCCAAGTGGATTTTGTTTATGTTCTATGAAAAGAGCTGAAAGAGAACCACTAAAGTCTCTGAACATTGCCCCAAACCAACATACTACTTTAAAAATGTTGATTTGTTGCAATACATTCAAATAATTTTTTCATTATTATTCAATTATTTATGATGATTTGAAGACACATATACTTTTTTATTTGTATTTTGTTTTTAAAATTATTTTATTTTAATTTTTTGTACTAGGTTGCAATGTAATTGTTTCTCTTGAAAATTTTTAAATCTAGTCCTGCTTTATATTCGTAGAGAATTGACCTTGCAAGTATAAAATAGTATATTTCCTACAAAGCATGTATTTGATTTAACCCTGGAAAAACAGATCAAAAAATTTACTTGATAAAAATGAATAAATAACTATTGGTATGACAAAAACCCAACCCCTTGTATGAAATTATTAATGGATCTCAATTACTTCATATCTTTAATCTGTTGCTACCAGTAAACCTGTCTTTGACAATAAAAATGAATAAAATACATTTGGACAATTAGAAATATAATGGAAGGCATTCATAAATGACATTTGACAAAGGCTTATAAGGGAACGTTGCTTGAAAAAATGAGCATTTATAGATCATCTGCCCCTGTTGTGATATATCATGGATTATTAAGAAAATTATACACCCACAGACTACATCACTTGAAATTAGTTAGCAAACAAAGGAAACTGAGACTATATGCAATTAATGATGACAAAGAGAGATGTTGATTCAATGGAAGATGCTTATAGATTGTGAATAAAAAACAAACATAATATGATTAAGAAAATCACTCTATGTATCTGATGAGCATATAAACCAGCCATAGCATAATTACAGAAAGACTATTACCAAAACAAATCCAAATAATTACCCAACAGCTACAAATACAAAGATAATATTCCATAACAGAAAGTCAACGACAGAAAATATGTAAGAACACATTTCTATGTGTTTGTAAAACCTATAGTGCAGTTAATTTTCAATTACATAGAAATGCTTTTTAAAACCACAAACTTGTCTGCTTCTACCTGTAAGATCCTGGATAAAATGCTTACAACTTGAGCTTCAGCTGCCTTTCACCTAACAGCATAAGGTTTTACAAAATAGCTTATCTACAGAATGAGACCTGGGAATCCCTGGTTATCATAAAAAAAGGATTAGTAGTATCCTTTGATAACTACCACATATTTAATTACTAATTTACTATACAATCTTGGATTGTCTACCCCGTTTATTGTGATTTTTTTCTGATTACCATAAAATCAGGTGAACTGATGTATATCAAATTAGATAAAATAAGGGACCTATATTCAGAATAAGAAGTGTAATTTAGCCAAATAACCATTAGTTTTGAAGGTGAAGTTTATGTTAATGATTGTAAGTGTTCTCTAATACTGCAATATTTAAGTAAAAAAATTATTAAAAATACGCATAATATGAAAATTCAAAATATCCATTTGAAATATTTTAATTTAGTCTTATATATGTATGTGTCTTTAAAAACGTTTACAATGGTATTAATTGGTATTTTAATCATTTTTGATACTAAATGTTTATAATGCAACAAATAACATAATTTGCTTCTGAGTTTTTGTATACACTAAGATAGCTTTCTCATATGATGACTTTTCTATCATTGCAATAGACCCCTCTGACATCAATATTATTTTTCCATTTTAAGTCGAGATCCTAACAATAATAATAGTCAAGTTTTCTTTGTTGAATATTTACAGTGATTTTAAAATAAGCATTGAAAAATTTCTAATTTGTTATGTTGGTAATAACATATTGCATTAATCAAAGCTTCATTTAGATAAATTGAAACCAGTTCAATTTCCACTTGTCATGCAGAAGAATACAAATGTTGTGCAATTGTATAATTGATTTTGTGATTCAAACAAAGGGTTCTTTGGTAGAGATAATTTATCAATGCTGATGAAAGTGGTGAGTGAGGTTTTCCTTGGAAATTTGAGAATATTCCTATTGAAGTGTGGACTTATTAGATACAGGGCTACAATGATTAAAGATTTTTTCATAAAATATAATTATTGACTCCTTTGTTGTAGTTATAAATTAATTCAACTTAATCTTTCAAATCTATCTTAAGGCATTTTTTCTTTACAAAGATAAAAAAAAAAGGAAGCTTCAAAGTTAATGCTGGCGACAAATGTAAAAAAATTAGGAGTATATCCTCAGAGAAAAGCATTAATTACCACCTCTGGTCTTTTAAAAAGTCAATGCATTGGTTGTTCTGGGTGTGATATGTAAACATTTTATGTATGGCTTATGTGTAGTAACTGTAATAAATGTTGCCAAATTTTATTTTAGGGTCACATTCTTTATTATAACAGCATTTAATCATAGCTTTAATGTATTATATATAAAATTTATTCTTGTTTATAGTCTTCATTTTTGTCACTACATATAGTTTGTCTATGTCAGTAATAACAATTTGCGGACAATAATATCCTTCAAGGCATCAGATGAGGTCTCTGGTGATGTCACTTTCACTCTGACATTTATACCGACTTCATTTATGACAGACTGAAGGTGATGAACAGGTCCAAGCAAGAGGTCACCTTGTGTCAATGCTGGTATACAATTTGTCAGATACAGGGACTGTAAGTCTGCTAATGAGGAATTAACTAGGCAGAGTATTGCTATTTGACTGTTTCCATGCATCCCAAACCTGCTAAATAATGCTAATCAGCTGTTTATTAAGTGAGACCATTATGGCCAACTTGCTGCAAATCCCACCATATGTCAGAGAGGTTGCTGCATATTATTCATTCATTTTAAAGCCAGATTAATAAGTCATTCACTGAGTTTCACTTTTGTTAGCCTTCAGCTAATAAAACCAAGGTTATACCATCTCAACTTTTTCATTTTTTCTTTACGTTTACACAAATAATGTGGGAAAATTATTTGCATTTTGATGATGCTTCTTGGTAAATAAACCTTCTTAATTTACTTCTTGCATATTATAAGTCAATTTTTAGTTAAAAAGAAATAAATTTTCATTTACTATAAAGTGTTTGAATTAGTAATATATTGGAAAAATCACATCATAATTACTGTAAGGATCCAAGACCGTAGTAATGAACTGAAAACTCTGTGTGTTTGAGATATGTGGGGGTAGTGTTTGGGCAATGAAACATCTAGTCTTGTGAAGCTATTATTTGTAGATGATCTAAGAAAGTTAAGCCACTTCCCCCAACCTCGACCCCCCTCCGTGGATGCAGAAATATCTCTATCACATTTCCTTCATCTCTGGCTCGAGAACATTGTGTAAGAAGGGGAAAGAGATTGTCTGTGCCAGAATACTAGGAAGTTGGCCATGAATAGACTCTTTTAGAAATGGATTCATTAACAAGATGGGAAAATGACATGGACATGTAAACAGGAAGGGAGGAAAAGTGTGTGTGGTCGCGCCCCTAGACAAAGAACTAGAGGCAGTTTCTGATGGGAGGAGAAGAATTAGTCTGTCTCAGGGATAAATACTTTTGTCAAATACGATGTTCCTAAGAGGAATAAATTCAATGCATTGAAGAAATGCATTGAAGTACAAAAAAAAACCCTCTGTAAATTGACAACTGAGATAAAAGTTTGAAAAATTACATGAGCATAAATTTTAATCCCTCATTTAATCCCTCATTCATTAATGGCTTTCGGTGTGAGATATTGTTTTCATATGCACAGTTTAAAAACCTTTGAAAAGATGAGTCAAGCTATGTGTGCAAATATCTATTGCCAGGCAGCAGTGTTTTCAGGAAATATGTGCTCACAAGGATTTGTCCTAGAGTTAGTCTAGTCTTGGCTCCAGTTCTAAATCTGATCATTTTATCTGTGCTCTGATGACTTTTTTCTGCCTAAAAACTTGAAATACAGTAAACGTTGAAAGTTTATTCACAGTAGCAGATTAACAATATTATAGGGTGTGGACTCTACTAAGATTATAGATTATAATCACCAGAAGAGGAGCACATTGAAATTTCCAGACATCTTTTATTTTTTAATTTTTTTATTAATTTATTCATATTACATCTCAATGGTTATCCCATCCCTGTATCCTCCCATTCCTCCCTCCCTCCCATTTTCCCCTTACTCCCCTCCCCTATGACTGTGACTGAGGGGGACCTCCTCCCCCTGTATATGCTCACAGGGTATCAAGTCTCTTCTTGGTAGCCTACTATCCTTCCTCTGAGTGCCACCAGGTCTCCCCGTCCAGGGGTCGTGGTCAAATATGAGGCACCAGAGTATGTGTGAAAGTCAGACCCCACTCTCCACTCAACTGTGGAGAATAATGAGTGAGTTAACCCAGAAGAAGAAAGAGTCAAATGGTATATACTCACTTATATCAGCATATTAGCCCAAGGGGCATGTCCCATGAAAGTCTTCACTTACCAGGAAACTGGAACAGAGGGGAGGACTTCCTATTGGGACTCTAGATGAGAGAAGCATGGGAGAATGGCAAAGTAGAAGGATCCAGAGGGTCCTAGAAACCTACAGACGTCTTTTATGGAGTCAAATTTATGAGATGTTCCAACCATGCACCAGGCTCTATAGCAGTAGTAAATATTGAACAAAATAGATTCTTCAATAGGTCTATTTGATTTTGAAGATTATTTTACCAATTTTAAAGGTATTGAAATTGTTTCTCCTTGAGTTGCTAAACTACCAGTGATATGTCTTGGATCCTGGCAATGAGAAATTATGAGTGCATCACATATCTCTTCCATTTGGTTTCTTATGATAACCTTTAATAATAATAATGCTTGCATTATCCTATGTGAATCCAATTTCATTCTGAAGATCTTATTACTATGTCAGTAACACTTATATTTTTATTATGTCTTGTTTAGATAGCCTTTGTGAATATCTCCAAGCTCATTTGTGTGTATACATGTCATGTAAATATGAACACATGTGCACATATGCACACAAATGAAAAATATCACTGATGAATAGCCTCTGAGTAAATCCTAGGTTTTATATCTTGTTTTATTATAAGTATGTTTTTCATCAAGAGTATGTCATAACTATGACATTTGTGTTGAATATTTTCAATTAAGATTTATGATTTTAGTTCATTAATCATTCAAATATTGTTTCTTTTTTTATTCTTTTCTCATAAATTACATCTCAATAGCAGTTTTCCCTCTTCCACTCCTTTCATTCTTTTCCCCCACTTCTCTTCTTCTCCAGATCCATTGGTCCATTTTCCTTAAGAAAAAAAAGTAGTCATGTTAGGGATATGAACCTGAAAAGTCATAACAAGTTTCAGTGGGACTAAGCACAAGCCTTCATGTCAAGGCAAAATGAGGCAAGCCAGTAGGAAGAAAGGGTCCCAAGCACAGACAAAATATTCAGAGATGCACATCCCTAACCCCAGTCTTGGGACTCCCACAAGGACGCCAAGCTACACAACAATAACATGGGTGCAGAAGACCTAGCTTCATACAGGTTGGGAGTTTGTCACTTCAGTTTCTGTGAGCCTTTATGAGCCCGGCTTAGTTGGTTCTATGTGGTGTGTTCTCTTGGGGTTTCTCGGTCAGATTCTTTGGCTCTTATAATCTTCCCTCCTCTTCTGAGGCTTTCCTGGCTCAGTCTAATGTTTGGCTGTGAGTTTCTGTACGCCTCTCTGATGACTATCAGGCTAGGCATCGATCTATGAGTACAGCAGAATATCATTATGAATCATTTCACTGACATTGCTTTTCTGAGATTTGATGGGTTTCTGAGCTGTTCTGCCTCTGGTTCTTGAACATGTATGCAATGCTATCTGTAGGCTTCCTCTCTTGGTGTGAACTTCATGTTTGACCAGTCCTTGGTTGGCCACTCCCACAAGCTCTGGATCACAATTAGCCCAGCACCTTTTACAGGAAGTACAGATTATAAGTGGAAAGTTTTGTGCCTGGGATGACATCCCAGTTCCACTGCTGGGACTCTTGCCTGGTTATAGAAAATGATCAATTCAGGCTTCATATTTCTCATTACGAGAAGCCTACACTATTTTCATTCTTATAGTTTCCAGAGAGTTTCCACTGCACTGGGTTTCTACATTGCCTCCTCAAAAAATAAAAAATAAAAAACAAACAAACAAAAAACAGAAACAAAAACAAAAACAACCAGTTCCAGTAGTCAATCCCAGTGTTCTCTCTCTGTGTGTTCTCCTACCACCTGACTTTCTGTTTCCATTTCAACCATGCCACAATACACTCCAAAATCTATCCTGATCCCCTTTTTCAATGAGATCCATTTGTCCCTGCTTGAGCCCTCTTTGATTCTTAGCCTCCCTGGGTCTCTGGATTGTAGTATGATTGTCTTATATATAACAGCTAATATCCACATATAAGTGAGTACATACTATGTGTTTTACCTCACTATGTGATTTACCTTCCTCAAGATGATTTATTTCTAGTTCCTTCCATCTGGCAGCACATTTCATGATGTCATTGTTTTTAACAGTTAATTAACATTCTATTGTATAAATATACCACATTTTTTAAATTCATTCTTCATTTGAGGAATATCTAGGTTGTTTTTGGTTTCTAGCATTATGAGTAAAGCTCCTATGAACATAGTTGACCAAGTGTCCTTGTGGTATGGTGGAACATCCTGTCCAAGAGTGGTATAGCTGGGTTTTGAGGTAGAGTTATTCCCAGTTTTCTGCTTTATTTCATTCATGGCTGTATAAACTTTGCACTCCCATCAGCAATGGAGGAGTATTCTTATGTTCCACATCCTCACAAAGTGAGCTGTCACTGGTGGTTTTGCTCTTTGCTGTTCTGGCAGGTGAAAGATGGAATCTCAAAGCAGTTCTTTTGTTTTGTGCTTTGTTTTGATTTTGGTGTTTCTTTTGTTGTTTTTCTTTATTTGTTTTTTTAAGACAGGGTTTCTCAGTGTAGCCTTGGCTGTCATAAAACTCACTCAGTCGACCAGGTTTTCCTCAAATTCACAGATATCTCCTTGCCTCTCCCTTCCAGAGTGCTGGGATTGCAGGCATGAGTCACCACACTGGGCTCTCAAAGTAGGTTTGATTTGCACTTCCCTGATGGCTGAGAATGTCGAACATTTCCTTAAGAGTTTCTCTGCCATTTGAGATTAGTCTTGTGAAAGTTGTCTGTGTAGATATGCATCCTATTTTTAATTGGATAATTTGGTTTGTTTATGTCTAGTTTCTTGAGTTCTTTGATATGTTTTGGTTAGTATGTCTCTGAAGATGTGGAGTTGGAGAAAATCTTCTCAGGCTCTGTTGGCTACTGTTTTGTTTAATTGGTGGTATCATTTGCCTTGCTAAAGATTGTCAGTTTCATGAGGTCCCATTTATTGATTAATGTGCTTAGTGCCAATGCTATTGGTGTTCTTTTCAGGAAGTTGTATCCTGGGCCAATGTTTCATGGACTATTCCCTACTTTCTCTTCTAATAAGTTCAATATTACATTACAGTGTTTGACCCAGATGGACTTGAATTTTGTGCAGTATGATAGATAATGATGTATTTACACTATTTTACATACAGAATTCAGTTAGACAAGTACCATTTGTTGAAGATGTTTTTTATCTCCCATTGTCTATTTCTGTTCTCTCTATCAACAATCAATATCCATAGGTATGTGGATTTATTGTAAATCTTGTTTCTTATTCTTTTAAAAACACAGCAACTTCACTCTGATGCATTCTTTGAAGCATTTTTATAAATTATAACTTAATAAGTATAAAGATTAGAGAATTTGGCATTCACAATACTGAAATGGACACTAATTATATCAACAAATTTAATTTCTGTAAAATAAAAATGCACAAAATCAAGCATTGTACTAAAAGTCTTGCTAAGGTCCTATGTAATTTATTCTTATGAATAGTTGATTTATAACTACACAAGATTAGAATATAAAATGTTTGAAAGTTACATCCCATAGAAATGTATTTATATTATAAATTAGTACAGAACATTTGGACTCAGGATGATCTTTCTAGTTCCATCCATTTGGCTGCAAATTGCAAGATTTCCTTGTTTTCAATTGCTGAATAGTATTACATTGTGTAAATGTACCACCGTTTCTTTATCCATTCTTTTTTTTTTTTTTTTTGAATATAGAAATGTTTTTATTTTTATTTATTTTTTTTAATTAATTTATTCATATTACATCTTGATTGTTAGCCCTTCCCCTGTTTCCTCCCATTCCTCTAATCTTAGAGCATACATAGGGGGAAGAAGTCTCCCTCAATCTTTATCCATTCTTTATCCATTATCTTCAGGGGATAAGGGACATTTAGGTTGTTTCTAGATTCTGGCTATTACAAATAAAGCTGCTATCAACATAGTCGGACAAATGTCATTCTTGCATTGTGAGGCATCTTTCAGGTATATGCCCAAGAGTGGTATGACTGGGTCTTGATGCAGCAAAAGTGTCAGATTGATTTCTAAAGTGGTTGTACAAGTTTTCACTCCCACCAACAATGGAGGAGTGTTCCCTTTTCTCCACATCCTTGCTAGGATGTGGTATCACTGGAATTTTAAATCTTAGTCGTTCTGATAGGTGTAAGATGGAATCTCAGAGTCCTTTAATTTGCATTTCCATGATAATTAATGATGTTGAGCATTTCCTTAAGCGTTTCTCAGCTATTCAGGTTTCCTTTGTTGAGAATTCTCTATTTAGCTCTGTCACCTTTTTAAATTTGGATATTTGTCTTGGTAGTGTTTAATTTATCGAGTTCTTTATATATTTTGAATATTAACCCTTTGTTGAATGTAGGGTTGCAAAAATCCTTCCCCAGTCTGTAGGTTGTCCTTTTGTTTTGTTTTGCTTATAATTTATTTATTTTACTTGCATAAGTGTTTTGCCCACATGTGTGTCTGTGAGAGAGTGTAGGATCCCCAGAAACTGGAGTTACAGATAGTTGTGAGCTGCCAGGTAGGTGCCAGTAATTGAACTCAGGACCTCTGCAAGAGCAGCCAGTGTTCTTAACTGTTGAGCCATCTCTCCAGCCCCCATTTGTTTTGTTGAGTGTCCTTTGTCTTACAGAAGCTTTTCAGTATCATAAGGTTCCATCTATTAATTGTTGATCTTAGGATCTGAGTTATTAATGTTCTGTTCAAGAAAGACCATCAAGTCCAAAGGATACGTACCCAAGGGAGCCTGTCCAGTAGTTGTACCAACCAAGGACAATGCATGCAAAGAATCTAGACTCCCTGTCCATATCTAGCCAATGGAGAGCTCATTCTCCATGGTTGTAGGGAGAGCCTGGCTGCCTTTGACATGAACTCCAGTGCAAACAATTTGATCCCTTCCCCTCAGAGGGAGGCCTTGCTGCCACACAAAGGAAATGGAGGACCGCTATTTGGATGAGATCTGATAAGCTGTAGTCATATGGGGGGGAGAAGTTTCCCTTCTGTCATAGGTCCAAGGGAGGGTAATAGGGTGGCAGAGGGATGAAGGAGGGTGGGAAAGGGAAGAAACAAGCAGGATAACAATCAGAATGTAATCCAAAGAATTTATAATAAATTTTAAAAAGAGAAAAATAACATTTGGATTGAGAAATACATATAAATTATAATCATAAAATCTGTTTATCATGTGAACTCATATATTTCAGAGTTGCATGGCTCCTGCTGTAAAGTAGTACATCTATGAAAGGATCATTTTGAAATCTAATTAAAAGAATATATTGAAATGGAGTAACTCTTAATACCTGTTGAATTTCCCTTATAAGCATCTCCTTTATATTTGAATATAAATTAAAAGATAAAAAACCTTTAATATGTACTTGTAGAAGTGTGGAGGTTTTCTTACTAAGAAGAATTGTAGTTTAACATTGAAATAAATTTATTATTTTAACTTCCTTCTGTTCATAAATCATGTGAACAAAAGATCAGTAATGATTCATTAACAAGAGTATTTCATATGTTTTAGAATTTGTCTTTGGCTTTCAAATATTTCAAAGAAGTAAATCTATTGCTTACACCATTGCATTGTCTGCTACTTATGTTGCATGTAATTCAAAGTGAATATATTGAGACATTTTTTTGGAAGTTTCTGGAAACACAGCCTATGAAGCTCCTCTGTGTACAAATTAGGTGGGGAAGAGGGTCTTTTGATTGTTATAAGGGAAAAGTTGTTAGAAGTTGAAACAATCAAAATGGTAGAATATATAAGCATGAGAGTTACATCTCATATCTAAAATTTAGGAATATCTCTGGTTCATAATAGCAGACATTAATATGCTTGATTAAAATCTGTTTACAAGCATATAAAACACATGATAGGTATATATTACTTTATATGGAATTCAGTAATAACTTTTAATAGGAATTCAAATTGGCATCAACATATTCTGATCTTAATACATCCAAAATCTAATGTTTTCAATATTCTAGGAAGCAAAATACTGTGAAGTATTTTGGTAGACTGAAGACACTCAGAATTCTGAGTATTAGTTTTCCAGTGTATGATTGGAAATAATTTTTATGTAAATTATCTAAACTGTTCAGTACTCAACTGAAAAATGCGTAAGTTTACTTTGCAATCAAATATTCACAAAATATTATTACAGTGCTTAATTGTGCACTAACCATGAACAAGATGTAACATATGGTGTTAAGTTATATTTTCAATAATAAATATAAAGCATTCAACTTATTATATACTATATATATAATTTCTATCAACATAAGAATGTTGTAAGGACTTACTCAATATAAAATAGTACTTAAAACACTACATGTTTTGATAAGCATATGCTGTCTTGAATACATGAAAATTTTTAGAGGAAAATTTTAGTAATGCAGTTACCAAAGCAAATAATAAATGCAAAAAATAATTGGATGAATGCCAAAGCCATCAAAAACTTCCTCCAAAATTTAACTTCCAATAGCCCTTCCCAGATGACAATGCCTTGAACATCTTTAACTTCTCCATCAGAACCATTTAGCATTACTATGTTTCTGCTCAGCTTGAACATCACTTCCATTGTCAGAACCAAGCAAACAAATTTATGATGATGTTCCTGGGAATATGGAACTAATGCTGAAGGGATTTCTCTGCAGTTCTTCATTAACATTTTATTCATTACAACAGGGGAGTTTTAAGAGTTTCCTTTTAAGCAAATTAGGTCACTGGATAAAAAACACACAGCGTGGAAATAGAGTGTATTACTATATAGAACAAAAGATCTGCTTAATAAATTATGATAATGGGATTAGTCATCTCCAAATGTTGAAAGGCATATTTTAATATTTTGGAATTGACTTTAAGAGAGCATTTGATTCATGCATTTATGTTATCCTCTATGTTTTCATTTTTTTACTATTGTCCTCTGAGTGTACATAGAACTCTTTAGATACCTTGAAACATTTAAGATGAGAAAAAGCATTTGCAAAACAGAAATAATAGGCTTAAATACTCAGTTAGAAATGACAACAAGTTTGAAGGAAGAACTGAAGGTAAATAAATAAGAAATAGAATTCTCTTTCCTAAATATTTTTCTTTTCTATAGCAGTATTTTTTAATCTATTAAAGATTATTTTTGCTCAAACATGCAGGCTAGTCCTCTTTATTTTTCTTCAATCAAATATAGGTTTACTTGGCAATATTGAGAATTGTAAAATGCCTTAGTTTAGGGAATCTTTGTGTATTTCCCCTATAATATATTTTTTGTTTTCTAAAGTTGTTCTCACCTGAATGTTGATTCAATTTTTAATTGAAGAAGTTACCATTGTCTGGGGGGTGCACAGATTTAATGAGAGCACTCAATAGACAGAAGCAGGTGGATCCTTGTGAGTCTGAGGTAAGTTGATCGATGTAGTGAGTTCTAGGCCTACTAAGACAGCATGCAGTATGTCTCTGAAAATAACAATGACAAAAACAATATCTCACCTGGTTTAGGTTTAATTTCTTTTTTTTCTCCTTTATTAATTTATTCTTGTTACATCTCAATGGTTATCCCATCTCTTGTATCCTCCCATTCTTCCCTCCCTCCTCTTTTCCTCTTATTCCCCTCCCCTATGACTGTTCCTGAGGGGGATTTCCTCCCCCTGTATATGTTCATAGGGTATCAAGTCTCTTCTTGGTAACCTGCTGTCCTTCCTCTGAGTGCCACCAGGTCTCCACCTCCAGGGGACATGGTCGAAGATGAGAAGTCGACTTGGGAACATGTACTTAGTTGGGAGAGAAATGAGATACAGAATAGAAGGACCCAGAGGCTGAGCACTGCCATCAGCCTTATCTTGCAAGGTTTGATCATAGACTGCACCTTACTTGGCTTGCCTGGAAACAAGAAGGCCATGCATTTCCATCCCTTTGTTCATCAGATATTGTATATAAGTTCTAGCTTACCAGAGGACGAAAGTATTTTTATTTTTGTCCCCATGAGTGATATTTTAGATATCTGAAGAAAAAAAATCCAGCTGAAGTTTGTCATTAGTAGTAGACACTCAGGGTGGCTTGGGGATTCTTACTCTTGGGTACATAGTACATGAGGCACAGTATTCACAGGGAGATTGTAAAGGCTACTGTCAGTACTAACGCAATGTTCCCTAAAATGCTGGCAAATAATACCAGGTAAAGTTTTTGTAATGAGTTGGATTAACTGAAATATACATTTAAATTCTTTTATTTGATATTTATAATAAAAATACGGACAGCATGTATTATTGACATAATCACTATTATAATAAACAAATTCAGTGAAAAATCACTTGCTTAGGTTGACATATTCATATATTAATATTAATGATAGAATTATTTTTGGCCTAGTGATAAAATTTCCAAGTTACAAAAATTCTAAGACTGTTTCCAAATTTGCATAGCTAGTGAATGAAACAAAGGTTTGACATGAACTGTTTTTAAATTTTTATATGACAATATAAGATGTTAAACTTATTCTAATATTAAAGATCATATATATGTCAGAAAATTTGGTATGTGTATTTCTGGATTATATGTTTTAGCTAAATGTTCAGTATCCTGTAACATGTAATCATAACAAATATACAAATACACTGGCAGTGTAAATAGATGGAAGTTGGTTCCTTTGACAAGTCTTGACAACAAAACACATAGGAAGACCTTTTTTGTTGAAGGGATGATGAAGAAATAAGCATTTGGTAAGCTACTTATTGTAACATGAAGAGTACACATTCCCACTTACTTATATTCTTCCTAAACCAGAAATATATATAATGCCTTTCTATATATGTTTAGAGTGAATTACTAGTTAATAAATGAATAAAAACATTTTAGATAAGCAGACAATACCACCTTGTGACATGAAATAGAGGTGAGAAAGAGACACTAGAGAAAAAAGGGGTATCAATGGTTAATCCTAGTCATTTTGTGACAGATCTGTGGAGAGTTTCTGCATTTTGGGGCAGAAGAAAGGCAGTGGGGTGCTAAAAGTCACGGATAATTTTACAGTTTAGACTTGTATAGGTATCAATTTGGTGCCTCTTGATACTGACAGAGAAACAATGAGACTAAATTCAAGGATATTTTAGGGAAAATTAGTACAAAAGGACACTGATTTAGAAATAAATAGGTATTTATTATTTAATATTCACATGGCATTAAAATTCAAATCAAAATTGTCTCTGCTAATATTTGTATATGGTGTCTAGTTTCGTGACTTAGATCTACCATTTGCATAGTAATGCTTCTGAATTTAAAGGTCAAAAATGTTACACAGCTGTGGTAAATATCTGTGAAAATATGGTATATAAAAATTCAATGTGCAGCAAAAATGGTTAATTTCTCAATGGATGTTATGTTTTGATATAAAAAAATGACAAAATCCTTAATGCCTATTGGAATCGTGTATCCTTTTCTCTAGTTATAAGACAGAAAACATTATCTAGACAGTTATCAATATCTCCATATTCTTCTTTAGTAGACACAACTAACTAGAGATTGAAAATCATCCATAGCAATCATGCTTTTGCTGATCATTCTCTCCATAACTCTTCTCTAAACCATACATTATTGCAATTATTGAATACATTTTTTACTTAAAATTATAAAATCTTCCGGAAAGATGCATGTTCACCTTCAATGAACTATGTGCTAAATGGATAAAATTTAGTTCTCAATAAAGCTACTCAATGAATTTTTTTAAATAAAGATACACCATGGAATACTGCATTGCCCAGGAAGGATCTTAGAATTAAATCCAATGGCTATAGATGAATAACTATTCACTGTTCCACAACTTTCAGATACTTCTGAATATTATAGTGCTTCAAATATAGTGCTTTCTCGTTTTATCAAAAACAAAAACTCAGCGTTTTTTACATCATGCCTTTGGAAATCTGCAACTCATTTAAAATACAAATACTCAATGAAACAATTCTCACATTCACTGCTATGCAAATTTTTGACAACAAATATGATAGTAAGAGAAAGAAGATGGTAAATTGATGATATGTTAGATTAGATAATAGGTAAAAAGAAAGTTAGATGATACATAGATAACAGATAGATGATAAACAGATGATAGATATGTATGATAGAAAAATAGATTGATATATAATAGTAATTATGGAACAAGAAAATTGTGTCCATATATATATATATATATATATAACACATTTGTGTCTGGGTGTTTGTGTATGTGTGCATATGTGTGTGTGTGTGAGAGAGAGAGAGAGAAAGAGAAAGAGAACTATAGCTTAAATCCTACATTTTACAAATGTTCAAAAACTCTAGTGTAGACTTCACTAAGTAATAAAATTATAGCCCTCGTACAAACACACATCAGGTGGATGCAAATAAGTTTGGCAATAATCCAGACATAATAATTCCACTGGGATTATGTGAGTTTTCACATTTTTCTACTTCTTCCCTCCTCCCCTGCTGTTTTATCTGACCCTAGCCTTTTCAGAACGCCACTCATTTAGTGGAAACCCTACAAAACCATGGAAGCATACAGAATAGATACCAGAGCCACAGGCCGCGTCAATTATGCTCGTCCCGTCTCTTAAATAAATCGACCTCACATTCAGGTGAATTGACTTTTATGAAAAAGTCCCCTGAACTCAGTCTATTCCCGACAAGTAGAGCAAATAAAATTTATTATATTACTGAGATAACAAACGCGAACACTGCTTTCTTTAATCACAGATTTTCTGCTCTCATGTAAATGTGCTTTTCATCTTAATTGTCTGGATTGACACAACCAAAGACAAAGAGCAAGGCTCACAGGGTAGGCTCCTTCCTATCAGCTTTATTAGAAAATGGGCTTCATTGTCCAGCACAAAAACGATCTTTTTTTTTTTTTTTTTTTGAGGGACAGGGAAGAAGAAAAGTTAGAGCACAGTAAGATAAAGTATCTCCCAGAAAGTAACACAGTGTTATCACTAACACATTGTGCAAAACAAGAAAAAGGAAGTGTAAAAATATTATTTGAAGGGACTGATCATCAGACACTAAGCATGTGGATTTTTATGGTACCACGATCTCTGTCTTATATTATAGAATATGTTTTATGCTGTTCATTTCTACGTCACATACATTGTTAAAATACTATTTTATGTTTAAATAACTACATTTATACTAAATTATAGACATTTAATGTGGAAAATACAATAAAACAAATTCAATGATATTGGAAGGCAATCTAACAGTTAATCCTTGTAAAATATTTTCTCTACAAAAGCAGCTACAGGTAATATTGATAAGAAATAATAATTAAATTCTTCCATACATATAAATTTTAACCTGGGAAATATCTATCAAAATTTTCTTTCAATACAAAATTTGATAACTTACATAGCCAAAAACAATTTATTTATTTGTTTATTTATATATTTAATTTACATGAATTGGGGTGCCTGTATCCATCCATATGCGTTGTCCATGTATCCTATCTATGGAGGACAGAAAAGGCTATCAGATTCCCTGTATGAATGGAGTATGAAACATAGGTTTCAATCACTGTGTGGGTGCTGGGAACAAACCCTGGTCCCTTAGGAGAGTAGCAAGCACACATAGCTGCTTTTTCATCTCTCCAGACCCCATGTTATAGATCTTATTACAAACTGTATTTATACTTAGTGATAAATTTTCATTCTGTACTCAAAAGTTGTTAATGATGTGACCTGAAATATTTTAAACTGACTCCAACAATCTCAGACAAATATGGAACATGTCCTATAATAAATGCAATTCTATTTATTTACTTGGATTGAGAACTTTTCAAATTATCAGACACTATAGATTTAATTCTTCCATCTATTTTGACTTCCTCTTCTAAGTTCTTCTTTCTCTCATAATCATAGATTTGTTTGGTGTCCCACACATTGATTTAATTCTGAGAGGATATTCTGCATGGTACTCTATTGCAGGACCTCCAGAAAATCTAGAGATCTCTTTTTCTTTTAGAAAAACATATACAAATGTCTCTTATTGAACCACATGTTTATACCTCACCCAACCACTGTCAGATGAATGTGACTAATGAAGTAGAAATACTCACTACCTGTTACAGTTCCTCACATCAAACATCAAATCTACCTTACCAAAGAAGTATTATAGGCCCCTCAAAAAATTAGTAATTACAGTGTCAGGATATTCAGGAGGCATGAAAATATCTTCTGTTCTCCCTAAGAGTCAGAAGTATTAAAGTTGTAGAAGGTGCTTCAATCATTCTAAATGAGCACTGACAGTAATATAAAGACAAAACAGTTTGAAAAGTAAAGAAAATGAAAAACTTGGAAAGAGACCATGGTTTAAATACAAATCCAATAGGAAAATGACCCAACTTTTTGAAATAAAATCTAAAAGTAAATTAAATTGTATCAATGCTATGATGCCAGATTGGCTGCTAGTAAAAATATGACACTGTTTGTGGGTTGAAAATAGGGCCAATAGGACCCTTTAGTACCGATATATCAACTGAATGAAATTGGATAATGCAAGTAAAAATCACTGTAATGGATCATGAGAAATGGAGTAAAGGTTAGACGTTCCAATAGTAGAAAGCTAGTTTTAATGTTCGAAAATTGCAAGGACAACTGATTTAAAGATTTAAACTTTATTATGTTTATATGACTTGATGGAAAACCACAACACATAGAATTTCTAGGAAGCCATTTTGACATTTGGTTTACAACCTGATTTTTAAATTTTCACTGAACATAAGGTCTTATGGGTGTTTGAAACCATGTAGTCATTTGATACAGTTATCTGTAGCAATAACAGCTAATATATATAGAACAGTGATGGTAAAAGACTTATTCAGAAAGAGTGCCAGACACTAATCTATGATTGAACATGACTTGGAAATAATTTCAGAGATTAAAAAGGGTAAATTCAAGGTAAAAAAAAATCTAATCCCTTAAATTCTTTCAACTAAGATGTGTTGGCATCTTGACTAAGCCAAACATTTTGCATTCAGAGCCCAAATCTGAAATAAGACTAAGATGTGTAATTGAGAATCAGTTATATTTTATAAGGAAGAGGATATTAAAGAAAAAATATTTTTCCTTGACACCACCAGTGACCATATAAAACACAAAGGAGTAGCAACTGAATGTTCTCTGAAACAATGGTATCCTTCTATAAAATCCACCACAGCACGTCGCCAATTTTTCTCTCATAATGACCTTAGAGGATTAAATTAACATTCTTGTGTTTCTCAAATGTTATCTGTTAATACTAATATAAAATATACTTATTGTCTATCAATATTTTGCTTAATTTACACACACACAAACACCAGATATTCTAGCAATGAAAATTGCACTTGAACCTATCATACTATGCTCAGAAAGACATAAGAATAAGAGTATTTACTTACATCTAAGGGTTATTTGTATGTGTGTGTGTGTGTGTGTGTTGTACATAATTTGAGGAAAAATTGAAAACAAATACTATTGAAAATCAAAAAAGTAGGTATGTGTGTAATGTACAATATTGACTTTCAAAACATTTTATAAAGAACTTATTATTATTGGAAAATACAAGAAAATGTAATTTTAACATTTCAAATATCCAAACAGTTTCATTATAGCACAGTGTTAAAGCCATTAGATTTTCTTTGGCGTGATGTGGCGGCAATTAGTGATGGCTCTAACTAGGTCCATTTGAATTACTTTATATAGGGAAAATTGAATTTTTGGTAACCTCTGATGCCACGTCATATGTTATTTGCTCACAGTTACGCAGATCTGATATCTCAGGACTCCAGGGACTGAGGCAGCAGGATTATGAGTTTAAAGTGCTGATGCGAGGCTACCCAGTGTCTAAAGAAGACTCAGTCAGAAACAACTGGCAGAAAATCATACAAAAATACAAAAAGTCAGAACATTAACTAACTAAACCAGAAAAAAGGGCTGTAAATAGTATAAGCAATAAAAATTCATTTTGGATGTGGAAACCGATTGAACATAGACAGGTAACAAGTCAGAGGTAGGACCAGGTTGGGACAGTAGATTCCAATGTTCCTATTGCAATCCATGAATTGTGATGACAACCATATAGTTTGTTTTTGTATTTTGATTTTTAATGATTCACAGCTTCACCTGTTTATAGAATGGATTTTAGTCCTTTTTCACCTCCTTCCCTGTTCATCCCTCTCTATGTCTCTATCCCCCACTGGTCTCCTGAACAAGTCCCTTTGCCCTTTCAAGTTATCCTTTCATGACTGAAAAGCCACTGGGTTTAAGTAGAAATTCATTCCCAAGAATGGACAGAAGGATATACTGAAGTAAATATTGGTGACACTTCACTGAATAAAATGTAATGTTTTCCCTCTTCAAAGATTAACCGCTAATAGAGCTACTAAGGTTATTTTTAATATTTATAAAGAAAGAAAAAAATATAAAACCATCCATAGTTAATGTGATAAACATTTTATACCATGGCTTAATCTGTCAGCATTATTGTACGTCTCCTGAAATATGTCAGTAATATAAAAGGATATACTTGTGCTAAAGTATTATATATGCATATACTTTTAAATGAGCATTTTATATTTAGTTGAAGTCATGAAAATTCAAATAGAAGAGGTACTGCTAACTTTTCTTCCTTTGAAAGATGCTGAAAACATAATAAAGAACAAAAAACACTCAAAATGGGCAATTCTTATAAGCTTTTATCTTATATGATATAAAATAGAAAGTCAAGGGATGGGCTAACAACTGAGATGTACTATGAATAAATTAATAAAAACATTTTAAAAAAAGAACATATAACTTAAAAAACGTCATCACCCTAAGAACTGTGGCAATAAATCATTTTATTTATTTATCTGTTAAAAAATAATAAAATAAAATAGAAAGTCGGTTTAAACTCTCATTTTTTTCTAATATGAATTATGTGTCTTTGCTAACATCCACAAGTACATGAGAATATTAAGACTAGAAAAGAAGTGGTCCTCCCTGAGTTGCACATGCAATTCCCTGTAGTTCTAGTGAGGAAAATGCAGGTGGATCTTTGTGAGTCTGAGGCCTAGGTTACAGGCCAGACAGAGGTGTACAGGGAGATACTGTTTCAAAAAGATAAGTTATAATCAGAGATATTCCACCTTATTTAAAAAGTCAGTGTCTGCCCAGTCACGTTTAGTTTTTTTCATGTAATTGGAACTGTGGTTCACATCTAGTGTTTAAAAGAAATCACAAAATATTGTTAAATGAAAGTGACTATATACCATTTGAGTCTTTCTGCTTCTCGGTTAACTCACTCATTATGATCATTTATAGCTCAATCCATTTATCCACAAATTTCGGGAATTCCTTGTTTTTAATAGCTGAGTAGTATTCCATAGTGTAAATGTACCACAGTTTCTTTATCCATTTTTCTACTGAGGGACACTTTGGCTGTTTCCATGTTCTGGCTATTATGAATAAGGCTGCTATGAACATGGTTGAGCATATGTCCCTGTTGTGTGCTGCATCATCTTCTGGGTATATTCCAAGGAGTGGAATAGCTGGGTCTTGAGGAAGCCCTATTCCCAGTTTTCTGAGATAGCACCAGATAGATTTCCAAAGTGGCTGTACTAGGCATGTCCCACGAAAACCTTCACTTACCAGGAAACTGGGACAGAGGGGAGGACATCCTATTGGGACTCTAGATGAGAGAAGCATGGAAGAATAGCAAAGTAGAAGGATCCAGAGGGTCCTAGAAACCTACAGGTAGAACATTATGATAGGCAGATTTGGGCACAGGGGTCCCGCTCAAACTAAGCCACCAGCCAAGGATAATACAGACCGTAAACTTTAAACCCCTACCCAGATCTAGCCAATGGTCAGAACAGTCTCCACAGTTGAGTGGAGAGTGGGATATGACTTTCTCACATACTCTGGTGCCTCACATTTGACCACGTCCCCTGGAGGGGGAGACCTGGTGCCACTCAGAGGAAAGACAGCAGGTTACCAAGGAGAGACTTGATACCCTATGAGCATATACAGGGGGAGGTAATCCCCCTCAGGCACAGTCATAGGGGAGGGGAGTAAGGGGAAAATGGGAGGGAGGGAAGAATGGGAGGATACAAGGGATGGGATAACCATTGAGATGTAACAAGAATAAATTAATAAAAAAATAAAAATATTTCAATCCTCTTGTATCTGTTGAGAGTCGGATATTACTTTCTCACATACTCTGGTGCCTCACCTTTGGCCATGTCCCCCTGGAGGGGGAGACCTGGTGGCACTCAGAGGAAGGACAGCAGGTTACCAAGAAGAGACTTGCTACCCTATGAACATACACAGGCGGAGGTAAACCCCCTCAGGAACAGTCATAGGGGAGGGGAATAAGGGGAAAATGGGAGGGAGGGAAGAGTGGGAGGATACAAGGGATGGGATAACCATTGAGATGTAACAAGAATAAATTAATAAAGGAGAAAAAAATAAAAATAAAAAAATAAAAATAAAAATAAAAAAGAAAGAAAGTCTGCCATATCTTCACATTTCAAGTATATTATTTGATTCCAAAATGTAAAAAAAAAAAAAGAAGAAAAGGTATGTAATGGTAGACACAAGTAAAGAGCATATAGATACTGATATATAGGGAAATGGGAATTTGGTTTGTGATGGAGTTGTAATTCATAAAACAGATATAAAAGAATAGGTATGTGTGTACTTATTTTTAAGATATAAATAATAGTTTCAAACTTGACCTAATGTCTCTCTTAGAAATGAATTATTAATGTTTAAGATTGTCACATAAAATTATAAATGCCTTAGAAAATGTATTTTATTATAATGTATGTATGACCTTAGGTGGAGACAATCCTGTCAGGCATCTTTGGTCTTCTGTCAGAGTAAAACACATCAAATACACTGGGCACTTTTAAGAAATAAATGTGAAATAGTAATATATGTATATATATATATGATCTAAACCAATGTACCAAAGCAATGTATCAAAGTGTGCCAAAGCAATACAGCTGATAGGGTATTGCTGGTCCTATTGTTGCAATGGTAATAAAAGCCACATGGTATTGGCATAAAAACAGACAGGTCAAGCAATGGAATAGATTCAAAGAGTCAGACATAAAAACACACACCTATGGGCCATAATTTTTTGTCCAAGAGGACAAAACCATACAATGGACAAAAGAAAAGCACCTTCAACAAATGGTGCTGACTTTTTTGGATGTCTACATGCAGCAGAATACAAATATATCCATACTTAAAACCTTGCACAAAACTCACATCCAAGTGGATCAAAGACTTCAACATAAACCAGACACACTACCATATTTTCCAGCATATAAGATGATCCCCACTCTAATTTTAACTTTAACTTTTCCAGTTTGCAGCTGAAGTCTGCTGGACTGAGTGTGCATTGGAAAAGGGGTAGTCTTATTTGATGAGTATTTTCAAAATGGTAAATCTAATAGAACAGGAGTTAGGGAATAGCCTTGAACTCCCACGTATAGAAGACAACTTTCTGAACCAAATATATCGGACGAAATTAGACCTCAAAAACTAAATAACTCTTAAAATAGGGTACAGAACTAAACAGACTTCTCAAGCACTTAAAGAAATATTCACTTCTAAGTCATCAGGGAACTGCAAATCAAAAGGACTCAGAGATTCCATCTTACACTCATCAGAATGGCTAAGATTAAAAGCTCAAGTGACAGTGCATGCTGGCAAGAATTTGAAGCAAGGGGAGCACTCCTCAATTTCTGCTAGGAGTGCAAACTTGTACATCACTTTAGACATCAATCTGGAGGTTTCGTATATAATTGGAAATGAATATATGTCAAGACCCAGTTATACCACTCCTGGATATATACCTAAAGGATGTTCCACCGTACCACAGGGACACTTTCTCAACTATGTGCATATCAACTTTATCCTTTTAAAAATATATTTTATTAATTTATTCATATTACATCTCAATTGTTATCCCATCCCTTGTATCCTCCCATTCCTCCCTCCCTCCCGTTTTCCCCTTACTCCCCTCCCCTAGGAATCCTAATAGCTAGAAACTGGAAACAACCTAGATGTCCTTCAACTGAAGAATGGATACAGAAAATCTAGTACATTTACACAATGTGATACTCCTCAGTTATCAAAAAACAAAGGCATCATGCAGTTTTCAGGCAAAAGACTGGAACTAGAATTGGCCATCCTGAATGAGGTAACCCAAACACAGAAAGTCACTCAAGGTATGTATTCACTTATAAATGGATATTATTCAAAATGTACTTGATAACAATGCTGCAATCTATAAACCCCAGGAAGCCAAGAAGGGCCCACAGGATGATGCTTGAATCTCATTCAGAATAGAAAATAAAATTAGGCATCTAAAGGAGATGGATGGAGGGGACTGAGTAGGAGAGAGTATGAGGAGGGTAAGAGGAGTGGGACATGATAAGGGAGAAAAAAATAGAAATTGGTGGGGAAAGGCATCTCTGGAAAGGGCGAGTTTCCTGGAACCCTAAGGGAGTGTCCCTAGCTGAGACTCCTAGCTGTGGTGGTTAAGGAACCTTATGTTGCCACCTCCTGAAGACAGGTAGGACTCTCAGTGAAGGGAGGAGGACACCAACCCACCCATAAAACGTTAGACCGAACATTTGTCTTGCCTAGAAGAAGGGTAGGGGTGAAAACGGAACAGAGATTGAGGGCATGGCAAACCAGTGATTGGCCTAACTTAAGACCCACCCCATGGGAGAGAGTCAACCTCTTCCCCTATTAATGATACTCTGCTGTGCTTGCAGGCAGCAGCCTAGCATAACTGTCTTCTCAGAAGCTTCATCGGGCAGCTGATGGAAACAGATGCAGAGACGCATGGCCAAACAATAGGCTGAGCTTGAGGAATGCTGTGGAAGAGGGGGAAGAAGGATAGAGGGACCTGCAAGAGTCATAGACACCATAAGAAGATCTATTGAACCAACTAACCTGGGCCTAAGAGGCTCAAAGGTACTGAACCAACAACCGAAGTGCATGTATGGACTGGGCCTAGAGCCCCTACACATATGTAGCAGCATGGTCAACAGGTGAGTCCCTCAACAATAGGAGTAGGAGCTACCTCTCTATTTGCCTCATTTGGATCCTTTCCTCTAGTTGGGTTGCCTTCTCAGACCTCAGTGGGATGTGCTTAGTCCTGCTGCAACTTGGGGAGCTGGGGTAGGTTGACCATAACCCTTGGAGTCTCCATTCTCTATGAAGGTGGAGAGCAGGGAATGGGAGGGGGAGATAAGAGGGTTAACTGGGAGGAGAGGAGGGAAGTGGCTGGGATCAGTCTGTAAAGTGATTAAATTTAAAAATATTTTTAAATATTGATATCACAAGATAGCAAACAAGATGACTAAATGATTTCTTGCTGCATTGTTATATTTTCATCTAAATTTTCCTTTTTTCTTCTCCAGAAATCCCTGATGAAGTGAGAAACAATTAGGACTATGACCAAAGGGTGAGTTTCATGGTTGTCTTGTGTCACATGTAGTCTGTCTCTTTATGACTTTAACATAACACTGCAGTTACCCAATTTATAAAGAGAAGGTACATTGCAGATTAGCTCTGCATTTCTTGATTAAAAAAAAAAAAACCAAGGCACTCTGCAAAAAGACAAGAAAAATTAGTATTTCCTATCTTTATAAATTTATCTGTGGATTGTTTTCATATTTATGATATCACAATAATGGTTAACCATATATCACAAAAGGGAAATTAGACACTTTGGAAAAAATAAAGGTTAGTCTTAATATCTTTCTGCTTGTTATTAGCAAGTATGATGCTAACAACACATATTTCAGATAAACTTAAAAGGAGAATGGGTCATAAATGAATCTATATTTTTCCCTAATTAGTAAATATCCTGCTGTGAATATCTAATGATAATGTACTAATAAGAAAAATCAATAAATTTATACCGACAATCAAAGTAATTGGGGCTGTAGAGTTGAAAATGACATATTGTGCATTGATCCTGTAGCAATCTTCTAAATGAAAAGAAAAGAAGAAGCTAATTATTTTAGTAGTTAACTGAAAATGATAAGATTAAAACAAACTAATTATATATCTTGAATAATAGCTAACCTTAATGGAGTGAAATTAAGGAGAAAAGGTGATTTTGGCAAAGAAATATTCAATTTTAATAAATACGATACAATCCTAATTTATTTGCCTATCCTTACTTCCTTCAAGGCAAACTGCACAAGCAAGTTAGATCTTAGAGAGTTATTTTAAATCACCTGGATATGTGATTCAATGACAGGGAATATCTGCTTCTACTGTACAGGATATGAGTTCAGTTCTCAACACCTAGCTACAGTCCCTTCCAACTACCTGTGGCTTCACCTCCAGGGAATCTGACACTCTGTTCTTGCCTCCATTGGGTACATGTACTCTTGAGTACAAACCCTCACAGAGACAAACATATAAACAACTTATATATGTAATTAAAGATAAAATAATATTTTACAAGACTGATTTTTATAAATGCAACTTCAACTACTCCAGGCAAAGTTATATAAAAATAATAGCATATATGGAACCTTGTATTTAATTTCTATCATGGTGCATGATAATTCCAATTGTGTCTTGTATTATTATTTTGGATTGAATATTGAATTCCGCAGAACTACAGAATTTGACATCCTGGGTTTTCTAGATAACTCAGTGGGCAAACACTGACCAATGATAATTTTATGTAACCATTTATAGCTTGCTATATTTTTTTTACCATCAAAGCTCAATACTTTATAGTAAAAATGTTAACAAATCAATTTTCTCTATAGATTAAACATTATATTAACAATAAAAGTGATAGTATTGCATTAATTAGTATTCAAATCAATACCTATAATAAGGTAAGCCGTCATATACAGTGATTATAAAATATCTAGAGATATGTAAAACTTTTAGGTTCATTGCCTCCTCCACCAAAATAAAGAAAGAAAGAAAGAAAGAAAGAAAGAAGTTTAAAAATTAAGGTATTTCACAATACCTTTGAAATACTCTCTTTTAGCACATTATGGAAATTTATTCAACTTTAATATTAGTATTTCATAAAGGTCTTTAGTTAGCATTAGATGTTGACTGTTATTTTAATGTTCAAATGATCAAGACAGCATGGCAGAATAAATAAATTAACTAAATACTAAGCTAAATAACACAACACTTTTTAGCTATGAGAGATCTCACCTATCAAAAGAATTAATTTCCATTCCTCTACTGTTTTCTTCTAACTCAATTTGGAGTTGGACATGGGAAGTAACATGGTAGCATAGTGGTATGTCACATGGTATGCATTCTGTGGTCAGATGCATACAGTAGGTTTTAGAATGATTTCTCAGATGTTGGTGCAGAGCTTTGCAGGGAGCCTCTCCTGCCTTGGGAGAAGGTAGTGCCCTCTGAAATTGTGTGGGTCAGGCAATAATACCCTTTACAGAATTAAAGTCTTAATACATCCTAAGCACTTTCATTCATATTTCTAAATGCAAGGATAAAAATATGCATGAGCAAACAATGAGAATCTGATATTTAACATATATTGCTATTTGAATTATATATAAATAATAATAGATGAGTCAGATATCAGCATTTGTTCAAGTTTTTCGAAATAATATCTGAACAATCCCATTTAGTAATGAATTTTTTTTTCTTTCCCATGTCTTTGGACTTCTTTGATTGTCTCCCATCATGATTAATAGCATGTTGCTTATTGTCATATTGGCCAACAAATTTGCAGAGGATGAAAATATATTTGATCATCACTGAGCTATTAACAACAATGGGTAGATTATGTTTGCAAAACTTATTGCTGCAGTGCAGCACAGGGGACTTTCCTACCGGGTTTCATTCTTCAGCTCCTGTAATGACAATCAGATTTTCTGCAGGTGAAAATGTCTCTTAGTTTGCATAATTCTGTACTGCAATATTGTAACATTGTACTATATTGAAATATGATGGAACTTTTGTTTAAGATAAATAGGTGATCAAGTATTCCAAAAACTTTGTTGTTTCCTTAGGCTGGCAAAATACTCTCTTGCAAAAAAAGAATAATGAGAAACATTGTCATTATCATGCAAAGAAGCTGTAAGGTTAACATATTTGCCTTTACTGTGATACACTATATAATATTTGACAATGTAACAGTAAAATGCAGATGAAAACTAAAAGAATAAATTTTTTCTCAGTTCTCATTCAGGATGCAAAATGAAACAAAACAGAAGCATGAATAGCAGCAGCTTTGCCTAAATTGCTTCCTTCAGTCTCAAATTTATCTTCCAAAGTTGTAGTGAAAATATGAAAGCTTATGGACATTATGGTTCACTACATTCATTCCTTATGAATGTCCTTGTAATGCAGTTTTGTTAAGTTATGGAGAGTTGGGTATACATATGTATATTATGTATTTATTGAAATTTAATATGTTTTAATTTGAGATTCATGTTGAAAAATTCTAATTTTCAATAACATAATTATTAATTTTCAGAACTCTAAGTTTGGTCTTCATGGTAAAGTGTATGAAAATGCTCAACTAAATCTGGTGATAAATATTACTGGCATGACAGAAATAATTAAAATAAACATACTTTAGAAAATAACTAAAAGGCTGTGTACAATGAGACAGCTGGGAGTTGGTGAATACATATCCTCACAGCCTCATTCGTCCATGGCCTCTGCAGCACATTTGATGCTGTTTATCGTGTCTTCACAGTACCCACTGGGTCAAATACTGTTGCATTCTGCATTATCTTGTTTTCTAGGACATATTTCATTTTGTCACTCTTACTATCCTTCCCGCGTACCTGCTTTGTTTGAATTCTTCCTCAGGATCCCTTCTACAAAATGCAATACAAGACAAAAAGATAGGGAATTAGAAAATGTCCAGAATGTATAAAAGACGTATGTCTGTGGAAAGGAACAAAGGTGAAACAAAGACAGTAACTCTGAAAAACTTATAGAATTCAGTACAGCCAGAGAAGGACAGGTGACCTATATTGAAAAACAAATCAGAAAGCTCATGGAAAACTGAATTTCAATACAACTCATATTCTGTATTAAAGAGTTTGTAATTTTTCAGAATGGAGTTAAATAATTTTTAAAAGAGGGATATATAATTAGCTTGTATGTTATAAATTCCTTTTAATTGATGTATATAAGGTTATTAACACTGAAAAAAGTTTTCCTTTTATTATGATACACATTTTTATTTATGTACAAACATAGATATAAGTTTTTGGACAGGTTCTTCCATAGACCTGGCTTCAGACTTGCTGTACATCCAAAAATTACCTTGACCTTCTGATTTTTCCATTTCCACATTCCAAGGACTAACATTAGGGACATGTGACATCTCACTTAGTTTATCTGGGAATTGAGTATTGAACTCAGTGCCCCATGCATGCTAAGTAAAAACACTATATAAGACAAGCACATTCCAAACTGTAAACTTTGCTATTGTCAACCAATCATACTTAATATATTGCTTCTTTTGACTTTTCTCTTTGTTTCTCCTACTATCACAAAGACTTATGACTTCAGTGGTCAATTGGCCAATTTACATTTGTGTTAATGGTGTCACTATACAAATGGGATTATGAGCATTTATCTTGATTGCAGAAAAACATTTGCTTTCATTGAAAAATGATAAGCCATCTCATCACATTCAGTAATTTGTGAAACTCAATACATTATTCACAGTTTTATTATCATATGAGATATTTTAAGCCTTATAGCATGGTAGAATAAGACAAAACAGAAATTATAAGATTAAACACATTTATAAGATTAAAATTTATAAGATTAAATTTTTATGGTTCATTGTTTAAGGGTAGGAAAAGCACTGAAAATAATTATTTTTTAATTCATTGTGATTCATCATACAAAAATGCTAAATGAAAGAAAAATATTTTCAGATTTCGAAGGGCTCAAAATTGCACTTATGTGGGAGAAGTATATTACAAATTTTGAAACTGAATGGGAAATGTGCCAATAAGAGAATGATATAAATTTACTGCACAGGCATGGTGAGTTTAAGTTGAGTTCCAATAGAACTCAAATGATTAAAGATGTACAGGATTATAGTTCTATTTAGTCTTTAGATGAATACAGAGTCCTTTCTGGGAAGCACCTATCTATCTTTAAAACTGTGAGTTATCACCAACTCAAGTCTAAAAGTGAAGAAAGGAACACAAGTTTGTCATATGGTAGGTGAAGCATTCTGTTTTCCAAATTATACATTTTATTTTATTATTTTTTGGGGGTGGCTGCATTTGAAAGTTTAGAAGAGAATGCCCATAATAGGCTCATAATTTGAACATCTCCAGTTGTTGGTGTTGGGTCTGTCTGTTTATGTTTATTGGGTATGGTTTTGTTGAAGAAAGTATGTCACTTGAGGTGGGTTTACTTCTTGCTCTGTGCTTTGTTCACAATATTTAATATGTGACCTTTCAAATTGCAGTTCTCTGTCATGCCTCCCATAGTGTCTCCCTCTCATGATATTGCAAGATTCTTACCTATCTGGAGCTGTAAGACTAAATTAGACTTTTATTTGTTCCATTGGTTATGTTATTTTATCACAGTAAAAGACAAGTAAATAACACACTAAACTTATCAAAAAATGCTTTAGTACTTTTTTATCATATATATTCCTAGAAACATTATAGTGCCTTAGCCATAACCAAGGGTCTCATAGTAAATCAGTTTCCCAGAGATGTGGTTTTAAATTTATGCTGACATCACCATGACACTTGGTCTTGGTCAGGTCATTTTTCTACTAAGTTTAGGGATACCTTTTCAGTTTCAGTTTATCAGCTGAATCTTTTCTTAGGAAAACATGGGGGGAAATGTGTAGCCCTAGGCCCAGTATGTTTCTCATAAATATTTTACTTCTCTAGAAAAAAAATGATTCAAACTAAGGTGTTTGTTTTAAAAATTAATTAAACAGTAATTCAGCATCTGCTGGAGATGCAAACAGGTCGTGCCAAATATGATCTGCACCAGTATTGACTATTTTAGAAAACATGAAGAAAAAAAGCAGTAATGTGTGTCATTATTAAAATATCTTAACACTTAGGGATGCATGTGTTTGTGTGTGTAGTAAACTCTTCTATAAAATGAGTTTACATGACTGTCCATTAAATGGGTGAACAAAGATGACACCAATCAGCTCTCAAAAGAGAATGGAAGAAAGCACATGAGGCCTCAATGCTACACTAAGAATTATAGGAAACTAAGGAGGTGTGATCTTCCTAAGCAAGAGCACACCAATTAGTGGTCAAGTATCAAATAGTCAACCCTAAAAACATATACAGGAGTAATATTATATGGACTGAACAGGTTATATTTAAGAATATTTATAATATAATATATAATATATAATTATATACACTATAATTGTGTGTAATATAATAAATATATAATTGTATATTATATAAAATATATTATATATATATATATTCTTACATATAACCTGTTCAGTCTATATGATGTATACATAATATATAATATATATTATACATTGTCTAGGTATACATATATACTATATATTACATATTGTGTATAATATATAGTTATATATTATATATATTGCATAAGTGTGATAGCAATTAATAAAAAAAGAGAGTCCATGAACATGAAGGAAAGTGGGGAGAAGTATATAGAAGTGTGTAGATGGAGAAAAAATGGTAAAAGTGTTGTAAATAAAGCATGTCAACAATTTTTAAGAAATATCTTATGACAGCTTCCAGGACACTTTCAAAGAAAGCTTCCAATCCCAGTTTATCCAGCATTTCAGACTATCCAACACAGGACTCTAATTAAGACTGCAATTTCTCAACATTTAGAAACTGGATCACAAATACGATTCCTACCTTGTTTAACTATTTCCCCCAATTTATTAGGTCCCCTCCCAGGTATTATTCATCCCAAATCAGCCAGAAGCAAGCTTAAGAGAATGACACCTCATTTCTTTTAAGGGGGGTCAGGTAGGTTTTTGGTTGCTTTCTTAGGACAATAGAGGGATATTATCAATGGGAGTTGGTTAAAAGTATTATTGGTCTTATTTAGAAAGAAAACAAGGTTAGATTCAGCGATATCTCGCTTTTCCTTTATCTTACATTCTTAGTTTGAGATAGAGGCTGAAAAGAAAGAAGGGAGAATATAGAAATATATAGGGAAGATAGAAAAATTAAATTAGAGAATCTACTCCTCAACTTGATGTCTCAATTGTCACTTACAAGGTTATTTTTAATTTACTGATACAGTATTTTGCATACAGATGCAAAATAAGTATAATTCAAGATACAATGGTATAGAATTCAAATGTAAATTTGTTCCTCATAAACATTATATATGTGTGTGTGTATATATATATATACACATATTTCTACTCTAATATGAGGTATTGTACTCCTATAAGTCAATTATAATACAAGGTTTACTTCCAATACATTGAAAGGGCTATTGCAGCCTGTTCAGGATAAATAAGTTATACAAATTAATTGTTAGCTGAACAAATCATGCTCATGTCAATCACTAATCTATTTTTATCACACGTTAAATAAAAAAGAGGTCAAATTAACAATGGACATTTATTATTATTTGAACTTATTTATCTTTTTTACCATCATTGAATCAAGTTGAGGAAAACTTAATTATCCAATTTACTTTATAGTGTACATAAATTGGTATATAAAACTGGAAGTTGCTACATAGTCTATACTTGGTTATATAATGTAAAATTAGATGATGTTGGAAAATAGCTACTCTTACAAGATATAAGCAATTATCTTATCAAGTTAAATTTCTTCCTTCTGATATGTGATATCTCCTGTAAGACAGAGAATATATTTCTTTGATTCAAATCCAGAAAATTGGGTTACGCCTTTACTGATGTCTCTTATGCCTGCACCTAGTGACAAGATTTTAATATCACTGAAATATCAAAAGAGAAGTGTTTTATAGATGTAATAATGACTCTACCAAGTTGGTGATTTCTTAAAATTAACCCTTATGAAACACATAAAACAATATACAAAGTGGACGATATTTTAGGATAACTGGAAAAGATTTTGTCAAAAAGAAAAAATATTCGTAATGTGTTCCTCAGAATGACTATTACAGGAGTCAACTTATGTGCCGTTTGAGATGTTTAATTTCTTAATCAAATAATGTAATAGAACCTATAGGTCTCATTATATTTTTACATTGGCACTGACTATTCTTATATCATTATATTATCATAACTTGTTCAATAGCGTGTCACCACCAGATTATGCTATTTATTTCCTGCATAAACAACTCAATGATGATGAATAATCCGAGGAACTTCCTTGCTGGTTAGGAAGATGCAAAGATAAATCCTTCCCCTCAAGAATCTTACAAGATTAGTAGTGTATTGGAGGAGTTAGAAAAGTCACCAAGAAATGTGGTTAGTAATATAAGAAAGGACAGAGCTAGGGCATATGTCTCATGGGTTTTGCAGACAGGACTGGAAGTGAATATAAATGGGTGAGATTGAATTATATTGAAATTTTATAAAACATCATGTATAAGAATCACTGCCTAGAACTTCCACTTAGAGTAATATGCATCCAAAAAAACATGGCATAACAACTGCCATAATCAAGAGTGTGCAAAATATAGGCAGTAGCTATGGAAAGAACATAGACAGATATTATAAAGTTTAAGAATATACACAAATGTAGAAAGACATAACGATTAAAAACTGAATAAGTGAGCAAGAGAGAAAGAAGCAAAATATGAAAAGATAATCTATTTTTCCTTCAATATTATTCCTTAGTATCAAAGCTGTGTTTTCACAAAAGACTATCCAGACACAGAAGCTACATATAAAATCTTTAATGTGACAGTACTTACATATATCAAGCAACTCAGAATCACCATTGCTTATTCATAGAATTATTCTACAAGGAACATGGGGATTTAAAGAAAGAAAGCAGACTTGGGTAGTTAAGTTGGAGGAGACAGTGGAAAAGAATGAAGCTATTCTTTAAAATGAGTTTCTTCCTAAATGTCAAGGGGAATGAACTATTTAATAAATATGAGACAATATAACCTGGATAGCTAGAAAGTAGGGAAATATATATATATATAATCATATATTAGCATAAATATATATGATAAAATAATAGTATTTTATTTGGATGTAATTGAAATTAGTCTTTTATACATTTCATTTTATTTAAGAATGTCATAGATAGCATTTTAATAATATACGTTTTCCTCCCTGTACATCCCATATCCTGTACACACCCAAAATGGAGCCAATTTTTTTAAGCAACTTATAGTCCAATTAGTGCTGCCTATTTACTCTTGGGTGTGTTGGCTTCCACTGGGTCTTGGCCAACTCAGCATGTGCCACACCAATAGAAAAAGTTTGTTCCTCCTCTCAGGATGGGGATTTGAGCACACACTACCCTTCCATGGACAAATTTGTTATGAACTTGCAGTGGCTTTTGCTTTGCTTACTACCAGAAAGTCTTTTGTTTCATGTGTTCCTTTCCATGTTTCACTAGTCATTAACTGCCTCTGGCTCTTATCACCTTTCTACCTGCCTTGCTTAACTCTTTTGACTTAAGTCTTGCATAGATGAATCTATACACAGTGAGAGTAACTTTACTAGTCCAAGAAACCATACTTTGTAACTATGTGAATGACATTCTAATCATCTGCAATTTTAAAAATCATTTCATAAGACCTATCTTTTAAAATACTTTTACAAATATTTTAAGATCCCATTCAAGAAAGGTAAAAACAGTATAAATTTGAAGTTGACATGAGATTGTTGAGAGTTTTCAGAACATAAATTCTTCACTTCCCCCCTGGACCCTGGTTAACCAAGGCATGCTTATCACTTTTATTAACTCACTTTAGATTCTCTTTAAAAAGGAGAAAGCCTTTAGTTGTGAGGAGTAATTGGTTTTCTTTTTAAAAACCACACAGTAGTCCTTGAATAAATTAAATGCCAACTTTTATCAATTACCACATTGTCTGCTATCAACTGGTCAACAGAATTAGTTGCACAATTAGTTTTCCTTTTTCTTCCCAGCACGCTACTGTGCCCATAGAAGAAATGCTTCCTCTTTTGAATGTATCCTCAGTCGTACCCTGACACAGCTTTTTCAATGATAACCCAAATTTTAGAAATGCTAGCTCCTGTAACCAACAACCCTGCCAAATGTTTCTCAATCAAATAAAGTTTATTTGTTTCATGTATCAATTGTAAAACAGGATATAGGGCAAGCAAGCAGGTTTTCTGTGTATATGAGTCATAAGCCTTGGCCATCTGATATTACTAAAAGAACAGAAAGGTAAACACAAAATCCCTTGTGATGATGTAGGTTCTATACAGAACTTGCCCAGCAACATTTGGTATTGTTGAGAGTGTTTTTTGGGGTCTTACATTGTTTCCTTTGGTGAATACAATTTCTAATTGAATTTTGTTGTTACTGCTTTATAACTGTACACTGAAAATTTTTAGAAGGTAGTGAAGAGAGTGTTGGGAGTACAAGCAAAGGAATAGATACACATTTTAGTTTGGACCTAAGGACCTATATTCAGAGCTGTTCTGTAAAAGCCTCACCGTTTACATTGACCTACATTCCTGAAGTCCATAGGATTTTTAGGTCGTGTTCTTTGGAGAATGGACAGATATGTTGTCTTTGTCAAAAGGAATATTCATACTGTAATTTCTTCTAAATGTGTGGAGATTGTTACTTTTTTAACCAAAGAGTTTCTTTTAACTTTGGAGACCCACATCTAGATATTTTCAAGTCCCGCTGCATAGAAGGGACATGGTGTGGCTGACAAAAAAATGTTTGGAATAAATATATGCATACTTTGGTCAAAGCACTGAATAAGAAAGCTCTTAGTTTCCTGAAACACTATATGAAAAAGAGCCACATAACCCATCCCACTTTAAACAGTTAAGAAAGCACTAACTTTTGACCATGTCCCCTGGAGGGGGAGACCTGGTGGCACTCAGAGGAAGGACAGCAGGTTACCAAGAAGAGACTTGATACCCTATGAACATATACAGGGGGAGGTAATCCCCCTCAGGAACAGTCATAGGGGAGAGGAATAAGGGGAAAATGGGAGGGAGGGAAGAATGGGAGGATACAAGGGATGGGATAACCATTGAGATGTAACAAGAATAAATTAATAAAGGAGAAGAAAAAAAAAGAAAGCACTAACCAGTCTTGTGCTATATTATGAGCGGCTCAACCGCCCTTGCTAACTTAAGATAGTGATAAAAGTAACAAGTATTGAAAAGAAAGGAGAAGCTAAAATATTCAGTGCCTCTTCCCAGAAAGAAAGTTCAGGAAAGATAGATTAATTTCAAAATGCTCAAACAAGATGAAAGGACAGGGAAATCTACTCTTTCCTTCAGTAAATTGTATTAGTTTATATAATCATACATATGATACAGCCACTAAGTATGTCTGATTTCAGCACTGCATAACTCTACAGGCTCTTCCGTACTCACACACTAACTAGTTGAACTTCTGTACTTCAGGCTAGCTAGAATTAGTTTACCAGAATTAGTTTCCCTCACACGCACTCCTATATTTGAGCTTTGCAGATCATTTTTTTCCCTCTGGAGAATCCAATTCTGTCTCTGTCTGTCTCTGTCTCTGTCTCTGTCTCTCTGTCTCTGTCTCTCTCTGTCTCTCTCTGTCTCTCTCTGTCTCTCTGTCTCTCTCTGTCTCTCTGTCTCTCTCTCTCTCTCTCTCTCTCTCTCTCTCTGTCTCTCTCTCTCTCTCTCTCTGTCTCTCTTTCTCTCAGTCTCCGTCTCTGTCTGTCTGTCTGTCTGTCTGTCTCTCTCTCACAAACACACACACACACACACACACACACACACACACACACACACACACACACACACACTCCAAACCGTCAACACTTGCCTATAGTTTTTTCCTTAGGGTTGAAGCATCAGGTGCTTCCCTCCATCCAGTTTGTCACGTTCATTGGTGTCATCCTTGTTCAGTTCACATTTGAGCAGCCTTGGCCATGGCACCTGCAAAACATGTATGGCCAGCCTTTCTGTTGAAAACTGAAAGCTCACAGGGAATTCATGTGTACTCTGAGGCTTCTCTACATATTAACAGAGTCCTTTCCCACTCATCCTGTTGTGCTTCTGCCTTGATGGGACATTTCTGTGAATGTGTTTCTTGACACCATTACAAAAATAAATTATAGCTGATCACAGTGGTTCACCTTCAGCTTTCCATTTGAGTTGCAGTTGCTCTTCATTCAAATTCAATTGACAGAGCAGTATAAAACATAGTAAGTATATAGATATATTCTACTATAGCCACATGTAAGCTTCATTATGTTTCTAATTCTATCTAGCTCTAGAAATCTAATAAATATTTATAAATACATTAATTAGCATTAATTGTAATGTTCATTAAATGATATAGAAAATATTTGAGTTGGGTATTTTTCTTCTCTTCCCATATGAGTTCCAGAAAAGAAAACAACCTTTTGTTTGTTTTTAATATGTTTTAATTCAGTTTGAATTACATCACTTTTTCCTTCCATTTCCATCCCCTGCTCCCAGATACCCTGCCCTGGGACACTTCTATGGTCCCCTGAAATTGTATTATTATTATATACATACATGCATATGTATATTAATGTGTGTATCTATGTATGTTTACATAGAAATATGTAAATACAATGCATTGAAGACATTTTGTCATTGGTGTGTATATGGTTTCAAGGATTATCAACTGCCTTCTACTTTTTTTTTAGTAAACTATTGAACCCTGGCCAGACTGAAAGTTGCAAACTCTCAGGTTCAATTTGCATCTATCTCTTAAGTTAAAAGAATGTAAAGGCATGTGCATCACACTTGATAGGAGAGGTGTCTTTGTTCTAACTAGTACTGTCACATTATATGACATGATTTTTAGCTGGGAAATTGAGGGTCTTGTATTCACTTTAGTTAGTATTGTCAGAACTAAACCACATATTTAAGTTTCTACAGTTGCCCCAGCATATATTACATAAATTTCTATCATATATTCCAAATATTCAAGTACCTGTAATACAGTTCTATTATTTTGATCAAATGACAACTACATTTTAAGAATTTGCTATGAAAGCTGTAAATTGATATATGATTAGAGAGAATCTTCTTTTAAAATAATCTCTGGCATTTTTGTCATAAGTCATCATGTATTTATCAATTTTATCTTGATATAGTATAAGAAATATATGTATTATCAATAAAAGTACATTCTTTTGCAAAAAGAAATATAAAATGTCTACAAAATAAATTATTTAATGCCCAATTTTTCATGGGAAGTTTTAAACTTAATCAAGTTTTATACAACATAGAGATGTTGCAGGGTCAAGTTATCACAGAGATTTATGGAATTGTTTCAACCCCATCATAGTGACTTACGAAACTCTAGATTTTTATACATTCATTTAAGTTTAATACATATGTTCCCCTTTCTCTTTCTGACTTAAATGATTTGCCTGCCCTGAATAACATGAGGAATTGGAGATTATGATTACACCAGATGTTTGATGCAATATGTAAAACCTACCACAAGAAATTAGAGCAAAGTTCTATTTAAAAGAATATATGAATATGTTACTCCTCTTCATCTACTTTCTTCAACGTGTACACAGGCTTTTATATAAATTATAAAAGATGGTTCCATACATAAAAGCTCTTTGTAATTTGGAGAAACTGTTTTCTTCCCAACTTAGTAGTCTTGTCATAGCTGCCTCATTATTAGGCAAACCAATTAAGTGTGCTCAGAATAAGCCACATATGCTAAGTACACAATTTGTATGAAATTCTACTCTGTTCATTACCTTTATGCTAGTGATTTTATTTTCCCTGACTTGGAGTTGTGGGTTCATTTTTTTTAATAAGAACTTTGTGTTAAAAATGGCATGTTGAAATGCCTGACATGAGAATTCTCAAACTGTCTTAACTGGATTTTGGCATTTAATAAGCTGTAAACTGCCGAAGCTATTTGCAGATGAAGTCTCATTTTTGTCCATCAGCAGGGGGCTGGAAGCATAATTAATTGAGTGAAAGTTAAAAGACGGACAGTGCGGTTACATTTATGCAAATACTGCAGCCGAACATCTAACAGAAGAGAAAAATAGCTTGCAATGGATTGGTTTAGTTTTGGACCCAATTCCTAAGGGTCCATTTAAACACTGCAGATCGTGCATCTGACAATTAAGACATAGTGTTTTTTTTTTAATCCTAGCTGTGATGGTTCGAATAGTAGGCAAAAAGTTGAAGTCCAGAGAGACTGTTCTATTTCAGCTCTTGCCCCCCCCCTTTTTTTTTTACCTCTCATGAATGCTAACATATACTTTCAAAAATCAAAAATCAAATGATGCATGTGTGTGCAACCATATGCCAGACTCTGCTGTTTGTTTCTTTTATTCATATCCCAGGCATATGTACCCTTGCACACCAAAGATTCCATTTAATTAAAGTTAGTTAAAAGCTTAGACCATAGAGATCAGGACAGCTGCTTGAGATATTAACCTGGGCGCTGTTTGGGGACAGTGGGAAACTTCTTTTTGGGAGTCTGTCTCCTATTATAGATTTTGGTGGGGTTTTTTCCCAGTAGCTGTTTGCCTCGGAAGACTACTGCTGACTTTCTTTAAATGGATGGGAAACATCAGCTTCCCCAAAGACTATAGGAAATTTCAAATTGAAATTGTGCATACTCCTCATTTGTATGTTTTTCCTCCTGATGAGGATCTGCATGACTTCCTTAGTGATTGACTTCTGAAGAGGCCTTTGTGAATGTGTGAGAAATGCTGGCTATTCACTAAGACACTGCTTCCCACAGAGAAACTCCTTAAATGTTCTTTGTTTCTACTTCTTGCACTTCTGTTCTCCTGACAGATCTAGGTGAGGTTTTAATTCTAACTTACTCCAAAATTTTTGCAAAAGTGAAGGGTAGATATATTAACAAAACAAGAAATGGTTAATGTATATGCAGTATCAATTCTCTCTCTCTCTCTCTCTCTCTCTCTCTCTCTCTCTCTCTCTCTCTCTGTGTGTGTGTGTGTGTGTGTGTGTGTGTGTGTGTGTGTGTGTGTGTGTTCTTTGGAATCCTAGAAAGACAAAAATTTTGATAGTAGAAGAAATGCCTTTAATTTCAGTCTTGAATGGCACTAAAAATATTGATAGTTTTGTGAAAGATGGCTCATCTTAAAAATAATTGAATATACTATTTTGGAGATTTTAAGTGAGGATGAATAATTTTAAGTAAAAACCAAATTTAATACTTATAAAAACAAAAAGAAAATAATATATAACTCCTTTTTATATTCACAATGAAGAATTATAAAACCTTTGCTACATTTTCTAAGCACAAATTGATAAAACAGGACAACCATGGGTAAAAACAGGTTATCCTAAAGTAAATAGATTCAGATGGAATAGTTGCTAAAATTTATTTGACTTTTTGACATTGTGTACCTTTAAAATACAACTATGTTCATGAAATACATTATTGCAAAATTTAACATTCCTTCATTAGTGTCATTGGTAAGGTACAATGAAGATTTTCTTATTTTAGTAATTTATTCATTACATCTCCATTGTTATCCCTTCATTGGTATCTTCCTGTTCTCCTTCCTTCCCTCTCTCACTCTTTCATCCTATTCCCCTCCCCTAGGTCTGTGACAGAGGGGCACAGCATCCCCCCCTATAAGGTCACAGGGTATCATCTCTCTTCTTGGTAGCCTGCTTACTCTTCTAAGTGTCACCAGGTCTCCCCACCAAGGGGAGGTGGTCAAATAGGGGCCACTAGAGTTCATGTCCAAGTCATTCCCTGCTTTCTACACAATTGTGTAGAATGTGCTGCCCATTTGCAACATCTGGATAGGGGTTCTAGATTTACTGCATGCATTTTCCGTGGTTAGTACAGTAGTTTGAGCTGACTCACCTATGTCCAGATCTGCCAGCCTTAATGGTCTTCTTGTAGGTTTCTAGGACCCTCTGGATCCTTTTATTTCCCCATTCCTTTTACCTCTCTCACCTAGAGTCCCAATAGGAAGTCCCAGTATCTATCCCAATCTCTGGCTAAGTGCAGACTTTCAGGGGACATCTCTGTTGGGCTAGTGTCCAATTATAAGTGAGTATATACCATGGTATCTTTCTGGTTCTGCGTTAACTCACTCAGGATTGTCATTTCTAGTTTACCCATTTGCCTAAAAATTTCAAGATTTCCTTGTTTATAATAATTAAGTAGTATTCCATAGTATAAATACACCACACTTTCTTTATCCATTCTTTGACTGAGGGACATCAAAGTTGTTTCAAGGTACTGGGTATTAATAATAAGGCTGTTATGAACATTATTAAGCATAAGTCCTTGTTGTGTGGTGGAGCATCTTTTGGGTATATTCTAAGGAGTGGAATATCTGGGTCTTGAGGTAGCCCTATTCCCAGTTTTCTGAAAAAGCACCAGATTGATTTCCAAAGTGGTTGTACTATGCTTGCTTAATGTGAAATTTTATCCTGGCCTGAAACTCAGTTTTTATATTACTCAGAAATATATTAACTTTTAATTTGGTAAACTAACATGAGACGAACAATTACCCAAGCTAGGCTTAGAGGGTGGAATAGCTTGCTCCTCCAAGTACACTGTGCTATCCCACAAGGTATTTAACTTGAGTCCTGGATTTATAAGTTATAAGAGATAACCCACTCAAGGAAATATACATATTGAAAATATTCATTTATTAAAATATTTTTCCATTTTATTATTTCGTTAAGAATATCTTACAATGTATTTAGATAATATTTACCCCCAGAACCCACACCTCTTTTTAGATGCAGCCATTTCCCTAATTACCTAACATCCCCATTGTAGCCCCCTCCTTTGTGTCCTCCCATTCCTACCTTCCCCTCCCTCTTCCTCCTCCTTACTTACTCCCCTAGTCATCAAAAGTGGAAGCCCTCTTCCCTCACCATCTGACCGCAGCCTATCAAGTCTCCTCAAGACAGCCTGCTTCCTCTTCCTCTGTGGCCTGACAAGGCCCCTGGCAGTGGGAAGGGATCAATGAGCAGACATCGGAGTCAACTTCAGAGACAGCTCCTGCTTCCCAAATTAGAAAACCCTTATGGAACTGAACTACCTTTCAACTACATCTGAGCTTGGAGTCAAGGTCCTCTCCAAGTATAGTCCTTGGTTTGTGCATCAGTCCCTGCAGGCAACACCTGGGCCCAGATTTGTTGGCTCTGTTTGTCTCCTTATGAAACTCCTGTCTCTCCAGGTCCTACTATACCCCAACTCTCCCATAAGAATCTCTGCTTTCTGTACAAAGTTTGGCTTGAGTTTCAGCTTCTGCTTCCACCCCCTGCTGGGTGGAGTCTTTCAGAGGACCTCTATGGTAGGCTCCCATCTTATTCCATCTCTTCAGCTGCTTCCAGTGTCTATTCTATTTGCCCTTCAGAATCAGTATTAAGCATCCTACCTATGGTTGTCCTTGAATATAGTATGGTCTCCTGTATTATATGGCTAATATCTGCTTATAAGGGAGTATATATCATGTATGTCTTTCTGGGCCTGGGTTACCTTACTCAGGATGATCTTTTTCGTTCCATTCATTGGCTTGCAAATTTACTGATTTCTTTATTTTACAAGTATTTGGAAAGCTACTAACCTGTCCTCCCGGCATATTCAGGTAATCAAGTTTATTCCTTCTGAAGTCTCTGATGAGGTTTTACAATGTTTTACAATGATGCTTATTTAGGGGTTAAGATTTTTTTAGGTCTGGATAGGTATTTTAAGTTGACAGTGACAAAATGTGATGGAGATTCATTTACATTCAGGGTTTTAGACACGTCAAATAGGAAAGATGTTTTCTTCAAGGCTGTGAAACACAAATAGCTAAACACTAAGAATGTAACACTTGTATAAGTCTTGATTGTGCCATGGTTCTTCTTGCTATTAGGTAGTTTATTGTATATATGTATGATAATATGAATGTATATGTTTTAAAAAGAATAAAAAATTATCAACCCGATAGAATACAATTTCTGTTTTCCGTATACACTTTTTTTGTGTGGCCTTCCAGTTGAGCCAGGTTGACTTATTAGGGACCCACCACATGTTTGAAGCATTATCCTTCTCCTAAAAGATGTGGGACTTTGTGTTCACCTCCACTCTCCGTGGTAAGAACTTATCTGGCTTGGGTGTTCACTGTTCTTGTGTGTGCAAGAATTCATATGTGTGACATATGTGTTCATATGTATGTCTGCCCTTCTGAGATCAGAAAACTTCTGTTCCTTAGAGTCTTCCATCTGGTCTGTATCATAGGATCATCATGCTTCCTTTCCTCGCAATGATCCTTGACATTTGGAAAAGAAGAGAATGATGTGAGTGTCCCATTTATGGCTGAGAACTGCACATGCTATTACTCACTACACCTTGATAAGTTCTACCTTCCTTTGTTATTTTCTATCTACTGCAAAATAAAGCTTCCCTGATGAGGGGGTGTTTGATGCACTAATATGTAGGTATACCAACCAGTCATTAGGAGTAGGTTTAATATTATGAACACTGGCAAATCATTTAGCAATTTCTTTCTTAAGTCCTCTTACCTTTATAACCACAGCTTCTTGGCATAGATAATTGTTGGCATGGGTTATAATTTGTAGAAATATGGTAAAGCCCAATCAGAAAGTGGTTGGTTATACCCATGACATTACACCCTTGACTGTTGCATGAATAATGTCATCTTGCCAGGACAGTAAGTATTATACCTTGCAGTTTCCACAGCTGGGTAACATTACCAACTACTTTCCTCCTCATTTAGTGTGTCTATTACAGTTTAGCAGTATGAAGGCTATTTAGTAGAAATGAAACTTTTAGGTGAGTACCAGATTGATTTCTCTGTGTCCTATAATTCAAGAATGTTGTGTCTTCACCAGTGAGATTATTCCACCAAGTTCTGGAGGATACACAAGAACATTTACAATAATTTATCACATTTAGAGAGCTATATTACCTCAGCACCCTACAACTAAAAATTAGGTAATTTTTCATAGAACTGGCATTTTTATATATTTTCATCCTATTGTATACCCTTGCCTATTTAATGTTATTTTTATTTCCCTGATGAAAAAATATTGAACACGTCTTTGCTTCTCTACCATTAGAGATTCCTCTGTCAATAATTCTCTGTTTAGATCCATACCCCATTTGGTTTGTTGAGTTGTAGTTTCTCAAGCTCTTTATTTATTTTTGGCATTGGTGAAAATCTTTTCCCATTCTGTAAACTGCCTTTTTCCCCTTTTAACTGTGTCCTTTGTCTTATAAAACTTTTCAGTTTCAAGAGATCCCACTTATTAATCATTATTCTTAGTGCTGAGATGTTGGTGTTTTGTTTAGAAAGTTATCTCCTGTGCCAATACATTCAAGGCTATTTCCTGCTTTCTCTTCTATCAGGTGGAATGTATCTGGTTTTATGTTGAGGTCTTTTATCCTCTTGGACGTGATTTTTGTGTAGCAGCTATGTAAGGTTTTCTTCTCAGGGCATTTTTTCTTGTGCCCCAGGGTGAAATAGTTTGTTTCTCTTTGATGACACTAACTTCATTAACAGTTACAGATGCTTTGGAACCTGCTTTTTGTATATGGTGAACATTTCTTACACTTATTAAAAATGTTTTTTTAAGACAGAGTTTCTCTGTGTAGCCTTGGCTGTCCTGGACTCCTTTTGTAACCCACGCCAACCTTGGACTCACAAAGATTGTCCTGCCTCTGCCTCCCTGAGTTCTGCGAGTAAGGCATGTGCCACCATGGCTAGCTAAAATTTCTCATGCTCTTTTTCCTAGAAAACTGAACAACTTTATTCTTTCCACTCTACGCACAGCCTGTTCTCTCTGAGCAGTATGAAGTAGCTTGAGTATTTGTATTTGCAGTCTTAAAGAAAACATCTTTCCTTTCTTGGTGAGTCTAAAATTCTGAATGTAATTCAGTATCTATCATATCTCATCATTATTAACACTATGAATGTAATAAATATTTAATTCCTGATTGTTTCATGGTTCTTCTTGCTGTAGGTAGTTTATTGAACATATGTGTAATAGTACAAATATATATGTAAAAATATTTAATAAAATTGTAAAGAAATAAATAAAAAGGAGCTTGATTGCTGTCATGCGCTGAAATCTCCTTCAGTGAACAAATTAGTCCTTAAATTCTTGCATTTGACCTCCTTAAGCTCTAAAGACACAGGCATAATTCAGTCCAATTCCTTAACACAACATGAATGGCCTCTAACTCACTTTCCAAGAGTGTCCTTGTCCCCTACACAAACTTCTTTTGCTAGGCTTAGATTCTCCTCAGTACCTCTTCACAAAAACAGTCCATTAAATTCTGTTTATTGTAGTATAATATAGGGCTTCTCTAGTCCAAAGTTCAAACTCCTCCACATTCCTTGCACAAACCATTTTAAACACTCATGAATTAACAACCAGCTATATGTGAGCATGGACTCACTTCTTAGTTCCCATTTTCCGTATTGGTTATTCTTTTGGTTGATAATTAAAAGCCACTTTCAGGAGGAAGTTAGCTTTATCTTGCAATTCCAGGGCATGCAGTTCACCAAAGTAGTGAAAGTATGGGAGCAGAAGCTTGAGGCAACTGTTTACATTGTATCTATAGTCAGGAAGCAGAGAATGATCAATATTCATCAGGCACATTTCTGCTTTTTGTGTAGTCTGAAGCCCAACCCCTTGGAAAGCTTATGTCCAAATTGGATGTGTCCTTCCACCTTAATTAACCTAATCATGAGGATAGTCTAACATTTCAAGAGATTTTTCTCGAAGGTGATTCTAGACGCAGCCAAACTGACAGTATAAACCATTGTAGCAATGAGTACTGATGTAACTAAAACAGATAAGAAATTTCCAGAAATTTAAAACATATATAAAAGATTCTACATATGAATTTACATAAAATATCAATAAAAATAACATTTGCCCTAAATACATATTTCTCTAAAGAATGAGAAAATTATGATCATGGAAAACCAAATATGCTAACAATTATACATTTGCTTTATAAGAATGGGAAGTCTTAAGGTGGGACAATATAGGCGGTAAACCTTAAACCCCTACCCAGATCTAGACAATGGACAGAACACTCTCCACAGTAGAGTGGAGAGTGGGATATGACTTTCTCACATACTCTGGTGCCTCACCTTGGACCATGTCCCCTGGAGGGGGAGACCTGGTGGCACTCAGAGGGAGGACAGCAGGTAACCAAGAAGAGATTTGATACCCTATGAGCATATACAGGGGGAGGTAATCCCCCTCAGGAACAGTCATAGGGGAGGGGAATAAGGGGGAAATGGGAGGGAGGGAAGAATGGGAGGATACAAGGGATGGGATAACCATTGAGATGTAACAAGAATAAATTAATAAAGGAAAAAAATTTAAAAAAAAAAGAATGGGAAGTCTTTGTATGTGTCATTTTTCTTGTTAGTTGGCCAAATACTTGACAAGCAACCCAAAGTGAAATTGCCTTACTTTAGCTTAGCAGTTTAAGAGGTAACAGTACACTGTGACAAGGAATGTGTCCTCATGTGGATATTGTATTTATATACAAAATCAGAAAGTGGAGAAGAAATTGGACCTAGCCAATCGCTATACAGTTTTAAGAGAAATACATTATAAAAAGACATTTTCTTGCATAAAATGTCATTAAATTAGTGCAGAGAGAATTTCAGCTCAGCAAATCAAATATTTCTTTTAAAAAAAATGAAAAATGCAATAATTCATTATATAAATATTAGATATTTTTCTAGTTCTATTGAAAGGTATAATCTAGTCTACAAAATCAGATGTCTGCTTTCTGCTTGTTTTTAAATAAAACAAAGTTTGAGACAATAGAGCTTCAAAAGTTCAATACTCTAGAATCTCCAAGCAGTAGTTAGTCAGCACATGATAGCCTCAATTAATAAACAAAAATTCTAGCCTGAGGAAAAGAAACAAAAAGGAAAAAAGCCAACAAACATCTGTCTTTTAGTGTATAGCCTTCTGGGATAAGTGCCAGTTAAAACTACTTTTAAAAGAATGGTAATAAAATTTCAGCTGCTTGTGAGTTAGTCAAGCTTGTCATCATTTCTTTCTTGGGAACCTTGAGGAAAAAAAGAATACAATGAAACCCAAATTTACTTCTAAGGCGGTGTTTTCTGAATTTTCTCTGTCAAGGTAGATGATGCAGTGCTTCAAGTGATATTTTTTAATGGAATTAAAAACAATGTTTATGATAACTATGAGGTTCTGGTTGGTATTTATTTAAGCAACAGTACTTTCCAGCATAAATAATAATAAAATTACCAATTAACAAATGAAGAATCATCTGACATCCTTTAATAATTTGAATAAAACTGATATTAACAGAAATCATACAACACTAAAGTATAAAATTACATGTGTATATTTCATGATAGTTTCTTAATTTGTTTTTAAGAAGAATGTAGGTTTTGTAATTATTTGAATAGTACCCAAACTTATCAGTTATATACACAATTTAAAAATATTAAAAATAACAAATCTATTTATAGGAAAGCACACATCAGTGATCATATTGACTTTATATTTTCCCTTCCTTTCTATCCATTGTTTATGTTCATACAGAATGTAAACTTCACCTCAAAATAATGATATATAAGAAAAAATTACACATTTGATACAAGATAATTACTATGTGCTTTAAACTCCTTTTTCAATTAGTACAGATTAGAAATAACATTAACTAATGCATGACATTAATTGATTATGCTTAAGTTACTACTCAAAAGAGAAAGGCATTGCTGATGTCAGGCCTGATGGCCTTTCCAGTGGAGGATCTTAAATTTATTAAGAATTTATAAATATTAATAAGTGGGGTAAACACAATCTGTATTCTCTGTATTTGTTTTTTCTTTTTATTTCCATTACTTATACTTGAACAGAGGATTTAGGTTATTAAGCAACCAATCTACTACTCTTCCATGTGAAATCCAACAGGTCTGACATCACAGTTGCCTCTCTCTATTTTCAAGTATAGTTTCTTAAGCAAAATCTATTAACTTTTTATGAATAAGTTAATATATTATTATTAATTTGTACTAAATGAACATGAGTATAAAATATATAGTGATTATCACAATCCAAATATGAAAGTTATAACAGTAAATAAACTTTATCTTCAGAAAATCTGTCAGTTAGCATAAAACAGTATCAATTATTTTTTGTATCATTGTTAGGATGCACTTCAAACATCAGTATTAGAAGGCACAGACTTACCTGAATTTTAAATACACATTACTGAAAGTTTAGTATTGTTTTATTATGATATCTCCTCAATGTTCCTCTTTCATGTCATCTACTTAAATCTTACACCTTCATCTTTCAACAAAAATGACCATATTTCTTGCTTTTCAATAACTGAAGAATAGGGCTGGAGTGATGGCGTGGTTGTTAAAGGTTAGGCTCACAACAAAAAGTAACTGAATACTAGTATGAGGTAAAATGATAGAAATATAGGCTGCATGTGTTCATACAGTGCTGTTTCAGTGAGAGCAAACAAAGTGTCATATGTATGGATTGGACTGAAAGTGTCTAAGACACAGACTCTCCAGTCACAAGAAGACAAATTAATAAGTGGAGACTACAAAATGTTTTCAATTTTCTGGTGATATCATAATAATTATTTATTTTTGAAATCAATGTGCTACACAGCTTTCAAAAACTGCCTGCAAATCTGGGAAGGATATGAAAAAAAAACATGGATTTTACAAAAAAAGGACTGTAAATTTGGAAAAATAATCAATCAGAAATTTGCCCATCATATTGCAAAAGAAAGTATAAAGACAAAACAGACCAAGCAATAAAAAGATAGTTAAATGATAAGTGCAAAGAAGAAAGACTAAGGAGAGAGAGAAGGGAAGGAATTAATCATAAGGACTAGAGGTGCCATAATACTATGTATTAATATGTACATATAGTTGAAATGAAATTTTCTCATTTGGATTGGCAACGCTTCCTCCAAGAGACAAATATCCTTACAAAACTCCAACACTTGGCACTAGAAGTCTTCTCTTGAGTTGTTGTTCAATGTTGTCCAAGAGGTTACCAAACGTTTATAGGCTATTGCTATTTCCCTTGACTGACAAAAATAAAGAGCAGAGGTGGAGCTGGAGCAACGGCTAGTGTGTAAGAGAGCATATCGCTCCAGCAAGGGGACCATAGTTCTCAAAACCCACTTAGGTGGCTCAGCACTGCCAGAAATTCGGGTTGAGGATATCCAGGGCTTTCTTCTGGATACATATAATTTCAAAATAAAACTGTTCTCTAGAAGACATAGCTGGCACACTCACCAGTAGAGTAACAGACACTGGTAGTCTTTGTTAAACAAAAAGTTAAGTAGCATGTTCAAGTAACATGAGTATTTTTATTTTCTTTAGCTAAGAGAAACGTGTTGAACACGGAATCTCTCCATAATGATTTCCTCATATTATTTCCAAAAAATAAGCAATAGATATTTATTCATATGGCAATTATTATTACTTATTTACAATTTACTTTTCCGTCTATAAAAATGTTATCAGTGTTTATTTGTAAACGTTAATTGGATGAAGGTGCAACACAAGGCTCATTTTATGTTACAATCATAAACCACATAAAATTCCTTTGTATTTTTGGATCTATCTCTGTAGATTGTTGGGGTTGCATTCATATGGAATAATAACACTAGTAACTTCATTGTTGAAATAATGAAGTAGCAAAAGACCCTTTAGCATAGAGAGAAATGTGAGCAATATCATTTCAATTTAGCCATTCCCTACTAAAAATATAGAGAAATATAACATTTTATCATAAATAAACATGACTTTTGGATTTGATGAATCCAAATTATTTCTAGGTTTGAGGTTCTGTATGTTTACTGATAAGTAAAGTTGTTTTAACAATATAAAACAAACCCACTAAATGCATTTAAAAACTGGACTGCAATATTTCACATTAGAGGAAATAATTGTTATTTTCAGGCTGTCATGTTCCCCCCCAGATAATACTGCACTTCATCCATAGTGCTAAAAACATCTGTCTCTAGACCCTGATTTCCAAAACTCTGCCAGCAAAGAAGCTGTTCAGTTGTAAGATAGTAACATTGACTGATGAATAGACTGAAAGGCACCTCTGGAAAGCGCTTCCACATTGGAGGAGTGAGGAAGGCTCATAGACATAATGTACGGTCTGTGTCCCACTCAAATCCATCTCTTATTGTTCCTAGAGTATGTCTACATGTCTTGATCCCTAGTGCAAAGAACCATGAGCAATATCCTCTGTAAAGAACTCAAATGTGGTCCTTAGAAATTAATGACTAATAGAAGAGAATATGTATAGGAGGAATCAATGCTAAATCAGTGATTCCTAAGAATTAATATATATAGATACAGATATACAAGTTATATATATATATATATATATACACAATTTAAGGTAGATGTACATGTAATTCATATTGATGACATATCTGTAAAGGGTATATATGCATAAGTGTTTAGATATGTAGTCAGTCATATTGGAGATTAAATATTCTTTTGATTTTCTTTTATTTTACCTTCTTACTAAATTGAATTGCTTTCAGTAACTTTATTGTGAAGACTGTATAGGAGAAGCCCTTCCAAACTATCTCATTATATATAACATATTCTAATTCAGACCTGCTCCTTGAGGCAGTAAGCTAAATGTGGTGGAATGATTGAAACTGTTTTGTTTAACACTTACTCTAACTGAATAAGATTAGCTTCCTAGCATATCATTCCTATACAGACTAAATAGGCCCTAAATTGCTAAATAATTCATTAGAATTTAACAGCATTAATGCAGTAAAAGCAAATGCTTCATTCTAGCTTCTATGATTAGCATTCTTTGCTTTTGAACAAAATGGAAAATTACACACAGTTCATTTTGTCGACGACCAGTCTACTGTTGTGTTTGAAGAGGCAGTTAAAATTAAATGTAAAAACGCAACACATTTTGGGCAAAGCTCTAATCTCTAATCAGAGCTCTAATGTCAAAGTGAGTATATAAGAAATTACTGTGCAAAAAAAGTATGAGTTTCACCAGACATGTGAGACCACATATGAGGCTGGAGGCTAAGAACATGCTTCTTTCCTTTGTGGAACTTGTATGTCTATGATGACATGACATTCCTTTGTTTCTCCTGAGTTTGTCATAGTTGCAATGCCATCCCTAGCTTTGCATGTGAATGCAATAGTTCAGACATATAAAAATAAACAAAAATAGAAAGGTTTTTCTCTACCTAAGTCAATAATGGTGTGGTGTTACATGACCACTTGAGAGCACATGCACAATATCTGTTCAAATTCAAGGCAAAGAAATTGCAGTCTAGATCAGGGAGGTAGGAACAAAGCCCGAGCCCTGTCTAAGAAGCTCTACAGAAGCAGGAGAGTTGCTATTCTTTAAAAGTGTATCCTTTTGTAGTCCAACAGTGTTCCAGTGGATTACCACACACTAAGAGTAGGCATGCTTCTCTCATAGAATGGGGAAATCGAAGTATCCAGAGGGTCCTAGACACCTTCAAGAAGAACATTATGATGGGTAGATCTGGGCCCAGGCATCCTGCTCAAACTATGGCACCAGCCAAAGACAATGTGTGCAGTAAAAATTGAACCCCTACCCAGATCTAGCCAGTGGACAGGACGTTCTCCACAGTTGTGTAGAGAGTGAGGACACACTTTCACGTGATCTCTGGTGCCCCATATTTGACAACATCCCCTGGATGGGGAGGCCTGGTGGCACTCAGAGAAAGGGTAGCAGGCTACCAAGAAGAGACTTGATACCCTATGAGCATATACAGGGGGAGAAGGTCCCCCTCAGACAGAATCATAGAGGAAGGGAGTAAGCGGAATTGGGAGGGAGGGAAAAATGGGAGGACACAGGGGATGGCCTAACAATTGAGATGTAATATGAATAAATTAATAAAATACATTTTTTAAAAGTCAAAAAAAGAGTCGCATGACTAACTGCAATAAATGAGATTTTAAAAACTGAACACACGAAGTTGTGTGTGTGAGAAATGGAAATGGGTCTAGGGAAAGCTTTAAGAAGGGAAAGATCATGACCAAAATGGAATTCATAAAATTCTAAAAGAATTAATTCAAATAGATTTCAAAAGAGTGATGGACTATAATGTACAAGAACTGCTTAGCTTGGTGATCTTGTGGGACTCCTAACGGTAAGGCTGTCTCTGACTCTTTCCCTGCGTTTGGTACCCTTGTCTTCCTACTGGATTTCCTCCACCAGTCTTAACATGAGGTGAGGTGAGGTGCCCAGTCATACTTCAACTTGCTATCCCATATTTGGTTAATATTCTTTGAAGCCTGTCCTTTTCTGAAGATAAAAGGAAGAGGAATGGATAGTGGCGTTGGGAAGGTAGAGGGAAGGACTGGGAGGAAAAGAGGGAGGGGAAATACCAGCATGTAATATATGAGAGAATAAATACAAAAATAAAATATTCTATTTAGTCATTGAATGTTTGATGCAATGGAATTTGTAAAGGAATAACATTGGTTGAGTAGTATATAATGTTTAATGTTTGTATAACATATTAAATATGTATTATAATGTATGCTCTTAATCATTCAACAAGGATGTATTCTATTTGTCTCATTTTATGACAAAATTGAAAGATGACAAAAATGAATTATGTACTAAAATACCAAATTTTCACATATTATGAAAATAAAACATATTAATTTTTATGCTTGCTTTTCTTCTCAACAATTCATATGATTCACCGAGTAACTCACCTATAGTGTATCTATTGGAGAGATGGATTCAAATATTCCAGGACAATGCTGTCCCCTCAAACTTTGTTTGTACTTTGAAACTAAGTTGCTCTAACTTAGATATGACTCACTAGCTCCATTTATTACTGAGAAATAAAAATAATCACATATGATTGAACAATTTATTTTTCAAATTTCAACAATTATTAACTGATTTAAATTAAAAAGCTGTGCTAGATGACTTATATAAATCTAAACTAGTTGTGTCAAAGATAATAGTATTGTTTCTTAAATAAGGAACACAAAAATATGGACTATACAGGAACGATAAAATAATCATTGGAGAAATGTGGAAGCTCTGAGGCTCATAAAGTTACAGATATAAAATTGAATAAGGGGAAAGGTAATTTCTTTTTAAAAATTCCTTTTACATGGTTTATTTATTCATGTATTGATCATGTAGAACACTCCATCACCTGTGTGGAAGTCAATGGAAAATGTGTGGAAGTCAGTTCCTTCCTTGCATGAAACAAATAGCAATGGTCTGGGCTATATATGCTTAAATTTTGTAAATCCTAAAAGTTCTTACATAAATTTAAATGGTCTTTGAAAAAAATTAATTAGATTTGTTCAGAAATGTTCATACTTAAGGCAATTTTAATTTAGAGTTATGTTTTATGTACTTTGTAGAATTTAAATTAGGTATGTTGCAAATATACAAGACTATGTTATATGAGGGCATATTTTGTACTCAGAGTGAACTTGAATGTATTTGGGTACAACATGTGAATAAAGAAAATACAGGACCACAATTTATATTTACCAGCATATGTGACTATAATGTTTTGGTACTAAAAGAAAGACATTAATTTTCTAATACATCTACTCTATTAAGCATTAGATAATATGGACATAGCCTGTGGGATCGAAAATATTACCTATTATATAAGCACATTCTTTGCGATTTTGAATGGCAAGATTTAAACAAATTAAAAGAACGTGTGATATTGCCACATCCAAAAATAAAGTGTCTAAAGGGTCACAACTATTGAAGAACAGCAGATTTATTCAATAACAAAACAAAATTACCAAAAGCAAAACACTTGAAGAATTACAAAGACACAGGATGATAAATTAAATATCCCTTTAACCTTTTTTAGCATTTTCATGAAACTTGGAAATTAAAAAAAAAGCCACCCCACAAACACACACACACACACACACACACACACACACACACACACACACACAAAACAAAACTACAAGCTTCATTCTTAGTGTAGTAATAAGGGAATAAAAATCTCTGTAAACACTTCATGTACATTTTAAAACACTCAAGGGAAAATATTGGTTATTCTGTGCTGATGTGTATGTCTCCCAAAGTCATGCTGTGCAAACTGCCAACAAGGCACAGGTGCATAAAAGATGAGCAGGTGAAAGGAATAAAATGTTATTGTGGAGAAACTATTATCTTTGTCCATTACAGATATACCTTAGGACAGATTAGCACATCTGTTATATATTTACTAGAGATACAACTATATTTGAGCAAGTTTTCATTGAAGTGTAAATCTACATAGGCTTTTTTTATGCCTAGTATTTGGAAGAAATGCAGGGACTTATGCATGCTGGGAAAGCAGCTTCACCACTGAGCTATACCCCTGGCCATGAATTTACTTTTGAATCTTTCAAAAATGTACTGATATTGTACAGTAGTCATGATGTGAGGTACAGTTTAGGAAACATATGACAATTAATTTCAGTGACTTTTATGCCAGGGATAAGATTAAATTATTACATCAATCTCAGCTTTTATACTGAACAGTTAAGACAATGTACAAATGAAACTATGCTTTTAAAATAATATTTTATCATTATTTTTATTTGGTATGTGTCTCTCTATAAGTTATCTTGATATGAAATGCCTCTATTTCTTTTTTAATATTTATACAAAATGGTGATATGTGAATAAAATGTACATGAGATAATGGAGTGCATATTCAAAATTAAAGGCAATTAGCTATGGGCTCCTAAGCTTCAAGTGAAAACAGGCCATTTTATGCATTCTATTTTCAAAAATTAATTCAATTCTCACCCTCTAACACTTAGTTACTTCATTTTGTAGGCAAAATATTTAACACCAAAATTGATTAAAATTGGCATTATTAATTGAAAATTTATTTTCAATTAATTTTGGATTGAAACTGAGACATTATGTTTTTGAAGAGGATTGAGAAGAATGTGAAAACTGTACAAGATTTTCACCAATATTGCTAAATATTGATAAGTAATTGAAGTTCTCTGTATTATTACTTTTCAATCTATACAAAAGGCAGGTCAGTTTCTAAAAACAAGTTAGCAATTATTTGAGAATTTCGTACACCATAAGTTGATGATATTTATCCCTAACTCTTCCCATCAGACTCGCAGAGATTCACTCTACAATCCATACTTGTTTACTTTTCATCGTGTTTATTTACTTATAAAAGAGGCTATCGCCCAGAAAATGTTCTGGTCTACTGACTTTTACAGTCCTCCTACCTCCACTTCAGCCATGTTACCTGAGTCTTTTTTAATCTCTTTATTCACTTTACATTGCTGTCCTAAACCCCTCCTTCTTCTCTTCCCAGTCCCTCCCTCCCTCCCTCCCTCCCTCCCTTTTCTCCCTAAACCCCCAACACTATTCCTCAGAAAAAAGGAGCTGTCCCCTCTTCCAACCCAGCGCATCAAATCACATCAGGACTGAGCACAACTTCTTCCCCTGTGGCCTGCTGGGACAGCCCTGTCTTGTGTGTGTGTGTGTGTGTGTGTGTGTGTGTGTGTGTGTGTTTGTGTGTACATATATATAGCTTGTTTTGTAAATAGATCCACTGGGACAAGTGGCTTGCATTTAATTGTTGTTGTTCTTTATTATTATTACTAATTTTATTATTATTATTATTTTATTATCTCATGATACATCCAGATTTTTAATCCCCTTGCTCTTCATATCTTCCTGTTCCCACCTTCCCTCACTTTTCTCATGTATTGCCCTCCCATACACTTCTGACAGGTGGCGTCTGCCTCCCACCTTCTGACCACAGCCTATCCTGATATCCTACTTCATCTGGATAGTCTGCATTCCTTGGTTGGCTGGTTGGGTTTTTTGCTTTGCATTTTACAAGTTCAGCTTTCAGTATGGATCTCTTTCTGCTATGGAAAGAAAATCCATTTTTAAAAGCTATTAGTTTAGATTCATCATTACATTTTAATCAAAACAAAACAATTTTGAAAACTTCATATTGTCATTCTAACTAGTGTCTATGGTTGTATTTCAATTCTGATATGCAATGAAAGGAACAGTGTTGATTAATTCAGATCCCCATGAGATAAAAAATTCTCAATTTTCATATAATGCTCCTGCTTTTTAAAAAATTATTTTTTCTTTTTTATCTGTGCATTTATATCATTACACATAAGTACAATAAACTATATACTGGAAGAAGAGCCACAAAAAAAAATCAGGAATTACAAAAATATCATTCATGTTTTGGCTATTTGAATTTGGCAACTTGAAGAAAATATCTTTTGTAGCTTGGTGAGTCTAGAATTCTGAATGTAAATCAATATCTATCATATCTCATCTATATAAGCTTAAAAAATCTATCTAGACCTAAAAACATCTTAACCCCTAAACAACTAAGGTTCATTGTAAAACTAAACTATTTGTTCTTCAACCCCATCAGAGATTTGAGAAGCAATAAAATTAATTGCATGAGTAAACCAGAAGTGCAGGCTAGTAGCTCCCAAAATTAAACGATGACAGAGACAGTTTGCTGCCTGCACAGTCACCCAATATTCTGTATAACATTAGAACATCTTCTTCAGAGTTCTGGCCCAATCATATTTGCAAGTCAGGAACTATTGATGACTTGCTTATGCTGTTTTGGCAGAGTTTGGCCATCACCTATGTCTATATCCAAGCTTTCCCATTTCTAGACAGAATTCAGTCTGTGACAGAAATGAGGACATTTGCCCAGTGGCTGGTTTGCCACATTTGAAGCCATCTCCATAAGGAAGTTCTTTGCTGATCATCTTCTTTGAGGCAGGCTGGGTGTTGCCAGGAGTTAAATATCTTGTTGTCAAAGAATCTTAAAATAATAAAAACATCTTTAAATGCCATATTCTGTAGACTTCTGAGGCTTTTGAAGACCTTATCTAACTATTTTACCTTATCTATTTAGAATCATATCTACCCACTAAACCTAGGCTGTATATTCTTTTGATAAAAATAAACTAGTAATTGACATGATCATGATTGATCAACTAACAATTAACTTGTATTAATTAATTATTCTAAGTAGCTTGCAATAGCACTTTCAAAGTTTTGGAAGTAATCCTTGTATTATAATTGAATTATATGGGTACAATACCTCAGAATAGAGTAGAAATATATATAATGTGTGTAAACAATAATCTTAAATTTGAGTTCCATACCAATGTATCAAAATTAAACTTATTTTGCAACAATATACAAAATTCTATACAAATAAAATAAAAATATTCTTATTTGGAGCATCCAAGAAGGCAACGAGTGATGTGGACCTTGCTTAGAAGCTCCAGTAAATGATTTAGGGAATTGCATTGAATTCTTAACCAGGAACACCAAGCTCCCCATCCCACTACAGTGGGAATACTCCACAGTTCTAAAGGAACAAAATACAGAAAACCTGCACAGCCCTGAACACAGGAGGAGCACGGACACTCTGGAGAGCGGGCCATCATGGCAACAGCAGCAACTGAGGTTGGCAGCTGGGAATGGTCAACAGGGAACCCAAAGGCAGAGGCGATTGGTGTGGTGACCGGTGGGAACTGCTGTGTTAGAGGGGACTCAGTGCAAGATTTGGGCCCCAAGACCCTAGCTGAGCTTCCTGTGAGGTCTGGGCCCCAAGACCCTGACGGAGCTTGGTGTGCAGTTTTGGCGCTGAGACCCAAACTGGACTTGGCAGGCAATTTGGTTCCCAAGACCCTAATTGATCTCAGTGTGAAGTTTGGGCCCAGAGACCCTAGCTAAACTCAAAGCACAGTTTGAGTCCAGAGCTTGGTGTTCCTGGTTAAGAATTCAGTGCAATTCCCTGAATCATTTATTGGGTCCCGAGACACTGGCTGGATTCAGGACTAACTTGACTAAGCAAGTGGGTTAGGCGCCAAGTGCTGTTTGGGTCCAGAGATGCAAAGTGGACTCAATGCAGGGGTTAGGTCCCTAGATGTTAACTGAGCCCCTGGGTCTCAGAATGCATGCTGAGTATAGCCAAAGTGTCCACAGCCTTCTGGTGCCCCTCATGGCACAGGGCCTCTCTGAGGACTGATGTAGGTCAGGTGGAGGGTGTCTGGTGGCCTCTCTACTCCTTCTCTCCCCGAGATTTCCCTAGTCTTGGAGCTCTGATGCTCCACTGGTCTGTAGTTCCTGGTAGCATTCTGGGACAATTCTGGAACCCATGGTTCAGGGGACCCAGGGATCACTCGCTATGAGAGACCCACACTATAGTCCTGGCCTCCTGCCATCCAGACCAGTGAAGCATCAGAGCTCCTGGCCGAGGGAAATCATGAGAAAATGGGTGAATCTATCCTCAGACTACCTCCACCAAACTCTAGAAGCTACCTCCCAAAAACAGAGATGGCAAGATGACTAGAGGACAGTGTAAAATCACACATACACACAAACACACACACACACACACACACACACACACACACACACACACACACACACACAAACACTCAGCAAAACAATATGGCATCTCCAAATCCCAGCTATCCCAAAGAAAGCAACCCAGAGAACTCAAACTCAATGGTATTACAAGAAAATGATCTCAAATCCTTAGTAATGAGGGTGATAATGGAGGGAACAAATAAAATTCATAACCAAATCCAGGAAGATGCAACCAAAAAGGTGGAAGACATAAAAGAGGCTTACAGAGAGGCACTGGAAAATATTCATAAAAAATACAAACAATCAGATGAAGGAACTCAATAAAACTGTTCAAGCTCTGAAGGCCTATAAAGAGGCAATGAAAGAAACTCGGGAATATACAAACAATCAGATGAAAGAAATCAACAAAACAGTTCAGGATCTGAAGGTGAAAATGGATACAACGATAAAGACACAAATAGGGGAAAAATGGGAACATGAGAGCTCAGAGAAGAAGTTAAATAACAAAGTGGCAAGCTTTTCTAACAGAATCCAAGAGATGGAGGAACAAATCTCAGGCCTAGAAGATACAATCATAGATCTTGAAGCAACCATTAAAGAAAATTCATAGACACCATGAAAGAAGAAACCTGAAGATAATAGGCATTGAGGAAATAGAAGACGCCAATCTCCAAGGCCCAGAAAATATTTTCAACAAAATCATAGAAAAAAACTTCCACGAGAAAACCAATAACCAAATTAAACATGGACTACAGATTTAAACAGAGAATTGTCAATAAAGAAACTCAAATGGCCGAGAAACATTTTAAAGAAATGTTCACTATGTTCACTATTTTTAACCATTATGGAAATACAAGTCAATAACTTGAGATTTTATACTTGTCAGACAGCTATAATTGACAAAACAACTGACAAATCATACAGTTGATGATGTTCAGTAAGAGGAACTCATTCATTGCTAATGATTGTGAGAACTCATAAAGCCACTATAAAAATTAATGTCAACATTCTTAATGAAGATTGGAATCAATCTGGTTCAAGATCCAGCTATACCACTTTGAGGCTTATATCTAAATGGGTACTTCATCCTACAACAGAGGTATTTGCTCAACCATGTTCACTGCTACTCTATTCATATAGTCAGAAACTGGAGACAACTCATGTGTTCCACAACAGAAGAATGGATAAAGAAAATGTTGTACATTTATACAATCACAATTAATATTATGCAACTGTTTAAAAAAATACTTCATCAAATTTGTGAACAGATAGATGGAACTAGAAAAACTTATTCTAACTCACTCTGAGTGAGGTATCCCAGACTCAGAAAGAAAACATGGTAAATATTCACTTGTATGTGGACATCTGCTGTTAAGGCAATGATAATCAAACTACAATCCATAAATCTACAAAGGATAGAAATGGAGTAAAGGACTAGAGGGCTCAGACAGCTCTTTTAGGAAGGGGAAACAGAAGATGTAGTTATGGAAGGAAAAGAACATCTGGAATAGCCTCCAGAGGGGGGCTATTCCTGGAATAGTCAGGAGGGGGTTGTTACAGGGAATACCAGGAGAGACAAGGTAGTATGGAAACCTAATACAGTAGACACTTTTTAAAATAACTGGGTATGTAACAGCAACCTAAATAAAATCATTGAATAATGCAAAATAAATAAATAAGTAATAAAAATACTCTTATTTGTTAGTAACAATTAAGGTCTTAACTTGAGGAGTAGATTCGATAATCTACTGTTTGTTCTATCATCCCTATATATTTCTATATTCCCCCTTCTTTCTTTTCAGCCCCTATCTTCAGACCTAGGTAATGGTTGGAGAATTTTATAAAATGTATGTTGATCATATCCAAAACTTATTCCACCTTCTCCCAGTTTCATCAGATCTGCCTCTGAATCCTCCCTGACATCACCCCTTCTTTTTACCTTTTCTTTTAATAACCCACCAAGATCAATGGATGCCGCTCATAATCTTGGGTCTGTGGGATCATCCACTGGCTCATAGCCAACCCTCAAATTCTTAGTATAACTGTTACATACAATTGGACAAACCACTTTCATCATATTTATTTATGTAAAAATAAGTTACTTCAATCATTTCTATGTCTTCTATTAAGATTTAATTTATAAGTCTATTTTAGAAAATTAAAATAAACAAATTTAGAGGCCAATTTGGCTTAGGATCTACATTTCTAAGTGTACTCGGACTCACCCACTGTCCACATTACTGGGTTCCACATCCATATTAACATCTGGGTGGATATATAGGAAGATTATTGCCACAGATTAGCTAATTAAATGCTTTCCATGAAATCTTTTGTTTAATTAAAATGTATTAGACATTCAGATAAGTCAAATGCAAATCTTATCAAAATCAATCCTTAAACTTTGTGAAACCAAGATCACAGAAAGAAGTAGATTGTACTGAAAACAAAATACACAAAACATTTGTAAAACTAATTTTACAAAAGAATAACCCTCATGGGTATTTATTATCCTGTGTCCCCTTATGTGCTTTTATTGCTAAGTGCTTCTTCTGGTGCACTAAACCAAGTGAGCCTTCTTGCCCTAACAACTGACCACAGCCTATCAAGCCTCATCTGTACTACCTGTAACCTCTTCCTCTGTAGCTTGGTAAGGCCATCTTGCTAGTGGAGAGGAATCTAAGTTCATTGGGCAGAGTGCATATTTGATGTAGTACCTACTCTCTGCATGTGGGATCCACAAGGAAACTGTGCTACTGCATCTGAGTAGAGGGTTTAGGTCCACATCATACATGGTCCTTGGCTGATGTTTCAGGCTCTGTGTTGTAGTGTAGTTATCCTGTATTATGCACTAATATCCACTTATGAGTGAGTAAGTACCATGTGTGTCTTTCTCTGTCAGGGTTACCTCACTCAAATTAAGAGAGAGAAAAAAAAAAAAAAAGAATTGCCGATGGAACATAATCATCAAATGACTTTGGTAAAGGCTCACTGAGCTGTTCTGCTTAACTCTTATTTGATTTTTCCACTTGTTATATCTCAGTTTTTTAACTCTCCCCTAGGTCTTACCTAGCATCTATCCAGCAAGTTTCACTTTTCAATTGTGTCAATTATCTTCTACTTTCCCTGGTTGCAACTCAGTCAATCTATCTAACCTGAACTCTTCTTTTTAATGATAAATTTCCCTCAATTTGCACTTGCTTTTCATTTTGTCATATGTGCATATGAATCTCAAAATTGAAATAAAGAAGAGTAATATCTTAGAACTGGCATTTGTCATATTTATTGTGGGTAAATATATCAAAGATGTTTGTTTCTCTGGAATCCTACCCTAACTATATGTAGAGTTGCAAACTGAAAAAAAAATGAGATTATATTTTCATTTGTTTTTGGAAGAGGTAAACATAGCTTAATCACTGAAGTGTTTTTATACAAGCTTAAATATTCAAACTCAAGCCTCAGTACTGGGTCTTGCTCTCTCTGTACATCCTTAAAATATTAGGTTGGGGAAAGTATGGGCCTTAGGAGGGAAATTGCTACTGTTAGCTAAATTGACATTGTATCAAAAAGACTTCTAAATATCTAAAATTATAAATGTCTATTCTCAGCTGTAATCAGAATAGCCTCTTTGCAGGGAATACTGAGGAATGCAGAGACTCATGGTCACTTAAGGTGTTGAAAGTAAGTGATGATTAGATGTTTAGTCCTAAGCAAGACATTTATGTCCATTCTTGTGAAATGGCTGTCTGACACTGGCACATCCTGAGAAAGCTGGAACTTCACATCATAGTTAATTCTATTCTTTTCTTCCAACACTGCAAACATCTCTTTGTCCTTAATCGCAACACAGCTCAAAGAAATGGGTTGATGTATCTGATTTGGAACCCAGGTTTCTCTCTGTCTAAAATAGGCACTCTGAAAATTTTTGTTTCTCTTGTCTCCAGTAGTAAGGCAGATGTTTAATGGCTTCTGTCATTCTTCCTCCTTGTCTTCATGATCATAGCTCTGTTACAATCAGACAGACCTGCTCATCAAGAAGTTAACCTAGTGCTGTGATCTCCCTCCATAATCTCCTTAAAAACCTTTCTTTTATTCTCCAGGTCATTTGCTCAATATGGTTTCTTGCTACAAAAAAAGTATGACATACTGTTTTTCATTTTTGGTTCCTAATAAAGATAAAAATATGAGGTCAAATCAATCACAGAGGAAAAGATGCAATCAAAAGATGCTCAATACAAATTTTTTGAGACTGCTTGCTGTAGTTACATGGTTGACAAAGTTCAAATCTACAAATAAGAAGAACTACAATCTAAAATAAAATATAATAAAGTGAGTATATGAGCTAAAACATAATCATCCATTATAATCATCAAGAATCATACAATGTACATGTAACAGGCAATCATAATTTCCAGCTCAACTAGATTTTGGACAACAGTAGATTGGTGAAGCACAACTCTGTGGCATCTGTGAAGCCTTTCCTCATAGAATTCATAAACTGGAAGCCCAGGGAGAATAAAAGGGAAAAAAGAAAAGGTATCATATTACCAGCATCTCATTCTCTACTCCATTAGTTCTGAAGAGAGGATGTACTTTAACACTTTCTCTGAAATTTTGAACTATAGCAAATAAATGTAAATATTTTGTCAAAATGTTTAAAAAGTAACCAATAAAATATGCAATTATATAGCTATAATTGGATCAACCTGGTTGTGTGGAATGACTCCTTTTACCAGCATCATCATCAATACATCAGTGATAAGGCAAACTTCATTGTTGCTAAGGAGTAAAAATATAGCTTCGCTTCAGCATGTTATTATATGGGGCCACAATCATATGTATGGTCTATCTTTGAACAACAACAATAACAACAAAAAATCATTGTTTTACAATGCATGACTGTCCTAAACAGACACGTGTGGCAATTCATTTTATACATTTATTCATTTGCAAATATTTGTTTAATACCTAGTATAAGAATTTTGGAAAAGTCATGCTTATGAAATCAGGTAAATGGCTACTGTTATCTGAATATGAACTTACTCCAAAGGTTCATGTACCTTAACACATGACTCTCAGATGTTGACATTGTACTGGACCCTCAGGGAGTAGAGGCTCACTAGAGGAGGTATGGCAGTGGAGATGGCCTCACTTATTCTCTCTGTGGTTCTTAAACATGGAGGCAATATGACCAACCAGGCCATTATCCCGTTGCTATGCTTTTCCTGACAATTTGCATGTTTCCTCATCACAACAGACTCTTTCTTTCTGTAATTATAAGCCATAAAAACTCTGTTTCCCTCAGTTTTGTCCAGGTATTGAGTCAAAATTATTTAAAAGAATTGTGTTATACAATTATGTTCATATACATTCAAAATTACTTTTGCTACTTATATATGAGTTGGTACCATGGATATTCATGGAACAGAAATATATTTAAGTCAGGTTTGGCAATGAGTATTTCTAACCCTAGTGTAATGATGGAGGTAGGAGCATGGATGAATAAAAAGGGAGATTATAGAAACTTGCTGTCCAGGCAGCCTAGCAATTTGGTGAGTGCTCAGTTCAATGAAAGGCCCTGTCTCAAAAGGTGAAAAATAATTAAGAAAGGCACCTAAAGAAGACTCATGGCCTCCAAACATATGCCACAAGCATGTGAGATCACATACATACTTGGCCATAAACATAAACTAAACATACATGTGTGTGCATACACACACACACACACACACACCAAAAGTGATAAAAAATGAAAAGCAGTATACCATGAGCTATAAACAATGGAACATGAGAGGAGGAAAAAATATTTTTCTTTGAAGTAATTGGCTTTTTTAAGAACTATATAAAATACATTTTTAAACTATGTTTTAAATTTATTATTCTCTTTTATATATTCACATCTTTCCTTTACAATGTGTTTTTCTATTTAGGACACCTTTTATTTGTTATTGCCAAGTTCTAAGATGGCTCATGTTTTAAAGAAATGTTTAGAATCCTTATAAAAAACTCAATATATATGGAAAACTATCTAAATGACATCAGAGAGATCAACTATGAGGAATGATGTATGTCTTATATATAGTCTCGTGCTGAATTTGCAAACGTGCTCCCAGAATAATAGAATTTTTAATTAAACTAGCACCTCTTTTTATAAGAGGCATTACTTGGGGTTCAAATGATAATTTATTGTAATGAGAATGTTAATATTTTTCAGGATACTTAACTAATGTTTCTTATACCAGCAATGGGTTTACTTGAGCATAGTACAGAAATTAACCTTATTTGAATGTATAAGCTGAATTTTTTATTTTGTAAAATGTTACCTACAGGGTCATGACATGTCAAACAATTCAGAGGTTGATACATATATCAACATAAGAGATTCAAAGACAACTGAAAATGAACATGTTTGCTGTTCACAGCCATCATGTGTCAAAAATAACAGACCCATAATTTATTGTTATGGCTACCATTTTTCAAAACCTAGAAAGTTATCAGAAAGAGCCACAACAGGTCTCATCATGGGCGATTCGTGGTAATTCCTCATGGTATGCACACACAGGTAGCCTCCTTTTGTAGAGGCACCCTGCAGGACGGTCATTCTTTCACTATCGCAGCTGTATCATTTCTATTATCATCTGCGCTCATTCAGAAGTTAAGAAATGAGCTATTTATTGTACATCTCAACCTAGAAAATAGCATTTGCCACTCACTACTCCAAATTGCTATCTAGAAACAGCCACATATACTTCCTCCGGCAGAAGGGACATATTCTAGCTCAAGGTCAACAATTCACTGTTATATTAGCCCCAATGATGATATTTTCTGATAGAAAAATATCTATTAGAGAATATCTCTAAAAATTAAATTTCTATAGACTAGACCTAGAATCGGCCAACTAGTTCTGCTCAAGCTTAAGTTTATTCATTTATGTTTTAAATATGGAAAATCTGGAAAAGCTATGAACAAGAATTAAATGTATGTAATTTTCAGGCAATATTTACAATTTAGTGTTTGAAAGATTGATGAGTCTTTTTCTGTGCCTATTAATTCTATGAGAAATACCATTACATTATTGTGGTCAATCTAAAATGCATCTCTTATTATGAGATAAATAAAACACTTTTAAGTTGATTTTGCTATTAAGTAGACTAGAATATATTGATCTCTTACAGTTTAATTAAATGACAAACACAAAAATATTGCATGAAATCAAGCGCATATCTATCTTCCATAAAATTTGGCAATCAAAGAAAAGGAGATGTTAAAAAATGAACACAATTTTTATTTCTTAATATTTGAAGCATATCTTCTCACTTCTTTCTTGTTGGATTTCACATATTTACACTTTCATATATATGTATACACACACACATATATACAAATATTAAGTTATTTTCCATCCATGTAAGGAATATTTCCTCCATAAGAAAAACACCATTAAATATCCATGAACATGTACACAATATGAACACATGCATAGACTACATCAAAAACTTTATGTGACTGATAACAGATAACTATTGGATGTTTGGAACAAATTGTTTGAGTAAAAGACACAAAAGGCAATACAGGCATTTACAGCTTGAGGCTTGATGCTGTATTTCATTTGGTTCCATGTGTAGTTTCCATGATTTATTGACAGCTGCTATAGATGGTTCTTTATTTTCAACTCAGCCCAACCTTAGTCAAACAATGCAACCTCCTGCTTTTTTCAATATTTTCCTAATATCTCAGCTCATTTAATTCTATTGATCCACTGAAGAGTATAATGGCATCGAAGCTGGAATTACTAGCACCTCCCTACCCCAGTGCTAAGAGCCTTCCTATTGAGTCTGTGGACCATCACACAGAATCATAAAAGTAGACAAAAAAAGTAGAATGACCTTTACTAGCTACTATTGTACTGAAAAAAAATCCAGGAGAACTCAGAACATCATTTTCAATTTTATGACACTGTTTTCTTAAATAATAAGAGAAGGGGGAAAAAGGAACAACTGACCCCTGTTCAGCATTTACTTAAGCAGAATTGGCATTAATAGAGTATTCTGTCAAAAATTCAAGCTCAAGAAAATGTATGGCTTTGTCCGCGGCAGCAGCTATCTTAGCAGATTGCACTGTCACCGCCTCACACAAAGCGCATTGCAACACCATTAGTGGACATAAATAATGCACAAGCTCTTAGGCAGTACTCAGCTAAGTGCATGGAAACCTTGGGCTCCTGTTGTCAGAAATTCAATGGATTAGTACCTAGATTTATTTTAAGTCTGTAAAGCACTTTGTTCTTGACAGCGTTCAAAGTAGAAAGAGTGCTATCCTGAATGTGCATCTTAATACTGTCATTCCTGTCTTGTAAGAGTAGGTGATATATGGGCTGCAATATTTCGTTTTAATATTTAAAGTTTTCACTGTGCAGATGCAAAGAAATATATTAATAGCTATCTGCTGTTACTTTATTGATCTAGCAAAGAACAAAGGTAACCTGTAAAATTTCAAGTAAGGCTAGTAAAATAGAGACATTACAATTGCATTGTAGCGAAATAAATATTGATGTGATATTCCTTAAGCATTATATTAGAAAATTAGGAAAATCTGGCATTTACTTTCTTCTCTCTCACTAAATATCCTATAGTCGAATTCATCTTAAAGAGAAATTTTAGCACAGTTTAACTTAATTCATCCTCTTCAAAATATTCTTCCCTTCTTGAAAGTAAGTGATTGTGTAAGCTAATATTCTTCTGAACAAGAACTATTATGAAAGGTTACAAAATATCACTGCCCTGTGACTTTGGACTGCACACAAGTTGCTGCACATAGATATATTTAAGAGTTAAGTCCCCAAATGGCCATGAATTGAAAGGACTAAATACATTACTGTATGTATTCAAAGCACCTTTACCTTCTTGGAGATTAACAGAAGAAGAGATGTATTTTATATGAAGTTTAATCTTTCTTGAGTCTGTAACAATGAAAAATCTTATTTTAAAATAATACATTTCTTTTCATTCAAACTATATAGTCTGAGAATTTCAGCACAACTAGTAAATTTCCCCATGATGAGTTGCATAATTATTTTCATGTTGCAAGATGTTAAAATAAAATAGGTAACTAATGAATATACCTATATTTATTTGATACATTTATTAAATATCATATTTTGTTGTATGACAAAAACTCCTGTCTGGTTGTACAAGACTATTAAATTGTAATTTTTGTAACATAAATATTATGAGATTGTGGAGGCGTACTTGATTCTATGTATGAAATTTACTGTTGAATAAAAATGATATATTTAGAATATTTAGATGTGGTTGTGTTCTGTTATTTCAATACACAACCCATCAGAGACACCTGTGAAAGGATCATTATTTGTTCGCCAAACAGAATGTATCAATAGGCCAGTTATCACTGTTTAAAAATGAATAGAATTGATCAATATTAAAATAAGTCAAGTATTGTTAGGAAAAATAAAATAATTGTATAATGAATGGCTAAAATCTTCAGGCTTGTAAATTCTTTTACTCCAGGACAGCTTACACTGCTGAACGTGCTGATCAACAAACAATTTGCTTATTCTTATCAATAGGTGGCGCTTTCCCCCTTCCTCACAGTCTGCACTGACTCCAGGTGGACTCAAACTTTCACCAGGTTTGTGAGTTTTCAGTATTACTTATAAAACAGCAAATACTCTAACTTTGGAAAATATTCTCGTCTTTACAGTTCACATCATCGCTAGCCCTTTTATTGTCCTTTGATAAATAATCTTATTTGGGCATTTATGATTATGCATAAAGAAAATGTGAGTTGTTTACCACGTGTAAACATTTAAAACAAGTTATCATTTTCTTTCTTGAATCTTGCAGTATTCTTCATTTATTCCATGGGAAAACTTCTAGGCTGCAAAATTATGAAATCCCTAATAGAGAAGGATGCTTCAAATTCCAATATCTCAATAAACGTAATATCTAAGTGAATAAATTTGTCAAGAAATGATTCACCATGGAACTGCATATAAACCACATCTGGCATATAGACTAAGAGAAGAATGCACAATTAGGACAACTCAGTCAAATAGATGTCTAAAAGCACAACTATATTTACAAATTGTATTTAATTTTATATTTTATATATATTCTCATTGGATTTTTGTAGTTCAATCAAGCCCAAGAATTAGGGTTTATTCACAGTCTTTCTAAGTGGTAGATTAAAATACATTTTGTAATTTAAAAGACAGGATAGTTTAAAAATTTATCAGAGTACATGTTTTATATTCACACTAAAATATCTATCTATAAAATGTTTCCCTTCAATAAAGCATACATTTAAGTATTAATATATACTGCCAGATTTCTAACATTAATCTAATAAACTACAGTAATATAATCTCTATTTCTGATTGTTTAAAAGATTATCAACTACTGACACATGTATTAAAATTTCAGTGAGGAACATGATAATTTTCTGTTTAGAGTGACAATGCTACAGTTACTAAAACATTCTATATTGGGAAAAAATAAACATCAATGTCTGGTGACATTGTATATTTAATGCTCAATTAAAATATATGGTTCCTAAACTTGATTTTTTTCCCTAATTTTATTTTCCTCTCTATATTTTTCATAGCTTGATGTTGTGCTTGTTTTGCTGTGTTAAAATGAAAATTTCTCATAATACAGATATATTGGCATTAGAAAAGTATAACATGTTGCAAGTTATATCACTATAAACAGTATGGTTTTTCCTGCATTGTGAAGCCACATGATATATTTGTAGGAATTGAATATGAAATTTTAAAGTATTACTTTCTGCAATGCATATAACCTATTCAAGATATAATAATAACAATAAAAATTAAATTTAAATATTAGTTTTTCTTCACAAAGGAAACATAATTATATATGTTACCAGTAATTCTTCTTATAATGTATAATATTTTAGTGATTTCACCCTCTTAACATAATTCTCTCTAAAAACCTATGATAATTATCAAAGTGGGTTCCATCACTTTCCCCATAACTCAAACTGATAATCTTGGTTTAATTTGCATATCTGTGCTTCATTGCTTCCGTTTTCCCATAAGACAGAAATAGAGAATAACAAATTCAAAATGATTTTAAATTGTTTTAGAAATTGAGGAGTTTCCAAAAAATACATACACTCTTGAATTGGTATTATATATATTTTTTAAAATCCATTGATATTGTACTTTCTAAGTATCTTACTAAATAGGGTTTCTTATACTTTGAATGTCTTCTGCAGTAAGAACAAAGCACACTATGTTGGAATGCAGCCCCATGGGGTGTTTATTATACACAGGCTTATGCTTTAAAGTGCATCACTCTTTGCAACTCTACGTTTTACATATATAGAGCCTGACATTACTAGATAACATTATGAGATGGATCTAGTACAAATTCTATCCACTCCAAATGTAAGAGGATCACAGTAACACTGATAAATGTCAAGCATCAGTAGTCCTACGCTTAAACAGTCTTGAAGAGACAGAAACGGATATGATAGGCATAGCCCTCCATTATCAGGACAGCAATGATAAAGTACAACACTTAAGAGATTTTACTAACAGTTTAAGAGTTCTGGCACGGTACAGACTGCGTATAATGAGGCTTCTAAATGTTCAGCTCACACAACTTGCATTTGAAGAGATAAAATACTTTACAAACTCTATTTCATTAATCTTCACAATATCTCTGTGAAGAATTATGAACACCAATCAACAGATTACAGAGGGTTGGCATTGAAATGTTGAATGAATTCCCAGTCCCCTCAGAGAGAGCCTTGGAGATTCTCCTTACAATGAAGTTATATGTTTAATACCACCAGCCTTCTAGACAAAATTAATATGTTAAACAGCACAAAGAATCAATATGTTATACTTTGTTCAGTACAAGCAAAGTGAAACTTCTCTACAAGGACAGCAAAAACTCTCAATTTTGAATTTAATAATACATTAAAGCAATATTTTATTGCTATGTTATAAGAATATTTACAAATATGTACTTTAAGAAAGGCATTACACAATGACTCCTTTCAAAGCCTATTCTAGTGGGCATATTAATGCCAGATAAGAATTTCAATCTTGCAGTAAATTAGTCTAATCATATTATTAAATAACCATTCATGTGATTTTAACAGCACATGGTTTGCATTGTATTATTAACAGCTCTTCAAAAGGCCCACAACATTATCGCCATCAATAAATTGTTATTGACCACTTACTGTGGATAGCTTGAGTTTTTGAAAGATCACATTGCTTCCAATTTGTTAAGCTAATCTTTTATAGATTTATTTTCATGTTGACAAACCAACTGCTTGTTATATCCATAGGGCAAAACTTAGTCTAGGCATCCAAAAATTTTTGAATCTTTTTAACAAATGAGTTTTTAAATGTGTTTGATAACCTACTATTGGGTAATCATTTTAGAAAATGTAAAAGATAGTTTGACAGCAGATAACTCTAGTAAGATGAGAAACTTCAGATATTAAGAGCAAATGGGGTCATTACAAAACAAACAAACAAACAATCACCATCCCCAAATGTAGGACACGTCCACAGCAGTCATTTGTCAGAGAGGCACCAGAGACACCACAAACTCTTTCTGGTGCTCTTCGACACCCACCAGAACTAGTTGATAAAGCCTATCTGTTGGATGCACCGTGCATCTTAAATACAAGATGAAGAGAAATCACACTGACAGTGTTGTAGAGAGTCTCCTTTGCTGGGTGGTCCTTATGGTTACAAATGGTGTTACACCAGCTTCTGTGAGGTAGAGGCTTCAATGGTAAAACCTAGGTTTTAAAAAATGCCATAAGTACTACTATTTAAAATACCAGTCTGACAGGCAAGATTTGCCCAATGGCTGTAATGACGGTATGACAATTATAGGGTAACCCATACTCTCCCATTGGAAGTGATGCCTAAAAGGAAACCATGCATATTATGGTAAATCCAGTCTAACACCCACGACTAAAGAGATTTTTGAACATAGCATAAATGGGAAAGGAGCTAAGATGGCAGCTTGGCTCAACTGACAGAACATCAAGCAACGTAGTAAATATCTATGTTTATACTCACAGACAAAGGTTAACTCTCAGGCTTAGACACAGAAACTTCTCTTTGCAGTGATAGAGATAAATGAAGGACTCCTATCTACACAAAATCTAGGAATAAAGAATATTTAAGGGCTCAGCCCTAGACAAGAGATTTCCACCATCCCTTTAAAGGTCAGACAATGTTGTGGAAGAGACTGTAGAAATTTCTCAGTTGTATACAGCTATGGTAAACACAAATTCACAGCAAATGGATCCACAGAGCTGCACTGCCCTGTCCATGAGCTATGGTGGGGAGGGGAATATAAGAAGTCCTTTCAATATATTGTTGATCTATTGAAAATGTACAGACTCTAGATGAGGAGACATAATATGTAGTTGTCTGCTGACTAGTGATGCCACCCGGCTCTAATAGTTTGTTCCAAACTCAGCATGACAGAAACAGTCCTGATCTTTTTGTTTTGTTTTGTTTTGTATTTTGGGGGTATACTAAACAAACAGAAGAAATAGAGGACAGAGTATTTATAATACTAAAGATGAGGAAAAGCTAATATTGTACTAAGAATTAAGTAAAAACGCTGAGATCCATAAGAAATGTGAATTTTCAAACTACTTTCTACCAATGTGGATACAATGAACAAGTATGATTTGCTCAGTTTTATAACATGTAATTTTGCCAGTTCTGCAGTCTTCCATTACCCCATTTCAAGCAGGGCATCCAGTAGAGCTGCAGAATTTTTTACCTTATTAGTTATTTTGGCTTAGATAAGGGACTCGCTTAAATGTCTTATTATACCAACTTTACTATACTGTATATATACTAGATGCTGTATATAGTAGCCCTGTGGGCAACATAACCTCATCTCTCATCCTGACTCCTCTGATAGCTTTAATTCAGTGTCTATATAGCAACTAAAGTGATTCTTTTTATTTAATTATAATATAATTACATTGTTTGCCCTCTCCTCTCTCTTACCTCTCCTTTGTTTGCCCTTCCAAAATTTATTATTTCTTCTTTATTCTTTACCCATTGTTACACATACATGGAAATAAATAAATAAATATACAACCGACATACTCCATTTTGTTTTGTATATATGCATAAGTTTATAGGACTGATGACTTTGTATTAGAAAAACCAGTGGGGTGGATATCCCTATACAAGATTAATTATGACTACGAGGTAAATTGTTACTTTCTTTTGCTCTTTATATATGAGTGTAAGCCTATGAAATTTCTCCGTTCTATGTTAGAAAATTAACTGGTGTTGGGATTGTTCAAGTCCATCATGGCTTTTTTTTATTTGTTTGTTTGTTTGGTTTGATTGGTTTTTGGCTTTTTATTTGCTTATTTATATTTTTTGATAACCCACAAAGCCTGATTACTAACACCCACATGTCCATGGAAGTTGATTCTTTTGAATATCTAAGACACTTGAGGTATGTGGAACTTTCCTTCAGCCTGAAATGAGTTTGGCACCTTTTTGTTGTTGTTGTTATTTTATTTTTCAATTTTTATTTTTTATTAATTTACTCAGATTACAACTCATATGTTCTCCAATCACTCATATTCTCCCATTCCTCCTACCCTTCCACCCCCACCCAGTTCCCCTCCCTTAGGTCCATGTCTGAAGGGGATCTCCTTCCCCACTTTATGGTCACAGGCTAAAAAGTCTCATCTTGGTAGTCTGCCTATTCTTTCTTTGAGTGCCATGAGGGCTCCCCACCAAGGGGAGGTCATCAAATATGGGCCACCAGAGCTGTCAGAGTCAGTCCCTGCTCTCCATGTAACTGTGGAGGATGTCCTGTCCATTGGCTAGATCAGAGTAGGGGTTCAGTGTTTACTACGTGTTTTGTCGTTGGTTAGTGCACTAGTTTGAGCAGACACCCCGGGGTTTCTGATGCACGCCTTATGGTGTTCTTCTTGGGCCACGGCATACTGATCCTGCACTCTCCAACAGGCACCCTTTATTAAATTAAAATGCAACATTTTATACTCTTCTAAATGTAAAGTGCATTGCTAAAAACCTTGAATTGTTAAGACATCTTGACTACAATCAAATAAATCAGTTCTTAAGGTCATTTGCTTTTCAGAATATATTCATTTCTTAAGTCATCTTCATATCAGTAAAAGTAAACTGTGCTGTAGTTAATATCAAAAGTGCACAGAGCATACTCTGCCAATTACTTAATCTCATTAAAAAAATAGTACTCTGCATTTGACACCTGTCAAAAACTTAGTTGACAGACTTCTTTTTTTCAATCTACTACACCTTCTAAGAATCAAATCAATGTGTCCAATTTATTATTCATAATTTGCAGAGCATACTTATGGCTTCATTCTATATTTATCTTCTATTTTCTCATCATGGAATTTCAGTGTTTACCAGATGTAAAAGTGAAAATTATACTACTTATTCATTCTTTTGTGTAGAGAGCTTATTTAAGACATTTATTAATAAATAGAAAACTGGACAAAAATACTAAGAAATGTAGCTCCACTTTTAAACAATGATCACAAGAAGAAATATTTTTATTTGCCTTTAGTATAAATATATAGTAACAGTTATGTAGATTTGCCACACGGTCCACCTATATGAATAACTCGCTCATTAATTAGACTAAACTGTGTAATAGTATCGTCCAGATTGAAACATTCCTTCTCCTAAGTAAATCACTATAGACAGAAGGGAAATCACTGAAAAAAACTTCAGGAATTCCCTGAAACTGAGAAGATCCATGAGGCCTATGACACAGCACATAGTGAACCATCCAAATGGACGCATTATTTTCCCTTGTTACACTTCTAGAATGAGCTTTATGTAGAGCAAAAGGGACAAAGAGAAGTCAGATTCAGCAAGGCCTAAAAGACAGAACAAATGAAGGTGTTCACCAAATTACCAGCTGTCTGTGGACACATTCACTGTACATTGAAAATCTACCACAGGTCCATGAGACCCATATTTCCCACTTGATTGGGCTTAAGCTTAATGATTTCTGTTGATTACTAGCTTCCTAGTCCTCCAGAAACTGGGCCCACCAATGTGTCATTTTTGACATGAGTCTGGGGTTGTAAAACTAAGACCTTTTTCCAGTGGATCTGAAGATCCAACCTAGCACAGGCAAGCATGCCCAAGTGTATTTAAATTGTGTGAACTGAATGGCTCAATTAAATGAGTTGTATTAGGAAAGATACCTGCTTATGCCAAAGTGTGGCCTCTAAGAAGGCTATCCAATTTACCATCATGGTAACATCATATAAGAGAAGGCCCTAGCCATCCCCAGTAAATGATGGAAGAGGTATTCTTATGCCCACACTTCGATCCTTTCAGAGAATTGTCAGGAAATGTCAGAAGAAGCTGTAGATACAGCAAAGAGTTGGTAACGTCAGGACAGCAAATACTATCAGTAGAGGTTGTAAGGAAATGCCTTAAATACAAGACAGTCTCTGCCTCTCTTCTACTTGCCCCTTTGTTCTAAATTGTTGGGAAAGTAAGTTCAAAATTAAAATTATGCACATTAATACCCAACTGGAAAACAGTAAAACTCACTGGTAAAACTCCTTTGAGTGGCTTTTTAAACCTAAGAAAATTGTTCTGGGTCTTATTTGTGTGGATTTTATTCTGGGAAAATAAACTTTATCTCAATAGAAACTAAAAAAAATCTCTAGCAAAGAGTCTTAGTCATTGTCCAATGTACTCTTAGAACTATCAGCACTGTTGTCAGAACATTTTTGACAAAGAAAATGTCTCAGAATTATTACCCTAGCCTAAGTACAGTTAACAATTTTTAAAATATTTTGTCAACATATATAAATGTATATAGAGATAAATTATTTTACTATTCTTTTTGACTATACATACACATATACAAATTGTGATGCAGAGAGAGTATATGCAAATATTTTCATATGTGTTTAGAGATAGGTGTGTTTGTGTGCACATACCAATATGTGTGAAATTCCACTCCCAATGAAACATTGATTAGTTTCTAGGTCAAATTGTAAATATTATTCTTAAATGTTTCAACAGAATTGGCTTATTCTTCTATATGGGCCTCAAGAGAAAGCCATCCCAGGATGTCTCATGCCCAGACTAAGCTATTCAACTGAGGTGTACTTCCCTTTTGCCCTTGTGTTATTTAATAAGATCAAAGAAAGTTGTTCTCCTTCCCCTGATATTTGGAGTCAACTTAATGTCCTCTTTGGCTGCTGCAGTAAAAGGCAGTGGTGAGACTGGGTTATACTCTTAGCTTCTATAGCCAGATCTTGATGGAACTAACAATAACCAAGTATTCACTTGGAGGCCTCTATATGCTACAGAGGAAGCTCTCTTTTCTGGTCTCAGCTATCTTCAAAGTTGAGGGGGCTTTATACCTCCTGATAGGGGATAAAAGAGGAGCCAGTCTTTGCTCAGTGAAGAATGCTCTTCCCCATGAACTAGTCAGGTCAGGTAGAAGTAGAAATTTTAAAACACCAAATTATAGCTGGCTATCTGCAACTCAATAGAGACTCCCAGCCTTCTGGGCCACAGCATGCCTTCAGACACATCCAGCCATGGCTCCTACTCTTTCGTCTAACCCTTGAATAGGTCCTCCTCCTCCTCTCATAGTCTCATGCTTCATTACATGTGTTCAAAACCAGTTAATCTATATCACCTATTGTTCTTTTGACAAAGTATTCCTGACCTGCCTGTCTCTTTTCCCATACCACCGTTTAGGGGCTCCTGAACTTGAGACCCCTCTATGGCTTGGTGCCTTTCTGGTTGCACCTCCATTCAGCAGGAAATAACTAAAGGAGACCATCAGCTCCTCCTATTATCAATAAAAAGCTGAGATGTTACATGGGACCAAGTACTCAGCCAACAGGGAACCAGCCTGTTCAGGGAAATAAAAACTACATGTTATGCACATCTCAGGAATCTGACCCAAGACCACAGCATTCTATTATCTTAACTTCAGAGTATCTTAAGAACAGAAATCCCCTCCTAAACATTTGTTTGTAGCAGTTCCCTTCCCCCCTAATGCTCTACTGCTCCTCTCCCACCCTCCTTAAACCGTCCTATAACAACCCAAACTCCTCTTTTAATGCTGCTTTTCTCTCTTTACAGCCTGGCAGTTGGTGCTTCAATAAAGCTTCTTTCTTTGTCATCACTGAAGCTCTGGTTTTCTCTCTCTCCTCAAACATTACAGTTTCATCAATACTAAATAATTTTCTATCTGAATATCTGAATAACATGATGATTAAAATTTAAATCTTAAATTTTTAGTCTTTTATCCACTTTTCTTTTTATTATAAGGATATCCAGAAATAATTTTAGAATAATTTATAATTTACATACAAATGAACTGACACACTTTTCATACCTCTTTTGCTGCCTTAATCAATCCTCCCAACAAATGCATTTCTTTAAAATGTCTGGATATATATACCTAAACAATCCTTGAACTATAGAAAATTCACTTTAATAAAATAATACTTCTATTGCTTTTCTTAAAACCTACATAGAAAAGCATATTGTTAAAAAGTCGGGCCACTGAGGGTGACATAGACAAGATCCAAAGACTAAATCCCCAGCTCCAGGCATGAGAAAGCTATTTTCAAGTGTTTGTGTGGGGTAGTCCAAATGGCTCCCAAAATACTGTATGCTGTTTCTGTTGACCGGAAATGTTTCTCAACAGCTGATGGTTAGCTCATATTACAGAGGACATGGAATTTTAAGACACTTCTCTTTGATCAATTAGATATGTAAGTGTTATCTTCAGCAATAGAGCCTAATACTCAGAATTTTAAAAACGATCAATAGCCTTGACTGTAGCATGAGTTGTTTGCAGGTTTCCAGGGGACCCATTGTCCAGCAACTCAATTAGCTGAAACCTATTCCTGACATTAGATGTTTCACTTTGTGCCAAGGATATCTACTTAAGTCTTTCTCTCCCCCATTATTTCTTGATTCCTCTTAAATTTCATTCATATATAAATATAGGGATTTTAATCCAGCAACATGTCTACTTTGGCTAGACTATAGACATACCATAGTACGCATCTTTAATACCAAGCATAGAAGCTAAAGTTAGTTTGTAGAAGGAAGCACCATGTTCTAAAGTGATGTCTAATTGAGAAGTAGACTAAGTAATAAATCAGCGAAATAGTTGACAGGATAGGGTATGCTCCACTCTCATAAGAACAGAGGGAAAAGCGAAGCAGTTTAGGAGAGAGCAGGAGAGAGGTGGGAGGAGAGACAGTTTTACTGAGATAGTTGAACAGAGACAGATTGCACACACACACACACACACACACACACACACACACACACACACCAGAGAGAGAGAGAGAGAGAGAGAGAGAGAGAGAGAGAGAGAGAGAGAGAGAGAGAGAGAGAGAGAGAGAGAGAACAAGCTAGACCTGGGTAAAGATAGAACTAGCCAGAGAATGAGAGGAAGCCAGAACATTAGAACAGATTGCCAGAGTAGGTCTAAGCCCCAGCAGAGCAATTCAGTCAGCTTGCAGAGGAGTTTGAGCCAGAAGAGTTGAGTTGAACCAACAACCCAGAGTTCAGAAAGAGTTATAAAAGGTAAGTTTATTCAGAAGTAAGTCTCAGGTACTGAAAAAATTCTAGGACTAGGTTAGCAGATTGAGGCAGTAAGCCTCTATGACAACAATTCTATTTGACAAATAAAAATTACCTTTACACATAGATAGATAGATAGATAGATAGATAGATAGATAGATGGATTGATAGGTAGATAGATACTGCTACTGTAGTAGTTTTTCATACGTCCCCTCATGTCATCTTTAATATAATCTGTCTTTCTTCATATTCCCTCCATTATCACCTTTGTTCCTCTACCTCTGTGTTTAATACTCTGGTTGCAGTCTCCCTCCTGTTTCTCCATAACATATATTCTATTTCCCCTTCCTTGGAAGAGCCTCCCTTCACCCCCAATTACTTTTAAACTATACTTAATCTCTTTTGTTATATGGATAGTAACATGTCTATTGAAGGATTAAAACTAATATCCACAAGTAAGATAATACATAGAATATTTGTTTTTATATCCATTCATCTGTCTATTTATGTACATGTAGAGTGTTTCCAATTTCTGGCTGTTATGATTTGGAAGCAATGAACATTAATGATAAAGTTTGTCTGTACTGGAATATAGCACTCTAGGGTATAAGCTCAAGAGTATGGCATAGTTGGATATTGAGGAAGATCTATCTATTTTCAGTTTCCTGAGGAAAGTTCACACTTATTCCCATAGTGGCTGTAGAAGGTAGCACTCCCACATCATAGCCTCACAAGTATTAGCTACTATTTGTTTCATTGATATTGCACACTTAGCATGTTTAAAATGAAATACCAAAGTTGGGAATGTCAGGATTTCTTTAAGTATTTCTCAGTGTTTGTGTTTAATCTTTGAGAACTATTTCTTTTTAATATTCTTTTTATTTTTTATTATAATTTATACATATTACATTCTGATTTTTATCCACTTACTCTTTTCTTCCATTCCAACCCTCCCTCCCTCTTCTGCTCTATTTCCCTCCCCTAGACCTCTAATGGAGGAGAGCTCTCCTACCCGACTGTCTGGCCACAGCCTATTAGGTCTCATAGGGACCTAATCTGCATCTCCTTCCTCTGTATGCCTGCAAGTCTGTGTTGCCAAGAGGCAGTGACCAAATTCTGAGCACCAGAGTGCATATCAGAGGCTTAGCAGAAGTCTCCCCTTTCACCCACAAGCATGTGGAGAATCAGCTGTCCATCAACTACATCGGAACAGGGTGTCTTGGATCTCTTCATGCATTGTTCTTGGTTGGTGCATCAGTTTGCGCAGGACACCCAGTGTCAAGGTCTGCAGACGTTGATAGGATCCCAGAGAAGCACCTCCTCCATCCTTGACCTTCCATCCTCCCACTGGTCCCTACCACTCTCAGCACTCTGATCAGAGTCCAGTTTCCACTCCTAGTATCTGCCCCAATACCCTTCTAGGGTAAGTCTCTCACAGGACATCTATGTTGGGCTAATATTCAATTATAAGTGAATATATACCATGCATGCCTTTCTGGATCTTAAGTTACCTCACTCAGGATGATCTTTTCTAGTTCCATCCTGCAAATTGAAAGATTTCCTTGTTTTCAGTTGCTGAACAGTATTCCATTGTGTGACTATACCACAGTTTCTTTATCCATTCTTTGGTTGAGGGACATCTAGGTTATTTCCAGATTCTGGTTATTACAAATAAGGTTGCTATAGCAGATGTCCTTGTTGTATGGTGGAGCATATTTTACGTATATGTGCAGGAGTGGTATGGCTGGGTCTTGAGGTAGCACTATTCCTAATTTTCTGAGAAAGTGCAGGATTTTCCAAAGTGGTTGTATAAGTCTTCACTAAGAAATGGACAAATGTTCTGTTTTCTCAACATCCTTGCCAGCATGTGCTGTTGCTTGAATTTTTATCTTACGCATTCTAATAGGGGTAAGGTGGAATCTCAAAGTTTATCTTTAAGTGTTTCTCAGCCATTTAATATTCCTGTGGTGAGAATTCTGTGTAGCTCTGTATCCCATTTTTAAACTGAGTTTTGTTTTGTTGGTGTTTAATTTCTTGAGTGTATTATATATATTGGATATTAGCTATCTCTCAGATGTAGATTGTTGAAGACTTCTTTCCAATCTGCCTTGTGCTGTTGACATTGTCCTTTGCCTTACAGAAATGTTTCAGTTTCATGCCAGAAGATGCTATGGATGCTGAGGAGGAAAGAAAACCAATACTTTTACCCAGCATTAGACTTGGCATGCTGAACTTTCAAACTCTAAGCAAAATGGCCCAGCTGGTACAATAGTAACATGATTGTTATGGGGTAACTAACCACTATATTGTTCACCTGAATACCATGCTTGATAGTGTGATTCTGATAAGAAAAATAAAATTAGTCCATGCCTGGAGAAGTCATGGATGTAAGGTAGATTCTGCTTCAAATATCATTCTGTCCAAATGTTAAGATTTGCATACTTATTTTTGTCTTCTATCATTCTCTTCCTCAAAATCTAGTCTGTTTTCAGCCATTTTAGTTGAGCACTATTTTAGATGAATAGTACATTAAATATTCATTCTTTTTCAAGAGCATTTCTTCCTTATTTTTTCTCTTATCAAAAATTCTTTTTCAGTCGCTTCACAATGACAAGTTCACTTTCACACCCATACATGTTTCTACTTATAGATACAGTAATAACCTTTGTCCCATTCTTTTCACCTTTAAACACTTAAATGGAAAAGCATGAATTGATGACTATTTTTTAGTGGTTTACAATCAAAATGTAAGTATACATGAAATTATATGTATATGGTTTTGTTTACACTTATTTCTTTATAATAAGTTTATATATTTTTATACACACAGGTACACACATATATATATTACATATATGATAAGTTTTTATGACCAAATACATTTTTAGTTTTTTATTCATTTTTTGGTTCATAAGTCTAACCTGAAATATTTGGTTTATAGTTTAAATTTAACCTAAATACGGCTTCAGAATTGGAAGTGATAACTGTTCAGTATCTTACAATTATTACCAAATCAGTAAATAACTAAAGAAAATCATAATGGATAACAGGGTTGAATGGAGTTTACTTAAACTCATTTAGTTTATAAAGTTTGTAAGATTTTCAAAATATCTGATTGAAACATTTTATAGGCAAAGCACTTACTTCTCTCTGTTTCAAAACTCAAAAGAATAACACTTACTGCTAAAGACTCCACTCCATATGCTCCACATCAAAGACTTAAGGAAATCAAGTTGGAATTGACCTGTAAACCTGTCTAATGACTAGCTATCATAGTATCTAAAGGTGCTATACAAACCGTCAAAGAGAAAGTCAATCAATCAATAATGTTACCCAGTTGTAAAGCCTACGAACCACAGCAATGACTTCATGGCAAGATATCTCCAAGGGTGCATAAGTGGCATTTATGTCTTGGGGGAAACAAACATCTGCTTACTTGAGGTCCACTCAATAAAACGGAATGTAAATTCATCCAACGATACACATAGGTTCTCAGATCACAGACCTAAGAAAGAACCTCTGTCTGCCAGTTCCCAAAAACAATACAGCTTCTAACTGCATTTGAAGTGCTTATTCTATTTCCACAGACAGTACAGCTTTTGCTATTTATCAAAGAAGTTGCTTCTTGCAACAGAAATAATTTATAATAGTTTTAGACAATTAAATAAGAAAATGCTACTTAACTGAGAAAAGTTTGTGGAAACATTAGAGATGAAAATTATATAAACACAGGACTCATATATTAAAATTTCAAGATATATATTTCTTATTTTAAAGCATCAATACATATTTAATATTTAAAATTAATTTAATCGTTTAATGTTCTATTATTTCAATAGTTATAGTTACCGTCAAAATATATCCTCAGAAAATCTATTTTTTTTTCCTAGTCAGTGCTTATCTGTGTAGCCCTAGGTAATTCTGGAACTTTCTCTGTAGACCAGGCAGGCATCAGAAATCTCCTTTTCTTTGCCTCCAGAGTGCTGGTATTAAAATCATGAGCCACCACACCAGTTTAATAAAAACAATCTTAATGATGTATGGTAGATGTTACATACTAATGAAACCTTGGCTGATATATAAATACTTTTTTCTGTGTTTCATTGGTTCACTTGGAAGGAGGCTAATACAGGTCCTTCACAATTTCAGAGGAAAAACTCCAGAGTATTGCAGATTCTTTTAACTATTTTACGATATATTTACTATGTTTTATATCCTTGGGCAAATGCTAGAGAAAATAGTGGCGAACATGATATATCTCTTCACTAACGATGTCTTTAATCATATAATGAAAATATCAAAGTATATCAAAATGAAATGTTGTCTGTGTTAGAGATATCAATACAGTAATGTGAGAACTTAGAAGTAGAGACTGGGGACTGACTTTCACAGGATCACTGGTGCCCCATATTTGGCTATGTCCCCCTAGTATCATATTCAGGGGAAGGAGGTCCCCCTCAGTCACAGTCGTAGGGAAGGGGAATGGGGTGAAAGTGGGAGGGAGGGAGGAATGGGAGGATGCATGGGATGGGATAGCGAATGAGATGTAATATGAATTATTTTATTTTTCAATAAAATGGGTTTTTTTTTTTTTGTTTGTTTGTTTGTTTTTCGAGACAGAGTCTCTCTGTGTAGCCTTGGCTGTCCTGGACTCACTTTGTAGACCAGGCTGGCCTTGAACTCACAGCGATCCGCCTGCCTCTGCCTCCCGAGTGCTGGGATTAAAGGCGTGCGCCACCACGCCCGGCAATAAAATGGGTTTTAAAGAGTACATTTTTGAAAAGAGCAACATTATCTGTACATAAAGTAACATTATAGAAAAGCTTACTTTTGGTTAAAAAACAAAATGCCTGTTGTCCTAGTTTAATTTCTGCTGCTTTTGTAAAATTTTTCTGATAAACAATTCCCTCTGCCCTAGGAAATGGTTCTACCCAAGTTGTGATATATCTTCCCATATGAGTTAACTTACTAAGACAATATCTCACAGGGAAGCCCACAGTGAGACTCTCACTAGCTTCATGTGATGTTAATCTAATTCAAGTTGAAAATTACAGGAAATTATATCTAATATCTGTTCATGCTTTATACACATTTGATTCAAATCAAAGAAATATGTATTGTCAATAGGTCCAAGAACAAGTAACACATCTATTGAATATTCACTGAATATATGTACACAGTGTTAGAATATGGTTACTTGTGCTATTGCTGCCAAAATATATGTGCTTCTGTGGTGGAATTTCAGAGAACTGGCTCAGGTTTATGTAGTGATAAATGTAGCATAACAGCTTATTTAACTATGTAGTTTCCTTGCTAGTCTTCCAAAATTGGTAAAAATAATGATGAAATTTTTTCTGTGACTGCCGGTTTTGTAAGGTGCATATAAATATATGGTAGGCAGCACTTACAACTGTTTATTATTATTAATTGTCCTTTTCATGTTATAGATTTACAGATATGTCAGCTAGGCATTTGCTTTTGTAAGTGAACACTAAGTGTAATGGTTCCTTCCACAGTTAATCTAATATATTTCATGATTTACCATAGACTGTGGCTACACATCACTGTTGGAATTTCCTCATATAATATGTAAAATGATTGGGAATAAAATTCATTTGCCTCTCTTTCACTTCCACACTTGTATGCTTGATACAAATGCATCAACTTCCTTAACCTTTTCAGAGACAGAAGTAAGATACAAACAAAATCATATACCACATGTGTATGTGTACAGATAGAGATAGAGATCAATATAGATATAGATATGAATAATGCAGATACTACAGATACAGGATGATATCTATTATAGATATGGACATACATAATGATATAGATGTATATAAATGTTTTAAAGACATAGTTCAAGATAACAAATACATGAACTATGCTCTACCATTCATAATTTAAAATTTTATCCATCACAATCTTCAAGGTTACATTAATTAAAATGCATTTTGTAAGGTGATATATTTGAATAAACACATTGACTAGTAACAATCACTGTCATCACATTTTTGTACTGTGAGTGTTTACTTGGTTGATATGTAGTTATCATTCATGTTTGTGGGTGTTTTAAAATATGTATGATAAATACTCATGTGTGTGCATATGTATGCATGTGTGCATATATTCAGAGATTAGAAGAGGAACAAGGTATCCTGCCTGAAGTGCTTTTATTAGCTAATAGTAATTACACCAATTATCTTCTTTCTATTCTTCCCTCCAAACCTTCTTGTCCTGTTGCAAATTTGTAACTCGTTTTAACTAATTCTTAGTTACATAATACAATATATTCCTAAATACATAAATACAATCTGTTCTGGCTGTGTAATGTTACTTGTAGGCATATTTTCCGGGCTGACCATTTGGTGTTGTAAAGCTATTGGTATTTTTTCCCTCGGAAAGATGATTTTTCTTGCTCTCAGTATTGCTTAGTTGCCTGTGGTAATCATAACCAATGTTTCTAATGAGGGCTTCTCATGTCTGGAGTTGGGTTCTGTTTAGTGAGGTTTTTTTCTTTCAGAGGAAACACTGTCATTCCAGATAAGAAATTTTCATTTAGACTATTTCATGCTACTTTGACTTGCATCTAAAAATGTAGAAATATCAGGAGTACTAATATTTCATCTAATTTCATGATACAGGTCACTCATTCCATCCTGGCCAAGTGGACATTCTCTGGGTAGAGTTGTTCATTTACTGTGACCTACTCTCAGAAGCACAGCTGTGGCCTTATATGCAAGCCATTTTGAGCAGGAAATTCTAGGGATACAGACATACAGTTCTTAACCGGAAGGGGATGTGCTTAATGTGTGCTTTTGACGCCGGCCCTTGGACTTGAATGTGTTCACTGAAGAAGCATGAGTGATGTGGTCTATAACACCGCTCTCTGCGGCACAGGATTGAAGAGTGCAATGTCTTCTGCTGAGACATACGCTGAGACTCACATCCAAACTTCCGGGTGGAGCGCAGGGATTCTTATGGAAGAGCTGGGGAACAGAAAGGACCTGGAGATGTCAAGAGCTCCACAAGGAGACCAATGGAGCCAACAAATCCAGGCAGGGATGGGGAGTGCTGCAGAGACTGATACACCAACCAAGGACATAGACCCTCTGCTCAGATGTAGTAGATAGGCAGCACAGTCTTCTAGTAGGTTCCATAATATGGGGAATAGGGATTACTTCTATCATAGACTCCGGCCCCCACATGTTGATCACTTTCCTCTGGGAGGGCTGCCTTGCCAGGCCACAGAAGAAAAGGTTACTGGTCACCCAGATGAGACTTGATAGGCTGAGGTCAGATGTTGGAGGAGGAGGTCTCCCTTTTGGAGGAGGGAAGGAGGGAAGGAGGATGAGAGAAGGAGGGTGGGATCAACAGGTGACCAGGGAAAGGGCTACAATCAGGATGTAAGGCAAACAAAATAAAAGGAAAAACTTTTAAAAAAGAAAAGTACATAATTTTGTTTTCATTTTCTGTCAAAATTATAGTATTTTCTTAAAAATAAACGCCATTTTTCTGTTTGAATTTTTCTTTTAATTTGGAAAAACTAATTTTATGTCTTCCTTACGTAATTACAGTATGCTTCTCTTTATTAACTTGTTTAAGAAACTGCAAGAATGTCGATAGTATTTTTGAGTGACATGTCTATGGCTGTTTTCAATCCCAGGTAAAAGTTACTGCTCATTTCACTCCCTTCTTCCTTTTCTATGTCTGTCTCAAGTATGAAAATGCTAAATGGAATTAACACAAATGGGTAATAATCTGGATTTCTAAAAGTGTGTTTTAAAATTTTACTACCTCTACATGAAATGTAGGGAATGCATATGAGTTCATCATCTAAATCTGATTCAAGTACTAATTCTAAAATCACCTGTTTAATCAGTAATCAAAATTTTCTCATACTGTAAAAAAAATAAAAGTAAAAATAAGCTCTATGGTGATGACTTCAATGTGAGCCAAATGGAATAATAAATCCATAAAATACTTAATGTATACACTCAGGCTTATAGATGAGCTTGCCACAAAGGAAACTCTGCCTTCCTCTCTTCATTAATGTATTTCTTTCATTCTAACTTCTCTTGTTGTTGTTGTTGTTGTTGTTGTTGTTGTTGTTGTTGTTGAGGGAAGTTTGAAGCCGGGTTTATCTGTGTAGCCTTGGCTGTCCTGGACTCTCTTTGATTTCTAAAGTTTGGTAAACATCTTTAATTTACATAAGCCACAGCACCTCCATACACACAAATGAAACTAGAATAGATTGCAAGAGCAACAGTTTATTGTGTCAGTCAGCAACTGGAGAAGAGAAAGATGCGATTGAGCCTAATGAATATTTAAAGAAGACTATTATCAATACATATCTCCTTAAGAGTTAATAACACTGTAACGAGATCCATAAACCCCACTTACTTTTATTTCATTGCTCAAAATCAATGAACTGTAACTTCTGAGCAAATTTTCAATGACATATTTGAGTCAAGTAAACATCACTTTGTTACTCTTTTATTTCTAAGAAGTTGAAAAGGCAAGGGAGATGTAGTTTACGTGTAGGGAGTTTGTTCAAGTGAGTTTTTACTTTTCAGGCTGTTCAGTTAATGATTAACGTCACATACCATGCATCTCCTTCTAGGAGCTACGGTGTCTATTAAATGTAATTACCTTTCCCATGGCTTTAAATTGACGGCAGATTCAAAATGAAGGTAGCTTCTGTTAAATTTAATTACTTCTCCCTGAAGCTGACTTGGCAAAACTGACTAGTAATGAAAGTGGATTCCATAAAAAGATGCATGGTTAAGGTGTGGCTATGAAATTAACAATGATATTAATAACAAAATGGAAAATAATGCTTAACATGCTATTTTTCTCATTTTGTGAATATTTTTGTGATAATGTAATAGCTAAATTAAACTCTCAGGTTTTCCTAATTGATTTCAACTATTAATCAATGGATTATAATTATCACAATAAGTATGAGTTCAACTCTCAGAGATTTATCGAGTGTCTATTTTACCTCACATAGCAAATGTACTATTACCTAATTCAATTTTTTCAGTTGTTATTGAAAGCTGGAATAATAGAGTAAAGAATGAAAAATTACTAAAGCAAACATATCCTGTTTTTCCTGGTTATCCAATAAGAAATTTCTTCCTAAGTGTCCTATGCAGTCCAACAAAGCATATAATTTCCCCTACCTACTTCACCTAAATATAAGAAAATAGAGAAAATTCATGATACATTGCTGCTATATAAATCTTTTGACTTGTAAAGCAGTACCTACTTTAAGGCACATATCATTCTAGATCTGAACAAATTGCTAAAATTTTAGTGCATTAGCTCATCATTCAATGCTCACTTTATTATGTGTATCTATAGGATGCTTAATATATTAGAAGAAGTTATAGGTTTCTTTCAACTTAGAGAGGGGTTTTAAATAACTTCAAAGCAGTTCTGGACTATAGAAAATTGGTTTCTATTGCTTGAACTTTCTCTTGGAATGTACAGAAGACAGACATGGCATCTCCTTTTTTTGTTTAAGCACAAACTAAGCTACCTTAGCTTGATGAGCCAAAGCCAAGTCCCAGGCTTGTATTTCAAGGACATCTTGATGCATAAATGAAAAGACTACTGAATTTCCCCAGACGGAGCACCTTCTACTCTACAGTTGAGGAAGAAAACACAAACATCTGTATTGCTTCCACAGTCTAAAGGAGGAACATCAAAAAGCGGCGAAGTACTTCATTAAGAAAATCCTGCTATCCAATTATCCTTCCTTGGCTTATTCGGATACATGGCACACTGTGTCATGAGTCAAAAGACTTTCAGAGTGTTACATTATCCACATCTGATTTTCGATAAAACAGCCAGCAATATACATTGGAACAAGGACAGCATCTTCAACAAATGATACTAGTGAAACCGGATGTCTGTATCGAGAACAATGAAAAAGAGAACTGCATTTTTCATCCTGAACAAAAATGAAGTCCAAGTCAATCAAATATTTTAACATAAAACCAGACGCACTGAACCTGATAGAAGAGAAATTGGGGAATAACCTAGAATAGATTGGCATGGGAGCCAACTTTTTAATCAGAACATTGATAATGCAGACAATAAGAAGAACACTTCATAAATTTGACCTCATGAAATAGAAAAGCTTCTGTAAGGCAAATAACTATATAGTGGTTTGAATAGGAATGGCCCCAAACAATTCATGTGTTTGATTGCTTGGCCACAAGGAGTGGCACCATCAGGAGGCGTAGCCTTGTTAGAGGAAATATATCACTGTTGGAGCAGGCTTTGAGGTATTAAAGTTCAGAGTATGCCCAGTGTGGTGGGCAGTCCCCCTTTTGGTACCTACAGATCAAGGTGCGGCACCCTTAGCTCCTTCTCCAGCATCATGTCTGCCTGGAAACTACCCTGCTTCATGCAATGATGATAATGGACTATGCCTCTAAAATTGTAAGCTCGCTCCAACTTTTATAAGAATTGTCATGGTCATGGTGTCTTTTCACAGCGCTGGAAACACTAAGACAGGCTCCATCAATCAGACACTCTGGCAGCCTACAGAACGGGAAAAGATTTTGAGCAATATTCAGCTGTAAAGAATAATAAAATTATGGACTTTTCAGGTAAATAGTTGGAAATAGGAAGATAATATTGAATGGAGTAATCCAGGCCCAAGAAAAACAGCAGAGTTAACTAGTCAGGGCCCAGAGGGGTTGCTGAGACTGAAGCAACAACCAAGTATCATACATGGACTGGACATAGACCCCTACAGAAATTTAGCCAATTGGCAGTTCAGGCTTATGTGGATCCTCTAGTAAGGAGAGTAGGGGCTGTTTCTGATAGGGACTTTGATGCCAGCTTTTTTTTTTTTTAAACTACTCCACCCTCAAAGGACTGCCTTGACAGGCCACAGGGGAAGAGGACACACACAGTCCTGATATGAGTTGATGAGCTAGGGTGGATGGGAAGGGAGGTTCCCCTTTTGTGAGGAATAGGGGAGGGGAGAAGAGGAAAACAAGGGAGTGTGAGAGAGATGGGAGAGGAGTGATAGGGTTATGACCAGGATGTAAAGTAAATTAAACAGATAAAATAAGCTTACAAATAAAAAAAAGGAAAGGGAAGTAAATTAGACATTGGAGGTGGGTAAAGGGTGGGAACTGGGGAAGCGAGGGGAAAGAGAGGGGTGTAAAGGTGAAGATTAGATAAGGAAGGAGAGCCGGGCAGAGAAGGCTTGGTGAGAGATCAGAAATTGGAGGTGGGAACATCTATGGGGTTTACCAGAGACCTGGGATAAGGGAGGTTCCAGGAAGTCTATGGTGGTCACCCTACCTGACACTCCTAGCAGTGGTGGATATGGAACCTGATGCAGGCACCATCTCTAGTCACAAAAGACTTCCATTGGAGGGCTAAGAACATGCACAAAACCTTCTACCCAAAATTGCTCCTGCCTACAAGACATGTGGGGGAAAAGTTGGAGCAAAGATCGAAGGAATGGCCAACCAAAGACTGGCACTACTTGAGACCCATCCCATGGGAGAGAACCAATCCCTAACACTTTTAAGGTTACTTTGGTATGACCACAGACAGGAGCCGAGCACAACACCTCTGAGAAGCTTCACTTGGCAGCTGATGGAAACAGATGCAGAGATCCATGTCCAAACGTTAGACAAAGTTACGGAGTCACATGGAAGAGTCAGGGGAATGACTGAGAGAGACACAGGGATCAAAGACTTCACAAGAGAGTAGCTTGGTCTTCATGTCGATTCCCCAACTGGAGCAGTGGCCTTCTCCTCTGACTCTGATGAACCCTTTGGATACTGTTTTCCTAACTGAGCTGCCTTGTGTAGCCTTAGGGGGAAAGTATGTGTCTAGTTCTGCCACAATTGATGTTCCAGGATGGTTGGTACCCATGAGGGACTTCCCTGTACTGTGAAGAGACAGAGAAGGGAGAACGGATAGAAGGGCTGGGGGGGCGGGGGGAGGACTGGGACGAGAGTAGAAGGGCCTGCAATCAGAATGTAAAGTGAATAAACACCTAAATTTTTAAAATAGAACTCAAGAAAATAGGTATCAAAAAACTTTATCTTCTTACATCTATATCAAAAAAATATATCTTCTTACAGCTATAAAATGGTTAAGATCAATAACACAAGTGACAGCTTATGCACTCAAGAATATGAAGCAAGCAAAACACTCTTCCAATGCTTGTGAGAGTGCAAACTTCTACGGTCCCTGTAGAAATCAATATGGCTCTTTCTAAGAATATTGTAAATTTATCTACCTCAAGACTTAGACATAGCACTCTTGGTCATATACCTAAAGGACAATCCATATTACCACAATGACTCTTCTCAAATGTGTTCATTATGGCTTTATATATAATAGTCAGAAACTTGAAACAACCTAGATGTCCTTAAGCTGAAGAATGAATAAAAATGTGATAGACAATGGTATATTGTTTTTTAAAATGACATAATGAAGTTTGCAAGCAAATAGATTCAACCAGAAAATTTTATTCTGAGTAAAGTCACAGAGACACAGAAAAGCAAACATGGTGTGTATCTTATAAGCGAATATTAGCTGTTAAATAAATGATTAGCATGGTACAAACCACACTCAGAGTTTAGTTAAAGAAATGGTCCATCAGGCAGAATGTATGGATCTTCCTGAGAAAAGGATATAAAATAGATTTTACAGGTGCACTGGGAACAGGTTGGGGAGGAAGTGGGAGGGATTAGGTGGGGGAAGAAGGAATGGGGGAAATGAGAGCTGGAACTCGGGGCATTTGGGGATGGTATGGAAACAGGGGAAATATCCTGGAATCTATGAGGATTATCCTAGTGAGGACTTCTAGTAATGAAGAATCTAGTGTATGAACTGACCACCTTTTGCAGGCAGTAAGGGTTTTAGAGATGAGTCATGGCTATATTCAATCAACTTGTTGCCAAAGGGATACCTTTGGAGATAATAAACAACTCAGGCTGATGTTGGGACCATGGTTGGCTGCCCAAAACCTGACAGTTTGTTCTCTTTCTGAGGACAAAATCCACATAACCCATTGAATGTAAGTATATATTGGTCTGGTGTCTATATACATCCTTCAGCCGTATCTTCTAGGCTCTGGTGAAGGATGGTACTCTGTAGAAAATAGAAGCCTGGAAACCAAGCCAGCTACAAGCCCATTATCTCCTGACGGCAAGATGTTCTGGAAGCAATGGTGGCACAGTCTGTGCATCAATTCCTAATGATATTCTGCTATACTCATAGATAGTTGCCTGTCCCAGTTGTCATTACGAGCTTCACCCAGAAACTGTTGGAAACTATAAAGAAAAATCCTAAGAGAGTATGATAAGGAAGCTGAAATATCTCTCCACAATTGATGCCTTCTGTCAGGGATACAGGAGGGGAATGACTTAGTTTTATTTAAGTTGCAGGCCACTGCAAGTTAACCATGCTCCACTGAGTATATCAATATCACAAATTGGACTTGTTATATTTAATTTTTATTTAGGGGGTCTCAAGGGTGGGGAGGAGAACATGAAAAAACTGGGAAATGAGTGTAATCAGGTACATGATGTGAAAAGTCTCAGAGAATCAGTAAAAAAAAATTGAAATTTACAGTATACTAAAGAATATCAACAATTTTAAAAAATTGGACAAGTCAAGATGAGAAAGCCATTCAGCAACATTATTCTATGGCTTCCTTCATTTTCTGTCCCTAGTTTCATGTCTGGAGCTTCTTTGATGATGAAATGTGATATAAAAGTGTAATTCAAGTAGCTTATTTTCTCCCTATGTTGCTTTTCATTCTGTTATTTCTTCACAACAATAGAAATGCCAAGAAAGACACTTAGAGACATGGAGTTTATTTTCTAAATATTAAAGACAGAAAAGAATAGGATGTATAGGACCCCAAAAGATAAAATGTCTGAAAAGAGACATCTACTTACAATTAGAACATCAAAGTATTATATCCTTAAAAATGATTAATAAATAGCCCCTCCCTTTGTCCTGAGAAGAATACTTGACAAAGACAATTTGTGCTATTCTGAGGAAAAAGAAGACTGACTCTCAGCATTCCTATAGCAAAAACTCCTGGTTTTGTTCTAAGTGAAATTATAAATTAAAATATTATGCATGTGTGTGAGCTCACACATGGATGCACCCAAACACACACACAGAGACAGAGACAGAGACAGAGACAGAGACAGAGAGACTAAGAGACAGACAGATAGATAGATTTAGACATAAGTGTGTTGGCTCTATCTAATTCCAGCTCTTCTGAAGAGACAGGAATACTGCCAGGCCATAGAGTAAGTTCTGCTGTCACTTGATGTGCTGGGGTGGCTGGAGAGGTAGGACTCCCTTTTATAAGGAATAGGGGAAGCTGTTGGGGGAAGAGAGAGGAATGGTGGGACTGAGGAGAGGAGGGAGGGGACTAAGACCAGACTGTAAAGTGAATGAATGAATAAATTTTAGAGAGGGAGGGGAGAGAGAGGAAGGAAGTAAATTAACCACCAGCTTGGGCTATATTGCAAATTGTAGACTATCCTGGACTAAGCATGGAAAAACTATCAAAAACCCAACCAAAAAACCAAAACAAATTAAGTAAAAATACATAATTTGTTAACTTTTCTATTTCTATTTAGATTCATTTTTAAAATGATGAGCCCAGTAAATGTTTTGTATTTTCACCCATTTATTATAGTTTCATGTCATTAACAAAAATATGTACAATATGATTTTCTGAGAAAGGCAGAATTTCCCCAATGCAGAGGACTTGAAAGAGTTTGTACATTTGTAAATCTGCTGCACTGAGGGTTAGCTACTGCACGAGGAAGTGGACTTATATCTTAACCATCCAGTTTTAAATAAAGGAACACACACGAAATGTGTGTTGGTTTTGCTGATGATTTTCAGAAAATATGGAAGATAATGCCATTGATTTAATCTCATCTAAGATGATGGAATGTTTATTTGATGGGTTTTGTCATGTAAACAAATCTCTGAGGATAACTGTAAGATATTTTCTAGATTAAATTAACTGGGGTGGGAGAAGCCAACCTTGTTCTGTGAGCCAAAATAAACATTTTCTGAAGTGCTTCAAGATAACAAGTGGATATGGATAGCCAGTCTATGTTATTTAGTGGCTCTTTAATGTGAGGCTTGAAAGTTAAGGATAAAATGAGAAATTTGATTTCAAATGCCATAGAGAAAATGGCAGGGGGTGAAGGAATGGATATTTTTTCAAGATGCCCACAAAAATTTATTGTGGCTTTTCCCATTGGAATATTTCCCACTTTGCTCCCAGATGAGATTTTCTGGTTTGTTGTTGTTGTTGTTGTTGTTGTTTGGTTGGTTTGTGTTTGTTTGGTTGTTTGTTTTTTTGTTTGTTTGTTTGTGTGGGTGTTATCTGTTTCAAAGATGTTTGGGAAAAATAACCAAGCAGTTTAAAAAATTGCAAGTGGAAATGGAGTGACCTGAGAAACAAAACAAAAGAAAAATGGCTGAAATGGGAAAACAAAAGGGTTTACCCTCCTCTCTCAAGGAGAGAATTAAAACATCCTATATGCTGTAAGGATGTGTTAAAATGAGATTGGAAACCAGTGAAAGGTTTGCATTGGGGACATGGATATGCTTATATTTTCAAAGGAAATGAACACTGTGGATATCATCAAAACTGGTATAGATCCTTCTCTCTCTCTTGTCTAGTAATAGTGGTTGAAACTGGGGGTGGGGGAATGAAGAATGGGGTAAAAGAACCCCCAATAATAATGACCAGCTACAGGTATGTGAAGGGTAGTGCTAATTGTCAACTTGATGAAAATTTGAAATCTCAAGACATGCTTATGGGGGATTTTCTAGATTATATTGATTGAGCTGGGAAGACTCATCCTAAACATGGCTAGCTCCATTCAATGAGCTAAGGCCCTGGACTCCATTGAAAGTAGAAAGCTAATTGAGCATAAGAGTCTATTGTTATCTGCTTCTTGGCTGTGGAGTCAATGGGACAAGCTGAGACAGATCATTGCATCATGCTTTCCACGTTTAAAATATACCACTCTACCTTGAGCCAAAATAAACCCTTGTTTTCCTAAGCTGTTTTGTCCTGTATTTTGTCTCAAAACAAGGCAATATAAAAGATCACAAAAAATACTGTCAGAATTGACTGACATTGTGTTAGATATCTTCATCTGCCTTATCTAACAGACAACACTTCTGACATCACTGTATCTAACAGAATTATTTAAATAAAAGTAATTGCTATATAATTTGAAATGTGGATCTAAATTCATATCAACAGACATTAATACATGTATCTTTATCTGTATATTTTACATATTAGTTAATTTATAAAATTAAGCCACAATTATTGGAAAATTCCCTAATGTTTATGTGAGTGGCTTACTAGATACATGTAGCATATTAAAGTAATTTTTAGGTATATACTTCATACATACACATATGTGTATATATATGTGCATATATTAAACATATAAACAATATTTTAGAATATTTAGCCTCAGTTTAGAAACTGTTACCTCATTTTAATATAGATACTTGCAGGGTTCAAAATTGTATCAACACTACTCAACCATAACTCTTTGGAGTAATTATTTAGAAAGTCATTAAATCATCATTTTATATACAAATGCTGATGATATATGAAATGAAGTTAAAAAGAAAAATGGGAACAAAGAAAATTACTAAGAAGAGAGAGAGAGAGAGAGAGAAAGAGAGAGAGAGAGAGAGAAAGAGAGAGAGAGAGATGCATGTAATCAGTGTAAACCATTTGGATACTCTTTAAAAACTCATCAGTCTACATTGAATAAATGTGAGTATAAAAATTCAAAGAAAACTGTCATAATAGTAGATAGCCTCCTCATCTTAAAATTTGAGTTAATTTGGATAATTTCCACAGGATAATATAGGGTCATTTTTGTGGCAATATTTCCTGACATTAAAAATGAATGTGAAGTACTAAAATTCAAGATTACTTGTGAGTAGAAACCTTCCTCTTTGGAGCAATCATACGTGAAATCACGTGTAAGAAGAGCTTCTGAGCTCTTGGTAAGAACGAGAAAGAATGTCAAAAGTATATTACAGTTTGAAACATTTCCTTTGATTAAGAGTTTACTAACTTCCAAATGCTTTTTACATATGGTCTTTAACGTGTGATATGCTACTCATACTGACACCTACCCACCTTCATGCACCCAATGCACACACTACAAACAAAAGTAAGCAACAATCCAAAGCTTCCAGTGCAACAGTGATGATGACACGAGTTAAATGTTGGAGCTATTCTCTGCAGATCCAGTCCTCCCTGTTGTTGCAGACCACAGCAGAGACAGCACCATTTGCCCCGTCTCTAGGGTGTACAGGGAATCACATAGCTCGCAGAGAGGGATAATAGGAAGTTCAATGCAGTTACTTTAGGTTTTCTATCTGGCCCATTCTATAAACACTTTGTTTGCTTTCAGGTTCTGTCTACCAATCACCAATATAAAAGGTTCTGGTTCCAATAATGCTTGCTGACTTTGGGTCCTACTTCTCTATCTATGTTGAAAATATCTTTAACATCAAAGTAATAGATTGGCTACATAGGATTTGTTAGGCACACATTTCTCCATACTTAAAAACAAAAGGAAAAATTACCAACACTGATAAGAGAATGAATTATGGAATAATTTAAATGAGGGTTTGCAAGTAACCCAGATGTAATTTCCAAAAGTAAAAACCCATGTAATTCATTTGTTTTATCATTCAGGGAAAAAAAAACTTATCAAAATGATATTAAGCACACTGTAAACCTTCATGCAGAATCTACATAGCGTATTCAGATTGCCACTCATAAATTGAATATTTTCCCTATTATCTCATTAACAATAAGTTTTGGGGTTACATTTTCATGGACAATAATGCTAAAACCATGAAACAAATCACTTGAATATACTGTCAGTTTAAATACTCAAATTATAGGAACATAAAATCTCATTCCCATGCAAGTATTTTTTCAGCCAGAAATGTAGATTACAACTGTTTATCTCAGAAATATTCAATAAGGAAAGTGGGAAAATGATGACAATTTTTTAAAAGGAAGAAAAAAATTTAAATCCCCAAATCATGTTCTTACAAAGTCATTGAAACTAATGAAACCTTTATGTTATCTTCAAAATTAATATCAAAGCAACTGTGCACATTTCCTATATTATCTTTTTAAATAGGAGACAGAAAAATCAGTAAATGGGGTTATGTTGCTAATTAGCATACTGTCTCCACTACCTATAGTACACTACAAACCGTGCCATCCATTTTATCACATAGATGAAACAGTTATCTTTCAGGGTTTGAAATTCTTGTGATCTTTATGCTTAATAAGCTCAGTAAAAGGCATTCAAATTGCATCACTTTTGTCTTGGAAGTTAAATTGGGAAATATTGCATTCTCTGAGATGATAAACTCTGCTGAAGATAAATTATCATGAGAAATAGTTTTAATTGATTTACCATAATAAAAGTTATGTGACTTTGAAGTGCAAATGACACATTAAAATGAATCTACAGTATGTTGATAATAAAGTGGCCCCTTTGTTAATGGAATTACTGACACTGCAGATGCTTTCTGGAGTGATATCTTCTACTGTTAATCAAAAGACATCAGTGTAAAAGGAATATACTGTTTATTTAAATCCTAGCCCCACTTTTTCACATCTTGTAGTAGAGTAGGTCAATATCAGAATATTGGAAACCGGTTGTTGTGGTCTATATTCCAACTATTAATTCTTCTGCTGTTTTCCAAAAGTCTTGTTGGAAAGCTGAATTTCCGCCTATGACTGTGAAACATCAATACCATGGAAGAAATACTCTAGAGAAGAGCCACAGTAAAGGTCACTGAAATATATATATGATATACTAGATATCTGTCTTTGAAACATGTATTCCAAAATTTCTATGCAGAAAAAAATAAAGTAATAAATGTATATAGATTTTGAACTTTGTTTTGAGTTTAAGAAAAAGAATAATGTTTCACATTTACACAACATGCCATACAAATTTTGGCTAAAGTAACATTTTATAATACTATTCTTCTTCAACTATGTTTAACAAAAATATATATGTTAGCTAAATCTTGGAGTAATTGGAATACATTAACAATTAGTTTATGCTATCTTAATGATATAGTTGGCCAATATTCAGTACCTGATTCTATATCACCAATATCTGTGTGTACAAAAATGTCTAGAAGTACCTTTGCCTAATTTATAACTGAAAAGTAAACTCAAATATCTTCTTCTCTTTCAAAGTGCGTCCTGTAACTTTTCCTACCGAGGTGTGTAAAGGTAATGCAGTACTACTACATTGTGGCTTTTCAATAAAAAGCCTAGCCACAGAGCATGTGCACCATTAAATCTCAAAAGCATTTGGAACAATAATTTTGTAACTATGCAAAGATGGGTTACATCAATGGGAATTGCAAGCATGACTTAAAAATCCAGTCCTGTTTTAATACAAACCACTGATAGACAAAAATGAGATCATATATGTCAACAACCAACATAGAGTTCCTTACTTGATAAATTCATTATGCTGAATTTGATGAAGTAGACACTCACATGTAGTTCATGAGCACAGAGGAAACTGAGGACAAAAGAAACCTATATTTAAGGACTGACTTAAGCAAGTTCAGCGATGTTTTGAATTTGACACTACTCTGCCTATTAATAAATTAACAAAGCCATTTTAAAAGATTCACAGAAAATATAACTAGCAATAATGTGATTGTACACATTTTAAATAAAGCTTGTAAGAATGCATTGGCCTCAAATTAGGATGTACTCTAACATCAGGTAAAAGAAAATAAACAGAACTTCAATTTAAAATGCATTAGTTCTAATTATGTCAATGTAGATTTGCTTACATCCCTTTAATCCATTTTCTTGGTTATTGCTTCACTTGGTAACACTTGTTATCTATGAAGTATCTTGCCATTCAGTTTCAGAGATCACTGAGCTGTGGTTCAAGAAAACAGAATTGAACATCAGAAGTTTTCTTGCAGGCATTTACCAATTTGCACCACTCATGCATGCTTTCTGCTTTCAACCTGGAAAGCCTCTATCTGATTTTTTTAGTGGCTGTTTAAACAAAAATAGATGTTTATCTCTTTAAAAATTTGCCAGGAAGCTGTCACTTTCCCATTTACTCAAGCTATGTTGTGACAGAATGTGTCAGCTTCTCACACAAATGAAAAGAGATATAGACCTGTATTTACTTTAGCTGAAAAATAAGTAGTCATCAATTCAGAGAAAAGTGTTTTCCTTCTGAAAAAACTAAGTAAATAGAAGTAGTTGAGAAAATCAAGTGTTTCCTAATACTTAAAAAAAAGAGATATAAGTCACACGTACCTCTTTGGTTTAAATTTGCTTCTCATCTTGAAAGTGGATAATCTCATGGTGTGCAGAAGCTGGCATTTCAGTCTTGCCCTTTCATAGTAAAAGATTTAACTCTAAAAATAATAAGTGTTTGCTCGGTTAGCCTTCATGCACTCTCTCTTACACAAGTGAAAGCTTCAGTAACTTACATAGAAAAAAAGGTCTTCACTATGAGGCAGGTTTTAAAGAGTATGTTAGAATGAAGCAAAAATATTGTTAAAACTCATCACAAAGGTTTACATATAACTAAAACATGTAAATAAATTACTCACCAGACATTGAGCATTTTATATATGCATCAGGAGTTAGTGTATATATGTGTGTGCATGTATTTATACACATATATACATATGTACAATACATATGCACATATATGTGCACAGAAATGTATACTGTGTATATATATATATGCACACACATATATTTCATTAAATATCCATTTATCAGACTTTTATAAAAAATCTATTAAAATACCACTAATTATTCTGGAGAAATGATATAGTGGACAAGAGCACCTACTGTTTTCATACACAGCACAAGACTCTTTGTAACTCCATATGTGGCCAATTCAAGTTCACTTCTGGTCTCTGCAGACACCTTCACTGTACATGTACACTCAAGCACACACATCAAATACAATAAATAAGTTATCTCAGTACACTTCCAAAACATGCACAAAGAGTACAAAAGAAATGCAACTACACTACCAGATGTGACAAAACAAGAGGCCATGGGAGGCACCAAGAGCCAGGAATTTAAGACACATTGCAGAGACACAAAGAGAACAGAGGGCCGAATCTAAAATTCTGCATATAAGCTGCCTCCAAAGATGACTTAACTCAAATTACAAAGTTGCAGTGTAAGTTCCAGTGGCCACATGAAAAGTGCAGTAAACTAAATTAAACATCAGTCAAGTCATGAGCAAAGCTAACAGCTTTATCAACTACTATAGACTGTGAAAAATAAGAAAGCCGTAAAACTTAGAATCTACTCTTCAACCACAGAACTATAAAAAGAAGAGGCAACTTGAAATCAAAATATAAGAAGATTAAAAATAATGATGAAAACCAGATAAATAGAAAGGACATCTTTCTGTTTAGTGTCCAAGGAGTGGATGGGAACTGCAAAAATAACCTACTAATATCAGGAATGAAGTGAGCAAGGCTGGATATTTCCCCAGAGACATTCATTATGCCAACAAGTTTGGAAGGACACACTGTATCATGGCAGAGTCATTATTAAACATGAACCACACCACAAAATGATATGTTGAGTGAAACACTCGACATAAGAAAGTGGACATAGTGTGTGGTTTCCATTATTTGAAAATTTAAAAAAATATATAAATCACAGAGCTCATCTGAGAGGAAATTAGTGAATAGTGAAACATAGGTTAGATTTGGAGAAATATGACTGAAAATTGAAGAAGAAAACATTTTGTGTCCCATCTGAGTCATGTATGACTTATGAATATATTAACTGGTCAAATTTCATCACCTCTGATACTTTAAGTTCTGCACTTTTTCTAATAAATGGCTCAGTGAATAAACACATTTGCTGTGAAGCCTGATAACTTGAATTTAAACACTGGAGGCTTCGGGTGGAAAGAAAAAAAAAACAACTCCCTGAAATTTTTTTCTTACCTTCAGCATATTTTTATACTCATATCCTCCATGAACCTCTTTTTGGCACATTCACACCCCCTGCACAAGGTAGACAAATAAATGTAAAAATTTAAGTAAAAGTAAAATGAATGAACTTCACATTACGTGAAATTCTCCATGGTAAAAAGTAAGCGTGGGAAGTACTTTGCAACTTACTATCTGGTCTAGACTGGGTTGTGTCCCACTAAGATTTTCTATGTAAAGTGGCTGCTTCTAGCATTTCAGATTGCATTTTAGCTTGAATGTCAAATGTCCCTTTTGGGCTTCCATATCTGTTCTCTTGGCCCATAGATGCTAGCACTGTTTTGGGGAGTTTGGGGGTCAAAGCCACAAACTCACTAATAGAGATTGTGAACAAATATCCTTTAAAGCAAAGGAAATTCGAGACTGAAGAGATGAATCCGTACAGCTCACATAACTTCAGGTAGAGCAGTGGTCATCTAGGATTCAGAAGAAGAATAGCAAGAAATTCTCTGGTCAGCTGGCCTGGGCCTATAGGAGTGAACATCAATGTGATCTTTCTTTTTTAAATTTAATTAATTTATTCGGATTATGTCTCAATTGTTTTCCTCTCACTTGTATCCACCTGTTCCTTCCTCCTTCCCACTTTCACCATGTTCCCTTCCCCTAGGGACCTCCTCCCCTACAGTATGGGCATAGGCTTTTGAGGATGTCGAGAAAGGAGACCACTCTTTCATTGCTGATGGGAATGCAAACTTGTACAACCACTTTGGAAACCTATCTGGCACTTTCTCAGAACACTGGGAATAGGGCTACCTCAAGACCCAGCTATTCCATGCCTTGGAATCTACCCAGAAGGTAATACCACACAACAAGGACAAATGTTCAACGATGTTAATAACAGCCTTATTTATAATAGCCAGAACCTGGAATTAGCCTAAATGATCTTGCTTTTAAAGTTGTGGAATCCTGTGACAGACACAAAGAGTAGTCCTCTGACTTTTATGTGAATACTATTTCTTGCATGTCTACTTAATCTCACACACAGACACACACACACACAGACACACAGACACACAGACACACACACACACAGAGAGAGAGAGAGAGAGAGAGAGAGAGAGAGAGAGAGAGAGAGAGAGCAACATGCAGATACAAAAAAAAGAGAAACATCTACTTAGCAATGGCATGGCCCAGACTTCAGATCTCTAGAACTATAGAAAAAGAAAGTTCAGGTTTTTAAGGCTTTAAATCTTAAGCATTTTGTTTCAATACCTTAGAAAACTACTAAACATGTTGTCAATAATATGTAATTATAATAATTAATAATTTAAATGAACAGTGTATAAGCTACTTTAATAATAAATGCATTATTATTCAACTTGAAAAAAGTAACACACAAAGATGCTTCATAATCAATTTTGGGGTTAACTTACAGAATGAAACACATTTGCCTTAAATCACAAAATCTCTTACAGGTTAGTAGCAGCCAGCTGCTTAATGAGGGCAGCTATAAACTTCAAACTACATAAATGTGGTACATTAGTCTTCTTCAGTATATTCGTATAGTCATGTTCTCTATAAATCTCCTATCCCAAGCTGTTCAAATAATAGAAGAGAAAATATGAGTTGTCCCAGTTAGAACAGTTCATAGACAACGATTACTCTTGTAAATTAAGTGTTTGGAAGGGTTTTTGAAATAACATGAAGAGATGCTGAAAAGATATCAAACAGATACAAGCCAGGATAGAGTTACTAATGGCATTCCATATTATTACAATTAAAGTCAATTTCATTTTTGAAAAGTTTTGAATCTATCATTATTTTTTCTGCTCCTACCGACTCAGAAAGTTTCTTTAGTTGCTACCAATTAGTACTCTGAAAAGGTCCCCAAAACTTCGAGGAACTTCTGAGATAAGGAAAGGCAAAAGAGAAAGATTTAACTGTGGTATAATATCCTACTGACAATTCATTTTATCTATTTGCGTATACTATGCAATTCACTGTAAAAGAATATAGGAGCTGGGTAGAATTGTTGTTTTATATTTAACTTCAAACAAGCATTATTTGAGGTTTTAAGTTTGAATTTCTGAACATTTAAATTCCATCGTGCCTACTTTGTTTATACTAATATACAATGATTTAAGAGCTCACTAAACATTTTTGAAGTTTGTCTTTCTAGTTTTCACATTTGCAGCTGACTTGGTGCAGAACAAGGCATCAGAAGATGGAGTTCAGATGCTTCTGTGGTATTCAGTCTTTTACTTTATACCATAATTGATTAGTTTTAGTTAGAATATCTCACTATATCCTAAAAAAGCCTCCATTAGTTTGAATTTAATGAATTGATTTAGTAGACCTGATGTAAATAGAGAACACAGGTGTCAGTTAATGTCTAGTCTGCCATACAAAGAGATAAATAATTATAAAGGGTATTAAAATAAATATAATACACATGAAGAAATTTGAAGACATTTTAGCACACGAAAAAAATAAAATGTCTTATTTTTAAGAAATGTTCACATCCATTGTGTTACATTTCTTAAAGTATTCTTCTTTGTTCTTTGAACATTTTTATTAAGATAATTATTAGTTAGGTATCAAAAGTTTCTATAAAAATTATGAAAATAAATTTCAAAGAAGATCTGACAAACCAAATTGTGTATTTGATTTTAACTAATACTGACCTTACTTGCATGGATAATATTTGAATAATTTAAGTTTTCCCAGATATATGTTGTTTATACATTCATGAAAATTTACATGGTCTCTTTAAATAAGAAAATTGTCATCTGTTATCATTGAATGTCCATGGAAGCCACTCCATCATATTTTCATTGTGTTTTCAAAACAATGGAAAATAAAGCATAATCAACTAAAAATTTAAAAATGCTTATGCAAAAAGAAGAAAATTACCTTTAATTTTTGGCTCAAAGACTACAACTCTTAAGTACAAAATTAAGTTGCTTCAAAGATGTCTATGTCTATGAAAGTGAGATACTTCCCAAGGTTTACAGCTATCGAGATTTAAGCTGCAGCTCACTTGTTCACCACAAGTAGACTGTCTGAATCTACCCACCCACTCCTTTCTCCCTCCTGTCTCCAACAATAACTTCCACAGCTCACTTTGTGTAAACTGAGTTCAGCAGCAGAGAACACCAGGCCTCATGACTCACAATGATTAAAGATAATTTGTAAATCTAAGATATTGAAACCTATTGCGTTAGTGGAGTCTATTAAGCCACAGAGATAATCTGGACACTTGGGAAAAGTCCAGCTGTAGCCAATCACAGGGTGGTTCCAATGTGCTCTCTAGGTCACCCCAAAGAATTTTTCCCTTTGGGATTTTGCTTTTAGAGAGACAAAGTGAATTGGCTGTGTTGAAATATTCATTGAATTAAAAGGCTTCATTTACTATTCTAAAGGCAATTAATCCATTTTCCTCACTTTGCATAGCATGGTGCTAACCAGCACTTAACAAAAGATCTGGCCAATGGTCAGAACAGTCTCCACAGTTGAGTGGAGAGTGGGATATGACTTTCTCACATACTCTGGTGCCTCACATTTGACCATGTCCCCTGGAGGGGGAGACCTGGTAGCACTCAGAGGAAGGACAGCAGGTTACCAAGAAGAGACTTGATACCCTACAGGAGGAGGTAATCCCCCTCAGGAACAGTCATAGGGGAGGGGATTAAGGGGAAAAGGGGAGGGAGGGAAGAATGGGAGGATACAAGGGATGGGATAACCATTGAGATGTAAAAAGAATAAATTAATAAAAAAATTAAAAAAAACAACAAAGGGGTCTGGCTACTCTGGGGAGAAAGCAACAGCCATGTTTGCAACAAAACAGATGGAATCCGCTAAGAAAGTTTGTTTTGCTAGGACACTGTGGAAGCTTTAGTTTTATTGGAATGTGGGGAAATTTGTGAAAACTTAATAGAACTGCTTTCAGAGAAAATTTGAAAATGTATAGCCATAAATACATTTCACGAGTATGTTTGGAAGGCTTAAATTTGTTTAAGATCTTTTAAATCAATGAATAAATGTAAGAAATTTAGAAAAAGAATAGGAGTCACTAGTTTTATCAAGTATGTCAAAATCTTTATTGCTAGGATATGAGCAGAGCTGTCAATTATGAGAGAAAGGCCAGTGTTTGCATATCTTGTGTGCTCATATACCTGTGATTAATTATCATAGTACCCACATGTGGCTGAACACAGCCCAGGTCATTAGTTACAGGATGTTGTAAAATAAAGAAATGATCCTCTGACCACCTTACAACAAGTATATAAATCACTATGGAGTGTTCAGCTAATATGTGGTGATATTAATACATTTTTGTTAGTTTAAGCCAAATGTTAACTTAACTCAAAATTATGCTTAAGCTCTTTGAATAAAATGTATGCCTACAAAAATGTAAATACTATATTCATACCAACAGTAAGAAGAGAGAGAAAAATCAGAAAGTTGCTAAATAATCAAAAGAATCTAAGATATGAAAAAAAATCTAAAATAACCTTGTTTGGTATTACTAACTTTAAGGTAAAAAGCCACAATTGCATTATCTTTTCTAACAAATAGCAGGGAAAGTGATTCCATCCTCCATGTTTTGTTTTTGCCAATCAAAAAGCATGTGTTGTTTCTCAAAACCTGAAAAACACACCATGAAAACTACTAGGAAAATTTATTTGAGCTTGTGAATACTTATGTTAAATGAATATTCTGTTAATACAGTTAGAACATAAAAGGCTTGGATAAACTAACTTGTAAAAGTATTATGTCAATCAATCTGTGTATTTAGAAATTGATGCTTGTTAATATAAAAGTAGAAGGAATTTTTGAGACAAGAGAACTAATAAAAAATGTAAATCAAAGGAAATATGGAAAGCATCAGGCTGTGAGGAGCTTTCTAACTCGGATGAAAATTTGGAGGAGGCCTGTATGCTAGTCCTGGGAGGAAGTAGTGCAGGGTGGAAGGAAGTTGCCTCTCCATCCAGATGGTCTGCATGCTTTGGGATTTGAGAATAGCCTGCACTCACCACTCCGATAGCTGACTCAGAATGATGAAAGTTTATTGAATGATGAACAAAAACTGACCAGTCAGGGACTGAGAGGGGACTCCAAAGCCAAACTAGGGCCCTGAGCTAGGTTTTTTGTCTTTCTTTGTTTTGTTTTGTTTTGTTTTGTTTTTCTTGGACTTACTTTGTTACCAGGCTGGCCTTGCTGCTGGGATTAAAGTCATGTGCCACCACCACCTGGCAGCCCTGAGCTGCTTTCAGAAGTCTTTAAAAAGAAAAAATTCTCTTTGGTACTCTATTTCTAGAGCTTTATACTGAAAAAAAGAAAGAAAAATTAATGAAAGTGCTAATAATATGTTTTCTGGCAACAGAAAATGATGTCTTTAAAATACTAAGCACTATGCTGATAAAGAAATGCTACCATTTTTCCCTTTGTCTTATTTTTTTAAGAAACACCATGTGAAATATTAAAGTAAAAATGTTGTACAAAATGGTTTAATACTATCACCTTAACATAAAGAAATATCCAAAGCACAGATAGGAAGGAAATGTTAATGAGAACACAAAAGGAAATCATTTTCTTTCTTTCTTTCTTTCTTTCTTTCTTTTCTTTTTTTTCTTTTTTTCTTTTTTTTTTTTCTTTTTTTCTTTTTTTTTTAATATTGTAAAGCTTAGGCCTTAGCTGGGCATACTATCAGCTAACAAAAGTTTGTTTGTTTATTTTTTAACTCAGCCCGCAGTTATAGAAGCCAAAGAATCAAGCCAATAATCACTAAATCTACCATCATTAACTGGATATTAATCTACTTCTAATGAGCTGGCTAATGTCACGAGTACAATCCTTGAAATTTACAGGAAGCTATAATCAGATTGATACTTGCCACCCTGCAGAAAACTCAAGATTGTAAGCAACTTGTGGGTATCATAAATTTACAAGCTGAGAATTTAGGACATGTGTGGACATTTCTTCCTCTATTTTACTACAATCGTAGCTATGCTCCAACATAGCTGAGTGTCTCCAATACACAGGAAACCCTTTAAAATATGTTGTCATGATGCTTTAAGGAAATACTTAAATCTCTTCTCCTGTTCCTTTGGTTTATGAATGTACACTTTTTCTCTCCCAAAAATGTTAGCTTTTCCTCAGCCATCATAAGACTCACAAGAAGCACTTGTTCATATTTCAAATAACTACGGATGTTTTGAGCTGTAATGGGGACTATATATGAGCAAATTTCATTGTATTTATGTATAAAGCTCTCAAAGTAAATAAGGAAATTAAATTCGGGCTCTTTCTTTTCCCCAAGAGTCAAAAACAAAACAAACAAAATAAAAACAAAAACAAAAAACAGAAAACAAACCACATTTATGTGTTTCAGAACCATTTGGTTTAAAAAATTACTCTATAATAAGCATCCATACTATTTGTCATTAAAGCAACCATGAGAAAAATATAAATAAATGCAAAAGTAGCAAGACATATATGAAAGCTGCAAGAATCTTTGGCTAGAGTTAAATCTGTAAGTTCATGTCTCACGAGTAAATGGACCAGAATTTTGGTGTACCCTGTAAGCTCAGACCAAGGGAGAAGGAGACGTGAAGATCCCTGAGGTTCTGTAGCCAGGCAGTCTAACTAATTGGTTAACTCCAAGTCAATGAGAGGCTATGTTTCAAAAGATACGGACTGTATTGATGAAATTAATCCCGGAGGCTATCTTCTGGTATACACATACACATGGGTATGTGTACAACGGTGTCAGTGCCTACAATGTATACACACACACACACACACACACACACACACACACACACACACACACACATACTCACATACACACATATGCACACACACTAAAAATATACATAAACAATAATCCGATACATATAGGAACCTGATGAAATATCAAAAAATAGAAAAAAAACAATTAATTATGTTTTTAACAGATCTCAGATTTAACATTACATGAAGTAAAATATTATGTTTGTTTTATTTATTCTGTAATGACTTATTGTGTAATTCTGAGCTTCACAGTGTTTTGTCTTACCTTAATAGCTGTTACTGCCCACTCTATAGTGGTATGTTACCTAGTTATACATTACTGAAAACTTCAGTTCTTAAACTATTTCACTATTTAGTTTTATGTGTATGAGTTTTGCCTGCCTGGATGCCCATGCACCATTTGCTCACCTGGTACTTGAGGAGGCCATGAGAAGGTACCCAGAAGTAGAGGTACAGATACATGCCAGCTGCTGTGTGAATGCTGACAATTGAACTTGGGTCCTGCACAAAAGTAGCTAGCTCTTGTAACTGCTGAGCCATTTCTTTACTCTGAATGTTTAGCAGCATAAAACAGCAGACATTATTTCACAGTTTCTGCTCATCAGGAGTCAGGGAACAGCTTACCTGAGCTCTTTGGGTGACAGCTACTACCTGACTGCAGCTGAATGTCTTTTCTTTAAGCTGTCTTGCACCGCACGCAAAGCTATTGGCAGAAGGCAATAGCTACAGGCATGACTCTTCTTGAGCACTGCTTTAGGATTACCATGATCTAGCTGTGAGCATCCTCAAGTGAAACAATTCCAATGAGCAAGGGAAAGAAAGAATAGGTCTTCTAAGACTTTCCCACCAGCTGTCCCAAGACACATCATCCTTCTCTTCTTCCTTAGGCTACTCTTTTGAAACAACTAACAGGTGTAGTGTAAAGCTGGAGGGACAGAACTCAACCTTAACTAGTCACAAGATTAAGTTGTTAAAAACATTCAAAAGCAAAACCAACATTTACTTGTTACTTGACTGATTTTGTCTTAACCCTATAAACTTTATGGTGACAGATCCTGTAACTACTAGTGTGTGATTTTTACTACATGCATTTTATTTGTATCAATAGTGAACTTCATTAAGATATTTTCTGATATGTACATAATTATTTTGATCATATTTACTCCTCCGTCCAATCCTCTTTTGTCACAATAGCTTTGTACTAGTTCTTTTGGCCCACAAAAATCCTTCCTTTGACACTTGTATCTATTTTATTTTTTTTTTTAAGTTTTAGGTAGTTTAAAATTTTAACTACATTTCTTAATACATGGAACAGCAATTTTCTTTGGGTCTACTTTAACTTTTGGTATGCAAACATGAAAGATGAAAGGCTACCATTCCCATACCTTTCAGTAAGTCTTTTCATGAAATAATGGCTCATTTGAAGTCCTTTTAAAAGGAAACTACATAAAAATATTACATTTCAATATACAAGTTCACATGTTTTTTTAACTTTGAGAACATTTGCATAAAGTATGAGAGGCGTAAAACCTGAAACTCTCTAATTTTACTTCTTTGAACAAACTCACGATTGTCACGTAAGGCTAAAAGGTTATTATCTACGTACTTATTTTTATCTTAAAATTTAACCAGCACTAGAAAAGGACTAAATGGGTGAAGAACAATAGGTCAGGCCCTAGTGGAGTACCTCATACTATTATGTTACGAAGTAGACTACGATTAAAAAGACCCCTGATGGCTTATTGCTGCCCTATCCACAGAACATTCAATCCTCAGCCTTCATCAAGGTTTGCCTTATAGTAAGTGCTTGTCTCAAGTGTAGAATTTACAAATATGCTGATTCAGAGTACTCACAGGAGCTATGAACTATTTAAAGTTTCAGTATTTAGATTGAGCCTAAAGATCAATCCTAATATTTCAAAGAGATTGAGCAACCTAAAATTGCTACATTTCACTTCAAATACTAAGTTTCACTGAGTCTTTGTTGTATGTTAATTAATTGCCTTCCCTAATATACAAATTAGTTTCTCTTGTGCTATGTGTTCATGTAAAAAGTCACTGGTGAAGTAATAAATTGCAAGCTATATGGTGATCACATTTTTATTAGGTCAGTGCTCCAGGGCATAAAGGGAACATTTTGAGGTTTGAGGAAATTAAGCTCTAAACTATACAATTATAAAATTCAACATAAAGTACCACATCACCCATGGTGATGTGAACTAAGAGGAACGTTGTTCTTTAAAAAATAAGATTTTGTTTATTTATATCTATGCATTACACTAAGATAAACTAGAATGTGTGTGTGTGTGTGTGTGTGTGTGTGTGTGTGTGTGTGTGTATGTTCATGGCTCAACAGATATATTGTCACATGGCACAGGATAGAGCAGGGAGGATTGCCACATTTGTATCTATGTTAAGCTGACATTTCAGGGTCAGTGAATAAATTCCACCAAACCCCAAGTGTTTTCTTTGAAATGGCTTCATGTAAATTCACATCAATTCTATGCAACTTAAGGTTCATGTATTGTGGCTTAAGTCATGCTTTTCCTAGCTAACAGTATTATTATACGAGTGGTTAAAGCCTCTTTGAGAATATATATATATATATATATATATATATATATATCCTTCAGTTCCTTTTTTCCCTAAAACCAAAGTGGTTCCTGCTTTAAATAATCTATGATAAGTTGGTAAACTTGAACTTAGGAACATGGTGCATCATTAAATGTTGTTACTGTTATATGGTTTATATATATTTATATTCATTAAGCATAAAGTAAAATTGAAAGCAAATACATACACTGGCTATTTTGTTCATTTATTTAGTATTCACTTTACATCTCAATCAGAACCCTCCTCTCCTCCAGGTCCCACCATCCCTCCCTCCTCCCCCATACCTTTCCCATATTCCACAGAAAGGGTAGCTCCCTACCCCCCGTGCCTGCTCATCAAATCCCATCAGGACTGATTATGTCTTATTCCCTTGTGTCCTGGCTAGGTAGCCCTGGCAGTGATCAAAAAGGAGTCAACTGAATTCATGTCAGAAACAGTCCCCATCCCCCTTACTAGGGAACCAAAATGAAGCCTTAAATGCTCATCTGCTACATCTGTGTCAGAGACCTTGGTCTAGCCTGTGCATGGTCCTTAGTGGGTACTTCATTCTCCGCAAGCCACTCTGGGCCCTGTTTAGTTGATCTTCTTCAGGAGCTTCCTTACACTTTGCCTAATGTTTGGCTGTTAGTTTCCACATCTATTTGGATATTCTGTTGGATGTAGCCTCTCAGAAGTAAGCTATGCAAGGCTCCTGTTGGTAAACATATCAGAGATTCAGGTATTGGCTCTCTCCCATGGGAAGGGTCTCAGAAAGGGCCAGTATTGTTTGGACATTCCCTCAATCTCTGTTCTATCTTTATTCCTACGTGTCTTGTTGGCAGAGTAAAATTTGAGTCAATGTTTTTGTGAATAGTTTGGTGCTCCACATCCTCCACTTGGATTCCTGCCTAGTTAGAGAGTGTCATCTTCAATCTCCAGGACCCTTGTTACTAAGAGTCTCAGCTATAGCCACCTTCATATTGTCCTAGGGCACCAGCATGTCACAGAGATGCCTCCAGCCATGGTTTCTCTTCTTTATGCAGGCTCTCTGTCCTCCTGCATTCACTATCCCAAGGTCTGCTCTTCACCTTCATTTCTCTGATTTTTTGTCCTACCTTATTCTCACAATACAACCCCTACCTCTGTCTATTCTATTTCTCCTTCTGAGTAAGATTTAGTCATCTTCCTTTGGGTCCTCCTTGTTACTTGTCATATTTTGTTATGTGGATTGTAGTATGTTTACCCTGTAATAAATACACTTATAAGAGTGTACATGCCATGTGTTTCTTCCTGGGTTTGGGCATGTGAGGATGTGGAGAAAGGGACACACTCCTCCACTGCTGGTGGAGTGCAAACTTGTTCAACCACTTTGGAAATCAAGCTGGAGGTTTCTCACAAAATTGGGAATAACTCTACTACAAGTCCCAGCTTTATCACTCCAGGGTATGTACCCAAAAGGTGCTCTACCATATGAAAAGGACACTTGCTCAACTTTATTCATAGTAACTTATTCATAATACCCCAAAACTGGAAAAAGTCAGTTGTCCCTCAACCAAAGAATAGATAAAGAAAATAGTGCATTTACACAATGGAATGCCACCATTCAGTTATTAAAAACAAGTAAATCATCAAATTTACAGGCAAATGGTTGGAACTATATTTACTATTATTTAAAAAAATAAATCTTGTTCTCCTCTCCAACCTACAGAGTAATCTAACCTGTGCCCAACAGAGCTCACAAAGACTGAGCCACCAACCAAAAAGCTTGCATGGACAGAACCTAGATGCCCTATATAGCAAATGGGCATCTCGGTCATCATTGGACGCCTAACAATAGGAATAGGGTCTGTGTGAATCTGTTACCTACTTCTGGGTCACTTCTGCCTAGCTGGCCTGCCTTGTCACTCCCTAGTGGGAGTGCTGCTGTGACTTGAGAGACCAAGTTGGATTTGAAACAATTAGGGGGCCTTCCTTTCTCTGGGAGGAAGAAGATAAAGGAATGGAAAGAGGGGGATGTGGGGGTGGCACATGCGTGAGAGGAGTGAGGGCCTGGGATGGGGATGCAAAATTATTAAATAAACAAATACATGGAGAGAAAAACTGCAGCCATTTGTTTTCCAAAGAAAAAGAGTGTTAATGATAAAGACTGCATTCTTGGTAAATAATTTTAGTATCAAGTTAATACCAAATATCTATACAACCTAGGTAATTATTTTATGTCATACCTTACTCAACAAGCAGTCATTTCTTGGAATTTGACTAAAGTGTGAAATACGATAGAAATTTGTTGGGCTGTTTTACATTTTTAAATGTACTTGTAGGGAGAAACTCCCTAAATATGTTTTATCATCATGCTTGTTTGGTATTTCAGAAAATTTTCCTTTATACAGATAAGGAAGTTTTATAAATAAAACAATTTATGACATAAAATGGAAAATACTATATACAGAAGTAGTAGTTACCTCAAAACTGTTCAGAATCTGTCAAACATGAAGTGAAAAATCCTGGTTTCCAGAACTGCTGTTACTACATGAATCTCTCAGATGTTCCTTCAAATGTCCATGTTAAAAGATCAGCTGATAACTTAGTGTCTTAGTATGTGCTTCTAGGAGGAAATGTGTCTTCATGGGGGAAATTTATGAACAAGAATAAGCAGACTACCAAGATGAGACTAGATAGCCTATGACCATATACTGGGGGAGGAGGTCCCCCTCAGTCTTAGACCTAGAGGAGGGAATAGTCTCTCTCTCTGTCTCTCTCCATATCTCTCTCTGTCTCTCTGTCTCTCTCCATTTCTCTCTGTCCCTCTCTGTCTCTCTCTGTCTCTCTGTCTCTCTCTCTCTCTCCTGCCTTTCTCTGTCTCTCTCTGTGTGATAAAAATTGGATACCTAAAATATGAGATATTTCTCCTTTTCACTCCAATTAATAATTTTTCAAACTCATTAATTTCTGAAAAACATTAAATTATATTAACATGAAATATAGTTGAACACAGTTGCAATATCATATCACTATTGTAAAGCCATCAGGCTTCCTCAGGACATTACTATTCTTATGTAAGTGAGAATTTAAACTGACTTTGATAATGATGTGGACTGTTTTGTGTTCTTTGAAAACTGAGTGAAAGTACATTTCATTTATCTACTACATACTTTATAAGTAATTCTTTATGAGTATATAATTAAAGTATCTCTAAGATTATCCAAGTATTGTGAATATTTTAACATGAGTATTAAAAGTTTATATCTTATTTTTTCTTACTTTTCACAAATAACTTAATCCCAGTTCTTAACTTTTTATATGTATTGTTACATATTGTATTGTACTGTTACTTATTGTAATATATATGCTACTATTCTACGTAACTGTATTTACTCTTAAAAGAAATGCAATGTATACTACTTTTCCCTAAGGGCAATTTTAATGTTTCAGTTTTAAGCATATTATTCAATGTACTTTGTGTGTGTGTTATGTTTGTGTGTGTGTGTGTGTGTGTGTGTGTGTGTGTGTGTGTGTGATTTCTTTTCCTTCTATACTTCTTTGAAAATATATTAAACATATTAAAGCAATCAAAGTGAATTCCAATATATATTTTGCATTTGATTTTCCAATAATTAGCAAAAGACACTCTTGTAAAGCCTCTAGAAAATCCTGCCCACCCTATCTTTCTTGTTGTATGTCAATCAGCTCTTCATGGGAGACAACTTGTGGCCTCTTATTGCAGTTTATGTTGCAGTATGATTATCAGTAAATACTATTATGTTTCCTTTAATAATGATTTATATTTCCCTTTCAAGCTTGTTACAAATCTATCACATCATTTTACGAAAGTCCAAAACAAACTTTGAACTAAGAAGTGGCATTGTATTTAGTACTCTAAGTACCCTACTTACTTTTGTCTCATGATCTTGGTTTTATATTCTTAATATCCCATGAGCTTTTTTCACATTTTATGGCAAGCTAAAATTACTCTATACTTGGTTATTTAGGGTTATTTGTAGTTGAAGAGACATTCTATTTTTCTACATTAATTATATACCTTTCCCTTTTAATCACTTGCATTTAGTCTTTAAATATTTGAACACTGTAAATGTCTAAGTTGTCTTTAAATGTCCAAAATCTCTCAACTGTAGTTGCCTGTATAATTAAAAGCAAGTTAAACACTTCTTATTCCAAAAAAGAAGAATCAGAGCAAAATCATAATAAAAAAACAAAGTAGAACCATAATTTAACAGTATAAAAAGCCCAGTGCTTGATATTGGGGCTCTAAAAACTGTGGGCATCCCTTTGCTCTGGGTCTTCAATCCATGGCACATCTTACCTCTCACCTTAAGCCATCTCCACTCCAGGAATGTCACCATCCTTAGCTATTGTCCCATGGTCCTAGTCATCTCTATCTTGGGTTCTGCAAAGACTGTGCTTTCCCTACAGCCCTCCCCTGGCCTCTCAGTGTGCAAAGCTTCAGCTTCTTTTCATGCTATCTTCAGTCCTGTAATATCCACTCCAATTGTGAAATATTCTCACCAAATCTCTCTTCTGGTCTCGCATAGTGCCAAGCCTCACCCGTTCTCCATTACCCTTTGATGTCTTCATAACTGTATGGTAGACCATTACATACTAGCAAGTTCAACAATCAGCTTGAGATACATCCTTAATCCCCTTTGAACCACAGTTTCTGGATGGTGACTAAGGATGATGACTTCACGTAAAATTATGCCTCTTTGGCGCTGGTCTAGACTTGTCCATAACTCATTTTTTAGTGATATCTGACTAGCACCTCAAATTCCTAACTTACAGTATTGCATGAGCTGCTCTTATACTATTTAAATGGTTCCTGAGCACACCTCTGAAACTTGACATGCTAGACCTCCAGCTTCTAGACTGTCTCAGCAATATCTTCTGTGCCCCACAAACACATCAATAAGCTTTAAGCACCGAGTACGTCTTATAGCCCAAATTCCTTCCACAATTTTTCACAAAACTAATTACCAGGCCTGTAACAGGAATAATCCCTGATCTTGGTACCACTATCTGTATTAGATCCTTTATAATCCTGCAATAAAAATTATCTCCAAATACATCTTGGGGAGGAAAGGGCTTATTTGGCTTACAGGTTACAGTCAATTATCTGGGCAACAAAGACAGGAACTGAAGGCAGGAACTGAAGCAGAAGTCATGGTAGAACAGTGCTTAAAGGCTTTCTCTTCATGGCTTTGTTGCTCTGCTTTGCTATACAACTCAGGTCTGCCCTATCCACAGTGAGATGTACCTTTTCACATCAATTACCGAATCTATTAATCAAGAAAATGTCCCTACGGAGTTGATCACAGGCTATTGTGATGAATGTATTTCTCAACTGAGGTGCTCCTTTACTTGAGGACCCTAGCTTGTGTCGATGTGACAATAAAACTTGCCAACACAACGTCTACACAAACGTCTTGCATGTTAAAAATAATTCCATCCATAAATTAAAGAATGAAAATTTGTACTCCTAAATCAAAAAATCATACATTCTGTATTCAGGTTACATTTGCTTTTAAAGGTGTTCCCATTTGATGGTCTATAAGGCATTCCATAACTTAATACCATTAACTTTAACAATACTTTTGCTTTATTGACAGGATTTTACTAGGTACCAAATCCAAGTGTATAGACAAAACTAAAAAATCCAGGCAGGTTTGTATACCAGGTATTCCTCTTTTCAGTGAAATTATTACTTCAGAATCATCAACAGGGGAGTATTTACATCACGCTATTTCCCCTTAGACCACATTTTTAAGATTTCTCATTTTGTGATAAAATAGTTGTTAAATATTTATCAACAAATGTTTCATGATATGAGACACCATATGTAAAGGAAAACTTTCCTCATACTGAATGTGCATAAGTAAAGTAATACCATATCTTAAAGTTATTAAGAGCATGAATTATACAAGAGAAAATAGAGACAGATTAAAACATAGTGTAGGAAAATTATATATTCAGTGCATTATTAAACTAAACATAGATATTTTGTGCTTTATTAAAGTAAAAATGGAATTGAATACCATTACTTCATACAAAAAAATGATTGAAAACCCAGCTTACCAAGCTCCTAAGAAAATATGATTCTTTGTGGAAATCAAATGTCCATAAGTGTGTAGGTTTATTTCTAGGTTTCTATTTGTTTCATTAATCAATGTGTCTGTTTTTATGCTAATACCATGAGATTTTTTTTACTATTATTGCTGTGTAGTTCAGCTTGAAATCAGGAATGGAGATAACTTCTAAAGTATTTTAATATACAGAATTTTTTTAGCTATCCTGGGTTTTTTTATTTTTCCACATGAAAGTGGGATTTTCTCTTTCAAGGTCTATAAAAGATTGTGTTAAAATTTTGATGGAAATTGCATTGACTTTTTATATTGTTTTTGTAAGATGGCCATTTTAACTATGTTAATCCTGCCTATTGATGAGCATAGGCTATTTTTACATATTCTTATACCTTCTTCAGTTTCTATCTTCAGAGACTTGAAGTTGTTGTCATACAAGCTTTTCATGTACTTAATTAGAGTTACATCAGGATATTTTATATTATTTGTGGCTATTGTGAAGAATGTTCTTTGCTAATTTTTTAAATCATTTCTATAGCAGGGAGCTACTGACTTTTTAAACGTTAATTTTGTGCCCAGCCACTTTGCTAATGGTGTTGTTGCTATAGAAGTACTCTAGTAGAAGCATGGTGGTCACTTATATATTCTATCATACAATCTGTAAATAGAGATTATTTTTGACTTATTCCTTTCCAGTTCATATCCCCTGTAATTTTTGAGGACTCTCAAGCTCACACATCTAGATAGCAGAAGAATTTCAGCTCCTGGATGTGTTCCAAAATGGCACTGTTACATAAGACAGAAGTTTCCTTTTCTAAGAATAAATACCTAGCATTGGTCCCGGAGGTAGAAGCCTTTCTCTAAACTAGTGTTATTTGACATCCACATGAACGATTTTTATAGTGAATGCTTAATCCATTCTAGGGCATTTGCTTATGTCCCTGGTTTCTAGATGCCTTTCAGCCTAGTTTCCCTGTCCTCCGTGGCCCTAGCAACCAACAATATCTTCAGACATGTATAGAGGTATAGCGTGCCCCATTAAAAATCATTGGTTATTATGTATAATAGAAAATTTACATGTTTTATTTTATCACATACCGGAAATTTGTATATAACTATGAAATATAATGTGATGTTATATTATGTATAAAAGCAGAATGGTCAAATCAAGTTAATTAACATGTTCACTGATTCCAATGTTTGTCTTTAGTAACAAGAATCTTTGAAAAATACAAGCTTATTCATTAGCTTGACTCATATTATTATTGTTCCAATGTGTTTGACCTTTATCCTATAGTATTATATAGATGATTGATAGATAGATAGATAGATAGATAGATAGATAGATGATAGATAGATTAGAGATAATTTGAATTTTTATTTAGGTATATAGTCTGCATTTTCCTAGATGATTCTGATAATTCCTCCAGGTATGCTGCAATGTCAAGACATCCAATGTGTACCTAGGCAGGTGTTCTTTTGACCCTAATTTTACTGTGCAGATTTTTCTGCAGTGACAGTAGCATTCTGGCACCAGTTATGTCTAGATTCAGTAGATTCAGTGATCTAGTAAGACACAGTTCAGCAATCCATAAATAGGCAGTGCTCTAAGTGTAGCAAATAAGAAAAAGAAAAAAAACCATAATGGGCATATTTTTATTCAGAGGTAGTATTTCAGTGTGTCTAAAAAGTGTGTTGAAAGAAAATAACACAGCCAGGTATGGTCATTCAAGCCATTAATCCTAGCACTAAGGGGGGAAGAGGCTGGCAGTGCGCTGTGAGTTCGAGGCTAGCCTGGTCTACAAAGCGAGTCCACGACAGCAAAGGCCACACAGAGAAACCCTGTCTTGAAAAAAAAAAAAGAAAGAAAATAACATTCTTTGTAATGTTCTTCTTCTCCAATATTCTGTTCTCAATAAACAGTTTGTGGTTGAGCTTCAGAAATGCCCAGCAAGCATTGTACTCTTGAAAATCTGTGAATAACTCAAATAATAATTTATGTAATTTTTACCACTTAAATCTTAATTGTAAGAATTGATTGTGACAAAGCCAAATTTAGTAATACAATTGTTTTCTGAAGAAGATAAGGTAAAGTATACCCTTAAGAAGGTGCTAGATAGTATCCTATGCATGCCTAAATTGGAATTTATATAAACAATGGGTTGAGGACTGTACTAAGAAGATCACTAATATATTGCATTAAGAATATTTACACAACAATCATTTTTTATATAAAACCTACATTTAATTATTTTCCTGTATTTTCTGTTTGTAAGACTTGACACCCTATTCAGTGAAAGGCAAGGGAAAATAGACCTCAAACCCTTGCTGACGTGTGCAGTGTCACTGTATTTAAGCAACTGAAGTTACTTCCCTATTCTTGCCCGGCTCCATTATATAAAATATTTAGAACAAATAAAAGAAGATGCTTCACTCAGCAGGCAGTCACCTTGTGAAATTTGCTGTCACCATAGGTCACTGGGCTGGATAATTTTATGACCAATAATAACATTTGTCTGAATGCCTGCTGAGAAAAGGTAATCAAATCTCACACTTTAGGGAATAAGATGCTCAATGAAGAAATTGTGAGGGGATGCATTCCTGCACAATTGGCTGCCAGTATCATAAGGATTACGGTCATTGTCAGAGAAGCTGCCTGCCTCCATGGAGCAAAACAGTGGCTGACAAATCAGCACAGGCACACCTGAAACTGCTAGCAAGAAGCAAAAATGTGAGAACAGATTAAAAATGGCCATAAAGGTTCATTGTTAAAACTTAAACCACATTTGCAAGGAATGATTTTTTTCTTTCTTCCTTCCTTTTTTTTTTTTCATAGTGAAATTATATGCATAGTATATCCAGAAAGTGTTTGTGATAGATGGCAATTTTTCTTTGGGTGTCATGTTATAAAGGGTGATGTTTTGAAAAGGCAATTTATTACTTAACTCTATTTTGCTTGGTATTACTGCCTTTTTCTAGCCCTCTTTACTCTTCAATTCATCTGGGTTTTGAAATATCAACATAGGACAGAATGAAAATCTAGCCACAAAACTATGAAGCAAGATTGCTTATATTTTCCAACATTCAGTGCCTCCATTTTCTCTCTTTATTAATCAAGATTTACCATTTCATGACAAATGAATGAATTCCAGCTGAAATCATCTTTACTGAATGATTCCAAGAGGAGTATCTTGGTTTCAGGAAGAACATGAAAGAGGCAGTGGTTTGCACAAAGCATCGTTTGACCACTGGGAAAGTTTATAGAGTTGCTAAGGAAATTCTTTACTGTTTTACAATTTATACTGCATCTATAACTATCTCACCAGATTATAATTTGAACTTTATTATGTTTTAAATCCTTATCTGTCTCTACTGCAAGTTTGAATACGTTACTTAAGCCTCAGAAATATCATAAGTCATGAGAAAAAAATACAATAAACGTTATCTCATACGTTTTCTCCAATTTGGAGACATCTATGTAAGCTGAACAAGGCAAAAACAAAGTTTGCCTTGATTTTTTCTTACCAACTAACATTTGTCATTGAAGAGCAACTCTTTATCAATATACCATTTGGGTAACAATGAGCATTATTAGGTCAATGACTGAGCTTAAGATAAAAATCTTCAGAGAAAATGACAATTAGTAAGTTTAACAAAACTTTTTATAAATTCCCACAGATAAATAAAATATATAAAAATATAAGTTGAAGGAATAATGAGAAGGGTTTATTGAATGAATGAACTTATTATCCTTAGACACAATTATGCAACTATCTACTTCATTAAAGTATTTCAATTAATACATACTGAGCGCTAAGCTTTATCTTGTTTTGCCTATTAAATTAGTAACTGTAAATTAAATGAAAATATATTTTAATTGTGACACAGAGTAGAGAATTCAGCAAGAGGGTCACTTAAAAAGCAGTAACTAATTTCTTATTAAGACAAGGTTCGACTGTTAAATACACACACACTTTTAATAGTTAAAAACAATTGGAAACATGGATAATTAAATACTTCCATGATTCATTTAAAACTGCTTTTTATTGAAATTAGAGAATACTTCAATTATAGGAGTCAGTGATATGGCTCAGTGGGTGGAGGTGCTTGCTGCCAAACCTAAACACCTGATTTTCAACCACAACAACACACATGGTAAAAGGAAAGAACTGACTACCACAAGTTGTTCTCTGACCTCTACATTCATGCTACGGCACACATACACCCTCACACAGATACAAAATTAATTAATAAAATGCAATAAAAGAATCAGACTTGTGATATGAGAACATTTGAGCTATTATAAATTTGTGAATACTTTATGAAACAATAAAATGTAAAGACAAAAATTTGAAATATTATTTTTGCACATGTCATTATCCTATTGGACTTACAAAGACTGAACCCAAAATGCAAACTAAAATTCTCAGTTTGTTTTTTACAGCCATAAAATCAATTATCCCCATATATCTTCTTTAACAATACCTAAATCATGGGGATCAATTTTTAAACCAATTTATTTCTCCAGAGAGTTATTTTTCTTGTGGATTATATGTACTATTTTTTAACAGATTAGATGTAAGTGATCATAAAACTAAAATATTTAAATTTATTAGATTTCTGTTTTAAGAACAGGAAATCAACTTCTATACTAAAATCATCATTGTATGTGAAAAGAAACTTCTTTAAAAATACATTGTTGTTATAGGTTTACCTTTATATATAAATGTAGTCAGCAAGGAAGCTTTCTTCTGCAGGATATGGGAACAAATACAGAGACTCACAGTCAGACATTCTGCAAAGAGTGAGAAATCTTGGAACATTTAAGCCTAAATGAGATGTCTCTATCTAACCCTTCACCTCTAGGCTCAGGTAACCCTACAGGAGAGGAGGCAGGAAGAATGTATGATGCAGAGGGGAAGGAGAACATTGAGGAAATAAGACCCTTTAAAACGACCTTATTCATGAATCAGAAACTGTCTCCAAATGATGGTCACTTGGGAATGAAAATTGAGTTTCCCCCAAGGCAATCTCACTGGGGAAACAAGCTACTCTTAAGGTCAGGCTGCATTTTCCTCACTGTACGGCTAAGAGAAAATGAACTCAACAGCATCTTTTGGGTTTCTCTTTTCTCACATTTTAGTGTCAGGGTTTTCCTTTTTAGAAAATCATGTCTCACTATTTTTATTTTTTTATATATTTTAATTTTCTCTTTTTACCCTACAGCATCTATGCCAACCAAGACTACAATACTCAGCAAAATTTTCAATAAATGTAGATGGAGAAAACAAGATATTCCATGACAAATCCAAGTTTAGACAGTTCCTAGCCATAAGTCCAGCCCTACAGAAAAGACTAGATGAAAAACTCCAACCCGAAGAGACTAATTACACCAAGGAAACCACAGGAAATAAATAGCCCCACATCTGCAAAATCATACACAGGCAAACACACACACACACACACACACACACACACACACACACACATACACACTACCACCACCAACATCAAAAACAGGAAGTAACAACAACTGGTCATTAATATCTCTCAACATCAACGGCTTCAACTCCTCAATAAAAAGACACAAACTAACAGTATGGATGAAAAATAGGAACCTCCATTCTTTTTTTATATATAATATAATTAATTTAGTCAGAATACAACTAAATTGTTATCCCATAACTTGTATCCTCCCATTCCTCCCTCCCTCCCACTTTCACCCTATTCACCCTCCCCAGGTCTATGATTAAGGGGGACCTCCTCCCCCATTATATGGCCATAGGCTATCAAGTCTCATCTTGGTAAACTGCTTATTCTTTCTCTGAGTTCCACCATGCCTCCCCACCAAGGGGAAGTGGTCAAATATGGGGACTTAGATATGAACTCAGGACCCCTCATTCTGCTGCATACAAGAAGCATACCTCACATGGCACCCAAGATGGTGGTGTCTGATCAGCAGATCTGAGCTGGGAGACCTGGCTGGTAGCTACAGACCACAACAGTTGGAGTGCCCTAGGTAAGAGAGCTCCATAATGTGTGGAGCACAGGTGGGTCTGACCACAGGCCATTCAACTGGTCCACAAAGTTGCCCCTGGTTCCCTGCAGATAGGTGTTGATTCCCCAGAGTCTGAAAGCATACCTGCCTGTGAGCTGTATCTGTGCTCTACATCTCAGACTCTGTGTCTCAGACTAAAGTATGGGGTTTGAAGCTTCAGTGTCTGTATCTGCTGAGCCATGGGAGAATGAAGGTAAGAAGTGTGAGTAGATCAGAACACAGATAACCCCACCAATCCATGGAGGGCCCCAGGTCCATACAGGCCCAGGAGGGAGCAGGCATGTTCACCTAAGCCCAGCCAAACTCAGGCTAGCATAATATACTGGCCTTCTCTCTCACACTGAACTGTGGGCTGCTGGCTCAGAGGGGAGCCCAGGTTGTGGAGTATGAGTACTGAGCCAATCCATGGAAGGCTCCGGGGCCCAGGTGGGCATGGGCACCGTCTCCAAAGCCTAGCCACATACTGGCTGCAAAATGCACCAGCACTCTATCTCAGGCTGAACTGTGTGTTGCAGCTCACCAGAGGCTGTGACTGAATAGGTGGATCCTACCTCAGGTCACGGGCCCTATCCAAGGAAAGTTCCTGGGTCCAAGCATGCACAGGTGCAGGCTCCAAAGCCTAGTTAGTCACATGCCCAGCAGCAAGCAGTACCCATGCCCTGTGTTTAAGATGGAACTGTGGGCCACAAGGTGATACTGTCTGGGTCTTAGAGGCCAGAGGAGACCCCAGGTAGTAGTACACAAATGGATCTAACCTCAGACAACATGGCCAACACATACAAAGTCCCTGGATCTGAACCCAGGTCATTTACCTGATCCCTGAAGGTGAGAGGTCTCAAGCTATAGCCACTCACCTATGAGCTATTCTTAAAAGCCAGTAAAGGACACCAGAAAATACCACCCAACACCAGAAACAGCCAGATTACTAAAGGCCAGTGTAAAAACACAAACAACAGAAGACAAAATAACATGACATCTCCAGAACCCAGTTGTCCCAAAGCAATCAGCCCTGACAACTCAAACACAACTGAACAACAAGAAAATGACCTCAAATCCTTCATAATAAAGATGATAATGGAGGAAACAAATAAAATGCGTAAACAAGTACAGGAAGCTACTGCCAGACAGAGAACCTTGGAGAGGCCATGGCAAAGGCCAATAAAGAAAAAAAATGAAGAAATCACTGGAAGAAATTCAGGAAAATGCAAGCAACAAGGTGAAGAAAATCAATAAAAGGGTTCAAGATCTGAAGATGAAAATGGAAACAATGATAAAAGCACAATTAAGGAAAGCCTGGAAATAGAGAGCTTAGAGAAGAAAACAGGAAGTGCAGATGTAAGCTTTGCCAACAGAATACAAGAGACAGAAGAATCACAGGTGTAGCAGATACAATGGAAGAATTTGAAGCAACCATCAAAGCAAATGTTCAATCTAAAAGATTCCTGAAAAATTATCCAAGAAATCAAGGACAGCATGAAAATATGAAACCTAAGAATAATAGGAATTGAGGAAAAAGAAGACACCTGGCTCCAAGGCCCAGAAAATATTTCAACAACCTCAAAGAAGAAAATTTTCTCAAATTAAAAAAAAAGAGAGAGATGCATACTAGCCCAAGGGACATATCCCATGAAAGTCTTCACCTACCAGGAAAGTGGGCTAGATGTGAGGACATCCTCTTGCGACTCTAGGTGAGAGAAGTATGGGAGAATAGGGACATAGGAGGATCCAGAGGGTCCTAGAGCAAGCAGAACATTATGATGGGCAGATCTGATCCCAGGGGTTCTGTACAAACTATGGCACCAACCAAGGACAATACATGTAGTAAACATTGAACCCCTACCCAGATCTAACCAAGGGAAGGATATTCTCTACAGATGAGTGAAGCATGAGGACTGACTTTATGAATTCTGGTGCCCCATATTTGACCATGTCCCCTGGAAGGGGAGACCTGGTGGCACTCAGGGGAAGGACAGCAGGCTACCAAGAAGAGACTTGATACCCTATGAGCATATACAGGGGGAGGAGGTCCCCCTCAGTCACAGTCATAGAGGAGGGGAATAAAGTGAAAGTGGGAGGGAAGGAGCGAGCAATGGGAGGATGGAAGGAATGGGATAAAAAATGAGATACAATATGAATGAAATAATAAATTAAAAAAGAAATAAAAAGGGAGACATAACAACAGAAACTGAAGAAATCCAAAGAATCATTAATTCTTACTTCAAAAGCATATATGGCACAAAATTTGAAAATGTAAAGGAAATGGACAATTTTCTTGATAGATTCCTCTTACCATAGTAGGATCAAGATCAGCTGAACAAATTATATAGTCCTATTTCTCCTACAGAAATATAGGTACTCATCAAAAGTCTCCCAACCCAAAAGCCTCATGGCCAGATGGTTTCAGAACAGACTTACAAGACCTTGAAAGAAGAGCTAAAAGTAATACTCTTCCAACTACTCCACAAAGTAGAGATAAAAGGAACATTATCAAACAAATTTTACTAGACCACAATCACCTTGATATCTAAACCTAACAAAGATCCAACAAAGAAAGAGAATTCCAGACCAGCTTCTCTTATGAACATTGATGACAGAATGTTCAATAAAATACAGACAAACCAAATCCAAAAACACATCAAACAAATCATTCACCATGAAAAAGCAGGCTTCATCCAAGGCCTGCAGGGATGGTTCATTATAAGGAAACCCACCAATGTAATTTACTATATAAACAAACTGAACAACAACAACCACCCCCCACATAATCATCTCCTTAGATGCCAAAAACAAACAAAGAAACAAAAAACAAAAACAAAAAATCATTTGACAAAATCCAACACCCATTCATGTTTAAAGTCCTGGAGAGATCAGGGATACAAGGCACATACCAAAGCATAATAAAGGTTATATACAGCAAGCCAATAGCCAACATCAAACTAAATGGAGAGAAAATAAAAGAAATTCTACTAAATTTAGGGTCTAGACAATTCTGCCCACTCTTACCATGTCTCTTCAATATAGTACTTGAGGTTCTAGCTACAAGACTAAGACAATGAAAGGAGATCAAAGGAATTTTCATGCTACAGAAGAGCAGTGCAGGGAGACAGAGAAGAATTGAGCTTGTGCAATCCCATTCAGTTTCATCCAGTTTGTGTATTCATGCAGTTTAGTTTGTGAGTTCAGAGGCAGCTCTTTCAAGCAGAACAATTAAGTCAGTATCCAAGAGAAGCAGAGTTGAATCAGTCAGCTTGGAGAAGAATCTGAGCCAGAAAAGTGACTCGAACGAACCACCACCAAGAGTTCAGAAAGATCTAGAAAGGATGAATTTTTTTCAGCTGTAAGTCTCAGAAGTTGAAAACAATCTAGGCCTAGGTGACAGATGGACACTGGAACCTGAAGTCTTTAAGGTTCAGGCTTACAGAAGATTAGCCAGTATAGAAAATAGAAGCTTCCAGACCTAGGACTAGGGATGTATAGAACAGAGATAGAAACTCTCTGGGCTCAGCCTAAGCCATGTATTCATAAATCTTGGATTTGACTCTCATCTCCTCATTTGAGAAAATAAGGACATTTGCCAGATGAGGTTCTAGAACTTAAAGAAGTGGAAACATGTAATAGTTCCTAAGCCAGAACCTATCTCAATTGATAACCACTTGCAAGTGAAAATTATTCTTCTCCAAGGAAGACAAAGTGCAGAAATAATCTTAAGAGTAGGGTGCATGTCCACAAGTAGATGGACAACAGAAAACAAACTCAATGGTATCTCTATATAGGTTGTCTTTTGTTAGTCAGTGAATCTATTTTTGTCAGATTTATAGGACTTTTGGACATATATCATGGGTCTAGTTTTCTATGCAATTCCTGTGTACAAACCTGTGTGTGTGAGTCTATATGTGTTTCTTGTGCTTTTAAATTGACTTCTATTTTATTTTTTCAGCATATTCTTAATTATTTCAATTTTAATTTGTTTTATTTTAATTATTCTTAAGATGTATTTTGATTCTGCAAAAACCAGAAAGTGAATGGCTCTGAATAGAAACAGGTGAAGAGAAACTGAGGAGTAGGTGGAGAGAAAGATTTAATCAAAACATATTGTATTAAAAATCTATTTTCAGTACATGAAAAATAAATACAAAAAAGAGAAATCTTTTCTTATATTCATGTCCTTTTTATTTTAATTCTTAGGTCAAAATTAGAAATATCTTTTCTTTCATCTTGTTGAAAAAATTGGAGGCAGCTTGAGTTTGGCCTTAAAAGGCTGTGTAATTTTTCACTGAAGTAAACAAGCCTAATTTTAGAACTATATATTGTGGTAATTATATTGCTCCATATGTAGCTTTATTGTAAAGTATCTAGAGAGAGGAGATTTTGTTTAGTGTCAATGAGTACTTCATTTTATAGTTATTTTCCAACCAACACACAAACATACTCCAACCTTATGGCTGATAACAGTATATTACCATCTGTGTGTTTGTATTTTAAGCCGAACATACTATGAAAATGTAGTAAAAATATACAACAGAAAAGAAAACTGAAGCCAGTTTTAAGTAGATTTCTTCTTGGCTTGAAATACTTAGTTTGCCAAGTAACATAATCTGTTCTCTAAAAATATTTCTCTTAAATACGATCAATGTTACCTTTCTCAGAAAAACAAGTAGAGTAAAAATAGGTTAAATATCTGAAAGAAAATTTATTTAACAAATGACTGTTTTTAAAAAAGATTTACCGATATATATTCAGTGTTTTCTTTTGTTTTAAATTAATTTAACTATAACATTCGCCTTTTTAAATAATGTATAGAATGTGCTACAGCCAGAGTCCACATTGAGTGGTTATATTTGTTACTCACAGATTTCTCAGTGTCTACACTTATTGTAAAGATAAGGTGTAATTTTTTTCTATGCAGATTTTTGTCACAGAATATATCCATATACCTAGAACAATCAGAAGTTGCCTGAAAATTCAATATTTTATTTATTTATTTATTTATTTATTTATTTATTTATTTATTTGGTTTGTTTTTTGAAACATGGTTTCTTTGTGTAGAAAAGTCTATCCAGCAGCACCTTAGATGAAGCTGACCTTAAACTCACAGAGCTACACTTCCCTTTGCCTCCCAAGTGCTGAGCGTTGAGATTAAAGATATGCTCCAGGACACATGGCTACATCACCATCACCTGGGACCTACAACATTTTTAAAATATAAGATACAAAAATACTCAAAATGAGAATTAGAGGAGTTTTTAAATTCAGATAAATTACAGATATACTCTATAATCATGGGAATCTAAGATTATTGCATCTTCTCGGATCTGACTGGGAAACTTGAGGAAAGAGCTTTACAGCACACTCTCAATATGTATGTGGGAGAGTTGGTCTTAGCCTAGCACTATTCCAGGCCTGTCCAAAAAACTTTACATGTAAGACTCAAAATGATCAAACAATTTCTAAGTAACTTCACTGTGACTCAAAGGGAAAGGATGGTAGCACTAAGACAGATATCCAGCTAACAACACAGCATCACCTAACATAATTAAATTTGCCATACATGAAATACAGTCAATATTGCCTAGATTAAAAAGAGCTGGCAAAATCATAATTAAGAGAGAAATCCATCATAACCAATTTACAAGTGACCCAGATGGTAGAATTGATGTCACAAGTATTAAAACAATTATTATGAATTCCATATTTTTGGAAACTTAATAATAGAATATTTTAAAAGACACAAATAAAACATTAGTGATAAAAGTCACAGTTGAAAATACACAGTGTAAGATAGAAATGGCATTGTAGGTATGGTAAAATAAAGAGAAATTAAAGAAATAAAAATATGAATTATCCAACTAAAACCCAGAAGAGAGACTAAAATCACAGCCCAGTGTATGTGTTATAGGAGTATCCAAAAAGGATGGGAAAAATTGTAAAAGGTTACAATTTGTCAAATTTTAACTACACAATCCATAACACCTCAACTAACTTCACACATAGAAATGACATAAACAAATAAAATAAAATGAGAAAATATATAATACACAGCAGTAAACAAGAAAACAAGATAACTCATTGAGGACAATGTGAGTAAGAGACATAGCTTAACGAGTAGAAAAAAATATCTTAAAACATATAAATATTGAGAAAACACAGACACAAATTTGCTTTTAAGTAATTTGTAAAAGAAGAAAACCAAAAATAAATTTTAAAATACCTAAAACTGTAGAAAATGCTAAGTTGACCAAATTGCAATGCTTCTATACTGGTAAATAGGTAGAAATGTATAAGTTTAGAATAGCATATTAAACAGTATCTCAGTCAACTGCACTGTCAATTTCTGTCTTGAGACTAGAGGAGATAAAATAACTGAAATATGATAATAAAATGAAACTAAGAAAAAATAAGGAAATAGAAAATAGAAATGTATAAGAAAATCAATGAAGTCAAAGCAGAGTTGTCAACTGATAGTCAAACAGATAAAATCACAAAAAATCAATAACTTAAGAAGTACATTAAAAAAAGAAATAAATAAATAAAAGATAATCAAAAGAAAATGAAATTCACTAATGACCATTTTGTAAACTTATAGCAATAAAACAAATATGTGAAAGATATATTAATATATCAATAATCTTTAAGCATTAATAATTTTGATTGTGTTCTTACAATCCTTTACATAGTGAAAACTTTATGGCCAGATGGCTTCTTATTAAGTTCTATGAAGAAGGTCAAAATGAAGTATCAACTCTATGCAAATTAGTCCTACAGAGTGCTGGTGAGAATACAAAATGCCTAAGAATTTCTGTATAACTGACCATTCTACATTCAGCCATTCCATTTCTTCTTATCCAACAAAACTGAAAATAATATATAAAGATAGTGCAATTATATGTAGCTTTATTTATAATGTCTCATATCTGGAAAGAACCTAGATCTTCATCAACACGACAATGAATAACCATTTTCTTTATTTTCTGAAATAGAAGACCATATAGTAATATTATGGGTTACTAGTTTATCAGGGAAGTTTGATGACATCAAATTATTCACAGAAAAGAAGTTGACAGATGGATACATGGGACACCAGAGAGGAGCTGTAAGAAAGTGGAGAAGAAAAAATTATAAAAGAGAAAAAAATCTTGGGGATTAATGAATACATTTATCTATCTCAAAAGCTGTGATAAATTGACAGCTGTGGAAAACTTAATTATTAAGATATGTGCTTTAGTTGAATTACTTTTCGTATGTCAATGATACAAGACAAAAATTTAAAATATTCCAGGGACTGGAGAGGTGGCTCATTGGAGGAGAGCAATTCTGATTTTCCCTGTGTGTTTTCAGCACCCACATGGTCACTAATAAGCACCTGCTCAGCACACATACATTGAACATACACACATACAGGCAAAATACACACACAAAGCAACATAGTTAAATCTTTAAGAAAATATTTTAGTAGCTAATTTCATGGAGAATGGTTTATAATTATCTTTACTCCTTATACCAGATACTCAAGATGACACTAGTTATCTGAATTACAATATTCATATAAAGGTGATACACTTAAGATTACTGAAGATGAATAGCATGAAAGTAGAATCTCTTTCAGCGCTAATTTTTATTTAGGATGGTAAAAGTCTTAATTGTGTAAGATTATATTGATGGACAAAGACTTGTAAAAGTGTGGGAGTGTGTTTCTTCTAGATAAGAGGAAAAGACAGTTGCATTCCTCCATCCTGAAGGCAGGAATCATAGGCAAATTGTACACTTAGGTGAGCCTTGAGCACAGAAAACTGAGATAGTAACTTGTATTCTCTGGTGTAAGGACAATACAAATAGTAAACATTGAACCCCTACTCTGATCTAGCCAATGGACAGGACATTCTCTACAGTTATGTGGAGAGCGGGAACTGACTCTGACATAAACTCTAGTGCCCCATATTGGACCACCTCCTCTTGGTGGGGAGGCCTGATGGCACTCAAAGAAAGAATAAGCAGGCTACCAAGATGAGACTTGATAGCCTATGACCATTTAATGGGGGTGGAAGTCTCCCTTGGTCATAGACCTAGGGGAAGGGAAGAGGTAGAAAGCGGGAGGGAAGGAGAAATGAGAGGATATGAGTGATGAGATAACAATTGAGTTGTAACCTGAATAAATTAATAAAATAATTTAAAAAAATGAAGTAGCCACCATAGGCTCATATATTTGAATACTTATTCACCTGGAAGTGGCATTGTTTAGGCAGATTAGAAGGATTAGGCAGTGTAGCCTTGTTGCAGGAGGTATGGGCTCCTTTGAGGAAGCATGCCACTGGGCATGGTCTTTGAGGTTTCAAAAGCTCAAGTCCCCCCTCTGTTTTTAATGTGTCTCTGTATCTTGTCTCTGTCTCTCTGTCTCTGTCTCTGTGTGTGTGCTTCTGTGTGTATGTGTCTAGTCTCTGTTTCTGTCTCTACCTGTCTCAGCCTCTGTCCCTCTCTGTCTCTGTCTCTCTGTATCTATCTATCATCTATCATCTATCTATCTATCTATCTATCTATCTATCTATCTATCTATCTATCTATCTATCTATCTCTCCTCTCTCCCACCAGGATGTAGCTCTCAGATACTGTTTAACATGTGCCACAATGGTATCCACCATGGTGTTAATGAAAAAAAAAAACTGAAACTGTAAGCAAGCCCCAATTCTTCACAACAATAGAATCACTGAGTAAGACATATACACCTTTCATAATTTAATGTCAACTGCAAACATGTGCATGGTCAAAGGTTTACTGAGACTAAGATCAGTCTTTTACTTGCCTTTAATAAATAAAACAGAATAGGCAATCAGAAATTATTTAATGACACAAAACTGTAGCTGTATGTCACTTTTTCTGTAAATAAAATACATCAATATTCTTGTACAGAGATGGGATAACGATGGCTGAAATTGAAGAACAACATTTCAGCCATAACTGGATTCCTAGTGTATTGGATGTATGCTGAAGTTGTCAAACACATTAACACAGAAATAAATGTTGAAATGCTTGAGAATGAAAACAAAATAATTTCAGTATTATCTATGTGTCTTAGCAAACAAAGGGAAAATGCATATTGCCAATGAATCTGAGTCTTTGATCTCTTGAATTATGACTCTAATGATATAAGCAAGAAAGGAGCTCTCATTACTGATCATTGCTTGGTTCATGTTTCATACAAACTAAATTATGCTTCATTGCATTGTATGGGTTGATCTACTATTGGCAATAAAATATAAACTTTAATATAAAAATAATTTATGTCTATTTTTTAAGTCACTACCTCTTAGCTTCTTCTAAAGCCACAGTAAAAAAAAAATCACATTTAAGGAAATGACAAGAAAAACTAACCCAAACATCTGTCTCACTTCTACTACTTTCTGAAATCAATAACTTTTTTTTATTTCTGTACATTGTATTTTGCTATTTTTATATTAAAAGACATAAAATATTTTTATAACTGTCAGACTATATCACAATAAATTAAATTAAAATCAATTACCACAGTTTTTTTAAACTAATTTTTAAATTAGTCTCCTATCCCTCCTCTCCTCACAATCCTTTCCATATTCCATCCCTCCTTCGATTCCTCCTTCATTTCTCTTCAGAAAAAACTAAGTCTCCCATGGGTAACAACCAGAACCAGCCTTGGCATATTAAGATGCATCTTCTCCTATTGAGGCTAGAAGAGGGAGCCTGGGAGGAAGAAAGGGTCCCAAAGGAAGACAAGCGTCACAGACAGCCCCTGCTTCTGTTTTTAGGAGTCCCAATTGAAACCAAGCTGCACAGCTGTTATAAAGGTGAACAGGGCCTAGGTCAGTCGCTTGTCTGCTCTATAGTTGGCAGTTCGGTCAATGTGGGCACCTATAGGTCCAAATTAGTTGATTTTGTAGATTTTCTTGCAGTGTCCTTAACCTCTCTGGCTCCTACAATCCTTTCTGCCACTCATCTATAAGATTTCCATACTGTTTAGGTGTTGGTTTCTCTATTTCCATCAGTTGCTGCTTGAAGCCTCTCTGGTGATTGTTCTGTCAGTATAGCAGAATATCATTGACAGTAAATGTTGTGAATCCCTTTCATGGCATGATTATTAAGCTGGACCAGTCAGTGGTTATCCCTTCCTTCTATTTCCTCTCCATCTTTACCCCAGCACATCTTGTAGAGAGAAGAAATTGTAGGTTAAATGTTTTGTGACTGGGGAGGAATACATCTCTTCAAGGTCACTTTACCTGTGTTCCGTCAAATGCCTGGAATTTCATATTCATAGCTTTCATTGAGTAAGATGTTCTCAGTTACTGTTTTTTCAAATAGTTTTTGCTTTTATTTTCTCTTCTTTTCACAGGCCTACAGTGCACTAGTTGGTCCAATTTTCTACTCTTCCTTTAGAGAGCATGAAATTCATTTTGAATTCTTATTTCATTGTTCTCCTAAGATTAGGGAAAGTTTGAATGCACCTGAAGTTTTGATCTAGCTTCTAATTGCTGTGATAAATTTCTCATCTTAATTATTATTGTATTAAGGCCAGATTTACTGTACTTTTATTTGTTGAAATCTTCAACCTTTTTATTGGTGTTTCCATTTTATTCATATACAGTTTTCTGGATAATCCGTACATCTTCCTAAAATTCTTTAAGAAGGTAAGGCAATTAATTAATTTAAAGAGATAGTAGATCTGTAGTTATGTCTTCAGGGAAAGATTCGTTTGAATGTAATTTGGAGGTTAGACCTATGAATGAGCCAGAGTTTAGTGGGTTTTTGTTTTGTTTTGTTGTGTGTGTGTGTGTGTGTGTGCACGTGCGCGCACGTACATGCATGCACACTTTAGAGTATATTTTTAATACTGTGGTTGGACATTGAAAATCTGATGTTAATTCTATGGTAAGTCTGGAAATAATAATCTGTCTCTTTGTTGGGATTTATTTTATGTTATTCTAGTCTATGCTATATTACTATTATTGTCATCATCAGTTTTACTCTTAGTATAGAGCTATATGTATAATAAAGAATCCCTATAATATAAGCTTCATACATTCTCAGATGTTTTTGTAGGCCATATACCATTACTTCCTTTCTTTAATATGTAATGTTTTGAATGTCTATGTCTCATATTGTTGTTGTTGTTTTTTTTATCTACTAAATGATCAAAATGAAGGTGAAAAGAAAGAGGACCTTTCTTTTAAATCTCCTGGAATTCATTTCAGGTAAAGAGAAGCTCTCAAGACTGGGATCAGTTACAACAGTGGCTGCCTACCTCTTTGTCAGCATCTCTGTGATCAAAGGCTTCCATCAGTGATCAAAGTGTAGGTTCCAGATATTTGGATAGTGGTTTTTTTGTAGACTGTCTTCTCTAAGCTATGTGAATCTGCTTTCATAGCATCTTGTCTTGGAACTGAGTGACGGGAATGGATAGATGCCACTGTGTGGAAAGTTATAATTGATGAGAATTAACTTTAATTTATAATTCATTCATTCTCTGGACATGTAAGTGAAGAGATTCAAGAATTTTAATACATTTTTATTGAACCACTTCTGTGGATTCTGTCTTTGTCTAAATGGTGGTATAGACTTTACATTCTTCTGTTATTTTCTGAAAGTTTCCTTTGCCAAAATTTTCACACTACATAAACTGATATGTTCTTTACATTTTTAACTAAATTCATTTAATTACTGTTTAAAATTATTTAATTTTAAATTTTATTTAATTAAATTAGATAGCTCTTTTGGAAAGTTAGATATTTTTCCTGAATCTCCTTTTCCATTTCAAAATTAGCAGGAAACGCAACTATTCCCATTGCATAATGACAGCACTAGATTAACCTTCAATTTTCCCCATTGTGCCATTAGGCCATACAATAGCCTAAACAATTTATAATAAGAAAACAATGAATTTCTGTCTTCATTTTTAATTTTGTATTAGTTTATAAATAAATTCTCTTTAATAACAGTCTTTTCAGGAAGAAAGCGCCATATACAACAAATGGAATATGTGTTGCTTGACGTATGTTTTTATCACATATAAAAAAGCTGTAAGAAAGAGAGAGAGAAAGAAAAAAAGATAGGTAGAAAGGAAGAAAAATAGTTATTCTTTACTGCTACCCACAAACCCAAAAAAGTAGTATTAATAAGTGAATTAATTTTTTTTTAGTTTGAAACAAGTCAATTTTTATCTTTGTGTTTTCTATTTTAAAATTTTATTCTTAATAGCTGAGTAGTTAAGAATAAAAATTAAAAATAGAAAACACAAAGATAAAAATTGACTTGTTTCAGACTAAAAAATTAATTCACTGATTAATACTACTTTTTGGGTTTGTGGGGGAGACCTGGTGGCACTCAGAGGAAGGATAGCCAGTTACCAAGAAGAGATTTGATACCTTATGAGCATATACAGGGGGAGGAGGTCCCCCTCAGGAACAGTCATAGGGGAGGGGAATAAGGGGAAAATGGGAGGGAGGGAAGAATGGGAGGATACAGGGGATGGGATAACCATTGAGATGTAACAAGAATAAATTAATAAAAAATAAAAAAAATAAAAAAATAAGAAAAAAATTTTATTCTTCTCTCATAGATTCCATCCTGACCACAACTGCCCTCCCTCCTCTCCTCTTCCCTGCCACTTCCTGATCTCCCATCCACTTTCCCTCTTTTCGTCTTCAGAAAAAGGTGGGCTCCCCATAGATTGGCTTTCTTACAGGTCTCGGTACAGTGAAAACTTTTAGACATTTCTTTTTTTTAAATAATTTGCATTATTTTAAAATATGTGTCTATGGTTCTGTCTATGTCTGGTTATAGATACATGTAACTACTCGTATCTGTGGTGTCCAGGACAGGTTCTATTATCCCCCGGGAACTAGACTTAAAAGGAGTTGTGAGCTGCTCCTTGCAAATCCTGGAAACTGAACATGGGTCCTCCAAAATAATAGTGTGTTCTTAATCACTGAGCCATCTCTCCAGCTCCCAATCAAAATTCTTTCGGGAATATTTTGTTAAACCAAATACTCATAATGCCCTTTAGAGTTCGTGTATTTACTTAACTCTCTCAGAGTATCCTAATATCTACTTTATAAAGAAGTTTTAGAAAAGATTCAAGATTCAGTCTTCAAGGAGATGATCAAGGCTGGAGGATCTGGACCCAGGGAGGCCGGCACAAACTGATACGCCAACCACGGACAGTGCATGCAGAGAACCTAGACCCCTGTTCAAATATAGATGATGGAGAGTTCATTTTCCACATAGGGAAGGGGTTGGGGGAAGCATTCTGGTGCCGGAGACTTAATTATGTCCAGTTGGTGGAGAGGCCCTGTGGTAACACAAAGGAAGGGGATTCAGGCTATTCAGATGAGACCCGATAGACTGTGGTCAGATGTGGGAGAAGGCCCTCAACTTGTCAGAGGTCTAGGGGAGGGGAATAGGGCAGAAGAGTGAGGGAGAGTGGGAATTGCAAGATAGAGTGAAGGGATAACAGTTGGAGTGTGATGTGAATAAATTATAATAAAAAATAAAATAAAATACAAAATGCTTTATTTTATATATGTATATATACACATATAAATATATAAACATCGGTAAATAATAAAATATTAACTGTTAAAAAACAATTTACAGTGAAGTTACTTAATTCCCTAGAGACCAATAGAAAAAAAAAGTAAATTTTCAACTAATGCTATTGGGCTAAAAAAATAAAATTAAATTAAATTAAATTAAATTTTTTAAAAAGATAAGACAGACAAATCCTGAGTCTGATGCTTTGTTTATAAGTTTTTTATTCTTATCATTATCTTGTACTGTTTTAAGTAATAAAAATAAAAGTAAAATTGAAATTTTCTTTTAGAGGGGAAAGAGATGGCTAAGAGATTAAGGGCACTGATTGTTCCTCCAGAGTTATTGAGTTCAATTCCCAGCAACCACATGGTGACTCAGAACCATGTATAATGTGATCTGATGGCCTTTTCTGGCCTGCCGATGTACATGTACATGATAATAAATAAATCTTTTTTTTATAAAAGAAAATATTCCTTATGAACATTAAACATAGGAATTAGAAAATGCCCTGAGATGTTATCTTATTGGTTGTTTTGAAGTCAAAGTGCTAAGGACCAATGGAGTGCATATCAGCCCCTAAGGAAGAAATAATCCCATAACCTTTCTATAATCTACATTGTAATGATTGCTATATCAAATCAGCATCAAAAGCGTAGCTCAAGCCACGCCAAGGCACCTCTGCATTTGTGCTCAGTATCTGTTTACATACTTGTATCTCTGTCTGTCTTCTGTTCATTGTTCATTTCTCTTGCGCTTTTGCCACTTCCAATCTTACATGTTTTCATGAATTATGTTCTAGAAATATTTAGAGTTACTGCAACATTTATTGTTTTGTAAATTGTTCAAAACATTCTGGTGTGTTTGTTTGTTTTCTTGTTTTGTTTTGTCTTGCTTGTAATGGTACTTATATAGTTTAACCTTCCACATGTGCACAATTATGCTTCTATGGTATTTTTGTATTCCTCAGGAAAGAAAGGTGGTTATGAAACACTTTTACAGAATTGCATCTCTTAAAATAAGACTTTTTTTTAACAGTCTTAACCTTTTAACCTCGTATACACAGAAAACCTCTCCCTGTCATGAATAACAATTTTCACTAATTGTTTAACATGTGTGTCTGTAACATAACCAAGAAGAAACCCACTATATTGTTACTAAGCTGATTTTAGTTCCCCAAAGGCACGTAGGGCATTTCATTTATGATGTTACTCTAAAAGTATTATATAGTGCTGATATTATGTAAAGTTTCTTTTTGTAATAAACAAGTTATCTTAAATCTTCAAAAAATTCTTAAAATTCACAATTCAAGTTTTTATAATTATAATGTGTTGTATAAATTGTAAATATCCTTAGATTGCAATTATTTATGCACATATTCGGTACATGGTCAAAAATAACAAAGGTGGAGTCCTATTCTCTTTATAAACAACCCAAAGTTGCTTTTAAAAGTCTATAAATTAACAAAATTCGGTGAGAAAATGGCTAGCAATTTAAACTGCAAATGTGTCTGATATAAAAGTCATAAGTAGGCAAAAGAAAAACAAAAGAAGTATTCCTTAGGGCAGAAAAAAAAAAAAAACAGGAATAAAGTTTCAAATAGGCAAATTGTCATTCTATGTTGGCGTTGTTAGCCACATATATTATTATTTGTACAATTGTTCTCATGAATGGCTTTAAATGGCTCATATTTTATTATTTAGCTAATGCCAATTAACAGACAGAAGGTACTCCCCAACTCACCTCTGAAAAGGCATTGTGAATCAATGGGCTTAGAATTTACTTGATATATTTTTCTATGCTAAATTCTGTCACAGAGTTATAAGATCAGAGCAGCTGAAGGCAGCTCGCCTGGGGCTCTCACTGTCACCCTAAGGATGGGCTTCTTCTTCAATAAACCTAGAACATGTGAGGCAATGAGCTACTCTGCTTCAGCTTCTGCTATTAGAAGGCATTCTATATTGACGTGTGCGTATGGGGGTAATCTCTCTCTCTCTCTTTCTTCCCCATTTCCTCCCTTTCTTAAGTGCCAAACTTAGAACTGATTTAAAGTTTTGGAATCCAGACCCACTTTGGACTGTTAATTACACTGCTAGGAAACCTCAAGAAGCTCTTGCTGAAGTTTGTTTGCATATGGAACACACTCTATGAATATTCATGACCATAAACGGGCCTTTTATGCTCTCTATGCACCGCCAGTAATTTGTTCTCTCTCGGTGTTTCGGGAGAATGTTTTGTTCTTTGTTAATTGTATTTCTCTTGTTGTAGACAGCTCATTCCCTTGGATAATTTGAGTTCATTTCTTTCTTTCTTTCTTTCTTTTTTTAATCTTTGTTGGTAATTTCACGAAGTTGATCTTGTTGACTTAGGCAGTCCTGGATTTTACTATATCTATACAGATTTACCTGAAAATCTGAGTTTAGTTATAGGAAACTTCTGCAAAACACACAAAGAAATCAGTATCAACTGATTCCTCTTATTAAAACACAAAATTTCTCTGAGTCAATTTTTGTGCTGCCCTCTCTCTCTCTCCCAGTAAAAGGGTGTCTTCTAACAGTATATGTAATAGCCCATATGGATTTCACCCATCAGAAGGGTGAGGACACATTGACCTCTATAGTTAAATGTGTAAAACACGATGATGAAAATGGTACATTTCAACTCGATATGCTTATCTCTTACTATGCAAAAAGAAAATACATAGAAAAGAGAAAATATATAGGAAATTGAATTTTGTCTAGTAAAATATGTCCAATTACTTGGAGGAATCTTGAAGCAATGTCATGTTATTATATTACTTTTTTTTCTTAATTAGCAGAGCATAATGATAGCATGTGACTTTCTTTTAAAATAACAGTGTATGATGAATGGTATTGCTTCTCCTATGAATAATCCAAAGAAATTAGTAATGTGCTCAAAACATTTTGTATGTACATATTTAAATAAGCTTGCAAACAGTTATATTAATTATTCTTTTCTATATCCTTTCCCTTAACTTTTCTTATCTATAGTTTTTAAAAGCAAATCAAACTTGTAGCATTGCCATATCATTAACAAGGTCAAATACATAATTAACATTTGTGTAGTATGAATCACTGTGTAAGGAAGCTGTGTTAACACCACTTAAAATGATATAGACTAGATGGACTTGAAGTTGACAGATGGGAACACAGAATTTAAAAGCTTACAATTTGCAAATGAAAGGTTTTGCAAAATGCCAATCTAATATTCAGCTCAATAATATGGTAGCAAACACCATAATTAAGTACATATACAAGAAATCAATTATTTTAATTCTCAACTTTCAAGCTTTACTGTAAAAACAGCACAATGTAGATAAGAAAGCCTAGTTTCCATCATTTATTACTTTGCTGCTAATTTGCAATTCTGAGCTTCCCGAACCTTCCACTCCTATAGGTATTTTTTATAAACTCACACACATATTAATTACCTAAATTACAAATTGATTTTTGTAAGGACAACTATCCAGAAAATATCTAATACTTCTTAATATTAAATTTGAATCCATGGATCACTGAACAGACTAAATTTATGAGCAAACTAAAACATTAAAATTCATAAAATTAGAAGGGGGAATTAATGTGTTGCTTAATAACTTTATAACATAAAAGTTTTGCCTAAGTATGTTTGAAATGTACCCGAAGGGTATTTATTCCTCTTTCTAAATTCCTGGTCTGAGTAAATAAGTTATTTGCTTAGCTACATTTCCCTATTGATTTTTTTTTTAATATCACTAGTACTTATGAGCAAGCTCTGCTCCCAAACATGTACTTTCTCTAAGTATTTTACCCACATTTTTGTTGCAAATGTCTTCAAATAGAATTATAGCATTTCAAATTTGCATCAGTGAAAAAGCTGACATCATTTTCCTGATCATTGTGTTTCTTTAATCTACCAGGAGAATTTCCAGAGCTCTTCTTTGTCTTGCAAATATGTTTAACATTTTCAGACGGTTGTTGGCTGCCCTCAGAGGAAGGACCAGCCTTTTTCATTTGGTCTCCAAGTCTCCTCTCTTTTCATGTGTATCTTTGCACTTTTCACTTTTTCATGGCTGCTCTTAAAACCAATTACAATGAAACCAGCACCCTCTTTTACCAGAAAGATGATATATAATAGTAAAAATTAATTGGATACTAAGAACAAGAAAGAAATCAATCAACCTGCTACAGAAATTTTAGGGCAAGAGCCAAGACTCCGTAGCCTTAGAGGCCAAGAACTCATGAATGATTGTTATTCTACAATTACAGTGTTAAGTCATAGTAAAAAACAAAACAACAACAACAACAACAAAAAACTGAGAACAAGTGAGTCAAATGGACATGATAAGAATAAAGATAAAGAGGCCAAGGGATTCAGAGTCTGTTTTTGGATTAATTACATTATCTTCAGATTAAAATAGAGAAAATGCTGGGGCCAAGCCAAGATACTTGCATTGTATAACCATCTTCATTTTGTGGCCAGCTAGCTGTTGGTTGGGGTTAATCTCACTTCATTGTGAAATGGGTGTTTCTGAATTAGTCTTGATTTTATGGACTTCAAAGTCAAAGGTTAGGAACAACAAATTTTTCCTGATGATAGAAACGAGGCAGAGAGTCTGAGTGATCAAGATAACTGGACCCAGGTAAAGGAGGCAAATTCAAAGAGAGAACCGGAAACACCATGCTTTTATCATTCTTTTAGTTACCTTGTTGTCCCAAGTTGGAGTCAATACTTTTCTCAGAAAATTCTTTTCTCGTGCCTACAGCAAATCTTCAAATCTTTCTAATCTCCACCTGCTATGTAAAACACACTACATAAAAAGATGTAGTAGACAGAAATAAAACTATCATATACTGAGTTCTCACTCTTTCCTAGGCTTGCATTTATATTATGTTCTAAACATTTTTGAATGACAGATGCATTTTCAAGATTTTTAGTGACTTTGTATTTTTTCACTAAGACAAAGATAAAATTTTGAAAATTCAAGCTCTGAAACACTATGAATACCGAGACTACCTAGAACCTTTAACTTATTGTTGGAGTCATAGTTGTCGCATAAGAGTTTTTGCATGAATTAGGATAATATTGAAAATGATAACATCGCCTCCCTGGGCATTTCAAGAAATTTACAGTTCATCTATTAAGACGGAAGTTATACAAGGGAATGCTGAACCAATTTGGATATAACATATGTTTATTAGATGCTCACTATTAACTGGAACACTATTAGTACAGCAGAAAGAATAAATTCTGTGTGTGTGTGTATGTGTGTGTGTGTATGTGTGTGTATATATGTGTGATTGCTTGTATATAGGATGACAAATTAATAGGTGTGTAGATAAAAGAACACACTTGTCTTCATAGCATACTCTGATAAAAGACAAGTAAGGATATTCTGTACAATAATACAATGCAATATTTCTACTATTAGTAAAACTGGTGAAAATAAATCCAAAGCATATTACCTAAGGGTTTTCTTTTTATATTAGAGACAGAAGAGGAAAAGGGAGTTTGCTGTGAGATGATGTCTCTTATGAATGTCAGAAGCCCCAGCTATACAGACTCACTGATATGGCTGACCAAACATAAGCTGAACAAGAATGATACACAAGGCATGCCAAAGTGAATAGGAGGAAGGTCATAAGGTCTAAACCCGTGCGAAGAACTACAGGGGACTGTGAACAGCTGAGAGCAGGAATAATGTCTTTCCCAGGAAGGAACACACCAAATGTTTAGCCAAACGGTCAGCCCGGAAAACATACATGTAAGTAACATTTTAGAAGCTGAACGGGTTTTATTTATGTAATTAGGAACACATACACACACAAAACAACAATTAAGGATAGAAGTGTCTATGATTTGATATGGAGTTTTGGGGAGAATATTAAATTATAATCCCCAAAGTAAAAATATCAATTAAGAAAAAATATGAAATAAAATATTTATTATTAACTCTATTTTATGGACAAATGTGAATTCAATTTTTAAGTTTGTGGTTTTAGATAATATTCGTATTCATACAGATCTTCTAGGTATATTTTTCCCTAGGTATGTTCAGTCTATTTAGAGGAAAATTGACATTAGAATTTGAGAATGTATTCTGGTTTTTATTCATTATGACTTTATGTCCAACTCATAATTCTGTCTAGGGAAACAAAAGTATCACAGGAAACATTCAGAACTTTAATTTCTGTAATTTTAGGGGATAATGAACTAGAAAAGGGAATATAGAAATCCATTTCCAGATATTTACTTTCTCTTTCACAGTTTGGCAGCTCAGTTATTTAGAGGCAAGAAGGGAGAAACAATGACCTTAAAGTCCACAGGATGCTTTGGAACTTGTGATTTCAGGGGATGAATAAGTCTAAAATTCTCTCTCCTTGAAATTTGTTTCCAGAATGTTAACTGCAATGAGAGTTATATATAGCAGTAAATTCATGCTTAATTTGTGCAAAAATCATGGTGTGATGAATACAATTAAGCGCCTCGGAGGGAATAATTATATTACTGCATAAAGCTGGTGGTTCTCAAATTGCTTGGTGCCTGGACTTTAAATTGGACTGATTTCCTGTTGTGAAAGTCACCCATTGCAGCAACACAAACGCAGCAGCAGAGGTGCAGGTTCAAAGTCACAGAGAAAGCATGCTTTTCTTGATCAGCTGCCATATGTGCTCCTTTAAACGAAAAGGAATTCATAATGTGCTTACCAAGATGATTGAACTGATAGATTAAAATGCATTTCAATAGTGGATGTTGTCAAGTCTGTTACTCAGAAGAGAGTTTTTTTTTTCTTTTTTAAACAAGAAAGATGTAGCTGCTTATAACCATAGCTTTTAAAGTACTTGTGCAACTGGCTTAAAATATATGCTTTTAAAAATGCTAATACAATTTAACTTAATAACATTTGTATTTCATGATGTCTCAATTACTACTGCCTTGAAATAAATAAATAACAATGAAAATATTCATTTCAGGAGCATAATCCTTCAAAGTAAAGTCTGAATGTTGTACTTGCAAGAAAATTATAATATTTAAATTTTCCTTTGTTAAATATCACAGAGCTACTGAGGTATCTCCGTCTAAGAGGCATTATATGACTTTAAATAACATTGTTTTTCTTAATGAATTGCTATAAAATGAAACATCTCCTCTCTGCTAATGATTTGCAATTGATTTACATGAGGTCATTCATATCAAGGCCTTAAAATAGCAATTTCTCATCCGTGATAAACAATAAGAAGATAAAAGCACAGAACACAGCCGTTTAATGATGACTTAAAAGGGCATTGGGTTTCAATAAATATAATATTAAATATTAGTGTCAGCAAGAAGATGAGAAAAAATAAGGGAAGCTTGTAAGCCCAGAGAAACAAAATAGAGAATCCAAGGAAAAAAGAAGTGATTATAGAAACTTATAACCATGGGCCCAGGGCAACTATTTCCAATGATATTCAATATTCTACACTATTCATTCCAAACAAAAGTTAATGGAGATGCCATGTGACTTCTAAGTGCCATTACTAAAGTCGTGAACCTTGCAGTCAGCATGCAACTAAGGATACTAAAGGGCCTAGCCACACTGAGGATACTGAAGACTAGGGATGCTGATTGGCTTACACCCACACTGAGGATACTGAAGACTAGGGATGCTGACTGGCTTACACCCACACTGAGGATACTGAAGACTAGGGATTCTGATCACTTACACCCACACTGAGGATACTGAATACTAGGGATGCTGATACTTACACCCACACTGAGGATACTGAAGACTAGGGATGCTGAATGACCTACCACCCCACTGTTAAATAGAAGAGACACATCTCTCAGAGGTACGGCAGTGCTGGTCCTCTTGCCTGTTCAGGTACCCTTGCTAGTATGATGAGGCTCATCCTCTGTACGTTTTATGCCATTTTTATTATTGGCCTCACTGTCATTAGGGAAAATTCTTTCCTTTTAAATTTATGCAATGCTATTTACTGGTTTTAGTCATAGTTTGTCTCCATTGTTCAACGTGAGTTCTCCCTAAACCCCATCTTTACATAGTTTGAGACAATGGGGTTACTATATGAATAATCAGAAGGCATAATTACCAATAAAGCAAATAGTTGAAAATGTAGCCGTAAATCCTATTGTTACAGTGCATCTTAGAGAATTGGTTCACATGAAAAATGAAGAATTGTGAAACTGGAAAACATGAAGCAAATTCTACCAAATAAAGAGCAGAACACTGAACATATAAATGCTACAGCTAATCTCATTTGGGATCACCTCGGCAATTTTCAAAACCCTAGAGAGTCTTCTAGTAGAACTGTTAACAGAACACAAACTATTTGGGGAACACTTCACATGTGAAACCATATCTTCTTTGTTCTCTTTCAGGTGTATTTGAGTTTCACCTCATTCCTGTCTACTACGTAAGCACACATGTGGGTCTCCTGGAGTTAGGACATTACTCACCTATTCTGTGGAGAACATGTAAGAGTTGAGGAAAGAAGAACAGTTCATTTTAAAACATAGAATGGGAGGATACAAGGGATGGGATAACCATTGAGATATAACAAGAATAAATTAATAAAGGAAAAAAAATTTTTAAAAAAGGAAAAAAACCATATTGTTCCTGAGTATATCTAATTGCTAGTGGGAGACATTTCTCTCTGTCTCCTACACCTACTGGCCATGCACTGAAACTTCATACTATATTTCTCTAAGCAGATGACCAGGCTTACTTAACATCTGAAAATAATACTTGGTTCTCCCTTTCCTTGATTCTTTCCCTTGAAATCATGTAAATCCAAGCAGGTGGACAAGTATCAGACTCAGTCATGATAGCCAATCTACAAAGTCAGCACACCAGTGACCTCCAGAAGAGCCTGGACTTTAAAGACAGCCAACCAAAACCTAAATAAATGAAAGGAGGAGGACCACAAATATTGAGCATATATTTATATAATTCACAGGCAAACTAAGCATTATATTCAATATAAATAAGATTTTTATATCAATGTTTTCACTGGAAATCGTCTTAATATTGCTTTCAATTATCAGAGACTAAAACTTTGAGTCCACTGATTAGGAATACAAGAATAAACAAACACATCAATATTTTCACTCAGCAGAAATTCTATAAGCTGTGAAATTTTGACTAATCTACAGCAAAGAAGAACAGGGAAATAGTGCCAGTCTAGTTTCTTAATGAAATATACATAAAAATATAAATATTAAATATTTATAATTATTTCAAAAACAGAAAAATTGTATTTTAATTGGTCCCAGAAAATTTTTATCCCTTAAACAATGTGTTCTTTACTATAACTTATTCAATTAAATCGTATTTTTAATATATAATTTTTAAGAGCATTTATAACATCAGTAACAACTATAAAGAGCTAAACATTATGCTTTTGTCACTTTATACTAAGTTGAATTTTAAATACACTGAACATTATTCATCAAACAATATGACATTATTAGCATTAAATTTAATACAGCATAATATAAATATTTTATTTGTATAAATACATTTTGAAAGTTATTTTTATATAAATTTATTTTAATATATAAATGTTCTCTTTAAAGATCACTAAATTTTCAGACATATATTTTTATGATTTAAATAACTCATAGCTAATCCATTTCATCTCTGTTGTATTTCTTTTTTTCCTGTGGACTATTTACATTAGGGGAACACATCAGGGTTACAGAGTCTAAAGGTCTTGTTTTCCTTTCAGTTCTCTTTACACATGTGTGTGGAAAGTAATAGCAACCTCATGATCTCAAAGGCCCATTACTCTATTCAAGAAATAAGTATGAAACCTACTATTGCAAGACCAAGACCGTATGAGTTACTTCTGCAGGCTTACAGTTACAGACACATATGATTCACAGGTTCACAGTGGCATAGTGGAGGCGTGACAGCTGGGGCCTGCAAGCTGAGAGCTCACATTTTGACCTACAAGCAGGAGGCAAAGTGACTGTATTGAAAGTGTCCTGAATCTTTGACACTGCCAATCTCATCCTCAGTGAAGTATTTCATTCTACCTGGCAACAGCTCCTAAACCAAGTATTTGAATGCCCAAGATTATGAAGGATATAACATTTAAATGACGGCAAACATAGTGGCAAATGTTCTCAGTGACGTTATCACTAAGAGAGAAAAAGATTTCAGCACAATGTCCCCTGAGTTTTACTTTTTAAGTTAATAAGGACAATATCACAGGCATTTGCAGTGTGCACAATGCTTAGCTAAGGTAAGCATTCCCCCACATAAAACTTTTGTTTGTCCTTGATTTTCTGGATTGCATTACAACATCCAGATGCTGAGCTGAGAAAATTTTCTTTCCAGCAATAGCATCTGGCTTCTTGGCAGGCTCTCCCTGCCCTTGTGTTGGCTGCCTCACAGTTGTCTTCAGGCTGTGAAGTAGTTAGGATGCTGATGTGATATCTTACTCACTTGGATGGCATCCCTTTTAGCTTTCTAATGATATCCCCATGTGGAATGTTTCTCACATTTCCAACTTCTTGTAAATAGAAATGACCAGAAAGACAATTGATATGTGACTTAAGCATTCAACATGGAAAAATTGATTAGTTCTAACTACATAGGATGTGTTAGCTTAATGGTGAATTAAATCTAAGTCACATTTCTGTATTATTGTTACAACCTGTTATTTAACATATTCATGCCTTTCTACTTTTAAAAATACATCTTACTATAACCATGAATAGTTTTGATTTATTTAAATATAGTAAAACAATAGTTTAAGCATAATATAAAACAATTAATAAACATATTAAGTATATTACCTCTCATTTATAGAATATTTATTTTTGTTTTAATTTTTATGGTTTTTCCTCTTTTACACGTACATTTATATTTTACACATATTACAATAAACTACCCACAGCAAGAAGAACAATGAAACAATCAGGAATTATATAAATGTTACATTCATAGAATATTTCTATAAGCCAAGGCTCTATTGAATTTCATTTACTTTTGGGAAGAGTATATTACATTCATCATATTCTTCACTAATACACTGGAAACAAATTTAACAGATTTCTAGTATCTAATCAAGAGAATGTTCAGGAAAAAGACAGCAATTATCAAACAAAATATTTTAAACTTGGCCCTACAGATGGGATAGTTTTCTGATATGCCAATTCCACTGGACAGAGTTGACTTGACATGCTTCCTGGTCTCCTTGATATCTTCACATGGTGTCATGACATCATGATGTCTCAGGCTTCAGTATGAGGGAAGAAACCTCTTACCCCACCCATCAAGACACCACTCATCAGTGAATCATTTCCCTCTAACCATGTTTGAATTCCTCTAAAAGCCATTTCAGCACTCCTGAGTACCATCTCCATTGATGAGGTTACTAGATACCAGGTATGCTGTAAAACTTATTTCCCTGAAATTTTAAGATGGAATATTATTAAAAATAATACGACTAGGTACTCCCTAAGAACTGAGCAAATGCTGCACATTCTTCTGATCTCTTCTCACTCACAATTCATTACATACTCAAAGGGAGTTACAGGGTAGAGATCATTATGATTCCCTGTCTTAAAATGAGTAAATAGAGTTGCTGTCATAAGAACGTCCTCAGGAAAACTTGCATTTCAGTGTAATCCTTACTAACACTCTCTTTAAGGTAAGAACTTGGCACCCGAACACACTTACGTGGTAATTACTTTATAAACATTCCAACTCCATTAACACAGGCTTTCATTAACCCATCCTCATTTTCAGCTATTCTAAAATATCAATATGTTTTTAAAGCATTGGCTGTTTATAATGAATGAGAAAATATACCTTTTATGTTTTTCTGAGTCTTCCTAAGAGGTTGCGAGAAAGGACAGGGTCCCATTTCAACCTGTTGTAGGTTATGAACTGCTTCCATTTGTCAACACAAATATAGCTATTCTTTGCACAGTTTAAGTTTTAATTTACAATTGCTTTAAATTTAATTGTGTATGAGCTTATTCTATAAGAAGAGACCTAATGCATACATATGTTTCCAGCAACAATTATTTGCATGAGATATCTAGGAAGAAAAAAGCAAAAAACTTCCTGTAACTAGCTTAAAATATCTATCTGAATATCAGGAACAGTGACGTAGAGGATATTTAATATTGTTTGTGCTATCACACTCCAAATTATAGGTACTTTTACTGAGCCTTTTTATTTTGTTTTCTTAAAATAAATTACATTAACACTTTCTCTGGAAATAGTAAAGTAATTGAGTTTTCTGTTTCTTGGAAAGACTAAATTGAATAATTGCCATAGGTATCTATGTAATGTTGAATAACCTTCACAGCCTGCTCTCCTGAGCTGTCATAAATTGCATAGACATAAACACCAATGACAACTGGCAAAAATATTTGCAACACTTAACACCATGCTAATACCTTCAATTTACACAGAGCTCCTGGGAATTTTAAAGGCAAAGAGGGAATGAGGCAAGAAAAAGTTCCTTCAGAACAAGAACAAGCCAGTTATTTTTATGCCACAAATGGTCCATTTAGTGTAAAATTTGACTTCTGAGAAGAAAAACAAAGAACAATACAAAGAGCATATCAATTAGTAAAAGCACCAGGACATACATCTATTCCAGAAGCTGTGCAGTTTCCATGGACAGTTCAGTAATCAAGCAAAGTACTTAGTTAAAAGGAACAATTATTATTTTGTCATAAGGATGTTAATAATACAAACAGCAAATTACAGCAATCTCTGTAATTATATGTATGTGTGTCCCTATTAAAAATTTGCATGGCTTAGTCTGATTATGCTCAGGATAAAAACTGTTTTCATGCAACTAAAAGAAAATACCTTCCAAGCTAGAATTATTCTTCCTGAATAAAACAGAAAAATGATCAATAGACCATAAGGTACACCCTAGCTCTTATATCCAAAGTACTTTACCTTTTAGGTATAGATGAAGAAAATAGATTCAGCGGCTATCAGAGAAACAGATGGTGAAAGTTACCTGCTGACCAAACAGGATCAGCAGGGTGGAATCAGGGTGGGTCAGCTCATCTGGAAAGGATGCTCACAATTGTCATTACACACATCAATTGTTTCTGCTACCACTGTATGTCATGCAGTGCCTAGGGGCCGTATGGCATTCCCTGAAACACTTAACATAGAACTGCTGAAGCATAATTTTGATCTCACATTCCAAAGTGAGTTGTTAAATCCCCACAATAAGAAATTAATGTCACCAGCATTATATTATTTTAATTAAGAAGGCTTCCCTTCTTTGAAGATGCAAGAGTGTTGTTTGATATATTTCCAATTTGCCTGCTAATTTATAAAAGTAAAATGATACTGTATTATTGTTGTAAAGTTAATCAAGACTTTAATGGGACAGTTATGTTACTATCAAGGAATTTTTAAAATATTTTTACTGTAATATATATGTTCAGTGAGCTGATTATGCAGTGTGACATTGATTTTGCTAATTACAAACTTATTACTGTATCTCTAATAGGATGAAATTGGAGCTTCCTAAGTTGCAAATCTAAACATAGAGATCTGATTCTCAGGACAAATTAGTAAACAAAAAATAGAGGATATATATATCTTTACAAAACACATTATAATATTAATTATTATATTTATATCAATATATCATTTTCTCAGTCATTTTGTTGTGTTTTATTTTGCAAATACAATTATCTCAAGCTGTAGCTACAAGAAGAATATGCCCATTTTAAAGTAAATTCTCAGTGTAAAGAAAATATTCTATTTAAAAATATAAGAAACTTCTAAGAGAAAACACACAAAAAGAATGGGTATTTTAGGAAAAAAAGGAGGGCTCCCCTTTCTGAGTGCTAGTGGAGGGAGGCAGAGAGTTTGAGGAAGGGAAGGTGGGGTCAGGAGATGACAAGAAAATGAGCTATATTCAGGATGTAAGGTGAACAATTTAAAAAGAAATTATATACATATATATATATATATTAGACTTTTCATTGTAATAAATTAACAAGCCTCATTTTTAAATTTTGCATTTTACTTTTCTTTTTCTTTTTTTACTTTATATAGATATATATTTTTTTTTATTACATCTCAATGGTTATCCCCTCCCTTGTATCCTCCCATTACTCCCTCCCTCCAATTTTCCCCTTATTCCCCTCCCCTATGACTGTTCCTGAGGGGGATCTCCTCCCCCTGTATATGCTCATAGGGTATCAAGTGTCTTCTTGGTAGCCTGCTATCCTTCCTCTGAGTGCCACCAGTTACTTTTCTTATACTTTAGATTTTAGAAATTGTTTAAAGCCTAATTGTGAAGATTTATTGTAAAAATAAATATAATTTAAGTGAAATAGAAAGAGAAACAGGCTTGTTGATGTAACAAAAACATAAAATTTCATTCTTTTATAATTTACAGTAATTATTTTTATTCTCTCTTCATAACTACATTTGGAGCATAATTTTGAAATACTCAGGTATATTTTAATAACAAACTAATCTTTGAAATATAACCAATAAACATTTTTTAACTAATAGGTCTTATTTCACCTATCTTAACTTAATAAATGTCATTCTAACATTTCTCTACATTTCTACGTGTGCTTACTTAAAACTAAAATTTTCCCAACCTACTATTTTATTTAATTTTCAAAACTTTTTCATTAAGTCTTTGTGAATTTCTCATCATGCACCTCAATCCCAATCTCTCAACCCCCTCATATCCCCTCCAAAGAAATCCCCCCTCAAAGAAAATTTAAAAACAAACAAGCAAAAATAAACAAATAAAATAAAACTTAAGAAACATCTCAACATGGAACCTGTAGTGTCTCATATTATATCCAACAGGATACCTTTTTGTCCACACATGTTTATTTGCAAATGTTTATTGCAATGAGACATTGGTCTGATTTAAGGTCTCTGGCTTCTGGTACCCTTTCAATATTGGGTCCTCAACAAATTCCTCTTGGATAGCCTGCTGTTGCCCTGTGTCAAGGAGAATCTGCAGCTTTGAAACTGCAGAACCAGCACCACCTCTCTCACACATTCTAGCCATTCAGATGTAATCTAAGTTTTGGGGATGGGCCAATTCAAAGTCCCATATCTGGGCCAGGGTAGTAGCTGAGATGATCAGCCCACCAGCTCTCCTACATGCACACAACCAGGGTGAGCTCTCCAGCACTTTCCCTGATAAGTCACCCTATGCTGCCGCCGGAAAGGGGCCAGGCTAGCTCTCTAGCTTTCATGCCCTCAAGGGAGATTGCCCACACTCAATCCTCTAAAGCCAATTCAACTGTGCTGTCCAGTCAAGCTGTAGGTCCTATGCTAGTGATTGTGGAATCCAGTGAGAGGCTAGGCCTGCTCTTGAACTTCCACATGCTGGGCTTCACCATCAGGGCCAGTTTTACCATGCCAGGAAAGGTGCAGAACCTGCTCTCCCTAGTGCTGTAGCCAGTGAGGAGCAGGACCAGCCCTATCACTCCCATAATGTAGGGGTCAGCTCCCCCAATTGATGCATGTAGTAAGGGGTGAAAGAGTGGATGACATCTCCACTGCACCCACACAAACTCATGACATATATGTTGCAGGGCCAGCTGTCCCGTCCTCAAACCTTTCAGGACAGCTCACCCCTACTCCCACCAACAGGGCCAGCTTTATTGTGCTGCCCAGGTGAGGGACAGGGCCCACTGTCCTCAGTGCTGTAGCAGGGGAGAGGTGGGCCCAGCTCTCCAGAGTGTCACAGCTAGTGACCAACCCATTATTTTAAAAGAACAATTCAACTACTGCTAAATAGAAAATAATATTCGAAAAATAGAAATCACAAAATACACTGGATATTTTATTAAGAAGACATCCTTAAACCTGCTATACATAATTACACGGACAATGTGGAGAGATGAGGCAGCTCTGATTTTGTTTGTAATGTCTCTCTGGATGTAATTCTGTAGAAGTGCTAAAGTTGTACAGGAGAGAATGTTGTAAGTTTAAATGAAATAACATGCTGCTAAGTTTATCATAGTACATGAGCATTTCCTTACCAGTGTTCTAATATCCCCAGAAATGGTATCTGAATCACTATAAACATTATCCATAAAGCACTACATCAGCTTGTAATTTAGTCTTGGCTTGACAAAATCTTGAGCTCCTGCTTGCCTAAGGACATAGCCACCAGAAGTGAGCTGGACACTGGCTCCCCTCCCCCTCCCAGCTTCTTAACCTCTCTGGTTGATGTCTGCCAGGCCCCAGCATCATTCAAGCCTGGGGATTCACAAGAAGAGCCAGGTTACAGCCTGTCTCGCCCTCCTCCCCTCCTGGGACACAGGCAGCATATGGTATAAGGCCAGTGTAAAGAACACAATCAACAAGATCAGGGCAACATGATTTTACCAGCATGCAGCTATCATAATACCAAAGCCCTGACACAGTTAAAGCAAAAGTAATTGACCTAAATCCAACCTTATAAAGATGACAGAGACCTTAAAAGAGGATATGAAAAAATTCCTTAAAGAAACACAGGAAAATTCACTCAAACCGGTAGAGAAAATGAACAAATTTCTTAATTAAAAACAGGAAAATACTATTAAAGAAGTGAAGAAAATGAATAAAACTGTCCAAGACCTGATAATGAAAATTGAAACAATAAAGAACACACAAACTGAGGCAACCATGAAGATTGAAAACCTAGGAAAGAGAACAGGAATTATAGACACAAACATCAGCAATAGAATGCAAGATATGGAAGAGAGAATCTCATGTGTAGAAGATGTGATTGAAGAAACTGATACATTAGTCAAAGAAAATGTTAAATCTAAAAAGTTCCTTACACCAAATATCTATGAGATCTGAGACACTATGAAAGACCAAACATAATAACAGGAATAAAAGAAATAGAATTCTGTGCTCCAAAAACCAGAAAATATTTTCAGCAAAATCATAGATTAAAACTTTCCCAAACTAAATAAAGATAAGCCAATAGGCATACTAGAAGCTTACTAACAACAAATCAATTGGGCTAAAAAAAAATCATCCTTCAATAATTAAAAGACTAAATCTGCAGAACAAAGAAAGAATATTAAAATCTACAGGAGAAAAAAGCCAAGTCATACATATGTACAAATCTATCAGAATTGCACATGACTTCTCAACACAGATTCTAAAAGCTATAAGAGTCTGGAAAGGTATCTGAAAGGTATTTAGGGGCCACAGATGTCAGCCTCAACGACTATCCCCAGAAAATTTTTAATCAACATAGATAAAGAAATCAAGACATTCCCCCCCAAAATTGAACAATATCTACCCATAAATCCAGCCCTATAGAAGGAAAATCCAACCCAAGGAGGCTAACTACACCAAGGAAAACATAAGAAATAAATAATACCACATCAGCAAAACAAAAAGAAAGGAAGCACACACACCACACACATAAGCTCCATCACCACCAACATCAAAATACCAGGAACTGACAATCATTGGTTATAAATATATCTCAATATCAATGGATTTGATTCCCCAATAAAAAGACACAGGCTAACAGAACGGATACTAAAACAGTATCCATTATTCTGCTGCATGTAAGAAACACATCTCAGCAACAAAGATAGACATTATCTAATAATAAAGGATTGAAGAAATGTTTTCCAAGCAAACTGACCCAAGAAGTAGCTAGAGTAGCTAATCTAATATCTAATAAAATAAACTTTCAACCAAAATTAATCAAAATGGAAGGACACTTCATACTCATCAAAGGAAAAAATCCATCAAAATGACTTCTAAATTCTGAAAATTTATACCCTAAATACAAGGAAACCAACATTCATTTAAAAAATTACTAAATGTTAAATCACACATGGAACCTCACACATTAATAGGAGGAGATTTAAATACCTCATTCTCACCAATGGACAAATCATAGGGATAGAAACTAACAGAGAAATAATGAAACTAACACACATCATGAATCAAATGGACCTAACAGAGAGCTACGGAACACTTCACCAAAACAAAAAAGGATATAAATTCTCCTTAGCAACTCAGGGAACCTTCTTCAAAATTTACCATTTTTTGGTCCCAAAAAAAGCCTCAACAGATCCAAGAAAATTAAAATAACCTTTGTATCTTATCAGACTACCATGGATTAAAGATATATTTCAACAAGAGAAAACCTAGAAACACATGGAAACCGAACAACTCTCTACTCAGTGATGACTGGGTCAAAGAATAAAGAAAGAAAAACTGATGACTTTCTAAAATAAGTGAAAAGGAAGACACATGTGTTCGAACTTATGGGACACAATGAAAACAGCACTAAGGGGAAATTCATAGCACTAAATGCCTCCTTAATGAAATTGGAGTGTTCTGATACTGGCAATTTAAAAGTACATCTGAAAGCTCTAGAACAAAAAGAAGTAAATACATTCAAAAGGAGTAGATAGCATGAAATAAATTCATGGCTGAAATCAACGTACAAACAAAGAAAACAATAGAAGAATCAACATATCCAATAGCTGGTTCTTTGAGAAAACCAACATGATAGACAAACAGTTAGCCAAGCAAACTAAAAGGCAGAGAGACCGTATACAAATTAGGAAAATCAGAAATGAAAAGGGACATAAAAACAGGCACTGAGGAAACCAAAAGAACCATTACATCTTATTTCAAAAGCCTGTACTCCACAAAATTAGAAAATATAATTAGATGGATGATTTTTTGGATAGATTTCACTTGCCAAAGTTAAATCAAGATCAGGTAAAGAATGTAAACTGTCCCATACCTCCTAAGGAATTAGAAACAGTCATCAAAAGCCTCCCAGCCAAAAAAGGTCAGGGACAGATGGTTTAAGTGCAGAATTCTACTGTATTTTCAAAGAAGAACTAAGACCAATACTCCTTAAACTATGCCACAAAGTAGAAATAGAAAAAACATTATCAAACATTTTATGATGCGATAGTTAACCTGATCCCTAAAACACAAAAAGACACACAAAAAAAGAATTTCTTTCATGAACATTGATGAAAAATACTCAATAAAACACTCTGAAACATAATCTAAGAACACATCAATCACCATGATCAAGTAGGCTCCATCCGAGGGATGCAAGGCTAGATCAATATATGAAAACTCCATCATATAAACACACTGAAAGAAAAATATCAGTTGATCATCTCATTAAATACAGAAAAGGTCTCTAACAAAATCTAACACCCCTTCAATATAAAGGTCTAGGAGAGATCCGGGATACAAGGCCCATTCTTAAACCTAATAAATAAACCTAATATACAGGAAGCCTATAGCAAACATCAATTTAAATGGATAGAAACTCAAAGCAGTTCCACTAAAATCTGACAGGATAAGGCGGGCTACTCTTTCCAAATCTCTTCAAATACATTACTTGAAGTTCTAGCTACAGCAGTAAGAAACTTAAAGGAAATCAAGGGGATAAAGATTGGAAAGGCAGAAGTCACAGTATCTCTATCTGCAAATGATATGATAGTATATATAAGTGGCCCTCAGGATTCTACCAGAGAACACCTACAGCTGATAAGCACCTTCAGCAAAGTGGATGTATTCAAAATAAACTAAAAGAAAATCATTAACCCTTCTATATACAAACAACAAATGTGAAAGAGATTAGGGAAATAACACCCTGCACAATAGCCACAAATAATAAAATGCATTTTGGTGTAATTCTAAGCAAGGGAAAGACCTGAATGGCTAGAACTTCAAGTCTCTGAAGAAAGAAACTGAAAGATATGAGAAAATGGAAAGATGCTCCATACTCATGGATCAGTAGGATTAACCTAGTAAAAATGGCCATCTTACCAAAAGCAATCTGTAGATTCAATACAATTCCCATCAAACTATCAACACAGTTCTTTTCAGACCTTGAAATGACAATTCTCAACTTCACATGGAAAAACAAAACAAAACACCCAGAATAGATTTTTAAAAAGACCTATACAATCACAGAGCTACTGGAGGGATTTCCATCCATGACCATCAAGCTTTACTACAGAGAAATAGCAATAAAAAATGCATGGTAGTAGCATGGGAACAGACAGGTTGATCATTGGAATTGAATTGAAGACCCAGAAATGAACCCACATACCTACAGATGCTTGGTTTTTGACAAACAAGTTAAAAGACGTACATTGGGGAGCGGGGGTAGAGCATCTTCAACAAATGGTGCTGGTCTAACTGGATATCTACATGTAGAAAAATCCAAATATATCTATGTTTATTACCTTGCACATACCTCAAGTCCAAGTGGATCAAAGGCCTCAACATAAAACCAGATATACTAAATCTATTAAAAGAGAAGTTGGTAACTAGCCTTGAACTCATTAGTACAGCTTTCTGAACAGAACACCAACAGTTCAGGCTCTCTGATCAACAACGAATAAATGGGACCTCATGAAACTGAAAAGTTTCTGTGAGGCAAAAGGCACTGTCAATAGAATTAAAATGCCCGCGTGAAGATTGGGAAAATTTCTTCACCAATCCTACATCTGACAAAGGGACAATATCCAAAATATATAAAGAACTCAAAATATTAAATACTACCAAATCAAATAATCTAATTTAAATTGAAATTGAAATTGAAAATCTTTTTAAATTTCCTCCCTGGCAGGGCTGCCTTGCCAAGCCACTGCGGAAGAGGATGTGCTCAGTCCTGATACAGCTTGATGTGCTGGGCTGGGTGGGTCATAGGAGGTGGATATAGGGATGAGGGATGTAACTTGGAGACCAGGAGGATAGGAAAGAAGATTATATGATCAGGATATATTGTGAATGAATATATATATATATATATATATATATATATATATATATATATATATAAAAGTTTAATTAAAAATAAAAATAAACAACAAAACAAAACAAAACCAAAAAAAAAAAAAACTGGACCAAGAACAATTCTGTAACTCTAAAAGTAGTGTGTGCCTGCTGCCTGTGGCTTCTCTATATCTCATTGCTGATATTACATTCTCTGGATTTCTATTAACTTGAATCTGTCCAGGTCTCTGCAATCAATCACATAGGCTTTGCCAATCTATAGGCAAATAATTCGCCATTAGGAGGATCAAAACACACTTGGCCTCCACATGAAAAGCAGTCTATACCACCAACCATTGCCTTTCCATGCCTCAAATTGAGCTCTTAAAAACATTTTGCATTTTAAAGTGATTTCATAATGAAACAAGAAAGCCTACTGAAGGGAGAACCTAAGACAGCAGACACCTTTTTGATCACTAGGACAGCAGTGACTACATGGTGACCTAAGGAACAAGTTGAGAACCAAAAAAACCAGTGATGATGATCTCTAGGTAAAAAGGGTCCGCAATGAGTGGAGCACAGGTGAGTCTGGTCTCCAGCTCCTTGGCTAATCCATGGAAAAATCCCTGGGTCCCTGCAGGCACAGGCATCTGCTCCAGAGACTAGCCACACAGCTGGCAGGGCACGAAACTTTGAAGCTATAGCCTACAAAAACAACATTGACTGGGTCTTCTAGCCCAGAGCAGATCCCACAGCCTGGAACACAGTAGATCTGACCTCAGGGAACCCAGCCAAGCCACATACTTACGGGCACTTGATTTTTTGACAAAGAAGCCAACCATACAATGGAAAAAGATAGCATCTTCAATAAGTGATGCTGGTCTAACTGGATGTCCACATGTAGAAAAATGCAAATTGATCCATATTTATCACCCTGCAGAAAACTAAAGTCCAAGTGGATTAAAGACCTCAACATAAAACCAAATATACCTACGTGTGGTAACCCAGACCAAGAAAGACATGCATGGTAAATACTCACTTATACGTGGATATTAGCACAATATAAATATCCTCGGAGAGATTCCACCCAACAGGGAATGGAGACAGATGCTGAGAATCCCTGCTGGACTCTGGGTGGAACACTGAGAGTGATATAAAAAAAATGGGGGTTGGAAGGATCCAGAGGCTTCTGGAGCCTCACAAAGAGACAGTCATTGCTACAGATCTGGACACAGGGGAGCCTGCAAAAACTATTAGATCAACCAAGGACAATGCATGAAGAAAACCTAGACCCTCTGTTCAGATATTGCCAATGGACAGCTCATTCTCCATGGTTGGGGGAGGGTGTCCTGGATTTGATCACTTCCCCTTGGTGGAGAGCAGACATGTACCCAAATACACAAAGCAAGGGAAAGTAGGACTGTGGTCATATAGTAGGAGAGGCAGTCCGTTTCTATAAGAGGTCTAGCTGAGGGGAATAGGCAGAAGAGGAAGCGAGGGTGAGAACAGAAAGATACAAGTGAGGGGAAAACAATCAGGACATAATCTGAATAAATTATAATACATTTCTTTAGATATTCAATTTAAAAAAAAAAAGCCTACTGAAAGCCTGCTGCCATTTCATTAGGATTGGAGTACAGTTGGTATTTTAATTCCATTTTATAACATGTTTTTCCTTCATTTATACAGCTGCCTACTTGTTATTTATTTATTTCACATGAGATCTTCTTGTATTTTTCACGCATCCTTACTTGAGGTAATTTTTTCTCATCGCACCCAAGTCACTGTAACTACAGCATGTGGCCCACTCTGGATTGACATTATCTTCTCGATGCAAAGCCTGAGATGAGCAGAGGAACCTGCTCACTTTTATTCAGTGTAAGCAAGAAAGCTCCAAGTCATTGTTTGGTTTGCTTGGCTCCACGGTCTATGTTTTCTGCCACCCAAGCTACTCCAAGGGACAGAGTATTTTTACCTCCACTATGTATTCTATTAATGCTTTCTACTTGTGGCAATTCTAATAAAGATCTAGTTATTGTTCACAGGTACTTACTGAAGATCCTCCTCCTCCTCCTCTTCCTCCTCCTCCTCTTCCTCCTTCTCCTTCTGTTTAAACGTTTTTGAGACAGGGTTTCTCTGTGTCTCCTTGGATCTTCTGCACTTACTTCACAGACCAGGCTGGCCTTGAACTCACAGAGATCCACCTGCCTCTGATTCTCAGAGTGCTGGGATTACAGGCAGGCACCGCTGTACCTACTCTGGTTTTTTGCAGATAGCATAAATCTTTTGCCTTTTACTAAAGATCCTCCTTCTTACTCATGGCCTGCTCTTGAATTCTCTTTTTAAGAAGACACCAACAGAGTAGTCACAAAGATTTCAGAGACTTGACCTTTATGCAGTTTCTTCACTAGTATAGACAGATTATTTACTATTTAGCATTTTTGTTTTCTTTACAATGTCACAAGGCAATGACTGGAAAATCTGAACTCTTTGATAGCCTTTTTTAGACATACATGTATTCAAATTGTTATCTTTCTTAATAGAACATAGAAATACTTTTTTAAAAATGTGATATTTATTACTTTTTCCAAAGTGTTGTTATCAATCATGATAGCCCTGCATGGCTCTACACTTATGATATTTTTAAATCTATTGTAATTAACTTACACAAATAAGAAATAATTCTACAAAAATGATTTTTGAGTAAATTACCATTCCTAACTAAAGCTAACTGTCTGTAATTTTACCGCTGTTGGTCAAGTCCTGTTTCATGCTCTCATAGGAGTTAAGACATATAATCATAAATCCCATTTCTGTTGAATTAGTTTTATACATTTTGTTCAAATAATCATGCATATTTAATATAATTGTATTTGTACAAATATAATTAGGCCAGTATTAACAATGATTGAAGACTAATAATTTTTTATTTCTATTCTATTGTTTATTTTTAAAATCACTTTTAGCTTTAGCTATTTTACAATTCAATGTTAGTGTTAAGAGTAAAAATTTTGTTTTGAATATTTACAAAAATTGACCATGAATCTATTTAGATAGCACATCAGGCACAAAACTACAATCATAACAAATATTAGATATAACACCAGCATACAACTGCAAAAACAAAGAAAAATGTAGAGCAATCCTACATGATAAATGGTATCAAAGTTGAGTAAAAGGATATATAGCACTAATAACAAATCAAAGCATTATACATTAATAGAACAAATGCCAAGGGAATGTAATTGAAAAAAACAGAATACTTAATTATGGACTATTAAAAAGTGATTCTAATGTAGTTGTTTAGGCTCACATAACATGTACCTCCAACTCTGAAATATCAACTTAAATTGCATATAATAGGCCAAAAGGGAGGTTATAGATGAAGTCACTTGTTGCCAAGAATCAATATTCTTGGACTCTACTCTGATTCCTTGACCCACATGGTAGAAGAAAGAACCACCTTCCACCAGATATTGTCCTCTAACCTCCGCACAGGCATGTGCACACACAGAGAAAACAACAAATAAGCATAAATTACATGCGATATAATATTGAAATATTCAAAACAACCACCGACAGACTGGGAGAAGATCTCTACCAACCCTACATCCAACAATGGGCTAATATCCAAAATATATAAAGAATTCAAGAAGTTAAACACCACCAAAACAAATAACCCAGTTAAGAAATGGAGTTGAGAGCTAAAGAGAGAATTCTCAAAAGAGGAATATCGAAAGACTTAAAGAACCGCTCAAATTCCTTAGTTATCAGGGAAATGAAAATCAAAACAATTATGAGATTCCATCTTACACCTACCAGAAGAGCTAAGATCAAATACTCAAGTGACAGCACATTCAGGTGAGGATGTGGAGAAGGGCAACACTTCTCCATTGCAGGGGGGGGGGGGAGGGAGTGCAAACATGTACAACCCCTTTGGAAATCAATCTGGCACTTTCTCAGAAAATGGGAATAGTACTACCTCAAGACTCAGGTATAGCACTCCTGTATATATACCTGAAAGATGCTCCACCATGTAAGGACATTTGCTCAACGATGTTCATAGCAGCCTTATTCATAATAGCCAGAATCTAGAAACAACCTAGATGCCCCACAATCAAAGAATAGATAAAGAAACTGTGGTACATTGACACAATAGAATACTACTCATTTATCAAAAACAAGGAAATATTGAAATTTGCAGGCAAATGGATGGAATGAGAAAAGATCATCCTGAGTGAGGTAATCCAGACCCAGATAGACATGCTTTGTATACACTCACTTATAAATGGATGTTAGCCCAACATAGATGTGCTCTGAGAGGCTGGATTCTGTGGGGAAATAAGATAGACACTGGGAGTCTCTCCTGGACTGCAGGTGGTAGTGGTTTGTAATAAAGGGGGATGAAAGGACCCAGAGGGTTCAGGAGCCCCACAAGGAGATCATAAAGGCTGGAGAATCTGAACCCACAGGGGCCTGAACAAATTCCTGTACCAACCAAGTACAATACATGAAGAAAACCTAGACCTCCTGTTCATATCTAGCCAATTGACAGCTCATTCTCCATGGTTGTGGGGAGAGTGGGGACTGTCTCTGACATGAACTCTGATGACCCCAATTTGATCACTTCCTTTTTTTATGGGGAGGCTAGGCAGCACACAGAGGAAGGGGAAGTAGGCTATCTGGATGAGACCTGATAGGCTGCAGTCCTATGGTAGGTGAAGAGGTCCCCTTCTGTCAGTGGTATAAGGAAGGGGAATAGGATGAAAGAGAGAGGGAGGGTGGGAGCAGAAAGATACAAGTGAGAGGATGATTATATGAATACATGGTAATAAAAAAGAAAAAATAATGAAAGTAAAGACTTGGTATTGTTTTCCATGTTATTTTAAATATAGTGTCATTATTATGTTTGGTGTTATTGTCAACAGGCCACAAATTAGAATCACTTGAGTAGGAAGCTTCACCTGAAGAATTGTCTTAGTTGCCTTGATTGATGCTTGTCAGAAGGAAGGCATTTAGCTTTGTTGCTCTTCTGACTTTTCTTCTTAAGTGTCCAGTTGATTTTTTTCTGTTGCTGTTGCTGACGGTGAGTCTTTCTCTGACAACATAACCAGAGTTTCCAGCCATTCATCATAAACTAGTGATCCGATTCTCTCTGGGAATCTTGAGGGCTTCAGGAACTAGAATGGAACTACTGACCACCCCCACCAAGTAGATTAAGTCAGTACTGGTTGCCATTCCCCCAAAATTGGCCTTGGGAGAAACAACTATTTTTGCCCTTGGTAATTTCCTTATGGAGTTCCTGACAATACAGCTCTCTCTTCCATACAACTTGTAGTGCTTCCCAAGAGTCTAGCTGCAAGTCCCAGTATCTGTTCCAATCCCATGCTGGGTGGAGTCTCTCAGAGGGCATCTGTGTTGGGCTAATATTCACTTATAAGAGAGTGTTTACAACGCATGTCTTTCTGGGTCTAGGTTATCTCATTCAGTGTGGTCTTTTCTAGTTCCATCCATTTGCCTGTAAATTTCAAGATGTCCTTGTTTTTTAATAGCTTAGTAGTATTCCACTGTGTCAATGTACCACAGTTTCTTAATGCACTCTTCAATTGAGGGACTTCTAGGATGTTTTCAAATTCTGGCTATTATGAATAAGGCGGTTACGAACATATTTGAGCAACTCTCCTTTTTGTATGGTGAAGCATCTTTTGAGTATATGCCCAGGAGTGCTATAGCTGGTTTTTGAGGTAATGCTATTCCCAATTATCTGAGAGTGTGCCAAATTGATTTCAAAAGGGATTGTACAAGTTTGCACTCCCACCAACAGTAGAGGAATATTCCCCCTTTCTCCACATTCTCACCAGGAGGTACCTGTGATTTGATCACTTTCCCTTGGAGGAGAGGCCCTGTGTGGGAACACAGGAGAAAGGGATACATTCTATCCAGATGAGACCTGATAGGCTGTGGTCAGATGGTAGGAGGGGAAGATCTCACCTGTCAGAGGCCTAGGGGAGGGGAATACAGTGGAAGTGGGAGGGAGGGTGGGAACAGGAAGATAAGATTGCCATAGTAAAATTGGAATGTAATGTGAATGAATTATACTAAAATAAAATAAAAATGTCTCAGACGAAAAAGAAAATGTTATCATGTGATAACATGCAATATATATATATATATATGTGCTTATGTTTCATAAATATATGACCATAGCTGACTTTGATATTTTGAAGAGATATTATCAAAGTGGTTGCAAAGAAATTAAAATGCTCAGAATTTTAATCTATTATGCACATATCCATTACTTTGATGTCAAAGTTATAATTCATATAGTTCAAAAGCTATATATGTTCTTTTAATAGCTAATTGTTATAAAATTATCAACTAAGACTAATATTTATGATATCTTTGAGTTAACAAATTATGACATATATATATAAAACAATATAATCTTCAACACTATGACATTTCATAAAAATAAATTGAGATACATCTAGATGAAAGATTTAAATGAAATCATCCTTTTAATAAGTAAGTGAGACAATTGTAGTTTTTCAGTATTTTTATCTGATTTTAGAACTGTTATTTTGTGAAATAGAGTAAATTATTTTTTAAATTTTTATTTTCAGTGTTCCTCCACAGAAGCAAAATCAATAGATTGCATATGGAATCAAATGAATCAATTGTAAATGAATTGTGTGTTTTTTTCTAAGGAGACATAAATAAAAGGTCCCTTCACCTCAGATAGGGCATCCAGGACAGACTAAAAAGGAATTCTACCCAAAGCTACCTAAGGGAACCAATTATTTCACTGTGGCTACTAAGAGGAGGATGAGCCAAAGGCAGTTACATCGCTGAAATTTTCTGTGTTAATGAAGTTGAAACAGAGTTGACCATCAGTTGTACAAATATTAAATGAATAGGAATCCACCCATCTATATCCTGAAGCAAAGGGAGTCAGAAATGAGGTAATCAAGGATGGCCAACTTTGAAAAGGTCATATTAAGAGCATATTTGTACGACTATTGAGACTAAATCATTAGAGGGTATCTTATGATAGAAAAATAGACAAATGTAGAGGGAACGTGATAAATGATATAATAGTATAAAAATTAAGAAAACAAAACAAAAAATTTTACAAAGCAGGACATAGATAAGTGATGAGAGATATATCAGAGTTTCTACAGTGAGGCATGTTATTCTGAAATGGAAATTCAGAACACATTTGTGAATCTGAGAGGAAATGCCTCTGAGAAAGTGAAATAGAGGCTCCGATTAAATGGACACTATTGATGTAATGATCCAATCATCCAGACCTTGCCTTTGAAGACAGAATTATCTCAAAGTTTTGGAGATCTTGATGTGTCGATATGGATGGATTATGTGACCAGTCTTGCAAAGTCAAAGAAGGCTACCAAGTAAGTCATAAGTATGATTCCTAACCATACACTCATTTTCAGTCATTTCTATGCTGTTGCTTTGAAAAACAAAGATCACTGAGCCAGTAGCCAATGAGGTGATGATACATATCATTCTTTTGCTGTATATTGTGATTAAACACAATGATAAAAGTAACTTTGTTCTGAGGTAATTTCTTCCTTTTTTCCATATCTTATGAGGCATTTTTAAGGTTTGGACACCCATAGTTACTCTATTAGAGATTGTCCTAAGTACCATTTTCTGTTTTTCTCACTCTAGCAGGCAATGCTGGCACTGCGTTATTTTCCCAGAGATGTTATTTTAATGGACATTACACTGGTGAATTTGGCAACAACAACATACGCAGCAGATCTGGGAGGAAATGTGGCTGTTTCTATTGCAACTTTTGGCAGAGATACAGTCCTTAGATTTACTATCCCCGAATGACTCATCAGAATTGATTTTATTATTTTTTACAACAGAGGAAGATGGTTTTTTTTGTGTCCATAGGCCAAACTTTAACTCATGATAACCATTATCCCAAAGGCCTTTCTGCTTTAGATTGCTCTTGTCCTTAATGCTACTGCAAACACTTTAATAAAAAAACATAAAAAAGGAAAGTCAGTCACTAGAAATGTTTGCTTTTCCTTCTTACACTGCAGTCTGTGCTTTAGGGATGCTTCTGTTGCCAAATCCAGTGCCTTTGGAGTGGATCCCCAAAGACTTCGGAGCTTTCTAGTCTATCTCTTTGAATAAATGAGACAGTTAGAATTGGCAAGAGTGGTTCCTCATCTTCGAAGCCTCAGGGAGTGAGAGCACAAGTCTCTTCCTGGTGTCAGCTTTTGAAGCACTTCTTTTTTGTCTTAAGTCTCTGTTTAAATATTGAAGCCCCAGAATCATAAGACATGAGTTTTACTTCTTATTCAACCATTTACTCTTTGTATAACTTCAGAAAAATCATTTAGATTTCTTAAATAGCTGGTTTTTCAGACATGTGGACAAAGTAATTTTAAGCTGTCCATTGGGATGAATAATGCAATAGGTATTGAAATGCATTTGAAACTGCAAAGAACCTGCTTAAATAGCATAAAAACTGCTTCCATTATGACTTACAGGTAACTGTGACACATAATAATAAATTCCCCCCAAAATAGTTATAACATAATACATTTCTGACTAATTGATTAAATAGACAACTAATTTCCTCTTCATATTATAAAGTAAATATGAAGAAAATATTTTCATTAAAGGACTCTGGTACATTTCATTATTTTTAAGGAATTTATATTCATTGGGACTATAACCTTGTATTGTATAAACTTGTGTTGTATAACCTTGATAAGAACAAATAATGGCAATGTGTGAGTTATTTGTGTCTTATGTTTGTGCATTTGAATGCCAAAATATCAGATATAATAAAACACTTTTTTGGAAATTAATTTCTCTGTAAAGGAAAGTACAAAATATGCAGCCAAGATTTTAAGGTTAATGCACAATCCTTCATTCATTGCAGCTATTCTGTGACAATTGCAAAGTCAAGTGACATGCCTGATCCCAAGAAATGTTAACATTGTGTGTCATTATGTACATTATTTTTCTATGTTACTAGGTTTAGTTTTGTTCCGGAACTATGCACTGGCTTTTCATACTATTATGAGAGAAGTCATTCCTGCAGACGTTAGATGGCTGGCCACTAAAGACCCAGAAAGAATCTCAAGGTCCTTTTATACACCTACCATCCTATAACATCAGCAGTAAACAACTCAGAGACCAGGATCCCCAAAATGATGCAGTCTTATCAGTATTTGTGAACTTGGCTGATATCTAAAATTAGTTTTGGAATGATATCAAAGCTGACAACTATTTAAAGGAAAATTAACATATTTCCATGAAATATTAATGAACAACAAATGTATAACAAATATTCTCTTTAACATAATCCTCAGAAAAACATTGCTCAGAAATGTTTTAAACATGTTTTTTGGCAATATGTAATTTTAAAGTTTGTCTTACTTAAAAAAGAAAATATAACTATTATGGAATGACATCATGTTAAATACAAAGCTATTGTGAGAAAATAGAGAAGAGTCACTCATCTGCAGATGTGTGCCCTGAAGAAGCCACCCATGAAGATCAGAGTGACATTGAGTTGGATTCTGCCAGATGGATATTGTAGTGCCTACCAGGCATTGAAAAAAAGGCAATGCCAAAAAGAAGACATTATATGACAATGAAAAGACACTGGAACACAGTTGTACTTAAGCACATCCTTAACACTTGAGTCTATATTTTACAGGAGAGAAAAGTTCATAACAATAAATTTCTTCTGTGCCATATTAATGAGCTTGGATTTTATGTTGATGCAATAAGGAATTCACAGTAAGATTAACAAAGAAAATGATATTATTAGATTTGCATTTCAGAAAGAAAACTGGCACATGTAGCTTAACTGTGAGCCAAGCATAGTGAAGCTGTGAGTCTTTGCCAGACTAGGTCCCTTTAACTAACTGGAGTTTCATACACTGGGCTGAATATTAGTAAGACTAAAATTTATAGTGTGTTAAGCCACAGAAACTCAAATCTTAATCCACTACAATAACTAACACCGTTTCACTAAGCTACAGAACTTTGGCATTGAAAGTTATCAAGTACAACATGACACTGGGATCTTTTTAAGGGGGCAGGGGTTGCTTCTTTTTTATATTGTTTTGTTTTGTTTTGGCCAAGAATTAGATTAAAAGTAGGAGAAGATAAGGTTTTAAAAATAATTTTTAGTTTAACAAAACTATAAAAAATAGAGGATAAATAAGCATGCGTTTACAACATTAGACAAAATATTTTTGGATCACAGATAAGAAAAAAAAAGTAAAAGGCAGAAAAAGATCGCAGCAGTAAAGATCAGATTGAGGACTCAGCCTTTCCAAGCAGGAGTGCTAGCCATACTTCTGGCAGAAGAATTAGCTGGAAATAGAGATGTCACTATCTAGTAATATGTGCAAAACTTGTATTATCTATGAATCTATTTACTTATATAAAATGTATATATATATTATATATAAAATATATAAAATAACTGATCAAATTTTCACTAATTAGAAACTGTCTACAAAACTGGGTAAAACACTAAAGGCAAATGCCTTTCTTCATGAATTATAGTCACAGCCACATTTATGCTAGTGGAATATAAGGCAATAGTATAAAAATTCTTCCATGCTTGCTTCAGCAGCACATATACTAAGATTGGAACAATACAGACAAGATTAGCATGGCCTCTGTGCAAAGACAATGTGAAAATTTTGTGAAGTGTTCCATATATTTCTGTTATACAGCTTTTCCCAGTGGTAACTCCTGGGGGAATAAAAGTGTTCGCTTCTTAAGTTGTATAAAAGTAGGTGCTTCCTGCATCTAGGAAAATATTGTGTTACTTATGTTGCTTACAGTTTCTGTATTTATTGTTCTCTGGTGATGAATATAATTAAAGAATTCTAATGCCAAAAACTAAAGCAAAACAAAACAAAAACAAGAATTATTTCTCTAAATTAAATCTGAATATAGTCAAGGTTTACCATCACTTTTAGTACGGGAGATTTAAATGACATTAACTGATTTTTTTTTCCAAAATTTTCAATGCACTGTGATTTTAGAATCTACCACTTTATCCAATGAAATTCAGAATTACATTTTCTAAAAGCATGGTATGAATGTATCCATGTGTAAATTGAGTTGAGGAAAAACAGAGATTATATTTTTGGCTACTACAATAATTGGCAGCAGTAGCCAGAAATAGTTTTACTTTATCAATATGCCATGGAATCCTCAGTTAAATGGCATACTTTAAAGGTACACTGACTTATCTCTCTTGAAGATGAGACTGGACATGTTTATGGAAAGGGTACTGTCATAACACAATCCAAAAATGGAGTCACGTGAGAATCCTGAGTACTTGTGAAAAAACACCAAGAAAACAAGAAAAGAATCTTATGATATCATTTTCTCCAAAACATAGAATTATTCTTGGAGTGTGTTTTCCTGCTTCTTCCAGGTCCTGTAAATAGGAGATAGGAGTGAGTCTACTTCAGCTGTCGTATTCATAGGCCTCTGTGGGGAAAAAAAATGTTTTCACCACATGTGACTTGTCCTTGTGATTGAATGCCTTACTCAATTCTTCTTAACTCTCAGAGTATAAATTGTCTGATGCTCTGAATAATGTTGCGTGGGTCTTTAGTCCCTCTCAGTTTTAGATCCACTCTCCCAGGTTCACACTACCAACTATAGCAGTAAACATGGAATTGAATAGATACTTGTTTACTGGAGAGATAGACAATGGCAGAAACTAATAGTTGTTAATCAAAATTGGTGCACTACTACAGTGTATATACTTATAGTAATATAGGAATAAATCTTAAGTCATTGAATTGTATGTAAAGGAAATAATGGCTAACATTAGACTTGGAACAATAAGTATAAATGCTCTTTCATTCTCTATCTCTGTTTGTTTGCTGAACATAGATGATCTATCAGATGGCTCCTTGATGAAAAACTATTATAAAGCATAAGGTGGAAATGCCAGAGATCCTTCAGATTATTCCCCTTATAATTGGGTGGGGCAATGATATCATTTTGATATTTCACCCAATCTTCTATGAAATGCTACCACCTATAATAAACAAATATCTGGACAACTATGCAGTAGATGTGTAGTTAGAGGGCCCATGTAACAGTATTGTGCAAACACATGTTCATTCTTTTATAGATATGGAGATTAGAAGGTAAATCAAGCCTTCAGAGGGATGTGCATAAAAATATGCTTTAAGACATTGGCTTCCACCCATCCACTAACATGAGGCATCAGAATTCCAGTAGCTACATAGAATCTATAATTTGCCCTTTCATGTATGTATGTTGGACTGGTAACTCTATAGTAGCCAAATTAGAATAACTAACTCTGTAAAGATTTGGACATTATAAGTTGAAGTTACAAAAACAACATTTTATGAAATTTACAAGTACATAGAAAGCACGTTTTAAATTATAATACTACAATGTTTTTTTTATTCAGGTAGTGTAAAAATTTGATGCATAATTATTATTTGATGCAATAAATATAAATAGACCTCAAAACAGCAAGAAAACTCTGAGAAAAAATATTTAATAATATTAAAAGAGCCCTAAATTCAAGATTTTTAAAAATATGTTCATAATGAGTAAAGAAAGAAAAATGTTAAATAATAAAAGTATACAAAAAAAACTTACCTACAAAATAGAATCAGAAGAAGAAAGGATGTCAATAGAGCTTTACCCACTTATACAACAATACCGAATTATCCAGCACTCATTCACTAGATTCCCTGCCATTTAGGAAAGCTATAATCAGTATTATACACATTTGAACAAGTAAGAAAACTACCCTAGAAATATCAAGTTAACTTAATCTAGCTAGATAAGTTCACACAATGCTCTGCAGAACTGAAAACTCCAACTAAAATAATAAAAGCAAATTTAAAATATATTAGTGGGAGATTTCAACAGCCAACTCTCACCAATGCACAGGCCATCCATACAGAAATTAAACAAAGAAATAATGTAATTATGAATATTGTGAACCAAATGGACCTAACAGATATTCACAGAACTTTTCATCCAAACGCAAAAGAATTTACTACAAAGACAAAGGCACACTGTGTGTACAGAGACACAATGCAAAACTAGAAATGACTACAATCAAGAGTAATCAATGAGCCGGGCGTGGTGGCGCACGCCTTTAATCCCAGCACTCGGGAGGCAGAGGCAGGTGGATCGCTGTGAGTTTGAGGCCAGCCTGGTCTACAAAGTGAGTCCAGGACAGCCAAGGCTACACAGAGAAACCCTGTCTTGAAAAACCAAAAAAAAAAAAAAAAAATGAGTAATCAATGAGACACAATAAGTTATGGAGAAAATGTATATGGTAGCACATGAAATGAAAGCCAATAAAATTGAAGTCAAAGAAAATTTATGGAAGTATGAACATATAAAAACCTACATGAGGGTATTCAGATATTACAACCATGAATTAAAGACAATGCTGATAAGTAAAAATATTTGTTAAAAACTTTGACAACTGACTTCAGTCATTGATGAAATGACTGGGATAGTAAATTAGTAAGGTTATAGAATATCCAAATAGCCTAAGTGTCGAACATGAACTGCCTGTTACATAGAGAATGTAACATCCAGTATAAATAAGACATAAATAGGACAATCTGAAATGAACACAAGGTGTATTTAATACACCTTTATATGCATCAAAGTTTCTAAAATCATAAATATTATGATTTAATATAGTAACTAAATTTAAAACATAACATGTAAAATCAATAATATTTACAAATGTATCCCCTTCTTTCTAAAGTCTTTAATCTTTTAAACAAATATACTATAAAAATCATTACATTTTACCTGTTCAGCTATCATCAGACTGCATCATAAGAAATGATGAAATGTATCATAACTGTGTTAAAAAAATTACAGAGTAAAATATAAGAAATAATTGTATGTGTCATCTTTGCTGGCTCTTGGCATGCTCACAATTTGCCTGAATCTATGATTTTATAAGAGATATACCTTTATCCTGGAATGAAAAAGTAGATTATCTCTGGTGTGGTGAGTATCATCAAATACGGTGATAAACAGGAATTTCCCCCCTACACACACACACACACTATTTATAGACATTTGTTCCTCTTTATATCTTGACTGAGAGGTCTCATCTTTATCTTCCTTTACACCATTGGTTTCCCTGCTTCAGAGCACGTCAGCAATCTGACTGATTTTGTACCTAGGCTCTCTGTCATACAAATGACAGACAATAGGACTTCACTGTTTCCTTAGTTACTTAACTAATCATTTTGATTTATTTATTGTCCACTATTGTTTGAGTTTTTGTTGTCATAACTCCTTTACTTCCCACTGCATGATTTCCTTCAGCTTACTGGAGACATGCGTAGTAGATTATTTGAAATCTTTATAGAATTCATCATCTGACTCCTACAATTGTTATTGATTTTCTTGTACATGTCACATATTCCTGACTTTTTAAATATTTAGTGTAAATCATTTTATCATAAGCTTCAGTAATAATATTATCTCACTCATTCTTACACTCTATAGTTAGGTTATAGGCTGCTATCTATTTTTTTAGTTGGCCTTACCTTATTCTTTAAAATCTTTATTTTCCACAATATATATTTGGTAATATATCAGTTTAATATACATGTTCATATTCTTATTTTCATTGTTAAAATTTGATGCTGGTGTTCATATGTGGATCAACACAGCAATTCAACTAATGATTGACTAGATTTACCAGGACACCTAGAAACAGTAAGATTTCACTTCTTTGCCATTTAGGTAAAATTGGTGAGGCAGTCTTTATTCTTTCCAGTTTTTTTTTTTTTCATGTCATTTTATGAGAAAGAACACAGCCTCATATTCTTCTATGGTCTCTCCTAAGTCTCACTTGTTTCTATATATCACTTTGCATACAATTGAACTATACTTAAGACCATTGCGGCACATAACAATACAAAACAGTATGGATGATCCATCTGTATGAATTCTGTTATAAGCTTCAAGAATATCTTCATGCATATTCCTTGATACAAACACTTTCTTAACTTTGTGAAACTGCAAGATTTTCTTTAATTGATTATTTACTACTATTTTGTAATAATAATTTTAGTCATGGAGACTTTTTCTGATCAGCTAATAAGCAAGTTAGTCTTTTAGCAACAATACACTTCAATGGCTTGTGCTGCATCAATAAAACAAAATTTGTTGGTGTTTTGGCATTGATAGGTAGGGTCAATTTAGCTCCACAATTCTGTATATTTACTAACACCCTTAGCAGTGTTTAGTGTTTTTAATAAAAGTTGCTCAATTTTATGTATTTTTTTAAGAAAATGGAAAAACATTTTTGGTTATTAATTTGTCCTAGCTTAAAGTTCCTATTTGGTCAGGGGAGCTTTGCATATCATCATAAATATTATCATCCTGAAAATTCCATGGCTCTTTTTCATGTGATCCTACATTATATTATTATGAACAGGGAAAAACATTTTAGAGTAAACTAAACATGAAAGTTCACTTCTTAGTACAGTGATTGCATGGTCTGGTGGGTGATTGCTTGAGAGAGCATAGGTCTCAACAAAGGAGAAAGAATTAAGGGTATATAAGGGCTAAGAAAGAACCTCACTGTGATAAAAGATCAGTAATCTATAATCTGTATGATACATATACCTTTAAACAATAGCTATTTTTGGAAGTTTGATATAATTTATAAAGAATAGGGGTCTAGAAAGTGATAAGTGAGAGAAAAAACAATACAATATATTATGTTGTTTGGCATAAAATATATGACAATATATCCTTAACAACAGATTTGTTTTTCTTACAATTCTGTTGATTACATATCCTCTAGATATTGACATGGGAAATTTGTTAATATCGTCCCCCAAATTTTGGTATCTTTAATTCCAAAGTTTCAGCTTCACAAAGCAGTGATCCTTATTACAGAGACACATGAGGAACCCTATTAATTTAAATTTAAAAGTGATTCTGTGTCACTTTGTTTTTCATAAATCAATACATAAGGACAGGAGATTTTTACAAAACTGACAAGACTACTACTCTCTAATTAGGAAAGCAAGAAACATGTTTGCTATTCAAATGGGCAACAGAGAGAAATGGTGTGCTTCCATGGTAATATTTACCTGAAAAATGAGAAAATAGAGAGCAAGTAATTACCTAGGAAATGTGAGGTAACCTGAGTGCAGAGGTCATAACCTTCCCATGTCAGAGTATGCTCACCTTACCATCCAAGCCTTAGTCCAAGACAAGTGTTAACCAAGAACCAGAGAATCAAAACATAGTAGCAAATAAAAGCAGTGATGTTCAGTGCAACTGTGACAATAATTGCAGCACTGGTGTGGTCTCCAATAGTTGTCCAGTCTCCTTTTCATTTGCCTCAGGACTTTGAACTATACAACACTTGAAACACTGTTACTGGATAGTATCCACATTGGCTCTCTTTTCTGTTTCTAGACTCAATGTAAGCTGCCAGGAGCAGATATTACTTTTTATGGATAGTTTAACTAGACTAATTTAACCTAGCACATGCTGTACTTCTTTCTTAATTTTGGTGGACACCCGGAAGTAGGAGCTTTGAATGTGGACATTTTGCCCCCAATATGAACGATGGAGTACAGCAATTTATTCTCCTAGCAACATTCTTTGCAGGATGTAGGTCTTACAAAGACAGGCTTTATATGAATATGCCATTTCCCATTTATTCTTTCTCACATCCTCTCTCAGTAGATTCTTGAAAAGTTCTCTAAAAATTGTCACTCAAGCTACTTAGTCAGGCTCATATTTTTAGAAACCTGATATGACATGCCCATGGTGGGATCATCAGAGAAGAAAAAAAAAAAGAATTTTTGTAGCATTTATTTTTTCTTTACATGTTTTTGCCGACATGTATATATGTGTACCATGTGGGAGACTGATACCCACAAATCCAGAAGGGGTCACTGTATCATCTGAAACTGGAGATATAAATATCTCTGAGCCATGCAGAGAGTGTTGAGAACTGAACTCAGGTTCTGCCCAAAATAGTAAATGCTCTTTATCACTAAACCATCTCTCTGGCCCAAGAGCTATTTGTTGTTTGTTTTGCTCTGTTTTCTTAATGATGAAAGGAACTGTGAGGTGCTCCTGGGTTCAAATAAAACTGACCTTCAAAACTGAGATTCACAGGCTGGTGTAATTCAATGCTAAGGTAGTTGCCATGAAGATTTTTAACTCCTTATGTTTGATTTCACAAGGCAAAAACAAATCAACCAACAAATTAATTCATCAATCTGATCTTCAGGCAGAAAATGAAATACTCTGTACTCTTTACAGGTGTTTGAGAAGACACTTAACTGCACTTTGAGGAGAAAGTTGGAAAACTTATTCTCTTTGTGATAAAATATAAACCAAGATTATCTGATCATTGAAAAGAAAAGGTAAATAAGAGATAGCTTAAGGGAGAGAAAATTAAGCTTTGATTAAATAATGAGGAGATAGATAAAGGCCCATAAATATGAATAAGTAAATGCAGCTTAGCATGGTTTATGTAAAGAAAGATACTGGGAATTTGTTTAATCTTTTGATTAAGTTTTCTAGGAGGGGCACATAAGTGGCTAAATTCAAAATCATAGAGACAATTATATTACTGATTTAGAACTGTGATTTACTTAGGAGAATTATTCCCAGAGTATTTGTTAAAAACAGAGGGTGATGATAAGCTGCATTCTCATTGCTATATCCAAATACCCTACAAGAAGCAATTTACAAAAGGATTTACTTTGGCCAACAGTATGAGTGCACACAGCCTGGAATGGCAGTGAGGAAATCACGGAAGTACAATTCCTGTCTCAGGCAGTGGAAGGATCAGGCTACTGGTTAAATCAAAGCGGAATCCAGGAAGCAGAAAAACTAGGTCACAAGTGGACTGTAGCTATAACTCCCAAGGCCTATTCCACAGTGGCCCAATTCCTTTAGTCAGCCAAAACATCCAAAAGTTCCATAACCTCTCAAGATGTGCCACAATCTAAGAACCAACTGATGCAGTATATGATCTACAAGGGTCCTTAATATTCAAACTATGATGCAGTATCTCAGGCTTCCATAGGCCTACGGCAATCCCATAATGCAAAATGCAATCAGTCCAACTTAAAAGCTGACATGGCCTAACAACTTTTATTCTTTTGAAAAGTCCCAGGTACATTTTTTTTTAATTCTGGTAAATAAGTAATTTCTTTTCTAAGATTTGAGCTGAACAAGGACAGTGGCAATGGATAATACTAAATTAAACAGAAAAAAAAAAAGCCCACAAAGAATCAACTCTACCTTTTCAAATGTAGGCAACTGGAGAAAGCTTGGAGCAACAGAACTGATCATTCCTAGTAAAAAGAACACCAACTGGCTTCCTAGTACCAAATGGTCAACCAGGAAAACATATACACAATAGCATTATAATATGAACTGAATAAGCTGTATGTATATACACATACAATAACAATTAGTGAAGAAAGAAGTCATGAATTCGAGGGAGAGCACATGGGAGAATTTGAAGAGAGAAAAGGAAAGAGTGAAATGTAAATTTAATCTCACACACACACACACACACACACACACACACACACACACACACACACCTCAGTGCACAGCTCTAGTATGTAAGACCATGGAGTAAATATTCTTATTCCAAGAAAGAAGAGTGAGAGTTCAACAAAGAAATATTTAACCAAATCTCAGGGGCTGTGGAATGTAGTTCATTTCATCTTAATCAAGTATCTAAACCAGTGGTAAGATTCCCTCAGGATCAGGCCTGATGATATTCCCTTAGAGAATCAGGGCTGGCCAGAATCATTAGACCCACGTATCAGATTTACACTACTATCCCTAGGTTCTCTACCAACTATAAGTTTATTCCCCAACTACATATGGGGTGACAGATAAAGTATGCAGGATGTAAGTTAACGCAAATAAACCTATAGGGATAGGAAACATCACCCATGCTGGGATAAAACAGCAACAGTCCATGTATATATGTGTCACATATGTACATGTAAGTGGTCTCTCATTTGTGCTTCTATGAGAGCTCATTGGTTGAACAACTAGACTCAGTAATATTATCAAGTTATTTTCTCATTCGTTCCCTGTCTGTGATGTTATTTACATCTCTGGAGGAAAGGCTCAAACTAGGACAAAGAGCAAACACCAAGGGTCTGTATCCAAATTCTGAGGCTTGTGTTGTTTCATCTAGGTTCTAACAGCTTACATTACCCTGATTTTCCATCTCTTCTGTGTGCAGCACTCATGGCTTCTTCAGCTCTACTCCTTGACTCAAGCTTTCCTCATCCAGATACCTCATGTTTTAGATATCTCCAAAATATTGGAGATTTCATTTCTCCCTTCCCCTTTCTTTCTCTAGGGTCTCCCATGTATGTACACCACCAACCTTATTGTCTCTCAAATTAATGGCCTTTTCCCCTTAATTATAATTTTTCTACGTGTCATTAGAAAAATACACAATGAGTAAGAAGTTGCTCATCAAATAAACTGCACAAGCCCCAGCACCTATATTTAGATGCTTATACCCATGCCGAAGTTTGGTGTGCTCATACCTATATGTCTCCTGGCATTTGGTAACAGACGTGCACATCCTTGGGACTTATTAGCCTACTTAAATTGGTGGGTTCTGTGTGCAGTGAGAGACTATCTCAGAAGTGGGAAAGTCATAAAGGAGGAAACTAAACATCCTTTACTGGCCTCAATAAGTACATGAACATTCATGTACTTCCACATACATGTACTCAAACACCACACACACACACACACACACACATACACACACACACACACAAACACACACAAATTACATATATATATATGTACTAAAACTTAACTCTTAAACTCTACAGATGGTAAATGTGTAAATTGAAAGTACTCCCTTCAACTTTAAAAATCATAGATTATATTTTTCTGTTTTAATTTTTCCATGCTAAAGAATAAAGCTAAGCCTTGCACTAGCTATGTAACTATTTTACAACTAAAACCTCTGCTATACATAACTTATAAGACTCTGATTAGTTACTGTTAGTATATTGATCACACGCCAAAATGTTAGCACTTGTCAAAGTCAGGAAAATATTTAACTGAAGTGACAGACTCAACAGTACAATCCTTCAGTTTCCTATGGAAGTGGAAGATACTGATGCTGACAGCTTTAATTACACAGATGTACATTAATGATGAGATGCTATTGTTCCTTTCAATATCAAATTGATGTGCTGGTCAGTATGGCAGAATCAGGATTTTAATTTTTAGTTTTAATTCTTCTATATTCGGTAATTATATTTTATCCTTCAAATAGGATTTTGTAAAGATAATGTCATGTGCCTTTTAAAATCCAAAGGTACAATAACTATAGAAAACATATTTATTTAATTCAAAATCACAAACTTAGAAAATATCTCCACCCTCTCTCTCCTACTCTTGTGTATATGTTCAAATAGTGGTTAATAAAATAGCTAATTTAGAGTTATGTAAGCTTATTAATGATGGTAAAATAAAATGATTATATTATTATAGTACACCAAATATCAAAAAATAAATTACATTTCCTTCAACTGTTAAAATTTTCTTTCACAATTTTAGAAATTCTGATAAACCAACCGAAAGTAAGAGTTATTAGATTATTATAGTTTTTAATATTAGGAACAAGTGGCATTAATTTGGTGAAAATTTACTGCTCATACTGAAAAGAAATGCCCACTTGAGGTAATCTACATTATTTAAGGTTCTATTCTCCCTCATATTTTATTAATCCAGCAACATGGGGGCTCTGGCAAGAAATCACATCTAGAAACCTTATAGATCTATGTTATATGGCTGGATTGCAGACTGCTCTGGGTTACAGTACGGTCTTGACGGAATATAGACATGCCCTTAGTACAAACGTTTGATCCAAACAGTGAAAGTAAGATTAGTTTCCTGAAAGAAGCTAATGTGTTTGAAAGTGACATCTAATAGAGGAACAAACAAAGTGACAAATCAAAGAAAGGTTTAATAGAATGCATGAGAGGTAAGATACAGCCAACCCTTACAAGAACAGACAGGAAAGAAAGACTACTTAGGAGCAGTGAAGGGAGACAGAGTCGGATTTGGTGAAATGCAGTTGAACGCAGTTTCATTCAGTTGTATTCACTTTGTGCAGTCAGAGAAGTCAGTGCACTGAAGTTCAGAGGCAGTTTCTCCCTGCAGTGCAATTCAGTTATAAGCAAAGAGAAGTCAATTTGAATTAGTCAACTTGAAGAGGAGTTTGAGCCAGAACAGCTGAATTAAAGCAGCCAGCCATAGTTCAGAGGAAAAAAAAACACAAAGGGTGAGTTTATTCTGCAGGAAGTATTAAAGACTGACATATTCTAGGTCTAGGTTAGCAGACGATGGCTGGAAGCTGAAGTTGCAAGATATTTGATCACACTGTGAACCGCGAAATTGTGTTGTTTATTACAAAAACTTGTTTCTAGTTTTGGGGTGGCTCAGTCCTGGCACATCCCCTTAATCCAAGAGCTTTATGTTTGTGTATTGTAAATAGGATCAAATAAAGTCAGCCATAGGTCAAGAAGCAAAGCAAGGGACCAGTTGACAGGGAGTAAACTTATGAAAAACCTGTAGAGTAAGAGGAAGTCAGGAGGACAGACATACGGATGCACAGGAAGTACTGACCTGTCATGCTATATCTATATGCATTTTTTCCAAATTTCAGGTATTTTAAGTTTATGGTTATTTTAATGGATTTTATGAGATGGGGCATTCAGTTATTGATTCACAATTAGTGGATATCTATCCTGCTTCCATTCCTAAGCTTTGTGCACAGAACAGTAATGAACATGAATATGTGGGTGAAAAAGAGAAGAGAGAGAGAGAGAGACAGAGAGAGAGACAGAGACAGAGAGACAGAATAGATGAGATGTTATATCTACAGATGGGGTATTTTAAAAGAAAACTGAAAGCAACATGCCTACTCCTTCATGAATGGGATTAGGGTCTCTATATAAGGTTGCATGCAGCAGGTAGCTTAGCTTTCTTACCTTGCGTCTGCCCAGCATGTAAATACTCCCCTCTAGCAGACTCTTTTTCAGACAAAAAGGATTTCTATCCAAAAAACCATACCTTCCACTCCTTTTTATAAATTTCAGATTATAACCTCTAGAGCTGTGAGAAAACAGGTTTCTCTGATTTATACATTATTCAGTCTATTTTTAATAGTATAAATAGATGATGCTAACAGAAGGTTGTTTTGCTACTTATTATGCACAAGATCTATGAGAATAAACATATTTCAGGAGATACTTTATATGTTGGAAATGGTGGTTAATGCCTAGAAGCCTATATCAAGAGGGTAAGATAATGTCTCATTCAGGAGTTCAAGGGAAACCAGAGTACAAAGCAGTACAGCCTTCAAAATGGGGCCCTGTCTCAAACAAAACAAGCAAACAAACAAACAAACAAGGAAGGAAGGAACCCAGATGAATAAAAGTAAAAAATGATAAAATAATCAATGTAATTCAAAACAATAGAAACATGAGTTATGTGATAGTTCTATAAATAACTCATTTTTTCTTTATTTTGACTCTTTGTGGAATAATTGTTCACAAAATACAGCATCTCATTCTCATAGCAATGAGTATGCTATACAGAGGGGTCTTCCAGGTTGGAAGGAGAATGTGCTATTGTTTTATTTGCCTGTGTGCATTTTTGCCTTGGAAAATGGAAAGCAAAGTGTACTATGTATATATTTCAATGTTTCTCTTTATATTAGTGTTTTGTTCTAATATTTATATTTGATTATATGTTTGTTCATTTGTGTGATTGTATTATAATGTTTAATTACTACAAAAAAAGTTTTAATCTCTTCTCTTTCCTCACTCCAAACCCTCCCATATAACTCTTCCTAGCCTTTAGATTCATAATCTCTTTTTTCATTATTTGTTATTGTTTGTATATATGTATTTGTATACAAACACCCATATATATTCCTAAATATAAGCTGTTAAGTGTATATAATGTTAGTTATATGTATGTTTTCAGGACTTACCATCTGACACTGGGCAACATATTGATATGCTCTTCCCGGGGGAGTTGTGCTTTAATTTTCCATTGTTATTCTTTACACAAAATAGAGAATATACAAAAAAATCATACAGTCTTAACTCTTATATAAATTAACATAATATATACATATATTTTTCTATATATTTAATTTACCAATGACTCAAATAGTGATTTGTGAATATGTTTTCTTGAAAGAGTTATCTAAATGACACAGTTCTTATTTGTGTTCATGTTATTTTTCTATTATAGTCTCTATCTTTCGAACTTATCAATAATTTTACATTTTTGTTATAGCAAAAAATTTAAACATATACAACATTGATCAATTAGATGTTAGTATGTAATTTTCATAATCAATATCTAGAGAGAAGAACTATTGCTATCTTTGAAATCAACAGGTAGGTAGACATCATGTTTAGGAATATGTCTTACATTTGTTTTTATTGCTCAATTTTAGATTAAATTTCCTCAATCTGTCATGCTATTACATTACATTAAGCTTTGCTTAAACTATTTTGTAAACTATTGTAATGGTAACTTGCTATTTATAATATCAAGTTTTGTGCTGATCAGAAAGCATTAGAGCCATTATTTGGCTTCAGATTGCTTCATTAAGAAAAAATTCCTATTATCATTTGCTAGTTCTTATAACTGCATATCTTGTCATATAATCCATGTTGAGATTTAAGGAAAACTGTCCAATGAATGCATTAAAGTGACTGAGAGCGAATAGAAGGTTTTTATTAGATGGTGTAAAAGGATGGGAGTGATAGAAGGCAGAGCACCAAAATGTTGAGTGGCCAGAGTCCATAAACAATCAGGAAATTAAGAGATGTGGCCAATGTTGACACTTCAGTTCTTAATTATCCTAATTAGAGACCATCAGAACAGCAAAATAATGTTTATTGAGTCTGGCAACATGAAAGATTTCATTGTGTTTATTGCTTATTTTGGCAACCATTTTACACTGTTGACTCTCCCATGCTGTGTAGTTAGCAAAATCTCATAAGCCATTTTTATGAACTGTGGTTAAGATAAACCCTGCTATTCTTCCCCTTACAAAATTGCCACTTTGAACTCACAATACGAATTCACACTTTCCATGTACTCTTAACCTACAATGTTTAGCTTACTTTTGTAATACACTACAAGTTCACCTTTCAAAATGTGATGGTTCTCTACAGTCATCATAATTATAAGAAATATTTATTCCTTAAATAACAAAATCCAATATATTTCTTGTATCAGGGTGTAGAGAAAGAGGAAACATTTAGGATACCAATATAAAATCATAGACTAAATACATCATTAACATATTTCAGATTTATGGTAATAATGCTACTGTTTGTGCGCATTGAAAGGCTAACAAGAAAAATCTTGGGGCTGGAGAAACGACTAACTCAATAAGACTCTTTCATGCAAACGTTAGTAACTGAGTTTGCATTTCCAGAATTTATGCACAAACAGTGTTCTTTTGGCACAGTTCTGTAATACTGGAGATGGATGGGAGGTTCCTTGGAACTCACTGCCTAGGAAGAAGTTAGGAGAGTATCATTAATAATGTTAGGTGTTGGCTCTCTCCCATGGGGTGGATCTTAAGTTGGTCCAATCATTGGTTGGCCATTCTTTCAATCTCTGCTAGATCTTAAGGACAAGTAGAGACCAGTTGGCTACCCTAATAAATACATGCCCCTACTCCAACCTTAAGGTCATTCATGCTAGTTAATTATTGTACTTTGTGAGCATATAGCTGAATGAGACTATTGGCTGGTGGGATGCAGCTCATATCTTACTGGTTATGTATCTGAAGTGTCCATGGGGGTCTTCAACATTAGGGACTCTTCTTCAACCACTGGCAGACAAACAAAAGAAATAGCAATGACATACAATGTTATTGGAATCTCTCCGTCTTCATGACAAACAGTTCATTATGGGTTTTTCTCATGCCTTCTATTGGATTTTTTGTTAAATGGTTTATGTCTCCGGTTAACATTGAAAGCCAAGTTGGAAAAATATTTCTTATAATTTTCTAGATGTCCTATTAGCCCCCCATCCATCAGTTTGCTGTTATGGTCACTTGTCCCCTGCTACTTGTCCTCTTCCATATTTTCCCATTTCCTACATCAGATTATCCAGGTATTCCCACCTTTATTGTTCTCTTCATTATTGTCCCCTTTTACTTTCCTGGCTTCTCTAATTATTGCAGGTTATATATTCACATCTAAATTCTGGGAGTTCAGAGCCACAAGTTAGAGATAACAGGCAGTGTTTGTCTCTCTGCTACTGGGTTACTTCACTATAATCATTTATATTTCCATCCATTTACCTGTAAATTTTTAAATGACATTTTTCTTTATAACTGAGTAGTAGCCCATAGTAATTCTGTACCACATTTTCATTATCTGTTCATCAACTGAAGGATATTTAAGTTATTTCCACTTTATTTTGTATTGTATTATACTCCATTAATAGTATGAGAAACATGGCTATAGAACATGATGCCTATGCCAAAGACTGAAATGGCTGAGTCATATGATAGATTTATTATAAGCTTTATATTATGTGTTCTCCACACTCATTTTCAGAGTATCTGGACCTGTTTGAAATCCCACTAACAGTGAGGAAAGGTCTCTGTCTCACAGCCCTTTTCCATAGTTTCTTGCTTGTTATTTTGTTGACAGTTGTCATACTTTTTTGGGTTAAGAGGTATAAAATGTGTTTAATTTCCATTTTCATTATGGTTAGAGATGATACACACCTTTTGAAATATTTATTAGCTTTTTCCCCTCTTTTTGAGAACTCTTTGTTCAGGTCCTTGGGCTCATCTTTTGAGTGGGTCATTTGTTTAAAAAATGTTTTTTTCAAATTCTGTATGTAGTCTGGCTAATATTGCTCTGTCAGCTGTTTAGATGGTAAAGATTCTCCCCCTTTCTGCATACTTCCTCTTTACTTATTTAGTTGTATTTTAGATATTCAGAACCCTTTTATATTTATAAAGTTCCTCTTGCCAATATTGATCTCAATTCCTTAGCAAATGTCTTTTCAGAAAGTCATTTCCACCTATAACATTAGGATATTGTCAATCTTTTTTCATGAAGGGTATATTTTTTTTTCGGTTTTAAATTGAGGTATTAGATACATTTGGAGTTAGAATGTTTTGCAAAGTGGTAGATACAAATATTATCTCATTCTTCTATTTGTGGATATCCAGTTTTCCCAAACCACAACTGATCCACTTAAAAGACAATTGCTATAACCAACGACCAGTCAACACCCCAGAAGAGACAGTTGCAAGGATTGTAAAAGCGAGAAGAACATGATATATGCATGTCTTCTGTGAGATCCTGTCTACTAGATATATATGTCAAGGAAACTACACACTTACAAAAGACTACACGAGCAAGAATGACATCAATAGACATAGTAACATAAAAGGGAGTAATTTCATGGGTTCACAACACTGGACAAGAATTTACAGGCAACTAAGGAATGCTGACATCAGGAGAAATAGTTTTTCCTAGAAAAGAGCTTCCTAGACAGAGTTTGCTGTCTAATATGAAATGGCAAGCCCTGAAATGATATATATCGTATAAACAGAAAAACATTATGCAGACTGACTAGGTTGTATCAGAGAACAAGCAAAGGAAGCCATAGCCCTTGAATTTCTGAGCGAACTGGGAGTGGAAATGCACATGGGAAAGGAGAAAGGCAAAATGATGTAATTATATTTTTCTTTCAAATATAGGAAATACATTTCTTAAATTAAAATGGAAAAATAAATGTAGAAATTGTCTGATCTCAACAACTAGCCTTATACACATATAAAAGCATATTCCTTATTATCGCGTGCCCATGTGAACACAATCAAGTATACAACACACACACACACACACACACACACACACACACACACACAAAGGAACCCATACAAATCTTTAATGTTAATTAAAACTTTAATTTTTCCTACTAAGTATAGTAGTCGATATTGTGATTTTTGCCTAGTTCATGACAGCCCAACTCTAGGTCTCCTGGCCCAAGTATTCAGTAACTAGTCAGGAGCAGAAACACGGTTTTGTTCTTCTTTTTCTTTTTCTTTGACCTGCTGTCTCTTCATATTTTGGGTAATCATATGTTAGAAACTCAGGGTAAATACTTTCAGTGTTGGATTTCTGAGTAAGTAGATTCAATATAATTTGTACATAATAACATTCAAACAAATAGATTCAACCCCACCCTCAGTAGATCAGGCATTTTTAAAAATGAAGCCTATGTTAAGTCATGTTAAAGCTTATCGAGAAATGTGTTAAGACATAGATCAGAGGTCTTCCATCGGTGGCCCAGGGACACATTCAGCTGCCCCGAGATGAGAGCTGTCTCCAAACCTCATTTTTAGGTATGTTTGGTCACCAAGCCTGTTAGCCCAGCTTCATTCCAGTAGTCCATCGTCTTTCTAATCCCCCTCATTTGATAGTAACCCAGAGACATGGTCAGCTTCCTTGAGCTTTACAGTGACCTGACCACCATCGTGGGTGCTCCACTGAGGCCACCAAAAAGCAATGAAAAAAAAAAGACCCACAGATTGAGGGAATCGAGGAAATGGAAACCTAGGGAAGAGAACAAGAACTAGTGATTATAAGAGATGGAAGAGAGAATCTCACGCATAGAAGACATGCTAGAAGAAATTGATATGTCAATCATAGAAAATACTAAATCTAAAGAATTCCTAATATAAAACATCTGAAAAAATCCAGGATACTATGGAAAGACCTAACTTAAAGAATTAAAGAAATCTTGTAAAGAATTTAAACTGCAGAACAAGCAGGCAATTTATATTCCTAATCCCAGTATTTGGGAATAGCTCTGAGACTGGCTGAGACATGAATATCTAATGCACAGACAAGGCTTCCTATTGGTTACAGGACCCCTGTGGTTTAGGATTAGATTCCATTCTACATATGGCATGAATGAAGATTTATATGTCTTTCTTCTGCTCACACAAAGTGCACAGAACTGGCCTTAATTGTTCTATTCACCCTACATACCTCATACACTTACAATTTTAGGACTGTATAATGCTTGTGAAAAATTATGTTTTCTGAAAAAAAAAACAGATATTGAAGCTGAATCATATCTGAGAGGGTTCATTCCTCTCAGCATGCTGGATGCTGACAACCTGCATCCTTCATGTTCCAAAACCAAGTGCTTCAGTTACTGTTACTCATCACAACAGGACAGCTCCCTAAATAGCTTCAAAGAAAGCTTCTAATCCCAGTTGGTCCAGCATTTCAGACTGTCCCACACAGGACTTCTGCTAAGCCTGGAATTTAGAAACTGGACCACAAATGCAATTCCTAGGCTTGATAACTAAATATCACAAAGATGCAACAAAGAAAAAGAATTTCAGACCAATCTCCTTTATGAACATTGATGCATAAATACTTAATAAAATACTCACCAATTGGATACAAGAACATATCAATGATATTGTTCATTATGACCAGGGAGGCTTTACCCTGGAATGCAGGGATGGTTCAACATATGAAAATCTATCAAGGTAGTCTATCATATAAACAAAGTGAAAGGGTGGAAAACTACATAATCATCTCATTCAATGCTAAAGCCTTTAAGAAAATCCAACACCCCCTCATATTAAAATTCTTGGAAAGATCAAGGATACAAAGAACATGCCTAACACAGTAAATGCAATATATCACAAGACAATAGCCAATATGAAATTAAATGGAGAGACACTGAATTTCCACTAAAATCAGCAACAAGACATGGCTGCCCACTCTCTCCATATTTATTTAATATAATATTTGCAAGTTTAGCTAGAACAATAAGGCAACTAAAGGTGATCAAGAGGATACAAATTGGAAAGGAAAAATTCAAATTAGCATTATTTGCAGATGATGTGATAGTACACGTATATGATCCAAAAAAGTTTTACCTAGGAACTCCCACAGCTGATAAATACCTTCTGTAAAGTGCTTGGATACAAAATTAACTTCAAAAAATCAGTAGCTGTCCTGTATACAAGAGACAAATGAACTGACACAGAAATTAGGGAAACAACACCCTTTACAATAGTCACAAATAATGTAAAGATTCTTGTTCTAACTCTAATCAAGCAATGAAAGACTTGTATGACAAAAACATCAAGTCTCTGCCAAAAGAAATTGAAGAAGACATCAGAAGACGGACAGATCTTCCATATTCTGGATCAGTAGGATTAACATAGTAAAAATGGACATCTTACCAAAATCAACATAGATTCAATGCAGTTCCCATCAAAATACCTACAGAATTCTTTACAGACCTTAAAAGAGAATTCCTCAACTTCATATGAGAAAACAGTAAACCCAGAATACCTTAAAAATCCTATACAATAAAAGAACTTCAGGAGGTATCTCCACCCCTGATCTCAAGCTGTACTACATAGCAACAGTAACAAAAATTTCATGGCATTGACATAGAAACAGACTGGTTGATTAATGAGATCAAATCAAAGACAGAAATAAACCCACACACATGAAAACACTTAATTTTTGTATTTTTCTTTTTTGTTAGTTTTTTAGTAAATATTTCTTTATTTATATTATTTAAATATATATATTATATATAATATTTATATTATTACACATATATACACTATACTACCCACAGCAAGAAGAATCATGACACAATCAAGAATTATGTAAATGTTACATTCTTAGTGTTTTGGCTATTTGTATTTGGCAGCCTTGAAGAAAACATCTTTCCTTTTTTGGTGCATCTAAAATTCAGAATGTAAATCAATATCTATCATATCTTCTCATTATCAACTTAAAACATCTATCTAGACCCAAAAACATCTTAACCCCTAAACAACTAAGCTTAATTATAAAACTAAACTATCTGGTCTTCATCCCCATCAGAGACTTGAGAAGGAATAAAAATGAATACTTGAGTATACCAGGAGAGCATGTTAGTTGCTTTCCAAATGAGATGACAGAGACAAAACTCTCAATAATGTTGTAACATCATCTTCAGCCTTCTGGCCCAATATATCTGACATACATATCTATGAGGCAGAAACTATTGAAGACTTGCTTACCCTGTCTTGGCAGAGTTTGGTTGTCAACTCTGTCTGCATCCAAGCTTGCTATTTTTTAGGCAGAATTCTGTCAGTGGTAGAGATGAGGACGTTTTGTCCAGTGGCTTGTTTGCCACATTTGAAGCCATCTCCATAATGAGGCTCTTTGATGATCATAATCTTCTTTGAGGTAGGCTGGTTGTTTCCAGGAGTTGCCTGTCTCACTGTCAGTGAATCTTTAAAATAATAAAAACATTTTAAATGCCATATTCTGTATGTCTCTGAGGTTTTTCAAGACTTATCTAATTATTTTACCTTATCTTCCTATAGAATCATATCTATCTGTTGCACCTAAGATGTATATTCTTGTAATAAATATAGACTAGTAATTGATATGACCATGATTTGATCAACAACAATTAACTTATATGACTTCTTTATCCTAAACTGCCCTCAATAGCACTTTCAGAGTATTGGAAGTAAACTTTGTATTATAATTGAGTTATATGTGCATAATACTTCATATTAGAGTACAAATATATATAAATTGTGTGAAGAATAATCTTACATTTGAATTCTATACCACTGTATTTAATATTAAACTTATTTGCATCTATATATAAAGTTCTACACGAGTGAATATATAATAATCTGTGAGTGACAAGTGAGGCATTAAGTTGAATAGATTCACTAGTCTACTTTTTGTTCCATCTTCCCTATATATTTGTATATTCCCCCTTCTTTCTTTTCAACCCCTATCTCCAAACCTAAGAATGGAAGATATAATAACTTGTAACTAACTCCCATTAAAAATAACCCTCTATAGCCCAAGAAAGAAACCAAAATCTACCAGATTCCCATTAAAGGAAATGGAGCATCATTCTCTTAAGGTTTCTTCTGGCTAATTTGGGGGTGAATAATACCTTTGTAGTATCCCAAGTAATTGGGGAAATGGTTAAAGAAGATAAGTGTAGCATTTGTGGTCTAGTTCCTAAATGTTGAGACATCCCAGGACAGTCAGAAATGCTGCACCAATTGGTATTGGAAGTTTTCTTCAAAGATGTACTGGGAGCTGTCTTGTTCTGTTGAGGCAAACACTTAATTTTTGACAAAGAAGCCAAAACTATACAATGGGAAAAAGATAGAATCTTCAACAAGTGATGTTGGTCTAACTGGAGGTTTACATGTAGAAATATATAAATAGATCCATATATATCACCCTACACAAAACAAAAGCCCAAGTGGTTCAAAGAACTCAACATGAAACCAGATACACTACATCTATTAGAAGTAATACTTTTGAACTCATTGGCACAGGAGAAAACTTCCTAAACAGAACACCAATATCTCATGGTCTGAGATCAACAGTGAATAAACGGAACTTTGTAAAACTGAAAAGCTTCTGTAAGACAAAGGACATTGTCAATAGAGCAAAATAGCAGCCAGCCTACAGATTGTTAAAAGATCATCATCATTTGACAGAGGGTTAATTTCCAAAATATATAAAGTCAAGAAATTAATGACCAACAAATCAAATATCCTAATTATTCTCAACAGAGGAACCCTGAATGGACAGAGAGGCTCTTAAAGAAATATGCAATATCCTTAGTCATCATGGAAATGCAAATCAAAATGACTCTGAGATTCCATCTTATACCTGTCAGACAGCTAAGATAAAAAAACAAAAACAAAAACAAACAAATAAAAAAACCTCAAGTGACAGCACATGCTGGCCAGGATGCTGAGCAAAGGGAACATTCTCCCATTGCTGGTGACAGGGCACCTTTGTACAATCACTGTGGAAATCAATCTAGAGGTTTCTTAGTAAAATGTGAATAGACGCTGCTATGCTCCACCTTACCACAATGATACTTGTTCAAATTCATAATAGCCAGAGACTGGAAACAATCTATATGTCACTCTACTGAAAAATGGATTAAGAAACTGTGGTATACAGTGGAACACTGTCCAGCTAGTAAAAACAATGAAATTATGCAATTTGCAGGCAAATGGATGGAACTGGAAAACATCGTTCTGAGTGAATTAGCCCAGAACCAGAAACACACACTTGGTATATAATCACTTATCAATAGATATTAGCCATATAGTATCGGGGTAACCATACTACAACCCAGAGACCCAAAGAAGTCAAGGAGAGCCCAAGGGAACATGATTGAATCTCCCTCAAAACAGGAAATATAATAGACATAAAAAGTAGATGCAGGAAGGAACTGACTGGGAGATGGAATAGGTAGGATAACAGGAATTGGAATCAATTAAGTAGAGCATGGAAGAGATTGAGGAGAAAAACTAGGAGAAAGAATAGAAATCAGTGGGTGGAGGGATCTCTTGGAAAGGAAAGACTCCAAGGAGTCTATGAGGGTGGCCCTAGCTGAGACTTCAAGTAAAAACTGTTAATGAGCATAAAGTTGGCACCCCCTATAGCGAGGTGGAACTTTCAATGGAGGTTGGAGGATACCAACTCACCTATAAAACCTTTGATGCAAAATGTACCTAGTCTACAAAGAACAAAGATGGAACAGAGATTTAGGGGATGGAAAAGCAGTGACTGGCTCAGCTTGAGACCCCATCCCACTAGTGGGAGAGCGCTAACCACTGTTACTATTAACCATACTCTGCTGTGTTTGCTTACAGAGTCTAGCCTAACTGTCTTTTGAGAGGCTTCATCCAGCAGCTGTTGGAAACAGTTACAGAAACTGAAGAACAAGCAATGGGCTGAGCTTGGGGAGTACTGTGAAGGAGTGGGAGAAAGAATAGAGGGATCTGGAGGGGTCAAGGGCAATACAAGAAGACCTACAGAGTAATCTATCCTAGGCCCACAGGAGCCCACAGAGATTGAACCACCAATCAAAGAGCTTGCATGGATTCAACTTTGTCCCCCCATACTCTTGTAGCAAATGGACAGCTTGGTCATCATGTGGGTCCTAAGTACCTACAACTGAGTCACTCTTACCTAGTTGGCCTGCCTTGTCACTCCACAGTAGAAGATATTCTTAGCTCTGCTATTACTTGAGATACCAGGGTGGATTGGTACTAATTGGGGGCCTTCTCTTCTTTGAGAGGAATGACTGGAATGCGGGGGAGGAGGGGGTGTCTTGATCCCATGGAAACCTTGTCTTTACAAACTGATAAAGATCTTAGGTAGACTCAAAGAGAGAGGGAGTTTCAGCCCAAGACAAAAGACAGTCTGGGTGACTCTGCCTGGGGTATTGTATTGCAAAAAGGACCATCTATTAGGAGGAGAAGGACATTGGGAAACCAGAGTTAGAGAGATCAGAGGTTTGGGAGATGGAAGATTCACCAGCAAAAGGTGAAACTCAGTTAAGTCTTCCAGGTTTGGTCTATTTGACGGTGTTACTTTTTCTGTCAGATAGAGGATATGTTAGACTCCTGAGAATTATTCCAGAGGATTTGCCCAGAGCAACTGATAACCAGAATGTTTCATTCTTGTTCTCCTTAATCTCTTTTCCCTCCTATTAAAAGTGGGCCGGTTCTAAGTAAGGTACATTCCTTTAATAAATTACTAATAAAGGAGAATTGTTAAGGAATCAGAGCCAACAGGAATTTAAAGTGATTTAATAAATAAATAAATGGAGGAAAAATAAATAAAATGAGATATAGGCGAGAAACAGGCCCAGTTTAGATCTTGTTAGATTTTTTTTTAAAGGGAAGAAAATCTTGATTTGTGATCGACAAACTGAACTCCCATTTTTTTTAAAACAAATTACTTTGATGATTGTTAAGTGCTTAATTATACAAACCAAGGTTTCCAACTTCCCCAGCTTTGATCAAATGGCTATACCATCAACTATAGAAAATGAGATACTTGGCCTGGAAAGGCACCTCAGTGTTAAGTGTACACTCTGTTCTTGCAGAGACCAGAGTACAGTGTCCAAGCTAGTCAGGCTATTTATACTCTCCAGATGCCCAGTATCTGATGCTCTTTTCTGGCTTCCATGGGCAAACTCACACACACACACACACACACACACACACACACACACACACACACACACACACGTGCACTATATTGGGAGCTGTGTTTAAGCTACATGCTGTGATTTTTGAGTTGTTGATCTTTGGATTGTCTAGTCCTGAGAGGAAATCATGGAGGTACTGACAAACTATTCAGAGGATTGTATTCTTTTCAGCCTCCCTGTGGGGCTAGGGAAGTAAATCTGTAACTAGAGCTTGTGTTTTTTTTCTGCTATATAAGCCATGCTCGCTGAAAATAAAGTAGAGCCTTGATCAGGACCTGTCTTGGCTCCATTCCTCATGTCTCTGTCCCCTCAATGCCCACTCACTCTTCCAGAGATCCTGTTTGACTTGACTTACTTCAGGGTCGGGACATATGGCACCCGAACAGGGACCTAGAAATGAGGAGTTAAGTGACAGACACTGCTTTGGAGAGCAGTCTCAAAGAAAAGTGGAAGTGTTTTTGCAGAAGTTGCCTGCTTTGTGGAGAAAAGAGAAGGTGAGCAACAAAAACATGGGACAAAACAGTAGTAAAGACTTACTCAGACATACATTAGAATATATGCTAAAGACATGAGAAGTAAGGGTAAAAACTAAACAAGTTTTTAGATGTTTGTGCATAAAGTATGTCTGTGGTTTCTTTTTTTTTTTCTCCTTTATTAATTTTTTCTTGTTACATCTCAATGGTTATCCCATTCCTTGTATCCTCCCATTCTTCCCTCCCTCCCATTTTCCCCTTATTCCCCTCCCCTATGACTGTTCCCGAGGGGGATTACCTCCCCCTGTATATGCTCATAGGGTATCAAGTCTCTTCTTGGTAACCTGCTGTCCTTCCTCTGAGTGCCACCAGGTCTCCCACTCCAGGGGACATGGTCAAAGGTGAGGCACCAGAGTATGTGAGAGAGTAATATCCCACTCTCCACTCTACTGTGGAGAGTGTTCTGTCCATTGGCTAGATCTGGGTAGGGGTTTAAGGTTTACTGCCTGTATTGTGCTTGGCTGGTGCCTTAGTTTGAGCAGGACCCCTGAGCCCAAATCTGCCTATCATAATGTTCTACTTGTAGGCTTCTAGGACCCTCTGGATCCTTCTACTTTGCCATTCTCCCATGATTCTCTCATCTAGAGTCCCACTAGAATGTCCTCCCCTCTGTCTCCCAGAAGATGCTCCAGCACACAACAAAAAAATTTGCTCAACCATGTTCATAGCAGCCTTATTCATAATAGCCAGAACATGGAAACAGCCTAAGTGTCCCTCAATAGAAGAATGGATAAAGAAACTGTGGTACATATACACTATGGAATACTATTCAGCTATTAAAAACAAGGAATCCCCGAAATTTGTAGATAACTGGATTGAGCTAGAAATGATCATAATGAGTGAGTTAACCCAGAAGCAGAAAGACTCAAATGGTATATACTCACTTATATCTGCATATTAGCCCAAGGGGCATGTCCCAGGAAAGCCTTCCCTTACCAGGAAACTGTCTGTGGTTTCTTAAGGAAGAACACTAAACTTAGCCTTCTAATTTTCCCTGGAATCTGTTTGGTCACATATTGTCAAAGTCTCCAGACTGTGTCATTTTGTTTATCCTGTCAAACTGTTCGTTTTATGGTCATCATGTCAATTTTTATTTCTATGTCTGTTAATTTGTTCAGTTGTCTGAATTTTGTTTTTTTCTTTTATATTCTGAGAGAAAGGCCAAATTCACCCAATGTCCATGGCATGGATGACAGTACTGATAATCCCAAGGTTGGAGGTAAAGTTTCATTGTACATAAATTCCTGATGCTCCTTTTATTTAATCTATTTCCTCAGATAACTTATAGGACTTGGTTTATGTCAACAACATTGTCTGCTTGATTTCCCTGTATATGAAGGGAAAAGGAGAATTCAAGTGTCCCAGTACCTATGAGGCATCCTCCTTGCAGACCTCAAGAATGTACTAACCTGACTATACCTTGAAAATGGTGCTTTGCAGAGACTTCTCTGGAATATTTCCCTTTCACAAGCCTCATATAGTAGTGCTGCAAGCACCAGTGATTATCACAAATCCTTTCCCACCCTAATTGTTAGAGTCAGCTAAATTGCGGGACTATGGAGAACGAAAAACAGACATGTGATGGTTTATGTTCTTGCCCCTTATGTGCTGTTGAGTGGTAAAATCTCTGTTGTTATTCTTGTATCTACTATTGTTTCTGCTATTGCTTTAATTCAGACTGTACAGACTGCTAATTATATTAATGACTTAACTAAAATTGTCTAGCTTACTTTAAGAAAAAGTTAGTGGTTTGAGACAACCGAGCAGGTTATAGTGCCATACTGGATTTCCCTGGATTTACATTACTCCTTATGAGTATAATGTGACTAGATCTCATTGGATTCACATTCAACATCATCTTTGTGGAATTAGCAGTATTCTGGGGAATGGATTATCCTTGGGGGAGATTGCAGGGCTTGAAATTATAGCCTGTGCCTTCCTTCCTCACCTGGCACAGTTCATGCCTCAGCAATCACAGCTGATGCAAGCACAAGTGCATGGAATAGAGCTGAAGCAGTCCCCTAATCCTATGTGACCAGAAGGCAGCAAAAAATGGGTAGGAGTGACTCTGAATCCCTCTCAACCTAAGACAGAGGCCTGTGAAAATTGTATGCAGGACCTTGATGATGATGGCTAAGAAGTGTTTTTAGTCCACCAACCTAAGACAGGTGCTTCATAAAAATTTAATTAAGGGTGATATGTGCGGAGCTGTGTTTAAGCTACATGCTGTGATCTTCGAGTTGTTAATCTTTGGATTGTCTACACTAGAGAAGAAATCAAGGAAGTTCTGACAGGGAACTATTCAGAGGAATGTATTCTTTTCAGCCTCCCTGGGAGGTTAGGGAAGTAAATTTGTAACAGGAGCTTGTTCTGTTTTCTGCTATATAAGCCATGTTTGCTGAAAATAAAGTAGAGCCTTGATCAGGACTTGTCTTGGCCATATTCTTTGTGTCTCTGTCCCTTCAATCCCCACTCGCTCTCCAGAGACTCTGTTCAACTTGTTCCATGGGATGGGGCAACACACACACACACACACACACACACACACCATACTGCAAATATACATTAAACATGAAATGCAATCTTTAAAAAGAAAGAAAGAAAGAAATGGAAGGGAGAAAGGGAGGAAAGGAGGAGAAAAGAAGGAAGGAAGGAAAGAAGGAAGTGTCAGCCCTTCGGTGAATAGTTTAGTCTCTGTCAACAGCAGCAGTGGCTCTTCATTTAATAGGCCTCTACCAGGTCCATGAGCTTGCTGAACAAATAAAATCATTTTCCTGCAATCCCAACAACTGAAGCTTAATACCTAGAATTCATATGATAGAAAGAATTAACTTCCTTCAAGTTGTCCTTAACCTCCCCAAGCACAAAGTGAATTGAGCACCACACACACACACACACACACACACACACACACACACACACACACACACACACACAATATTTGTAAAGCAGCATCTCCTTTGGTCTTCCCAGTAATTGTTATTTGAGCAATCAACCATCGTATAGGAAAGTCACTTTTTTTCCTTAGACTGTTATTCTCAGAGGCCAAGAAGTTATATTAAAGACAGTCATAAAGAAAGTATAAATTCATCCCCTTTAGTTGTGATTTCTAGACTTTTCAAAAAATCGTATTTTATATCTGATAAAAATATATTAGATAGTGAATGGAGGAAAAAATACCTACAGTAGGCAACACTATAATGAAGAGGAGCAAAGTTGAAAGACTCACACCCAGTGGGTTTTGTGAATTACTTAAAGGCATAAGCATCAAGACAGCAAGGTAGTAAGCACAGAAAACTAAAGAGAACAGCCGGTATCTTTAAGAAACACACAGATACCATCAACTAATCTTTGTGAAAGAAGGAATTGCAATTGAATGAGGACAACTACAAGTAACTTGCAACACAGTGTTACTTTAAGAAATCCATATTCAAATAATGTAGCTAAATCTGAAATATAACATTTTCAAAAATAGCTTAAGAGGATCACAAACTCAAATATAGACTTCACAACTTAAATGTCTAGGATAATGTTTAGATAAATCCATGAAGGATAGTAAAATTGTTAATTACATTTAAATACTGCTTGTGTGATATTCAATGTTTAAGTGCTAACTCCTAGTGACTCAGAATGAGAACTTAATAGGGCACGCAGTGTTTTTAGATATAATTACTTAAAGTAACATCATAAGCTTATAAAATAAGTTATCTCTTAGTAGTATTAGTTATCTCTTCCTCCCTTTACCTCTTCTTCCCTTTTAGTTGTTGGTCAGGGTATCTTAGGCATCTCTAAATCAATATAGGCTGTTGTTACTCTTAGTTGACCACCAGAATTTGATGGTGAGACACTATTTCTTTAAACATCATATGTTTTTTATTACAAAACATGGAGAAAACAAGCCAATTAGCCCACCATGTGTCTCTAAAAATTATGCAACTCTACCGAAGTTGGGGCAGAAAAATTGCTAGAGCCATAGCTGTGAGAACTGCTACAAAACAGTGCCTTCTGGACAGAGCAAGACCATTGCCCTCACTGAATAATGACTGATATAATTGCCTAAAAACACAGCAGCCAGCATTTCAGCATGGATGCATAATGGCACAGGAGCCTCTCCACTTGCTAATGAACAACTGCCAGTAGATGGCTCCTGGTAGAAGTCAGTTGTCATTGAAAGTGTGGCCCATGCAGATTGATCATGCTCTGTGGACAGCTTCACAGCATTTGATTTGGGATAAAAGGAATTTGGACTTAGTGAGTTATATGTTTGTTTGTTTGTTTTCTTTTTAAATAAAAAGACAGGAAGTTGAAAGGAGCATGTGGTTTCAGGTCCAGGAGTAGTTGATAGGGGAGTTGGGGAAGGATGTGAGCAAATCACATTGTATATATTTATGAAATTTATAAAAATATACTAAAATTTAAAATAAAAAATATGGCCTTTATAATATTAGATCAATGTAAGTTCATGTTCTAAAACAGAAGCACAATATTAATATACAATATAGTTTTCAGGGGGAAGTGGAAACTTTCCATATTATTTTCATTATTTTCTTGTAAACTAATACTATTACAAAATAAAAAGAATATTTGTATAAAATTGGAAGAAAGGTAAGAGTGAGAAAAATGATATTTTAGTCCTGAAAGAATAAATGTTCTGATAATAAATTTACTTTAACATACTCAGTTTTTTATGATAATCAATCAAATCCATTTTAACTAATTTTTAAATTGTATCTGAAATTCAGAGTTTCAAATAAAATTATGCAATCATATTTGTTTACTATGAGATTGCCCTACAGCTGCTATTGCTGAGATATCAAAGTATGTGTTTATTTATCCCTATAGGTCTTCAAGTGCAAATAACTATTTTAACTAATAAATTATATTTTTGAAGCTGTTTTAGCTTCACAATAATAACTTTTAAATATAATTTTGCAGCTTAAAGGAGCCAATAACAGTTGCTTGCTTGGCTGATTACATGATAAATATTGTTTCCTACTATGTAACACTCACCAATAAATGCCAATAATAATTGCAACAAAATCTTTTGCTTTTAAAGCTGTGTAAAAGGCAGAAATAATCATGTAATCATCTTGTAATTATATGGTACTTACTATGCAATTACATAGTAAACACATTGTAAATTCAAAATAATTACATCGTTATTTGCATTATGCATAGTATCTAATCCAATTTTGACATGTAAAATAATGGTAGCAATCCAAAGGGCTACCCAAATTTCTCCCATCTACACTACAGGATCTGTAATAATGGGAATTATTTAAGGAAGTCATTGTACAAATGCTCATTTTAGTATTGTATTGGAAACAATCCTTTTTATTTATGACATGTGTAGAATTACAAATTGATGCAGAATAGGATTAGCATTTACTCTATAACTTATCAATTATAATTTATACTTACCAAGATTTTGGTGTTTATAACATTAAATGATTAAATGATATTTTATTAAGAATAATGCAATGGATTTTACATGAAAAATATAATTAAAATTATATTATAGTGTATGTTTTTTACACTTAATAAAAATCCATTTTTAGATCTTTAAAACTCAGTATACTAATTATAATAGAAATGTTAGACTATATTTTCCCAAATTCTATGAGCCTCCACTCATGGACTTCCTTCTCCTTTCGGCTCCAAGTTCAGCTGTTTTAACTCAGAAAACGTACTGAAATTTTACATTTTTCTCCATTTCGAGTCGTGAAAATTGTCTCTTTCCTGATTGCTTTTCTAATAGCAACTCCCTAGTCATACAACAAATATTGTCCTGAAGACAAAATAAAATGAAACAAAACCCTGGTCATCGGAAACAATCCTGTTACCAGGGAAAAATTTCCACATTGCGGGAAGCCAGGAAGAACAGAGTACATTCTCAACATCCTCCACATACAACAGAGGTGTAACTCCAGAAAAGACAGGCAAGGTGTCTTTCTCTGGTCTCCTGCATAACTGTACAGAGGTAATGCACTTCTGCAACATTTAATAAGACCAAAAAGCTCCTAAGAATAACTTTGCTTGTGGTGGAATATAAAACTATCTTCCGTGCTTAGAAGAGAAAGGGGTAATATCAAGAACAGTAGAAGTCTTGGTGAAGATCAGAAAGAGGTGTACATGTTACACTACAAACAGTCGCAGAAAGCATTGTGTAGGTAATCAATCAGTATAGCGGGGAGGGCACGGGACAAGCTCTAAGGTGCAAGAAAACTGACTGTGCACTGATATGAACAAAGGACCAGTTAGAGCAGGAGAAAGGGCCAAATTGAGTACATCACTTAGGTTGCACACAGACAAAGCAAAGGGTAAAAGCTACACTGAAAAAGAGATTGGAAAGACCTCTCAGCAAGCACTAACCTTCTTTGATATTGAAGAAATTATTAATAAGTCTGACTTAAGCATAAAATAACATAAATTATAGACTCCAAGGAATCATCATACAGAAAAAGACCCAGAGTTGTGAACTAAATAAATGTGTGCATTGGGAGTTGGGGGGGGGGTCATTAACTTAAAGGTAGTATAGTAGCTTTCAATTGAAAGGAGAGAAGAAAGGAAGGAAGGAAGGAAGGAAGGAAGGAAGGAAGGAAGGCGGATGGAAGGAAGGAAGGAAGGAAGGAGGATGGAAGGAAGGAAGGAAGGAAGGAAGGAAGGGAGGAAGGAAGAAAGATGGAAGGAAGGAAGGAAGATGGAAGGAAGGAAGGAAGGCAGATGGAAGGAAGGAAGGAAGGAAGGAGAATGGAAGGAAGGAAGGAAGGAAAGAAGGAAGGAAGGAAGGAAGGAAGTTTGTAGTAGTCAGTTCGTCATTGCTATGAGGAAATGTTTGAAAATGAATACTTAAGAATAAACCATGCTATAGTATGTACACAGAGGATCTGGTGCAGACCCATGCAAGCTCTCTGCATGCTGATTCAGTCTTGTGAGTTCATATGAGTTTGTTCATGTTAATATTAAGGGCCTTGTTTCCTTGGGTGAGATTTTAAGTGTGAAAATGAGTAGGTCTTAATTTCTTGTGCCTTTTCTTGGGCTCTTTTATTTTCATTGGTTTGTTCTGTCCAACATCTATATAATAGTTTTGCTTTTTTATTATTATTATTTATATTGTTATGTTTATTGTCATCTCTTAGACACCTGTTCTTTCCCAAGGAAAGATAAAAAAAGAAGTGAGTAGATCCAGAGAGCAAGGAATTTGGAAGGAACTGGGAGGTATAGGGGAAGAGAAATCATAATCAGGGTATATTATGTGAGAATAGAAACTATTTTCAATAAAAGAAAAAATAACATGCAACCATAAAAAGAAAACTATATAGTTATGTTTATCAAAGACTATTAGGAGGAAGATGGTAATAAGTAGATGGGGTATGCTTTCAGGGAAATTAATTGATATTTATAGGATATAATTACTGTGATTACTTTAGAATAGTAAATAAAATTTATCACCTGAAAAAAATAAGAATAAACCATTCCAATGTGATCCTCAATTCTTTGAGGTCAAGTGTACTGTACCTCAGCTCTGGTAAAGGCTCTCATCTGCTGAGGGCAGATGGCAATTGTGAAAGCACATGTGGGTTCAAGGGATCTCATCAGTAGAGCAAAATCAAGGGAGACTCTGAGATCTCAAGTTGGCCAATTATAGCAATGCTCCTTTCTAAGAGCAGTGCTCTCACTGGCTTACTGTCTTATCTCTGAGAAAGTGTCACACCATTTTTCAAGTGCCACCAGCCTGGAACAACAGCAACAACAGCAACAAAAACATCTAGAGGAGAATCTATGTTAAAACCAAACTAGTGCCCGCAAAAAAACATCAAGTTAAATAAGATCATTACAGTGGACCCTAATCTGACATATTCAGTGCCCTTATAAAGAAGAGGGCTTTCTGCTTCTGCGTTAACTCACTCAGTATGATCATTTCTAGCTCAATCCATTTGTCCACAAATTTCAGGAATTCCTTGTTTTTTGACCATGTCCCCTGGAGGGGGAGACCTGTTGGCACTCAGAGGAAGGATATCAGGTTACCAAGAAGAGACTTGATACCCTATGAGCATATACAGGGGGAGGTAATCCCCCTCAGGAACAGTCATAGGGGAGGGGAATAAGGGGAAAATGGGAGGGAGGGAAGAATGGGAGGATACAAGGAATGGGATAACCATTGAGACATAACAAGAATAAATAAAAAAATAAATAAATAAAGGAGAGGGCAGAGAGCTGTATACAGATGCACAGAGTCCCAGGAAGAATGTCTGGTAATGAGAAAGGCAGGTTGGAGTAATACAGTGCAGACTAAGAATCTCCAATATGAAACTATTCCTTGAGGTTAGAAATAGAAAAGCAAGAGTTCTCCTTAGAGTCGCAGAAGTAGAAGGATCAAGTTGACATCTTTCAAATGCACACCCTCTAAGGCTATGGAAGTATGAATTTGTTAAGAGAAGCAGTTTGTTTATCTCTGTTGTGGTAGCTCAAGGATACTAATTATCTGTACATCTATATCCTGATACATTGCATTGTCTCTCATAATTGCACACATAATTGCTTTTACCAACAGCATTTTGTGTAGATATTATTTGGATTCTATTTTACATTTCATATGTCAGTGTACTATTATTCCCACAACAATTATTCCCTTCCACATATTGTATGATTTAAATAAAGAGGTCAACCTTCTCCATTTTTTAGCATAGACTTCTAAGATTATGGTGATGGCAAAGGTTTATTCTGATATGCATTTGGTTTCTAAATGACTTTCCTCTAAATCTTTTATCTTTACAGGGTCTTTATTCTATACATAAGCCTTTGTTTCCATTTTTCTTTTCTTTCTTATTTATTACTTACTATGTTTACTTTATTTAGGGACATCAGTTTTGTTGGGTTAAGATCTAGTTTAAAGTTCTCACTTAACTGTCTCTACAAAGTCCTTACCTCCAATTGAATTCACTTTAGTAATGAGTGATGCAAGAATTGAAAGTGATCATATAATACTTATATAACCTGTTAACAATTTGGTAAGGGTAAGAGTGGAAAGTAGGTGGTTGAAGTGGATTATACCCAACTGAGTTGTTTTTGAAAAGGGGCCTCATCAAAATGCCAAGCTATTGCCAAGATGATAGTTTGCTCTCCACAAACTGACAGCAAGGACTCATTGTTGAAGGCAATACCCACACAACTCATTAAAGATGGAGACAGTGAACTGGTTCTTGCATAGAATCTTCATCCCTATGTTCTAGTATCTTTGGTAAGGGAAGGTACTCTTTAGGCTATCACACAAGAAATGTAAGCACCAACCCAACTGTAAATCCCTTTACTTGCCCAAAATATGCTAGGATAAAGATGACACAAAGTTTGTGGGAGTAACCTACCAATAACTGATTTGATTTAAGGCCCAATCCATGAGATAGAATCCATAACTAACACTGTGTAGATGTTCAATAACCAGAGACAAAATCCAAGACCTAGAGTAAAACCAAATTCTACTGGTTTAAAAAATAGCAATAAAATGACTCCTAATGATATTCTTCTATACACAAAGATCAGTGCTTATTCAGCAATCATCAGAGAAGCTTCCTTCTTCAGTAAATGGAAACAAATACAAAGCCATACAGCCAGACATTACATAGAGAGTAAGAGGCTTTGGAACAGACAACAGTAAATGGAAAATATCCCTCAAATCCCTCCTCTGACAGCTCAGAGAATCTTCAGAAGAAGATATAGCTAGTGTAAGAGCCAGAGGGGATTGAGGATTCCAGGGGATCAAAGCCTTCTAAATCAACTAAGCAAAACTCAAATGAACTCACAGAGACTGAGGCACCAATCACAGTGTCTACACAGGTTGCACCATGTCCTCTGAGTACACAGTATAGCTTTCAGTTTAGTATTTTTATAGGACTCCTGAATGTGTGAACTACTGTGTCTCTGATACTTGTGCTTTCCCTTGGGGCTCTTCATTCTGTTGGTTTACTTTGTCCAACTTTGATGTGGTGGCTTTTGTTCTATCTTATTTTGTTTTATTTTATATTTGCTTGTTATCTCTTCAAAGCCCATTCTTCTCTAATAAAATGCAGAGAGTAGATCTAGTGGGACGGGACGTGGGGTAGAAACTGGGAGAAGCAGGGGCAGTGAATTGTAATCACAATATATTGTATGACAAAATAATCTATTTAATAAAAAGGAGAAAAAAATAAACCTTAAAAAACAAATATTATTTTCTGGAGAAGAAGATGCTGAGAAGGAGAGATAAACATATTTTGGTGTTGTTGTTGTTATTGTTGTTGTTGTTGTTGTTTAGATCACAAGGGGCGATGAGAAAAAGACTTGTGATAGAGCTGGTGATGTTTATCACCTTAGAAGTCGAAGCACCATGTGGGGGAAATTGATTATTAAGCAACTGAAAAACATCCTTGAGCAAATGCTGAGAGGAGGTGTAAATGTGCACCAGAAACAGGAGGCGGGGCCTTTGGAGACTTAGGATAGTTTTGGCTGTTCATCGCTCCACTTTGAGAGGCTTCTAGAGAGAACCACTTGAGGGAAGGCTTCGGGGCCCCAGGCTCCGGCTGAGGCTCTGGATCTGGTTACTCCAGGTTCCAGCAGAAGAAATCCTGCAGATTATGCCAGGAGAATCTTTCCTTGGAACTGATATCCTTACAGTTTCATTATTGTATTCTTTAATCTCCTTTCCTATTGTTTAGGTTAGTTGGGTTATAAGTGAGGTACTCTTGGTTAATAAGTTCTTGATAAAATATATTCTCTACAAAAACTTGAGCCTACAATACTGGATAAGTCAAATGTTCACTAAGAAATGAAGATGTGGAAGAATTGTTTCAGGTTATCTAATTTGCTCCTATATGAGCCTTTAAAAGTGGAAAGAGTCAGGGAGATGGCTCTGGACTGGAGTCCCCAAAGCAAGGCCTGATTTTCATTCCTGCATTTCACAAGGTGGTAGGAGAGAACCAACTCCTGGGGATTGTCTTCTGTCCTACACACACACACACACACACACACACACACACACACACACACACACACACGTATCCTCATATATAGAAGAAAAATAATAACTTAATTTTGTTTCATAGAGTAGAAGGAAAGGAGGAAGAGGGAATGACAAGGACACAAGATTACATTATAGTCCCCGTGTACTCTGTAGGTAAAATATCGCTGAAAGAGATGGCTCAGTAGTTAAGAGCACTAGTTGTTATTCTTGAGGACCTGGGTTTAATTCCTAGGAGTCATGGAGAAGCTCACAAGCATTTGTGACACCAGTTTCAAGGGATTCATGTCCTCTGTAGACACTGTATACATGCCTTTCACAACATACACTCAGGCAGAAATACATATGGAAAGCATTATATATACATATCTGTAAGGCATACATTATACCGAGATGAAATGCATCAGATATGGAGTGGCTGCACTAAAGGCTAATCAGATGTCTAAGGGAAGTTTTTGCTAAATGAAAATAGTAAACTTGAACAAAAGACCTGATTTATGCTACTAACTTTGTTACTAAAGAGTAAGAGTATCAAGAATGTGTGTCATCAGAATAAAGACAAGGATATACATATAGGCCTAGATACTTACATAGAGATCGCTTAGAGATAGTATTTTATATATTTATCTCTTTCCTCACTTTCTTTCTCCTTTCCTCCCTGTGTCCTTCTCCCCTCTCTTTCTCCCTCCCTTTTTCTCTATACACCCCAGAGTGCCGCACATTCATGTAGACGTCAGACTTTGCTGAGTTGATTGTCCTGTTTGACTCTTTCTAACATGTGGGTTCTGGGATTAAATTCAGGTCAGCTCTCTATCCACTGAACCATCTTGTTAATTACAATGTATTTTTAGGTCAAGTACATTTCAAGGAAGGTAGTCACCAAAGCTGATTGGAGTGGGAAGATAATACTGACATGTAAACAATAGAATTTAGAATCCTACTTACATGCTATACACAATGGACCACATATCTAACAAAATAAGCTATTACTCTAAAGGCTTTAGTAGTAGCCAAAGAAACAGACCCTTATTACCTTTAGTTGGATAGGTTCTTAAGTTGATTACAAAGCAACAAGTAACAACACAAATACATGAACTTAGAAACTTTGGAATTAACACATTTGTGTTGCAAATAAAGTCTTCTTGAAATGTAGACATCATATGGAACAGGTGAATTTGATTGAGCAAAGTAAGATATCAGACATCATACAAGATGTACTTAAGAATTTCAGACATATTCTCACCTATTCTAGGTAATAGCAATAAAGTCATTTTAGACATATTAAGGGTCAATTCAGGGTAAATGTTTTGATTTAATACATCTACATTTTCTCCACAGATGTGAGATGCCTTTTCAAATAATTGTCCCTAACTCTGAATATTAGTTATATTAAAATAGTAAATTTTGTAGAGAAGTGTATGCTAAGATAAAGTTCTCTTGGACATTTTTCTTTAAAACGCATCCTGCATAATGCATCACAATATGGATTAAATAAAAAGATGCAATGTTAACCTCCAGGTCTGTTGTTTATTCAAGTCAGTCTACTTATGTATACAAATTTGATATTTATCCTTAAAATATTTAACAGGCATAAGTGCCCATAAATCAGTTATGACAATCATTGTTAAAGCAATCAATAATGAGGAATATGCATTAATTCAAATAATATTGATAGGCTCATGAACCTGCATCAGTCTTCTGTGAAGTAAGAAAAATGAGACATGTTCTAAAAATCAATATTTTTCTTTTTATATCATTCACTTGAATATTACCAATAACAAATGACTTTTACTCTATGTGCCAATAGTCTAACTTTTAAATATAGGCATCTTAGCATTTTAATTAAAAATGATAATCTAAAAGGAACTAGTAAGCGGAAATTTATTTGGAAGGACTTCATTTAAGTTTATTTCTTAATAAATTATGTGTGCCTGTATATACATACACATATGCATACACATACATACATACACACACACACACACACTTATATCCCTAGGAGTGTATATGTAGTTGAGTTAATGTGTGGCAGCATAAGATGCTCTGTTTTGCATTATGATTTTCTCTCCCCAATGAAAAATGCCTATTTGTTTCATTCTGAGGATTAACTGCACAAAGAAAACAACAGAAATCTTAGTACACATCTCTGTAGCCCTTGTGAACTGAGACACTATACAGGTATGTATTTAGGTAAAAATATGAAATGTGAAATTACAGCACTCATTCATCAAAAAAGAAGCACTTTAATTGGTTATAGGTGGAAAATATCTACTTGACAGTCAGTTTCTCACTTTCACGTAAGTGCTTGGCTGCTTGGATGCCTAATCTTGTTTAGTGTAGGAAAAGTAATTTGACATGAAAGTACCTAGATGGCTGCCGAAAATTAATTGCCAATTAAAAAAGAAAAATGTTTGTGCTACTCTATAAACAAGCCAACATATAAACCTTTCAGTCTTGTTGCTTTATTTATGTCTTTATAGATCTGGTTTCAAGCTATTTGCATACAATTTACAAATTCATATTATAATTCCCCAGCATATTTATGATTTTATAGTTGTATATATTTTACCTCTATGAAGATTATTTATTTCAGTATGCTACTGTTGCTTATTATTTAACAAAAACATCACATGGCACTTGATACTGTATGTGTCTTCTTTAAATTGAGACATTTTTATTTAAAAAGGGCAAAGAAAACAATGTTGTTACCATGCCTGTTTTTATCATGGACTGAGCACAAGCATGTACATACTCCACATGCATACAAACAAAAACAACATGCATATACATAGATACACAAGGTCCATAAACATCGAACATGAACATACATACTAACCTAGACTCTACACATACCTACATAAGCACATACATACTATGTATGCATACAGACACACAGTCATACTCATAAACATACATAAAGCTTCCTACACACTCATACATAGTTGTATGTACTGCATTTACATGTCATCCAATATACATGCACCCAGCCACAACAGACGCACACACACACACACACACACACACACACACCATCCAGCTTCCCAATTTAACAAATAATTAATTCCTTTGTAAGTACATTTGTCTCCAAAGTATTAGGGAACTTTTCTAGAATATTTCTGTTGGAAATTAAAGATTTTACAAAATTTGAGTCCTTGAAAAGTATTATTCACTTGAGAATATGAATTGGCCTATAGTGAGGAATCATATCTCTTTGTTAGCTCTCATAAATGGATACATTTATAAAAAGGTAATATCTGGATCCATTAAAGGAAGAGGAATGCAAATAATGTGAGAGAATTAGTATCATTCTAAAAGTGGAGTACACTGGGAAACTATGGAGGAAATGAATAAATGATAAAAAATAGGTGCTACTTTAATATTGACATAATATAAATGATAAATGAGATATTCCTTGTAAAAGTAGAACCCTCAAGACAGCTTTCTGGCAATGCTTATGTCATGCACAGGCATGTATCCCCTGCCAAAGGACATCCATGCTAACATAAAATCCTAGGTAATCCCCCTCAGGAACAGTCATAGGGGAGGGGAATAAGGGGAAATTGGGAGGGAGGGAAGAATGGGAGGATACAAGGGATGGGATAACCATTGAGATGTAACAAGAATAAATTAATAAAAAAAAATCCTAATCTCATACTTCCGCATTGTAAATAATCATGGTTTTCATTTTTAAGACACCAATAGTCTACATTTGGATCAGTGTTACATCAGGTCATGTTTATAATTAACACTTACAGTTAATAACTGTAATATTTTTATATTTCCCCTTTTGAACTTTAGGCACTTTGTTCTGATCACATAAACTTACCAGTAAGCTATTCAAGATCAGCCATTCATCAAAACATCAGACTACACTTTAATGAAAACTAATGATACTTTCCCAAATAGTTCGAAAAAGAATAACAGGCACTTAATTTTGTTAGTAAGTATCATGAATAAGTTTCTTATTAAGACTTCAACTCTGTCTGCTCTGTCAACAATAGAAGATGCAGTTTGACAATGACCTGGGATCTATTAACCTCATATTCTTCTTGTCATTCTGTTTCCTAACATGGAGTTAGCTCTTTCATGTGTATAAACTGAATTAAGGTGCATGTGTGCCTAGAGCCCTTAGCACAGAACTTAGAAAGCTAGTATGCTTTCACCATATAAACCTAACTAAACTCAGTTATTGAAATGATATTTTTGGAGCATTTCTGGCCTTGCCATACCTTTTCCTCTTCAATATCTGCCTTTTATACTAATAAGTCAGCCATGACTTCTTAAAAAATTGTTATAAAACCATATAAGAATTCATTATTTTTATTGATTTCCATCTATATGCTACTTTAATATAATTCCTTTAATTTTCTGTATAAATAAGAACATAGTTAAACAATTCATAAAGTCTCCCAGGATAACGCTATTTCACCAGTGTACTCATGAGTCTTACAAACACTTTCTTATTACTCTCTTCCACTTACTATTTTTTTTTTTGTTCATGCTCAAAGTTGGAGATTAAGGTTTGTATACCACTGCACCTTAGTGAAAATGATCATACTTTCTCAAATCATTTCAAAGATAATAGCATGGCTTAACATATGTTAATCCACTTTTAATTTTGAAACAGGGGTTCAGTATGTTATGCAGGTTGGTGTGAACACACCCTGTAATTCAGATATGCTTTAAACTTGTGCACAACCTTTATGACTGGAATTAGAGATAACAATCACCTGCTCTAGCTCTACATCTCCCAATCTTAATTCCTATGCTATTAAAAATAATTTTCATAGCATTGTTGCACAACTGCTAAGCCAATATAGCAAAATGTATGTTTAATGCAGAGTTGCAAAATATTAGAAGGCAAAAATCTTTATTTTAGTATAATATTATATCATATGTCATATTTTCTTAGATGTGCTGCCTTCACTCTTTCACTGGAGCATGGCAACTTATCAGTCCTTATACTCTTTACAAAAACTGACTCTCTGCTGATTAAGTCACTTAAATACTATGTTATTTAGCAGAATGATGTAATAGGTTCTCTCCTAGAGCTTATGACCTATCTAGTCATTGGTTTTGGCTTCAGTTGCAATGCCATGTATGAGTTTTGGCTTGTGAAGTAACCTACAGTCCAATCAGAAATATGTTGGTTGCTCCCATGATGTCTATGTCATTAATGTGCCAGTAGGCATGTCTTGCCAGGGAAATGTCTATTGTAGTTTTCAAAGCTTACAGCTGGGTGGTATTGATAATTATTTTGGCTCGGGGTTTTTTGCGTATACTTTTACGCTGTCCTTTACTCCTCTGGTATCATAAAGGGTACCTTTTACCAGGAGTTATTTGATTTATAATATTAATATTGTGTTAGTTACTAGGCTGAAAGCTTCTGGAATGTAAAAATAGTCCATGACATAATACTTACTATTTTGTTGACTGTCTATTATATAACTTTGAACATGGCACTGCAGATATTAAGATGATGAACATTTTCACATGCATAGACTTAGAGAATCACCTACATATTTTTTATCTGCTCATATATGCTTTAGAACAATTTTTCTGAGAGTACTGGTAAACTTATTTTAAATTACTTTAACCATATGTATAATTTTTTATGCCAATGACATATCCAGTATCTGAGTAGAAACTCTGTATTCTCTCATTCTCTGTACCTTAGCACTAAGGGGGCTGTGTATTTACTAAAAGTAGACGTTGTCTGCTGAGGATTAAGAGATGAATTCATGGGTGAGTGTCCTAAGAAGCCATTAAGAGTTACATAAATACTGTGTTCATTCAGAAGAATAACAGTAGCCGGTGCATTTTGCAGCCCTTGATCCCAGAATGTCCTATATCATAGGTTTTGAAGATGCTACTTGGTGTTAGGACAAAGTAAGCTTATGGTGAGGATCAGATGAAGTATGAGTGAATATGTACTATTGACATGAGCACAACCATGTCAAAGATTCTCCTGTGACGCCCGTGCCACCACGGTACCGAGTCCAGGGTGAGGGACTGCGGATTGAACTCATGCACACACACGCACACGCGCACGTGCACGCGCACGCACACATACTCACAGTAACACGGCAGGTCCTTCGTGCTAAGAGAACAGCAGCCACAGCAGCAGCCACGGCAGTGGTTTATTCTTCTCTCCGAGTTCCAAAGAGCCTTCTTACAGGCAGCAAAACAGGAATCCTCCTCCCAGGTGAAATCCCTCAAGAGGTAATCGCACACAGGAGGAAAAGTCTCGAGGAAGGGAAGGGCCCGTTCTCAGAGCAGTAAACACGACTAGCTAACCAAGATAAACACAGACGTGGAAGCTGCTAGAAACAGGGCATGAAACAGCAAGACAAGCAGGCAGCCCAGTCGGGCCTGATTCCTACATTCTACTGCCTCAGACTCATGGGAATGGCATGACAGTCCCAAAAAAAGGCTCAGTGGAAGAGCAAAGCCTTCACCCTGTCCAAGTATAAATGTTGATTAATTGTTGACCTGTTGACCTTTAGAAAAACTCAAAAAAATACCTATTGTACCTTCGTCATCCAGATCACCCCATGATTATGCCCTCCTGAGACTACTGTCCCTCAGAGACCCTGTACAGAGATTTCCACTTTCTCATTGTGTGATATCAAATAAATGCTCTGAAAATGCAGGCTTCTGATTTACCTTCACTAGAGTGCATGTTCCTCCCCTCCTAAGCCTTATGTAACTTTTATCTCTCTTCCTTAATCTTCGGTAGCTCCCAGTCATGTTTCTAGGACCTGTCTATGCAGTCCATGGAAAATAGTTCATTAAAGTCATCTGAAAAATGTTATATATGAGTTATTTAATAATATGTGATATACTTTAAATATTGGTAACTTATGTGTAGCATCCATAGCAGAAAATTATGCTTCAGATAGGATTTTTGTCTAAGAACTGGATTTGGTCTCAAGAACATGTTCATGAGTGATTCTCCTAGATTCTCTCATTAACCTTTTTCTTTTGAACATGCTGGCTATAAATTTGATCTATTTGTGCCTCTTTGTGGTTGTGAAAAAATGGAATGTTTGGGAAAGTGCTTTTTAAATTATAAAACCCTACATAGAAATAATTTTCTGTTAACTGGTGTTTTCTGGCCAATGACCCATTAGACAGTTTGACCAGTTGTTCTGACAGATTTGACAAGATGAGCTTCAAACAAATGATACAAGTCTAAAATGGGCCCCGTTAGGCAATTCTCATTTAATCTTTCTGACTACTGCCATATTAGCTGATATAACATGGAAGCAAAATCTCTATTTATTGTCATTCCTAACATTTTTCATTTCAAATTTTAAAAACGTTCTCCAAAGATACATTATGAAATTACTGTTGTGCCATGCTGGATTATTGGGATAAATTCATGTTAACAACAAATTGACTACATTGGAACATTGGACTAATTATCTCATAGTGTATCCTATCAATCTAAAGATTACTGCTATTTACTATAATCAATGTTTCTTCACAAATGATTTTGAATATTTTAGAGTCTTTCAAAAAGCAGTAAAAAAAACCCTCAATGTTGTTGAGTTGGTGGCAGATATTTTAAGGTGTATGTTACCTTCTTTATGGGAACAGTATGCATATTTTGAGAATTTAATTCCTTTTGAAAATTAGGAGTTTACAGAAGTATATAAAGACAGACTTCAGTACTAAAAATAGCTCTGGGATTATATTGAGCTATCTGTAGATTAAAATGTTGAACACTGGCTTCTGATAATTTGGCAACAATTTAGAATGTATGTGCAATCTTATATATGTGTGCTGGTGAAATCTGAAAATAATTATCTCATTAATTTAACATTCATACTATAAAGATGCATGACTGTAACATCACTGTCCCTTTAGAAATGCAGTCTTTAAAATGAGACATTGCAATTGAGAAAATACCTTAAATTTGTAAAGTAGTAATCATAAAGTATGAAAAAATTGAAACATTTTGAGAGAACCCATATTCATGCTTTATATTTTAAAATGTATAATAGTTTCTATATATTACTATCAAACACATTTTCATATCTTCTGGCAAGCTTTTTAGATCAAGTTGAAATAAGCCATTAAACATTTCAAGCAATGTTGTATCCCTCAGATTCCGAATATTGAGGCATAACTGAATATTTCACTTGTTTCATTTTAACTTTCTCTAAGTAAAAGGTAAATATTCATTTAGAACATTGCAATCATCTTACCCTGATAAATAAGCCATCACTGTCCTCTAGACTTCTGACATTAATGTAATTATTATTAGCTTGCAATTTTTATCTCAGACAATTATATAGATAAAGTAAGCCCTAAGTAACATTAAATCACCCAATTTGACATTCTTCATAGTAAAGATGGTGACATGACCATGAATGAGTCTAATTATAATAATACTAAGTAGGGATTTATGACATAATTATTTACAAGTTCTTACCCTAAGTTTCTTAATCTTTAGAAGGTATTTGTTAAAACTTCTTGAATATTTTAGAGTCACATATAGATATAGTGACAGATATAGTCACACACACATACACATATAACATACATATATATGTATACACACATATATACATATATTTATAGACAGATATACGTATATACACATATATACATATATTTATACACACATATGTACAAGTATATGTACATATACTTGTATGTGGGTGTGTGGGTGTGCAAACCTATTTAAATATATTGTATTACAATCCTAAAGGCAGAGTGTTAAGGAAGTATACCACACCACTAAAAACTACAAAACAAAGATACAGACAAAAACCTAACAAACTGTCGATTAAGAAACTCTAAACATAAAAGACAAGATGATGCATTTGTATTCAATTTGATACAAAGAAAAATCAAAATACCCATGGTAATACTTTGATGAATAGGGTGACAACAGAAGATGTATTTGTCTTTAAGTTGATTATTGAGTAACCTGAAAACTGTTATCTTCAGTAGGCTGGGTCTTAGGAGGCAAGTCTCCCCTGCTCTTTGCCTCATTTTGCAAGGTACTGACTGTTCTCTATGTAAGATTATCCCTTGAATGATTTCTATAATAAAGGACATGTAAGACAGACATGATGTCTTCACTTAGGGCAAAGGGCAAGCATGGTTAAAGCTCCACATCTATGTGAGCTTGAATAAATGGTAGTTCATCATGACTGTCAAAGTAATATCTATTTATATATAGGGAAATCATGTTTAATTATGTTTTAATGATTTATTTACATACTTTTTGTCTACTTGATCTGTCAATTACTATGGGGAATGCTTTAAAAATATATCATAGGATATAATTGTCCACTTCCTTTTGTGATTATCCCTTCTTATGCTATATATTTTGAAAATATAATATAAATCCCTAAAAGTACAAAGCCATATCTTCCTATTGAAATGACTGATCTTTTTCTGATGACACTGTAAATAAATTTCTGCCGCAACTGCTTAAAGCTTTCATTCTTTTTCTAATGTTTTATTATTAGAAACTGATGCATACAAATACTTCTCTCACAGAACAGCAGTTGGGTATCTCAACTGCAAGTGAACTAACAGAACTGTCGATGCTAATCAAAGGGCTCAGGTTGTGATAATGCTTCTATTTCCGTTTTTATTCTTATCTCATACAGTACTATAGACATCGTGTATGGTAGAATATCATAAGAATCATTTCATTGACTTTTCTTTTTCTTTCTTTCTTCTTCTTTCCTTTCTTTCTTTTTTATTTTCATTTATTTTTGTTTCATTTAGTTTTTTTTTTCAGGTATTTTGGGGTTTTTGTTTTTGTTTTGTTGTTTGTATGTGTGGGAGGACTGCTTTGTTTTGTTTGTCGGTCATTATTGGTTCATCCACGGATCCAGAGGAGACAAATAACAAGTATGTCTCTAAGTAGACCACATGGATCTCCATGGAAAGAGGAAATAGAATAGATTTTGTGCATGAACTGACGGGAACAAGAGGGACCAGCTGAGGGAGAGATGACTGACTCCTGGAATAAATTGGGCATTTAAAAGGCAATCTAGAAACTAAGTGCAGTGGAAACTTCCTGGAATCTATGAGGGCAACCCTAGTGAGGACTTCTACTAGTTGAGGACATGGAGCATGAACTAACCATCTTCTGTAACGAGGCAAGGCTTCCAGTGGTGGAAACTGGGACAGCAACCCACCACCGGTCCTGCCTGCAGGATGCACTGCGACTATGGCGGCTCAGAGCTTGTGGGAGCAGCCAATGACTGGTGTAACTTGAGGCCCAAGTTAGAGAGAGAGTCCATGCACTCTTCATCCTAGGTGGCAAAGAACCAGACATTGGGTGGCTCAGAGATAACTAGGGTGATAACTTCTTGACCATATGTTGTAGGGTTTGGGCTTGGATAGAATGATTTTTGAGGCAATATTCTGGCAGTACTTCTTTCATTTTTTTCCCCTTGTCATTTAAAAATTTTAGATTCCAAATTCCCTGTGTTGAATTTTATCTTGTTAAACTATCTAGAATGGATTCTGTCAGTGAAACTCACATTATATTGTTGTTTGAAAAATGGCTCCAGTGATGGGAAGCTGGGATTAACTCCTTCCTGTTTGATCTAAATAGTAAAGATTATTTACAGGAGGGTTACCAGGAACCTCTACAGAACATTCATGCTCTGTTTTATTTCTACTTATCCTCAAATTGCAATATTATTTTATATTTATATGATATTTCAATACAGATGCTAAATTTTCTATCATAAGGAATCTGTTTAAATCTAATATAACCTAGAGTTTAGGAAGCAGGCTCATATCCTTAATAACTTGAAGATTTTGGGGAAAAAAGCAATCAAGTACTAAAACTATTTTCTTAATATTTACCATATAAATTTTTTTCACTGAAATCATCACAAAACTTTACTAGGTAATTATTTGAAACACAGAATATTTGATCTACCTGTATTTATCAAAACCCAAAAAGGAAGAAAAGATAAAGAGAAGAGAAGGTATAGTCAACAATATCACCAATATATTCATAGATAAACACCGTAGATAAAATTTAAGTTGTTTCTAAACAGTAGGCTGGAAAGTAAAGAGGACAGAGACATGAGTGAGTAAAGAATTAAGGATAACTGACTTCAGGTTCTTCAGTGAAGCCTCCAGGACTTTCAGAAGCCAAGAATGGCAAATAAGTCATTTTGACATCTTAGAGAATATTATCCATATTACTCTTAGATGGTCTGAGTATTCTTAAATCACTGAACAATGAACTAGAGTAATGCATAAACTATATACAGCTACACCTCCTACCCCTTGAGTAGGAATTTAGGATGACTCAGGCTATTGCCTATAACAGCAGATGCTGGGGCTGCTTCAGCTATGTCTTCAGGTCTTCAATAATTTTTTAACTAAGAAAAATAGTTAAAACCTTAAGTTCTAATTTGACATGAATTGTCATTAAAGTTTCAGGCAAAACAACGGCATTCCAGGTTCATCAGGTTCATCAGGAGTAAAATTAGCCTGTTTCCCATGTTCTCCTTTGGCCTCTTCTCTACATGGAAGATTTCCTAGCAGGTTTTTATATTTCTATATTTTCTTCTTCCCTCTTTTCTGTCTCCCTCCGGAAGCTTCGCTCAGTAAAGCTTCATTTGATTTTTGTGACATAATACCTCCCTATGTTCATAGAAAGCAAGAACTCTTGTTAGAACTTTTTATTACTGTAGGTGATTAAGGAAAATTGGAATGATTGATAACCAAACCAATTCTCAACAAAGAGACAGCTGAACAGTGATCTAATACTGAACAGCAGAGCTTCCACAGGGCTCAGAATTGTAACAATTCACTTAAGGAGTTGGGATTGAACCAACAAGTCCCCCAATCAGTCTTCCCCTAATTAAAAGAGACCAAAGGGAGAATCTAATGAGTTTAGACCCACAGCCATAGAGATAATGAGAGCAAGAGACCTTGATCTCTAAGCAGAAACTCTTCTTGTTCCACATCTTCACATCAAATACTCTTGTCTGGTTACTAGTTCTTCCTCCAGTAATCTGTGAAACAGTGAGAGTCTACAATCTTAGAAGGTGCCTTGTACTGACTGAGAGCTAGTGCTGAGCCAGGGAAAAGGTGAGAAAGTCCAGCAGACGACACTCTTGGAATGTGGTGATAGAAAGATTAGCTTAGAATCAAATTACTCTCATCTTCACTTATACCGAAATAAAGAGGCAACCTTTGATATGTTTTCCCCATGAGTAATGGTATTGGGGACATTATAATAAACATGTGTTTTAGGCAGAAAGAAGTTAGTGAAAGTTGTTACATTCAGGTTGTTTAAACCCAGGCAGGAGCCTCCTCAATGAATGATTCATCCATAGTAATAACACTAATTCATTATGAAGTTTCAGTTGATCCCTATTTTCATTTTTTCCAATCTGTTTCAGTGCAGTTGAAGTGGTGGTTTGTTGTGTTGTTGTTTTAAAAATGTTGTTTTAAGTACATAATTTTACTCCATTTGTGCCAGGAAAATGCCCAAACACCTTCATTAGAAACAAAGCAAATCTGTTCCACAGTGCTCTGAACAGCAGGCACTGTATGCTTTATTGAACAGAAAAGCTTCAACAAACCTTAGCTTGCACACATGTTCACTCTGCCTGTGTCTGTTTATGTTCTAGGGCTTCCTGGAAATGTGGGTGCAACAACAAAGTGGTGTTTAGCTACCCTGCTTTCTTGGCCAGGTGGTTGATTATATGGTTTCACATATTTTTTGCAGGTGGTATACAAAATCATATATATACCAGCTGCTCAGCCCACCGAGTAATATTTTGCTAAATGACACAGCCCCAGCCGTACCTAACAGCATATAATGATGCTAAAGTGATATCTTCACTGGATTCATTTAGGTCTGCAAAGAATTCTCTAAGAAAGACATTTTCCTGCCTTCATTTCTGCTTCATGCTGGGTAATGTTGGCAAGAATTATTCATGGCACATGTGAGCAATTCAAAGAAATAGTGTTAAAAAAAAAAAAAGCAACAAGGCGGCTTTGCAGAGGTGTGCTATCTGCTTGATGACTTGGCATGCTGCCCCTGGCTGGCACAGCACCCTGGCTGCTGGCACAGGGGATCTTACATATACTTGCCATTGGGCCTCTCTTAGGCTACTTGCTGTTCACGATCAATATCGACTCATTGCATAAACAAGCAGATGAACGTTGTATCTGAGGGATAGCAAATAGCATTTGAATTATTTTACATAAATCTGAAAATGTAATCGTGGTTGACATTCCTATTAGTATTATATCTGAGCACGACGATCATAATTGAGTAACATTAAATTTAGTTTATTGAACAGCAGTCCACTACCCGCTTTACTATGGCTATGATCTGTGTAATGAAACCGGCAGTACAAAAAAATTCTCTCAGTTGGTACATTTCCTGGAGAGCAGCCAAAGTATTTATTGCTATTTGTGCAATTAATGACCATATTGATTCTTTTTTTTTTTCTCCCCCTAGTAAATAGTGGATAAGTTGTGCTGTTTTCTTAGCTCTTCAAGGTTTGTTTCAGCTGTAATTAATGTAATAAGAATAATACTCAAATTGTTCTCAGTAACTGGTTTTCATCTATGCAACATTTGCAGCTCACATGTTGTACTGGTTTGAAATGATTAAATTGATAAGTGGCTCTATTGCCAAAATAATCCCATATGCTGAAGTATGATTTATTAACGTTCAAAAATTAGAAGGCAAAACTGCACTAGCCAAAATGCTGTGGTGGTTAATCATCTGTTCTTCCAGCTAATTCCATAATCCACAATGTGACAATCAATTCATCATGCTGAAATGGCAAATTCATATAAATCATATTTCTAAGTTCTACAGGCAGTCGATAAAATATATTGCACATTTCTCATAAATTATGTGATATAATGTTGACTTATTTTTCAAATTAAAAACTTTAACTATTCTATGTGTTTCTCCATTGTGCATGAAAAGTAATGAGCCTCATGTTGCACATCTGAGATCCACACGCTACATAAGGAAGGGAGGCTTGAAATCCTGGTGGGAAGAATTCAAAGGAATATTGGGCAGAGCTTCTGGAAGATGACCAGATGCTCTCAGTTCTTATCCTGTGGGATTTGAAATTTATCTTCCATGTATTTTCTAGTCTTGAAGAGGTAGCCAAAAGAAAACAAGTCCATGTTATCACATTTCACTTTAGCATAATCTAAATTCAACTTTATAATTTCATAGTCATCGACCTAAATCCATGGTGTTTCAGTAAAGATGGCAGAGATTTGGTTTTTTTTTTCTGCTGTGTTTTTTTTTTTCTTCATTCCTTGCTTTCTAAAGCCTATTTAGTATCAACAACAACAACAACACTGTGATGGAAAACTCCGGAATACAGACACATGTGGAAGGGTGTTAGATAGCTCTAAGATCTGGGTGCTATTATCATGCAGAAGAATGACTAACAATAATATACAGTACATTTTCAACATTACAAAAACTAATAACTATTTTTAGATCATTTTACTGTAAGAAACATGGCAAATATTTGAAGAGCCAGGTATGTTTAATGTTATTCAAATAGTCTACAATGTCTGTATGTATTACAATATTAAACAATATGCTTGTGTTTGTGTGATGTATAAGTTAAAATAATTTAAAAATAAAAAGTAACATAAACATGGAAATACAGACCCCCCCCCCATAGCCACATCTAAGCATCACATCACATGTAACTCTCTCCTAAGGCAATTTTGAGCAAGATATTTTCCTTAAGTAGATATAACCCCTGATATTCTGCTAAAAATCAGACTATAATTTCTACATGTGAAGTGTGTGCATAGCAGAAAAATTAATAGAACATTATATTTTAAAACAAATTAAATAATGTACATTTTGTTGTTTGAAATTCCCCCTTAATTTCTTTTTTATTTGATTTTAAAATTTTTATTTTTAATTAAATATTTTTTATTTTTACATATACATTTGTTATAACACACACACATACACACACACACACACACACACACATATAAACTACCTATAGCAAGAAGAACAATCAGGAATTATATAAATGTTACATTCTTAGTGTTTTGGTTGTTTGAACTTGACAACTTTGAAGAAAACATCTTTCCTATCTTGGTGCATCTAAAATTCTGAATGTATTTATTTTTATTTTTTTCCTTTATTAATTTATTCTTGTTACATCTCGTAAATCAATATCTATCATATCTCACCATTATCACCTTAAAACATCTTCTATACCTAAATATGCTTTAACTTCTAAACAACTAAGATTAACTGTAAAACTAAACTATCTGGTCTTCAACCCCATCAGAGACTTGAGAAGGAATAAAATTGATTGCCGGGGTATACCAGGGGTGCACATTAGTAGTTTTTCAAATGAGAAGATAACAGGGACAGTTTGTGACCTGAACAGTCACCCAAAACTCTTTGTAACGTTCGAGCATCATCTTCAGCCTTCCTGCCCAATATATCTGACAGACATATTTGTGAGGCAGGAACTATTGAGGAGTTGCTTACCCTACCTTGGCAGAGTTTGGCCATCAACTCTGCCTGCATCTAAGCTTGTCCTTTTTTAGGCAGTATGCTGTCTGTGGTATATACAAGGACATTTTGCCCAGTGGTTTGTTTGCCACATTTGGAGCCATCTCCATAAGGAGGAAACAACCTAGATGTCCCTTAAATGAAGAATGGATAAAGAAACAGTGGTACATTTATACAATGGAATACTGTTCAGCTATTAAAAGCAAGAAAATCTTGAAAGTTACAGGCAAATGGATGGAACTGGAAAAGATCATCCTGAGTGAGGTCACCCAGACCCAGAAAGACAAACATGGTATACACCTGAATTTCTTATGAATATATCTTAGGAACATAGTTAGGGCTTGGGAAGAGACAACCTTTAAGAAAAAAGAGTCTGGATTCTAAGCTCCATTTTACTTATCTAAGCTCCAAATTACTTATCAATATAGTACATAAATTTTAAATCTTATGACTTAATTTAACTGACTGGTTCATCTTCACCTCAATGTACTGCCTATCTCTAAGTTTAGTGTGTAACGTCTTGTCATTCAGAAGTTCTGCCAAATGTCCTTAATAAGATACAGTGCATCATCTGAGGGGGAAAGGCACTATTTTGGAGTCATGTCCCTACCATTTAGAACTATAGGATCAATTATGTAACGGTATATATTTGGCTTCTTTAGAATACACATGGCCACACAAGTAAGTATTCTGTCTTTGACGTTTAATTACTGATATTTGTATGTGAGAGATAATGTTTATTTTAGAATAAAAAGTTTGATTTAAAGATCAATTATCATTAAGGCAGGAAAAACTATTAAATCACAGATTCATAATTAGTTTAGCCAGTTTCTACAGTATGTACAAAAGCTAGCTACAGAGGAGGGTGCAAGACAAGATTGAGGAACAGGCTGGCAGAATAAAGCAGTGAGCACTTGCTGAGGAACCTGGGAAGACAGAGACCAGCCTTGTGATTAGCAAATTTGGAGCCACTGAAACCTTCTCCAGGGTGCAGCCAAAAACTATACACAGTGTTTTTAACTGAGCTACACAAATCCACTAAAGATTCAGATGTCACAAGTGCGATGGATGCTGCATTCCTACATGCTCTAGGCACTATCTGGACTGCTGGGGAGCTGTTATGTTCCATTCACAGATCCTTGTTCTTTCAGCAGTGTGAACCGCATGGATTGAGTCATTGGAAGCATGGGTGTTAGGAAGGTGTCTCGTATAGGAAGTGGTCTCTTAAGGTGATGTGTAGGAGCAGAACTCAAGACTCAGGACAGCTCTCAAGTTCTGAATGGCATTTACTCTACACTACCAATACCTGGGTTTTCATAGATTTCCAAAAGGGAAGGAAAGGAATGCAGGTACATTTGAGCCAACGTTATGTATTTCACTAGTTCATATTATTTGAAAGTATATCAACCCAGCTAATAGGCATACTGTGACTTCTAGGACAAATGTTATGAAAATAGGTCAAATTATATGGCTAAGAAGGTCAGGAAATTAATGCATTGTTAACATTAAGTATTGTTAATACAAGAAGTAATGAAATCCTTGAAATAAGAAAGAAAATTCAAGGCAAATTGAGAAACAAATCACAAACAAATGGCAAAATTTTGTGCTAAGAAACCGAAAATGTGTGTGTTAGACTGAACAAAAGGAAGATGATAGCCCCAATGATGATTAAAGAAGAAGTCCGTATTACAGAACCATTCAAGAAGCCACTGAAACCCAAACTCCTTTGAAATATGAAATCAAATTGGCAAATTAATCAAGATAGTCAATAAAATAAAGGGCAATATGCAAATCAACAAAAATAGTGTTAAAAAGGGAACATTAGAATCAACAGTCTGGAGGTGGATGGGGAAAGAGAGTAATCCATCAGTGTTTTAGCTGAAAACTTCTGCTATGCTAATGGTGATGTTCTGAGAATATTGACATAATTTAAGGATATGAGGCTCTAGGGAACGCTGTGCTAATTGTTTCCCACTCAGACTTCCTCACCCAACTGTCCTCTATGTGCTTTTGCTTACTTTGAGTTTTATGTTCTCCAGGCTGTACACAGTAAGAGTTTTGACTGAAGTAACTGTAAATTAATGACCCTAGTTTGTCCCTGTGGTTAGTGGTCAAAGTCCGATTGACCTACAGTGCTTACTATGGATAATTCCAGGAACTGAAAACATCCTTCAGAGATCCAATATGTATGTCAAAAACGACTTGTATGTTTTCTTTATTTTATTATTTATTATAATTTATTCTCATTACATCCCACTTGTTATCTCTTAACTCCTATCTTCCGGTTCCCACCCTCACTTCCTCTTTTGCCTTATTCTCCTGCCCTAGACCACTGATGTGGGGGGGGGACTTTCCTACCCCATGTCTGACCTCAACTTATCAGGTCTCATTAGCATAGCCTGCATCCTCTTCCTCCTTGTGCCTGCAAGGCCACCCCTCCATAGGGCAACTATCAAATCAAGGGCACCAGAGCTCATGTCTGAGGCAATCCCCGCTCTCCTTGCCCATGCGAACATGGAGAATGAGCTGTCCATCAGCTACATCTGAACAGGGGGCCGAGGTTCTCTGCTTGCAATTTTCTCTGTTGGTACATCAGTTTGTGCAATGCCCTCCTGGGTCCAGATCTGCCGGGCTTGACGGTCTCGTAGTGGTGTTCCTGAGACCTCTGGTTCCTTCTATCCCCCAACGATTCCATGCAACTCTCAAAGCTGTCTGGTGGCAAGTTCCGGTATATGTCCCAATTTCCCCAGGGTAGAGACTCTCAGAGGACTTTCATGTTGGGCTAATATCCATTTATAAGTGTGTATATAGCAAGATTGTCTTTCTGGGTCTGGGTTACCTTCACTCAGGATGCTCTTTTCTAGTTCCATCCATTTGCCTGCAAATTTCAACATTAAACTTGTATGCTTTGTAATCAGTGATATTTCCCAATAGCCAATTGAACTGAAATTGAACATAGAAAGCGGCAAGATGGACCTTGCTCATTTACTAAAACTGTAATAGAAACATTTGCACATGCATTTAATGGAAAAGCTGGGTTTTTTTTAACCTATCAGTTTTCTCTCCTATAGCCACACCAGTTACACTCAAACTCTGAGAACTTAATAACTTGAATTTTCCAGTCACTACTAGGTAATGACACCAACATACATTTGAATGAAACAAGATGAACCAGGCTATCAGTATATATGTTACCAAGAAGATTGATGATGCAGACTCCCATTTGGGGTATGCACTATGCTGAGAATAGAAGTTATGTGACCAGCTATCCTTACAAAAACTGACATTTTGTAGGTTTTATTTTTAAATGTGTAATTTTCTCTCTTTTCTCTCCCTAGTGCCTGACAATTACCATTTTTTTGTCTCTATGAGTTTGACCATTTTTTAAGCTTGAGAACATTTTACTTATTATTTTTTTCTTTTCTTTTTTGAGGAAGTAGTTGGCATTCCCATCCCTATTATTTCTCTTATGTTTCAGCCCTTCCTCTTCTTCTTGGGAATAATCTAACTGTCCATTACTTCCTATTCTTCTACATGTCCCAGGAGATCTGTTTCATATTAATATCCCCATTTGGTTTAAATGTCTTAGATATCTGAGTTAATAAATATGATCTGGAAACAACCTAGATGTCCCTCAACCGAAGAATGAATAAAGAAACTACATTTACACATTGGAACACTTCCCAGCTATTAAAAACAAGGAAATAATGAAAATTGCAGGCAAACAGATGAGACTAGAAAAGATCATCCTAAGTAAGGTAACACAGACCCAGAAAGACATACATGTCATTCACTTATAAGTAGACATTAGCCCAACATAGATGTCCTGAGGCACTCTGCCCAGCAACGACTCAAGACAGATGCTGGGATTCCCTGCTGCACTGCTGCATTCCAAGTGGAGCACTGAGAGTGGTATGGAAGAATGGGGGAATGGAAGGACCCACAGGGTTCAGGAGCCCCACAAGGAGACCATCAATGCCTGTGGATCTGGATTCAGGGGGCCTGCAAAAACTGTGGCACCAACCAAGGACAATGCATGCAGTAAACCTAGAACCTCTGCTCAGACCTAGCCGATGGACAGCTCATTCTTCATGGTTGTGGAGAGAATGAGTGGGAACTGCCTCTGCCGTGAACTCTGGTGCTCCTGATTTAATCACTTCCCCTTGGAGGAGAGGTCTGGTGGCACACAGAGGAAGGGGAAGCTGGCTATCTAATAAGACCTGATAGGCTCCGGTTTGGTGGTGGCAGAGGTGGTCCCCTTCTTTCAGAGGTTTAGAGAAGGGGAATAGGGCAGAGAAGGGAAGGAAGGTGGGAACTGGAAGATGCAAGAGAGGGAATAACAATTGGGATGTAATCTAAATAAATTATAATAAAATAACAAAAATAAAAAAACATGATATAATCCCAACAGGCAGACTTCCGAGTCTTCTGTAACTCCTGTCAAGACATTGATTCTCAGACCCTGAAATTTCACATATTTTCTTTTGTATTTTGGAATAAGACTATCTAGAGAAACAGAACTGGTAGCATGAAGAGATATTACAAGTGGGATGAATTAGATTGATTTGCCTGGTTCAGCAGGTATCTTCACATTGAAAAAGCTGAGATGCCTCAGCAGTATCATTCTTTTACTAAAAGTCTAGGGGATTCCTGGAAGGCCACTGGTCTCCATTGACAGTCCATAGAACCAAGGGTTCCTATAGCAACAAAGAAATGTGGCAGCAGCACAAGAACAGGACAGAAACACTTACCAGCAAGGTGACAAAGTTGTCAGGCAAAATTGCACTGACTTTTCCTCAGATCTGCAGTTAATTATGCTTTCTTCATAAAAGTGTGTGTGTGTGTGTGTGTGTGTGTGTGTGTGTGTGTGTGTGTGTGTGTGTAAAGTAAGGTAGAGAGATGGCTCAGGGGTTAAGAGCTCTGCTGGTCTACCAGAGGCCAAGGTTTGACTCCCCAGCCCCACACAACAGAACACAACCATCTGTAATTCCAGTGCCCCTAAGCCAATGCCCACTGTTGGTCTCTGAGGATACTGCATACATGGGGTACATAAAGATATACACAGAAAAAAACACTGAAACTTTAAAATGTATATAAAAATGAAAGTGAAAAAAACAAAAAGATGTGAGGAGGTTGTCATTAATGGAGGACTCAAGTCCTGTGTCAGCAGCCACTTTTTATGATGCCTTTCTACTGCAATCTTTTCTTTAAGTTTATTTATTTATATAATATCTGTAAATGTCACTCTAACATCTGACTTTATTGCATCACCTGGGCTCCATTATATTTATGTCTTTTTTAACCCTTCTAGAGTTATGCTTGCCCACTGTATAGCTGCCCTAGCCAGTAAAATATGAATGGGAGTCTCTGGATCTTTTGCAAATAAAAGATTCATGGATAAGAAATATTATTGTTTTCATTAGGGTGAGTTCCACTGTGAATATATACTGATGAGAAAAGTCTTTGAAGCTTGTATAACATTTGTTATGTTCTTACTGACGTGTTCATCAAAAATGTCTTTTTTGTTAATTTTTCTTTACAGTTAGCTCCTCCCACAAAACTTTGTAGTTAGCTCTACTAAAATATATCAATAACTATTGTTCATGACTAGTGTATCTGTCGGGTCCCATTCCACAGGAAAAATTGAATCAGGGTTCACCTGAAAGAGGGAGTGGGGATTGAAAGTAGGATACAGAGACACGAGAAATAACGAACAAGTCAGTACATTTCTGATCAAGATTCACTTTATTGCCGACTCGCAGGAACATATATAGGGCAAGGTCAATAGGATCTATTCTTATCTCACTCACCCAAGCTCCCCGGGCAAGAATGCAATAGCCTAAATCGCTCCCTGTAGAACTTCCTAGTTCTCTGAGCAATTCCTTGTAAGGACTTCCTAAATCCTTTGGGTGGGTCCAAGTTGAGACTTCTCTACTTCTTTCAAAGGTAAAGAGTCCAAGGATAGCCTAGAGCATGAGACCTCGTGGTGAGGTAACAGCAACTCGAAGGTCACAGCATACAGCCTAAGCACAGGATTTCTGACATGGCAGAACTTGGCCCCGGTCCCCACATATTTGGCCCGGGTACCCACATGTATCATTTCCTCACTTTGCTCAGATAGAACCTCAACAAATAAATGCAAAAGGAACACAATTTTAGCTACTCCTAAGTCATTGCTGTTCTGCTCAACTATGTAGAATTATTTTCTACTGCCTCAGAAATGTTGCTTGCTCGGTATTCCTATGTCAGTATTGTTCATCAACTGGGTTGTTGGGTTAATGATTTGATCATTTCTTGAAGATACGGTGATTTAACCTAATAAAGATCAAAGATATTGGTGTCACCTGAATTTAGATTAGATAAATATTGCCCCTTTCTCATGTGTTTCTCCATTTTGTTTATGGAGTGTGAAATGCATAGCCTAGTGCCACTTCTGCACCTTTCAACCATGCATAACCAACAATATACTGTATGCTCCATTTCTGCTAACCTTGGTGAATTAGCAAGGTATTTGGGTAATCAAGCAATTGAATGTTTGCATAGTTTATCACTTTATGTGGAAAAGGAAATGTGTTGAGGAGGATTAACCAGGAAGTAACTACACATGGCTTGTATTTAGGATGCTGCTGCACTAAAATGAGAAAAAAAGTGAAAAGTGATGTCTAGTGCTTCATTAAAAGCATGTTGGGTTTCATTAGTCACATGGTAACACAATCACATCCGTACTGCTCATTTTTTTCCTGTCAGTTAGTGATAAGAGAAACCTGTTTTCTTTTGTGTTTCCTTTTCATTTGAGAACACTAGTCCACTCTGAAATCCATTACTAGTTATCAGTGTTTCCTTTAGCTAAGATTGCAGTCCTTTGAGAACAATGTTGACAGCTTTGAGCAGACAAAGAATCATTCTAATCAGTGCTGAAGATCCGAAATCACAATGAGAAAGATTCCGTGTTTATAGTAGTGAGGACCACACACTGTGATTGTTGGCATTAGAAACTCAGCAGGTGTAGTAGGTAAAACTAAGTCATAGCCATGAACTAGAAGAACTGAGGATATGAAAAGGTCACGTTTGCTCAAGTACCCATCTAGTGTGTTAAAAACAAAAACAGCGTTTTTAATCATATGATGCAGGTGACTTGGTATTGAATATATGAATTCAACGGTTTCACAGCATTTGTGTAAAGTGGCAATGTTTAATATCAAGAGCATTTGAGTGTCACATACAGAAACTAAACACAGAGAGAGAAAAATGAGAAATGATAGGTCTTATGAGTATGTAGGGGCAAAAGGAAAACAAAGATACTTGAGTGTAAAACTTGGTCAATTGATCAGTCTGTAATATAAACATATGAAGAGATTTTACCCAAAAGGTAAAGCCATTGAAACCACTACAAAGTAGCATCGATTTCCCCTCCTAGCTGGACTTCATAAATGAGATTGAGAAAGTGATTTTGCAATGTACAACCACCTAGAGAGTAAATTATTTCTTGCTAAGAAAAGTCTTTAGTATCTAAATGTTCATTCTTTATGCTCTCATTCATCTCTCACTTGGACTTGTTTGATATCTGTCACATTTCTTTTCCTTGTAATTCACTCACTCATCCTTTGAGAACATTCACTCCAGCAGGGCACTGGAGAATCAGAGATAGCATAATGTCTCTTTCGGAGGAATGTACATATTCCTGGAAGAGATGAGCACATACATAATCACAGCAGTGCTGTTAGAATTACCCAATCCAGGGAGAAGAAATGGAGAAGGCCTGTGCTCACTGGCAAGGACTCACAAAGAGGCTGTGTGGGAATCTCTACTTGTCCTGTGGGTGCACACTCATCATGTAAATAATAGCATGGTTTCCAACAGTGCTCAGAACATAAATGCACTGAGCAGGCAATAAGTAACTTGCTGAGATTGGCTTCCAGGAAGTGTGTGAGAAATATCTGAATGGAAACAAAAGGGAGCACACTGCAGACATGCTGAGGAATTGGGTTTCATCCTTTTCAGGAAGTCATTGAAGAAAGGAAGCAGGAAGGGAAGACTAGGGTGCTTGTATTTTAATGAAATGTGCAAGATGATTCAGGGGAATCTAAAACTGGGCAAAAAGATCATTTATGAGCCAGAACAATTATTCCTTGTTGTTAATACTTATATTCCTGAAACTGATTTCTAGATTATTTTTACTTATGTACATGTATGTACACACAGCTGAGGATGCCCACAGACACAGCAGAATTTACCCATAGTGCTTGGAATTGAAATTGGTTTCCAGTAAGAGCAACCTTATAACCATAGACTATAGACCTCAGTTGTTATCAGACTCAGTCAGATAATGTTATATTTTCAGTGGACAGCAATCAATCAAGAGTGGTGCGTATTATGTCAAAATGTTGAGAATAGGAGACTGTGTACTCGGCTTTAAGTAGGAATATCTCTACCCCTCCCCAACTCAAGGCAGAGGAAACATCATGACAAGAAGACAAGAAAGAAATAGGAAAAACAGAAGATGGAGAAGAATACTGTGCATTTTGAGTGTGGCGTGGTATACACAATGTACTGTCTAGTTTTATGTCAACTAGACACAAGGTAGAGTCATCAGAGAGGAGGGATTTTCAATTGAGGAATGATCCATAAGATCTGGATATAGGCAAACATGTAGGACATTTTCTTACATAGCAATTGATTCATGGGGGAGCACCCAGCCCATTATGAATGGTGCTATTCCATTGTTGGGCTGGTGGTCCAGAGTTTTATAAGGATACACGTCATGCAAGCTATGAGGAGCAAATCAATATTCAGCATCCCTCCATGGCCTTTGCATACGCTTCTGCCTCTAGCTCCCTGAACTTCTTGAGTTCCTTTCCTAACTTCCTTTGATGATTAAATGTAATGTGATATTATTACTGAGTAAACTCTTTCCTCCCCAAGTTGCTTGGTCATAGTGTTTCATCACAGCAGCAGTCACCCTTACAAGAGACATGGCTATTCCCTTCATGCCACTGTAGCATCTCTGCTTACTTAAATAAAAATTATACAAGGTAACACCTGACAAAACTCCCTCATAGATGATGGAGATACTTTCTAGGTTCCATCTCTTACTGATGAGTTATTGGAGGTGATAGTTTCCCCGGAGGAAGAGTAGTTATTTCATAATGTGTCCCGTGCTGAAGTGGATGGCCCCGCATCTATGCATATTTGGGTATCACTAGTAGGAATTAGTAGGCTATCAAGAAAACTGAAGATATAAAATTAGGAGAAGCATATGGTGGGGATATTGGAAGAATTAGAGGAGAAAATAATTCTATATGAAGAAGATTATATTGCATTGTATAAAAATTTTAAGAATACAGAAAATAATAATAAAAAGGAGAAGAAAGTCTAAGTACTTCATGACTCACATGTATCATTCCTGTGCAAGGAATTTATATCCTATTATAGAAATGTGTGCTCATACATGCTTATTGTTGTTTTACTTACAATAGTAAGGAAAGGGACCAGCCTACATGTTCAGCAACAGACAAATAATGAAAAAAATGATAGGTATACACATGGAACTTTATTTATCCATGTAGAAAAATAAAGCTCTCAAAAAAATGGATGGATCTGGAAATTATTATATAAATTAAGTAAACTAGACTCCGATTGACAATTACAACTCTATATATGGATTCTAGCTTTTAATATTTATATATCTGTTTGTGTGTGAGAGAGAGAAAGAGATAAAGAGAGTGGTTATAGTTTATGAAATTATACAAGGGACTAAAATGGTTTTAAGGAAAAGGGAAGTGTGATAAAAAATATTCATCAGAAAGGAGTAGAAATATACCAGGTTGGGCAGAAGAATAAGAGAGATGAGGCGAGGAAGAGTTGTGTGGGAAAATGCCGTAATAAAACCTATTACTTTGTTTATTGATGCTAAAAACAAACTATTTACGATTTGGTTGCCCAACAAATTAAAATTACTTGCGTATCTTATTAACATATCCTAAAATTGTATCTAAATATTATAAAACTAACAGTGAGATTTTTAATGCTAGATGCTTGAACATTTTAAGTTTACCAATAAATAACTTCTGCTAAAGTGTCGAAGTAGTCATTAAGATATGGATAAGGTACAGCCATCCAGTACTATTGCCATGCCTCTGATGTTAAGAGCACTGGCCGCTCTCAGAAAACTAAGGTCCAATTTCTAGCACCTGATGGCAGCTAAGAACTACCTGTAATGCCACTTTCAGGTTTTGATGCCTTCTTCTGGTCTGCACATTCAGAGGGCACAGATGTACATGTGTGGAGAGCACTCATCTTTATTCATCTAATGGAAAGTGAATAAAAAGACTGGAAAAGGGCTCTTGGCTTATTTCTGAGACTGTGTAATCCTCCACCCTGTGCATTATAAAATCCAATGTACATACCTTTGTTTTCAGTACTGTGTATCTTTCCCACTTATTCTCACTTGCACATAATATTTTGTTGGTTTTTTCAATTAAATTCCAATCTATATTAGCCAATATTTTTTTTACATGATTTCATATTCACTCAGAGTATAACTGATATTCTGTCCCATTATCCTGGGAACTCCTTTCAATCAAATGGACTTTCTTGAGAATTTGATAGAAAGTACATTAATGTCACAGGATCACTTGTGAAATTTTTTAAAAACTTCACAAATACCCTTTCTTCTATATCTAGTGAAACGTTAACAGCTAAGGGTATATGTATGTGAAACATTGATTCATTTATGAGTAATTATGCTACATTAAAATGCAGTTAGTGCTTTTATTTAGTTACTAAAAAAAAAATAGAAATGAAACTTTGTTCCAAAGCACCGTTAAGTATGGGCTGTTTTTAAAACCTAGAATTCAAGTACCCTGCATTAACTTCAATACGCCATTCATCCATTATCCTCATGAGAGTCCTATACCAGAGACCTGAACCTTTGTTGTGATGATCCCAACAGACATGGCCTGACATCCACTATTTTCAGAATACAATAAGACATACGAGTGGTAGTGAAGAAAGAAATTCATAATTTACTGTGGCCATACTGGAATGGGTCCTGAGACCTGACTTTGAGGTTACCAGTTAAGAGCTTTTGGATCATATAAATGGACAAAAGAAGGATGGAGCATGGTGTAGCAGAAGCATTTAGCCAGGAAGTTTTGTTCATGTTGGGGCCGAGGAGTCCTTATTTAGTTCAGACTCTGTGAGGTTCTGCTAACTTAAAAAAAAAAAAAATTACCATTGTTCGAAGAGCAACTCAGCATCCAAACATGAGAAGACTATCTCCATTACAAGATACTTGTCCAAACCAGGGCTGACCTCTCTCAAAGATTTGTTCTTCCTGGAATCATCGTGTCTATAGTCTTGAGGTGGTGTGAGAGAACTTAGTGGAATTCAGTACTATCGACCTTGCAGTGTTAGTGTGTGGACAGAGACTCTCTAAGTGACTAACATGTCTGCATGCAGAATTGCACAGGAGTCTGACACAGAGTTTAAGGTAGCAGAGGAATGCTATATAGAGTGAAAGCTGAGACGGTAAGCTTGTAGTCTGCTTTCAGTTACCTAGCCATTTCCTATAGGGCAGTGAGGAGTCAGTGCTCGTTATCAAAAGCTGCCTCTCAATCCCCGGTACATTAGCCGTACTCAGCTTCATCCATTTGCACAGCAAGCGATGCCTATAGCGTTTGTGAGGTCATTGTAATGCTGTTCCTTCTGTGTGTGTGATAGTGATCTGACTTCTACTCTATTGATCCTACATTTTCCTTCTGGCTTTATTACTGGAATTGACAACACCCAAATTCTCAAAGCCGCTGTCTCTTCATCCTTATTGAGTACCAAGTGTTTTAGTTTTCTCTGTCTGTAATGCATGCCCTTGTCAAGAATCTGACACTCTGAATGTTTTATCACATACCTGAAATCTTAGCACTCAGGAGGCTGAGGAAGGAGGATTAAAAGTTTGAGACAAGCATGGCCTAAAATGTAAGACTCTGTTTCAGAAAGAGAGTGAGATGGGGGTGAGGAGATGAAGAAGGAGGAGAGGAGGAGGAGGAAAGAAGGGAAGAAGAAAGTAAGGGAGAAGGAAAATAGAGAGTAACAATGGAAGGAAAGACAGAAGAAAGGAAAATATTTGACATATTTTTTCTCTACTGGGTGAAGAAAACTTTGACTACAGTTTAATGGAGGAGATATTAGAGGCAACATAGACTGATTCTCAGCAGTATTCACATTGCAGTGATTCTAGGCCTTAATAATGTTGAGCAAATTAATAAAATCAATCAGTGGGAATCAAAAATTTGATTTTTAAGCTTCTTATTTCTCACAGTTTTCAAACTGTCACCGTCCCTTCATGTCTTCAAATATCCATTTTGGTTCATAAGGCAAAGAACCCCAGCATTCGCTTCTGGCTTTGTTTCTGGTAATGAGAAGAAAAATTAGTTTTGTTTAATTGGAAGTTAAAAGCTTACAAATTTGAAATGTATTCTGAAGTTATTATAACAAAATCAATTTGTCCATATTAAGCAGATTACAGCAAACCTAATGTCTTTTGTAAAATAATTCTATACTTGATATATTTTAATTAGACAAAAGTTTCAGAGTGTGCTCCTATATTGTCTCTGCATTTATCAGTATATGTAAACTTCATATGTATGTTAATATCTCTTGATACCAAAATTGTTTGGAAGCTACTGGCCTAGATGTTCATATGCATTACCTTATTCAATCTTTACTTAAAATGGCTGATTAGGCATTGTTGTCTTTATGATACTGATTATGAAAGAGGAAATCAAATAAACAAAATAATTTTCCAAATCTTACATATGAGTTACTTTCACAAAGAAGAAAAATACTGGATAATTTCCTATAGTAAGTTGAACGGTTTACATTTCAGAAATGTATGACTTACACTTCAAGTATTTTTGTTTCAACTTTTTGATTCTACTTATTGTTTTGTGGGTTGTATGTTCATATATTTTATTATAGATTTTGAACTTTTTCATATGTACTGTATTTACATATTTAACACCCCCTTTTCTCCATCTCCAACTTGCCTTATGCCAGGCCCCATATATTCACACATAATGTAAATAACAAATTCAACCATTATACTAAGTTTTGCTCATGTAATTATAATTTTTTCCTAGAATTTAATGTTTTCATTATATTCAAATATTTGGAGTACTCTGTTAGGGCTGCACAATATGTGAGATCAAAACTGTGAACAATCCCTTTGAATGACAGTGTCTTAGTTAAGGTTACTATTGCTGCTACAAAAGACCATGACCAAAGAAATTTTGGGAGAAAAGACTATTCAGCTTACATTTTCACAGGACTGTTCATCATTGAAGGAAGTGAGGACAGAAACTCAAATAAAGCAGGATCTTGCAAGCAGGAGATAATGCAGAAGCCACAGAGGAGGGCTGCTTACAGGCTTGGTTCTGTAGATTTACTCAGGCTGACTTCTTATAGAACCCAGAACCACCAGCCTAGGGATAGCATCATCCACTATGGCCTAGACCCTCCTATATCATTCATTAATTAAGAAAATGCCCTTCGTTATATCATATGGGGGCATTTTCTCAAATTGAGGTTCCCACCAGTAAGATGACTCTAGCTTGTGTCAAGTTGACATAAAGCTAACCAAGACAGACACAGTAATTACTAATCTAGGTATTTTGTACATGGCATTGCTCAACTGTTACCCCAATATTGTGACAGAGTTCAACAGTAGTAGTAACCAATGTATTTGTAAAGTTAAATCACTGGGTTCTCTGAAAAACAAATGATTAACTTAGAGTTAGAAGTAATGACAGTGTGGAGTCAAAGGACAAGAGGAGAAGCCAGATGTGCTTATGAAGGAGCAGCATGGTGAGAAACACCAGAGGTAGACATGAGAAGGGTACCACGAGAAGACACACTCTGGAGCATCCCAGTATGGGATGTTAAAGTCTAAGCAATGTAAAGAAACTGTCCTCATATCAGGATCGTGCAAGTTAGGATCCAATATCAGTAACAGCAGCATCTATTAAAGAGGCATGGAAACATTTAAGTGAATAATCATAATGACAATTCCAACCCTTAATTTAAAGGATAAACCAACTTTCTGTACTTAAATAGTTTAATCACCAATAAGCTAGTTACATAATTCACATTAATTTTTATAGAACAAATAATAATTTACCAATAGAAAAATAATAGTAATTTCAGAACTGGGAAAGTTTTCCAGAAAGTGCATGATTCAAGTTGTCAGAGAGAACTTTATCAGTAATGAACAAACAAAAGTTATATTCTATTGAATAAAACACAGAAAAAGAATCACAGTATCAGTTTTGTAGTATTTTCGTTATATGGGTTATTTTTCTGTTGTTGGGCTAAATTGTCATGACCAAAGCTACTTATAGAAAGAAAGATTTATTTTGGCTTGCTCCAGATGACGAACAGTCCCTGGTGACAGAACAGAGGTTTCAGGCATCTCAGGTGAAACAGGAAGCTGTGAGTTCACATCCTGATACAAGCAGAAAGCCGAGAGAATACATTGGGAAAGGTTGAAGGTTTTGAAACCTCAGCGTCTGCTCCCAATGACATACTTCCTTCAAAAAGCCACACTTCCTATTGCCAATTGGGCACCACGTATTCAAAATCTGAGCCTATGTGGAGCATTCTTATTCAAATAAACATACTGCCAAATGTACATTAACTAAATATAGTTGTGTGGAAGCCAAAGACAATTCCATACTGAAAGATTTTCTAATCTAGTATTCATGGCATGTTGAGGTCATGAAAGCCTATCAAATGCTAAAAAGAGGTATAAAGTAAAATATCTAAGAAGTCTGACTACATACATGTAAGTTTGAATTATATCAATTCTCTTTCAAGATATAATATATGAGTACAGGGAAGAGTTTAACACAAAACAAACGCATCATTTTCTATAGGTCAAATTCCTCCCCAAAGTTTAACCCCAGCCAAATTAAGATGTTGGCATTATTTCTTGCTCTGAGAAAGCCCCAGCATAGGAACAGAGTGGAAGGAGATAAGGAGGTTCTTTTTCCATTTCTTCAGAGGATTTGTCAAGTCTTATTCCATGTGCTTAGTGTTCTCCATCTAAAGATCAGCAACTGGTTGTTATGATTCTATGTCTGTCCACAAATAAAATAGCTTCTTTGCTTTTATGAATTTCTATAGTTACATATGACCCATGCAGATAATTCAGATTAATCTTTTTACCTCAAGGTCCTTATTCATAATTATATTTTTGCCATGGAAGAAAATATACTCACTGATGTTGCAGCTGTTACAGCAAACTTCTTTGCCTTTGGAAATAGAGGGTAATTTTAATTACTCAAAATGTGTGACTTCAAACAAAAGTACATTCTCCTGAGGGGTACACCAAAATGAACCAGTGTTTGAAAACTCTGGAGAGGAAAGAGATTATTTGTTGCTTTATAACATGCTTTTATAGCAAAGATTAAGACAGCATGAGTTAGCTAAGCGGTTTATAATCACCAGCGGTTTTCTTATGATTGTAGATCTTTGAATCATTTTATGCAACTATTCTTCAACACATTTTATTGTTTAAAAAGTAAAGTAAGAAAGCTGAAGTGTGTTTTTTATTTTTCTTATGCATGATTTACATTACATGACAAATCTAGTTAATGCAGTCCTGCAAGAAAGTATGGTGAAACTGAAAGATGGATTGTTTGGGTCCTTTTATTTAACACTATGACTGCAAAAGAAAATGACAACTATTTTCACTTGATCAGCTTTTGGTTTATTTTTTTATAATTTGTTTGAATTATTTTTACTGGACATTCTTTATATGAGCAGTTTCATTGAAAAAATTTTACAATATCTGTTTAACTTAAATAAAGAGCAGATCAAATATCACAGAAAGAATACAGCAATTAACTTGAATATCATATTGAATCAGTTTTGGCAACACGGATACCTTGTAAACAATGTTTCTTTAACGTGATCAAACTAATAATGAAAAAGACAGAACACTATTCATTCATCAAGCAGTGGCACCATCAATCAGTGTTTGCCTGTAAGGTAAGCACAAAAGCACAAGTGTGTGTGTGTGTGTGTGGGTGTGTGTGTGTGTATGAGTGTGCAGAAAATCTACAGAAAACATTTATAGACTGATAACACCTGTAAATGGCTAATTTCTAGACTTAGAAAAGATTTAGTTTTATACAACCATTAGCCAGTAGAAGTCAAAAAATGCATCGAATACTGTGAAAATGAATTGATCTTTACTGGGAAAGGTAAATCATTAAAATAATTTGCTTTCCAGGTTGTGTTTCAAATCTAAAATTCTATGTCTATGTGTAAAAAAAAATGCAACTGGACCCATATTTGTCACCTTGCACAAAACTCAAATCCAAGTGGATTAAAGACCTCAACATAAAACCAGAAACACTAAATCACTTAGAAGAAAAACTGGGTAAGAGCCTGGAACATATTGGCACAGGAGACAACTTCCTGAAAAGAACACCAACAGGCCAGGCATTGATGTCAACAATTAATAAATGGGACCTCTTGAGCCTGAGTAACTTCTGTAAGGCAGGAGACACTGTCAAGAGAACAAAGTGACAGCCTACAGACTGGGAAAAGATCTTCACCAACCCTACATCTGACAAAGGTCTAATATCCAAAATATATAAAGAACTCAAGAAATTAAACACCACCAAACCAAATAACCCAATTGAGAAATGGGGCTTGGAACTAAACAGAGAATTCTCAACAGAGGAATATCAAATGGCTGAGAAACACTTAAAAAATGCTCGACCTCCTTAGTCATCAGGGAAATGCAATTCAAAACAACTCTGAGATTCCATCTTACACACATCAGAATGGCTAAGATAAAAAATTCAAGCTACACCACATGCTGGCAAGGATGTGGGGAGAGAGGAACACTGCTTCATGCTGGTGGGAATGCAAACTAGTACAGCCACTTTGGAAATCTATCTGGTGCTATCTCAGAAAACTGGGAATAGGGCTTCCTCAAGACCCAGCTATTCCACTCCTTGGAATATACCCAGAAGATGCTCCAGCACACAACAAGAAAATTTGCTCAACCATGTTCATAGCAGCCTTATTTATAATAGCCAGAACCTGGAAACAGCCTAAGTATCCCTCAGTAGAAGAATGGATAAAGAAACTGTGGTACATATACACTATGGAATACTATTCAGCTATTAAAAACAAGGAATTCCCAAAATTTGTGGACAAATGGATTGAGCTAGAAATGATCATAATGAGTGAGTTAACCCAGAAGCAGAAAGACTCAAACGGTATATACTCACTTTTATCTGCATACTAGCCCAAAGGGCATGTCCCACGAAAGCCTTCACTTACCAGGAAATTGGGACAGAGGGGAGGACATCCTAATGGGACTCTAGATGAGAGAAGCATGGGAGAATAGCAAAGTAGAAGGATCCAGAGGGTCCTAGAAACCTACAAGTAGAACATTATGAAAGGCAGATTTGGGCCCAGAGGTCCCACTCAAACTAAGGCACCAGCCAAGGACAATACAGGCAGTAAACTTTAAACCCCTACCCAGATCTAGCCAATGGACAGAGCATTCTCCACAGCTGAGTGGATAGTGGGGTATGACTTTCACATGAACTCTGGTGCCTCATATTTGACCATGCCCTTGGAGGGGGAGACCTGGTGACAGGTTACCAAGAAGAAACTTGATACCCTACGAGCATATACAGGAGGAGGAAGTCCCCCTCAGTCACAGTCATAGGGGAGGGGAATAAGGGGAAAATGAGAGGGAGGGAATAATGGGAGGATACAAGGGAGGGGATAACCATTGAGATGTAACAAGAATAAATTAATAAAATTTAAAAAAGAAAATTATAAAAAAATAAAATAATGTATATACTGTTTAAATGAAATAATACATTAATTTTAAAAATATTGATATTACTCTTTGTTTATTGTAGCTTTAGGCATGCAACTTATTTATGAACTATCAGAAGAAATGATGAGTAATACTTCCAGATATTTTCTTGTATCCTTTCAAAGTATTAAAAGTGTGCTTTGGTTCTTCTATTCCTTGATGGTTGCACATTCCCTTTGCCCTCAGGAATATAATCTAAAGAATGCATTCTTGGTATGGTGGACAATATGACCGACCATTCAATCACATTTGCTAAAATTACAGTTCCTCCACAAATATTAAGTAATGGGGCCACTCTTAGACCGTACTTAACCCTTCAAGAGAATTTACCACTATGTTACTGTGTGTGTGTGTGAGAGAGAGAGGGGGGGGGGGAGGGACAGACAGACAGAGACAGAGACAGAGACAGAGAGAAATATGAGTTTTGTTTTTGTTGAAACTTTTGCATTTTGACTAGTCAATATGAAGTTAAATTCCCTGAGATAAGTGGCTTTGAATTGACTATAAACAAACTAACTTTATTGGCAGTCTTATAATAATGCTTTTTTACTATCATGTATGCTGAAGTTATTGCTCCACATGACACAGATACAAAGTGGAAATCTAAGGTCATGGACCATTTTATACATGATATGAAGAAGAAATCTACTGAACAGGCATATGTTAAAATAAAACTCATCAGCCTTGGATCAAAAGTAGGCAAACAAATTAGGATGCATGAATTTGAATTTAGATAAAATATAAACTTTTGTGAGTATATTTTATGGATTCCAAATATAAAAAAATATTTTGCTTAAAATACCAATTGCTTATTGGTCATTTGACGTTAATTCTAATGACATTTCATCAGCCATTAAAGGGTTTTGTGCTACTACTACTACTACTTCTCCTCCTCCTCCTCCTTCCCTTGCTCCTCCTCCTCCTCCTCCTCCTCCTCCTCCTCATCATCATCATCATCATCATCATCATCATCATCACTGTGTCCTAGACACCACCAGTGTCACCATATGATGGTTAGGTTCATTACACTCTTGCAAAAACAGAGCTAAGTACACAAACATGGCCAAGTAATAATCACATATTTAACATTTGTGACTGATCTAATTCATCTTTTTTTAACACTAAAGGAAACTAGAAGGATAGGTCTCTATGATTATTAACTAAACTGAACCAATAGCCAATAGCATCAGCATCACCTAGGAATTCATGAGAAATTCAATATATCAGATCCAAGCTCAGAATCACAGACACAGAATCTTCATTTTTAAAAGTCCATGTGTGATTTGTCTTCTATTAAAGTTAACAAAGTACCCAAGTAGATTTTTATTCAGTGAGAATAAATAACAGTTACCATTCAATTAAAAATATATAACCTCTGAAAATAATGGAATTCACTTTTAGAATAATGGATTAGTAAAGTGTATTTAATTAATAGATATTATATAAATTGTGTGAGTCTGTGGTAGACATGGTTCTGAAGATGGAGATTTGTACTAAGGAAATATATTTCTTACTGACTTTTTCTTTAAGTTTAACACACATTGTATCTTCAATATTTTCTTTGAAGGAAATATTAGCATTATTAAATTATTACAATATCTTGTTTTAGAGAAGTGATTTGAATATACAACGAAGTTTTGCAATAACATACGCAGATATTTATGTGTTAAAATTCTAAGCATACAATTGCAGTATTTGCAACAACAGAAACATTAATATTTAAAGCCATTGTTCGCCTTTGTCTCCTGCTGATAACTGTTTTCCTTAAAAGCACTACAAAAGACATTCTGAACAGATGGTGGCTGGTTTCCTCTATCCTGCATCCCCTCGCAACTGCCACTGAGCCTCACCATTCATTAATCTTCCATAGACTTCCAGGAGCATAGCAACTAAATTACACACATACACACACTGAGGCCAGCATTTCTGTCAGGCTGAAAATTAAACTGAAGAGCACCGTGCCAAGTCTTTTAACCAAACTTCACTGTAAAGCAGTTAGAAAATAAACACTTAGCTTAGAGACTGACCCATGAATGCCTAGCCTTGAATGGACACTTTTGGCTGATCATTAGATCTTAGACAGTCGCTAGCAGAAATTTAGAGGTGAAGTGAAACTCTCAGAACATCTGGTTTGAATTCATCTGGACTCATAACTAATTTACTAGGAACCTAGTTACTTGCTCTTTGAAACCAAAAAAAGAATGAAGCAAAGCACCTACAAAACTTGCCTCACCTGTGTTTTAGAAGCAAGAAAGTAAAATTATACTACAACTCGTCAATATTAGGAGATTATTTTCAGACAGATTTTTTTCTGGAAATAAAAAGTGGGTTAATTAAACATCCAAGCTTTCTCAATATTTTAACATTTTATCTGATAATGCTTTAATAGATACCCAAATGATAATTAATGTATGTTTCCTACACATTTTTTTATTTGAGAGTATTATATTTTATTTGGGAGTATTAATTTTCATATTATATTAAATTTAAAGAAATATTGTACAAGTGTTTGAAAGTTGTTTCTCATATCTAATCTTTCATTTTGTTTAAATTTTAGCTAAAGTTCTTAGTGCTATTTATCTGTATATTTAAAAAAATCATTACATTTGACATGTAAAATTTCCAATATAAAGGCTATACTATTAAGACCATAGTATAATTTATAAAATTAGGATATACAATTTGATAAAACAATTATTGAACCTTCATTCCACATCATAATTTTATTTTATTGATGGTTCTAATGATACCCTTCTCTCCACATTTGCCTGTAACAACACATCTGGCTTTCTTTCACTCTGTGCATGGCTTCGAGTTAATCTAAAGTTCCATGATCTTGACACTTTTGAAGATACCACCCAGTCATTTCATGCAAGTATCTCAATATGGATTGTGTAGTATTATATTTTTTGTAATTAGAATAAATTTTGTAATTAGGATAAATTATTAGGATAAAGTTTATAGGCAGTAAATTCTGATACATGATTGAGGATTATCTTAAATCTATCACATCTGAGGTGATGTCTCTTGATATTACTGATGCCAAATTTGAACCTCTAATGAAAGGGATTTCCCCTATTTTTTTCTAAATTAATTTTATTTTTCCTTTGTCATGAATCTTAGAATCCTTCAGAGACCTATTCAAAATATCACTAGAAATAGAAAGAATTTTTTTCATTTTATATTTAAAACACTAAGGTTATATATTTAAAACATTTGTCGTATAGTACATTTTATTTTCACAAAATAATTAAAATAATGTAAAATTTAAATACTAGACCTGTTAATAATTATTTTTCAATTTTTTATCAGTTCTTCGAGAGTTTCATATCTTGCACCCTAGACCCACTTATCCGGCTGCCCCCTCACATCTGCCTACCACCCTTGTAACCACCTACCCTTGAGAAATAAAAATAAAGCTAATCATCGAAAACATCCCATGGTGGAAACTGTGGTGTACCACAGTGTGTCCCACAGTATATCCTACTGTCCACACATCTTCACTTTCAGGTGTTCACTACAATTGGTGTGGTTTTGAAACCTCTGACTTCTGCCACACCATTAATATTGGAACCTCAATGGGACTCCTCCTGGTTATTCTGTGTCATAGAGATCCTGCATCTTTGGATCAGCAGAAGTAGTCCTTTCACGAGGTCCAACAGTTCACAGATAGAGTGGTCCAACTCTAAGCCCTGAACCAGGGCCTGGTGGTAGCTGAGCTGGGCAGTCCGGCCACTCTCCTGCATCTGTACCACCAGAGTGAGCTTCCCAGCATTACTCCAGCTGGGCCACCCAATGCAGCCAGAGGCAAGGGAGAAGTAAGGGTCAGCTCTCCTACTTTAAAGGCTTTGAAGCCTGCTCACCTGTACCTTGTGCCATCAGAGGCAGCTCCACTGTACTGTCCTGGTTCAGGGACCACTCTCCCAGGTCCTGCAGCAGCAAAGGGTTGGGACACCTCTCCTGTTCTCATGACCACAGGGCCACTTCTCCTGACTGCCTCAGGCAAGATGGCGGGAGGGGGGGCGTGTAGAAGGATGGGGGGTTGTCAGAAGCTCCGCAAGAATCTACCAAGGCTGGTGGATCTGGACCCAGGGGGGCCTGCACAAACTGAAGCACCAACCAAGGACATTGCAAGCAGAGAAACTAGATCCCCTGTTCAGATGCAGTCCACGGGCAGCTCATTCTGCACATGGAGAAGGGGAGGGAAAGGAGGGCGATTGGATTTGGCACCAACTCTGGTGCCCCCAATTTGTTCGCTGCCCCTTGGCAGGGAGGCCTTGTGGGATCACAGAGGAAGGAATTGAGGCTATCCAGATAAGAGCTGATAGGCTGTGGTCAGACTGGGAGAGGAAGACCCCATAGATCAGAGGTCTAGGGGAGCAGAATGGGGTGACAAGGAGAGGGCGGGTAGGAACAGGAAGATAAGAGAGAGGGGATTACAATAGAGATGTAATATAAGTAAATTCTAATTGAAAATCTTTTTTAAAAAAGGGAAGACAGGTGGTAGGGTCTGCCCTCGGGGCCAACCCACCCATGCTTCCACCATTAGGGCCAGGTCCACTGACATGCCAGGGCTAGATACAGGGCCCACTTTCCTGAGCGAGGCCTAAAGCCAGTGAGAGGTGGTACCAGCTCTCCTGACTACCCTAGCCAATAGGAGTGGAGCTGTTTCTGCACGGCCTTTGGACAGTTAAGTTGTCCAAGGTGGCTTCCTGGACCAGGCACCGTCCCAACGGTCTCTTATGGTAATATGAGGCACAGACATCAATACCATACCCTACGCTCCATGACCAAGGACCCTGACATGGCCGTCACTAGCAACAAAGGCTGGAACTTCAACATAGCCTCAGGTGGCAGGGCTGGCTGCTCACACCAGGCTATTTCTCTCCACCCGCGCATGTGCAGTTCTATTTCTTCCTAATGCTCAAACTGTTCCATTTCTCTTTCTTTCCCGTTTGTCCACCACATACTTGCCATTGTAAGGGCTCCCACTGTGGGTGGGCCACACAGCTGGCGTGCCTCTGGATGTCGTCCTCTGTGAGCATGTAGTGGCACGGAGTGGCCGTAAGCAAGCCTCTATAGCCCAATTGTGTTGTGCGGCAGAGGACAGGTCTCTGGGCATCTTTCCCTGCCTGTATCTCCTGGCATAACCATGGTCAGGTCTCCAGAAGTCTTCCTCCTCCCTTGCAGCAGGTGTGTGTTAATAGGTGAGCCTCTGTGTGTCCTCAGCCCAGCAGCAGCACCATGTGAGAGCAGTATTTTTACAACTAATACTCAAACTACACACAAAAATAACGTCTTGAGATTTAATCAAACTTTCAACTATATTTTGTTATATGTTTGGATAATTTGTAAAAATACAAATTATTTTTATATTGAAACTGTTCTCTGCAATATTTTCTGATCAATATTTCCCCTCCTTCATCTTCTTCAAGATCCTTCCTACTTCCCAGCCCATGCCACTTTACATCTTTTTTTCTGTCTTCTCTCTCTCTCTCTCTCTCTCTCTCTCTCTCTCTCTCTCTCTCTTCTTAGAAAATAAATATACTAATAAAAACCAAACCAGAATTTCAAAAGGAAAAACAGAGAAGAGAAAAAATAAAGTTAAAGAGCAAGACACACACACACACACACACACACACACACACACAACCATAGTTGCTGTATAAACCCAAAATCAGAAGCAATAATAGAAATCCAAAAGACAAATAAGGTGAAATAAAAAAATCCCCAAACAAAACATTATGAGACAATAAAATCTCCAAAAATACCATTGTGTTTGTTTGTGGTTTTCATCTAACACTGGACAGGGGGCCTCCCTTAAGTGTAATTTTTATACCCAGTAAGAGTCCCTTGGAGAACACTACATTTTCCTTCGCAAGCAGTTGTCAATTGGAGCTAGAGTCTGTGATAGGAATGGGGGATCATGTCCACTTCCACTGGGACACCATCTAGTTTGAATCTAAGCAAGCCTTGGGCATGTTACCACAATCTCTGTCAGTTCTTATGTGCAAACTTATCAGTCTGTTGTTTCTGGAAGAGAATGTTTTCTTTGTGTCACCTATTTCCACTGACTCTTGCCATTTTCCCTCTTCCACTCCCTCAGAGATGCCTGCACATGGAGGGGAGGAGTTGGATGAAGACATCCCGTTTAGGACTAAGTGTTAGAGTTAGGACGTCCCGTTTCACTTTCTGTACATTTTTCCATAGTGGGTTTCTGTATTAGCTCCCATACCCTGCAACAGTAAGCTTCTTTGATGCTGACTGAATGAGACATTGACCTATGAGTATAGAAGATGTCTCCAGAGGGCATTTTATTATTATGTTTCTTTAAGAAAACAACACTATTTTGTTTTCTTGAGAGTGATTGGTCTATTTAGTCTCATGTTATGGGGGCATCCAAGCAGTGTCAGGTATGAGCTCCATTTCATAGAATTGCTTTCAAATAGAATCAGATAGTAGTTGGTTACTTCCACACCATTTATGCCGCTGTGGCATCAGTGCAACATGGCAACATGTAATTATGATAGATCTAGAGGTTGGTAGATGAATTGGTGTTTAGATTTCTCCTATGGGACCTTGCATAGTGCCCTCCAGTACCATAAAAACTCGTCAATATGGGTGAAGGCTCTAGTTAGGTGCCAGTCTGACTTCTATGTGTCCAAAGAGATGTAGGGAATAGATGTCATCTTCCTCAATAGGGCCTTACTATCAGTTTCTTGTAGGTTTACAATAGACTTGGCAACAGCCTGAGTTTTGGTGGGCTGGTGTGGGGCCTCTTTGGCCAAGTCACTTAGATGTACTCCATTCTGAGTCCAATAGTAACATGGCTGTCATACTGCATTTCCCACACAGCTGCTGAAAATGGATGTGCATGTTTCTTTAAGGGCAGGTGCTATTTGCTTCTGGATGGAAACAGAGGAATCCGTGGATCAAAAGTTCCTTTTCCCTCAGAAATGATTCACATGCTCAGGGAAAAGCCCATGTGCTAGTCAAGGCACCCGGTCCCCTGCCGGAGGTGGAAAAGAGTTTTCTACTGGTTGTTACAGTTAGCTCTTAAAATGAGATTGCTGATACAGGACAGCATTGAAAATTCAAGCATTCCAAAAGCCTGTGATGATACTACAGTGTCACAGTCCTATATTTAACTTGTTATATTAAAGTAAGGGTGAGGGTGAAAGCCCAAGACCAGGTGGACAAAACGTCCTGTAAGACACACTTCTGGTAGGACACAAATCCTGTGAGCACCTAGCTCATGGCAAAGAAGTGGGCTTAAGCAGCTGCCTGACCATGACACAGGTCCCATACTCTTGCAGGGTATGCGAGCTAATACAGAGACCCACAATGGAAAAATGTGAACAGTGGAAACTTGAGGCAGCCAAGCCCAGGAAGTGGCTGGGGCGTGGGGTAGACTCCAAAAGCTCAAGGCAGTCTTCTGGGAGAATGGAATCCTTCCTTTCCCAGCATAAATCTCAGATGGTCATGGTGGAGGAATGGAGTGAGTGTTTATTTCCTGTATCAGGATCTTATAACCCTTGGGCCATGGGAAGAGTTTTGGGGATGTTTGATTTGATGGGACTAGGGATACCAGGGGTACTTGATTTACAAGTAACAAAACAGCCCTATCATAACATGGGTTAAGCAGTACTTAATTATCCCCTGAGTACAGGAAGAACTCCAGGTACTGTCAAAGGTCATTGATACACCAAGACATCTTATTAGCATATGGTGGGTGATTATAGGAATTTCCAAGTGCTTGCTTAAAGACTTTCTTATAAAGAAAGGGGTGGGATGGTAATCTCTCTGAGGGTTATTGTGACACTCCTTAGAGGTTCCTAGGTTCCCCAGATCAGGTAGAGAAAGAAGCCTGCCAGGGGAGTCTGTGATTTTATACCAAGCCCCGGAGGCTATCTGGAAATGCCAGACTTCTACCTTAACATCAGGACCTCACAGATGTAAACCATTCTTGGCACTGAAGGCTTCATCTACTAGTGACAAAGGCCTGGTGTTTCCATATATGTTTTTTTTTATAAGCTTCTATTGTACTAGGCCTCCATGTGACCCCTAAAATGGCCCTTAGGATATTTAACCACCCATGAATTCCTTCTTCACCCCCAATTCCCCTCCCATTTCCATTTAATCCTCCTGATCTAGTCTCTTCCATATCTACATAAATAAATATTCTATTTCTTCTAAATTAGAGTTTCTTCCTTCCCCACTAATCCGTTGCTGAATAGCTTACCCCTGAGATTATATGGATAGTAGCTTGTCTATTGAAGGCATAAAAGTTAATATCCACATATAATAGAATGCATACCATATTTTTACTATCCATTCATCTCTTGATGGATATCTAGGCTAGACACAGTTTCTAGCTTATATAAATATGGCAGTAATGAACACAGATGAGCAAGTGTGTCAGTAGAAGTATATATGTTCCTGTGAGTATATAATAAAAGGACTGGTTTAATTGGATCTTGAGGTAGAAAATTTTACAGTATCCCAAGAAAGTGACATACAGATTTCCATAGTGTTGTACAACTTCTCACTTCTATCAGCAATATAAGAATGTTCCCCTTACCCAATATCCTTGCCAGACTGAGATGTCTTTTGTTTTATGAAACTTAGCCATACTTAATGGTGTAACGAATCTCAAAATAGTTCTGAAATGACTTTTTCCAATGACTGGAGATGCTGAATTTTTCTAGTGTTTCTCAGAAATCAGGGAAGCAATACCTTTCACAATAGCCTCAAATAATATAAAATATATTGGGGGCACTCTAACCAAACAAATAAGAGATACCTATGATAATAACTTCAAGTCAATATAATTCTTTACAAATCTTGAAAGGACAATTTCCAGCCTCATATGGAAACAGTATATTAAAAAAAAAAGGATAGCTAAAACAATACTAAAAAATTAAAAGAAAAGAACTGCAGAAGGTATCACCATCATCATGCATTAAGCTTGATACCAAATTAAACAAAACATTTACTGCAAACAGTGCGTTGAGTTCATTCTACTTTTCCTAATATCCATTCAGTTTCTTAGCGTTTTAGGGAGCAATGGACATTGTCTGTTATTTTGTTTCATGTATGGGTTTTGTGCTCAAATAATACTGAAGTCTGTGTAAATTTATAGGTTGTTTCACATATTTAAAACACACACACAAGTACACACAGTCTGGAAAAATGGTGCAGCCATTAAAATTTGCTCAATACTCTTGAAGGGAACCAGAGGTAGAATCATAGTAGCCAATGACTACTTCCGGTTTGTAGGCACCTGCACACATCTGTCTATGTATCCTCACACAAACATACATGTAGATAGAATTGAAAATAAATCATTTTTTAAGGAAAGAAAATGCGCATTCATATACATATGAAAAATTGCACATATTTGCACAAATTGTGCAATTTTCCACAGTAAGAAGACATAATAGAAAATGCACAATAATCTTTTAGAGCCTTATAAGTAATTTCATTATTTACTCATTCCTAAATGATCACTAGCATGAATAATAAAACTTCATGACAGAATTTTTCAGCATGTGCCTATGGAGCAAGATAAACTTGGACAGAATGCCAGCTGTGCTTCTTAGCCTTATAACGACCCTGGCCTCTCTGACTCCGTTGCTTCCTGAAGCTCATCTGGAAACTCAGACCCAGTACAGAACACACTCGTTAGTGAATAAAAATGTATTTTGGCATGGGTGATTGACAGGCCATTGGGACTTCCATTCCTGCAGAGTCATATGGATTTGAGTGGTTTGAAGTGATTATTCCTCATCTGAAAATGGGAATGCCTAATTTGAGGAATTTTCTGGAGAATGAATGAAGTGAAACATGAACAATGACTAACAAATAGACCATTTCTGCTCTGCTCTCTCTTATCTTTTTGATAGTTTGCAACTTCTTCTTTGTGTTGCTCCCACATAACCCAATGGCATTATTCTTTTCCCCAAACTATTCAACTCTAATGCCAACACCTCACTTTTTAAAGTACAGAGTAGAGAATAGATAAAATTATTTTAATGTAAATGTATAGAATACTCACAGTAAGTTTGGACTAAAATCACAAAAACTGTTAGAGCTAGAAAGCAAAGACTCTGCTCATTACTAATGCTATGCTAATACTTGAACCTTTCTTGGAACATAGCATGCTGTGAAACTCTTCACTCTGCCTGTCTTGCCAGCCACACAGGTGGTACCTACCTGCTTAATGCAATTCCATAGTTCACACTGATAGGCTGGGGACAGATGGCTCAAAAGGACTTTTATGACAAGTAGTCCTCTGGGATCCACAAATGGGACAATGTGTTCCTGAAATTTGTATGATTCCTTGGGCAGTTGTTGACAGCTGTGATACATACATGCAGAGGCTAATGGCCAAATAAATGACCCATGATCATAGACAGAAAGAGGCTGAGAGAAGGATCATACCCCACTGATCTGTTTTAGTGTTTAAAGTAGTAAACTCTATTAATTATGAACAAAGCATTGATATAAATTTATGCTATAAAATAATTTTAAATGTATCTTAACAGAAATGGAAATGATATATTTACTTTGAGAAAAGTAGACTTAGCAAAATTGAAATAATTTATTTTCAATGAACTATATGGTAATCATTAAAAGTCTAGTATTTGAATCATTGGCTTATGTAGTATTATAACTAATGGCATATATGTGTGTGCATGCACAGGTATACAAGTGAATACACTTAATTGACTGTCTTGGTTTTTGAAGAATTATGCATCCTTAGGACTTCAAGGAACATGAAGAAATCTAATATTATTTATAGTTTTTAAAATTGGTCACTAACATTTCAGTTGTTCAATACACAGGCAAATACTGATCAGAGAGGATTTCATTAATTCTGTATTCTGCCTAATAATTGGCTTCATATAGATCCTGATCAATAGACAGGGCTGTAATGTTTTGTAGAAGAAATCCTTAAAAGGTGAGCTTTATTTCCAAACATTCATAAAGAATAGATTGAAAACACCAAAGAAAGAATTGGTAATGAGAATGAAAAATTAGTTTGCTGTTGTGTTTTGTCTACATTCCTGCTATAAAGTACTGTTGTTCCTGAGAAACCTAAACGTATTGTCTAAAATAGACATTTAAAAGAACCAGAAGATAAAGAATACGAAGGTGTTGTTTTACACAGAGAAGAAAGATATTACCATTCTAGAAAAATGCACATCATAGAAACACCAGTGATATTTCTATGGATAAAATACATGGACTTTCTTCTTAAATATTCCAGTGATCTAGTTTCAGCAATTAAAAGGAAATTAGGAGAATTCCCAAAGCTGAGAAGATAGCTGACTTCCTAAAGTGCTTGTGGAACAGCATGAGGATCAACATTCAATCCAAAACACTTTAATAAACAGCCATAAGCTTGTAATCTAAGAGATGGGGACAGACAGAGACAGCTTATCACAATAGATGAGCCTGGGTACAGGTGAGAGTCTCTGTAAAAATACCAAGGCTCCTAGGAAATGGCCTCCAGCCTCTACAGGCATGTGTATATATTTAGTCAGATATTTTCACATACATGCATACCTGTATACAAATGAACATGCACAGATTCTTGTACTTAAACACAGCATTAAAAAGAGAAATGAAACCATAAGACACAAAGGAAAAATGAAACCATAAAATATGAATTTGAAAAAATTAAAAAGCATTCATTTAAAAAATGATGAACAATATCGTTCAGTTGACATAACGCTAAAAACGAGGGACAATATGTAAACAAGACATAAACATGATTAATTGTGAAAATATAAAGGAAATTGAAAAGGCAAGTCAGAGATGCCCACCACACCCATGACTCTCCAGGAGCCGGTAGCTATGAGCATCAGGGCATTTTCAAACACTGCACAGTAATGAAAAGCATCACAGGCAAGTCACAGATTGAGATCAAACCTATGAGCAGAGAAAAATACAAATGCAAAGGAAAATGTGCTGGCGAAAGTTTCAAGTACTTAGAAGTCTTTATAGTGACCTAAAAAGAAAAGAAAAACTTGGGAAATGTTGCAATGTATAGACACTTGCCAAACATCAACAGTAATTAGGATGTTTATACAGAACTTTTTGTCTGCAGCATTAATGTCAATGAAAGTAAAGGATCTCAAATCAAATATTTGGTAATATATTACTGTTAAAGAACGTCTTAAAAACATAGGGTTCAGTGAGACAGCTTAATAAATGAGGTTGTTTGACATCAATCTTGACTATCTCCGTTATATTCTTAGGATTCCCATGGAGGAAGGAGAGAAATGTCGCCCTTAAGCTCTTCTCTGACCTTATGCACAACATACCACTTGTGCTTGCACATGGACACACACACACACACACACACACACACACACACACACACACGTTCCACTTGCTCCTCTTCCAGAGGGCTTCAATCAGCTGGAATTCCAGCTCTAGATGATTCCATGTCCTCTCTTCTTATTTCCAGGTAGTCTCAAGAACAAATAAATGAACACACACACACACACACACACACACACACACACACACACACACTTGAGTAATGACAAAAGTAATTATTTTTTATTCACTTTCCATCACTGTTGTAACTCCCTCCCTTCTCTTCTCCCAGTCTCACCTTCCCTCCCACTTCCCTCATCCTTTATTCCTAGCTCATAAAGTTGCATCAGGAATGAGAGCTTCCTCTTCTCTTCTGGCTTGATAAGGCAGCCCCGCATGGGAGAAGAGATCAAAAAGCAGGTAAGAGTCCATGTCAGAGAGCCCTGCTCCCCTTACTAGAGGATCCACATGAAGCCTAAGCTGCCCTTCAGATAAGTCTGTGTAGGGATCCTAGGTCAGTCCATGCATGGCCCTTGGTTGGTGCTACAGTTTCCACAAGCCCTGGTTAGTTGGCTCTATTTGTCTTCTTGTGGAGTTCATGTCTCCTCTAGGACCTTTTCTATTTCCCCCAACTTTTCCACAAGACTCTTTATGCTTCACCCAGTATTTGCCTGTAAGTCAGGTCATTGTTAAAATTGGTAAAATAGCAGTCTAGCTCCATCTTTAGAATTTTATATGTGAGATTTAATTTATTTACACATTTAAAATGTTCACACTGAAAATTTCATACATTTATACAATGTACATCAATTATATCCATCTACCACTGACTTCTTCCAATTTCCCTTGTGCCCTGCACAAGCTGTCTCCAACTAGACTTAATGACTTGTTTTTTAATGTCGTTAACCCCACCCTGATTCCAATTAGTGATGCCCATATGAACATGGGTGAATGACAATCCACTAGGGCATGAGCAACCTAGAAGTGGCCATGTCCCCAGAGGAAAGAGATGATCACTCCCTCCATAAGAAAGTTAATAATATAGCCTCTAATTATGATGGATCCTTTGATCTTTCCTTAATTGATGCTAGACTTCTGACTAGCTTGATCTAGTTTTTGTAAACACAGCTAACATGAGTTGGCACCAACAAAAACCATGTCATGTTCAGACTCAGCTGTTCACAGCTCTACTCCTCAGATGGCATTGTTATGATTCTTCTGGTCCTTCTTCTCTGAAGTGTTCTGAACCCTGAATGGTGGAAGATCAGTATAGGTGACCTATCCACACGTGAGGACTCATAGTTTTTTTTTTATACTTGGCACATTCCAGTTATTAGGCTTCTTATTGACCTCCAGTTACTTCAAAAATAAACTTCCTAGATCCAAGTTAAGATTGTCACAAATCTATAGGTATAAACAAATATATTTGTAAGGCATTTTGACATCAAGACTATTCAAGAAAACCATACTGGATTCCTAGCTATGGCCTGTGACTGCCTCATCAATAGATTTGACCAGGATTACAGTAGAACACATGAAATCCTATTTCAAGTCCAATCTAATGATTGCTGATTGTTCCAATAACCATCACAACACTATGGCACCAGAGGGTATGTATATCTTGCCAGATAGGTTAGAACTGAAGCCAGTGTAGAACACTGGCTACAATACTTGATCTACTTCCCATCAGCAGCCTACATAGTACTTTGACACTACGTGATCTTGCCAGCAGGAAGAGCATTCCATGATCACTTCAAGGTTGTCTTATTTATAATTTGCCTATGAAGTGTTTTCAACAGCAATAGGGTCTTACCATGTATTGATATTGGAAAACCAAGAATAATGATAATAGATGAATTTTATTTAGCATTTAATCAGATTTTGGGGGAGAAACATTAGCTATCCATACAAGATACTTTTGTTCAACACATATCCTGAGTGAGGTAACCCAGACCCAGAAAGACACACATGGTATATACTCCCTTAGGTGGATATAAGCCATAAAGTACAGCATAACTATGCTATAATCCAAGGACCCAAAGAAGTCAAGAAGGGCCCAAGGGAAGATGTTGAATTTCACTCAGGAAAGGAAATAAAATAGACATAGGAAGTAGACGCAGGGACAAAACCGGGTAAGAAAGGGGGTAGGGTGAGTAATGTGAGGGGATCAGGAGTGCAGAGGTTGAGGAGAGGACCAGGAGAGAGGACAGAAATTGATGGATGCATCTCCGTGACACAGGAGGCTCCCAGGAATCTATGGCAGTGACCTTATCTGAGACTCCTAGCAGCAGGGGTTAAGGAGCCTGAAGTGACCACTTCCCATAGCCATATGGACTTCTGGTGGAGGGAGGAGGACACCAATTCACCAATAAAACCTTTGACACAATTTTCTTTTCTACCAGAAGTGTAGGCATAAAGATGGAGCAGAGATTGAGGGAATCACAAACCAATGACTGACCCAACGAGAGACCCACTCCATGGGATAGAGCTAACCCTTATTACTATTAATAGTACTCTACTATTCTTGCAGAGAGAAGCCTAGCATAACTATCTTCTGAGAGGCTTCATGCGACAGCTGATAGAAACAGATACAGAGACCTACAGCCAAACAATAGGCCAAGCTTGGGGAGTCTTGTGGAATACTAGGAAGAAGGATTGAAGAAACAGAAGGGTCAAGGACACCACCAGAAGACATATAGAATAAATTAACCTGTGCCCATGGGGACTCACAGATATTGAACCACCAACTAAATATCATGCATGGGCTAGACCTAGACCACTTACATATATGCAGTAGATGTGCAATGTAGCCAATATGTAGGTCCCCTAACAATGGGAATAAGGGCTGTCTCTGATTCTTTTGTCTGCCACTGGATCCCATACCCCTAGCTAGGTTGCCTTGTTATGCCATCAGGCTGTAAAGAGAATAAATAAATAAGTAAATAGTAAAATAATGAATATTGAATTCTAAAGGGAGAAACAGATGAGATAAAGAAAATAAACAAGTGATGGAGATACAGTAGAAATAAGTACTAATAATTACTTAGGTCGCCCTGTACGGTAGCATATGTCTCCAATCCCAGCACTGAAGAAGCCAGAAGCAGGTGCATTTCTCTGTGCGTTTGAGGCCAGCTTGGTCTACAAAGCAAGTACAGGACAGCCAAGCCAAGACTACACTGAGAAACCTTGTCTCAAAAAAAAAAAAAAAGAAAGAAAGAAAGAAAGAAAGAAAGAAAGAAAAAGAAGAAGAAAAAAAGAAAAAGGAGGAACACCAAGAAAGAAAGAAAAGACAGGTTTAGAAATCTATATTCATGAATATAGACTATATAACAGCATATATTCTTCAGTGTTTACAGATATACTGGTCTGGACATTGTGAATATATATCATACGTTATAGTTTTCTTAATTGTTTCTCAGTTGTCTTATTATTGGACAAAAAAGGAAAACTATAGAAGGAATACTTTATTTATGGATGTAGCACCTGTAAATAATAAATCTGATGTCCAATAGCTTAGGCAGGAAATTGGAGGTGGAACACCTGGTAGCAGAAAGAATACTTGGATAGAATCAGGTATGTGAGATTCAACCAGCAAGCTGTGAAGAGGATGGATGAATAATGCCTGAGCCCAGGTAACCAGCCATGTGGGAAAATTAAAATTAGTATAAATGAGTTATTTTAAGTTATGACCTAGTCAGAGAAAAGCCTAGCTATATGGTTTAAGTACTTGCCAAAAAGGAATAAAAATGAGATACAAGATGTGAGATAAACTATAGTAATGTTAGAGACATTGATAGCATATGAAAAATTGAAAATTATCCCATCACATTGACTCATAAATATTCTTTTATTGTTTTTATGAACTGCCCAATGAATGGATCCTTGGCCGTAGAATAACACATGTGGCTTTTAGAACCATTTTTTTAAAATTTTTAAATTTTATTTTATTAATTTATTTTTATTACATCTCAAAGGTTATCCCCTACCTTGTATCCTCCCATTCTTCCCTCCTTCCCATATTCCCTTCTCCCCTCCCCTATGACTGTGACTGAGGGGGACTTCCTCTCCCTTTATATGCTCATAGGGTATCAAGTCTCTTCTTGGTAACCTGCTATCCTTCCTCTGAGTGCCACCAGGTCGCCCCCTCCAGGGGACATGGTCAAATATGAGCCACCAGCGTACATGTGAAAGTCAGTCTCCACTCTCCACTCAACTGTGGAGAATGTCCTGTCCATTGGCTAGATCTGGGTAGGGGTTTGAAGTTTATGGCCTGTATTGTCCTTGGCTGGAGCCATAGTTTGAGTGGGACCCTTGGGCCCAAATCTGCCTATTATAATGTTCTTCTTGTAGGTTTCTAGAACCCTCTGGGTCCTTCTACTTTGCTATTCTCCCATGCTTCTCTCATCTAGAGTCCCAATAGGATGTCCTCCTCTCTGTCCCAGTTTCCTGGTAAGTGAATTATTCAAGAGACATGCCCCTTGGGCTAGTATGCAGATATAAGTGAGTACATACCATTTGAGTCTTTCTGCTTCTGGGTTAACTCACTCATTATGATCATTTCTAGTTCAATCCATTTGTCCACAAATTTTGGGAATTCCTTGTTTTTAATAGCTGAGTAGTATTCCATAGTGTATATGTACCACAGTTTCTTTATCCATTCTTCTACTGAGGGACACTTAGGCTATTTCCATGATCTAGCTATTATGAATAAAGCTGCTATAAACATAGCTGAGCAAATGTTCTTGTTGTGTGGTGGAGCATCTTCTGGATATAATCCAAGGAGTGGAATAGCTGGGTCTTGAGAAAGCCCTATTCCCAGTTTTCTGAGATAGCATCAAATAGATTCCCAAAGTTTGCATTCCCACCACCAATGAAGGAGTGTACCTCTCTCTCCACGTCCTCGCCAGCATGTGGTGTAGCTTGAATTTTTGATCTTAGCCATTCTGATGAGCGTAAGGTGGAATCTAAGAGTTGTTTTGATATGCATTTCCCTGATGACTAAGGAGGTTGAGCATTTTTTTAAGTGTTTCTCAGCCATTTGATATTCCTCTGTTGAGAATTCTCTGTTTAGTTCCAAGCCCCATTTCTCAATTGGGTTATTTGGTTTGGTGGTGTTTAATTTCTTGAGTTCTTTATATATTTTGGATATTACACCTTTGTCAGATGTAGGGTTGGTGAAGATCTTTTCCCAGTCTGTAGGCTGTCGCTTTGTTCTCTTGACAGTGTCTCCTGCCTTACGGAAGCTTCTGAGCCTCATGAGGTCCCATTTATTAATTGTTGACCTTAAGGCCTGGGCTGTTCTGTTCAGGAGGTTGTCTCCTATGCCAATGTGTTCCAGGCTCTTCCCCACTTTTTTTTCTAAGTGACTTAGTGTCTCTGGTTTCATGTTGAGGTCTTGGATCTCCCCCCTGAGATCCATTTTTAAACCACACTTTTCAAACCAGTAGAGTTTTAGTTGAGCAGTTATAATAAAGCATAACATTTTTGCCCCTTTTCCTCAAGTTGAATATCCTTTTAAACACATACCAAACCTGATATATAATATGTTATATGATATATCGTGTATCCTACACTTCCACTTGCTCCCTATTCCACTTTCATGTTATACATAGCTTTTTCATTCGTTTTTTTTCTTCTACTTCACCTAAACTTTGTTTTCCTTCTCACAGTCCCATTTTATCACCTATACTCATCCACACACATATATACACATATATAAATGTAGGTTCTTTAACGTTCTTGAAAAATAGAAAACAATAAAAAGCTACATTAAAAACTAAATTAAAATAAAAGATACAACTGAAACTGTAAAACTTCATGTGAAGCTTAGTATAGAATAGGATGTCAATTTGAGAGTGGGAAGTGGCATGGAAGGAGTTGGAGGCAAGGGACTTAGAAGGGGCTGGATAGAAGAAGGGGAAACATTTTTAATTTAGTTAAAAATTAATTTTTAATAATTATTTAAAATATGTAAAATTAGAGAGCATCAAGAAAATGAAGTCCAACGCAAAATAGGAAAAATGTTTACAATTCATATATTTGGAAAATACTTGTATCTAAAGTACATGTCAATGGCTGACAACACCCCAACCAACTTGAGTAACATTGGTTAAAAGCAAAGGAAAGCTTATTCAGAAGGGTATCTAGGGTATCCCTTCTATAAACACTGAAGAGAGAAGATTCCAAGAAATAATATGCAGCCACTGAGATGATATAAACAGTTTGGAGGCTTATTCAAAATTAAATCTTCAGTTGCTATAAAACTGGCAATCATATGTCTTGAGATATATCTAAGAGAACATAGAATGTTCATCTCCACAAAAACCTTTTCATGAGTGTCCATATCAATGCTATTTGAAGTGACTCAGCTCTGAAAAAACCCAATGGTTATTCACACACAGAGTGACACAGTTAAAAAGCATTAAAAACAAAGCAGAATGGACTCCTAAACTACAAAGCATCATAAGCAAATCTGAAAACAATAAATATTTCTTATATAAACAACTAAAACTTAATCACAGGAAAATCAAATAGGCTATAATTAAAAAAAAACAATTGATTAGTGGTTTTCTCTTGCCAGTCATTGAGAGAAAGATGGATTCCAATGAAGTATGGGTTGGAGATATATCATGTTGGACTGTGGAGGCACTTTTGTTGTGCTATATATTTAATTCATAACTGTATTCAGACATCAGTATTGCTTATGATTGTATTCATGTTAATGTATATGTATTCTTGAAACTGGATAGTTTTCAGTTGTGTATGTAAATCTAATAAAATAAAATTTAAAATGTTAATAGATGAAGAAAGAGGCCACGTAACATTTTTCTTCGAAGAGCAGGTACCATATTTGCAGAAATGTACAGATAGGCATGTCAGTTGGACCTATATTCTAGTATACAGAGAACTACTGGCTCGCAGTACTAAGTAATATATTCTTTATTCTTTTTTGTCTCTTTTTACCTCTCTGCTTCAGCTAATGTTCTCACTGAGTGTCCTAGAGGAAAACTTTGGAGATACAAAGAGAATGCACTGTCATTTTCTCTGGATGCCTGCTTCTCCCCTAAGTCGGAATGAGTTGAGTGAAATGAGAAATTTAACTTTAATATTTTTCATTACATAGAATTAAAAAACAAATGTTTTCAATTATTTTTATATCTAGAATTGAGTGAAGGTTTTGGAAATATTCAAGAATGATGTCAATGACCTGCCTAGGATTCAAGGAAGGAATTAGGGCAGCAGGCTGAAAAAGGCAGTAAAGAAAATGTACAGGTTGTTATCAGTTTTCATCATTTGACCTCATTTTGTATTCTGTGCGTATGACTAAATGATAGTTGGTTTTTTTTTTTTTTAAAGAAAACCATTTGAATGACAATATGTTAATGATTATCAAAAGGACTTTTACAGATTACCCAAATAAAATACCCAATTGTTACTAGAAAAAAAGAAAATAAACACACAAAACATGTATATGTAAATAAAATTATGATACCACTCTTACTGTGAAGGTTAAATGTGTTTGATGTTATTAACCAAAACTTTTCACAATCAGAAAGGTCTATATCCTTCCTTCATTTTTGTCTAGCTTACCAAATAAATTGGATGATATTTTGGGTGAAACTTTAAGCTGTTTCTTTACACATTATTAAAATCCAAGAAGCCAATTTTTTTATGAATACCTGTCTAGAATGAGAGAAATAATACAAGGTCTAAGTATCAATAATCTTCTCTCTACGATACATGGAAACCATCCACGAGAAGCACAACTGTTTCAAGGAAAGGGGGTCAGGAAGATTGCAAGAGCCAGAATGCCAGGAAGTCTGCTGAGTCACTATCTTCCTTAGGACTGACCCAAACAAAGACCCTGTCAATAGACATGCTAACAAAGAAAGGGGAAAATACCACTGAGTTTCACCCCTAAATAGAGAAATATAAACAACTTACCACTGCAGAAACAGGAAGAATTAGCCTCTCCTCAGTATGAGTTCTCAAACTAGTTACCCAATACAAAGTTGACAGTCCTGAAACCACATACAAACAAACAACTAAAACAGACTCAGTGAGCTGTAATTGCATATATATATATGTATATATGTATAACGGTAATAAAATGAAGATGTAAATTTGACAGGAGGGACATGGGATGGTTGGGAAGCAAAAAGGAGAAGATTATATAATAATATTTTATTAAGAATAACAAAATTATATATGCTATTATTAAAATCTTTACTAAAATTAAATTTTATTTAATATATCAAAAATGAAATTAAAAAGACTTTTCTAAAAACAGGGAGATCATGTTTGGTAGCTATGAGAACAAGCAAAACTTTTCAATGACTGGAGTTTTGTTCTCATTAATAAACTAACGATTTAATGAGCTAATGGGTTAAGAAGTTACTTAGGATCTAAATTTCTGAAAGAAATTCAATGTCTGTCCTTTCTCAACTCTAATAACTTAGTTTCTTTATTTTGATCTGAAAAGATATTATCCCCTAACCAACTAAACTTGATTGTAAAACTATACTATCTGGCCTTCAATGCCCCTCAGAGACTTGAGAAGGAATTCCTGAGTGAACCAGCAGTGTGGGTTAGCAGCTTCCAAAATGAACAAATTTACTTAGAGGGTTTACTGCTCTCTATAATGTTGGAGCGTCATCTTCACCTTTCTAGATCCAACAAGAAAGGAAAGACATTTACTTCAAACTGGACAAATACAAATAGCCAAACCACTATGAATGAAACATTTGTAGAACTCATGATAGTCACATGGTTCTTCCTGCTATATATAGTTTGTTTAATACATGTGCAATAAAATAAATGTATTTTTTATTAAAACTTGTTTTTATTTTCTTTTTTATATTTTTATTAATTTATTCATATTACATCTCAATTGTTATCCCGTCCCTTGTATCCTCCCATTCTTCCCTCCCTCCCCTTTTCCCCCTACTCCTCTCTCCTATCTTTTTTTTTATTAATTTATTCCTATTGCACCTCAATGGTTATCCCATCCCTTGTATCCTCCCATTCCTCCCTCCCTCCCATTTCCCCCTCACTCCCCTCCCCTATGACTGTGACTGAGGGGGACCTCCTCCCCCTGTATGTGCTCATAGGTTATCAAGTCTCTTCTTGGTAGCCTGAAATAAATGTATTTTTTAAAAAGGTGTTTTACCTCATAAACCAGCACATAGACCTATTTTTATTCTTTAATTAGCATAGATAGTATTAAGGATCATTATTGTATTTTCAAATAAAATTTTGTCCTTGTTGTTTCATCACCTTTTTATTTAATTCCATTCTTTTATAAGGTTTATATTCTAATTGGGAATATTTTAATATTTTATTTAAGACTTCATTCTTCTATTATAAATGTTGGAGTTTGACAAATGTATATTAGCATGTATGTAAACTCTCTTCTCTTTAAACCATGGCAATCACAATCTGTTTTTTAACTCTATTGTTTTGCCTTTTACAACTCTGCTGACTGACTTTCTTCATTTAGTAAAATGTATTTATAAGTCATTCATGTCAATAAACTTAGTAGTTCATTCTTTTTCTACTGATGATTAATATTGTTATGTTTCTTTGTTTACTTATTAAAATGATTGTTATAAAAAAAAGTTACTTAGGAATGGTTTGCTGTTAAAGCCAGCTTTAACACCCTGTGACACCCTGTGACATCTCAAGACTCCGTGAATAAAAAAGATGTAGCCCTGTGACATTAGGCAAAATGTGACAAAATAAACAATTTTCTATGGTTTACTCAGAGTATGATATTATTAGAACCAAAACGGACTAGGAGAAACGCATATGAACCAAATAGCCATGACTATTCTCCAGAGATTAATGGCTTCCTATCTCTGGAAAGCGTGAGTACTCACTCCATCACAACACAATTGATAAAAAATTCTCTAGAATTCCCTTTCTTATTAATAGAAAACCAATTACCAAGAAATCCCATTGGTCCCTGTAACCCTTTGTCATATTTAAATACCCTACTCTTCATGTACTCCAAAAGTATTTTGCATTTCTTTATCATGTCTTCCCATGAGAAAACAAGCCTAATTAAAACACTTGTACAGTGCCAAGAACTCTATGCAAACTCAGGAAACATGAAACCTGCTAGGAATGAGTTCGCTGTTCTCTCTACTCGCCACTGCTCGGAAAAGCATTAGTCTTTTAGGAAGTTCTGTGAAGTGGAAAATACGATTAGATTATAATGACAATATTAGTTGCATTACATACAAATCTTAAAAAGTATGGAATAAAATATAATCGCTATAAAGCTCTGATTCTTATTTAAGTTTCTTCATGAGTCTCAGAAAATACAGCTATGTGAGCTTTCATAATCTTTTTTAAACTAAAAGTTTCTAAGTTATTTGCTTGAAATAAAGATCTATTAAGATACAGGAAACACTTAAAAATACATTCTGATATTTGCTAAATTTCTCTTTATTCAAATATCATATTTATTTTTAGGCATTTGCATTCTCAAATTCTCCTATCCCTCTCATTTGTCACAACTTCATTTTCTGACACACCCTTCTCAGAACCTAAGTTTTTGTTTTGTTATTTTTTATTTCATTTTATTTTTTTAGTGGTGGTGAGTTTTTTTTGCGGGGGAAAGAGGATGAAGTTGCTGCATGTTTTATTTTATTTTCCTTTCTCTGTGAAATAGGGTTAGTAGTAGCCCTTGCTTACATGGAGCGTTGTATATAAACCAGAGACTTTACTCTCTGATTTCTATGTGCTGGGATTAAAAGTATGTGTCACCAAAACCAATTGGAACATGGTTTTGAGCAGAGCATAGTATAAATCTTCATTTCCACCGAGTCTGATTAATACATGTGTTTATTTCCTATTTCTCAGAGATAAGTCTGCTTGCAGACTGATCAGATGACTGGAATGCAATGTTTTGTTTTGTTTTGTGTTTGCCTCATAGTAGTGGAAGCAGAATTTATCTCCTCCCTTAAGAAATAGTCATTAAATTATGTTTAAAAATTCAGGTCACAGAAGAATGACTAATCTCTATTTCTAGACACCTGTAAAGCAAGTTAGGGAGCTGGTATCGACTACCTGGACATTTGTGTTTCCAAAGCCACAGGTGTCACTTTTACTGGAGTTAGAAGGAAAGTCTAAGAATTGTTTATCTGAATCAAGTGTTTCCCGAATCACAGCATCCTCCATTCTCGGAAGCAAAGCTGATCCTTTAAAATGGGTGATCTGCAGTAGGCAGACTTACAAGAGGGTCATAGAACTTGTCAGGCTCCTAGTACACACAAGCCAAGTGAGGACTCATGGTCTCTCCCACTCTGCTCCATTGGTTAAGCATAAAATCCTACAGCCTTGACTTTGCCTTTGAAAGAAAGAAACCTCGGCAAACACCGATGACCAAAAACTATCTGTATTGCCTGTGCTTTGAAAATCCTCACAACTCATGCCAAGGTGTATTGTCCTGCTGAATATGTTATCAGATCCTATGCTTAGTAAACGTGGGTATTCATTGCTGGTGTATTTTCACAGTTATAACCATATTTAGATGCTTCCTCATAACCTAGTCACCGTTAAAGTCATCTGCATCTATCTTATACACACAATATAAATACTTAACGTATGTTTGAGGATTTATTTTCCTAAGACTACAGCAAGGGACACACAACATTGTTCAAATTTACTCATGCAGAAAGCTGTGTGCAGCTATGGTTTTGGATGTAAAGACGGCGGACCATAGAATGCTCTGAGGTTGTCCAAAGTGTACCAAGGAGGAGATTTGTTAATATCTCTGAAGCCAATGTCTACCTTAGGCTAGAGACATGTGCAATTAGGCTACAGACAAGGCTTAGTTAGGATGGAGGCTCTGAGATTTAGGATCTAAGATCTTTGTCTGTCCACTGTAGGAACTGCACGCATGTGCACAAATACAAATATACAAAAAAAAATTTTAAACACATTTTTCATAAAGAAGAAAATGCCTTGAACAGAACATATTAGCAGTCTATACTACTAAATCATTTCCAGATTCTGTGGGGAAGGTGATTTTAATACAGTAAGTATGGAAAACTGAACTGAAAGTTCTGAAACACTGAAGCTGAGGTAGTCTAGAGCAATTCAGATTTCATTCTTCACAGTCAAAAAAAAAAGCCATGGTTTCAGTGGTTTAAAACTTTGCCTAATGCCTTTATGTTTGAAAGCAGCAGAACATTCAGAGACACCCAAACCCTGCCACTATTACCCTACCTTCTCTGTACCCACGAACAGAAGCCTGAATACCAGTGACATCTTTTCTTTTCATCCATGAAGCTGTTATTTTAATAGTAATTTAGATTTTATAAGGCATTTTATAGACTATTTTATTCATTACAACAACTGTACAGAGCCTTGGAATTTGATTCATAATCTTCTTTAAAAATGTACATATTCAGGTATATATTTCTATGCTAGCTTGCATATAACATAATAAGAAAGGATATATTCATATTTTTTCACTGACTGCATTAAAATGATATGAATTGAAATCCAGATGGTAGTTCGGTTATCTGTTACTGTGTGCAATCTTCTTTTTAGGTACTTTTAAAAAAAGAACTTATTGAAGCATGGCAAGCCTTTTTCTACTTCTTCTTTCTTTATGTGACATGTAGGCAAAGTGTAGTTAACAGAGCAGGAGCTTGTTCACCAAGGAATAGGGAGTTTAATGAATCATACACACTTTACTTGAAAATATCAATAACCATTCACTGGTCTATTCTTGCATAAACTGAATAAAAATCCCTATGTAAATGGTGCATAACTTTTTTTTATGAATCATCCTCTATTTTTTAGTACAATGCTAAATCATCCTAAAACATGTAGTTTTACCTGCCAAGCCTAAGATAAATTTCCATCCGTGATTAAATACTAGCTCCATTCTCTATAATCCTTGTCAATTATATGAATAGGCAGTAATGGAACACTTTATTTTCTCTGGTTATTAAAACAGAAAATAGTAATGCAAATGCACTGTACAGCATCTCCCTGCTAGATTGGCAGTGTAATTTATTTAATCAAATTCACAAGTCAGAAACAGAGAAGCAAGAATGAGTCTCTCACCGTCTATGTGGAAGAAAAACAAGTTGAGCTACAGAATGTGAAAGAAATAATCAGACCACAGACTTTTGACACTTTGAGAGATTTCTTTCATTGTCATCACAGTGGCATCAAACTTTTAGTGAAGTAAATTTTAGTGTTACCTATAGAGCTATTGCATTATAATGTCACCTTCAACATAGACCATTTACTTTCATTGTGAAGGGAAAAGCTCAATTCTTAACCTCGGTAGTTACCACCTAGTTTTGTTGTTTTCAAAATCATGAGCCAAATAAGCAGATCATATTTGCATTCATGAGAAAAAGGAATGCATACAGCCAAACCACAAGCAAATGACATGAAGTCCCTCTCTGTTGGGTGAGGCAATAAAGAAAAGTCTCAAGAATGATGTCCAAGAAAAACAAAGTGTAATGTTGTTGGGATTAGCTCCATGACACCCGTGACCAGGGCTTTGAGTGAAAATTTAATAAAATTAACACTACTTTCTTGATTTACTTTTTTTTTTCTTTTCTTCTTAATCTTCCCTTCAAGATTAAACTCATCAGCACTTGACAAAAACTGCAAATAACAGCCAGATGCAGGAGTTGGTTTTATCTTTTTATGCAAGTATGCGGTGCTAATTAGTGCAAATTGATTAAACTTTAATTGCCTGATCCATGGCTAATTAATATTTATAAGATGAATGAGGAGGAAAACCAGACATTTATTAAAACACTTTAATGATTTTTCATATGTTTTGACAAAGCAAAGCAAATAGATGTTATGAGTATGATGTGCGAGACGAGGGGACTATGTCTGTTCCCTTCTACCTGTGAATGTCCTGAAAATACACATCAACCTTTAAGCACATCCATGCAAAACATATCCTTGTTTGATTCCTTTTATAAATTGTTTTTAATTAGTTAAAAAGCTTCCACATGGTTTGGTGACATCATTTACTGTGTAGGGATAGATATTAACATATATATAAAATGACATTTTATTATTACTATATTGTGTTATTTTGTGCATTATCATATTCAGATTATGTATAAGCATATGAATTTTATAATCACTAAAATATATATTGGTTCTATGACTTTGAAAAATAAAATATCTATTGAAATCATTTGAATTTTCAAATTACAAAGATCTAGTATATTCTTAATTAGTTGATTTAGGAACCATTGCTATCTGCATACAATTAATTTAATAATGCAAAAGTCTATAAATATTAGGTGTGTATATGAATATATTTCAAAGTTGAATATATTTATTACCATAAAAATGTTGCTTTAAAGATGACAAAATACTTTTATGCAAGATGACTTATAATAATAGAGGGTTGTGTAAGAATTAAAATTACTTTTGAAAAAAATTACTTTGTGAATTATCTTAATAAGAATTCCCAATTAACTCACACAATGTACGTGTTTTAAAAAAACAATTCTTTCAGAAGAAAATAGTATATCTTAAACTTATATAATTCTGTATTTATTTCTTACCTCTTAAATTTAATTTGCATAGCATATTAAGCTGAACCATATTTCATGTTTTCTTATATACTTGTTGCCATACTTTTCCTACAGGAGCAATACTTATAAATTTAATGTTTGATAAAGTGTTATTTACCATAAAGTAACAAACCTGAAAAGTCTTCTAAACTGTATAGGTAAAAATGTCAAAGTAACTACAAAGGGGTTCCAGACAGCTAAGGCTACACAGAGAAACATAAATAAATATATAAATAAATTTTTAAAAGTTTTAATATCAAAGCAATCCGTTAAGTAAATGTTACTTCTAAATTAAGGCTTTATCAATTTTGAATGCTTAGCCCTCTTCCTTTCTTCAGTCTGCATACCTAAAATGTTGCAGGTAGTATCAAAGTTATATGACCAATTGAGGAGGGTTTATTTTGGCTAGTCTAGAATACCCAGTTAGTCACACACTGCTCTTATGTGTTGCTGTGAAGGTATCTAGAAGCAAGTCAACCCACCACCCACTGATTATTCCTACGCATAACCATGAGGTTATCCTAGGAAGCAAAAGGAGTACTGATTCCTTCTGCTATAAAGATTCTAGAGCAGAGTTCAAATTTCAAAGATACAAAATGAATTTTATGAAGGAATAGTAGGGTCAGTCTGTGCCCAGATATTGCAACCGGTCCCTCTTGATAAACAGCCTGGATTTCAGGGGCTCTTAATTCAAAACAATAAAAATTTCATTTTTTCACCTGTATCTTTTATGCTGATGGAATGCCCACAGTTACATAAAACAAAACACCTAATAAAGTAGTGCAAAATTGTGTGTACAGTTATGTGCCCAGTCTCAAAATAATGTGAATACTAAACAAGTATGAACCATTTTGTGCAAGGGTCTACATAATAGAGTATCTAAAGGAGAGAGGACCAAGTCTAAATTAATTTATTTCTAGCACTTATGCTTAATGAGTGATGGACAAGTACAGTTTAGAACAAAATCAGTGTATAATTATCATACATACTTATACGGGAGAATAACATTTGAAAGAGTCTGCAGTCATAGACTTGGTACAAATGACAAAATGCTTTCTATACTAAAAAGAACCATAGTCTTATTTCCTTGGTGATTATCATGATTAAAAATACACCTAGAAGAGTAGAGACAAAATCTGATTTAGCTTTAGGAAAATCAGTCCAGGAGAGCTTATGGGGAATGTTTAGGAAGAGAAAGAAGTGGCAAATGTTTTTTATTGTGGTACATAGATAGATAGATGTATATGGAGAAAGGAATAAAGATAGAGTATAGATAAATATAGAAATGAGAGATAGAGATAAAGATATTGATAGAGATAGACAAAGTGAGAGTGGAAGATATTTTGATATATACAACCTTTAAAATGACTCATTCTTCATTCTTTGGGCTTATTTTGCTTTCCTTAATGCTATGACATTTCTGTCTTGATGTTGGAGGGTAAAACAACACTACCCTGGTTAGTGTTCCAAAGGAAGACAGCAATATAGAGCACAAGACCTACACATTACTTATATCCTAACCAAAGTCTTAATATAAGAATATAATAATAAAACTTACAATCAATTGCTGATCCACCGACTCATGAGAAAACAAATATTGTTGTTTCAAGTTAAACACTATGTTAAACTACAACAAATCAAACCATAAACTATACAACAAATTAACATTTGAAATACCTAAGAAAATCATTTTGCCATTCCACTGGTACTTTGGTATGTCTATATCTTAGGAAGTTCCAGAAAATAGTGATTAACACTATTGTGCAATCAAGGAATTAAAATAATAACTGGAGTTAGATGTTTATATAAAAATTATTTATACATTTACTGATCTTCAGAGTTTGTACAACAGTGGAGATTCCGTAACCTTCCACACTATTCCAGAATTTCAAGTAGCTTATACTTTCCTGATTACTTGTCTCCTTTGAAAACCACTTGTGGGTTTTGTACTCATAGTTAAGCACTTGAGGAATCCAGAATAGTAATCACACAGGATTTTATCTCGAAAGGGGAAGATGTATAACTTATTCTCTGCCCAGAAGTCTAGGTAGTGGGGTTGGGTAAAGGTAGTTAATAGCCTGGTAATAACCTTTGAACTATCTGTGTGACCAAAACCACACTGGATCCTCCCCAGACCCTTACCTTGAGCTTGCCAATCTATAGAATCTATTTTTATGGAAGGTGTCACAAATAGTCAATCCACAGAACCCATCTTTGTGGAAGATACCACCGTACTTACAGAGAATTTTAATGTAGTTATGTCTTAAGCTTTATTATACACATAGATTAAAGTATTTATCAATAGGAAATTTCTCAGAAAAGTGTGCTATGCTTAATGCTATGACATTTCTGTCTTGATGTTGGAGGGTAATATATATATAAATAAACTGCACAGATTGGGGGAAGGAAGAAACAGAGAGGTCAAGGAAAACAGCAACACACAGCTCACAGAATCAATTAAATAGGGTGTTGTTGGGGCTCACAGAGACTGAAGTGACAACCACAAAGCCTGCCTGGGTCTAGGCTAGGCCCTCTGCATACATGCTGTGATTGTTTAGCTTGGGAATTTTGTTGGCCTCCTAATAGTATGAGTAGGGCTCTCTTCACACCTTTTGCTTGCTCAAGGGACATTTTTCCACTGAGTTAACATATCTAGCCTTGATATATGGGTTTATGCCTAGTCTTGTTATGCTATTTGGGTTTCCTATCACAGGAAAGCCTGCACTTTTCTGAAGGTAAACAGAAGATACTTGGAGCTCTGGATCTGGAGGAGAGGGAAGACAGAGGAGGCTGCCAGAAGGGGAGGGAGTCCAGGCTGCATTTGGGATGGATTGTATGAGAAAACTGTATAAGAAGAATAATGAGAAAGAAAATAATTTAAAGATTGCAACGTCTTCTGTGAACAGGACTCTTCTATTGATTTCTTTTTCATTATGTTTTGTATTGGCATATAGGAAATTTGAAGGGTTTTGCTTGTTAATTTTGTATCTTACCACTTTGCTAAAAGTATTTATCATATCTTAAAATTTTTCATGCAGTTTTCAGTGTCTGTTATCTATAGAATCGTACCTCCTGAAAAGGGGATAACTAGATATCTTCTTTTTTATTTGTACTTCTCTTATTTACTTCATTTTTGTACTGTTGTTGATGAAACTCCAAGCACTTTATTGATAAAGAATGGAGATGCTGGAACCCTTTATCTTGTTTCTAATCTTATTGGAAATGGTTAGAGTTTTACACTGTATAGTTTCATTTATCTGCAGGTATGTAATATATAAGTTTGATTGTGTTGAGATATACTCCTCCCATCCTTATGTCTCCACAAATTTTATTTTTAAGGAATCTTGGATTTTTGTTGAAGGTCTATTCTGCATCTATTGAGTTAATCACATTATTGCTGTCTTTGAGTTTAGTTATGTTATGTATTATGTTTATTTTATTTATATTTTATTAAATGCTGTTAAATACATAATTTGTCCCTTTCTCTACTCACTCATATTTTATGAGCTGTTGACAATTCCTTTCTAGCTATGCTATTTCATACAAATCCCGTGACAGCCATCATTATGTGTAATTTTGAAGCACACCAAAAAGGACATAGGTCAAAGACTTTGTGGTTAACTTACATGGTGCAAGCATTACAGGGGTGGAGCACAGGTGGCAGAAGTAAGTCAGTGAACATATCTTTCCAGAGTGTGTAAAAGTCCTCAGCCAGTTCTATGTCTCCTTTGTTTCTTATCTGCCACGTGGTGAATAGTGTCTTTCTGCCACATGATAATCTGCCTATTACGGTTATTGGGTTGGCTACTGGCTCTGAAACAACTTTGTGAATTGACCATGTATATTAATTTCTGAGAGCAAGAGTTGAAATAAATGCTTTTTAAATTTGTTTTTTATATATAGTTTGTAAAACAGTGACTGTCACAGAAGATTGACAGTCAGAAGTGTGGTCATGGCTGTAAATATATCTAACAATATTGTTTAGGATCCTTTGGAGTTTACTTGCAGGATCACAGAAATGTTTGCAGAAGCAGGATAGAGAAATCTCAGCACATTTCAAACAGAGCCACATAGGTGGTTCTGGTGGAAGCTTCACTTGGTGACAAGAGGGAGACAGTTGGGGCTCTGTCTCCCTTTACGTGGTGATTTCAATTAGATCTCCTTGCTATATGTACTTATTTTAAGAAACTTCTACTGTATTAAGTTTCTATACTACCACTCAAATGATGTTCAGTTTTAGCTGTTTCTGAACATATTCTCTAGTTTCCCCTCCCTTCTTTGTCAACCTTCTCCCCTTCCAGTCCCCTTCCATTCACCTATAACTATCCTATTATTTTCCCTGGGGAGATCTGTCTTGCTGCTTTATTACTTAGCTTCTATAATTTTATGGATTATAGTTTGGTTATCATTGACTTAACCACTAATATCCACATATAAGCAAATACATACAATATTTGTCTCTGTGGGTCTGGGTTAACTCGGGATAGTTGATTTTGGTTCTATCCATTTGCCTGTAAATTTCATGATTTTATTTGTATTTTTTGACTAAGTACTATTTCATTGTGTAAACACACCACATTTTCTATATTGGTTCTTCTGTTGAGGATCATCTAGGTTGTTTCAAATTTCTGGCTATTATGAATAGAACAGCAATGAACATGACTAAGAAAATGTCTCTGTGAGAGGATGAAGCTTCCTTTGGGTATACACTTCTGCTGGATCTTCCTCAGGAACAGCCATACTGTTTTCCACATTGGCTGTCCTAGTTTTCACCCCCACCAGCAATCCTTCCTTGCTACACATCTTTGTCAGCATGAGCTGTCACTTGTTTTGTTGGTCTTAGCCATTCTGACAGGTATAAGATGGAATCTCATAGTCATTTTGATTTGCGCTTCCCTGATGACTAAAGATGTGCATTCCTTTAAGTGCTTCTTAGTCATTTGAATTTCTTCTTTTGAGTATTCTGTTTAGAGCTGCACCTCATGTTTAAAATGGTTTGTATGTTTGTTGTTTTATATCTAGTTTTCTTAGTTCTTTGTATATTTTGCTTAGTAACCCTCTATTGGAGATATAGTTGGTAAAAATCTTTTCCTATTCTCTAGATTGCTGCTTTTTTCAAATGACAGTGTTGCTTATCATGTAAAAGTGTTACAATTTCTTGAGATCCCATTTACTAACTGTTGATCATAGTGCCTGTGCTAACAGCGTTCAGTTCAGAAAGCCTTTTCCTATGCCAGTGAGTTCCAGGCTACACTTCACTTTTTGTTAACTTTTAATGGGATAATCAACCAAGCTACACAACAATCTCAGGCATACAAACAAACAAAGGCATTCAAATGAGTTAATCAGAGACTTTCCTGGGAAAATGACCCCTACCGAGCCAACTGAAAATCTCTATGGGGCTGGGCATGGTGGCACACACCTTTAATGCCAGCAGTGGGGAGGCAGAGGCAGGCAGATGGCTGTAAGTTCAAGGCCAGCCTGGTCTACAAAATGAGTAGGGAGAGCCAAGGCTACACAGAGTAACCCTATCTCAAAACAAACAAACAAACAAAAAAACCAAAAACAAAAAAGTCTCTATGGGAAAAAATTATTACGGCTGAGCCAATGAGCCGTAGGTCTTTTCTCTAAAGCTATCGGACAAGGCTAAATTTCTTGAATGTATACATATATTTGTGGGATTAGCTCAATAGCCATTTTTCATATGGCAAAAAATATTCTAGTCGAGGGGAACTGGATTAACCTACACAGAGAAAGAAAAAAAAGTTGTGAATATAATGAAGTAGAGGTATGGAGAGAGCAGGGGGAGAGAAGGTGAGGGTGAGAATTATTTCACAGTCATTATATGAGTCTAAAAGTCCTCTCGATATTATCCAAAGTATGTGATCCAGTGAAATATCATTTTATAAAACCTAGAGTGAGTTGTAACTTACTATGGGAAGAAGAATGATTATAGTCATAGGCAGTTTATAGGTGGTGGACTGAATTGACAGTGTGGCTAAGGAAAGAAAATAAGAACAAGGTACCTTCATCAGGTACCTATGTTGTGGTTCCAAATATATACCAAATCTTTCAGGGCTAGAAAATTTAGCATAACTACTCAGAGGGTCTGTTTTATTCACTATGCTCAATCTTACATTACACCAGTTTGAATAAGTTCATGTTGCTTCAAATTTATACAGTGTTGGGCATAGTAATAAGAACCTGATCCTAGTTCATATCAAATTCGGTCTGTGATTAGGAACTTTGGTATCTGCTGTTGAGTTTGACTGGGTTCCACTAGATGTACGTGGACTTGGCTGGACTTTGCTACACTCATGTACCTATTCTGGTCTTCATTTGTCATGTCTGTTCATTCTTCTTTAGCCAAGGAAAGCCTGGCTCCCGGGAGCACAGCCAAAGGATACTCTCTACTACAAACATTCATGGCAAAAGTCATGTCAACCACATACAAGGAGAATGAAGAATGATAGAGGAGCAGAAATGAAATCTATAGCTGAAGTCCAAGCTTTAGGAGTGTGTAAGGAGTTCTTGACAAAATTCTGACAAACACTTTCATATGTATAGATAGAGTAGGTGAATGATAAGATAAAAAGAAATGAAGTATTCAGGCTTTTTTTTTTCCACCCTGAGATGTGATATGTATCAGCTCTAGCTCCAACCGCTCAAGTTAGTAACAGGAAGAAAACCTCTCACTAAAGTAATCCATATCACGTGTAGCTCCGCAGAGGCTTGCGATGTGTCCTTCCTTTTAATACTGTTCGTCATCTCAAATGAATCACAGTTCTCTGCGCTACTTGTTGACTACGGTTATGAATTTCAGGAACTGGAGAGATGGCTCAGCAGTTAAGACCACTGACTGCTGGGTTTACATGATGGGTAACAATTATCTGTATCTACTATCCTAGGCGATCCGAGGTCCTCTTCTGGCCTCAGTGGACACTGTACACATATGATAAACACACACGTGTAGATAAGAACTCAAACACTTAAAATTGAAAACTGAATAAAATATTTTAAAGAGTTAAAAACTGGGTCCAGCCCTGACTTAGGAATATTGTCTAATTAATATAAAGAAGAAGAAGAAAAAAAAGATCTTTTAAAATAGACAACCAGGGCTCTGTGGATCGGAACAGTGATTCACGGCTTGATGATTTTCTTTTAAAGTGTGCTAAAATTACTGGGAAAGAATATCAAATGTTTCAAATTTTTCAGTTTTTGAAAAAGTTGAAGTATAGGTTCCTTCTTGGGATTTGAATACTTTTGAATATTATACAAAGAGTTTTGTTCACTGAAATTTCTTTTCTTTTTTTTTTTTTTTTTTTATAAACCCAGATTTTCTTTTAAGTACCTGCAGGAAAATGTCATAATAGTCTTCAAATTCACCCAGATGAAACATGAAAATAAAAGCTTCATTTTTCTCCTGCTTTCACATCCCAGCCTACTTTCTTCTTCTTTTTTCTATCACTCACTCAAGCTTCAATAGGGAAGTTCATTGAGGTTCATATATTCCAGCTGTTGTTTTCAGCTTTCACTATCTTAATGTTTATTTTCCAAATTATTCCCTATTTCTCTACTAAAAATATCCTGCCAAATCATTATTTTTTTTTTTCTGGAGCAAACTTAATGCTTTCAGTTGCTGGATATCTGATCCAAATCCAATATTTTTCTTGGCAGTTGATGAACATAATAATAAGGAAGTATTTTTTTTCTTTCCTCACTTGGAGCTTAGGGGAAAAAAGACACAATTCACAATTAGAAGCCACTTAAATATTGAGGTGTATGCCCACTTATCCAGGTGCTTACAAGCATTCCTTAGAAGAAGAGCATGTTAAAAGAATTTTCTGAGTTCTTAACATATGTTAAGCTCTACTGTTCAGCTATCATTTAGTTTGGATATATATTAAGGATATAGTGGACAAAATTCTGTAGTTTAGACAGCATTTATTAAAATGAAAATATGCCTATTGATAACAGAAGGATACTAGTCAAGAACAAAGAAAGTCTAAATAAAGTTATTTCAATTTGTGCCGCCACTTCAATTATTTGACACATTTTTATAAATGATTCCTGCCTCTATTTCTACTGTCATTTTTTCATATCATTATACAGTTGTCTTATTTTTCTACTTGTAGTCACAATCCTTAGGTTGCATTTGTGATCTAAAAAGTAGACCACTAAGCTATTTTTACTTCATTTTTATAATTTCTGTAATAACTATTTAGTAGTTCTCTAAATGCTGATATTTTAATATACTTATAGTTGTCCCATCCATCTGTAATATATAAAATATCTCATCCCTTTCAAGTTAAATATATTGCATATATGATACTAGCCCGCCCCATTTTTTTTGCTGTTTCTTCATCCATATCTCAAATTTTATCCATCATCCGTTGTCATTTTCTTCAATGTTACTCACACATTATATTGTCATTTTGCTTTTTTATTGGTAATTTCATACTAGTCTTGGTTACAACATGTAGAAAATTGACAAACATATGATAATCTTATTTTAAAAGTACATATTCACACCATTTTTGAATGATATGCTCTAAATATATTTACTCAGTAATTAGCCCTTCTCTCAGTGATATTGCTAGCTTGTTCTATTACTGTTGTTGTTTGTGTTGACAGCTTGACAAAAGTTAGACTCATCTGCAGCGAAGGACCTCAACTGAAGAATTGTGAGATTCACAAAGGTGGAGGCAAATATGGAAGAACTGGGAAGTTAGGTGACTAAGGTACATGATGTAAAATTCCCAAAGAATCAATAAAAATATAATGTTGAAAATATTAGAAAAAAATTCATGCTTCATATTTTCAATGAAGAATTCTGAACCAGAACCCCTTAGTTGAGCCTCTTTATCGTTCATAACACTCAGCTTTTAAATTGTATCTTATTTTTTTTCTTACATAATAAAACATGGTTATAACCTAAATGTTTTTGTCATTACTTCCCTTTGAAACTCACATATTAAAAATCCTAAGGATCAGTATCATTTGGAGGATGGAATTTTGAGGAATAGTTAGGGTTTGATGAGATGATGAAGGTGCACTCTCCATGATGGGATATTAGGCTTATGAGAAAACAAAGAAAATACAGAACACTGTTCCTCTGCAGTGTGTGGATACTGCAACCAAGATTACCAGAGCATATAATGAAAAAGAGGGCTCTGCCCAAGACCTCAATCATGTGAGCACCTTAACCTGGAACTTCTAGATTTTATAACTCTAAAATATAAGTGGTTATTGTTTAGTCCACCATATTTGGCATTTGAATACGCTAACTCACTCTATGCTAAATGTGTCTCATGAAATACATTGGAAAGTCTAAAGCTATGACAGTACAGCTAGTTGTTAGGTGTGCCAAGACTGCCAATCTGAGAAGGCAGCCTTCTGGACGTCTGAGCTACTGAATATTGGAGGAAGAATAAACACTTCAATTTAAACATTTAGAGGCTGGATTGTGGTATAAATATGTCTATAATTTGCTTGATGTAATTGTTTCAGAGGTTTTCTGGCCCCATCTGCTAACCTAGACCGAGTCCTGGTAACTTCTAGCCTCCATACAATCTAATCTAGCCCTAGAATGTTTTCAACCTCTGAGACATATTGCTGAATAAGCTCATCCTTTCTAGTTCTTTCTGAAGTCTGGCTGGCTTGTTCATCTCAGCTCATCTGGCTCACAACTTCTGTTCAATCTTACTGATTCAAACTAGCTTCTTTTGGCTTCTGACTGAATTGCTATGCTTGGTCTCAAACTAACTCTAGCAATCAGTTTTAATCTTCTGTCTCCTTCTCGTTCTCTGCCTCATTCTGGTTCACTTCTGTCTAGCATGTTCTCTCTTCAACCTGTCTCTGTAAAACTCTCTTGATAAAACTGCCTCCTCTCTTCTCTGCTGTACTTTCTCAAGTCACTTCTCTATTATAGCAAGAGTTCGGCATGCCCTATTCAGTCAAATCTTTCTCTGATTCATCACTTTGCCTCTCAATTAGATATCACTTTCAAACATTGGTGCATCCTTCTACAAACTTTATATTTATTGTTTGGCATTAAAGGTATATACTGATTGGTTAAACAGAATGAGCTAATTGGTGACGAAGCTATAATATATAAACGCAGGTTTATTAGAAGCAGCACTGGAGGGGGAAGGGAATAGGGAGAAGGTGATAGGGGTGGGGGAAGGGAAGGAGAGAGGGTAGGGAGGTGTGGGAAAAATGGGGAGGGGAGCAGGGGCAGGGAGAGAGAAGGGCAGAGGAGATCCTAAAACCAAAATGTCTTATTTTTATAGTGAATCTCTGGGAGAGAGGAAGCCCCGCCCCTAGTAGAGGGCAGGCCATGCTAGCCATGCTCTGTAGCAGGACCTAACATCTGGTCCTTTGACTGCTTCCTGCTGACAGTAGGACAGAGACAAAAGGTCAAAAGGCTGAAGACTTGGCCAAGTCTGGGAAGAGCAGGCTATTGTGTTTGCTGTTCAGGATCTGAGAGACCATCTGTGGCTAAGAAACAGCAGGTCTAGCTGATGCAGTCTGTGAGGTTTAGGCCAGAGCACCTGCATTCTGGATGCAACACCTGGCAGTATGCTGGAACTTGTACATGTTAGGGGCAGAAGATAAAGTTAAGGAGTTTACATTGAAACTCCCAAGGTCTTGGTGGTTGGGGGAGGGGAGTCCCAAATCCGGGGAATAGGGGAGGAATCCCACGCTCTGCAATAGGAAATACTTATCTGGGGTGTGACTTGTAGGTTCAAGTGGATCTCTTGAAACTTACAAGAATCTTTTTAAGTTAGACCATTTTAAATCTGATTAATGTAAAGCTCTTAACACTCTAAATACAACAGTAGCACAGTGATTGAAGAGTTCTTATGTACTTTAAATCACTTTCTTATTACCAACCTTAAAACATGTTCTCACCCTCAAACACTTTTAGATCCTCAGACCTTACATAAACTTTACAGTTTTCTGAGAAGGCAGCTGAAGCCTTGGTTTTTGTTGTTAAACTGATCTTCAAACCCATCAGACACCTGAGGAAGATAAACTACCACAGGGATCATAATGCAACAGCCTAGGTAGTGATTAATATGACAGAGGGGGGGGGGAGCAAAATGTCTGGTTTATATAGTCAATCTCTGTGAGAGGGGAAGCCCTGCCCCTAGGCAGAGGGCAGGCCATACCATCCATGCCCTGCAGCAGGACCTAACATATACTAAGAGTGTGTCTGCACTACATCTGGATCACACACACCGAAAACATCTTTGGATGTGATCAGAACAGCTGTGGTGCTGGATTAAAATTTCCCTACATTGTAGCAAACCTCTGTGTGTACACCTGTTCCTAGCCTTTCTGTGAGAAAAGTGAAAGAGCCTCACTTTACTTTTCACCCCTTTCTCTGGTAGGTCCCTTTGATCCCTTTCAAAGGAGTTGGGGTTGGGAATGATGTGTTAACAGAGGTATGGCAAAAAGGAACTTCTATTTTTTTTTTTTAAGTAGGACCACAATGATATGGGAGGAAAGGTGGACGGGTCTCTTTCTGACAGAATAGTAGTAGCCCTTGTCCTTGCAGTGGACAACAGTTCTGAAGGCAAAACCTTCCATTAGTTGTATTCTGACCTAAGTTCCTGCCAGGCTTATTTGTACCACTCTGGACACTTTCAAGCCCCCAGCCCCCCAAATCAAAACCCTCCCATCCCCTTCCTACCCCCAGCACACTCCTGCATTAGGGCTTTTTACAATCTACTCTTTCTTGGCAAGCTCTTTTATTAAAATATCTACAGGTCTCCTCTCACCTTCCTCAAAGCTTTGGATTTGAAAGTTGCTTTCTCAGTGAACTTTTCTGACCAGCTTCCTTCAAATTGCCCCTTTGCTCTAGGCCTTTCCCAGTTTCCCACTCTAGTGCACTCACACGTTAGCCCTGTGCATGTTTTGTGTCTCCTACATCATCTAAGTTATGCTGATTTTTGTTAACATGTATTTTTCTTGTAAGCCACAGAGAGATAGGAATTTATGTTGGGTGTATTTTCTAGTGTATCTCAAGGGATTAGAGTGATGCCGAACATACACACAAGTGGTCTTCATAAATGTCTTACAAACTATTGCTGTGGAAAAAAAACTCTTAGAAGCCCCATATTCTTTGGAAAAAAATACATTCTTCTGCCAGCCCTATGATCTTTAGTGACATATGTCATTGAGATCATTTTAAACATAGTACATTTTAAATATAGATCGTGCGAGATCCAGAAGTAAAGGACCAATGGCAAGACTTCATTCTGCATCTGAAAATGTGTAATTGTAACTTATATCTACTTCCTTGTTAGAGCAGTTAGTACAGAAGTACATTTATCATATTTACTATAAGTATTTTCTCTGTGCATTAATTTATAACCGGCTTTAGAGAAGAAAATCAGATGGGATGTTCAGGATAATTCATACATTCAGCTGACTTTTGAATACCAAATAGATGCCAAACACTGCTTTTGCATAAGAAATTGATCAACAAATCATACCATATGTGTTTGTGGTGTGTGTGTATGTGTGTGTGTGTGTCTATGTGCTTGTGGAAGTCAGAGGTCCAAGTCAGTTATCCTCTGTTGTTCACTGTCTACTTTATTATTTAAAATATTTTCCAAATAAATCCATTTATGAGAATTAAAGAACACTCAATGAAAAGCAACAAATCAACACTGTTAGATTCAAGATCATGTTGCTTTTCTGTGTGTGCCTGAATCCGTGGAATGAACGACTAAGCATAGTGTTTTTAAGACATCAAAAATATTCCTCCCGATTAGTTGTTTGCTGAATTATTTTTGTAGGAGTTAAATTTGTCCCTTGACAATTTTCAACATGTATACAATGCATACTGATCACTCTCACTGCCCCATGTTAGTTTCTGTGAAAGGCTAGCATACTGAACTACACGCTCAGTGACTGACTTGGCTGGCTTGAAGGGAGCTCTTCGGTCTGACTCCACCTCCATGTCTCCACACCTATATCCCTCTACAAGCTCACTATCTACACTAGTGCTGTAAAGAGTGCTTGAGGGCTCAACTCAGAGGCTCATGCTTGAGCAGCTTAACCAGCTGAGCCATCTTCTGAGCCCTGAAAATCAGAAGCCTGAGAATCATGCCACCAGGGCACTTTCTAGTTGGTTTCATGTTCTCTTTTATTCTGGTTTGGTAACAGAGTTTTCTTCTTCTTTTTTTTTCCCCCCTACTCTTCAAGGACAGATTCTGAGGTCATGCCTTCAGACAATCATATAAAAGACCATGAATAGCAAAAGCCTCAAGAGGTCTGAATACTAAGCCATGCGATGTTTAGTAAATGTTAAACAATGTTGTGAGCTCAGGATTTCCTTTCAAGCCTGCAATACACATCCGCACTGATCTCAGATGAGGGCTTGAGTTTGCAAGACAAAGGAAAGTAGGACACCTGCTGGAGTGACAGGGTGAGGAAACAGGAAGGGGCCATGACAAAGGCTATAGCTTTGCTTCTAAGGTCACACGGAAAGCCATTAGAAATTTGCAGATAAGAATCTTCCGAACTGTTATCAAATGCTTTAGTAATTATTGCTAGCCCCTTTATTATAAAACATAAAAACGATAATGAAGAACAATATAGCATTTGACGTATTTAACTCAAAATTATTAAGTGTTAATTGAAAACCATTATTTTTAGCTACTAATAATTGAAGCAACTATAGGAAAATTCAATCTTTTTTAAAACATTTTTTTTTAGCTGAAATACACTGAAAAAGGATTGTTTTTCTTCAGTAAAGTGTGTCTTGTTGATAAATTTGAAGGCAGATGTTGGGGCTTCAAGAATCCCCATCTTTTTGATAGGCTGGGTTTATTTATTTTCCAGAAGCTGTAACAATTAGATAGATCTATGAGGAATGAGCGGTGAGGTCCCTGAGGTCATGGTGGACGTGCTTTCTCCGTTTGCCCATGCTGTGCTAAAAAGCTGTTGTCTAAGGCAAAGACAGGCAAGGAAAATAAATTTCAAGGGAGGGGGAATCCTGTGAATTTATGAGAAGTGCATCACAAAGACAAATATTTCAGCCATGCAATTTCATTCGGCCTTTTCAGCTATGTGTCCATAGCAAGTCAACGGCTAAATTGAAAAATCAATTCCAATTTAAATTATTGGAATAAAGAACACCAGGAGTCAGAGATAAAATGGCTTTGTTCTCAGAGATCCTTTTTAATTGGAAAGTTATTTCTTCAGGGTATTCTAATGGTTCTGAGGGAAGATTGCAAAATAAAGTTGATCGGCTGGGGGAAGGTTAATAGCTAATGTGCTTTCCTTGCTGCACAGCAGTCTCCTGTCTTTATGACATCCCCCATCATATCTGGAAGGTCTGAACATTCTAAATCATCTGATACATGCAACGACTGTATTTTCTCTTCATCTTTCAGGAATCATCCTGAGGCTGAACTCTGGCAGTGGAGGCTTCCTAGTCTTGCGGCATTTCCAGCTGGTCTCACTTTGCTTACAAGTATCTTATCATGTGATTCGTTTCTGATTTCTTTTTTCTAAATTTTCTTAGGAGGATGTTTTCCAAACAATAGGTTGGCCGTTAGTGGAAATAAAAGATACATGAAGATTATGCTGGGAAGAACTCTATCTTTTAGTAGTGGGGAAGGAAAGGAATAACTTTGCTGCCTTGCATAAACAGAAAGAGGAAAATACTAACAGTTTAGAGACTCAGTAAATGGAGAATAAAGATAACACAGAAGAAGAACAGGACATATAGAGGAAAGCATTAATGGATGGTGTTATGGAAAAGTTAGTAGCAGATATCTGAGAAAGCATGAGTCATGTTTAGAAAGCTTGCACCCAATGTTTAAAAAATAAACTTTAATTAAACACACAATAACCTCTGCTCTGCCTGTAGGAAACTGTTTGGGGCAGCTGTAGATTAAAAACCTTAAATGAGCATTTAATTTGAAATTAATAAAACAGCGATGGTATGTGTTAGGAAAAGTTACTGAGGTTTGCTTAGTATATTTAATTACAGTAAAAGAGATAAATCTCATTGCTGTGTAATGAACTCAGAAGTGCAGATATAGTAAATATGTACTTACATTCTTGTTATTAATGCATTAAATTTGTAAGAATATTTAGGAATTTAATTAGCATTTAATAAGATAGCTATAGCAAATTACAGTACTTAGACATAAAATGTAAATTAATATTTTTAGTATTTAATTGATATTAACTAATTAATTACTGTTTATTACATGGCAGCTAGATTTATCTTTTATAGAGTTATTAAATCTCAATTAAATTGTTCTTTTAAAAGGGCACATTCAATTAAAAATAATATTCTATAAGAACTTTGCCACCTTTTCCATAGGACATGGGGTATGAGAGTGTCTCAGGTCAAATAGTCAAGGTTTAAAGGGAGTGCAAGTGACTTAGATAGGCCTGAGTGGCTCAAGTGATCCCAGCCATGCCCCAAGTAAAAGAGCTTATATGCCAAAAGGCATGTGTTAATTTCTATTGACATTACAAACCATCTAAGGCTGTGAAAGATTCCTTATTCAAACTGTCACTCCGGAGTTACCTGTACCAAGTTAAGAAGTTATTTCTTTAAGAAAAAGCAAAGCAAAGCAAAACAAAACATGGACTATTAAAGTAAAAATGTGGTACATTTTTAGTTTCTTCCTAATAAATCAAAATATAACTGAATGCTCTTTAAAAAATCTGTGTGGTGGTGGCACACTCCTTTAATCCCAGCATTCAGGAGGCAGAGGCAGGTGGATCTCTGAATTCCAGGAGAGCCTCCTATACAAAGCTAGTTTAGGAAAGACAGGGCTAGAAAACCAAGAAAGAAAGAAAGAAAGAAAGAAAGAAAGAAAGAAAGAAAGAAGAAAAGAGAAAGAAATTGGGACCTCATTTTTGTTTTTATCAAAGCCTATACTGCTCCCATTAATTTGTGGACTGGAATACATGCTCTACAAATATCTGAGTGGAATTTCAACTGTTTGATAACTAATGGTGACTTACAGGTTTGAGGCTTTACATAGCTTTGTCAAAGTGATACAGATTCATTGGAAATTATAGTTTTATTTTTATTTTGAGATTATAATGATTTAAAACATTTCTTCCTTCCTTTTTCTCCCTCCAAGACCTGACATATACACCTGTAAGTTCTTTAAATTTGTAGCTTTTTTCCCACTAATGATTATTTCATGTGTATATGTATAATGCATGTGTATGTGTATATGTATATACATTCAAATATACATATATATTTGAAACATATATATATGTTTCAAAATGTAGCCTGTTACATCTGTATTATATATATCCAGACCAGTGATGTAATCTGATATGCTCCCAGAATATTAGAGAGACCTAGTGAGCTGAAGCACCAGCAAACTTTTATTACAAAGAAATGAACCTATGAACCCTACCAGACCTGAGCATTGCTAAACAATATTCCTGAGATGCAGTTTGACCTTCTGATATTTTCCAATTACTCTCCAATTATAGAAAAGTAGATACACAGAGAGTCAATGAACATCTTTATTAAGCCTCTCACATATGGTATCAGGTAAATGGAAGATACTGGGAAATCAAATTTGGATTCTGAATATAGGTCAAAGGAGGTCTGTCTAATGTAAAATGTCTGACTCAACTTCTTCACACAGCGAGAACACCTAGAATTCTGTGCATTTTTCTTTTCTGTGATTACTGATATTAGGTGCTTTAGGTTAGGATTGTGAGAAAGATGGCTTTAATAAATACTGGGAAAATTAGAGAAACAAATAGCACATATTAAAAGCTTAAGAAATAATTTCTGTTCCTATAATCTTCAGTAATGAAAAATGGTGTTCAGTATAACTTGGAGATTAAAAGCATATATTTGTTTGTTCAAGCATGGAAAAAGCAATGTAAAAGCATATTATCCCATTTTATCTATTTTGTGTCTTTAAATAATTAATCTCAGTGATTATAAATGGTTATTATTGGCCACTGATATTTTTTTGGACAAACGTGTCTTACTATAGTCTTTTAATCTTTGTCTCAGGAGTCACATTGCCTTGTGAAGCTTCTCTTTCATGTTCATGTTATGATTCTCAAATGTAGTGAAGTCTTTAAATGAAAATTCCCTTATACAGATTATTGCTTCACTCTGATGGTATTTACTCAAATAATAACCATTTATCATATTTTGCAATCACTCTGGGTTTTGCGACAATATTCAAACCAAGGGTAAGTGAAACTAATTTTTAGTTAATATTACATGAAATCATTTCTGAAGCTAGGCATACCTCTTTTGGCATTGACAATTCAATGTTTTACTCTTGTTTATGAAATTTATTTACCCAAAACTTACTTTGGTTATATAATAACACATAAATGTGTATTTATACTCAATTTGTATTGATAATTTCAGAAACAATGATCTTAAAGTCAGAAGAAACAGACTTTCATGCTGGACAGTTTAGTTTTTATAACTATTGCTTTATTGTACAACTGGAAATCAGGGATGGTTATACCTCCAGAAATTCTTTTATTATACAGCATTATTTTAGTTCTCTTGATTTAAAAAAATTTCCATATAAGGTGAGAATTGTTCTCTTCACATCTGTATTGTGTTAGAATTTTGATAGAAATTGCATGGCATCTGTAAACTGGTTTTGGTAATATGGCTATTGTTACTATGTTAATCCTACAGACACATGAAGATAGGATATCTTTCCATCTTCTTCTTTCTTCTTTCTTCAGAGACTTGAAGATTTTGTCATACAGGGTTTTCACTTGCTTAGTCAGAGTTTCATCAAGATAATTTTTTCTTTCTTTTACAGATTTTATTTATTTACATATACACTTATCATATTGCACATAAATACAATAAACTACACACAGCAAGAAGAACCATGAAACAATCAGGAATTATAAAAGTGTTACATTCATAATGTTTTTGGTTATTTGAATTTGGCAACCTTGAAGAAAACATCTTTCTTATATGTTGTTTTTGGCTATTGTGAAGGATGTCTTTTCTCTAAGTTCTTTATCAGCCCATTTATCATTTGTATATTGGAGGGGTACTGATTTTTGGAAAAAATTGTATTGAGCTACTCTTCTGAAGGTGTTTATTAGCTGTTGGGGTTCCCTGGTAGAATTCTGGGGACAATTTATGTATACTATTATGTCATATGTCTTGACTTGTTCCTTTACTTAGTGGAATTGCTTTCAGTTTCTTACCATTTAATTTGATGTTGGTCATCCATTTGCTGTATATTACCTTTATTATGTTTAGGTATGGGTCTTGTATCCTTGATCTTTCTGAGTCTTTAACATGAAGATCCATATTTATCATCTTGCATACAGCTTAAGTCCATGTGGATCAAAGACTTCAGCATAAAACCACCTACACTAAATCTAACAGAAGAAAAGTGGAGAATAGCCTTGAATTCATTGGTATAGGAGACAACTTCCTGAACAGAACACCAACAGCTCAATCTCTAAGAGCAACAATTAATAAATGAAACCTCTTGAAACTAAAAAACTTCTATAAGGCAAAGAACACAACAGTCAATAGGACAAAACGGCAGCCTAGAGACTGGCAAAAGATCTTACCTTACATCCAACAGAAGGCTGATAACAAAAATATATTAAGAACTCAAGAAATTAAATACCAACAAATGAAATAACCCAACTTAAAAACTGGAATACAGAGATAAACATTTTCAATAAAGGAATTTCTAATTTGCAAGAAGCACTTGGCGAAATTTTCAGTGGCCCTAGTCATCAGGAAAATACACATTTAAATGTCTCTGAGATTCCATATTACTCCCATCAGAATGGCTAAGACAAAAACCAACAACAACAACAACAAAAACATAGCACATATTGATCAGGATGTGAAAGGAAGGGAACATTCTTCCATTGCTGGTAGGAATGCAAAGTTGTCCAATCACCAATATTCTCAGAAATTTGGAATAGTTCTACCTCAAAACACAGATATACCACTCCTAGACATATACCAAAAAAAAAAAAAAAAAAAAAAAGTTCCACTATACCACAAGGACACTTGCTTACTTATTTTCATAGCAGCTTTATTCATAATAGTCAGAAACTGGAAATAACCTAGATACCCCTCAGTGGAAGACTAGGAAAAGAAAATAGTACATTTACACAATTGAATATTACTCAGCTATTAAAAACAAAGAAACCATAAAATTTGCAGGTACATGGATAAAACTAGAAATATCGTCCTGAGTGAGGTAACCCACCCAGACCCAAAATGACACTCAAGGTATGTAGTCACTTATAAGTGGATATTAGCCATATAGTACAGGATAACCAGGCTACAATCCACAGACCCAAAGATGCCAAATAACAAAGAGGGGCCAAGGGTGGATGCTTGAATCTCACTCAGAGGGGAAATAAAATACACATCTGAAGTAGATAGAAAGAGGGAACTGGATGGGAGGGGGAACTCTGGGAAAAAGAAGAGAAAGGAGTGGTAGCATCTCTGGGATGTGGGAGTGCTGCTCCTCAAGACCAGCTCCAGTAACTGCAGAGAGGAGAGAAGAGAGATAGATCCATGGTAGGGAGAATTGAGCAAGCAGTGAACAGCTGGTAAAGGGAATTCAATCAATGGTTGAACTAGCTGAAGAAACTAGTTGTTGAGGAGAGGTCAAAGAATGGAGGAAAAAGAAATACTCAGAGATTCAGGTGTATATGGTACAAGCTGAAAGTCTTAAAGCCCAGGAGAACTTTTCTTCTGACTTTCTATCTGTCTCCATCTCTGTCTTGCTTGCTGTCTTCTATCTATCTATCTTCTTGCTTGCTGTTAACCATCCCTCTATCTCCTTGCTTGCTGTTGCACATCTTTCTATCTCTTCTTGATTGCTGTTACCCATCTTTCTAACTCTCTTCTTGCTGTTCCTCATCCATCTATCTCTCTTGCTGTTCCCCCATCTATCTCTCTTGCTGTCCCTCACTCTAGTTTACTCTCTCATGTCTGTTACTTGTTTGTCTTCTCTCTTTGGGCCAATATCAGTATTTTATTGAAATAAAGTTCATTTTTTTCATTACAGATTACATCATGATTTCTCCATCTTTACAATCACAGGGCAATCAAAAATCAACATGCAACATGGAAATACCAAAAGTTCTGTAAATACAACAAAACATACAATAAAAATTGATCAATTTTCAAACAATTGTCAACATGACCTAATCATTACTTTTTAAACACTACATGGGAAAGTTTAATGATAAATTTCCCCAGGCTAAAGCCAATGTGTTTACAAGATGGTTATAGCAACACAACTTGAGATAAATATACTCTAAAGAAAGAACTTGACCTACCTCCAGTCCAGATCAACAGGTGTGCTACCCAAGTTGAGGCTAACTGCCAGGGTTCCTCTATTGTAAAATATCTGTAAAGTATGTTATTCTAAGCCCACCTTCTAGTGCCCTCAAAGCAGATTCTAAAGAAACATTTCTATAGGTAATAGTATCTAGCCAGGTACTGTTATGTCCAAGTCTTAACATTCTTACTTGCAGTTTCTACTTGAGTGTTTACAGGCAGAGAAAAAAAAACTCTAACATTGTCTCAAGCCTTTGTCTAGATGCCCTCCTTCAACAATCTGTAGGAAAGAGTTTTTTCCTGTATGATTTTCCTTAGGGCTGAGAAGTAAAGAGAAAAAACAGTTTTAGAAGAAATAGTCGATTTATAAACTGCATTACACCTGGACCATACATAATATTTGTGGGCAGTGATGATCAGCCAGAGATCTCCAGAACTTTGTCAAACAAAGCTTCAATAGCTGCTCTAGATGTGTAGAGATCATGCTGGACAAGCAGAGGTCTCTGGAACTTTCTCAAGCAAAACCTCTACAATTTATCCTCATGTCTGCAACAAGAGAGGATTCAGGGAATCTATGGGTGTGACGCTAGCTAAGACTCCTAACCAGCATTGGATATGGAGCCTGAAAAGGCCACATCCTAAAGTCAGGTGGGACTTCCAGTGTAGGGAAGGGCACAACCTACCCACAAAACATTCCACCTAAATTTGTCCTGCCTACAAGTAGTGCAGGGATAAATATGGAACAGAGATGAAGAGAATGGCTAACCAATGACTGCTCCAACTTTAGCCCACCCCATAGGAGAGAGCCAACACCTGACACTATCAATGATACACTGCTAGGCTTACAGATTGGACCTAGGATAACTGTCATTTGAAAGGCTTCATTGATCAGCTAGCTGATGGAAACAGACACAGAGACCCAGAGCCAAACAATGTGCAGAACTTGAGGAGTCTTCTGGAAGAGTGGAGGCAGGGATTGAAGGAGCCTGAGGGATCAAGGACACTACAAGAAGGCGTGCAGTATAAACTAACCTAAGCCCACGGTTGTTTACAGATGCTCAACCACCAACCAAAGAGTATGCGTGAGCTGGACATAGATTCCCTACACATGTGTAGCAAATATGCAACTTAGTCAACATATGGGTCCCCTAACAATGGGAGTAGTATGTCTCTCACTCTGTTGCATGACTCTTGAGCCCTTTCATGTTGATGAGCTGCTTTGCTAGGCCTCAGTGGAAGAGGATGTGTCCAATCCTGAAGCTACATGATGTAACAGAATGGGTTGGTACCCATGGGGAACCTTCCTTTCTCTAAGGATAAGGGTATAGGGAAATGGGGAGAGAATGTGAGGGTGGAAATAGAAGGAGAGGAGGGAAGAGGTTGCCATCTGGGTGGAAAGTATATATATATATATATATATATATATATATATATATATATATATATATATATATAGAAAGAAAAAAACAAAGAAGGAAAATAGAGTAGAACAATCCTGGGGGAAAAGTTAGAACAAAAAAAAGGAGATATAACCAATTAGTAAATCCAGATAATCATAAGGACATACTTTAAAAACCCATACTCTATCAAATGGGAAAATCTAATAGAAATGGATAATTTGCTAAATAACTACCATTCATCAAAGTTAAATCAAAGTCAGATAATCAAATTAAATCGACCTATAAGCCCAAATAAAACAGAAGCAGTTATTAAAAGTTTTTCAACCAAAGGGGGCTCCATAGTGCATTGGTTATCACCTCTGCTTTACAAGCAGAAGGTCTTCGGTTCAAACTTCAGTACAACTGTGCTTCACTAATGGGCCTACTCTCTTATAACTACCCAAGCCCACCTCCACAAAGTAAATCCAGGACAGCCAAGGTTCCTCCAAGAAACCCAGTCTCAAAAAGAAAAAGCTTTCCAACCAAAAAAGGCCCAAGGCCATATGGTTTTAGTACAGGATTCTACTAGATTTCCAAGAAGATTTATTGCCAGTATTACTCAAATAATTTCACAAAATAGAAACAGAAGGAACACTGCTCAATTCATTTTATGAGGCCATAGTTATGCAGATACCCAAACCAGATAAAGACCCAGCCACCCCCCAAAAATGAGAGAGAAAATATTACAGACCAATTTCTCTTATGAATATAGATGTAGAAATACTCTATAAAATACCTGCAAACTGAATCCAAAAACACATATGAAAAAGATCAAGTAGGATTTATCCCAGAGATATAAGGATAATTCAATATATGTACATTGATAAATGTAATCCACCATATAACAAACTGAAAGACAAACACACACATAGACACACACACACACACACACACACACACACACACACACACACACACACGTACATACACACCATCATTTCACTAAATGAAGAAAAGGCCTTTGACAAAATCTACGACACAAACATGATTGGTGAAAAGAGGGAAAACCATGCAGAGAAGAGGAATATAAGGAGCAGACATGGACATTAAGGCAGATTATAACAAACCCACCAATAGCTAACACCAAGTGGAAAGAAACTCAAAGCAATCCTACTATTATTAAAATAAGGAATAAGAAAAGGTTATCTACTCTCTCCATACCTATTCAATATAGTACTTGAAGTCCTATCTGGAGCAGTGAGACAACTGAAAGAGATCAGGTCCAGAATATCTGATTTTACGTTAAGCTCGGATGCATTTGTAGTGGAGTTTTTGTTCAAGGGGATAAATATTGATATATTTGGATTATTCAACAAGAAGCCATCTAGTTTGTCCAGTACTATTTGTGGAAGAGTCTGTGATTTTTTTTTCTGGTGTTTATTTCTGGCTTCTTTATCAAGACATCCAAAAACTCTTTGATCTAAAATTGTGTATTGTCTAAACAATATTCTGGGACAATGATGACACAAAGCTACTGGGAATAATCAACCAATAACTGATCTGGCCTGAGGCACACTTGAAAAATAGAACCCATACCCAACACTGCTCAGGTGACCAAGTACCTGATATTAGATAGTCCAGAGACTTAAGGTAAAACCAACTGATACTCTTCTAAAAACAAACAAACAAACATAGTGATAAAATGAATCTTAATGATATTCTACTATACTTACAAATCAGTGTCTGGTTCAGCCATTGTCAGAGAAGCTTCCTTCTGCAGCAGAGGGGAACAAATACAGAGACATGCAGCCAGACACAACGCAGATACAGAGAGGCCTTGGAACACTTATCCCTAACTGGGATGTCTTCATTAAATTCCTCCCCTGTGATCTTGGGGAAACCTACGGAAGAGTGGACAGAAAGAGTGTAAGGTCCGAGGGGGGATGGAGGACACTAAGAAAACATTACCCTCTAAATCAGAATGTTGAAATTTTAATGAAAGAAACAATGCCTAAGAGGGACCATATGCAATTTCAGACTTACACTGTTCCTTGACTATAAGATCTATGTCCACAGAGTAGAGGTGAAGGTGGTTCCATTCTATCCCAATGTCTGAAGCAGCATGCACAGGGCTGTAGGAGTATTCACCAGATGCTCTATGTATATATCCTGGCTTCCAGTTTAGTGTTTTTAAGGAATTCTTCAGTGTGTGAATGAGTGGGTCTTTGATTCTTGTGCCTTCTCTTTGTCTATTTTCATTCCATTGATTTGCCTAATTTCAAAACAATAGTTTTGTTTTATCTTGTTATATTTTATTTTGTTATAGTTTCTTATTATTTCTTTGAAGCCTTTTCTAAAGAGGGGCAAAACAGAAAACCTTTGATGAGGGAAATTAATAGAATTAGAAAAAATGTGAAAGTTGATACAGGGCAAAGAATATTTTGAATATTTTTGAGATATGGGTTGGAAATTGAATGAAAGGCAAAATGGGGAGGAATTAATTTTCATCAGTAATATTTTGAATGGATCCAATCAGATCTTGACAAAGAGAAGAAAATTAGAGCTGGAAATAATGAGCCAATCACTCTGAGAATCACTTGGAGTATCTTCAACTAGGCTTTATAATAGAAGACAAATGTGAAGTCATAAGGTAGTAAGAAAAATGTTTAAGAGGAACAAGATGTGATTTCAAAGTTATGCTGTTCATTGACTATAAGATCAATATCCACAGAGTAGAAGTAAAGGTGGTCCCTTTCCCGCTCACTTTGGCTAAAAGAATAAATATTGAGTTGGTCTGTAGGACACAGACAAGAATCTTTTCCAGAACTCTTCTTACCTTTGTTGGTAATGATTCTCTTATTTCTATACTTTCATTCTTTTCAGTGCAGGATATGGTTAAAATATCTTCATCTTCTAAACCTCTTAGTGTTCTGTTTCTTCACATTAACACTGGTATTTTAGTGCCCCTCAAATGATATATATCAATTTTGGAATTATTCTTTATATATTCTTATACCCAGATCACAAGAATCCAAAGAGACTACCAAGACCTCCAATCCAATGTAAATACACAGGGCTTTGTTGCAAGCTTGAGCTCCAGTAGCAAACTGGCCTTGATATAGCAGATTGGAAGAATGGTCCCAAGGTGCAGGGTCTAGAGGTTTTTAGAAAAAAAAAAGGCAGGTGGGGGTTTCCAAGCCTTGGTGTTTTGTGATTGGGTAAGAGGGTGGGTACCAGCATGACCTTTACATTGATTGGTCCAAGTGTGCAGACCTGACTACAAAGAAATATTTTTATTTTGCGAGCACATTTGAATTCATGGCCTCATTTCTGATTGGTTGGCCCCAGGTGTTGTTTAAGGCCTGTTCAAGCCCTGGAACCTTTTTTTTTTCCTGGAACTCTGAGGTGAGCTGAGCTTACTCTGAGGACATCAGTTTATCAAAGTGGGGCTTGAGACATGATGGGGTCTGTCTCATATTGTCACATTTTTCACAATATATGCTTAATTTAGAATTAATCTCCTGTAGGCATAAGGTTATTTTCTGTCTGAATGTTGTGTAAACTCTGCTCCCCAAATGTCCCCCTGATATGTCAGTAAAGCAGTGTACAGCCAATGAATGAACAGAGGAGAGAATAGGGCTGGACTTCCTGCCAACCAGGGAAAGAGGAGTTAGGAGAAGAAGCAGGGGATTCAGTGAGGAATCAGCTACCAGTAGAGGTCCAAGGAAGATCAGGAAGAAGGAGCTAGGGTCCAGAAAAATTGCAAAGTGCAAGTATATTATTGCTGGCCTGTTTCCTAGGAGTAAACCAAAATAGCTTAGTAGATTAAGAACAGACATAAACTGTTCAAGATTGTGTTGTCAATCCTTATGTTATAAAAGAATCTCAATTATTTGTGTGAAAGCTGGGTTAAGAAATAAGCTAAGACTACATATACATGGAAACTAAACAACCCTCTACTTAACGACAACTGAGTCAGGAAAGAAATTAAGGACATCCTAAAATTCAATGAAAATAAAGGAACAACATACCCAAATTTATGGGACACATTAAAAGCAGTGCTAGGAGGAAAATTCATAGTGCTAAGTACCTTTATAAAGAAACTGGAAACATCTCATATAGGAAACTTAATGACACATCTGGAAGCCCTAGGGGGAAAAAAAAAGAAGCAGAAACATCCAAAAGGAGTAGATGGCTGGAAGTAACCAAACTCAGGGCTGAAATCAATAAATTAGAAATAAAGAGAACAATTCAAAGAATCAACAAACCCAGGAACTGGTTCTTTGAGATAATCAACAAGATAGATAAACCATTAGCCAAACTAACTAAAAAGCAGAGAGACACTATCCAAATCAACAAAATCAGAAATGAAAAGGGAGCTGTAACAACAGACACTGAAAATATAAAGAATCATAAGGTCCTACTTCAAAGGCTTGTATGCCACAACATTTGAAAATTTAAGGGAAATGGACAACTTTCTTGATTGTTTCCACTTGCTAAAGTTGAATCAAGGTCAGATTTTTAAAAAAATTTGTATAGTCCTATTAATAGTTATTGGTTAATGGTTATTAATAGTCTCCCAACAACAAACAAAAAACAAAACAAAACAAACAAACAAACAAACAAACAAAACCAGGGCCTGATGGCTTCAGCACAGAATTCTACCAGACCTTCAAAGAAGAGCTAATATCGATATTCTTCAAGCAACTTCACAAAATAGAAAAGAATGGAACATTACCAAACTCCTTCTATGAGGCCATAGTCACCTTGATACCTAAACTTAACAAAGACACAACAAAGAAAGAGAATTTCACACCAGTTACTCTTATGAACATTGATGCAAAAATACTCAATAAAATACTTGCAAACTGAATCCAAGAAAACATCAAAATATCATTCACCATGACCAAGTAGGCTTCATTCCGGGAATGCAGGGATGGGTTAATATACAGAAATCCATCAATATAACTGACCCATCAATATAAACAAACTGAAAAGAAACCCACATGATCATCTCCTTAGATGCCAAAAAAAGCATTCAACAATATCCAACACCCTTTCGTGTTCAAAGTTTTGAAAATAAGCTAAGAGAAACAAACACATATTTATAAAAATAATTTCAACAGTTTGTTTATCAACAAGGGGAAAATTTACACTAACCTAGCAAGAATTTATGTAGAAATAAAACTACAGAGCAAGTACTTAATTCTGCTGAAAAAGAGAGGAACCACAGTTTCTAAAGAAGGCACTCACAGCTTCTTGATTAGACAGAACCACCACAGAGCGGCTAGGTCTTCAGTGGCTGTAGAAAAACAAAAACTGATACATACAAACCCCAGAGAGGCCAATGAAAAGTAAAAACAAAAAAACAAAACAAACAAAAAAAAACTTGGCTTTTTAAAACAGCCAGGCCTCTCAATGTCAGACTTTCTTAGCCGAGGCAGGAAACTAAATCCCTTTGAGAAGGAACTCTTGTTGGCTTGACTCTTTCTGGCCAGAAGAGCAAGCAATGTGGACCTAATAACTTCTCAGAATGGGCAAAGGGTTAAGATCCAGTGAGGGAGGCAGAAAAAAAAGCATCTTCCTGGAAATAGGAGCCAGAGATAGACTGAAAAGCTTCAATCTTCTGAAGTGGTAATGTCTTAAATAGAAGTTCAATCTAAGAAAGAAAAGTCCTTAGGGAGAGGTTTTGAGATTAAAGAAAAAGATTATTTTCTGTGTTGATGAATATAGAAGACACAACAGCACAGTGCTTCTGGATTCCATTTGAGTTTGCTTCTCTTAGCATACAAATACTTTTTTTAGTGATGATTTTGGTTTTGTATATCTTCTTTGGGAGAGATCAGAATAAGACAGACTTGGAGAAAGAAGAGACTGAGAAAATGATGCTAAATTAAATGCCATAGAAAAAAGGTTGGTAGAATCCTTGAATCAAAATAGGGGAACTTTCAGAGAAATCCAATCTGGAATTTACAATATCATCAAAAGACATAGTCCCAAGTGAGAAAAATCTACAAAGTCTTGAAGAAATTGCATGACAGCCCATTGAGATAACAAGTAAAAATGCTTTTGCTTAAAGGCCCACATGGTCCAATTATATATTATATGTGTACTGCCAAGGTTCAGTTACTGGATAAAAGTCTATATGCTGAAATAGAAATGCACATCCTGTTTTTGTGTTGCCTTAGAACAAGATCATGCAATGGCTTATATGCTCCATTTTACTGACATCGGAGAACTGAAATATACACCATGCCATAGGTTCATATTCAGAATTCCAGTGGGTGTTTGTCTTAAATTCTAGAGGCCATGATTCTAAGATTACACAGTTATTAGAAATGGTTAGTATCTTGGAGATGCCCCTACAAATTAGGGTTGTTGGTGCTTCAGCATGTATTTTTATTGGATCACAACAATTTTTTTTAGACACTATGACATGAAACCTGTCATAGATATAACTTATAATTCTATAGGTCAAACAACTTTTAAAAGATCTAACAATAATTTTTAAAAGGCAGTCACACAAAGGAAGAGGAATATAATATCTCCTCAAAATAGATTAATTAATGATTTATTGATTTTAACATTTTTAAATGAGATGAATAGCACACCTGTTAAGATACACTGGATTTTAGAAAGGACTGCTGAATAAGATCAGCATTTAAAGGTCCTAATTTCAAAACTGAATATAGGAAATGTGTTGTGTTGGGGAGTAGAATATGCTCTCATGTTATCAGGAAACAAAAAGTTATATATGCCATCTAAATTGTGGAAATAAGATTTTACAGGGAAAAACCTGAAAATTTTGGCTGTAGACAAAAGGAAAGAAATCAAGACAATCAAATAGGATATGTAATATGATATGCTGAATCCTCAACATGGGAACAACTCCGAGTCTGACTGACATGAAAATGTCTCCAGGTTAAGAAATAAGCTAAGTGAAACAAACACGATTTACAAAAAACAATTTCAGCGATCTCCTTCCACATGTGCATCTCTAACATAAAATGAAAAATTGCAGAAGGCTCCTTGCACTCAGCCTAACTTCAGATGTGCATGGCCAATAAATCTTTGGCTACAAAATCTTCAGGAAAAAATTGTTCTACAGAGAATCATCTTTAACTGAATTGGGTTCAGTGCACAGCACAGTGCATATGTATAATACCTTTGAAAGTTTATATATTTTTCAGAGCAAGGGGACCAAACACAAAAAAAAGACAAGACAAATAGTACAGGTGATGCTGCTCAGAGATGACTTTAATGACTATGTTTTCTTGAGAATCTTCATCTGGGGCAATTTAAAAACTGCTATCTAGATAATCCAGTATCACCGATTGTTCTATTCCGGGCCTTAGTTAAGCTCTGAACTTTTTCAGCATTTAAAAACTAGACAGAAAATGTTTCAGCTAGTTTTCTTAAGACTGTACAGTAGCCCAATTTTCTTCAGCCTTCAAAAAAATGAAAACTACATCCCATTCCCATGGGGGTATGATAGTGGATGGGTTTTCATCATTGTATGGCTGTCAAATGGTTTGTTACTGTTTTAAAAAGGTTGATTATAGGAATTATAAGTAAAAAGGTAGATTGTTGAATCTACATTGAGACCAAAGCATGTTAATAAGCCCAAAATACTACATTGGTATAGGTCTTTGTAGATTTAAATTATATTTTGTTACAACATGCTAAATAGTATTGTACCTATGTAATTATTAAAAATACGAAGAAACAAGCAATTCAGATAAGATAGAAAAATTGTCTTCACAAACCCCAGAGACCTACAGAATAATATAGCATTTAAATATTTTAATAATTTACGGCTTTTTTGACAATAAGATCTGCTTCTGACAGCACCCCTGTTCTACTTCAAAGAGCATCAAAGTCTTCATATGTGGCAAGGAAGTCACTGAGTGAGATAATGTTCTTGTGTCAATTGCAGACAGAATACTATCCAAATAAGACAAATTGAATGCAGGAAAGTTGGCTGCCAAGCTTTTTCAATAACAAAGTAGGCAAGTCCTTTATAACCACTGCTTCACAGCAAAGTCTGTCAAACATTCTGAAGAGTGAAACAGCTCAAGATTGTGATTCTCAATTATTTGTGTGATAGCCAGGTTAAGAAATAAGCTAAGTGTAACAAAGTATAATTTAAACCTGCAAAGACCCATACAAACACAATTTTATAAAAAACAATTTCAGCAAACTCCTTCCTCATGGATACCTCCAACCTCAAATGAAACATTGCCGAAGGCTCCTTGCGCTCTGCCTAATTTTTGGCTGTGAGTCTCAGCAACCGTTTTGTTCTACTGTTGGGTGGAGTCTCTGTGGAAGAGTAGAGAGAAGGATCGAAGGACCCAGAGGGCACAAGAACTTCCCGGGAAGACCAACAGAGTCAAACAACCTGGGACCCAGGAAGCTTAGCATGATTGAAGCACTAACCAAGGACCATGCATGGACTGGACCTAAGCCCTCAACACATATGTAACCAATGGGTAGTTTAGTATCCATGTGGGTCCCCCTAGTAAAAGCAGCAGGTGTTGCCTCTGACATGGACTCTGTGGCCTGCTTTTCTATTACAATCCCCTGGTAGGACTGCCTTGCCCAGCCTCAGTGGAAGAGGATGCTCTCAGTCCTGATGTGACTTGATATGCTGGAGTGGGCTGGTGGGAGGGGTGAACCCCTTTTCTGAGGAGTAGGATAGGGGTATGGAGGAAGAGAGGAGGAGTGGAGCTGGGAGGAGAGTGGGGAGGAGGCTACAATCTGGATGTAAAGTGAATGAATAAAAATTTTAAAACTTTTTTTAAACTTTGTTTTTATTGTTAAATAGTGTCAATTAAACGATTCAGTAGACATTTCATTGATTTTTTAAAAGAGAACCCAGACTCTTTATATCTGGTACATTAAAAGTAGACCTTTATTATCAGGGTTGAAATGAAGTCTCAGTAGTTCAGACCACGTACTGGTCTTAAAGAGGACCTGAATTTGGTTGTCAGCAGCTTCCAATTGCCTTTAGCTGCAATTCCAGAGCTAGTGAGCTTTTTCTACTCTGCAGCACCTACACTCACTTAGCACATGCATGCATAAGTGCACACGCACACACACACACACACACACACACACACACACACACACACACACACACACACACACACACCACTAGCACAGGATGAGAGCTTCCAGGAATCCCCAGGTACACACTGGATGGGTTACTTATCAGGAAAGGGTCAGGCCTGTAGTTTTCCGTGAGGGCTATGTGACTTGCCTTGGAGGATCTGGGGTTCCTTAGATCAGGAGGAGAGGGAACCCAGCTGATAAATGGAGTCCATCAACTGATACCAAGCTCCTAGGCTATCCAGAAATGCCAGACTTTGATTTGAACAGAAGGGTCCCACGCATGTGCATGAAGAAAACACTTCTCCATGGCTCCCAGAACTTGACATTACAGGCAAATGTCTCTCCCCAGGGTATTAGAGAGGAATCAGTGAATTCTTGTCCTGTCAAACTGATATGTACTACTAAAAATGTAAAAAGAAAAGAAATCTGATTTATGTTGGTGGTTGGAATTTAAATAGTACACCAACGCCATTCATTTGTTCCTGACGTAAGAATATAATTATAGATCTTACCCACTTAATATTACTTATATTATACTTATATATACAGCTAATATTACCCTGTACTAATAGTCAAAATGTGAGAATAGACAGGAAAGGGTTTTGTTTGTTTGGTTTTTGTTGTTGTTGTATTTAATTTTCTAGCTTTTCTGGAGGATACGAGTGGTGATTAGTGTATATTTGTCTTGAAAATATAACTTCACCCTTTCAAGAAGAATATTTCTGCCCATGGTTTCACATTGATCTTTTTTCATAAGCCTCCTACTGTTTTCCAATCAAGAACCCCATTCATTGCACTGAGAGAGGCAAGGCATCAACCACAAGCTAATGTTAAAAAAAAAAGTACCATATCAAAATCAAACTCTGTAATAAGTCACACCTATTGCAATACAGGGCTGGTATCTGGGTTGTTTCTTTATACCATGATCAATGGTTTCTAATCTGAATCATCCTCCCTATTACTATTATTGAAAAAAGTCCTAAACACACAAAAGTATAATGAAGCAGTAACTGAAATTCCTGTACTGGAAAAAAACATGGAAAGAGAAAAGCCACTGCTCTGAAACCTTAGCACCACAGAATTCATCTGGCCTCAGTCACATATTCAACTGGCCATTTTAAGAACAAAAGCCTCCCTGAAAAAAAAAACCGAAAAACTCCAGTAATAATAATCATAATTACAATCATAATAGTCTCTCAGGTGGACACTTTCTGCAGTTGCTCTATTAAATATGTCCCAACTCACACAATTTTAAGAAGTATTCTTCCTAATAAATGATCTTTGTTGCTATAGGTACCAGTGATATCCACTCCAAGATGGTATATTCATTTTATCTCTATGTGTGGGTGGGTGGGAGACACCCCTTTTCTAATAAATAAAGCAGAAGAGAGAGGGAAAGTGATACTTGGAGGAGAGAAGGGAGGGGTCTATGACCAGGATGTAAAGTGAAGAAAATAATAATAATAATAATAATAATAATAATAACAATAATAATAATATTTATAATATAATACATATTTATATATAATTTTATATATAATATATAATTTATTATTATTGTTGTTGTTGTTGTTATTATTATTATTATTATTATTATTATTATTATTATTATTATTATAATATAAAGTACAAGTTAAACATTTTCTTTTCTTTTCCTGGTATTGGTGTTTTGGTTTTTCAAGACAGGGTTTCTCTGTGTAACCTTGGCTGTCCTGGACTGGTATTGTGGACCAGGACAGCTTCCAACTCATAGAAATCCACTGGCCTCTGCCTTCCTGTGTGATGGGATTGCAGGTATGCTCCACTGTGTGCAGCAAATTAAACATTTTCTAACTAGAGTAATCTGAGTTCTTACATAAGGCCTACAAATACTGTACCTCAAGCAATTCAGCAGGGTTTTAATAAAATACAAAAGTAAGTTGTATTTTTCTATAGTGTCATGAAAAATTTAATGAAGTTTAAATAATTTTATAAGCATGCCAAAGTAAAATATATATTAAAAATTAATTTGACAAAAGACAGAAAAAAGTTGATGGAGGTAGCCTCGTTACAGGTTTCAAATATACTACAGTGGAATAATAATGAAAACATCACAGTATTGTCATAAGACCAACGAAACATATTTGAGAACCCAAATATAATCCAAAACTCCTACTGCCACTTGAATTTTGATAAAGATGTTAAAAATATGAATTAGTGAAGAGATACATTAATAAATCATGCTGGTCAAACAGGATAGCTTGATAAAAATGAATGCACCTGTACTCTTATCTTTCACCCTAACCAAAACTCAACTTCTAATGTATCAAGGCCCTCACTATGAGATATGATACTCTTAACCTGAAAGGGAAAAAGTAGAGAATTAACTTGATTTTATAGTCATGAGTCGGGACTTTCTGAAGAGGACCTCAATATGGCAGACATTAAGATCAATACTTGACAAATGGAGCATAATGAAACAAAAACAACAAATTTGTACATCAAAGCATACTATTGTTTAAGTGTAGAGAAAAATGAGATGGAAAAAAAGTATTTATCAGCTATACAACGGCATAGGGTTAATGTTAAAAGAGAAGTAAACCAAACAACTAAAAAGGCTATCAAGAAAATAGACAACCAAATTAAGAAAGTGGGGCAAGGATTTAAACAAAGAGCTCTCAAAAGTGGAAGCAGTCTAGATATCTGTCCACCAATGAATGGATCCACTGATGAATAAAAATGTAGCACATTTACACAATGGAATATTGTTCATCTTTTAAAAGTATGAAATTTTCAGGTAAATAGATGGAGTGGGAAACAACTATTCTGATTCTCTACATTAGGATAGAGGAAAAAAGAAAAGAACACAAATATGGAGCCCTTGGGTCTTACCGTTCCCTCTTCTCTCTCCCCAAATAAACTATTAAATTGCATCCTTAAAGCTAGCTACCAAAGTCTATTCTTATTTGGCCACTATCTTATGTCTGTCTCATTCCTGGAGGGGATCTCCAAGGGACAACTATCAAAATATTGAGATCTATCAATCAAAAGTTCCCATTTAGCTACCTAATTAAATTCCCAATCAGAATTTACCAACCCATCCTAGCTCATTCTAACACATACCTCCTCGCTTTCCCTCTCACAATGAGCACCTGCAATGTTATTTGCTGCTGTTTCTGCCTGATTCAGATTTGATTACCTCGTCTCTTTGTTTTACTTAGTAAATAGTCTCTTTGTGTTTGGACATTGGTGTTTGGGTGTGGTCTGTGCCTAATCTGGGATCCAGAGGGGGGCACTCTGTGGTACATGGGTTCCTTCAATAAGGAAGAGGATGATACACAAAGGACGAGTAAATAGTCACCCTTATTTTACAAATATACAAAAAAAAAATTAAGATGGATTGTGGATCTAAATTTAAAACTGGAACAAAAACAAAGTATTTAAGGAAAACAAAAATATTTATTAAAGATGCATATACTTTAGGAAATATAGCAGAACAAAATAATCATTCAAGAAAAATATTTGTGTTTTCAAGCTTTGAAAGGGCTTTTCACAAAAAGTAAAAGGTGGAAATATTGAAGTATGTATTATAAAGTTATGACACAGATATAAAACTGTGCCATATTCACGCAATGTAGTATAAGCACTGTTGAGTGTTACCACATTCATGAGACTCAAAAGCATTAAATTAAATGGAAGGAATTGGACACAAGAGAGTAATTCTTGGATATCACGGTTATATGAAATATTCAGAAGAGGCTAAATTTTGTGATACATAAAGCAAAGAGTCAATTTCAGTTTCTAGAGATAGACAGGGGTAGGTAGTAAGTAATTAACATAAACAGGATTTTCTTTTTCAGGAATGAAAACATTATAAGTGAATAAAATAGAAGTATCATGAATGTACTACAAGCCGCATTGAAAGCATGAAACAGCAGAGCTTCTAAAATTTGGTAAAACACTCATGCAGACAGTTCAAAATTAAACATAAAAATGTTCAAAATTGCATTTAAGAAATCATAAAATAATCACTTTAAAATTACAGTAAAACACAATAACTTTCAAAATAGCTAAAATTGATATCAGCCTCACAAAAAATTGGCCAGTGGCCTGCAGGGAGTCACTTGAAAGTTGTTTTTAAATATATATATACTAACAACAAATTCAGCATATATGAAAAAGAAAAAGCAATGAAAACGCAAAAAAGAATATCATTTAATTTTTAAATGTGTGTGGGAGGGTTCTGTGTGTGTGTGTGTGTGTGTGTGTGTGTGTGTGTGTGTGTGTGTGTGAATGCTTGTGCTATGTGAGTGCATCTGCTGCAGAGCAGAGAAGAGATTATTGATCCTCTGGAATTGCAGATAAGGGCAATTGGAAACTGCTGATTTGAGTGCTGGCAACCAAGTTCAGGTCCTCTTCAAGAGCAGTGGATTGGAAACACATGCTGAGACTCTACAAGGTCTCAACTACTGAGCCTTCACTTCAACCCTGATAATAGCTTTACTTAAAATGTTCCAAATATAAAGAGTTTGGGTTCCTTTTAAAAGAAAATAAGTAATTAAATGTTTGTGGGTGCATTTAATAGGCACTATTTAGCAATAAAAACGAGCTTTTAAAATACTTTTTAAAAAGTATTTATTCACTTTAAATCCAGATTGTAGCCCCCTCCCTCATCACTTCCTGGTCCCACATTCTCTCCATCTTTAACCTATCTTTCCTCCCTCCTGTTCAGAAAAGTGGTTGTCACTCTGCCCGTCCCCCACAACCCACCATAGCACATCAAGTCACATCAGGACTCTTAGTGAGGCCTGTCTTCAACAGGGGAACATGGTTGAAAAGGAAGCAACAACGTCCATGTCAGAGATAGCCCCTTTTCCCCTTACTAGAGGACCCACATGAGCACTAAGCTGCCAATTGCACATCTGTGTAAGAGGCCTAGGTCCTGTCCATGCCTGTTCCTTGGTTGGTGCTTCAGTTTCCATAAGCACCCCTGGATTTAGGTTATTTGAATGTGTTCTCCTTGTTGACTACTTGTTCCCTCCAGGTCCTTTTACCTAGCCCCCACGCCCGACTTTTTTACAAGGCTAACTATGCTTCTCTTAATGTTTCACTGGGAGTCTCAGCATGTGTTTCCAATCCACTGCTGGGTAGAGCCTCTCAGATGACAGCTATGTTAGGCTCCTGTCTGCAAGCATAGAAGAGAGTCATTAATAGTGTTAGGGGTTGGCTGTCTTCCATGGGGTAGGTCTCAGGTTGGGCTAGGTGATAGTTGGACATTCCCTCAATCTCTGCTCTATCTTTATCCCTGCACATCTTACAGATAGGGTAAATTTGTGAATGAGTTTTTGTGGGTGGGTTGGTGTTCCCTTTCCCACCCTAGAAGTAATATCTGGCTAGAAGGTGGCCTCCTCAGGGTCCATGACCCCAGCTACTAGAAGTCTTACCTAAAGACACTTCTATAACCTCCCAGGAATCTAGGTCCCCAGCTTGTCTCAGAGATACACTTTCCATTGGTTTCTCTTCTCTCTCCAAGCCCTCTGGCCTCCTGCTTCTGCTCTCCCCACATCTGATCCCCATTCTCAGTTCCCTCTCCTACCTTGTTTTTCTCTCTTCACTCACTTCTGCTTTCTGTTCAATTTCCCCTTCTGAGCGGAATTCAAGGTCATCTCTTGGGACCTCTTCTTGGGGTCCTTGAATTGTAGTATGTTTATCCTGTACTCTATGGTTACTATCTCCTTACAAACGTGTACTTACCATGTATGTCTTTCTGGGTCTGGGTTAGCTCACTCAGAATTATCTTTTCTAGTTCCACCCATTTGCCCACAACTTTCATGATTTCTTTGTTTTTAATAGTTAAGTAGTGTTCCATTGTATACCACATTTTCCTTATTCCTTCTTTGGTTGAAGGATATATGGGTTGTTTTCAGTTTCTTGATATTAAGAATAAAGCTGCAATGAACATAATTGAGCAAATGCCCTTATTGTATGGTGGAGCATCTTTTGGGTATACGCCCAGGAGTGGTATAGCTGGGTATTGAGGAACATTTATAATGTTCCAGCTATAAAGAGTCCTGGTACTTTTAGAAAAGAGAATAAGTAATGAAATGGTTACTGATTCATGTACTGGACACTATTTAATGATAAAATCAAACAAACTTTTAATAAACATTTTAACATAGGTGCATTTGAAAATAAACATGCTTGGTGAAAGAAAGGATGAGAATGCTTTGAAATTTTTGTGTTTTAGTATTCCTATGAATTATTTTTCTGAAAAGTCATATCAGATGTGTCTGTTGAGAAGAAAATCAACTGTCCAGAAGCTAGAGGATTGTATCGAGTGGAGTGGTCTCTTTGCAGAGAGGGTTTAGTTTACATAGTTTTATGCATTTGTCGAAGATTTCACTGATCATAGAACATTGATTGCATATAAAGCTAGTGGAAGTACCACTGTATGAAAATTCATATATCTAGCTTCATAATGCTAATAAAATAAGTACATTATGATATGCTTATTAATTGCACTCTCAAATACAAAGCTACAATAAATACATGTGGGGTTTTTTTGTACTAGAACACAAACAGAAGGCTTTTCTAAGGCTCTAGGATTTCGTGGAAGTAGAAATGATAAGTGACTATTAACAGTGGAGGACAAGAGTGAATTCTGTTATATTTGGAATATGTATGGAATTGTCCAGGGCTATTTAAACAGTGCTGGTAAATCTTGCAAACAGAATTTTAAAAGGCATGAAAATATAGTGTGATTCTATTTCAACATATTCTGAAGACAAAACTGAACCACATTATTTAAGAATGAATTAAAATATTACCTCATTTAAAGAAAGCAATAATTAATATAAAAATAGGCACATAGGCCAGAGAGGATTTATGGAAACAGAAGTACAAAATATTGGCCATAACTACAAGGCTGTAATTAATGTATTAATTTTTCATGTTCCTGACATTTATGTAGATTGGCATTCACTTATGATGTGTAAAATTGCAGCTTAAAATGGAAAACCTTGGTAAAAAAAATGCATTCTATTATTTGCTATATCTACAGACTTGAGCTAATTTCTTAGCCTATGGAGATTAAATATATTTAATATATGTATATACTCTAAAAGCATAATAAACCAATGAAACCTAGTACAGATAGCTATAGATGCACATTCTAGTCAATTATCAATTGCTTAAAACATATTGCCACATTAACTACTAATACAAACTATCAAAATAATACTTAGATACAATAAAACAAACAATTATGGAATATATTATTCTATGATTGCATAAGTCTTTTGTAAATTAGATAGTTTTAGGTTTTGATTTTCTAGTATGTTATTTGCTTTCTCATATTGTTGTAGTCTAAATTGAACTGATAAGTTTTAGCATGGGTCTTTCCATTTCTACATACCATAATCGATTTTAATATAGTTGGGATTCCTTGGCAGTACAAATATATTACAGACAAGTACTTTTAGATGATAAACTAAGTAAACAAATTATAATTATTAGTGCTTGGTGTTTCTGACATGAACACTAAAACCAACATTTTAAAAAAGATGGGCTAGGGAGGGCGCTCCTGTATTTTTATTTCACAGGAAGAAGATCTGCAAATAAACTCCTTTTGCATCTACCCGTTTAGCAACTTGATTCTATTCTTGAACTGATAGCTGTTTGACATTCCATGATGAATGGTATGTGGTCAGCAATTTCAGATTTTTCCGTTCCTAGAATTACATTTCTAATGTAAGGATGGGTTATTATTAGCTAAAGCTTTTATTTCCTGGGATTAGGTAAAATGAAAAGGGTTATTTCTGTTGATACACCCCATTTCACATTGCAATGCAACTATTCAACTGTAAAACATCCTTAGATTTCTATTTGAACGGTCAAGGAATGGCTGATTATGTGTTATTGGCCTTTAAAGGGCCAGTGTCACTAATAGTCAAAACAAAGTAATCCATTTAATAATCCCATAGCCATAAAAGCTTTTCAAACTCTCTTTCATAGAACATCTATGTAATAGTGTGGAAAGATTTTAGACATTTATAAAGAAAGCAAGAGAAACAGTCTCGCCTTTGGATGGTGTCAGAAGAAATTTTACTTTCAAGCCCTAAAACATTAATTGTTTACATCAGTTGAGTGAGTTTTCACCAATCATGTGCCAGCCACTGGTATTTAGGGAAACATGAAAGGAGTTGCCATTTTTGGGATGAACTACACAGACAGGCACCAATAAAACTGCTTTTGCTCAAATTGGCTGTGCTCTACACAATACTCTGAGGGAAATCAATGCATGACATTGCTGTCTGCATTTTTTTTTTGTCGGTCTCTTACTTTATCTCAGATTGACTCTGTCCTTCAGATCTCTTTCCCCATTAAGTCTAAAGACCCAGTAATGAGACAGGGTTCCACACTTGCTGTCCGTTTTGATCCCAGGAACAAGAAAACCTCAGGGAACTGAAACACGCTCAGCCCTTGTGACACCAGAAAAGGCTATCATTGTGAAGGCATGGTGCCATCTGAAAGGAAGTGATAATCTCCTGGGGAGCTCCGTGCTTCCATAAGCAGTAAGGACTCCTTCAGACTACTGGAGAAACTAGAATGGAGGCTACAATGGGAAGAACCACACCGTGGCCAGAATTGAGCTACTAGATTCTTGTCCTACTCCTAAAATTGTCCCTATTCAATCTTAAAGATTCTGTCACTACCTTCAAAAGATGAAACTGGGGCAACTAGACCTTGTTCCACAGTGACCTCACTAAATAAAGTTCCTTCCTTTTCACCATTACCCACTTCTTTAATTAATATATTAAGACATGAGCCCAGACTAGCTTACTGGAGCAGGGGTTTTGCCCTAAAAAGTGTTTATACTACCACATATAGGAAAAAAAACATGTGGGGCAAAGAAAGAGTTGATCCAGAACACACACCACGCTATGTTCTGCATGGTAGCAAAATGGAACCTCTCTAGCCTATAAAAAGATGCTTGTGACAACTGCAGTTGTACTCCTTTGAGCCAAAAGAGATTTGTAGGTTTACTAGTGCCGTATTTAGCACATACAACTGACAATTATAATATTGTTAAAGGTCATCAAGTGTCCACTATCGTGAATAATACTTTACCAGAAATATATTTGTTAAATAATGTAATTTCCTAAACTAAAATAAGTATACACACACACACACACACACACACACACACACACACACACACACACACACATACATTAAGGCAGCATTTCTACATGAAGTTATAATGAATTTATTTACTTAGTTATAACCTTTGTTAATTATGTATAATTGTTACCAGATATCTTAGGGTTAAATAGGAATCTATTAAAAGCAAGTATGAGGCAGCCAAAGGCTGTATGATGCTGGGCTGGAGGTCAACTTAAGCTACATAGAGAGACCATATCTGAAAAAGCAAACATAAATAATCAAAATCACAAACAAAAGGGCACAATATAGGATGAGGTAGTGGTAGAGTGTTTGGTTTGCATGCTCACACTTCTTCGCCTTCAATCTCTTAGAAGGAAACAAAAATTTAATAATAGGCAAGTGTTGGTTTGAATATATTTCATATTCTTATGTTGTCATACAATTATATTGTATGTGTGTGATGTGTATTACTCTGTGTGTGTGTGTGTGTGTGTGTGTGTGTGTGTGCATGTAAAGGCCAGAGATTGACACCAAGTGTCTTCCTTAGTCACTCTGCACTTTATACATTGAAATAAAGCCTCTCATTTGCAACGAAGCTTAATGATTCAGCTAGAGTATCCAGCCATCTCCCCTGTCTTTTCTTCATGCCCTAGGATTTCCATCATGCTATCATATTGTCCTGGTTTTCCTGTGGGTACTCAGGATCTTAAAAGAGTCTCACAGTTGTAGCCTAAGTTCTTTACCCACCAAGCCTTCTACTCAGCCCCTAGTTAATTGGTTAAAATTTGGAAAACAAATATATGTACATAGCCAGGAAATATACGCTCCAGAAACTACTCCTAAATTTTGACAATGACAATGGAGAAAACTATTTAAAAGTAATGAATAAATTTAAAACAAAGCTGACTTACTGCATTACTTCTCATATCCAAAGCCATTAAAACTAATATGAGACATATACATTAATAATAAAGACATATACATTAATAAACATAAAATGCTAATTTTTAGAACACTGTTCTAAGCAAAAAGTGTAGAGAACTCAAGCCTTCATATGTACATAGCATGAATGAAACCTAATTGTCATTTTCATTTTTTTTTTTTTGCCACCTGTAGAGTTGGTCTTTTTTTTTTTTTAACTTTAATATATTCTTTGTCCACATCCCTTGTATGGGGAGACCTGGTGGCACTCAGAGGAAGGATAGCAGGCTACCAAGAAGAGACTTGATACCCTATGAGCATATACAGGGGGAGGTAATCCCCCTCAGTCACAGTCATAGGGGAGGAGAGTAAGGGGAAAATGGGAGGGAGGGGGAATGGGAGGATATAAGGGATGGGCTAATAACTGAGATGTAATAAGAATAAATTAATAAAATATACTTTAATATATATTCTTTGTGAGTTTCATATCATACACCTTAATTTCACTCATTTCCCTATCCCTTCATATCCACCCTCTGTCTTTGCAACCTCCCCCACAAAAGAAATAAAAAATAATAATGATGAACGAAACATCTCTTCATGGAAGCTGTCGTGAGTCACAGCAGATACACAGCATACCCTTTCTCCACACATCTTTAGTGGCAAATATTCAATGCCACGAGTCATTGATCTGGTTTGAGGCTGCTGGATTCTGTTAAATTATCAATACTAGATCCTGACCTGGACTGTTCTTCGATAGCCTGTTTTCTGGTGTCATGGAGATCCTGCAGCTTTTGATTTGCAGGACTGGCCCCTTCAAGTGTTTCAGCAGTTCACAGATGAAGTAGAAGTTGGCATGGGCCGACTCGAGCCCTGCATGTGGGCCTGGGTGGTAGCTGAGCTCATCAGCCTGCCATCTCCTGCATCCACACCACCAGGGACAGGGGCCACCTCTCCTGCACTCACAGATGTGGAGCTATCTCATTTGTACTCTCACCAGGGCCAGCTCTATTGTGCTGCCTAGGCAGGATGCAGAGCCCTCTCACCTGAGTGCTCCAACCTGCGAGGGCTGGACCAGCTCTGCACAGCCTTTGGACAGCAGCCCAGACAAGATACGTCTGCATGGACTTTGGTGGTAATAAGAGCCACAGACATCAAAACAGACCCCCGGCTGCTGCATGGCTATAGATCCAGACACAGCCCTCAAAGGCAGCACGGGCCAGGACTTCACCGTAGCCTCCGGTGGCACGGCACGAGAGTCTCCATTTCCGCCTCTCTACACAATGCTCAAAACCACTCTGTTTCTCTTTCTCTCCAATCTCTCTCTACCCCATACTTGCAGATCACATTGTAGTGGCACCGGCTGGGGGTCTTCTGTCTGCCGGTGCTGCTCCTATTTTTTTTCATCTCAGTATGTCTTCTGAAAAATGAGAGATTAACAACAAAATCGAGAGATAAGTAACTTTTTCTAATGTTCTTTTGTGGCGCACTTTTCATTTCTGTGTGTGCATCACCTTCTAGATCTGTGGTGCTATTCTGCATGTGTTTTTGGCTCGTGTGCTTAGCAGATAAAAGAAAAAAAACACCCACTTAAAAATTTTTTATTACTTTATTCTTGCTACATCTCAATGGTTATTCCATCCCTTGTATCTTCCCATTCCTCCCTCCCTCCCATTTTCCCCTTACTCCCCTCCCCTATGACTGTGACTGAGGGGATTACCTCCCCCTGTATATGCTCATAGGGTATCAAGTCTCTTCTTGGTAGCCTGCTATCCTTGCGGTAACCCCAACTACCTGAGTCTAAGTTGGTAACAATTATTTGCCGGATAATATCTTCCAGTTTCTCCGCTTCAGAACAGAAGAGTTCAGATCTCACCTAAGACCTTGCAATACAGTGAGTGTCACAGACTCCACTCTGTCCCCATTTTAACCTTTTTATCTTTAATTGACATATAATTCCATGTTCATATGAATCACAGTGTGGCAACTCTGTAAAGTAACAGTGTATAAGAATTACAAGGATTGTATTAGGGTAATTGGTTTAACCATTACCTCAACATGATCTGTGTGTATGTGGGCATAAGGTTCAAAATTCCCTCAACATTCTTTTCATACATAAAATTAGCTGTTCTTAAGCCCACTTGTCCTATTCTAGTATTGAATATTAGAAGTTCTTTCTCATATGCTGTTGTTCCTAGGTACTCATCAACTTCCGTTCTGTTTCCCTCCCTCCTTTCACAGACTTTCTAGTTTGTTTTTACTGCTATTCATACCATTCCTTCTAAGAACCTTTTGGCTTCCACATGTTGGTGAAACTGTTAACTTTTGAGTTTCTTCATATACTTTAACAAGAGGTTACATCACTGACTGATAATTTAGTCTGCTCTCTAATCAAAACTGACCCCAAAACTTACATAATTCAGGTCTGACTTGGAAGTGATTTTTTTTTCTCTTTTCTCATGTAGAATTAATGCATTCAAAGACTCAACCAGACAATAAAGCACATAGGAGCTAGTATGCAAACATGACTTATAGATGCTCCTACCTTCTCAGAGCAATATTAGCACTACCTCTACTTCTCTTGCCATGGGGGCAAAAACTTGGATAATTGCTTTCAATAATTCCTACTTTGAACAAAGCTCAATGTGGTTCAGGAACATAGAACACTATAAGGGCCTTGTGGGATACACATCAAGTGATCCTGCTCTTGTGAGCATGTTTCTTTTGTTGTACTTTTAGAGACAAGCAATGAAGGGCCACACTGAGCACAGTCTCAAGCTCCCTTTGTCCTTGTCCCTGCCTGACTCTATGTACTCCAAAAATTGCAACATCTCCTAAGGTTTGGATTCAGCTGCCCTAGAAGAGACTGTTTCCTCTATAAAACAATGTGATTAAATTTAATTATAACTTAAAATTAAAGCATAATTCACTGTTTCAAAAGTGGCCATGATTGTTTAAGGCTGGTTTATTCTGTGTTGCTCGTTTAAGGCTAGCACTCCCCTCCTTAGCTGCTCTAGGAAGTGTAAGGGCAATTTAAATGCAAAATGTCTTTTTTTTTTTCCCTAAGAAGGTGTAAACCTATGAATGCATCATTGCACATGTGGATGAGCCTTTCATAAAAATGGAAAGTGAGTAATGAGATCGTCTACTTCTCCAATATGATTGCTTATAAACTTCTGACAGGCACTTCTCTCTATGAGTAGGTAATGCTCAATAGTTTTTTTTTTTTGCCAAAATATTTTAATTTAATTGATAAAATTTATTTGATAATAGTTATTCCAGATTTAAAAAACAGATATTCTTCTTACTTATTCCATAATGGAATAATTTTTTCTTGTCAGTTTTTAATCTTTATATCAACAAATATCTAATTTGGAAAATGTCAGTGTACCGCCCTCCCCCCCCCCCCCCCGCCCCAGCAAAATGTCTTGCTGTGAGATGGACTTAACAAAGGATTTTGAATATTGTTATCCCAAAACATGTTTATCACTGGAGGTATGGATATTCTTAAAATTGTATGCTGAGTGTGTCAACACGGTGACATTAGTTGCTGCACACACAGAAGTGTGTGTACGTGCTTTACTCCTGAGACATGGTTACATCAGTGTCCACTAGGGAGAGCTACCTTACAAGACACCACAGATAGCTGCGAAGCTACATATGCTAAGTCCCCCCACCTCCAAACAGTAACAATAATGGGAAAACAACTGTATTTACAACCCTTCCCAAGAAGCTGAAAGTCGAAGAGTGCCTTCCAAATAACTAGCATATTTGTCTGATTATATTTGTGATTTGCAAGTAATAAAATTACACAATCATGAGTTTGGGTTTGCTACTGTTTCTCTATTAAATGAACAGTGCTCCAAACTATTTTTGTTGTCTAATTCATTACTCTCTCTCTTTTTTTTTTTTTTTTTTTTTTTGGCCAGGTACAAATAACTTCATGATAATATTCTTCATTTTGAGAAAAATATACTATACCCATTATATTGATTATGGCAAAAAAGCTTGGCTATGAAAAAACTAAAGATTTATAAGAAAAGTTACAAATATTAATGAATACTTGTGAGACAATAATTGGAAGAGGCCAATACTTTTAATTGTGGTGCAAGGTCACTAAATTTTCACACTTTTAAGAAAAGATTTAAAAGGTCATGTCATCTTTATAATCAAATTTGACATTTTAATCACTGCACTAGTAAGAAAAAACACTTGTATTAGATTTTAGATGACTTTGTAGATCATTTCAAATGAGTTTCATTTGAAAGGAGAAATATCTAAGAAATCATTGAGACTGTTTAAAATTTCCCAGCTAATATACATATGTTGACATAGCTTTAATAACTAAATGCTTAAAATATATGCTCACTATTTTTACTTACTCACTCTTTTGGATTATAAAATTTTAAGAAAAATCACTTCTGGTCATTCAAAAGGAGTTTGCACAAACTTATATTACCTTCCTGTTACATATGCCTGCTGACTTGTGTATAAAATTAACCAATTCTTCTTTCCCTTCCTTTCCTGTGGTTTTATTTATTTTCTTTCCATATCATTTAGCTTTAGCCCTAGCCTGACGGGTTTTTTTTTTCTATTTTGCAAGCAAGTTTAAAGAGAAATGTTATTAAATAAAGGAATTCCATAAATATTGGTTAAAAGTTATAAATAGGTTGTCTTTGGTATTTGTCAACATAGAGTTCTTTCAATTAAAATATTTCCTGGCTACCCCAGCGTGGAGGCTGCGGAAATTGGCTCCACATCCAGCTGGCTGATTCAGTAAGAAATCAGCTGGCCTCAATTTAGACTTCTTTTCTTTTAAAGCAGTGCCAAATTGAGGATTAGTACATTGTGGAGAGGGAGGCGGGCAGCCCCACCTCTGGTCGGCCATTCTTCATTCCCTAGAATGGGCTTGCCTTTCCATCCCCAGCTGTGCACTGAATTAACCGACACAGGGAGCTTCTCTATCTGCCCTGTTTTCACCATGCTCATCAGGTCCTGTGCCATGTCTGACAAAAGCAAAATGTGGATCTGACGACTCTAAACTTGGAGATTTTCACTCAGACCTTAAATATGAGCACGCACACCCAAACGCCCACATACAGACAGAGTGCTTCAACTGCAAATTGTGAAAACAGTCAATCAACAGTTCCGTCAAATCTTAGGGAACATGAGTAAGGGCAACAGACCAGAGCATTTATTCAAGAACTAGTCCATCTTGGGAAATGGACTTCAGAGACTGTATTTCTGAAAACAGTGTATGAGAATAATTTAGTTGGCAAACAGCCTGAGAAAAGAACCTCTTTGCCAGTGCCTTCTACAAAATGTCTATCACCCTACTCGTATTTTTGTCCACTAGTTGTTACTTTCCTTGAACCTGTGAGTGAATTGAGTTTGTGAAGTTATTTTGCTCACATACAAATACAATGGGACACACATACATACACAGACACACAGATACACACAGATACACACAGAGACATATATATGTATATATATATATATATATATATATATATTATTGTATTTGTAAGAATATTATCCTAAAGGCTTTGTATTTGTCTTATAATTGGGAAACTTAAAAAACATACAGTAAACTGGGCTCTTGATAACTTATCCTAGGAAGCTCCACAGCAATCATGTTAGTGAAATTAGATCCTGACCAAAAGTCTATAAGAAGAAGGATATCATAAGTGTTTATAAATTTGATGTGGGTTTTGCTTGTTTGTGCTTTTAGTTTTTATACATTTTATTGAATTAATTTCTTAGTAAAAACTGTTTCTTACCATGTTCCAAGTTAATATCACAGTTCTCTCTCAGTATACCCAAGTCACTAAAAAATATTTTAGCTTAACAAGTTTCCTTGTGATTTCCCTAAGTTTGTAAGACTAAACCATAATACCGTCAGAACATCACCCCCAAAATATGTATTCTGAATCAATTGCATAAACATAAAACTGCTGTTTGAAACTTTAGGTTCTATGTATTCCCAAGTCAGAATTGCATTAATGTTTTTCAAAGTACAATGTTAGTTACATTGTTCGTTTTTATTACACTGTTAAATTCTAATTTTAGTTGTATGTAAGAATGAAAATTTAAATCAAAGAATTAGGTTGTAAATGCAAAATGGAAGGAGCATAAAGAAGCATACTGTCTTTCTCTCTCTTCAGCGGTGAGTTTTAAAATCTGTATTAGATTTGTGTGTTTGGAGAGAAACTAAAACAATAGCAAGAAGCAAACAGGAAAATAAATGTATTTCTGGATCAAAAAGCAATTTAGATTCCAATTGCTTTTGTAGAGATGAAATAGTTTCTGGGGCCAGATTAACAGTAGGAAAAAGTCATTTGGACCCTTTGCCACTGTTGTTGTGTTAGAATGTTGTTGAATCCCATAGGAAAACAAAGGGAAGTGCTTTTCATTTCTGGGCACTGTACTTGAAAATGTCTAAGAAATGTGGGTGGAAATCAGGGTGACATCAATGGCCATAAAAATGTGACCTTCTTCTTGATACAAAAAGAAACACATACAAGTTTTCCACTGCACCTGGCACTTGAACATTAAGGAAGTGTGTAGGGACAGCCTGCTCTTTTACAATAGGCTCTAAATATTGTTTTCAAATATTCTTGATATTTATACATTTGAACCACAAAAGACTAGTATGCTAGTTGAAGAACAGACACAATCCATCAGAGCAATCCTGTTTATGGGCTTTGCAGCTACTGGGGAAGGCAGTGTGGGCACTTTTGGTGAATTGTTCTTGGTTTACTGACCTTCAGCTCCTCCTGTGAGTGAACAGAGAGAGTGGGGCTCAATAAACTAATTGGTGACTCTCTGTGCCTGAAGCTGGAGCATCCCCATGGGATAAGGAGCCTGCTTCATTTAGGATTGGTTTAATCTCTACCATCTACCACTTAATTGCAGCACTTGTGAAGGAAGGGATGAGAGGGCAGCCCTGATGTCTGTCCTTTGTAGAACATCTTCCTCTACCTCCCTTTTTTGTAGTCACAGGATGCCATAAATATTCCTGCAGGGACCCATAAATATCCCTGCTTGCTTGTTTTCCCAAGAGAAGTTCTAACAACCAAAACACCCCAAAATGAGAGAATGTGTCTCAATTTGGATGCATTGGCAAAATCAGAGTGATGATTTTATTAAATCACAGGTAGAATAATATATTGATTATGTTGTAAAATGAAGGTGTTTATTCTGTTTAAACTTGGTGCTCCCCCAGGAAATTGATAGTAACAAAAGCATTGCTATATAGCAAGAGACTACGTGAGCCGTTCATTTCATGATTGCACTTTTGATTGGTATTAATCTCTTTGGGTTCCTGACTTAAATAAATTAAGAATTTATTGTTAGGAAAGTTCTTTTTATCAGGGAAAAAGCCCTGGGAGTTCACATCCCCCTCTTGGTGTCTCTGATTCCCTGCCCTCCCTCTCTCCCCCCCCTCCACCCCCGCCTCTCTAAAAGCAGATTTCATGTCTTTTGTAGCCAGGACTACCCTTAAACTTGCGATCTTCTTGCCTGTTTTTGTCCACTCTAAGATTGTAGGTGTGTAACATTGCAGTTTTTTTTTTCAGTTAGAAAATTTTCCTTCAGAATTCTTGCCTTTCATTTGAAAGAAAAATCTACATTTGGAATTTTCCTAGATTTTGAATGAACAATACACTAAGAGATAAAAGATACAAAAAAAGGTACACTCATGCCTTTTCATGTAATTCCTAAAATACAGTTTCCATAAATTTAAAATGTAGTTACTTGGATGTAACTATTGAGTCCTGATGTTACTGTTGAGACCATAATCCTTTCTTCTTGATTATCAGACTTTCAGTATGAGTAATGCATAGCAATGCTCCTTTCTGAAAAATATTTAGTTGGTAACTTATAATATAGAGAGGTGATCACACGATCCACTTCTTCGCTTTATAATGCTGGTAGAAGATTTCTTTTTATTCTCATTAAAGATAATTGCTTCTCATTTTATTTTGCCAAGTAAAACAATAAAAGTTCCTCATGTTAATCTTATTAATATATGGCATATATTTCAAAATAATTATTTATTTTTATTTTATGTACCTTGGTGTTTTGCCTGCAGGTGTTGGAGAACTGGGTCCCCTGGAATAGGAGTTACAGGCAGTTGTGAGCCGCCATGTGGGTGCTGGGAACTGAACCTGGATCCCCTGGAAGAGAACCCGGTGTTCTTAACCACTGAGCCTTCTCTACAATCTCAAGTTTTAATAATTATACTCCTCATAGTGACCTCTTTTAAAAGGATTTTTATTTTTTTAATTTTTTCACTTTACATCCCAATTGTAGCCCCCTCCCTCATCACCTCCCACTCCTCCCTCTTTCCCTCATACCCTCTCCCTCCCTTCTCTAGTCCTCAGAAAGGGGAGCCCTCCTCCCCTAACATCTGACCTCAGCCTATCAAGTCTCATCTGGACTACCTGTCTGTGGCCTGGCAAGGCCACTCTGCCAGGGGGAAGTGATCAATATTGGGGGGCCAGAGTCCATGTAACTAGTTCCTATTCCCCATATTGTGTGACCCACAAGGAAGCTTTGCTGCCTATCTACTACATCTGAGCAGAGGGTCTAGTTCACATCATACATGATCCATACTTGGTACAGTGACCTTTTATTAAGGAATTTAATTTGTTTGGCATGAAGTGTTAAATCTTGCGCTGCTTAATTTTAACTGTCTGCTTGAACCAACCTAGGAAACCCTGAGAAGAGACTCTTTGGCGAGGAATTATTTGGGTCAGGTGAGATTGCAGGCATGTCTGTGATGGGTTTGGCGGGAGGGTAGCAATACTGATAGTTAACTCACGTAGAGAGACCTAGCCCATTTTGGACAGTACCATTTCCTAGGAAGTTGATTCTGAACATTACTGGAAAAGGAAAAGCTAGGTGTGCAAGCAAAGCTGTGCATGTTCTCTCCTGGTTACTAAATTTAGATGGGATGAGATGAGCTTCCTGAATTCCTGTCTTGATTTATCTAAACTGATGAACTGTGGCCTGGGATTTTAAGCCGAATAAACCCATTATTTCCCTGTGTTGATTTCTGTCAGGATATTTTTCAGCTCAGAAGAAATGAAACTAGCATAGACTCCATTTCTGGTTTTGTTGTAGTTTTTAATTTTTCTTGCCTTGACATACTAATGCAATTGCTTGGGCTTTACCTCCTTCTTACAACTACAGATTGAATATTAGAGCTGGGCGATTAGCACTATGAAGAGAAAAGACTGAAGAGACATAGAATAAGGAAACTCATCCATATCCACTTCTGTATCAGTCTAGGATCTGGCTATCACTGAACTCACGTGACTAGAGTCAAAATAGAGGCCTATCTTTTATTGGTTTGCATATTTTTGTATAGTAGTGGCAGTGTGTGTATGTGTGTGTGTGTGTGTGTGTGTGCGTGTGTGTACACATGCACACACTTGCGTGTGCACATAGAGGCCAGGATTTTCGGTCTCTTACTTGGGTAATCTTCGCCTACTTTTGGAATAAAAGTCTCTCACTGAATCTGGAGCTCATTGTTTCAGCTAGATTGGTTGAAAAAAGAGATCTAGGTATCCAACTTTGTCTGTCTCCGTCCCATCTGCAGGCCTGGGGCTAGAGCTAGCTGCTGCATCCAGCTTCTAGGATGCGAGCTGTGGGTCGTCCTCTGGTGCTCATGCTTGTACCAAAAACACTGTAACAATGAAACCAGTTAAATATACAGAATGAGTTAAAGATACAGAACAGGTTGATTTGAGAAGCTCCATAAATAAATCTCTTTTAAATGGCGGTCAAGGGATTCTGCATTTAATTCGCTTATCAACATCGTTTCCTAAAACCACAGCAGAAGGGTGTATACCATGACTGTAAATACTGTATTGCATTTGGGGAGAAGATTTTGCAAATATAAACAAGATCAAACCCTAATTTTGGCCAAATATTTTTGATAACACAGATTCTAAAAACTTTCATTTTTGAAAGCTGTTTAATGTATACTGCTATGAAATTATCTTTAAGGACTGTATTTCATGCCACACCATACAGATTAACATGCTCATTTCATTCAGTAATATATGACATCATACAGATTTAAATTTTCTCAACTCCATTAATAGTTACATAAGAGCATTGATCTGACAACCAATAGTTTCTCACTGGGTATCACACATATCTAATGCTCAATATATGATGTAGTAATTAGAAAGAAGACACAAATAAAATGTACCAACGCAATGCAGTGAATTGTTTGCACAGAGGGTTGTTAGATTCCATTTATTTAAACGTACTCCTTATTCCAGTAGTGACATGTAGTACTTTTAAACTGGCATTTTCAATGACAAGATAAAAATAGTAAAAATCAAATTATGACTTTTACTTTTATACTATTACATTGTAATCAAGAAAAAGGAATATGAATACATAGCACCATAAGTATGAAAAGTGATAATCCTGTCTGTTAATATCACATTTTACTGAAAATGGAAAGCAATATTAGCTATAATCAGAATGGCAAGATATCATTAGCTCTAAAATTTTTATATATTTCTATGTGTTTCATGCATGAATAGTCAGTCTTTCTAAGTGTATACATTCTATTTTATCTCTTATTCACTTTAATTACACATGAACCAAGATAATTATTATAGTGTGGTACTTAAAACATTTCAGGCAATTTTAACACCAATTGTTTACTTTCAGAGTGTTATATACCTTTCTTTTACAAGTAATGCCTCCCTTTTTAGATATTCTATTGGTTTTCACAACCAATCCAAGAACCATTTAATATGTCTTGTGATAAGGTTTCAATAAAACAAGACTTTCCAAGTTAATTCATGTAGCCACTTGTGTAGACCATAATTTTAACATAATTCTCTATGCACCCATCCATTGATATAAAATTACAAATTAACTGATTATTACTATTAAAGAACAAAGTTGGTTATTCAACTGAGAAATTTTATCTTTTATCTATTAAAGTCTCTGGGATATCACTCCATTTCTATCTTTCAGTCCCTTGACTTGAGTAGCTTGGAAAACTAATTTTCTTAGTGAAACCCTCTGTTTTCATGGTGCCACATTTCTTTTTCCTCCTGAGCACTCTGTATCACAGAGGACAATGCCATCACTTAGAGTGCCAGCCCATCTCTTTTAACCCTCTATCTACAAAAGAAATAAGAAATCTCCCCTTCAAAGGATCAAAGTGCTGCTCTTTTCACACACTATCCTTGCCAAGGTGCAAAGCTTCTAACAAGGTCTAAAGTCAACAAATTTTACATTGGGAAAGGAAAATAAATGAAAAATTGACCTTGTGGGAGGCAAGGGAAAAGAGGATTGACTGCACAATATTAGTGTGAGATTTGTTTGTTTAAATAGCTTATTATATTTGCATTTTGATGACTCTTGTTTCCACGCTCTGCTTTCCTAACACTTTCTCTCGAATAAGAAACTGTGTTTTTCTGCACGTCTACACTAATGATTCCTCACTCAGCAAGGCTTGCACTTATTAAAGCTTTTTATTGCCACTTTGCTTAAAGAGGTGTTTGAACTCTAGCAGGTAGGCAAATCCAGAGGGGGAATTCATTTGAAAGTATTCATAATGGAATAGAGAGATGAAAAACAAAATTATTGCTGTGGACTACATTTTTTTCCTGGTCTTTGCAGATACATCAGATTTCTGCTCTTTAACTCAGGAATATGAAAAGAAGCTTCTCTTGGGTCCAAGTAGCTAACAGTACAAGAAATGTACTCCCATTCATCATTGTGTGAATATAAAAATTAAGGTGGTAGTAATATATGAGCTTTTCAAAGACTTAATAACATAGACTCATTATCTCCTTTCCATCAACAGGAAAATGTTTTGAATAGAATTCATGGCCCTAATAAAAATCATCTGTATGGTTTTCTTAGAAGTGTTTCGAGTTGTCCACAATAATGTTATTTTTAGTAATTATTTTCCTTAAGATTTCCTGTGGCTAATTAATTTTCTGATAATTTCTTAATTTATCATCATCACAAGATGGAAATCGCAATGGGCATAGGATATTGCTGAATGACTTCTTTGTTAAAAATACTTTCCTGACAGACATATTTGTGAGGCAGGAGCTATTGAGGACTTATTTAGCCTGTCATGGCAGAATTTGGCCATCAACTCTACCTGTGTCCAAGACTACCCATTTTTAGGCAGAATTCTGTCTGTGGCAGAAAAGAGGACATTTTCCCCAGTGGCTTGTTTGCCATATTAAAGCCATCTCTATAAGGAGGTTCACTGAGGCTCATGATCTTTGAGGTAGACTGGGTGTTGCCAGGAGTTAACCTGTCTCATTGTCAGTGAATCTTCAGTATAATAAAAATATCATTAAATGCCATATTCTGATGGGGTTGAAGACCAGATAGTTTAGTTTTAAAATTAAGCTTAGTTGGTTTGGGGTTAAGATGTTTTTAGGTCTAGATAGATGTTTTAATTTGATAAAGATGAGATATGATAAATACTGGTTTACATTCAGAATTTTAGATGTACCAAGATAGGAAAGATGTTCTCTTCAAGGTTGCCAAAAACAAATAGCCAAAACACCATGAATGTAACATTTATATAATTCCTGATTGTTCTGTGGTTCTTCTTGCTGTAGGTATTTTATTGTATCTATGTGTAATAATATAAATGTATATGTAAAAATTAAAAATTAAAAATAAACAAATTTTAAAAAAAGAAAAAAAAAATACTTTCCTGCCCCAGCCTCTGAGTTCCTCAGAGACTGACAAGGTGATCTTTATAGAAACGGTGTTATCTCTTAATTTTTCAGATACACAATGAGCATTTAAGCCCTCCAACTATGTCAGCAGTAGGATATTTGATTCTCACGATTTCTTTTAGGTTCACAGCTCCTTTAGTTTTTAGTATTCATTGGCATTTACTAATTGGCATGTTCTAAATGGCAAAATATGCCAGGATTCTAAAATGAGTTAAGTATGTTTGAGACCTCAAAGGAATGTGGAGAATATGAACTTGTCTACAAAGTAACAGGCTTATATCCGTAAAAGGGAAACCTAGGATAGAACTAAGAATGACTGGAAAAACAAACAAACAAGCAAACAAAACACAAAACAGCCAATGAAATGATTCCTAATATTCCTATATCTACTATACTTGTAGACTGGAGCTCAGCATAATAGTCATCAGAAAGGCTCATCCAGCAACTGATAGCAGCAGATCCAGAGACAAACAGCCAAACATTAAGTACAACTTAGGGAATCCCACAGAAGAGGTGTGTGTGTGTTGGGGGGGGGATTGTAGAAGCCAGATGGGTGAGGGACTCCACGAGAAAACCTACAGAGTCAACTAAATGGGGCTCAGAGGGGACCACAGAGACTGAGATGACGATTAGGGAGCCTGTATAGGCCTGACCTAGGACCTCTGTATATATGTTATGGTTGTGTAGCTTGGTGTTCTAGTGGGACTCTTAACAGTGAGAGTGGGAATGTCTCTAACTCTTTCACCTGCTCTTGGGACCCTTTTCCTCCTACTGGGCTGAGCTGTTCAGCCTTGATATGAGGGTTTGTGCCTGGTCTTATTGCACCTTGTAATGCCATGTTCAGTTGAGGCCTGCCTCCTTTTTCAAGGGAAATGGAGGAGTGGATGTGGGGGAGGAGGGGAGAAGAGGAGGCTGACTAGGAGATGTGGAGGGAGAGGAAACTGAAGTTGGGATTTAATATAAGAGAGAAGAATAAGTAAATAAATAAATAAATAAATAAAATGCTGAAAGATAATTGGTTGGTGAGGCAATGAAAAAAAAAAAGACTATTCCCAAGGAGCTAGGCAGGTTGCTCAGCAGAGGAAAGAGGAGTGCTCAGTAACAAATTTTCTGGAAAGAAGCCAGAGAAAGTATTCATTGCTTAGCAATCATAAACTATTTTTACCAATAAGGTGAGCCGTCAAGTGACAATGAAGCAAATAGTGAAAATAAGAACAACTTGGCAAACTGTCTTAAGTATTATCATGTTATCTTTATAGAGTTTACACATTATTTTATATAATATTTTAATCAATGAACTTTACAATTAAAATCAACTAAAGTGGAATTTTAAAATCAATTATTATTGTTAAGGAACAATTATTCTTATTTCTCCTTGTTTTATGTAAGCAGATAAATGAGCACTTCCCATTTCAACAGACTGCTTCTTATTATATCAAGTATGATAATTCTTTCATGGATGGAAGTTATTACATTGGAAAATTTTAATGCCTGAAGATTGAAGAAGCAGATGGAGTCACATGGGTCCACAGAGGATTAGAAATATCCAGTATATACACAGAGGTGTTCAAACATACACTTAGAAGTAGAGCTTGCTTGAACATCACGCTAATGCAACCCGACTTGCTTCTCTGGACTGACCAGTAAGTAGATATTCATGTACTTTGAATCTCTCAGTTAATACTCAGGCTACTTGAAGACATTGGCTTTGCCTCAAAAGCAAAACACATATTCTTCTTATGCTTCCCTACTGCTTGCTTTTAGCTTTAGTTAAAGTGGTTAAGTTATGTAAGCCAAAGTAAATGCTAGCATTTCCCACTTTTAATTCTCTACCAAGACAGCCACTTCACCCTTGCCCACCACTGTCTTTCCCTCTAACTTTAAAGTTAACTGATCTGAGGTAGCAGATGGTGAGCCATAAAACTATTTGTTGAGCTCAAGGCTTCATATGCTGCTACAATTGTCTCAGGGACTTCTCCCAAAGCATTACTCCCTGAATCCTACATCTGTCTATGCAAGCCATGAATGTTACTAATCATAATTTCATTTCTTTGATTTAGCAGTGAGCATTTACTCAACTACTTCTCTTAGCTTTGTCTAGTACCATTGCCCTGTGTTGACCATCAAGGTGCATAAACTATGTTAACAGCCAAAATTCTACCTCACCATGAACTCAACAACCTCCATTCTCTAAATGTCATTTACAGCTCTTCTTTTTTGCAGAACCATCACATACAGGCCTCTATTATTTATACACTGATAGACTATTGCTATAATCCATATTTAAATCTGTATTTGCAACACTCTTGGACAATGTGAAACACTTAGGAAATGCTCAATAATTATATGGTGATTTCATGAAAAGAAAAGGTGAAGAATGGGAGGGAGGGAGGGAAAAGTACAGAGAGAACAGAAGAGCAATTCTTACTCTACTTTTTTAAAAAGTTATTTTAAAGAGTGCATATCTGGTTTTTTTTTTTTTACATTTCATCAAATCAATGTAATCTTGATATATTAATTTTTGTCAATCTCCAGAATATAAGATAGAACTTAATTGTGTGACAAAATATACTCTATAGCAATTGTAACAAAAAGCTGATATTTTGCCCAAGTGTTCATCCCTGGAATGAATTTCATTTTCCAAAAAGCAAAGTTAATGTCTAAGATTTGTATATCTACTAGCACTAGCTGAATCTTATCATTATTCATTAATCCACCAATTTCAAATTAATAGCAAATTTTATTCACTTTAAAGAAAGAGTAAACATGTCTGTGAAGATTATGTCCCTGTTTAAATTGGCAGAAAGAGTTCAATCTCGAGACTTGTCCACAATGCTTCTGTGAGCACAGTTACTATTCTTGTCAAGTGAGGCCTTACAAAGCACATGAGAGGCGAGCCCTTCCACACTGCTGCACCAGGCAGACCTGGAGTGCTGCAGGCCTGTCAGTCACTTCACTCTTGTGACTCTTTAAAAACGCTGTATTAAGGTCAAAGAAAATGGCTGCATTGTGACCATTTTTTTGTTGCTGTTCTCTTCTTGGTACCTCCTTCCTCTTAAAATACATTCTATCAAACAATGATGTCATCGGAAAATATTCTTTCATCATGATGGGAAGGATAAAATATGTGACAAAGTACCTACTGGATTCATCATAGTTGTATAGGCAATAATTATTATTTTGGCATTAATTTTGTCTCATTGATTTTTTTTATGGCTGCCCTTGCAAGTAGACCTTAAATCCAAGCTTCGATTTCTTTTGCATTAACTCTCCTCAAATATAATGATTACCGTTTAACTTGGTAGTTACATAATACTAGTGAAATTTTAATGTGGACATCTTGCATTAACTTTCTTTCCTTTAACAACAACAAAAAAAGGGAAAAGGTGGCCCCCAAATAAATGAAACTCAATTTCACGGCACATTATCTCTTTCAATTCTTTCCTCGCAGCTTTCATTTTCATTAAAATCACAGACAACCATAAATTAATAATTACTTCAGGTTGACTAAATGCAGGCCGTACTATTTAGCTCTTGCTTTCCTACAGTGTCCCTTCTTGTTCATGCTGGAAAAATGTTAATTTAGATAATGTGGCTTGCCCTTTGTCTTATCGTTCTGTTTTGCAGTTTCGCTGATCTATAATGGTCTGTTCTTATTAGATAGTATTAACTTTATCCTTTGTTCAATCAAGCTTTACACTTTGCTAGGAAGATAACTATTGCTAACTCTCAATTGAAATGTGCCATTCTCTCAATTGAAATGTGCCATTATCTATACATCTTTTATATTTCAATTCTTCCAAAATTCTTTCTGTGTTTACTAACTCACTTGTGATTCCATGCATACAAAAATGGATTGTCCCTCAACTTCAAGTGTGTGGAGAGGCACTTAAGAGGCAAATTGAAACATTTGCACAGAAATCTAACCCCTTTGTAATTATGAAAGTTACAGAGACTAGCACCATTTGGCTCACCAAAAGAAGCAGTAACTAAAATTTTAGCCCTTCTCTTTCTCTTGTTTCTCTGATATTTGATAACTCCAATTAGCTTTAAGACAAGTTATTGTGTTGTTTACTTAAACTTCACTTCCTTAGACAGCTTCTTAAGATATGCATCTATTTTTATAGAGGTTCCAGAGGGAAAGCAGTTACACAATCAGACATTAGTACACTGAAAACAACAAAGCCAGGACCTGCTGGCTTAAACACAAGTTAACAGTTTAGTCTCTGGGAACACTACTATGGACAATGCTTTCACTTTCCCAAGTTTCGAGAAAACTATGGGTTGTTTTGAACTAAATAGAACTCTCTCAACACATTAAAATACATACTACGGTGACCATTTCACATAAAGAATTTTAACTTAGATGACAGAAAACTACTTTGATTCATATATGCTATATTTATAATTTTATTTCATGTTATTGAAAAAGTATGTAATTTAATTAAAGATATGATAAAGTGACCTTATTTTCACCACAAAGGATGTGACCTGCACCAGGACAATGATAAGCTCTATGGAATCTTTAAATAAATATTTTTACCTCCTGTTTTGTGGGATAAAATAGCCTGAGTATAACAGCTCTTTTGAAATATAATAAATCATATAATTTCTCTCATTCAAAATGTGCAAACTAGGCAGTATATGATTAGAAAATATTATATTCATTTCTCCACAGTTAATAAAAATTAGAACTTTAAAAAGTAAAGTGTTTTAGTGATGTGGAAGGTGAACTCACTCAGAAAGTATATTTTGATACTTTAGTGCACACTGTAACAAATTTAAAACATGATATCTTTAATGGTTATTTGTTCATATGTATAACTGCCTCAAAATTCTGCACTTTGTACTGATGTTTTTGAATCTTAATAAAATACAATTTCATTATTTGACTTTTTCCAATGGCATTTCCTTAACTAGGATGAATCACATAAGCACTATTTACTGATGATTACATCTTTAAACTTTCCATGTGCTCTAAAAGCATAGCTGACCTGGACTCCATACTATGAAAAGTCCCAAAGGAAGCATTTGAAATGAACTCACACAGTACAATAGTTTGGAATTGATCTGGGAATCTCATTTCCCCCTTGGTACCGAAGCTCAGCTCTGTTTGCTATAAATATTATGAAACGATTTAACACGTATTAACATCATTCAGAGCTTCATCAAAATAGCTTGCTTAATAACACAGGCATTTTATTTTAACCCTTACATTCTGACTATTTTATTTAGTTCAAAGGGAAATTCTAAATGTGTTATACTTATGCTTTAAAGTTTTACCTTTTAATTTAAAAGAAGGAAAGAAATACAGTCCAGTTTCATCACCAATGAAAACTCTATTAAAAGAATGGTATATTACAACAATAGCACATTTGTCATTTTCTTTTTAGTCTTAAACATTCAATATTCCTTTGTATCTTGTGAGTAGCCCTCTTCTACAATATAAAAGTATTATTCTCAGTGATTTCTATTTTGAAGGCAAACATATTTGGTATTGAAATATGAGGGATTCATTTAAAACCTGAAAGAGAAACTTGAAATGTATTTTGATCAGCCAAATGTTCTATCAATCGTTTATGTAAACACTTTAGAATATGCCATAGAACCTTTGTTTTAGTTTGTAAAATGAATTACAAAGTAGAAGTGGATTTTGTGTTACTGTTGACAACTGAAAAACTGGAAAGAATATGACTATATTATTGTATAATGGCTAATGATGTAGAAATAACACATAGTGTTAAAACAAAAGATGTCACAAGAAAGAAAACATGCTATTGTTGGTGAAGATCTTTTACCAGTCTGTAGGCTGTCACTTTGTTCTCTTGACAGTGTCTCCTGCCTTACAGAAGCTTCCTACAAGAAGAACATTATGATAGGCAGATTTGGACCCAGGGGTCCCACTCAAACTATGGCACCAGACAAGGACAATACAGGCCATAAACTTCAAGCCCCTACCCAGATCTAGCCAGTAGACATGACATTCTCCACAATTGAGTGGAGAGTGGGGAATGACTTTCACACGTACTCTGGTATCTCATATTTGACCATGTCCCCTAGAGGGGGAGACCTGGTGGCACTCAGAGGAAGGATAGCAGGCTACCAAGAAGAGGCTTGATACCCTATGAACATATAAAGGGGGAGGAAATCCCCCTCAGGCACATCATAGGGGAGGGGAGTAAGGGGAAAATAGGAGGGAGGGAAGAATGGGAGGATACAAGGGATGGGATAACCATTCAGATGTAACAAGAATAAATTAATATATAAAAAAGAAAACATGCTATTGATTACAGTAGTTAAAAGAAACAAACAAACAAAGCATGGCTTATTTCCTCTCAAGCTATGGCTAATGTTAGTGATGTTCAAGTTGTTACCTTAACACTTACAAAAATATTAGTGAGCAAAATAGGAGCATTTGGGAGTGTACACGATTCCTGGTGACCAGTGTGTAAAAAAGAAATATTTGGTTACTTGGGTAAAAGAAACTAACTTTTTTGGGGATAACAACACACGTTGATGCCCTACCAAAACAGGAAGAAGTCACAAGGACAATTCCTTTAACAAAAGTGAACTTCATTTCTAGCCACCTGTTTGGAATAGTTCCTAAGAATCATCTGTTTGTAGAGAACGGACGAAACATGAACCTTTTTTTCCAGAGCATCCCTAGTAATCTATTGACATTGGTTAAAGACATGAAAATCTTTCTTCAAACTTCCAAACCAATGAAATAACAAGGAAATATGCCTGAAAAACCATAAGCTCATGGTGGTTCTAAAAATTGCTCAGTAAATTACCAGTAGGCAATAAATATTGTAAATTTGAGGGGATCTAAGATCATATGGGTATAGATGGAGATTTATCTCATTGGTAGAAGGCTTGTCAAGCAAGGGAAAGGCTCTGGAATTGATCCTTAACACTTAAAAAAAATGACATTGGCTAATGCGTGGAAAAGGAAAACACTGGCAGGAATTTTGTCCAGAGGCAATGCATGATATCACTGGCCAATTGGGGTTGATGGGGAGTACTCAGCAAACTCAGGTGGCCCAGAGCCTCCATTTTGCTCCATATAGCGACATATCTGGGATGTGGGTTGGGAAAATATAAGACTTGACACTGTAAAGTCTCTACTCTTCAGTAGGGATAATATACATACTTATAGTAGATCATACTGGCCCCCTAAAAGCCCCAAAATATCAAGAACATTTATTACAATAATAAAAGTTAATACACATATATAACTTGTGTAATAGTCATTCTGTTTAACTTGTATGCATTATTTTATTTCATCCATATGTTAATAAACAAATATGAATAACATCTCACATTTTAACAGATTATGGAATGCTTACTTGAAAGTATAGAATACCACTTACTAAATATAGTTATGAAAATGAAAAAACTCTAATTATTTCAAAAAGCTGATACCAGAGTTGAGCTGCCTTACAGCTGTAGTTGATGGTATGTCTGAACTCTGGATCTTCTCAGAAATATCCTAAAAGAAAGAGTTAAAAAGTATACTAGACATGTAATTCTAAACACCACCTCTTAAAAAATTTTAAGGACAATAAAGGTGGAATAGAAGTAAACTGTTGAGAGATGAAAACAGATGTGCAAGTTGAAAAGCACATTCAGTTCAGTTGAGGGTCAATAGAAAAGTCTCCAGCCAGATAAATCATGACCTTGCATCAACACGAGGTGGAAGAATAACATAAAATATTACAAAGAGACAACTCTAGTTTTCAATTTTTTGATTCCAGAAGGCACCTAATTTATAAGAAATTATAATCACAAACCTAAGTTTTACCAACATTTACATTACAACATACATGTAAAAGCAATATCAAATATATTTCTGACAATGTCTTAATAACACTGTATTTAAAGCAATCATTATAATATTCTCTACTGAGTATAATTTTTAAAAAGCAGATTTTGAAGTAGTATGTGAAAGAAGAATGGGGGATGTGGTCAAATTTAAGTATGTGGTTTGTGTGTGTGTGTGTGTGTGTGTGTGTGTGCTCATTGATTAAAATGATGGCAAGAAAGTTATAAACAAAAATAACTAACACAATACGTCTTTAAGAATGGTAAGGTGAAGAAAGTGATGTAAATGCAAAGTACTAGAAGATACAAAGAAGTAGCAGTGGAGAATGCTACACATACTGGTAAGTGATCCTAACCTCTCTCCTCTTCATTTTGTGATGCTGTAATAGAACATTCCCAGATGGGTAACTAATGAACAACAGGAATTTAATTTTCAGTTTTATAAATAAGGATATTCAAAATCAAAGCTCTTGAATCATATGACATTCTCTCACCACAATCCTGTGAGACAGTTATAACTTATCTACCTTTGTACATTATTGATGGCCTATGTCCAATGCCAAGCATAAGCTGTCTGACTTCACAATCGGCACATAGCATTTTGTACTGCTGTACTTTCATGGAAGAGAAACACACACCAAATTTATTTAAATACATCACTCTTACATACTCATGTTCCTTAATCCTGTCCTTCAGCTCTTACCAAAACCAAACTTTCTGAAGAGGTCACTCAGCTGTTAGGAGTAAGTAGTGCTCTTGCAGAGGACCTGATGTGGTGTCATTGGGTCATTTTGTCTCTCTTATAATGAACATCCACAAATACTGCTAAAACCTATAGTGTTTTGGGGGATTCAAACAAGAATTTGAATACTGAATATATTTTGAAAATTTATTATACTTTTTAGGAACCTATCCTTATTTACATCATATGAAAAATATTAGTTCATAGTACAGAGAAAAATAACTCTGAGAAATAAGAGCCAGGCATCTAGTACACTTTTGATAAATATTTTCTCACATAATTAATTGTGTTTAAAGTGTCTTCCTTATTTACATTTTATTACAAGATTACATTTGTTTTGAGCAAAAACACTCTGATTTTCATATTCTTGCATAACTCTAATCTTTGTATTCCTTCTATTTACTGAATATACATCATTATTGTTCAAATTGGCCATGACCTTTTCAACTTGTTTATTTCCCACCAGAACTTTATTAAAGTTGATTCAGTTTATATTTAATGACATGAGAACATAGGAATGCTTGACCTGAAAACTTTAAAAACTTTAAGGTTAATCTTGTGCATGAGAACTACCGTTCATGGAAAAATGCATGATTTTCCTTGAAAACAATTCCAGGAAATATAACGCTGTATAGATTGGGTTATATCAATCTTGCATAGTATTCAATGTCTGCTATATTCATTTCTTTGTCCAAATTTAGATTATGAGTAATAGAGTCATACAAAGTTTACTAACAGGAAAAAGTAATTGTTTAGACAGTGTTCCTACTCATTGTGTCCAAATATTTCACCCATAGTTACAAAATGTATTAGAATAAAGAAGGGTTTGTTTTGAAAACATCCGCAAAATGCTAAAATGTGAAAAACCGATTTTACAGTGGATTCAATTTATTGTTTTAGAATTTTCATACGGAGTATGTCACAATATTAAATTTTTTGATATCTATTTTGTGTGATACTATGAACTTTTCTGCTGTGAATTATAATTGTATTTTAGGAAGCAAATAGTTTCTATGAGTATTGTAGTCCTAAATCTTTAATAAATCTTCAAGTAGCCAGGAACAGAGATCTTCAGCCAGGAGAGCATAAAATTTAAAGTGAATTGTGAATGGAAATACCACTCTAGAATAAAACCAGACCTTTTGATCTCCCCCTAAACATGCCACTTGCCTTAAAAAACAAACAAGAAAAAAAAATAGAATAATTTTCAAAAGATGTTAATAGAAACAATTTTGTAATGTATTACAGATATTCAAGACATAACAAAACGATTGACTTAAAATAAGTTTGAAAATTCAGATCAATTTCAAATGTAATTTTAAATATAACCCTTAAAATGATTGAGATTTTAAATTTTTAAGCAAAAATCAGCAGTTTTTTTTTGTTGTGCTCCATGAACTAAAGTAAGATACTTAAAAGTGGATGCAAAGAGAAAGTTTAGGCAGAGGAATAGAAGCTATTTACTAAAATCTTATAAATAAAAGTGCAACATCTGAAAGAAAAGATCACGTTCCTAACCTCAGTGGTAGACACAAAAATAACAGATTTCAGGTGAAATAGCAGATCCTTTCCCACTTTAAGAGTAGGAGAAGAGTGAGCAAACAAAGGCAGTGCGTGCCCCATTGACAAAACACCTGCAGCTCTCACAGGAGGAGTTCTAGTAGGAGAAGCCCAAGTGACTGCCACAGTGACAAAAATCAGTTGGAGTATTTTGTTGACAAACTATTCTACAAAGTTTTAACAGTGCATATTTCAATGCATTGGCTCTTCAGTGTCTTCATTTCCTTCGTCTCTTTAAGTAATGAACTCTCAAATTTCAAGAGGCCAAAGTCACGATACTTTCTTACACCCATTCACATCATTAGTAGCTTGGAGAGGACTGCTTGGATTCAGTAGAGATGCTCAGGACATGCGCTGCCTCTTAAGAATGTCCTTTACAGGCCGTGGTTGTTTCCTTCTGTTTTCATTCTCTCCCATGGAAATAGGCAACTTTAAAATCTGGTTTTAGAAACTTACTAAGAAGATAAAAACAATATCCTTGAAGGTGGAGAAAAGGTGAAAGGTAAAAACCAAGCGGGTCTGAACCACAGAAGAGTTAACGTGAAGACTGAAGTCACTGAGAAAAAAAACAGGTGTGAGAAGAAAAACACAAGTTACCACCAGGCAGAACTTTATTAGAAAACCTAAGCAGACTTATAACTAGAAAAACCCCTATCACACTCTATGGCAACTTGACTCACTCTAGTTTGCTTTATTACCCTTAGAGCACTAATAATATGTTAACATATTTCCCTACTACGTATTTTCTTATGTAACACCTTGCTTTTCCCAAGAGTATATTTATGAATTACTTTAATTTGAACTATTAAACAGGATGATAAATCAGTGACTTTTGAAAAAATTCTTCACTGGACTAATTTTGCTTCTTGAATAATTTGCAACATTTTAACCTAAAACGTCTGAAACATTGACAGTTTTTTGTGGTTTTTTTTTTTTTTGCTGTTATTTTATAGGTGGTTTGTTTTAAGAGCATCTATGTTGTTAGAATTAAATATGCAAGTGAAGTAATATATTTGCTTAATATTTAATTTACTTGCTTAAATATTAAAACACAAGGCTTGAGTTCAATCTCGAGGCTTATTGTAAAATAAACACATAAGTTAAAAAAAAATAAAGATATGCCAATGGTGAAGAGTACGACAAATGTATCTGTTGGCCGTTTCTGGGAGGCACAGGGGCAACAGCTCATCTTTTATTCAGTTCTCCAACACAAGGAAGAAAACTAAGGATCCTGAAGTACAAGATAAGACATTTCTAAATAGGCAACAGAAATATAAGCCATAAAATCAGTGGATTTTATTTCTTTTTGAACATTTTAAAGAAATTCTGTATTCATTTTTGATATTTAAATTCAAATAAGACTCATTTAAACTGCTTTCCAATTACTCTTACTGACTCCCTTGCTCTATTTAAGTATGCAAATATACATTACTTACCTTGGATAGTTATTATTAAATAAATAATTGCTAACTCTATGTTCACTTTGTAATCAACTACTTACAAAAGTTTAGTGGAATGAACCAGGCAAGATAATGCATTCATAGAACCCCATACTGCAGGAACTTACCACTGTATTTGCATGTCTGACTGTTGAGACAAGCATATCTAAGGCAGGTTTTAAGAACTTTGCTTAACTGAAGCAAAGTAAATTAAATGTAAAGTGCAGTGTCTTTTGTAAGAAGAAGACTATACACTGTTACTTTAGCTAAATCAAATTTATACCTAAATAAAGACATGGTGGGACACTCCTGTAATCCCAGCACTTAGGAGACAGAGGCAGGCGGATCTCTGTGAGTTTGAGGACAGCCTAGTCTACAAGGCAAGCCCAAGACAGCCAAGGATGCACAGAGAAACCTTGTATCAAAAAATCAAAGGAAAAAAACAAAAAGAAATATCTGTGGAAGAGCATGGATAAAGCAAAATTTCAGGACTATATCATATCATAGGATAGCATATCATCTACTAATAGAAAATACAACTCTTTTAATTATGAAACATTAAAAAAATCCCTAACCATTATCAAGAAAAAAAGAATATGGAAACCAACCATTCAACATCCCAGCATAGAAATGGAAGATATTGAAGCACACAGAAAGAGACCACAAGGCCTCACATTTAGGTGAGGAGCTACAAGTACATTACACTACCTTGGGGAGAAAATCTATTTATACTAGGAAGAAGCCCCCGATAGATTTTCCATCACCGGTTACCAGCCTTGCACCTACCTGCATGCCAACAACTCAAACTGAACTCAGATTACCTAGTAGATGTCAGGTAGACAGATGGACAGATGGCTAAATAGAGAGATGACAGATCTTAGCAAAACTTAAATTCAAGAAGGGAAGATGGGAGGACAGAGGAAAAACCACAGTGACAGGGCGGGCATGTACATCTGATCAAGATGCATTGTATTCATATTTTAAATTCTCAAAATGGAAGGGAGAAAGGAAAGAAAAACCTCCCTAATAATGCAAAGGACAATAAATTTACAGTGAACACTATGACAGGAAATTCCAACAGAGAAATGGAAACTATTTTTTAAGAAAGCAAGACTATGTCTTATGAAAATGTAGTGTCCAAGTTGTAATTGAATAATGGTATTGATAATGTCCTAGGAAGAATTGACACACAATTAAGAGGAGTTAATGAAAGAGGTTACTTCGTCCTACCCGATGGCTGCAATGCTAAACCAATTTAGTTAGTGTACCCTGGGTAGATGACATGGTTTTATTCAGCCAGCCATTCTTTGATTAGAGGACTTTTAGCTGTGCTATTTCAAACAAACTGAATAAATTTTAAAAGTGCATTAATTTATGTTCAGCACTGGTTGATAAATATAATGAATATGAAGGATAGCTATTATTATTAGTGTTTAATATTGTTGATTAGATATAGCACTGAATAGAATTTGAATCTGAATAAAAATAGTTTTTGCGAAAAACAGAATTACTTTCTAAATTTTACTGTACCATCTGATTTATTAATAGTGTTTTCTTGTCATTTACTGTGAAGTCCTGGTGAGGTTTCTCTTAGTTATCTATTTTTATATTCATGAAGCCAAAGAAGGCAAAAATTGTACAATAATCAAAGTTAAAACTTTAAGTTAAACTGCTCTCCAATTCTTTAATAAAGTCCCATTATTTCAAATCTCCTTCATATAGTGTTTATTATCTGCCACCTGGTAAAGAATGAAAGAAAACTTACCCCTGGTAATAAATATTTCAGGGACAGAAGCAGAATACATAAAATTTATTGAAGAATTGAAAACACCCACTTTAATTCAGAAGTGGGAAGTTCATCACTATCAGTATTGCTATTGTCCACTGTGTTAAGAGTTCCTGTCATGTGCAGGAATAAAGAAAATCAATCGTTACAAAGGCATGGGTTGACCTTAACATTTCCTACATATATAAGTACACCCATAAGTATATAAATGGATCTCTGAATATTATATGGCTGCACTTGAATATCTGCTTTATCATCTACATAAATGGTCACAAGAGTTATCTTTTCCCCTTAATAGACATTAGTATATTTTATTTCATTAATGGACATGTCCAGGTTTCTCCATAAAATATTTTCTAGCTTTGGGATATATATGTGTATGTATGTATATACATACATACACTTTTTATATATAAACTTTACATATAGAATTATACTACTAAATTACTTTCCTGTATACAAAAAAGCATAGATTTTTCATAGTATATGTAGAGTGGATTTAATTGCATACTTTGACAATTGAAAATTACTGCTTGATAAAAATGAAAATCTGGACATGCAGAGATGACTGAGTGGTTAAAAACATGGGTTGCTCCTCCAGAGGAGGACCTGAGTTTCATTTCTATCTAGTTCCTACATTGTATCTCACAAACATCTGTAACTCCAGTCCGGGGGATCAAATATCCTCCTCCAGTCTCTGCAAATGCACATGATGCACAGATACACATGCAGACAAAGCACCAAATACATAAAATGAGATGAAAACAAAATAAAGAATAAATCAAAAATTATACTGAAGCACATATTTTATTAGTAACTCTTTTATGGACACTAAGGTTACTTAACCTATGAAAACAGTAGTTAATTTCAATCAAAGACTTCGGGATTAGTGTGTAGTGGACATGACTGCTTTAAGGAAATTTCTAATATATATTTACAAGAATTAGTACAAATGAAATAACAATGATAATAAAGTTCCTGCACATGGTATTGCTTTCTATGAATGTCATTACAACAACTTAAAGTCAATATACTTCACAGAGACAAAAGCACCCTGCACTACTGGAGAAGGTGAGGAGCTGGGGTGTGCAGTTGCTTCCAAGCCATGAACTTGTTCCATAGAGTCAGTGTTCAAACATTCATCCAACAAGGATTGTGAAGACTCAGTGTCATCATCCTCCAAATAGAGTTTATCTCCATGCAAAAACTTGTTAAATAGCTAGTACTGGAAATGCATAGGAATCCTTAAAGGAAGAGAAGGTAATTAAACTCTAACCACAGCGTATTGACAGAAGTAAATGGTCAGTGAAGTTTATGATCTCCATAGGAACCATGATTGCTTATGCAGTCTACCGCAGAGACTGTCAAAACAACAAACTTCAGTGTTGTTAGGCATGGGGACACACACCTATAAACCCAGCATTTTAGAAGTAGAGTTTGAGGATCTGACTTTTCTTTCTGAAGTCAATATGGAAAGAACTAATTACTGTCAGTTACCCTCTGACGTCCACACACTTACCATGAAAGAACACACTCATATGTGTACGTACACACATACACACTAAAAATATAAACAGGAGATAGATAGAAACATTATGGGTGAGTGGACAGAGAGATAGACATGATAGATATATGTATCATAATAGAAATATAAAAATCTATCATCAAATTTCAAAGGCAAAGCTGTGCTAACTCTTTGTTCAGCAAATGTGTCAAAATTCATAAAACTGTTTCCCTTAATTTGATTTTTCCATAACTTTAGATTCATTTGGAATTATTATTTGTAGCATTGTATTTCTATGCTAATTTTCAAATTAAAAACTCATGTTTAACTCATTTAAATGAATAGGTACAACCATTCAAAATGCTAATTCTATAATCCAAGGTTCTTTATGGTTGGAATTTTGTTTTGATACCATAAATAACATGAAAAAATGTCACAAAACATAAAAATCTTTCACATTTGCTTCAGTGTAGCTTATTTCTGAAAAGTAAATGATGTCATCACAGCCAGGACCTATATTGTGTACATGTCTATTATGCATATATGTTTAGACAGGTATAAGCACATGTATGAATGAAGAATGCACATGTGTACACATGCATATGGAAGCCAGAAATTGGTGTCAGAACCTGTCCACAATTGCTACGCACCTTAATGTTTGAGACAGTACTTCTTATTAAGTCTGGTGACCACCTATTTGTCTAGACTGGCTGGCAGTCAAGTCCCAGAGGTCCTGCTGTCCCTCTCCACCACACTGAGTTTACAGGTCCTCACCACATCTTTGATCGCAGGTCTTACTCACCCAGAACTTTACCAGCAAAGTCATCTCATTAATCCCAAATCAACTCTTTAATAAAATCCCTGATGTGAGTACCAACTCAATCCTTTGGCCTTTATGAAACTCAGTCTTTGTGATTTTAATGATGCTCTCTTTGTTTTAAATACATCTGTTCTTAAATGTGCTTCCTTACAATGCTAAGTTACTAATCATGAGTTCAGGGGTAGTAATTGCCTTCTATTAATCTTTAAAGTCCCTCTCTCTTGTTTATAACACAAGCACACACCGAATAACTACACCTGATATGGTGATAACGAACAAAGAAAATCTAACATATTTTACTGCTTCATGTAATTTCTTGATATAATAGTGCCTTGTATGGTATTAAAAGGCTATTTCTGTAGTAACAGTATATCAATACCTCTAATAACAATTGCAAGTTGAGGGCTTGTGAGAGAGCGCAGTTGTTACAGGCCAACCCTGTAAACATGAGGAGTAGAGTTCAAATCCAAGAACCCACCTTAAAAAACAACATGGTAGAAAACATGTTTAATAACGGTGTTCAGGAGGAAGAGGCCTGGGTACTTCTGCAACTTGCTGGCCAGCCAAGCCTATTTAGTGACCATCTGGACTATGAGAGCCTGTGTATCAAGCAAGCATGGTGGGTGGGTCCTGAAGAATGATACCCAAGTTTGTCCCGTGGTCTCACAAGCACACATGTGCATGTATTCTCCTCCCCTCATTGGAACTGTTTGCCTGAGCCATATATACAGGACCCCGTTGTCATTGTCACAAAGCACAGAATTAGAAAAAGTCATCTCTAAGTTCCCAGCTTCTTTCAATAAATTTTACGGCTTCTGCAGTTTTTCTGGATATAATATGATGAGACACAGAGACCCCCCCCACACATACAGAAAACAGCTGTTCAGAGCATACTACATCTGCCATATTCTCCTTGTACTGCTAACTTCATTCACACTAAGAAAGTAGTGTTGCTTGTTTCCTATGAAATATGTGATCATTTTAATATATAATATTAAATTTCTTATATAAATATATTTTTGAGAATTTTAAAAATTCTACTATTTTGACTTTATGACACAGTCTTGATGCACACCAAATTTGACAGGAGGTTTTTGTTTATGATGTCATTTTAAATTATGGTCTTTTCAGACTTGTACAAAGCATCAACAAATTAAGCACTGTGCCTTAACATTTACCTCAATAGAAAAGTTCAGATGCCTATTTTTTTTTCTTTAAATATCTTCCTTCCTCCATAACTTAAAAAATTTTTAACTAAAAAATTTGCTTATTAATTTTAGGCTTACGGAATTTTTTTCTGCATATGTCTGTCCAGTTTATGTTTGGCTTATTCCTGGTGCCCAGGTAAACTAGAAGTAGGAGTTAGATACACTGGGACTGAAGGAACACACAGTTATGTGGGTGTTGAGAACTGAGCCAAGGTCTCCTGGAACACTAGCCAGTGCCCTGAATTGCTGAGTTATCTCTTCAACCCCTTAATTATATCTTTTTTGAAGAGTGGTGTTGTGGTGGTTTCAAAAGCAATGGTCCCCATAGGTTCATATGTTAGAATACTTGGTACATAAGGAGTGACACTAGTAGGAAGTCTGGCCTTGTTGTAGTAGGTGTGGCCTTGTTGGAGGAGGTGTGTTCCATTGGGTGTGGATTGACATTTCCTATGCTCAAGCAACACCCAGCGTGGTATACAGTATCCTGCTACCTACAGAAGAAGATGTAGAACTCTCAGCTCCTTCTCCCACACCATGTCTGCCTGAATGCTGTCATGAAAATAATGGACGCAACCTCTGAAACTGTAAGCAAGCTCCAAATTAAATGTTTTCCTTTGTAAAAGTGCTGTGGCCATGTTGTCTCTTCACTGCAATGAAATCGTAACTAAGACAGATGTTTTCTTTCCTTTGCTTTTTAGTTTTTTTTTTTATTTGTAATTAAATTATAATTATACTACTTTCCAGCCTTCCTCCCTTCAAAACCCTCTCTTAATTTTATGGCCTATGCTTTGAAAAGTATTAATTTTACATATAGAAATAAACATATGAATCTAAAGCCTTGTCTAACTCCATAGGCACATCCGTGCAAGTTGTACACACATGGGTGCTCAGGCACATGAACACACATGTAACAACAACAAAAATAACAACCACAAAAAGTCAATTCACTGTCCTTGAGTATACTTTTAAAGTTACAATAATATATGGATGAAAAATAGCTTCAATAAGAGTTTTGAAATATAGACTTAACAAGAATATAGGAGGCCTGTATTTTTTTTTTAAAGGGAAATGGATGGAGGTTGGATCTTGGAGGAGAGAGGAGGTAGGTGCTGGAAGGAGTGAAGGAAGGAGAAAGTGGTCAAAATGCACTGTATGAAAGAAGAATCTATTTTCAATTACAAAAGAATTGGATATGTATCTGTATGTTATGCTTATATCACTTCATCTACTTTGTTTATTATTAAAAAATCAGTCTGTTATTTGATATGGTTTGTCAAGAGTTGACTATAAATATTCATTTGTTCTTCTCTCTCTAAAGGCCATTTAAAATAATAATAATAATAAAACTGCAGTTTCTTTTCTCATATCCTGTCCTTAATATAAACACTTTATATTTCTTCTAGTTCAGTGTACATTAACACATCAATAGGATAGTTTGGTTTATTTTCCATCTTAATATGATTAATGGGACTCTGTTTATGTATTTTTTTTTCTATTGCTGTTTCTAGCTCTTCTGCTTGCCAATCGTGCTCTGTTTGAAGTCAACAGAGCCTCCATCTGCCCTAATGTTTAGTATCCATGTCCCAGCTGCACGAATTCTATTAACTGCGTAGTTTTTAGCGAACTTCATTACTTGGAATTAGTCTATGTTTTAAAGAAGCATGAACTACTTATGGAAAAAATCATTCTAGCTTCAACACTCCTAGAGTTAATTTTAAAAATAAAACATTTGCACTTTTTGTCCTCTTTGATTTATACTACTTAATTGAATCCAACAAAGCATTTTATCCAATTAGTATTCCACAAATTGGATTATTTTTTTTTTAAAGACTCATCTCCTTTAGAAATAGTACATTAACAACCATTCTGAAGCAGAATGTATCGGTTTTGGCAAAACCGTGGAGCAGAGTATTCAGATAAGTACTTCAGTTCAAACTTGCCTCTTGTTCTGTGTAATAGTGTTGGACATGTGAGCAAATCTCTTGATTTTCATTTTCCTACTATAAGTATGTTTATTTTATATTTATAATAATTTCATATACAGTAGTCATTATATGTATATGTATATACATATCCATATATACACATATATCCAGTTGTTGGGAGTGCAGAACATCAGCTTGCCTAACAAAAAGCAATGATTGGAGGCTTGAATCATGAGATTTCAAAGTCAAACAAGGACTCTCATGGGAGCTGGGTTAAAGGTCATTCAAGTTACATTATGAAGAATTTAAAGGATGCTGAATTCAAAAGCAATGAACTAAGTTGTTTGAAAAAGGAAATCCAAGTCAGTGCAATGACTAGCCTGTGTTGCAGTTTTTGTTCATTGCCTTTGGTCACCTCTACAGTTAAGGGAAGTAACAAGATTTAGTTAAGTAGCATGATTTTAAAACATGTCAGTTTGTTGGGGACAGGAGCATGAGTATGTTTTAAAATGCTGACAAGGAAGGTACAGAGAAAGCATTATAGTCACTAGATACATGAGAGAGACTTCTTTTTAAAAATCATATTCTTTAGTGTGGTATCTGGAAAGGTTCTCCAAGGGGAAGGCTGCAAGTTCTGCAAACGTAAATTCATATGAAGGAAAGCATCTACTTAATACACTCCTTGCTTGAAAACGACTGCCTATGAAGTGCTTTCCAAGGTTCAGCTATCAACATTCTGCAGCGAACACTACAGCTGTGTTAGGCAGACAGCATCTCCAGACTGCACAACGACTTGGGAGAGTCATCCATATGTTTTGGCAAGCATGTGAAATTAAGAGGTACAGAGTCACAGAGGCTTACACCAAGATCATGGAAGACCACTGAAACCCAGGAGTGTATGGACAGGGTGAGAATCTCTGCAAGACAATCTTATGAGGCCATTACAAAAACTATGTTAGTGTAGCCTAAGTTGCAGTGAAGACCTTGTTATATTGGTAATGCCAAGACTGAGGGAAGCTTCAAGTGTGGAGTAGTAGAACAAGTCCAAGAAAGAGAATAAGTTAGTAGTAGTAGTAGTGGTGGGATAGAGCTCCCAAACCTGATAAAGCCAAATGGATACCCCCAACATAAGTCTCTGATGTTAGACAAGAAACTTCATGTTTTATTTTTCCTTTAAAATTTGATCCTGCTTTAGTCTGGCCTTTCCTTATTCCTTACTCTTTCGTATCTTCCTTGTGACTGAAGAGTGTATAGTCCTTGGAAATGTATTTTGCTTTTAAGTGACATTATTAATGTTATTATTATTATTATTATTTTACAGAGAATAACAATTAAACAACCCCTTGAGTCTCAGAAAGCACTTTCAACTTTCAACATTATTAGGGACACTGTGAATTCGGACACTCCTAGAGAAGGAAAAAATGTATTTTCATTATGAGATGAACAAAAGCCATCAGAAGTCAGGAGTGAATGTTATGATGTAATATTTGGATGTTTTAAAATTTACAAAAAATGGACTTGTGACAGTGAATTTACTCTTTCGATTTACATGGATTTTGAGTCACATAAGGGACATTCCTCTAGGGATGTCTGAGAGAAACTTGCCAGAGAGATTTAACTAAGGAGCAAAGTTCCCCTGGGAATCTGAGTAGCTCCATCCCAGGGGCCAAAGTCCTAAACTGAACAAAAAGGAAGGAAAGGAGAAAGCAAGGTGAACACCAGCATTCTTTCTCTCTCTCTCTCTCTCTCTCTCTCTCTCTCTCTCTCTCTCTCTCTCTCTCTCTCTCTCTCTCTCTGTCTGTCTCTGTCTCTATCTCTCTCCTTCTCTCTTTCTTTCTCTGCTTATTGACTGCAAATGCAATAGAACCCATTACCTTACCCCCTCGAATATGCCTTCCTGGTCACAATGACTATATTTTTTCAAATGGTTTATAAAGATAAACTTAAGTTGCCTTTATTAGACATTTTCCAGGGAAATGAATAAAGTAACTATAAAAATGCTCAAGAATCTTCTTAAAATTATGATCAATAAACAAGATTTAATAGATTCAAAAGTATAAGACAGCTAAGTTAGAATTTATTTTGACAATATCATAGACAGGAGAGATATACAAACCAGATGCAGAAATGCACGCAGTATTTTTTTATCCCCTTCTGAAGCACACAATAGATGTTCTTAACAACACACAGCTTCTGTTGACAGCAAAGGGTATTGTCACATGCAACTGCCTGCTTATAGGTTTCTACTAAAAATTAAAATGCTACTTGATTATTACCTGCCCATGCTGGTATCAATTAGCATTTTGCCTCAAAGAATTCATAGCCCAGTTTCTGATTCTTGATGTTAATTCTTCATATGAGAAATAAAAGATGCCAAAATTATCATATTTCCTTTCTGCAGTCTTTCATTTTAAAAATAGAAATATCACCAATATTGATGTTCATGAAATTTCACAGAATATTTAGATAGTTTCCTTCTTAGATAAAGAAGTGTCTGAGGCCAAAGATGACTTCTTAACCCTCTGTTCTGATACTGTAAACTGAAGCTGTGCTATTCAGTTTTTCTCTGGATTTTTAAGATACTTAAAGTTAAATCTAGAGAAATTAACTCAGACCTGATGTGGCCTTGAAATCTCCTCTGTCTGTAATGCTTGTCCTATGAAGAAACCTTTGAAAGCCATTTTAGACCCAGTCTTTGTTAGTTGGCATCCCAACTGATAAGTAATTCGGAAATAAGAAGCAGGTTGGTGTAATTAAGAGACCCTAAAATAAGGAACAGGCAGAGTAGGGGATCTAAAATTGAGAAACTTAACTAATCCAGGCTGGAAAGTTTGAGATGCTTAATGAAGCAGTGACGTTTTTCATTAGTTCCCTGATGCATCTTGGAATAATAAGTAGCCTTTGAATTTGAAGCATTACAGAAAATAATAAAAAAAAAAAGGAGAATACTGATTATTTCCTCTCTGTTTCTTGTAACTGTCTATTGGATCCTACAGAAGGGATAACCAAGTCTAAAGAAGTGTAATCATTTTAAGGGAAATACTTTCTACTGCTTATATAAGTTCCAAGGACTTAGTAATCTTTACCTATTTACAGAACCATAAACTGAGCCATTCTCAATACGGTTTATAGCATTTTTATATTTGGGTGACTCAAAGCAGTGATTTAAAAAATAATAATACAATAGTTTTTCCCCTAGAGCTTGTTCATACTAGGAAAACTGAACTTGACTACCTTCTAGGAATTCCTCAAAATGCCTTCACTTTCTTAAAGTGAAGTAATACCAGGTTTTTTGTTGTTTTGTTATTTGTTGTTGTTGTTGTTGTTGTTGTTGTTGTTGTAGTAGTAGTAGTTGACGATAATAATGTCTCCAAATGAATTTCTCTGGGCTTCAACTACGACTTGAACATTAAGTTGTGTCAGAACATTAAAAGTGAGAGAATGCTTTTAATTAAATTATAATAATGGAAACTTTCAACCCATTCGTCTCAATTGCCACACCTCCAAGCCTTCTCTGTTGAAAGAGACTGGCCTGTTTCACACTGTAAAAGACAGCACTTCACAATCTTACTCAGTTAATTTGGGTTTATATAATTGCCTTTTGGCCAATGAAATGTAAGTAAATTTAAATTATGTCCATTCATACCTGTTCATCAATTGGTCTACGCCTTCTCCTAGCCTACCTTCTATTCATGTGGCTGAGCTTCACAAAGGATGCTGAGCTGGCATACTGAACAGAAAAGTCCTTGAGCTTCTTGCAAGGGAGTCACACAGAAAACTTTGTGATCCTCTACTTCCTGTGCTAAAGGGTTAAGAGTTACCTATATTTTCTTGAGTTACTAACATGAAGAGGTTTCTACTTTAACAACTGAATTTTTTTTATTCATACAATGGCTTTGATTGGTTTTGTAAATCCTTTTTCTTAAGTAACATAACATATTCTCTTCATATTGCTAGGTTCACTCCTCCTCCAGTAGTCTGTGAATTCCAAAGTTCAGGTATCATTTCCACATCTCGCTTTCTTTCCTAGCCTTGTTAAAATTGACTTGGCTCTCCTTTTTGACACTTGGAGACAGATTCACTTTTCGCCTCACCATGTTGACTCAGTTGTTAAAATAAGACTATCTTGTGGTAATTTTACACCTACAAACTTTTAAACAAGGATGAAAGAGATTTTCCTCACTATGAAGTCAGCCAATTAGTCATAAGCACCAGTTTAACTTTTCTTAAATGCCCATTGGCCTCTTTTGCTTCCAGGTATCTGTCTATTTAAAGCATAGGCACAGCCCTCCTCCAAATATCTGATCCCAAGCTAGCTCCTCCCCTTTTTCTCTGCTAGTTTTTTCTATTGCTAGCCCTACAGTTCATTTGAGACTATTGATAATCTTCATAATAAGACATTTTTTAGAATGTAATCATTTAAAAATTAATTTACTTCATAAGCATTCTATAATACCACTTAAAGAACTTTTAATTTTGCCACAATTCAATATCCATTTTCATGTTTCTCCTTTCAGCTTAGGAGATTCACCAATTTTTCTAACACACATTTTTTTAAAGACCATATTCCAGCACCTAAGCCTTTGAGTAGGTATGTGAAGCTCCTGGTAGGTAGGTAGTAAATCAGAGAAACCTTCTACCTGAAGGACCCACACCTTGAGATTATGCTAACTATATGGCTATTCATCACCATACTCATGAAATGAATGTTCTGATGATTATGTTCCTGAAATTCATACATAACCTTCTAGTTTAATGATACCTAAGTCTTGAACTTTGAACCTAGAATATTAGGATACACTTCTGCTACTGATTTTCTTTGGGAGGAGTGGTGGATAGTGAATGTTTTTTATGAGACAGGCTCTCTGCAATCTAGGATGTCTAGGAGCTAGCTAAGAAGTCTAGGCTTTTTTTTTTAATTTTCAAATGTGTAATCCTACTGCTTCAGCTTCCTAAGTAATGAGATCGCTGGTAATTACCATGTGACTGGACTCACTGGCCCTCTTTTCTAAAATAGCAGGTATTTGATTCCCAAATGACAGAGTCAAAGAAGAGGTACATCATGGTAAAAAAGGCAGAGCACTACAAAATTCTTTTGAATTACACAAGATTGTGAACTCTATTATATATATATATATAAAATTAGAGTGGAAAACTTTAAATTACAGATGAGCCAAAAGAATAAAATTACTTTAGAGTTGAATAGTTAAACCTTAAAAAACAAAAACAAAATGACAATAAAAGTCCCAGCCTTAGAATGATTAATGGATATTTTCTGTTTTTTATTTTCTTTTCCTTTCCTTTTGCTTCTTTCTTTCTTTCTTTCTTTCTTTGAATACAATGGATGGAGACATGTGTAAAAATATCCCAATAGAGCTATACTATAGTCTCTCTTGGATTCTTATGTAGGCTGGCATGAAGTTGCTATTAATTGCTTGAGGGCTCTGTAACCCTGTTATTGAGTTTATTGAAAAGGGTGTTTGAGAAATGCCTATCCAACTCTAGTGAGCTGAGTAGGTTAAATAAAGCTTAAACAATGCTTTTTCCATCTCAGGCATCTAAGTTACTCGGCAGTTTTTGGGATCAGAGTGAGACCCCAGAGAAAAGAGTCAACAAAACTAAGCCATAAAATCAGGAAGGCATTGAATGTTTAGATTCAGGACTAGACACAGGGAAAATAGAATGCAGACCTTTAAAATAAATACTTTCGGCTACGACGCAAAACCAATTTACAAACATTTTGTTGAGATTACAGAAGAGGGACATTTTGAAAATTTTAGCCATGAAGTAAAAATGATTTTTTTCAAAGTAATATAGTTAATTGTGTCTATTAAGATTATTAGTGTTTTATTGTTAGTCAGATGCCCTTCTTCTTTGTAAAGATCTTAAACTATTTGCAAGTCACTTATAGGTGCATATCTGTATGCTTACTAAGTCTTTTTATGAACTTCTTTTTCCCCAAACAACTGCCACCTGCTATAAGCAGTGGGGAGTGAGAGGGCCTTTCTTCAGTACTTTATGCCAAATCTGTAACCCCTCTTCATCATGTTGATTTCTTAAAATATTCCTATCACTTTTTTCTCCTTGAAAAAAATTCTAAGAACAAGATATTAAAAATAAGGCTCTGTTTGGAAATAGCAGTACAACAGCAACAAAGACATCGAAAAGAACTTGTTAAAATCACACACACACACACAAAAAAAAGAAAAACACACACACAATACATAGACATAGACATAAAACACACATATATATGTACACTGTGTGTTTTTCAGCCTCACTTTTTATCCATTCTTTCTGAATTTTGCATTGCGCAACCAGTCCAACACATTTCCCGCTCCTTCCATATCTTCCCTCCAACCATGTAACCTCCCATGCAAAATTAAATAAAATATTAAAAATTTTTAAAAAGAGACACCATCTGACTGACCCTTCTGGGCACCCACCTGCTCCTCTATCAGCTGTAGCCTTCTTTCACACCTGTCAGTTGTCACATCTCCCTATCCTCTACATATGTACCATTCTATTCCTCTGTCTTTCCCAACTCTCCATCATATACTCATTCTTCACAGTGGCAATGGATGTTGTGCTGTGTCAAGCTGTGTAACACAGTATACATTTTGCCCAAATGGCTTTAAATGTACATGTTTCTTGAATTGAGTCATTGGTCTGGTTTGAGGCCTCTGGCTTCTGCTACACTAACTATACTAGCTCTTCACTGGGACTCCTCTTGTATATCCATTGTTGTCTTATATTACAAGGATTCTACAGCTTTGGATCTGTAGGACCTTCACATACTGTAGTAGTTCATAGATGGGGTAAATGTTGGGGTGGGCCAACTCAAAGCCTTTGATGGGCGCCTGGGTGGTAGCTGAGTTGGTCAGCCCACCAAACCAGCACTTCTGCACCTGTGGCACTAGGGACAGCTCTCTCACTTTGCCCAGATGAGAGGTGGCACCAGCTCTTCTGCATATAGGGGCTGGGAAGGGGTAGGGCTAGTTCTCCTACTTTCACAGCCTCCAGACAGGCCCCTACCCCAGACTATCCTTGGTGCCAGTCCATCATGCAGTGGCCAGTGAGCAGGTGAGGCCAGCTCAGCCTGGCCCTTAGACATTAGCATAGTTTCAGATGACACCCCAGACCACAGGCATATGTATGGCTTTTAGTGGAAACAAGAGGCAAAGACATCCACACAGGCCCTGGTTCTAGAGGGCTATGACTCAGGCATGGCCCTCAATGGCAGCATGGGACATCACCAGGTCTCAGGTAGCAGCACAAGGTTCTCACTTTGGGCTGTTTCTCCCCTTAGAGCCTCCAGTTTCTCCTCTCTTTGCAGTGCACAAACCATTCTGCTTCTTTTTCCCTCCCATCTCTCCACCACATACTTGCTCATCGAAGTGGCACCTTTCCACCCTCTGGGTGTCTTCTGCCTCCTTGTGCTCAACTTAATTATGTTTTAACTTCAGATATTTTCAAGTTTATCTCATTTTCACCACAATTTAACTTAAATTATATATTTATTTTACTTAAATGTAAACCCATAGTTGTTCAAATTATTGACTCTTTCTTACTACATTTGTCCCTTTCAATTGAAGTTCAAACTTTTCTTCTCATTTGTAGATTCAAGATTAAATGTATAGCGTCATTATAAGTGACATCTTTATTTTAAATATTGTATTTTCTGATTGCTATAGTCAAGTCAATATTCTGTCAATTTTAATAGATATTATTATGTGTGATAAAGAAATTTATCAGCCACATGTACATTTAGGTGTTCCTTTCTGTTAGGTATATATTCTTTAATCTTTTGTCCCATAGATCAGCTTTGGAAACCAGTGAAGAGAAGAAAAGAGAAAATCTTGGCAGATCTCCAGTAAGAAGACTTGCACAGGTGGTGAAAAGCTGGCTAAGGGAAACCAACCATTGGGGAATGATTAGCTGTAGGATATAGTTGTTGAGGAGAGATTTAGGAACAGAGGAAAAAAGAAATACTAAGACCCAGGCATATGAGGTATAAACTGAAAGGTCTTGCAGCTCAGGAGGCCTTTATTTTTCTTTGGCTTTCCTTCCTGTTTCTTGCATACTCTTTCTGTCTTTCCTACTTGCTATCTGTTACTCCTTGGGACAACTCCAGTACTTTATTTAAAGTGTAGTTCAATTTTCTTAATTAAAGATTACATCATGTTTTTTTCCTCATATTTTACAGTCATGAGCCTGTGTATTTCAGATGTTCTTCTGTGTAAAATGGAATCCTGACAAAGTAGGCTTCAATGGATGTGCTGGCAAAGTAAGAGAAAACAGGCGAAGAATGAATGAACCCTTTCTTTTTCCATTGTCCTTATAAAGGCTTTCAGCAGAAGACATGGCCCACATAAAGGTATGCCTCAAGATGTTGATTAAAGATGTAGGTCTATCTGGAGCATGTGTCATCCATCTCAAGATCTGGATAAAAGGCTTGTGTCTTCCTGCTTCAAGATTTGGGTTACATGTGTGCCTCCATTTCTGGATTAATAGTTCATACCAGCTATAGTCAAGCTGACAAGGGAGAAAAGGCATTAAACTGGCAATTTAAGTCTTTCAAGGTGTTGTCTCCAAATACCAAATGTCGTCCCTTCCCCACTGTTTGCTGCCTTTATTGTTGCTGCAGTAATCTATTGATCAATGGCTTTCTAAATTATTACAAAAGACTGGAATCTTTTTCACACATAATGGTGGAATCTCTGCTTCCTAGTTTGTGCGTTAAACAAGCTTGTCTTTTCCTAGCTTTGCTTTGAACAACTTGAAGATTATTAGCAGAAAAAAACAGAGAAACAAAAAACAACAACAACAAAAAAAAAACAAGAGCAACAAAATACCAAATAGTTTTTTGGTTGTTTACTTTGATTTTCTTCTGTTCACTGGAGCTTATACCAAGTCTAAGAGTTAGCTGGAAATGAAAGATTAGTAGACAGGAATCTTGGTCTAGTTAAGATTCCTCAATATTCATGGTGTGTTTCATACATTACAACATTTTAACTTCTCTAAAATAAAAACAAAGGAAAAGTTCCACCTTTTAGTTTCTTAGATGACTCAGAACACAAGCCTTCTTCTCTGCTCTCCCTGGCTCTTGGTGTATGGACAGCTTATAGAGAGGTTTCAACACAAACAAACTAGAGCATATTTTTACTTTCTGTACCAAAGAATTGGAATACTTGTTATAATTTTATTTAACTTCTTTTGGCTTAATCTTTGCTCATGTATCACAAAATTCTGAAATTGGTTTACAATAATTAGCAATTCCCACCATTTAGGTTCAAAAGGAAGGAGACAGGTCTCTTTTGTCACCCTTAACCCATTTATAAGGAATTAATGCCATTATTTACCCCGGGCCCATTTTCCTTATCAAAAATGAGTGGGAATGACAGTTCCTCACTCAAAATTTAAACAACTGACTCTTCAAAACTGGGCATTCCACTCACAGAGGAAGGTGGAGCAAGGAAGGAAAAGTGAAAATGCCTCAGGACAGTCTCACCATGCTAAATTTATGATTTCTTTTACCCTGTGCTTCTTTATTACTATATATTTTTTCTCAAATATCTAACAAATTTGGTTTTTTCAGTTTTCTGCATGTGTGCATGTGTGCAATGTGTGTGTGTGTGTGTGTGTATGTGTGTGTGTGTGTGTGTGTGTGTGTGTGTGTGTGATGGTAGAAGTACCTATGTACCATTTTGCTTTCACTTTGTTAGTACCAACTCCTCAGGGGATGTTTGAAATATTATGTTGAGTGTGAGGTCATGTTCAGCCAGAAGGACAAAAATGTAAAGACTGACTTACATGTAATCATGTAAAATTGCATTACATGTAATTTTAAATATAAAATTGATTTTTCATGTGAATTATACTCTAATACAAGATTGCACCATCCAGGTGTCCAGTTTCCTGCAGTGGAAGTACCCATGAAAATGCTATATAACTTCATGAACTACAGCTCAGCAGAGAACCAAAGTCTCCATAACAGCCCTCTCGTAGTAGTTGGAGTCCTAAACTATGCCTTTTTATATACTTTCTGACAGAGAGTATCTTGCTACCGCAACACTACCTCAGATTTACATCAATGGATATTTTTTTAATCAATGTGACAAGGTGAATAGAAAAGAGAACTTTGTGAATATATATCTAGCATTCAAGTATTGGCTTTATCTTCTACTGCTGTAAATATGAAAATTAATTTGACAGTTGAGTTTAATTCACCTTTGAAATTGTTCCTCAAGTTTAATTTGCAAAATGTTTCAACATGTTGTTGAAAATCGTAAACAAGGTCTAGATGTGCACTATTTGATTTACTAAAATGGGCTATTGCTATTATTTCTGATAGTGTAAAATTAAGCCTAATCCTAACCTCCAGAGAAGGGAAATGGCGGGTGTGCTTGAGAGTTCTCTAATAGTGTCCACATGCCTTTATGCTCCCCAGATGATCTTGTTCTATTTGGACTGCTCTAACACATGAGTGCTATCTACTTCCCATTTGAAAATACAATAGTTTAGGAAGGCAATGTTCCTCCGTGTGATGTCTCATACAACATATTATAGAATATTGATCTATAAATAGTTGTTTAGGTGGTTGTCTTAGTTAGGATTTCATTGTTGTGAAGAGACACCATGACCACGGCAACATGAATAAAAGGAAACATTTGATTGGGGCTGGCTTAGAGTTTTAGAGGTTTAGTCCATTATTATCTTTGTGGGAAGCATGGTGGCATACAGGCAGACATGGTGCCTGCAGGGGCCAAGAGTTCTACACCTTGATCTGTAGGCAGCTGAAGGAAACTGTAGCTTGGGTGTCGCTTGGTCATATGCCCACAATGACACACACATTCTCCAACAAGGCCATACCTACTCCAATAAGGTCACACCTCCTAATAGTGTCACTCCATGTGGCCCAAGCATTCTATTGGTCTATGGGAGCCATACCTATTCCACCCACAACAGTGGTGAACAGTAGTCTCTTTTTCCCTCTCATCTGATAACTCTTTTTAACTTGCTTTGGCTATTTGCCTTCTCCATTTGCCATCCTTTCTTCCTTTGTAGAAAAACCTCATCTTTAAGTCAGGTGTATCACTACAAAGAGTAAAAGGTAATTTATGTCCCACGTTGGCATTAGACAATGATATGTCTACACATCAGCCACTAGTACTTAAGCATTGAGATGAGATCTAAGAAGGTACCTGTGATTACGACCTTCCTTCTTGTAGAAAAGTTTATTAAGACACAGGATGCTAGAGGAAGGAAAAAGAAACAACAGGAAATTCTCAGGCAGAACCTTGTTAAAACACAGGAAGTTAAAATGGAGATAAAACAACAGTAGGTTCTAAGAGATGATAAAACATTCCATCCTACATATAATCTGGTTAAGATAGAGAGGAAACAACTCAAATTATTTACACAGTCCCTAAAATTGACCAGATTCACTAGGTCACTCCTTCCTAAGCATATAAAAGCAGAAAGGGCTGATGAGAGACACTCTCTGATTGGCTCAGACACTAAGAGGAATCTAAGACCAGCTGAGCTGCCTGGAGGGGTGCACACACCTGAACTCCCTGGACCTAATGCTCTCCAACATGATCAGTTGCCTGGAGGCTCTGTAGTGAGCGACAGGTTTCCAGACTTCATGAGATGCTGTCCGCTGCTGAGGTGGGATTTGGTGATTCAGAGACCTTTGAGTCATTTCTGCTCTGTGAACAACCCCTTATCAATACTTCTGTAAGTAATCCCATGAAAACTCATTGGTTCCGCAAGGTGGACTGTGGTGGTTTCCTTTAGTATGTTGCCTATTCTCTAGCGAGAGTAAGCACAGGTTTGTTCACTTTCCCTAGGAATTAGTGCTACACAACAGGAGCTGAGCAAAAATGACTTAAGTTAGAGGCATGAACAAGGAGATGATTTAAGTCTTTTAGTTTCTATTTGAAAACGATGACTAGCCAGCAGCCGCCTGCATGAGCCTCCTAGTGACGAAACAGAGAAACTTCAATCATTGGTACAGTGCAAAACAAAGCCTAAAATCGATACTCCTTATGATTATAATCAAGTACAACATGGGATTGTATGGAGTCTCAAAGAGAAAACTAATGTCTCATGTTGCTTAAGGCTAGGTTTCTGTTATTGTAAAGTAATATGACAGCTCTGATGCTATAGAATTTGATTTATGGTGCTGTACAGAGAAACTTTTTTAAAAATCTCAAATGTGCCCCCTCTCCCCTTACAGGCAGAGGAGACGCCAACTCTTTGAACTATATGCTAAAATAGTTGAGTCAACTGTTGTCCTTCTTGCCTTAGGCACCTGAAATACATTGCTTAGAGAACAGATCAGTGGCTTAAAGGCATGTACATAGAGAAAGGTAAAGCGACTATCTGTTCTGCTTAGTGTTTGCTACTTCCAGCAAGGTTTCATTGGTGATAAACTCAACTTACACACAAATTATATTATCTGAAAGCAGGGATGTTAAATAACCCACCTCCAGTTTAGGAGAGCCAGCCTTCCTAAGAGGCAAAGCACTGGAGCCAAAGCAGTTTTTAGAGGCTTTGCGTTATCTTTTCTCTGTCAGACAATGAGAGGCAAGCTAGCGTGAAAGAGCAGTTGACAGAAATTTTCTCCCAGCTCAACCATAGCATTTTAAGATAGAATAAGATTGAAATTTTTGAGATGTGAGAGGAAGGGGGGGGGAAAGCCTGATCTGAAAATGTCTGTTACTATCAAATGTTCCAATAAAACCAGTCTGTATCAGTAGGAAATGGGCTTTCGCGCCTTCACAGGTGTTGTCAGAAATAGTTTCTATTGCCCACAAGAAAAATGGCCATGGGGAGACTTTAGAGGAAAGAGAGCCTATCCCAAGAGTGGATAAGGAGCCAGTGAGGGAGACTGACAGAATCTTCTAAAGATGGCAATAACAAAAGGATACAGGATGCTGTCTTACTCAGGACTGTCGCTATTCCCACCTGCAAGGGTTTCACTGCTTCAATTGGCTTCTATTCCAAATGAGATCTTATATTATTCTTGCTATTTCTTATTCTTATACATTTGTTTCAGGCACGTGAACTATTGTCAAATTAAGTTGCCACAATATATGATGCTCCATCTAGTTCTTACTGCAAAGCTCAGCAAGCATAAAAAGGCCTGGAAGGCTCAGTGAGAGATACAGCTGGACAGCTTGCAGCTGATTTCACTTCGTATATAAATTCTTGGCAATACATTATCAGTGAAAATCCTGAATGATTAAGTAATTCTTTAAAGAATACTGTGGGCACTGCTTCCTATTTTTCCCATTTTAATAAGCATGAAAGAGGTAGGGTAGTAGAAGGCACAGCAGTCATTATGATGAGAACTGCAGGTAAGGATGGCCAATTAAAAAGCAGAGGATGAAAGGGCTGACATGTCAGTTTTACCTACTAACTGAGGACTTGCTTTCTTTGACAGAAATTATTTTTCAGTTAGGACATTGTTAGCTTGTATGGTTAGTTTGGTCAAGTTAATCCAATGAATATATTTTCATATATGTGTAGCAGGTGAAGTAAAAGTAATAATTATACAGAACATCCTTTTCTTTTTAAAAAAAGATTAGAGAAAAGCTGTGTATGGTGTGTTTCACCTGTGCTCCCAGAAGTGGGAGTCTGAGGCCAGAGGAGTGGCCTTGGTGCAGAGACTGCTGAAGCCTGTTTTTCGTGGAGTTTTTGTGTTTTGTTTTGTTGGTTTTTTGTTTTTGTTGTTTCCTAATAGAAGACAGAAATGAAGAGGATGTGGTTAGAATGAGAGGTGAGAAGGAAATGTGAAGAGTAGGGGGAGGAGAGACCATAATCAAGATACATTATGTGAGGAAAGAATGCATTTTCAATAAGAGGAAAAAGGACAAATAAGTTAAAAATAAAATATTGTATCAATTAAAAAACAAAACAACAAAACAAATAAAAACCTTGCATCACCTAAGTTCTAATCATGTCCCTGCTAACATCAAATTTTATTTTCCCTGACATAAAAGTAGATTTATAAAATGACTAATTAAAACTATGATATAAAGTCTTTTCTTTCTTATTTCAATTTAGAGTGATGCTGAAGGGCCACTGCAGATGCACTGCTCCATGTATGATCCAGTGAAATCTTTGTACCAATCACAATCCAGTTGAACATTTTCCCATTTAATCCTCCATTCCAAATACATGCATCCATCTCAAGAATATTTTCCAATAAACTTACTACCTGTAAATATCTCTTCCCCCATCTGCTTCCCAGAAATGCTGTTAGACATCACTTATCTATTAAAATAAATACAACACTTGTCTTCACCAAACATATCTATCCATATGGACTATCTATTTGCTTAAATGGAGTGAGATTTGAATTGGTTTATCTTAGTTTATTGGAATTTTCAATGGTTGTCACATTCCTTAGACCAGCACATACCAGGAAATAGCAAAGTATGAATTCTGTTAGGCATACGTTACTGCATAGCAAAGCATCATAAACTATTTTACATGAAGACCAACCATTTTATTCATCATGAATCTATGGGTTGGGTAGGTAGCTAGCCTACTGGTCTCATTCAGGGTTCCTCATGTGACTATACTCAGTTAATGAGTCATTTGATATCTGGGTCCAGGTTTGGGGAAAATGGACTTCTTTCTCTGAGTACTATTGAGAAGACTGCTCTATTTGAATAATTGTATCAAAGGAATATCCTCAAAGGGCAATTATATAAGATGTATCACTTTTGCTGGTGTTCACTGGGCAAAGAAAGAGTTGTAATACATCCCAGAGTTAATGTGGGTTAGAATCTAAAAAGGTAAAGGCTATAGGGAAGTGAGATTATGATTGCATCTTCAAGAACAAATCGGGACACAAAATAACTTATATAAAGGTAAAGGACTAGGGAGAAGAGGGAAATGGATTGTAGCTGCTAATTTACCTATGTGACCACATACTCATCCACATGGCAAAGTTCTCCCTTTTCTGAACATCTTTTTTTTTTTTTCCCTGAGGAAAGAGGGAGAGTGCCTGGGATGAGTAATAGCAAAAACACAGACAAGAAGCTAGAAGGAATTTTAAAAATTACCTAACACTTTCTTTGTAGGAGATGAATTTTGAATTGAAGTAGCTTTCGCTAAAGCACGTAGATAATTAGAACAACTTTTCGTATTACGTGTCCTGGCATTTACACTGATATTCAAATAGTATGAGAGAGTTGGGATAATCATAAGAGTGAATTCCAACTGCAGATTGTGAAGTGTAAAGATGGATTCCTTTCATCAAATTAGAGCTCCCCAGCACTAGAGGATGCCCATTGCAACATAAAAGATAAAAGGGGGCTATGCATTGTGTTTTACAGCTTTACACAGTTTGTAGTAAACATATGCAAGTCATTACCCCACAAGGTTATAAAGTCTGAAAATATAAATAGGTTCAGGAAAGGCTTAGATAAATTCACGAACGGGGGTTTATAATGGGTTACCGAAAGGAAGTTAGGGATCACAGACTCCCCGAGGTTCGGGTGTGGAGGGCAACTAGCATGCTTTCCTGAAAAACATCAAAGACAGGACACTGGATCTTTAGCCTTGATGTGCTTCTCTGTGACAGTTATATTCTCATATTCTTTATATAAAAGCCTAAGGACTTTGCAGATCTATTCCTCTAGAAGTATAATTAGAATTTATTCATTTTGTTTTTCTCCACTATCAATAAACTAACAATACAGTTTCTTTAAAAGATGTTTATGTCATTGAAAATTAATTTTTCTTCTGCGTTCTTTTCCATTTATCTACTTTTGTACCAAACTCACTCCCTTCTTATCTAATTCTGCTCTCTTAAAATTACCCAACCTCCCTTTTATCTTTATGGCCCCACTCCTTCCAACTTCCTTCCATTCCATTTGAATCTTTTATTTTCAATCTTTCCAAAACTTTCTTTAATCTTTATATTATGCTACAGAAGATATATGTCAGTAATATGTTTTGGCTGACTCTCATCTTTATTATTGTAAAATGAGACTACGATCCAGTCACATCTTAAAGTGAATCAAATAACTTCAGAAAAACTGTAAATATTACCATAAATAAATACAAGGGAACAAAAGGAAGACATATGCCAATCCACAATTAATATACAGTTTCCACAGAGATAATAAGAATGTGCCCTAAAAACAGTGGATCTGAAATGAAAGCTATATCAAATGATGTTTGTAGTGAAAGTTTAAAGAAACATTGTTTATTTAAAAAGAGTCATATGATGAAACTGAAACAGTTTCATCCTCCTACCACATAGAAGAAACAGAATGATTATGCTACCCATGGAAACTGCTACTCTAAGGATACTTTATCATATTGCCAAAATACATTAGTAGTGTAAAGTGTGCATCAGATGAAAGTCATCATAATATTAAAAACTAATATAGTAATTTTTGGTATACTAATATCTGTGAGGTATATTCAGAGTCTGGTTTCCTATATAGATTATCATGCACATCTTCTACAAGTGTAATGCACCTTAAATACTCTTAGGGAAACCAAACCAGACATTGGAAACTATACTGATTATAAATATTTTTAAATGCTTTATTATTTTATTTGAATTAATATTCTAGCAATGAGTCCTTTGTCACTCATTATTTGTGTACTTTCAATGTATTCTATTGTATACATTGATCTTGCAAATCCTTTCAAAAGTTCAACTTAAATATTCTTATTCATTGTTTAGTTTTACTTCCAAATTATATTCACAGGAATTATTTTATTATAACTATATTTGATGTTTAATAGGAACTCCTTTATTATTCTACAAGATAGTATCTACTGTTTCTTAGAACATATATAAGATACACTATATACTATATTCTACTTATCTTTAATTGTGACAATTTCATAACTCAATTAAACATTAAATTCCAATAACATAATTCTATTTCACATGTTCTTTTGATTTCTTATAAGGCAGCGCAGCTTCAGCCTACCATAAATGATATTTAGATTATGTTTTTATCCCTGTTATTAGGTATTTTACTACAGCCTTGTAACTAAACTTCACTGCTGTCACAAGAATATGTGAGAAAACTCTGGGAATGGGATTTCCAGTGAGTCATGCATCAATATAACAAGTCATTTTGCTAGAGAAGACTTCAAGTTTGCTTTCCTGACCCAAGAAGAATTCCTAATTTTCTAATAAACATTAATGCATTAGTATTAATAGTAATACTATTAATAGTAAACCAAAACTCAGAAATCCATGTTTCACTCTTTTCAGGGAAGACCAATTAATATTTTAAGTCTTGAGAATAATATAATATTACTATCTTATGAATATTCATCCTCATCAAAGACTCATTTGTGAGCCATCTTCTTTAATAATCAGTCTCCTGTTTTTTCGGGGCTTTGTTTTTGTTTTTGTTTTTGTTTTTGTCCTCACTGTACAAAATTCAAACCTGGTACCAATTCAAGTATCTGTTTTTTGTATCCCATTGCCTGGATAAAGGAGTGTGGCTGAGGAGAACACACATATCCAACCATTTGTGCTTAGATGCATATTTTTTAAGATAAAGCAAAATACTCAGGTTATATTTCTGAGTGAACAAGCACCTGTTACCGATGAAGGCAAGCAGGAATAATAGATTAATCAATGGTACTAAATTAGCATTATGGCATTGATCCCTGTATCTGTTCTCTGGACTAGAGTCTGGAATGCATAGTGTCAGAAGTCCATAATTTTGGATTCCGGCTGTGAATGAAATTCCACCAATTAAGTAAGTACCTGTATTTAAAGCTTTTTTATTGGAGAGGTGAGAAAACATGGGGAGGGGGGAATAAAGCCAGGATTACGGCAGAGGTTTCTAGTTAAAGCATTTCCTCAGGTGCAGAAGAAACGATAAACTGCATTATGTTGAACTCTTTATGGACTCCATCTTTCTAGAGTATACAAAAAAATACATGTTTAAACTAGTAATGTTGGTACTCTTATTTACAAATTAGCTCTAACCAAAATAGAGCGATCGTGTTTATACAGACTTAACTATATCCTCAAATTATGTGATAGGTTCCTACTGGCACTTTCTTCAGAAATGTTAAATCCAGCAGATGGCCTTTATCTTTTATCTATCCATCATTTAGACAAAGCCCACGCTTCCTGACTTCACCATTGTCTATTTACCTTTTTTTTTTTTTTGTGGTTTTGTTTTGTTTTGTTTTTTGTTTGGTTGGTTGGTTTTTGGTTTTCTAGACAGTGTTTCTCTGTGTAACAGCCCTGGCTGTCCTGGACTCACTTTGTAGACCAGGTTGGCCTCCAACTCATAGAGATCGGCCTGCTCCTGCGTCCTACCACACCCAGCTTTTTTGTGTGTTTTGACTAATTCATATGAGATTATTTCTTTAAAATCTGTTCTCCTTACAAAGAAAATAGAGTATAACAGTAACTGACATGTTGTTATTCTATTGAAATTGTAGCATATGGAGCTGTAACAAGCAACATAGCTCACTAGTGGAATAATTAAACACAAAAAGAGTTAGGGAAAGATATGAGAGAGAGAGGGAGAGGGAGAGGGAGAGGGAGAGAGAGAGAGGGGGGGAGATTAGGGAGAAGAAGGAAGAGGGAGAGGGAAAGAGGGGCAGTGGGGGTAGAGTCTGAAAGTTCTGCGTTTAGAAAATTGAGAAAAAATGAACGTGTGATCACTGAATCTACCAGAAATAAGACAATAGCCTAATATAAAAGCAGATATGTAAGCAACAAGATGCAATGTTCAGAAAAGAGACACCAGACACTTGAAGAAGCGGAGATTATGGATGAAGTTAAACACAGAAGGATAAGTCACAGATGTGTGACCTACTTTCCACCTGCGGTCCTCTCCTACCTACCATAGTGAGGAGAAGGCCTGGAGAAGTTAAGCCAGAAACACCCAGGAGATAAAGGACACAAATACAACAAGAGTGATAGAATACTGAAAACAAAAACACTAAAGGAAATTGTGCGTACCCAGCTGTGAACGTCGGCCTCTTTCCCTACTTTCAGAAAATGGGAAGTTGGGATTTAGAAGGATCACAGACAGAGGAGGTTAAGGATTTAATTGGGGGGAAATGGCCAAGTCTACCAGAAAAGCCAGGTACATCCTGAGAGAGTTTGCTTACTCCTTCTCCAGAAAATCTAACACTGTTCAGGTCCCACATGATAATCTGGCAATCATCTTTCCAATCCGTACTCTTGGTTGTTAGCCCATGCTTCCCAGGTGATTGAAAGAATGCTAATGTACAAGAAGGATACTAAAATAAAGAACTAAGAAAAATATAATGCAGGAAGTGTAAAAGTATATTAATTATAAACTAGTTAAAAAAGGAAAGGATAGTATAAATATAAATTAAAAGAACCTGCTATGGAAATAATACTGTTCTATGGTTTCCAGGAGAAACTTGTCACTTACAGGATATTAGTAGTACATTAAAAATAAATCAAAAGGGATTTTAAAGAAAATATCGTAGGCTTCTAGAAGCTGTTTTAAAATGTTAAGATAATATAAAATCAGAATAAAATGACAGAGAAATCAAAAGGCAAATCTAGACTCTCCACAATCTTACTAAATATACACCAGAAACAACTGAATACTTAGTTGAGGGAATATTGACAAAAAAAAAAGGCAATTTATTATTCTAGAAGACAAAACTCCTAAGTTGACAGGATCTACAGAATAGTCAGAACCAGTGAGCAAAAGCTCTATTAAGTCATCACGCAGAGAAATATTAGAGCAATCGCAACAAAGAATTTAAAAACCTCCTGTGATGGAGAAGATGGACTGGGCGGGACAAAAGCAAAAACAATAAAAACTCTCAGTAATCAAATTGGCACTAAACTCATTACACTGGCAGCTAGGAGACAATGAAAAATGCCTTTGAAATACCTAGAGAGAATTATCTCCAACAATGTAAAATTCATCATTCAAATAGGAGGCTTAAAATATGTTAAAACTGGACATAAGAGAACGCGCCAGCAATCCCAGAAGTGGGGAGAGTAGAGCAAGATGACTGTAAAACTCTACAGCATCTTGTGCTACAAAGGTAGATGCTAGCTCACACACAAGACTGCAGATATGTCTTTAAGTGTGTCAGCTCTGGAATCAAGGTCTCCACATTCTGAGATACCTCTGTATACTTCCTTAAAGATTCTTACATTGAGGCTTTGACCTCCCTTAAGTCTCCGGGGATCCATAGAGGAGAGCAGGGAGAAAGATTCTAAGAAAGAGCTAAAGGCGGTGGACAACTTTATGGAAACAGGGTTTTCCACAATGTTCCTACTGTACGTAAGAAGCTATTTGTGGTTAGTAGCTCCTGTAAAATGGAACATCAGATTTTTTTTTCAGTGTAGTGATCCTGTAGTCAATGTAGTCAACTACATTTCAAGGCAGAACTCATTTTATATGAAAAGAAAATAAGAGAAAAAAAAAAAGAAAGGAAAAAAGTTAACAAAGAATCAAGTGATGAAAGAACACAATACAGAGAGAGATATAGAGGGTTTTGCTAGAGAAACATACTACTGACAAAAATCCATTTAGCTCTGGTACAAAAAATGTTTTAAAAATAATTATACATAACTATATATATATATATACACACACACACTTAACTTTTTTCAATTTTTTATATATTTTATTAATTTATTCATATTACATCTCAATTGTTATCCCATCCTTTTTATCTGCCCATTCCTCCCTCCCTCCCATTTTCCCCCTACTCCCCTCCCCTATGACTGTGACTGAGGGGGACCTCTTTCCTCTGTATATGCTCAAAGGGTATCAAGTCTCTTCTGGGTAGCCTGCTATCTTTCTTCTGAGTGTCACCAGGTCTCCCCATCCAGGGGACTCTAGGTGAAAGAATCAAGGGAGAATAGGGAAATAGAAGGACCCAGAGGGTCCTAGAAACCTACAAGAACATTATGACAGGCAGATCTGGGCCCAGGGGTCCTGCTCATACTACGACACCAGCCAAGGAAAATACAAGCCATAAACTTCAAACTCCTACCCAGATCTACCCAATGGACAGGACATTCTTCATAGTTGAGTGGGAGTCTGACTTTCACATGAACTCTGGTGCCCCATATTTTTTTAAAATTCTTATATAAGCCATTCTGGCCAACAAAGCTGCTATGGGCATGTACTCATGGACACAAACATACAACATACACACGCAAAGATATCACCATTGCATTCAAGCTTATTGCTGCTTTATTCATGATAGCAAGTATATGGAAATACTTTGACAGCCATCAACAGATGAGTAGATGATGAAAGCCAGGTATGTAGTATACACAATGGAGGTTTATTCCGATGTAAAGAAACCTGAAGTCTGGAGGAAATGCAGGGATGTAGGAAGCGTTATATTATGGCAGGTAAGCCACACTCAGAAAGACAAAAGCTGGGTGCACAAAATATGCAGATTCAACTTTGTAGTAGAAATATATATGCATGTAAACAATTCTAAATGCAGATAAAACCTATAAAAATAGAAAAGATAGAAACCAGAAGAGAGTAAAGGGAACGGGGTGAGAAGGCAATAAAACACATGTGATATGAAAGCTGACATGTGGCCGACAGGAAGGAAGGGACACATGTGAAGAAGAGAATCAATGAAAACACATCTGTTTGAAAAAATGGCAGGATGATACTAGTGTTATTTGCCAGCTAATTAAAAATATGCCATATTACCATATGAGTATAAATTTTATACTTTTATACAGTGGCAGGGTCAATTATTAGTACAATTTATAGCACTGTCAAAGTATAAAATAAAAGCATTTAATTCTAGAATATGAAAAGTTAGTAGGAGAAGTTTATTTATTTATTTGTTGTAATATTTTGGCAATCATGAAAAGAATGTATAAATTTGCACTCCAGTACAAAAACAGTGAATATTGCTTTACTTAAAAAATATTTGCAAGCCAGAAGTAGTGGTGTACAACTTTAATCCCAGCAGTTGGAAGGCAGAGGCAGGTGGATCGCTGTGAGTTTGGGGCCAGCCTGGCCTATAAAGGGAGTTCAGGACAGCCAAGGCTACAAAGAGAAACCTTATCTCAAAAAACCAAAACCAAAACCAAAACCAAAACAAACAAAACAAACAAACAAACAAACAAACAAACAAAAAAGAAAAAAAGAAAGAATGAGAGAAAGGATATTTACAATGAAAATCTTCAAAAAGCAAGTCTTTTCTGTATTGAAAACTACATATTATCTATTGACAATCATGTAAAATGTATGGTAATATGGAGCAAATACTGTAGAAATGCATAAAATATATTAATAGGGATTTGCTCACAGAAACAGGACCTGGGAGGTCCAGGAAGTGAGATTACTGACTTTTCTATAGGTCACTTTAATTTCTTCAAAACACTCACATGTAATTTTACTTAAATAAAACCTAAATAAATGGATAATACAAATATATTTATACAATAAAGGCTACAGGTATAAAATTAGGTAGATGTATTTTTTTTTAAATAATTTTCATACGGTATTGTTAGATCAAGGTTCCCTTCCCCTAACTCCTTCCAGATCCTCCCCATTCTCTCTCCTCTCTCTCTCTCTCTTCTCTCTCTCTCTCTCTCTCTCTCTCTCTCTCTCTCTCTCTCTCTCTCTCTCTCTCTCTCTCTCTCTCTCTCTCCCCCTCTCAAATAAACTGGCATAGAGAAAAGAAACCCACTCTCAACTTGACACCTCACACCCTCAAACCTATAAAAATACAAAATAAGAAACCATATACAAGTAAATGAGTAGTAGTACCACACACACACACACACACACACACACACAAAATCTACAAAAATACCAGTGTTCATTTTGTATTGTTGTCTATGCCTGGACAATGGGGCCTACTCTTAAGTGTGGTAGTTTCTTCTTTAGAAACAAACTTTTTTTTTTTTTGCTTTATATTCAAATGTTAGTTGGCAATAGCTTCTTGCTTTCAGATAGAAGCTCATGTTCACTTTCCCCTCTTAGCCATGGTACTCTGGCTTGAAGCTGCATAGGTCCTGGGCATGCTACCTGAGTCTCTAAAGTTCCTATGTGTATCTGTCCTATTCTTGGTGTCATCTATCCCTTCTTGCTCTTACAATCTCTCTCCCTTACAATCTAGCTCTGTGATCTCTTAGGAAAAGAGTTTGGTAAAGAAATCTCATTTAGTAAGTGAAGACTTTCATGGGACATGCCCCTTGGACTAGTGTCTCGATATAAGTGAGTATATACCATTTGACTCTTTCTGCTTCTGGGTTAACTCACTCATTATGATCATTTCTAGTTCAATCCACTTGTCCACAAATTCCAGGAATTTCTTGTTTTTAATAGCTGAGTAGTATTCCATAGTGTAAATGTACCACAGTTTCTTTATCCATTCTTCTACTGAGGGACACAAGCTGTTTCCAGGTTCTGGCTATTATGAATAAGGCTGCTATGAACATGGTTGAGCAAATGTTCTTGTTGTGTGCTGGGGCTTCTTCTGGGTATATTCCAAGGAGTGGAATAGCTGGGCCTTCAGGAAGCCCTATTCCCAGTTTTCTGAGATAGCACCAGATAGATTTCCAAAGTGGCTGTACTAGTTCGCATTCCCACCAGCAATGAAGGAGTGTTCCTCTCTCTCCACGTCCTCACCAGCATGTGGTGTCACTTGAATTTTTGATCTTAGCCATTCTGATGTGTGTGTAAGATGGAATCTCAGAGTTGTTTTGATTTGCATTTTCCTGATGATTAAGGAGGTTGAGCATTTCTTTAAGTGTTTCTCAGCCATTTGATATTCCTCTGTTGAGAATTCTCTGTTTAGTTCCAAGCCCCATTTCCCAACTGGGTTATTTGGTTTGGTGGTGTTTAATTTTTTGAGTTCTTTATATATTTTGGAATGGTATAGTTGAAGGATCCAGAGGATCCTAGAAACCTACAAGAAGAATATTATGATAGGCAGATTTGGGCCCAGGGGTCCCACTCAAACTATGGCACCAGCCAAGGACAATACAGGCCGTAAACCTCAAACCCCTACCTAGATCTAGCCAATGGACAGGACATTCTCCACAGCTGAGAGGAGAGTGGGGTCTGACTTTCACACGTACTCTGGTCCCCTGAATGGGAAGACCTGGTGGCACTCAGAGGAAGGATATTAGGCTACCAAGAAGAGACTTGATACCCTATGAGCATATACAGGGGGAGGTAATCCCCCTCAGTCATAGTCATCGGGGAGGGGAATAAGGGGAAAATAGGAGAGAGGGAAGATTGGGAGGATACAAGGGAGAGGATAACCATTGAGATGTAATATGAATAAATTAATAAAATAAAATTTAAAAAAAAGTAAAACAGAAAAAAATGTTCCAACATAGGGGAGGGGAGAAGGGGAATCGGGAGGGAGGGAAGAATGGGAGGATACAAGGAATGGGCTAACAATTGAGATGTAATATGAATAAATTAATAAAAAAAAAGTTCCAAGTCAAAAAAAAATCTCATTTAGATTTAGGTGTTCCAGAATCTTACACTCTACAAATTTTCCATTTGGGAGTCTCTGTTTTAGTTTTCATTGACTACAAAAGGAATCTTCTTTCATGAGCAAGGTACACAGCCTGGTGTTGCCACTGCTAGGTAGATGATCTTTAGTCACTTGATTTTACTCAGGGAAATGTTAAGTGTTCAAAAGTTCTCCATGGTTGTGGGGCAAGCAGGGACTGCCTCTGACATGAGCTCTGGTGCCCCGATTTGATCACTTCCCCTTAGTGGGGAGACCCAGTAGCACACAGATGAAGGGGAATCAGGCAATCTGGTTGAGTCTTGATAGGCTGTGGTCAGATGGTGGGGGAGGAGGCCCCCTTCCATCAGAGATCTAGGGGAGGAGAATAAAGCAGAAAAGGGAGGGAGGGCGGAACAGAAAGATATAAAGGAGGGATAACAATAGGGATGTAATCTGAATAAATTATAATAAATTAAAATTTAAAAAAATAAAACGATCCCTTTAAAAAAGAGTTCAAAAGCATGGCTACATATTTGGTAAAATAGAGATTTTTTTTTTTTATTCTTTAGGTTTCTTGAGTCATGACTTATGCTATCTACTGTATTTAAAAGTTCCTCCTAAAAAAAAAAAAATAAAAAAAAAAAAATAAATAAAAGTTCCTCCTAATTACTAACCTTCTTGTCCATTTATATTTGGATACTAAACTGAGGCCATAGTTCTCTAGGTATTTTCTCAGGCATATGCACTTAGGTCACTCATTTGTGCATTTGGCCCCTATACTTCTTCCAGGAAGATAATAGAGTGAAGAAATTCAAAGTTACCCTGAAGGACAGACAGACAAGGAGTTAGGAAGCAAACAAACAAAAAAATATTTTATTTACATTGCTTTTAATTCGTAATAATTCTTAACTGTTCTAGTGTTTGAGTAACTGGAGAATGTGATTAATCCTTCTCTAAATGTTTACACAATAACCGTTATGATGCCAAAATAGAGTAAACACTCTGTGATTCTTGCTTTAATGAGAGCTGGAGTGCCTTGTTTTAATTTGTCCTCTGTTTCCTTAGGAAAATTTCACAAGTCGGCTAGAGTCTAATTATTTAAAAGCAAACACAAAAAATTAAAATAGCAACATATAAGCAATAGAATAATTTAAGATTTTAGTGTTAAATTCATCTTCTACCTCAAATATAAAGGGCTTATGCAACTTAGACATCTATTTTAAAGCAAGCTTTGTCATAATACATTTTTCTATGTGCAATGCTTCCCAACACATAATTTTTCTGAGGAAATTATTTACAACATATGATTATATGTGTCTACATGCAATCAAAAATGACAAGGAGCAGTTAGAATTCAGCAACACATGTGTTAATGTCATTGCCTCTTAATTAAACCACATATGAACACATTTGTACTTAAAAATTGATAGGCTCTTTTGCATTTGTTTTCTTTTCTTTTCTTTCTTTCTTTTTCCTTTTCTGCTTTCTTCTGTTGTTGTCATTTAAACTTTCTAAGCAAGAAAATCTTTCAAGCATCCCAAAGTTGTGTAATTCTCTTTGGTCCCTCCTTCCATGCACAGATGCAAAGAAGTTATCCTTTATTCATCCATATAAGCCTTTTCTCTGGCTCTTGACATCCTTTTAACACATTTCTCAGAGACCACAAGAATGACATTCCTCTTCTTCCCGTCCTCCTCATTGTTCTCAGAGCCACAGCGTTTCCCAGAGTCTTTTGTGGACAGATGATTCCTACCCCACAGCCACATTCCTTCAGTTCTCCTCATAATCACTTGGAGGCCGCCTCCCTTCCTCACTGTATTCATCTATCTTTGGTACAAATCAATAGATCATCTTGAATCAGTGCACCAGACACTGAAAGACCACCTTTTATTGCAGGCTGGTAGTTCAGTCGTAAGAGAATGAATGATTTCTAGGGGTTTGTGGTCCATAATTATATTAACCTTGGTCCCACACTAAGCTATTTGAAACTTCTCACACCTCATTACCAGTAAATGGGTCCTTTTCTATGTAAGAATTGCATTGTTTGACTTTGAAAGACATGTTGTTAAAATCCCTTTACAGGTTAGTGATGTTTTTTAAAGAAGAGTGGAACAAATTTCATGGTCAAAGTCAAATTTTTAGCACCCTTTTTCATTATAAGGACATCTAACCCCTTAGATGCCAGAACAACTCATTTGGCTGCAAATGAGTTAGTGGAAAAAGAAGAGACAAATTGTTTTCACCATTATCAGATTGATAGCGTGCTTTTCTGCTTTAGCAAGTAAATTTTATATTCTATTATATTTATTATATTATACTTAGTATTTTCTAAATCAAATCTAAGAGCTTTAAATACAGAGAAATCCTAATAGTGATGGGTTTTGATTTAAACCTTTGAATGGCTCTGCTACCACTGAATTGAGTCCTGCATTGAGTTTATAAAATAAAAGCAATTTTCTGAATGGAAAGAGCTTTTACTAATCAAAGTCAAATAAGTATTTCTGGGCTATTTCCTTGACAGAAGAATGGATATGAGTTTTTTTTTTTAATTCTAACAAGTTATTAGTTTCTCTGTAGTTAAAAAAAGAAAAAAAATCGAGATAACAGGTTATAAATTTGAACTGAACTTTAACCATTCTAAAGTTTTGTGCTCCAAGTGGAATTCTAGGAGACTTAAATGATTATTTTAGTTTTTCCCTCTCACAAGAGAAGGGCCACACAAGAACTGGGTTGTCAAAGGTGGACGGAGATGAGAATGTACTAAAGTATTAGTTTAAAACCAGTTCATCCAGCTAACAAAATATAAAAACATATATTTTGCTCTTCTACTTATTCTTTGAATATGAATAGCAAACCACATTTATAATAGAATTATAATTCATGCAATTTGAAATTTTTAATTATTGGACAACTTTTTTTTTTTCAAGTTAGCATACAAATCTAAGAGCAGAAGATACAATCTCATCAGGCAGTTTTCACAGCAGGTATCCCAAAAGTGTGTAGGGTAAAATCACCTTTATTTGCCTGCTTTAAGTTGTCATCTTGGATGCTTACTGCCTCTGTCTGCTAAGCTAGGCCTAGTTCTGGAAGCTTCTAGTCACCATACAATATAATCTAGACCTAGAATGTTTTCAGCCTCTGAGACTTACTGCTGAATATGCTTAACCTCTCTAGCTCTTTCTAAACTCTGGCTGGATGGTTCAACTCAGCTTTTCTGGCTCAAACTCCTCTCTCACATGACTGCTTCAAAGCACCTTCTTTCAACTTCTGATTGAATTGCTTTGTTTGGCTTTAAACTAACTCTAGCAATCTGTTGTAATCTCTGGCTCTTTATCATTCTCTGGCTCATTCTGTCTTTACCTGTATCTAGCTTGTTCACTCTACAACCTGTCTCTCCTAGTGAAACTGCCTCTTTTCTTTTTCTGTGCTTCCCTCTTAAGTAGCCTCTCTTTCCTCTCTGTTCTGCTCAGAGTTGGGTGTATCCTATCTCTGATCATTTTGCTAACTCTTTCTTTAATTAGTCACTTTGTCTGCCTCTAAATTAGACATCACTTTCAAATTTGGGTGTTTCTTTCTACAAACTAACTTCACTTCCATTGTTTGGGATTAAAGATGTGCACTGTGGGTGTATCTGTATTCTGTCCAGATCTTATTATACTCTTCGGTTGTCTGCATTCGAACTGCATCAGATAGATCTAGAAGATCTTTGTATGTGAACCCATGCCAGAGCAGTGATGTTGCTGGATTAAAATATCTCTGCATAGTAGTTCAAACACTTATCCTTTATCCTAAGCTGAAAATGACTTTGATGCTGCCCAGAAAAAAACAAAAAGCAAATCAAACAGAACTAAACCCTCTGGTTTCTTCTCGTGCCTCCTTCTGCTCAATAGGCACGCTATAATGGAGCAATACATGAGGGTGTGACCAAAGGTCCCTTACAGCCCATCCTTCTAGTGAACAACTTTGGAATTGGATCTCAGAATTTTCTTTTTCTTTCTTTTTTTTTTTTCATTTCCCTTTGTTGCATTTCAAAACTTTCTTTTCTTTTTTTGGGGGGGGGAATTTAATTTTTTTCCCTTATTAATTTATTCTTGTTACATCTCAATGGTTATCCCATTGTATCCTCCCATTCTTCCCTCCCTCCCATTTTCCCCTTATTCCCCTCCTCTATGACTGTTCCTGAGGGGGATTACCTCCCCCTGTATATGCTCATAGGGTATCAAGTCTCTTCTTGGTAACCTGCTGTCCTTTCTCTGAATTCTTAATATAATTGTTATTAATATACATTTGTTTATATGGTGGGGGGCATTAACTGTATACATATGGCGATCAGAAGAACTGATTGTTTCCTTCTACTAGTACATACTCCAGGAATAAACTTGGTCATCAAACCTATGTATCATACATATTTTTATTTAAGATTAATTTTTATTTATGCATGTGTGTATGTGTTTGTATGTTTGTGTAAAAAAGAGAGAAAGAAAGATAGATAGATAGATAGATAGATAGATAGATAGATAGATAGAGTATGTCATGGTGTGTCATGTGTGTGGGTTGGGGACACCTGCAGAGGCCAGAAGATAGCACTTAGTCACCAGGATCTGCAGTTACAGACAAATATGAGATACCTAGTGTGGATACTGGGAATCCAACTACAAGAAGACAAAGAAGAAGAAGAAGAAGAAGAAGAAGAAGAAGAAGAAGAAGGAGAAGGAGAAGGAGAAGGAGAAGAAGAAGGAGGAGGAGGAGGAGGAGGAAGAGGAGGAGGAGGAGGAGGAGGAGAAGAAGGAGAAGAAGAAGAAGAAGAAGAAGAAGAAGAAGAAGAAGAAGAAGTTCAGTTATCCACTGATCCATCTCATCAATCTCTAATATTTTAAATTTTATATGTTTATAGTTTGTATCATTTTGTACTTTAAGAATTCAGTTTCTATGCTGTAGCTCAAAAAGTACAGGATGCATGCCCTCCAATAAATGACAAATTATAGCAATAAAAAGAGAGAGAGAGAGAAAGGGGTGGGTGATATACCACAACACAAAACTGAAAATTTATTAGTACCGTAAAACAAAGATGAGACAGTGGAAATGTCATAAAAAATGTTTTGGAATTTGAATTTTAAAAGGGCTAATGACCAAATAGAGTACTCAAATACAGAATAAAGAATTTATTTGAAGATCTAGACAGCAAAGTTCTGAAATCAATTCATGACTTGAGCAGAAATATCGAAGTTATATAAGTAAGTAAGAGAGTCAATAAGCTGAAGGAAAACATCCTGAAGAAGAACCAAACAGTGATTATGACAGTGAAGGGGACTATTAGTTAACTAAAAACACAGCTGGAAGCATTATCAACAACAGTGAAAAGATCTGGAGAAATAGATGCCTTAGTGGTGAGGACATGTACTGCTCTTGAAAGGACTCAAGTTTGGTACCCAGTAACAATGTCAAGTGTTTACCACTGCCTGTCTAGCTCCAGGTAATCTAACACACTCCTCTAGGTCTCTGTGGCACTGCAGTCACATGTGTCTGTTCTCTCCCTCCTGTTTCTTTCTCTTCTCTCTTACTTTCTCTCAAAATTAAATATCAAGTAAGATCTCTCTAAAAAGAATCAGCAGGAGACAAGTCTAAACAGAGAAATTAATCTCACTGATGTAATACAGCAAATACAATAATAAATGAAAAATATGTGTGAAGGAAACAAATTAAAGTGATCAACAAGAAATCTGAAATATGTTGAAGAGGACAAGTCTAAGAATATGTGAGATTCAGAAAGGAACTAAGATAAAGACAAGTGGCAGAGGTAGCTTAGCCAATGAAGCTATGGCTGAGAATTTTGCAAATCTATAAAAAGAAATAGCTATACAAATACAAATAACACTTAGAATTTCAAAGAGACACAATAAGAGAAGATACTCCATACACATTTGGTCACGATGTCAAAAATAATGGAAGTTATAAGAGAAAAATGCCAACTCATATACAGAGGAAGAAATATCAGAATAACACCAGATCTGCTATCAGTAAACCCCAGAGCCAGGAATGTATGGATTTACAGAATTCAAGATCTGGAATAAAATAATTGTACACGCAGATTCAAAATAGAGCAAAATAATCTATTAAAAATTGATAGAGATATATGGATATTTCAAGAGAAGCACAACCTAAGGCTTTTCAACAGAGCCAGCATGGCAGAAAATTCTTCCATAAAGTGAGGAAGAAGAAAAACAGCTTTACTTATAAGAACATAGAAAAGAACATCCTGTGAGAGGAAAAGTTGAATACAGGTTAGCCAGGAAAGAATAAATCATCACCAACACAGCAAAAAGAAAACATTCAGTACCAGCAGGAAAGAAGGTAAGGAACTTCATCATCAAGAAAAACACAAACAAAACTATTGTTAAAAACAAACCAGGCCCACTCATAATCTTGAATCACCTTCAATGACTTTAATTTGCCAACTTTAATTTTAGGATTAAGTAACTATTAAAAAAACAGTTTCCAACTATGATTTGTCACCATAAACTCACATAACTAGGAAAAGACATCCAAAAACTGAGAGTCAAAGCATAGAAATCACCTAACCAAATAAATGGAAGCCATAGACAAGTTACCATACCAATTAACATATCTCATGAAATAATTTTCATGATGAAATTAGTCAGAATAGAAAAGGGGGCTATGTACATGAATAAAGAAAGCAATTAATTAGGAGGATTATAATTACCTAAACACTGATGGACTGAATCTTGGGATGTCCATTTTCATGAAATATACATTAAAAGTGTATAATAGACCACAACAGTTCTGACACAATAACAGTAGCAAATGCTAACACTCCACTCTCACATCTGGGTAAATAATGTATACTAAAAACCAGGGTAAAAAGTCATAGTTAAAATATGCAAGAGATAAACTGAATTTAATAGACATCATTAGAAGCCTACACCCTAGAGTTAGTATGTACACACCCGAGTGCACATGCAACCTTTTCTAAAACTGATAGCATTCTAAGCCACAAAGGAAGCCTTAAGAGTGCAAAAAGACAGAATATTAAAAAAAAAAAAAGGGACAGTTTCCTGAACCTTATTAGACCACAATGCAATATAACAGGAAATCAATAGCAAGACTAGCCTCAGAAAATATACAAATGCTTGGAGACTGAACAATATACATTTGAATCAACAGGAAGTCATTGAAGAAATCAGGGAGGAAATTAAAGTTTTCATAGACTCAAATGAAAATGAGAACATGACATATGAGAACTACTGAGAAACAGCCAAGGCAACCATAAAGGAAAGTTTATGATTTTAATTGCTCACATTAAAATATCGAAGAGACTTCATATAAATAATCGAATCGTGTACCTCAAGGCTTTAGAGAAACAGAAGAAGCCAAATACAAACCAAGTACAGGGCCAAGAAATTGCAAAGATTAGGGAAGAAATTATTGAAATAAATGCTAAAAAATACACAAAAATCAGAGTTATTCTTTAAAATATCACACAGATTGAGAACACTATATCCCTATTAATGAAAATAAAAGGAAAAATTTTGAATTAAATGAATGATGAAATATAATTGTTAAAATAGACACACCAGTGAAATATAAAAGATTATTAGGAAATACGTTTAAAGAATGTTAAAGTTCCCTTTAAAACTACAGTCTCCTAATTGTAGATGACTTCTGTAAGATCCAAAACAATTCAAAGACTGAAGTCTCATTCAAAGACTGAAAATCAAAGGCAAAATTTAACAGGGTAAAAATCCCGTTGTCCAGCTTCTAGGACTCACTCATTATCTTCTGAGCGCCAAGGGACTCTGGCTTTGTCATTTGTTCTACACAATTTGCCCAGTAGGCCTGACTCTTTCTACTCCACTCTGGTCCTTCCTCTTGGTGGATAATCAGGGTGCTGGCATTTCTAACAGACTGCAACTGAGGCTACACCTGCACAGAAGGCTGCTGCGGGTGCATAGCTTAACACGGTCTCCATGAATCCTTCAATCTGACAGTTTGAACTGGAATTGAAGAGTCACATATTACCATTGGACTCCTTGCCTTTCACAATATCAAATATCAGTTGTTCTCTGAGACTTCTTCATGCCTTTAAAATCAACATCATGTACGATACTCTTACAAAGTATATGCTAAGTTCTTCTGTCCATTTGATGTGATGCCTTGGCCCTCCCATTGGAAAACAGATTCTGTGAGTTGACCCTGAGAAAATACTTCCCTGATTTTGCATGAGTCATATGGACCTGTTATTAATCATGGTCTGTTCCTCAAGCCCAGCTAACTATCATTTATTTTTCCAGCCAAGCACAGAGATCACTTCCAAAAATTCTTAATTCAAATATATCACATGGATTGCTCCTATCGAGTCTTCGATCCTTTCTGAAACTTCACAAGCCAGTCCTCCATTGTCTTCATTTCTCTCAGCATTCTCATATTCCAAGGACTCATAAAAATAGCTCATTAGAACCTTATGACTGCCAACCCTAATTTTCAAACACTTCCATAGTCCTTTTCCCCAAATTAGGGTCAGGGCTATCGCACCAACATCAGCTTTAGTTTTATAATTTGTTGCTGTGACAATCACTGACTAAAACCATCTTTGGAAGTAAGAGGTTTATTTCATCTTACATGTTACAATCTATCATCATTAAAAAGCCAAGGCAGGAATTTAATGCAGGAACTTGGAGGTAGGGCCTGAGGCAGAGAGCATGGAGTAATGCAATATACTGGTTTGCTTCCCTTGTTTTTGTTCAGCCAGTTTCCCTCTACAACACTGAAACATTTCTCAGGGTGAGAAAGCAGTATTAATCTTTTATGTAGGTCATTTCCCACTTTCTTGTATAATTAGTTAGAAGGGTCTTGAATAGTTGCAGTTTTATTTATGTTGCAGTTATAAAACACTCTGCAAATGTTACTTATGGATAAAAGTGTTCATTTAAAACCAGGTGATATTCAACCACTGGAGGAAAGACACAATGGAAATTCTAGAGACTGTTAAAACTTAAAACATCTATATAGACCTAAAAACATCTTAACATCTAAACAACTAAGCTCAATTGGTCTTCATCCCCATGAGAGGCTTGAGAAGGTATAAAACTTAAATACCTGAGTATACAGGGAGTGCAGGTTAGTAGCTTCTGAAATGAGAAGATGACAGAGAGAGTTTGCTACCTGAATAGTCACCAAAAACTCTCTATAATGTTGTAGCATCATCTTCAGCCTTCTGGCCCAATATATCTGACAGACATATTTGTGGGGCAGAAACTATTGAGGACTTGCTTACCCTGTCTTGGCAGAATTTGGCTGTCGACTCTGCCTGCATCCAAGCTTGCACATTTTTAGGAAGAACTCTGTCTGTGGTAAAAACAAGGACATTTTTCCCAGTGGCTTGTTTGCCACATTTGAATTCATCTTCATAAGGAGGTATTTTTTTTAAATGTTCATCATCTTCTTTTAGGTAGGTTGGATGTTGCCAGGAGTTATCCTATCTTACTGTCAATGAATCTTTAAAATAATAAAAATATCTTTAAATGCCATATTCTGTATGTCTCTAAGGTTTTGAAGACCTTATCTTTCTATAGAATCATATCTGTCTGTTACACTTATGATGTATATTCTTGGATAAGCAAGTTATACAAGTTAACTGTTAATTGACAAAATAATGGTCATATCAATTACTGATTTATTTTTATAAAAAGAGTATACAGTCTTGGTGAAATTTCACAAAGATTATTGAGAATCAAGGAACAGGAGGATCCTTAGTATCAGTGGCAGTGTAAACTAGGAGAGGCAAAGATATTCTGAAAGATAATAAGGAGAGCTTTCTCACTTCTTGGAAGAGGAATGCTTCTTTTCAGCCTTTTGGCATATTACATCTTACAAAGTTAGCTGAGTATAGTTTAAAAATCAAATAGCAGATATCAAAATCATGTGGAAAACACTATCAAAATTTATTCTGGAAATGTTGGCATCTATCTATGTTCACTTCTTAAAAATAAAGTGAAGGGTCATATGGAAAATTAATACAGTAGAAACAAAACCAATCTAAATAAAATAAACAAAAACTGGGAAGACCGAGCCCAACATGATATCTTGCATCTTCAAATAAAACTTCTAGTACTGGGAATGGGTTACATCTAATCAAGTTGTTAGCAAAATGGTTCGATGAGACCCCCCCAAACAATCCAGGTATGCTTGCTAGTTGTATGTCAACTTGACAGGTGCTATAGTCATTAGAGAGTAAGAGGAATCTCAATTAAGAAAATTTCTCCATAAAATCAAGCTTTACACCGCCTGTGGGGTGTTTTCTTAATTACTGATTCATGAGAAGGGCTGAAATCCCTTTTGGTGATACCATTTCTGGAATGTTGGTTGTGGGTTCTATAATAAAGGAAGCTGAGTAAACCATGAGGAATAAACCAGTAAATAGGATTTCTCTATGGCCTCTGCATTAGCTCCTGCCTCCATCTTCCTGTGTAGCTTGAGTTCCTGTTTTGACGTCCTCCAATGAGGAACAGAGACTTGGAAGGATAATCCAAGTAAACCCTTTTATCCTTAATTTTCTATTGGCCATGGTAACCCTAACTATACCAGGGTATTGCTAGGGCAGTTGGTTTCTCTCCATAAACTGATGATAATGCTCTATTGTTGAAGACAATACATACATAACTTAGTGAACATCAAGGAGTCAAGGTGCTGCCTCTCTACAGCCTTAATTCATATAGACAAAGTCCTTGGTCCTAGAAACTACTCAGCATGCTACCAAAGCAGAAAAGTTAACACCAACACCAACACCTTCATTCTGGAATGCAACATGCCAGCAAGATGCACAGGTACAATTGTGTCCAAAAGCTTGTAGAAGCAACTAACCAAGATCTGATTTAATTTAAGGCCCAGTCTATGAGATAGAAATCATCCCAACATGGCTTATATGTCTAAGGATTTGAGGCTAGAGAGGCCAAGGTCCTAGTACAAAGTCAAATACTACTGTTCTCCTGATGGAATGACTTTTTTTTTCTACACATTTTTTATTGAAAAATAAAATAATTCATATGACATCTCATTTTCTATCCATCCCATGCATCTTCCCATTCCTCCCTCCCTCCTGTTTTCATCCCATTCCCCATCCCTATGACTGTGACTGAGGGGGACCTTCTCCTCCTGAATATGATGCTAGAATATCAAGTCTCTTCTTGGTAGTCTACTATCCTTCTGATGAAATTACTCTTAACCACATTTGCCTATACTCATAGATGAGAACTTTGATCAAGCTTCATCAGAGAAGCTTCCTCCTACCGCAGAGGAGAAAAAAAAATACAAAGATCCACAGCCAGACAATATTCAGAGAGTGCAAGACATTGGGACAATTAGGCCTAAATGGAAAGTTTTCATGAAATTCGTCCCTTCAGGGTTCAGAGAACTCCATGTAAGAGGAGGGAGAGAGATGGAGGATAAAAAGAAACCATGTTTTCTAAACACAGGATGACTGAGAACATACAAACTCACAGAGACTGAGGCAGTAAGCACAGAACCTGCATGGATCTGCACTACATGGAGTCCTAGAGCTGAGAAGAGAAGTAGACACACACACACCCATTCCTGATCATGCTATTGATAACCACTTGCAAATGAATATTAGTTTTCTCTAATGTATTCTCACTGGGTATACAAACTACTCTTATTGTATGCTCTATGCCCAGCAGTAGATGGCCAACAGAAAACAGGGTCCTTGTCTCATCATGTTGTATCAGAACATTTGTTTACTTTCCTAAAAGTGTTTCTAATATGTCTTATTGCTTCAAGTTTTGTGTTTTTATGGGCTTCCTATGTATATGGATGTAGGTGTATGAATGAATGTATGTGAATGTATGTGTGTAAATGTGTGTGCGTGAATGTATGTGTGTATTTGTTTATACATATGTTTATCGTTTTTTTTCCTGGCCTCAATTTCTACCATATATTTGTCTATAACTTATTCTGACTTGTTAGTTTCTTTTTTATCTTATTTTATTTTATTATCATTCTTTAGAAGCCTGTTTGTTTTCTAAGGAGAGACAGAACAGGATTGAGCATGAGAATGATGGGAGGTGGGGATAAAGTTGAAGAGGTTGGGAGAGAACAAAGTTTAATCAGAATTGACTTATTAAAAATACTGGCAGTAAAAGAAAAAATTATAGAATAAAGAGTATCGCTTTATGTCCCTCCCAAACTGAAAAAGATAAAAAAAAAAGTTTGATTCTTCTATTCATAGGCTCTGCTCTTGCGGACCACTGTCCTACATGCTTCATGGATCGACTCTCATAGGCAATAACCTCTTGACAGACAAATATGTGAAGTTGTTGGTCCAAGAGTCACCAAATAAGAAATACAAGGCTGGTGGGAACAAGGTGTTTTGTGCTAATATGTTACCCCAATATAGAAGTAAGTAGTCAATTTGATATCAATTCCCCTCAACTGGGCCACCTTCTATCCACCTCTTTTTCTTTTCTTCTCTTTTTTAAAATTTATTCTTGTTACATCTCAATGGTCATCCCATCCCTTGTATCCTCCCTTTCCTCCCTCCCTCCCATTTTCCCCTTATTCCCCTCCCCTATGACTGTGACTGAGGGGGACCTCCTCCCCCTTTATTTGCTCATAGGGTATCAAGTCTCTTCTTGGTAACCTGCTATCCTTCCTCTGAGTGCCAGCAGGTCTCCCCCTCTAGGGGACATAGTCAAATATGAGCCACCAGAGTACGTGTGAAAGTCATACCCCACTTTCCACTCAACTGTGGAGAATGTCCTGTCCATTTGCTAGATCTGGGTAGGGGTTTGAAGTTTATGGCTTGTATTGTCCTTGGCTGGTGCCTTAGTTTGAGCAGGACCCCTGGGCCCAAATCTGCCTATCATAATGTTTTTTTTTTGTAGTTTCTAGGACCCTCTGGATCCTTCTACTTTGCTATTCTTCTATAAATTTATCCTTTTGCTTATTTTGTTTGAACCACCTCTTCTCTCTGCCTCTAATTTACCTGACAATGTATCTACCAATTCAAATAGTTGTACAGGCAACACAAACATTTATAATTGCCTTCTCTTGTTGAAAATGAAGAATATATTCATACAAATTAACTTCCAAGTAAAAATAGTATACTGGTGATTTTAAAAGCATATTTGAGGATTGATACAATTACATCAAACAATTTTTCCAGCAACAACTCAGTAAGTTACACATATATGTATCTTAGTTACTTTTTTATTGCTGTGAGGAGACCAAGGCCATCATGGTGAGGAACTTGGCAAGAGGCAGGCAGGCATAGAGCCAGAGCACTATATAACATTTTAATACTTGAGGCAAAACAACAAGGCAGAAAGCTAAGTGAGAATGAAGTGTGATTTTGATACCACAAAGCCTGCCCCTCATGACACACCTTCTTCAAGAAAGCCACACCTCCTAATCATTTTGAAATAGTTCTACCAATTGGGATCCAAATATTTAAACTTATGAACCTATGGAGGCCAGTCTCTTTCAAACCATTACTTTATGTATATTTATATAATTATATAAAGCTATATATATGCTGAAAAACTTATATATGTACATATATTCATAACATTATTTACTTCAAATATCATCAATATCTATTTGAGACCAATTTTGTTTGCTTATTGTTGAATTTTGGTTTCAATTTTAGTAATATTTTATTTTATTGACATTTTGAAGAAAAACTTTTGGACATATAATTACACAAATAATTATGATTTTGATATAAATTTAACAGATTCTATCTTTAATTTCTCCCCATGCAAGTTATAATGATTTGATTGATATAACCATAATGTCTACATTAGCACAAATATGCTCACTGGCCTTTTAATATGTTTCACAAGCTCATCATATTGTATCTGAGAGGATTGAAGCAGCTACTTGTTATTCTTTTAAGCTTTGCTTGGCAAGTATAACATTTTCTAATATCCCTGTTCTCATTTCCTCTAAAGTCCATTATACCAAATGAAGGTGATACTTGCGGAGGGCTCTGAAATAGAATAATTTCAAACAATGGTTACCTTTATTAAATTTATTACAAGTGGTATAAGACATATTGATTTGCTATCTATTTGTAAAATAGGCTAGTATTCATGTACAGCACAGTAAACATATTTTAAAACATGCGTGTACCTGCAATTCATACTTTTGGGTTCTATGTTTATTACAAGAAAATATCCAGAATATTTTAGTATGTGCTTGTAGTATTTTCAAAATGAAAGAACAATTATTACATGTTTGTTTACACATATAGCCAATTACCCACTGACAATATCTTTCTAAAGAGTTGACTAGGCTGGTAGATTTTACAAAGACTCTGTTACTTGCATGCTGCTCATCTACTGAATATTGTTTCTACTTTGCTATGTAAAGTATAGGTTTTCACTCATGATAGACAATACTTCACAACATGAGCTACAATCCACAACACATTAAACTTTTATCCCTTTGTGAATATTTCAAGTTATACAGAAAGAAAGTAGACATGTTAATAAACTTAATTCAAATATAACATGCATACTTAAATATAAAGAGAAATATTGAAGTAACTTCTGCACTAGGTAAAAAGAAAATAGTAACATTCCTAATGAATAAATCAGAAAAGAATACAAAGAAAACAAAATGGTAAAACCTGGTCTAGGAGGGAGTAGGAGCTCCACAGAGAAACCACCAAGGCTTGTGGGATGAGGCACAAAGGGGTCTCCACAGATGATCCAGTCAAGGACAACACATGCAAAGAACCAACGCCCCTTTTTCAGATGTAGCCAATAAACTGCAGAGTCTCTGCATGGGGAGAAGGGGGGTAAATGCTACTAAACCTCTGCCATGAACTCAGGGGCCCACTACTTGGCCTCTGCCCCTTGGCAAGGAGGCCTTGTTGGCACGCAGTGGAAGGGGATGCAGACTACTCTGACGATAGGTTGTTCCAAGAGGTCTAGAGGACGGAAACAGAAGAGGGAGGAAAGATGAGAGGGAGGGGATAACAAGCAGAAGGTAAAGTGTATAAATTATAATGAATAAAATATACACTTAAAAATCTGAATGGAGAAGAGGGTTGCTGCAGAGACAGATACACCAACCAAGAACCATGCAAGGTGAGGATCTAGACACTCAGCTCAATTTTAGTACACAGGCAGCACAGTCTCCTTGCGGGTCCCACAACATGGGTATTAGGGGACACATAAGACATGGAGTTGGGCCTCATAGTGCTGTTCACATCCCCCCTGGCAGGGTGGCCTTGCCAGGCCGCAGAGGACGAGGTTACATGTAGTACCAGGGACACTGGATAAGCTGAGGTCAGATGTTAGGAGAGGAGGGCTCAGTTGCTATGGGTTAGGGGAGGGATGGAGGGAAAGGGGATGAGTGAAGGGATGGGATTGGGAGGTGATGAGTGAAGGGGTGGGATTGGGAGGTGATGATGGATGGGGTTGAAATCGGGATGTAAAGAATTCAAACTGCTGAACAAGTAGGTAACTTATATTGCTAATCCCACTACAGGGTAGTCACTCTGAGACTGGCAGAGATACAAATGTATATGCATAGAGAGGGCTTCATGTTGGTCACAGATTCTTTGTGACTTATTACTAGAGGCTATTCTTAGTATGGCATGAAGGAAGATTTGCAGATGTCTTACCTCTGCTCATACAATGAACAGAGAAGTAGCCTTAATTGCTCAGTACATCCCGCCCACCTAATGCAATAAGAATGTTAGAAATCTCCAGAGAGTCCTAGAAACCTATAAGAAGAACATTATGATGGATGGATCTGGGCCAGGGGTCATATTCAAACTATGGCACCAGCCAAGGACAATACATGCAGTAAACCTCTAACCCCTACCCAGATCTAGCCAATGGACAAGACATTCTTCACACTTGAGTGGAGAGTGGGGTCTGACTTTCACATGTACTGTGGTGCCCCATATTTGACCACGTCCCCTGGATGGGGAGACCTGGTGGCACTCAGAGGAAGGATAGCAGGCTACCAAGAAGAGACCTGATACCCTATGAGCATATACAGGGGGAGGAAGTCCCCCTCAGTCACAATCATAGGGGAAGGGAGTAAGGGGAAAATAGGAGGGAGGGAGGAATGGGAGGATACAAGGGATGGGATAAAAATTTAGATATAATATGAATAAATTAGTAAAATATATTTTAAGAAGAATGTTAGAAATGTATAATACTTGTGAGAAATTATGTTTTCAGTACAAAAGGACCAGACACTGATGCTGGATCAGACCTGACAGAATTAATTCCTTTCAGTATGCTGAACTCTGACATCCTGCATCCTCCGTGTTCCAGCCCCAGGTGCCTCAGTTGTTGTTACTCATCAGAATTGGACAGCTTCCAGGACAGCATTGTAGAAAGCTTCTGATCCATTTTGGTCTACTATTTCTTACTGTCCCACACAGGACTCCTATTAAGCCTGGAATCTCTCAAAATTTAGGAACTGGACCACAAATGTAAACCCTGGCTTGCTTAACCATTTTCCCAAAATTTTTGGGCCACTTCGAAGGTATTATTCACCCCAAATCAGCCTGAAAATACATTAAGAGAATAATGTCCCATTTCCTCTAAGGGTGTTTCGGTAGGTTTCTGTTTGCTCCCTTGATCTATAGATGCTTATTCTCATCAGGAGTTGGTTATAAGTTATTATTGGTCTTACACAGAGAAAAAACTAGGTAGGCCTCAGGGACATCTCTCTTTTCCTTTATCTTTCTTTCATAGGTAAGGAGATAGGAGCTGAAAAGAAAGAAAGAGGGATATAGAAATATAGAGGGAGGATAGAAAAAAAGATAGGTGATTGAACCTACTCCCTTAACTCAAGGCTTTAATTGTTACACAAATAAGCTTATTTTTAATTTATTGGTATAGAATTTTGTATATTGACACAAATCATGGTCATGTCAAATACTAGTCTAATTTTATCACAAGAATATATATCTTAGGTCTAACAGATTGATATATTCTATAGATATATAAGGTAAAAGAGTTAAATAATGTCTTCAAAAGTCTCAGAGACCTACAGAATATGGCATATAAATATGTTTTTATTATTCTAAAGATTCATTCACAACAAGGCAAGTTAGGTCCTGGCAACACTTAGCCGACTACCGTAATAAAGATGATGATCATCAAAGAACCTCTTTATGGATTTGGCTTCAAATGTGGCAAACAAGCCACTGGGCAAAATGTCCTCATTTCTGACACAGACAGAATTCTGCCTAAAAATAGGCAAGTTTAAATTCAGGCAGAGTTGACAGCCGAACTCTGCCAAGACAGGGAAAGCAAGTCCTCAATAGTTCCTGCCTCACAAATATGTCTGTCAGATATATTGGGCCACAAGGCTGAAGATGGTGCTCCAACATTATAGAGAGTGTTGGGCGACTATTCAGACAGTAAATTGTCTCCGTCATTCTTTCATTTTGGAAGCTGCTAACCTGTACTACCGGTTTATTCAGGTATTTAAGTTTTATTCCTTCTCAAGTCTCTGGGTTTGAAGAACTCAAGTTTAGTTGATTCAGATCAAGATAAGTGATTTTAGTTAATAGAGATGAGATATGATAGATATTGATTTTCATTCAGGAATTTTGACTCAACCAGATAGGAAAGATGTATACTTCAAGTTTGACAAGTGCAAATAGCCAAATTAGTGTGAATGTAACATTCATATAACTCATGATTGTATTATGGTTCTTCCTGCTGTATGTAGTTTATTTTATTTATGTGTAATAGTATAAATGTATATCTTAAAAAATAAACATAATAAAATAATTTTTAAAAACAAACAGTATTTCTATTTATTAAACTACTTTTACAGATATTGAACTGTCTTCATTTCATTCGATAATAGAATTTTTTTCCTTAGAATTTTTCAGTTTATTCCTGCTGCCTTAAAATTTGGAAATGTGGTTCAAATATTTAAACTCTGAATTTTTTAATCCTTTTTCTGATAGTTATTCTGAGCTCTGTATTATGTGATTCATGTAGGTAATTTTTACAGCAAACAGTTTTATAGAGCTAGTGCATCCATCGATGGAGGTGCATGTAGTATTGATCTTTCATATTGTTTGTATTTTTGAGGTATGAGCTGAGTATGGAGACCCCTTATATTGATTGAGATTCTAGCCTGCTTCTGTTGAGGGTAAGTTTGGCTCTGATTGGATAGTGCCCAAGATTGGTTACTTGCAGATCAGGTATGAGGACATATCCTTCATATACTCTGTATTGATTTTTGATTGGAGATATGGCGATGCTTCCAATTTAATGGTAATCAAGAAAGGAATGTGACTTCCTGTTGTGTGTTATTGTACCTGTGATCTGGAAAGCAAGATTAGTGTAGGACTCTTCAGGAAAAAGTTGAAGTCGACCTCTCAGGATAGCAGTTTTGAGCTAGGTTTATGTTGGAAGACTCTCTTTTCCCATCTGGGTTCTCACACCACCTTATCTAGTAACCCCAGGTTTTGTAAGGCATGTCACATAGCCCTCAAGGAAGATTACAGGCTCCACACTTTCCTGATAAAGAACTACAACAAATGCAAGGAATTCCTGGAAGTTCCCCACACTATGCTGAGGGCTCCTAGCCTTCAGTAAATAAACTTTATTTTTTCCTAGAAGTCATCCTCTGACAGGATAATTTTCTACTTGTGATAGAGCCCCATGTTACTGCCTGTAAATGAGGCATTGGACCAGTATATGTAGATTAAGTATCCTGGCACCCTTAGCCCTAGTGAATCAGACACATTCACGCTCAAAACTTCTCCCCACTGGCCAAGGTTTATAAATAAATGCTTGCTGGTGTGTTGTGTGTGCATGCTTTCTTACTTGACATTCTTCCATCATGACCATCTGAAACTCCAATTTTTCTTGGGGTGGGAAGGCATAACCACCACTGAATGCCCTGGTGGTCAGGAAACAATGGCTGAACTGCCTTTGCAGCTGCTGGGACCTGCTCCACCACTGCTGCTAGCTCCATGCTGACCCCCAGTGAAACTGGGAACCTGGCCTAGCACCCAAGTGACTCACCTCACCTTATGTCAGGGTTCACCTGAAAAGAGGGAGTGGGGATTGAAACTAGGATACAGAGACACGAGAAATAACGAATCAAGTCAGGAAAAAAATTTTTTTTTTAAGTCAGGAAATTTCTGATCAAGATTCATTTTATTTCCAACTAGCAGAAACATATACAGGGCAAGGTCAATAGGATCTATTCTTATCTCACTCACCCTAGCCCCGCCCCCCCCCCGGGGGCTCGAATGCAATAGCCTAAATCGCTCCCTTTAGAACTTCCTAGTTCTCTGAGTTGTTTCCTGTAAGAACTTCCTTGATCCTCTGGGTGGTTCCAAGTTGGTATTTCCCTACTTTTTTCAAAGGTAAATAGTCCAAGGATAGCCTAGAATACAAGACCTCGTGAGGTGAAGGTCAGCAACTCGAAGGTCACAACATACAGCCTAAGCACAGGATTTCTGACATGGCAGAATTTGGCATGGGTTCCCACAGTCTTAAAGTTCTCTAGCAGTCCCTGAGTGAGAAACAGGCCCTTGGTATTTTTGATCCCAAGGTCTATCCATTATTATCTGGGGAAAGCAGTGCCTGGATGGATTCACAGGATGTGGAACCCAGGCCACCACCTGCAGCCAGATGCTGAACAACAGATTAGTGCTGTAGCTGTGGGATAAAGAAATACTGCGAGTTGTGGAGAAAACACTGATTTAGATGTTCTGGTATGTGGCGCCTGTGCCACGGCGGTACCAAGTCAAGGGCGAGGGACTGCAGATTTAACTCACACACACATACACACGCAATAACACAGCGGGTCCTTCATGCTAAGAGAGCAGCAGCAGGAGCTTCAACCTTTATTCAGTGTTCAAAGGGCCTTCTTATAGGCAGCAAAACAGGAATGCCACTCACAGGTCGAAATTCCTCAAGAGGTGATTGCGCACAGGAGGTAAAAGTCTCGAGGAGGGGAGGGGCGCATTCTTAGAGCAGTAAACATGACTAGCTAACCAACATAAACACAGACACGGAAGCTGGTAGAAACAGGACATGAAACAGCAAGACAGGCAGGCAGCCCAGTCGGGCCTGGTTCCTACACTGGTAAACACAGAATCACCAGTGACTATTCTGAGGTTGGGACAGAGAAAGTCTGAGGCATTCTCCAAGCTTCGGGAACTGATATAGGCCTAGCAATCACAGTACTAAATATTTTAAGTTACCTAAGTCAGTTATAGTTCTAGAATAAAAGTATTAATGATCAAATACTTAATAAGATATGAGCTTATCATTTTAAGAAAAAAAATGTGGCGTTCATCAGAGGAGCTCCATGAGAACACTAGAGCCTGTAACACATCTGGAGGAAGGAGAGGTGGAGACTGACGCACCAAAGACCATGCCTGCAGAGAACACAGGCCCCCTGTTTGGATGTAGCTGATAGGCAGTCCTGATGAGACTTGGTAGGCCAGAGTCAGATGGTGTGGGAAAAAGGTTCCTCCTCTCTGAGAACTGAGAGAGGGGCATAGGGGGAAAGAGGGTAGGAGGGTAAGACCAGGAGGAGACCATGACTGAATATAAAGTGAATGAGTTATAAAAAGTAAATTAAAATTTAAAAATAATTAGAGAAAATTTCTCAAAGCTAGGTTCTGAAATTAACGAAGTGAAGAAGGGTTTATCTAAAGAAGTTAGAACATATACCATACAGTAAACCAGAAAGTGTAAAAAACGGGACTGAAGTAGTTATAAGAAAGAAATAATAAAGACCCTGAAACCAAAACCAGATTCATAGAAAATAATTTAAAAAGAAGCATATAGGTCACAAAAGAAACCATAAGACAACAGGAGAATTTCTGTTTAAACTAGTTTAGAGGCTGGGAATGGAGCTCAGTGCTAATATACTTGCCCAACATGTAAAAGGTCCTGAGATTAATTATAAGCACTGTAAATGCTATAAAACTGCTCCTTTAGTCAAATTCCTTAGTTCCAGTAGATGCACTTCCTTTAAAAATAAAAAAATAAAAAAAGAAATAAGCAGAACTTGCACTCCTAGTAAATTAAAAAAAAAAAAAAAGAATGTGAGGGGACTTTCCTAACTCAGTGTTTTCACTGTATACAGTAATGAATGTGTTCTTATAGATAGCGTGTCTCATATAATGATTAACAATTAGGAATCTTTGCATTTCCACCAAATTATCCAAAAGTGTGTGTGACAAGTTGAGTAGTTATGAAACAGAATGTTAATTTAGGGAAGTATATACATGTGAAACTTTTGTCTCCAGGCCCTGTCTTAGAGTGTACTTATAAATTTTTTTGTTTTACTTTATTAAGTTAAAAAGGAGAGCCATTTTCATGGTCTAAGCACTCCCAGATGCCCAAATTAAGTCCCACCGATTTTGTTTAGCCAGCCCTGTGCATGGGAATGCATGGGTGGAGCCTCTCTGACATTTCCAGAGGTCACACTCTCAAATTAGAGTTTCTGTTCCTCTGGCTATAGGCACTAGAATTTTAACACTCCAACCCCCACAATGATCCTTAGAATTGTGTTGTAGGTGTGTCAGTTATGAGTGGGCATCATGTGACCTCTTCTTCTCACACTCTTCCTCAAAAAGAGAACCCGAATTGTTTATATAATATCAATAGATCAAACCTGGAATTACACGAGTACAAGTAACATTATACAAAATGAGTACATTTGTATTAACATATTTTAAACATGTGTGTGTGTGTATGTGTGTGTATATACATGTACATATATGCATATGTAAGTATATATATGTACATACATGTAAACATGTCTACATATATATTAACAAAAATTAAAGAAAAAGAGGCTATGAATTTGAGAGATATTAAAAGGTTTGCATGGAAGAGTTTGGAGAGTGGAACTGAAATGGGGGAAACTATGTAATGATACTATACTTTCAAAACATACAAGAATATTTAAATCAAATCAAATCAAAGAGAACCATCACAATGATATGCACAACTGAAAATGGAAACAGTACTTAATCTGAGTCAAAACATTTCTTCACTTGCCAAAAGACTCATAAGATGTGAGAAACTCCAGAAGTCACCAAGCTAAGGCCACCGATGAGACTCATGCACTCCTTACAAGATTATATGAACAGTGGCAGTACTGTCTGTTGGGCAGAGAGAGGATATGCCTAAAAGTTAGACAAAGAGCTCAGAAAATCCAGTAATTCAATAGAAAAATGAACTGGAAATTTCTTTGGGATCAATGAGACTATACAGCAGAAAGTTTAATAAAGTAATATTTTCAAACATTACTGTGAATCTTAACATTTTGTAATTTAAGAAAAGCAAGGTACAGGTGATCTAATCATACATGCTTTAATATTAAAATATAAAGATGTTTATTTGTAATAATAGTTTAGCATATTAATGAGCATGTATATCCCAGGATCTTTCTTTCACCTTGGGCATGAGTGCCATGGAATGAAATAACTGAAAGTGCCTCTCAAATATTTATTTTCCAACAAATACATTTGTAAAACAGAAAAGACAACTTGCCCATATACATGGTGCTTATGTACACGTCTCTGCACTTTTACCTAGATGTTTCCTCCATTCATAATATAAGAAAACTCTTCAAAGTCTTTATGTTTTAAAAGAGAATATTAAATCAGCTTATTAGCAGACTTTCAAGAATTATCAGATCATGAATTTGCTTTCTCAAGTGTTCATTGACACAAATTAAATTACAAATGCAAAAGCTTCCTCCTTGCATTCAACTATTATTTTTAAGGTTGAAAAATAAAAACAATCATTTTCATGTAACAAGCAGTCTCAAATTCCAGCAAAACTTAGCTTGTTACAAAACATGGGCTGGCAAGAAATATGAAATATGAAAATTTGCCAAATGTATTTTAGGTAAAAAATATATAGGAATATGTCTACTTGTATGACTGTCAACAAAACAGTCCTTTGTTGTTACTTGCAGCTTTCATGTATTCATTACCTTTTAATCAAATTGAGTACACTGTTAGTCAACAAATTTTCTTCATTTACATTATCAATTAGTTCATCTTTGAACCTTATGTACTATTACATTTTATTAAAAATTCTGTTAATATGATAAATTGAATCCTTAGGTTTTGTTTTAAATACTTAATAGCCTGAGGTGTAACACTGTGATAGATTGTACATGTAGTATGCATGTTTAGGGCTCTGAATTCACAGTCAATGTAGACACCCAGAGAAATAGAGGAGAGAAAAAGAGGAAGGGAGGGTGGAAGGAAGAGAGGAGGGGATCAGAATATATTTCCACATTTCCCTATAGTCACAAATATTCCCACACTATTTTGTTTCTCTAAGCTTAATACCAAAATTGGGTTGGAGAGATCACTGAGTGGTTCAGAAAACTGTTTTTCCAGAGGGCCTGGGTTCTATTCTTAGAACCCATTGGTGGCCTCAATTTCATGGGGTTATAACCATCTTCTAACCTCTGTGGGTATTTAGAATGCACATGGTGCACAGATATGTATGTGATATATGTATGTATGTATGTGTATTTATATATATATAAATGTGTGTGTGTGTGTGTGTGTGTGTGTGTGTGTGTGTGTGTCTATGTATGTACTATGTGCTCACCAGAGAAGGTAGTTTGGAAGCTGTATCAATAGTTATAAGTGAAAAAAATTTTAAAGGCTTATCAGTAATTTTTACATATATTATTTTTACACAGCCTCAGTTGTCGATGGACCACATTCTTTTGTGTCCTTCCTTATGCAGGAAAGACTACCATCTACCTGTCAAGGCTACTGACATTTTGTGTTTTGTCTGACAACATTATGGAATTTTCAGAGGCCCTATTCCTGCACACTAGCTATCAATACCGAGGTTGGCTCCAGTTTTGAACATATGTGTATAATAGAGTGCCAAAGTGTATAAATATGCTCTGTCAGAAAAATATAATAATCTAAAGTGTGGCTGTATTTGATTTTAGGCTTAATAAAAAGATGACTAAAACATAAACATTTTAGGAAGATAAACTTGTGTTGCTCTTCAGGCATTATCCTGTCTTATGACATCATAGGTTAAAAACTTGACTAATTTCAACTGTATTTTCAAAGTGAATTTACATATTCATTATTTTTTATGTGTTATTTAAAAAGTCTATTAACTTTCCATGATTAATATTCAATAATAACAACACTCCAAAGTTTGTGCCAATGCTATCACTGCTAAGCTCTACTCTAAACATACTTATGTGTTTTTCATAAAGCAAAAGTGTCATTTTGGCAAAAAAATAAATCTCCTCAAGTCTGACTTGAAAGATTATATTGTTTTAGAAAGACAGTAATAGCAAAGGCTTCCTCAAGTATGGTCTGGCAATGTTGGAGCACCAGTCCAAGAATCATTCTGATAAATAAAAGCTGCAGTGTCTATAGTGATAGTCTGTGACCGTGACTGTACACAATTTGTAAAACCCACCTTTTATTATTTCCACTTAAAAGATGTATGCATTTATTATGGGAACAGAAGTAGGATGTTTCCAAATAGAAAAAATGGTATAGTAACATGTTTTAGGACTGTAAAGATACTTCTTCTTCTTCTTCCTCCTCTTCTTCTTCTTCTCCTCCTCCTCCTCCCCTTCCTCCCCATCCTTCTCCTCCTCCTCCTCTCATCTTCATCTTCTTCTACCTCTTCTTCTCCTCCTCCTCATCCCCGTCCTTCTCCTCCTTCTCCTCCTCCCCCTCTCCTCATCTTCTTCTTCATCATCTTCATCATCATCATCATCTTCTTCTTCTTCTTCTTCCTCCTCCTCCTCCTCCTCCTCTTCTTCCTCTTCTTCTTGGATTTTCAAGACAGGGTTTCTCTGTGTAGCCTTGGCTGTCACAGACTCACTTTGTAGATGTAACTAACCTTGAACTCAGGTCTATATGCCTTTTTCTGCTTCCCAGAGTGTTGGGATTAAAGGCATGACCCACCATGCACAGCTAGGACTATAAACATAAAGATACTGATAAAGTCATAATTTTTAGCGGTTGTGAAACTGACCTTTCAAGAAGAGAACTTTATTGAAGAAGAGAGTGACAATCTCAAAAGGTTGCTGATTATCTAGGGATGGTAATACAGGAACAAAAATAGTTAAAAGTTAAAGTGCGCCTAGCATGGACCAGCTTAAAATGTTACAACTGTGCCATAATTTGATTGTTTAAAATATCCCCTTATAAGATAGAGGGTGTTGTGATGATTAATATTGATTGTCAACTTAACAGAATCCAGAATCACAAAAAAGCCAACCTTCTGGGCTTACTAGTAAGGGGTTATCTAGATTAGCTTAATTGAGGTGAGAAGACCCACCCTAACCATGAGTTGTACGATCCAATAAGCTAAGGTCTTAGGCTGAACAAAAAGGAGAACATGAGCTGAGCGTTGAGTATGTAGCGTTTGGGTTCCACAAATAAGTATCATTTCATTTACATAATTTTTCTGTGTGCTTACTGCTCATTTTATGACATTTTATGTAAATATCTTTAAACTTTTTAAACACATTTGTCCAGGAAGACAAATTAAACAATCCAATGTTTACTTAGAAGGACTGGTTTTTTAAAAATGACAAAGTTCTAAACATTAATTTTTCTTATATTTCTGGAGACAATATGAAATAGTTAACCAAAACAGGGAACATTTAATAAGTGTCTTGTAGACTAATGAAAAACAAGATGTACCTACTGAGAACTTCAAATTCTGAAAGGAAAGCTGAGATCTTCACAACAGGATTGATTTTTAAGTAGACCTTGCAGTAATAGCAATAGCAGCAGCATGGAGACTTTTCTAGCAGGTTAAATAAAGTGATTCAGTCTTAACATGGAAAAGCAAACTCAGGGAACAGAATTAAGTTTAGCCTAGTTGAGATGTAAGAGGCAAGGTCACAGTTCACAAGATGAGGCTTGAAGTAAGGGCAGGATCTGACTAAAGAAATTGCATTCTAATTAACTAATTATTGGTGTGGAGATAATTATATGTCAGAAGATAACATTGACAGAAGGAATGAAATTCTAACTGTAATCATTAAGACACTGTCAACTTGATAGGCAAACCAGTTACTCTGGCTATTTCAGTAGGAAATAAAATGTGCTAGTTATAAATTTATATTTTCCACCTCAATTGTGAAAGTGAAGGAAAACAACAGTGAAATTGTGCTCATGATGAAAAAAGGAGTCTCTTCTACACCGGTGCTCCATTTTAAAACCATGTCCCCAATTCACACAGCAGTAATGTCCTTATTTGTCACCTCGATGCCATGTGTTTTAGAGAAAGACAACTAGGGAATTATTTCTTCCTGAAAAAGAAGCTTAGAAAAAAAAAATATATGGATTGATGTACTGAATTTGCATTCTGCTTGTAATACAATGCAACCTTCTGTCTTTTAAAGAAACACTGACAGCAAGAAACATTATATTACTTTGTGGAGTAGAAGCTAGTGATAGAATAGGACAGTTTCAACTCTCAATGCCAGAGCTTTCATTAAACCATTCTTCATACTTCATCACATGTTGATATGTAGGATGGAACTAAAATTGTATGCCAGCATTACAGTTTTGCATTAAATTTTAGTGATGTGTGTGTGTGTGTGTGTGTGTGTGTGTGTGTGTGTGTGTGTGTTTTGTCCCCATCATATCTTTCTTTAAAGGAGATAGATGTGTAGAGGGCAGCATTTCTCCAATTTGTAGCAGATCTGCACAAATGTGATGTATACTTTTCAAAAATAATATTGTTACATGTAAGGAAAAATAATGCCTGAGCTTTTATTCCAACTCACAATTCTGGATGTTGTGCTCGATATTATTTGTTTAAAGTTTATGTTGCAGATATTACTTGAAATTTGAAAGTTGCTTTATTAATTCCAACAGTCAAAGAAAGCACTCAAAGCTAAGAAAATCTGTCCTGTGACTCAGTTGAATGCTCAGATGCCAAATTATTATTTTTTTCTTTAAAGATCATGAACAGAGAATGCAGCAGTGAGCTGATTTGTGTGCACACGTGGGCTTTTTGTCCTCAAAAGTACTTACTTAAATAAGCGGATAGTTGGAAGAAAAGGCAAACAGCACCTAGAAGCAAAAGAAGTGGAACAGATGTCCTTTAGCTATGTGTTTTATTGATTTATAAACACTCAGTCAGGGTCCCTCATCTCTGCAGAGTAATTTAGATATGGGAAAATATCTGTGAAATATATTGATCGTGTTATTGATTGAAAAGCCAATTGCTGTTGCACTCCTGTTTTACCATTTAAGTCCTGACACATTTTGACATATGAGCCAGCTGTGACTCCCGCCTTGATTCTGCAATAAGATAATGTGAAAGCTGTCATAACCACTTCTCTGTCAGCTCTGAGTATTTACAGCTCAGTGCTGCTATTTAGCTTGCTTTTTAACTACCTGAATAATAAGGGTTTGTTAAAGCTCTACTTCTGGCAGCAAGCTTATGAGGCATGCCTATATTTGTGGACAAATTCTGATTAGTTTCCTCTTCATTTAGCAAAACTGAGGTGTTAGTGGATAAAAAAATTTTAAAGGAACCGATTTTGTAAAATCTTTGTATTTAACTATGTACATATTTAATGCACGAATACTGACAAACGCTTTTCTTCTCCCATTTCACAGAGAATTTTGATTTCCTAGCATATCTCTAGGCGATGTTTATTAGTTTGTTAGATTAGTTTTTATTCAGCAGCAATGAGGGAAGAATAGGAAAACACAGTTCTTTCAATCTCCAGATTTGTTACTTATTGGGTATATCAATCACGTTAAAAAAAAGAAAGATAATTTACACAAAATTACTTAATATCCTTAAAAGAAAAAAAATCAAGACAGTCTCTGAATCTATCTGTAAAAGCTCACACACATTTCCATAAACATATCTCCAAAAAGTGCACTTTAAAAGATCTACGTTTTAGGACAGAACTCATTAGATGATTGAAAATACAGATGCTATTTCCTGCTTCTAGTCACATAATCATAACGCATGAGGAAAAGCTCCGCTAAATCACCCTTTTGATGCATATAGTCAATATGGATCTTTTCCAAATAAGGTTGTTTAAATGTATACTATACATTATTAAAGTTGGTGTCCATAATACTCCTCTTATATTCTGATGTATCTTCTTGTTGTCACACTATCTCTGATTAATCACGAGCAGCGTGTTGATATGTTCGTTCCTGGTTTATGTAAAAGCATCCCTCCATTTGTGTAACCCAATGAAACAGGCCCATTGTAAGGGAACAGTGCTGATGTAAATAGCCTGGGAACAATACCCCACATTATAAGGATGGACAGCAGATCCTTCCTCTGGGAAATGAAAACATTCATTTAACAGCATGAATGGCACTCCATTCTGGCAAATGACTGACATCTTAGCAGTGGTAAACATTATACTTCTGATTGATTTGGATCCAACTTTGAAAAACCCAACATGTATTTTCAAAATGTGGAATCCTTTAGTAATAATTTTCATCTCAATATCAAACTTTAAAGTAGATTTCACCTTTAGATAAAACTATAAATAAGCTTTGTTGTTGTTGTTGTTGTTGTTTTAACAAAGCAGCAAATGAAATCTGACAACGTAAAATCTGTAGTCTGAAGCTGTAGCAGGCTGTTTTCCAATCAAGCTGGCATTACTTAAAAGAAGATGAGCTGTAAACAACCTGTCATGACATAATCCCATCTTCGCTGCAGTGTGGAGGACCAGACCGTGGGACTGGAGTAACATTCCTTCCGAGACCTCACTTCTGAAACCTCCCACTTTTCATCTCCATTTACTAGATAGGATTGAGCGAGACACGTACAGGAGACGCTGGTAGTCATTCCTCAAGCTTCTTGCACAGTAAAATTACTGGGAAATTACCTGAGTTTTTACATTCTTAGTCTACTTACTGACCAAAGCTCTTTGGTTTAATAGATATATAACATGGCTAATTAATCTGGTTTGAATAAAAAAAAATCACTTCCGAATTTGTGTTAGCTTTACAATGAAAGGAAAATTCTAAAGTAATTCACCATTTCTCCCACTAAAATTTTCCCTTGTGCTAACATTTTGCATAAATTTAGTCTAAGTTTTGAGATAACAAAATTAACATTAGAAGACTATTACTGATGAATCTCAGAGTTGATCTCTTCATTTCCTTCAATAGTTCACTTTTTGCCTTCTCCAGTCTGTGATAATTCCTTGGGAATCTGTTCCTAATTATGCACCTTATGTATGTCTGATATGATCAAATTTACACTTCAGTTGGAGAAGTGTCAAATTGGACTCCTATATTAGTATCAATCTAAAACTCTAAACAGCAGTGTTCATAGTTGATATAGCTGACACTGAGAAGTTGTCACTGTTTTCCTTTACTTTCCTAAACTATGCTTGGATTTGAGACATTAGTATAGTCCACACAGACATCCTTGCTTAGGTAGTTGTAAATATGCTGGACAGTAAATATACTGGATAGTATTGTACATCTTCCTAAGGGACACACATGTGATCGCTTCATCATTTATACAAGGGGTTCACATAATACACATTTTTGTGTAGAACATTTGTGTACAACATTTGTGTCCTTAGCCTGTGTGTTAGGAGGCTAAGCCAGTGTGTATCTCCCAAATTTGTCACTGGATTTTTGGCTATACTTCAGTAAGCATCTCTCTTTCTTATATATTATTTTAAAGTTATAAAATTGTTGTAGATCTTAGGTCTTGTGATAGTTAGCTTTGATTGTCAATGCATATACATGTTAGTTGCATTACATGGAATGAATGGATTGTTTTTGTATATTCATGTGTGTGTGTGTGTGTGTGCGTGTGCGTGTGCGTGTGTGTGTGTGTGTGTGTGTGTGTGTGTAAGACAATATTTTTTAAATGCCAAAGGCCATGAATTTGAAAAGGAAAAAGCATGTAGGGGATGTGTGTGGCAGGGCTAGAGAAAGAAAATATAAGGGGGAAATTATATAATTATATTTTATTTTCAGATACTACAAATTAGAATAATAACTACCTAGGGCATGACTGGAGCACACCGTTGAATGTGTTTGTGTCGGTATTTCCAGAGATGACTAGCTGAAGGAAGGACACCTGCCCCGAATAAAGGCAATGCAATCCACTTGGCTATAGTACCTTAATTGAATAAGGAAGGAAAGGAGAAAGACAGTTGAATTAGGACAGCCCCGTTTTTTGTTTAGCTACATAGGCTACCATAAGTTCTCTACCATGATGTATTTGCTCACAGAGAACACATAGCATTGAGAATACATCATATATTTAATATGCAGAAAAGTGAGTCACTGATTTAAGTGTGATATGTCTAGGCCTAGAGAAGAAAAGCAAAACTTCAAGTCAACAATTAAATGACTAAAGAAAATTTCCATCTGTCTGTCTGTCTGTCTACCTGTTGTCTACCTACTAATAAATCATCTCGGCCCATCTATATACCAATATGCTCTTTTGTATTAATTCTTTAAGAATTCAATACAATGTATTGATCATATTCAATTCTGTCCTCCGTCTCTTCTCAGGTCCATCTCTTTTCATAATCACCTAACTTTGTATTTTCTTTTGTTTTTAAAGCTGTCAAGCCATATTAATGATGGATATATAATCTTAAGTGTGACTACCTACTGTAGCATCTTAGACATATCAGGGACCATACCCTTAAAGAAAGCTACTTCTCCTTTTCCTAGCAGATGTCAGTTATCAGGAGCTCTTCCTGGAGAGGTGGGACTTTGTGACCAGCTCCCCATGCCATGCTTAGGTTTTTTTTTCAGGCTTGAGATGATTCAGGTATTGTTCCTGTTGTCTCATCTCTGTGAGTTCCTATGTTACCTGCCTTGTTTTGTACCAGGAACGCTGTGTCCTTGGGGTCATTGACCACCTATGGCTCTTACAGCCATTCTTTCCCTTTCCTTCAATGATCCTAAAGCCTTGGCAAGAGGCGTTGTGTAATGTGTGTGACTTTCACAGCTGAGCACTCCCCAATCACTTATACTCTGCAAGTTGAATAGTGTGAGTCTCCGTGTTAATTTTTATCTAATGCATAGATGTTTTTATGACTATGATTGAGACATTCGATAATCTTTGTTGTAATGAAAAATTGTTACAAATCAATTTAAGACTATATCTCATAAGGTAGTACTAAGTTCTTCCCTAGGCCTATGACTCATCTATTCACAATTCCAAGGCCTAATAACGGAGCACGTGTTGGTTCTATATTATGAAGAGAGCCTTAAGTTCAATAAAATAGTGGTTGGTCACTTCAACTATACCTGTGCCACTATTGCATCAGTAAGTCTATTTTGCTAGGAAGGTTGTTACTGTACCTCCCAGGGTACACAGCAGGATAATATCATAGGTTATCTTTAATATCTGTTACTATGCATAGCTTCTCCCATCACTATGAAAGATAGCCAGTAGGGATGAAGATTATAGGCAGAGGAAAGGACTTTCTGAACAGGGCCCTAATAGTGCAGTCATTATGACTAAATGAGAAATGGAACAACAAGAAACTACAACGCTTCTGCATAGCAAAGGACACCATCATTTGAACGGAAAGACATACTACAGAATGTGAAATTATTTAATCAGCTATACACGTGACAGAGTGTTAGTACTTATGTCATATAAAGAACACAAATACAAATATGACAAACATCATAAAAACCTAAAACAACCCAATTTAAATTACAAATGACTGAGAATATTTTTTAAATATTCAACCTCACTAAACATCAAGAAAATTTAAAAAATTAAGATGACACTCTGTTTTCATCCTACCTCAGTCAATGTAGGCAGGATAAAAATGATGACAAATGCTGATATAGATATGAGAAAGAGGCTATACTCATTTAGTTCTGGTGGATGTGGAAACTGGTTCATCTGCTATGCAAATCAGTGTGGATGTTTCTCAATAAACTAGAAAGAAACATACCACATGATGTTGTCGTACCACTCTTAGACATAATAACAATGTCCTTTTTACGTATTATACAGAATGAAATTCTGCCACTCTGACAACTAGATGGGACTAGAGGTTATTTTGTTAATCAAAATAAGAGACACTTAGAATGACATGTACCACATGCTCACATTTATATAGATAACATAACAATATTCACCACAAAGTAGTAGAGAGTGGAATGGTGATGACAAGAGGCTATTAAAAAAAAAAGACATTTGTGGCAGGGGGAAGCTATTTGCTTGTTTGTAAATTTCAATTAAATAAAAGAAAAGTGGTGGTGTGCTAATGCAGTAGGGTGTGGTGACTATAGACAACAATTTTGCAGAGTATATTATGAAAAACTAGATGAAAAGGTTGTTAATATTTTCCCCACATAAAATGACAGAAGTTTAAAGGTACTTTCTTTGACCTTGGTTGAAAACAATATTAAATGTAACTGAAGAATCTATCTATCTATATATCTATATATCTATATATCTATATATCTATATATATCTATATATCTATATATCTATATATATATATATATATATATATATAGAGAGAGAGAGAGAGAGAGAGAGAGAGAGAGAGAGGTAGAGAGAACACATGATATGACAGAGGATAACAGAAGAAACACCTGGAGTTAAAGATTCAGTGGGAATGAAAGCAGGAAGATGTGTATGAGCAGAGCATAGGAAGGGGTTAACCAATACTAACAATGCAGGGGAAAGCCTTACAGAGCCCCAATATTTGTAAGTAATTATATACTAAAGATCTTGAGTAGAAGTACTCTACATGAATGGACTTTGTTATTCACAAAGGACTTTTGTGATTAAATAAGTCTCAGAGCCAAACATCAGAAAGAAGCCTCCCTACAAGTTAATGTTTAGGGATGTAATAGAAGTCTCCCAAACAATGCAATCTATTGTCATTGTTCTCTGGTGGCCATCATAATTAGAATGGTAAGCCTTTGTAAGCAGGATGCCATAAATCTTAGGTATACGAAGAATAAAACTCAAGCTTCCTAGGTTTCATATTTTGTTTTTTTTTTTTTTACTTTTATTTTTATTTTTTTCTCCTTTATTAATTTATTCTTGTTACATCTCAATGGTTATCCCATTCCTTGTATCCTCCCATTCTTCCCTCCCTCCCATTTTCCTCTTATTCCCCTCCCCTATGACTGTTCCTGAGGGGGATTACCTCCTCCTGTATATGTTCATAGGGTATCAAGTCTCTTCTTGGTAACCTGCTGTCCTTCCTCTGAGTGCCACCAGGTCTCCCCCTCCAGGGGACATGGTCAAAGGTGAGGCACCAGAGTATGTGAGAAAGTAATATCCCACTCTCCACTCTACTGTGGAGAGTGTTCTGTCCATTGTCTAGATCTGGGTAGGGGTTTAAGGTTTACCGCCTGTATTGTCCTTGGCTGGTGCCTTATTTTGGACAGTGCTGTGCAGGATGCTGCAAGAGTAAAATTGCCAGTGGTCTTATTCATCACTGAACTCTTTATGCTGTAAGACTGAGTTTCAGTGCAGGATGTTTATGGTGGAATAATGGCATGGCTCCATGGCTTGCTCCAAAAAAGAAACATCAAGCTTCATACTGTAAATCTGATCAAAAGCCTGTGATTGGGAGTTCATATGCCCTGGGTCGGGGGACCTAACACTATTATTTTGACAAACAATTATGCTTCTAGACTGTTTTCTGCATATTTTTTATTTCATCCTTAGGTCTGTGCTGCTCTCAGTCTTAATTAAAAGAGCTCCTCTGCCCATGTTAGGTGGTGATAAATTCCTAGTGTCACAACTGAGTAGTGATTGTGAGTACAGCCTCAAATGAGACTTTCATATCATCTACACCAACCCTTTCCTCCAAAGAATCAGGAACACCCAAGGAACAACATAGGGAAAGAATGTAAGACCCAGAGCATGGAAAAAGTGCTGTGACAAGCTCTCTTCTGGTCATGACATTGCTATTGCACTCATGAAATTACAGTGTATGTGTTCACTGGCACAAAACCAGCCTAAATTCCAGCACAGATAAAGCAGGGATTCATAATGTTCCACATCTAGTGGGGGAGCTAATGGCAGTTGGTGGCTGATAAGGTGGGAGAGTCATTGTCTTTACTAATGTGACCAATGGTAGTCTGCCAAAAATCCACTGGATGAGTGCTCACTCATGTGCACAAGGACAGCACTCATCAAGCTCAATACACTATAACAGAAGAGGTATGGGGGTGCTGGAAAGAACAAAGAGCAGGGCTGATATGATCAAAATACAGGATATACATGTATAAAATTCTCAAAAAATAAATAAAACAAGTTATAATTACAACTAAGTTAAACACTTAAATAATAGTATCTTATTAAAAACCCCATATTAGAACCTCTTATTTCGTTAAATGGTTTTTATTGACTAAGTTATTGGGCAATGTCAAATATGTGTATAGTAAATTCAATTTACTGGCATCTTTTTCACTCACAGGATTAGGGTACTTTGATCAGAATGGTTGCATCTATTTCCTGATACTTAATTTACATTTTGCTCTTTTTTTTTTAAATCAGAATGTCATAGAGATGGTCTTATATCTTCCATGTATCATGTCAGGAGGCATAGTTTGTGTGTTTGACTTGATACTGGTGATGTGGATGTATTTTTCTAATGGAGAAGAACTATGCTTGAATTCCTGTGTGTTGTCTTACTGTAATTCTCCTTATGCTAATGAAATATGAATGGCTAATTATGAAAAATATTTGTCTTATGAGTGGTTACATATATTTTTACTATTTTCAATTGAGTAAACATTAGAACATGGCAAAAAGTAAAGAACTGTTATCAATGTATAGATGTAAGAACACTCTTTGATTCTCTGATCCATCCATCTGTCTTTTATATTAGCACATTTTTCTCTGTCCATGTCTAAAATAGTATGATCTTTTAACCAATTGCTTGATATTCTGTAGCACTCTTCTGGAGTGCTGTCTTAGTTTGTGTACCACATGCAATTCATTAATATTTAACTTTCAATAAAAAAGGGTGAATGCTCTTTTTGTCTGCTTGGAAAAAAATGGATTTGAGCCCTCGGGAGAGTATTCCCTTTCTGTGGTCATAATGCGTCATCAGCAGAGGGCAGTGGACAGACATTTTAGAAGTTTTTCTTGGTTTATGTGATCACTGAGGTTTGTAAAGATGGCTCCTCCAGTGTCCAGTTTTCTCAGGGCTCATTAGCTATATCATGGGAGTGTGTGTGTGTGTGTGTGTGTGTGTGTGTGTGTGTGTGTGTGTGTGTGTGTTTGTGTGTGTGTGTCGTGCATCTGTGGCCTTAGATATCAAGCCCCTTTAGCACTGCTGTCTGAGGTGTCTGGTTACTCTAGTGAAGTGGCCATAAGCACCCCCATCCTACCAGCTAATCAGTCCTCACTATGTTCTAACAGTCACCCTATGGATAGTGATGTGTCCCTACTTACTACTCTTTCCCTTTTTATGCGTCACTTTACTTCATTGGTTCTTTGTTAGTCTATGCTTCTATTGCAATTAATAATTTTTGTGTGCTTTTCCCCTATTTAAATAATTGAGTGATTTTTCTTTCTTCAATTTGGACCCCAAATGATACAGCTTTCTTAATTGTGACGTAATTTATTTTTCATGTTGCAATACCACTATTTTATAAGGGCACAAGTTCACAGGGAAGTAAGAATGTAGAAATGAAGCAAAATAAGAGTAGAAATAATAAGACAAGGAACCCACTGTTAGCAAATACTTCTCAGATGGAATGAGGAGTTACCTCCAAGCCATGTTCTGAGACTGCATAAACTAATGGATCCCATTTTGGGAAAGAAATAAAAGAATTTTCCTTGAGGGCTCATGAATCCCATTGATTCTCCTATACTAGAAGTTTGTGGATGCAAAGATAATAGCTCATCTTTTGTCCACTTGACACACAAGCTAGAGTACCTGAAAAGAGAGAACCTCGATGGAGACCATGCCTCTATAAGATCTGGTTGTTAGTCGTTATTCCTACTTAGTGATTGGTAGAGACGAGCCCAGCCCACTGTGGGTGGGTCCACCCATGAGGTGGTAGTGCTAGGTTCTGTAAGAGAGCAGGCTGAGCAAGTCAGGGGAAGGAAGACACTAAGCAGAACCCTGCATGACCTCTAAGTCAGCTTCTGCCTCTAGGTTCCCGGCCTGGGTGAGTTCCTGCCCTGACTTCTTTAGATGATAAACAGTAACATAGAAGTGTAAGCCAAATAAACCCTCTCCTCCCCAACTTGTTTTTTTTGGTCATGTTGTTTCATTGCATCAATAGATATCCCAACTAAGATGTCAAATAGATCACTCCTACGTCTTTTCTCACGTTGGCATAAAGAATATATAGGATCAAGGGTGGAAGGCCCCTGTGTGGACATTAGATCGAGTGTTTACATCAGAACGATCAGCGCTCATACAATGAAGGCCACTTGAGTGAAACAAATATCCAAAGGTTCCAGAGACTGATGACAATGAGAGTATATGTAAAAAAAAATCTTCCATGTATATATAATTAACCCAAGGTCTTATCTAAATGTCCTTTTACAAGTAGTTGAATCTTAAGTCATTCTCAACAAATGAGTGGCTTTATTTTATAATTTTTCTCACTTATTAATATAGGAAATGTCTTCAGTTCCCATAAAATACAGGTCACATGACACCTGTTTAGAAACTTTCCTATAAGTTACTTGGTCTCTTCTTTTAGCTCTCACAGCACATTTCCTTATATAAGCGTCTGAAGGTATTTTCATATTTTATTGTAATTTATTTGTTTTACACCTGCATTGCTTAGGAAATTGTGATTGTCTCAATTGCAGGGACCATGTATTATTCATTTTTGTATTCCCAGCACTCAGCATACCACTTGGGCATCAACCTCTCAATAAATATGTGTTGAATTGAATTTAAAAGAAATCATAGATGTAAAAGTACACATGGATAGTATTATCAGCTGAGTAGCATTTCACTATAGCATGATATACATCTAATTTGCTGCTTATGAGATTCTGTGTTGATGCCACAGACACTTTGTCAAACACCTGGGATGCAGCAGTGCTCTTTGCCAGTGAGCAGCAGAAGTATATGTTGACAGTTTATTTCAGCACATTATATGGCACTCAACCAAAATTGAACAGCAAGAAAAGATGGAAAGAAAATGACTATTTTCTAAGCCTCCATCACTCAGGTAAAACTAAATGGATTTCATGATGTTCAGGTGCCTTGGTTTGCATCAACTCTTATGTGTAAATCAAATTGATCGTCCTAAGTCATTTGGCCCAGGACTGTCATTCTAAGGCTCACAGTCATACAATGGTATATTACACTCTATTATTGTATACTACATCACAGCATACTGTATCTATTACAGTCATCTCATGTGGAATTACCTCTTTCAAAAGGATGGAACACACCCTAAATTATAATGGCCTCATCACTTGGACTGGTTTTAGCAGAAGAAGCCCTTTCACCACCATGTTATTACCTCAGCAGTGATTAGAGGAAAGGTAGTATTTCATTCTAAGGCTAAAATGTTTTCCAAGGAAAAGTAAATCTAGACATTTGAAGATGCATAAGATTAGAATTGCAATGTATACAAGCATGTTCGGAATCACTCCAAACGTAGACCTGCAAATAACATGATCGTATGCACAATGTTAAAATGTTAACATCTATAATATGTACTAATTACCGTAAAAATTACACATCTTATTTTTTGGCAATTCTTACAAACATGCTTGTCAAAATCTGCCAAGTATTTAGATAAAATATCATGTACATATAGACTATCAATTATAGCTTCAGTCTGCCTACCAAAAATAGCAGTGCTTCCTCTTGCTTTTTGTTTTTTTAAAGCTTATGATATCCATAGAAACTGCAAACACTTGTTTTCCTTCCCTTGTTTTGGCAGGACAAACCTGACAGTACAAGTTGAGGCTTGTGTTTAGCAATTACACAAGCCTTTAGACACTGAATATTTTATGGTAACCTCCATCCCAAATTCATTTTAATTTCCTACCCTTTTTGCTAGTCTCTTGCTAGCTGCACTTCTTTTAATCTATTTTAGCATTTTCATAGTGCTTATCTTTTCAAAAATAGATTGATTCACTTTTAGGAAGAGGAGGGCACATTAAAAAATAAATGCCAAAGTAAAACTATTTCCTCTAATGAATTGTACGTTTTGTTTCACCCATTTCTTGCTTTCATGCATTAGTAGTATTATATAAAAGAAATGTCAAATATTTTATTGCAGTTGTTTCCAAAGTTTCAGGATCACTTGAGAAAATGTCCTTAACCCTTAAAATATTCAATCTCATGCTCCCCTCCTGGTAATTCTGACTCAAGTCTACTACAAAAAGTCTATACTTTTTGGATATACTCAAAAGTTACATTATACATCCTTGTATTAAGCTAATATATGTTTTAAGAAAGTATTTGGGTTTTAAATTTTATTTATTTATTTACTTATTCACTTCACATTCTGATTGTAACCCCCTCCCTCCTCTCCTTCCAGTCTATGCAAGTATTTGGAGAAGGCACAATGATGCATCATTCCAAGATTAGAATGAGATATAAAGTTGTTAACATATACTTATGTTGGACACATGGTATAAATCAGTTGTTCTCACCCTTCTTGATGCTACAAACCTTTAATACAGTTCCTCATGTTGTGGTGATCCAAACCATAAAATTACTTTTGTTGTTACTTCATAACTGTAATTTTGCTACCCTTTGAAAGAGTCATTCAATCCCCGAACGGGTAACCACTTACGGGTTGAGAACCATTGGTGTAAAAGGCTAGATATACAAGTAGGTGATCACAAGGTCTTGATGAAACACAAACACTAAAAAGGAAACAGAAGTGGGTTAATTTCAATCAGACATAAGGCTAGCAGGTACTGGGTGCAAATAATATTCATGTTTATTATATTTATATTATTATTAGCAGTATTAGTATTAGTAGTATTATACGTTTGTTCAGAAGTTTGAAAAGTTTCAAAAAATACTCATCTCTCCTGTATTTTCAGACCTCATCAGGTCATTACTGACCTGGTATTATATATATATAATATATATATATATGTATTACACATATACATAATATTTACATATTATGCTTTAATACATGTCAAATGAAATGCTAAGGACTGTTAGAAATATTTCATAACCGGTACATCCATTCTTTTAAGAAAAAAACCCTTCGGTAAATCTGTGCACCTCTTTCTACCTCATAAAATGAAATCGTTTCTTTTTAACACTTCCTTTGGGTACAGTCATGCACTGGTAGCTGGTTAAAGACCACAAGAGTGAGTCTGAATCTCGCTCCCTCAACCTGCATCCTCAGTTACTTCAGTTTTCTGGTGATCACCCAACACCTTTCTTCTTTCTCCAGATAGAGCTCTGGATACCTCAGTGGATCCACCTACCACTTATCACCTGCAAACACTATAGGAACAATCACTTAGAACTGCAAAGGTACTCACCATGACTTTTTTTAATTTGGGAAAATCCAAGTGAACACTGCACTGTTAATGAGGTCAATAGCTATTTAGTTTTTTTTTTCATTTTTAAGTGTTTTAAAGGTTATTTAAATAAAAATAATAGGTAGGGTCTTTTTGAAATTAATGATGCATGTGGGCAGATTTATTTGATCCTAGGATTATTATCCATGCCCCACTGGTTTTTACTCAGTATTTCTAACGAGAGAACGACACTACCAAAAGCAATGATGCCTACAAGACAGTAGGCTGTGTAGTACACAAGGTCCATCAAGTTTGTTGCATCCAATTATCTGTTCTATATGGATTGGACTATGGATCTGGTCTGATACACTTCTGTAACAACTATAGATTTTTTTAATGTTAAGAATAATTAATAATATGTACATATTCCAATGCCATGTGCGTGAGAGCATGAGCATATGTCTGCTGTATGCGAATGTGGAGGCCAGAGATTAATATTCGCTCACTGTTCTTCACAGAGTCTGCCACTGAGTTGAACTTGCTGTCTTAGCTGAGCTGCCTTGGAACAGAGCTGTTTCTGCCTCTGCCCTATCTGTGGTGCTAGAGTTACAAGGGCCTATGGCCACAGCAAGGTTTTACATGGGTGCTAGCGATCTGAATGCAGGTCTTTTATGCTAACCCATTAAACACTTTACCCTATGAGCCGAGTGAATAGCCCGATCTTTATAGGTCCTTTAAAAAGTTTTATCTAGCTATCCGATGCAGTGACTTGAAAAAAAAAATATTGTGTCAGCTGGGTTTGTGGCATACACCTTTAATCCCAGCACTCAGGGAGGCAGAGGCAAGCCGACCACTGTGAGTTGAGTAGCCTGGCCTACAAGGCTAGTCCGGAACAGCCAGACTATGCAGATAAACACTGCCTGGAAAACAAAACAAGACAAACAAATGAAACGCTATGTTTATTAAAAATAAAAACATACTATTTTTAATTCTTAATTTCCCTTCTTTTGCTAGTCTGGGAAAGTTGTTTTGCAGTCAAGGATATTTTGGCAACATATGCCTTTTTACCATGTGAAAAACTTAATAAAGTATTTGGTCCATGTTTTTGTGGGGTGGGTTGGTATTCTCTCTCCAGTAGGAGTCTTGTCTACTTATAGGGTGTCTTCTTCAGTCTCCAGGGCCCCCGCTACTAGGATTCTCATCTAGAGACCCCCTCATATCCTCCCAGAGGCCTATTCTGTCTTAGGTCTCCAGCTTGTAACAGAGCTGCCCCACCCATAGTGTCTTTTTTCTCTTCCGGCCTTCTGTTCTCCTACCCTTCTCTGTCCATACAGCTCTCTGCTCTCCTTCTCCTACCCTGATTCCCTCTCTTCACTCACAACCTCTCTGTCTTCTATTTCCCCTTCTGAATGAGATGTACTTTCTTTGGGTCTGTGAATTGTAATGTGGTTATCCTGTATTAAATGACTAAAATCTGCTTATAAGTGAGTACAAACAATATGTGCCTTACTAGCTCTGGGTTACCTCATTCAGGATGATTTTCTTTTTTTCTAATACCATCAGTTCGCCTACAAATTTCATGACAACAACTTTGATCTGAAACTTACCCTGCCTACAAGACATGCAGGAATAAAGCTGGTGGAGAGAGAGCAAAGTTTGAGGGATTGTCCAAACCAATGCCTGGCGCAACCCAAGACCCACCCCATGGGAGAGAGAGCCAACCCCTACTAATGACACTTCATTGTGCTTGCAGACAGGAGCCTATCAGAGCTGCCCTCTGTGAGGCTCCGCCCATCAGATGTTCCAAACAGATGCTGAGACTCACAGCCAAACGTTGGGTGAAGAATGGGGCAGTCTAATGGAAAAGTGAGGGGAAGGGTAAAAGGACATAAAGGTGACAAGAGTTCCGCAAGAAGACCAACACAGTCAACTAATCAGGACCCAGAAGGGCCTGTGAAATCTGAAGCACTAAGGACCACGCATGGAGTGGACCCAGGTCCTCTACATATATGTAGCCGATGGGCAGTGAAGCTTCACGAGGGTCCACTAGTAAGGGTAGCAGGGTCTGTCTCTGACATGGACTCTGTCCCCTGCTTTTAGATCACTTCTTCCCAAAGGAACTGCCTTTCCTGGCCACAGGGAAAGAGGATGAACTCAACCCTGATGTGACTTGATGAGCTGTTTTCGGTGGGTAGGGGGAGCTCTGCTTTTCTGAGGAATATGGGAATGGGAGAGGGAAGGGAGGGTTGAACTGACAGGAGAGGAGGGAGGGGACTATGGCCAGGATGTAAAGTGGATAAATAAATTAATTTTATAAAAGAAAAGAAAGTGTTACTCTCAAATACTGAAAGTGTTTGGAGAGTACTACTGAATTCATTAGGGCCTGTATTTTCAAGTTGACACAGTCAGCTTTTCTTGAACATGTGGAACACTTTCACTGTCAACTTTGGGCTGTCCAGATAGCTTAACTTTAAGTAGGACTTCAAGTGAGATTTGAGTTTCATAATTTATGTTGGCTCTCTTAACATTCTGCTATGTTGGAAATACCTACAAAGACTGAGCAAGAAAACAGCACTGAAGGGAACTGAGACGGAGCTGTCACTATATGAGACCAGAACGCTGCTTAACACCAGACAGCCTTCCATTTCAAAAGGACTTTGGTAAGTGAGCATTCACAATTTGTCATCAATGACTTTGTCAGAGTTCCTACGTGTGAGCATGTGCGCATGCGCATGCACACACACGCGCACACATGCACACACGCACACACATTAACACATGTATACACACACATTTTACATATTCACACACATACACTCCCACACACTCCCCCCCACACACATATTCACACATTCACACACACATTCACACACATAGCCATACATTCACATATTCACACACACATACACACACATACACACTCAAAAATGCTGCTTTACAAAAACAGGTGTCAGTGCTCTAGATGTCTGGGACTTCTCAAATCTGTCTTCCCACTAAAAACAGAAAACAATTCTGTGTGTCCACCTTGAGCCAAACTTTGTGTTTAAGTATTTAGCACAAATTATACTTTGACTTGCTCCATAAATATCCTACTGAATGAGCGTTCTTTCCTGTCTTTAACAATGGGATGCAGGATCATAAGGTAATTCCATCACCCCATATTAAGTTCTGCTAAGTGGCAGAATGGTGGCTGTTTATTTCCTTCCCTTTGGCAAAGAGAATTTTCCATTGCTGAGAGATTGATGGGAGGTCAGTACGTTTACACATTTGCATCCTTCTTTCTATTAATTTTATTGATGAATTATTTTAGAAATTCCAGCTATCCCCAATAAATCTCTTTTGAATTTAGAACTAGCTCATCAATTCTTGCTTGTTCTATTAGAAGAAAAGTATGTTTGTTTTGCAGTCTTACGTTACGATTACCTTGAAATATGAAAGATCTCTATTTCTCATATGGGTGTGGGGATCTATGGAAAAGGCAGCGATGTCATTTTGGCAGTGCATCATCCTGAATCAGAAACTAAAGCATGCAAACTGAAATTGATTTGTAACAGGTGCCTTATTAGAAGCGAACATCAAGAAAACTAGAATCAATGTTGAAACAAAAATTTGTCTTGTAAGCAATCCTGAGTGAAATGTGTTGACACAGCATCACATTCTGTAGCCCCACTTTTGCATGCTTTTCAAAGCACAGCTATCTCAGGCTGAGGGGGATGAATAATTGACTGATCACTGCATAATTCAACATAGTGTTGTAAAAATTCAAGGTCTGGCAAATCTGAAGCTTTCCTTTTTTTTTATTGAGACCGAGGTTAAAGTTTCAATCAACCTTGAAGAAACATTTAAATAGCACAAGGATATATGATTTATTAAAGTGTGTATTATTCTTTCTTATATTCCCTCCTTCATTAAGCTGACTCACATAATGCATCTATAAAGTCAAAAGACCATCCATAAGGTTTATTAGGACTCTGTCTGTAGTGACTTCAAAAGCACTACTATTGTCTGTGTTTAAACTCACTTATTAAGCAGAGAAATCCAAATAAATTGCTTCCTATAAATGTGTTATCCTGTCACATATCTTTTACTTGTTAAATATTCAGATGCTATTGCCCATAACATTCTAAATATTCTAGAAAACAATCTCACAGAAATACATAAGTTTACTTTTGTTCTTTCAATATTTTTCTTTAGTATATCCTAGACATTCTTTTTATAACCAGAACACAAATTGAAAAAAGATAGAAATGGGCCTGGTCAAAAAGAGAGACAGGGATCAATTTGACAGAGAATACAAAATATAAGAAGAGCTGTTTGTATTTAATTAAAGGTGAAATATTAATGATTGTGTTATAATTATTTTAATATGTGGTTATTTTCAAAAACAGACCAAACAGTTGCTTCTATTTGTTTTTTGAAGATATTATGAAAAATATTTCCATATTGCATTCAATATTAAAATATTATTTTATAACATGAATTGATAATTATTCTTATTCTCATCAGAAGGAGAATGTTTAAGCACTAGTAATCTTTGGATAATTCTGAAAAAAATATTTAAAAATCCTTTTATTGTATAGGATTTGGTCTTGATACATATTTTTCTGTCATGTGAAGGCTGTTTTTTTTTTTAACTAATATTAGTTAAGAAAAGTATAGTGTTTTTTAAAAACCATACTTCTAATGTGTATGTGGGGAAAATGGGATAAATGATCCATTGTCTGAGAAAAGGTGAAGTTGAGTTTTTGTAGTAAATTTTTCATAAAAAGCTAAAAGTAAGATATTTGAGAAAATTTAAATTTTATATTTCAATAAAGAAAGAAATTAACTATAAATCTAGTAGCATACAATCACAATGTAATCTTTATATAAGCCATGCCCACCCAAAGAGAGAGAAAAAACAAAACAGAACAAAACAAAACACTGATATTTTCTCACAAAAATCTAGCAATCTTAGTGAGAAGATACACAATAATTAAAGAATAAAATGAGTATCATAATTAATCACTCACAAATTTTTTTCAAACTCTTTCAAAAATTTATTTTATTTATTTATTCAATTTACATCCCGACTGTAGCCCCCTCTTTGCTCTCCTTCCAGCCTCAAACACTTAAAATTTTAAAATCATGGTACAAAGTTTAAAAAGATGTAGTTCTTTCTGCTGTATGTAGTTTATTTTACCCATGTGTAATAATGTAAATGTATATGTTAAAAAAGAAACATAATAAAAAAAATATTAAATCAAAAAAATAAGGTAAAAAATACAGTTCAACAATCAGGAAGCAATTTGGGAGTCAACAGCACTGACAATCGTGAATCTTTTCAAAATATTACTGTGGAGTTATATCCTAAGAGCTCTTGGATGTCTAGCGTAGCTTAAATCCCTTTTGCACGTGTGGCTCTGAACCAGAGAGTTATACAATCAGCAGCCTGGTTTCCTTCTAAGCCACAAGGATTACCTCCAAGTCACATAAAACATTTTTGCCCTGAAATTTACTTAGCATTTCCATGGTCTGTCTAATGAACTAAAAAAAAAAAAAAAATTATCATTATTGCTAGGTTCACAGGAGTGCAGGCCTCGTGGCACACACTGTTGATTTGATACCCTCTGTGATGGCAGGGTATGGTTCAGCAGTTTGGTTAAACAGCACATCAGCAGTAGTGATGGGTGATCAATCTCATTCCCCATGGCATTGCTCCCCAAAGAGTCATTATTGAGAATAAAGTGAGGAAAGGTGTCAGAGAGAATCATTGGATCTATGACTTAAAGAAATGATAAAATGAACAAAAGTCTCAGAAAAATGATTGTTTACATCCTTATTTCAAAAAGGGAGGGAATTCATTAATATGTTTTAGGAATGACAAATTTATTTTTATATTTAATATTCTTTAATATCATCATACATTCCTAAAAACAGAACATTGTGCTTTTATATTAATATGTATTTGAATGACATAATTATTTTAAAGGTTAATTAAAAGAAAAATTACAAAAAGTTTTTAAAAGTCCTGTTCTCAAGATTAACATAAATATTTGTCCTGTTAGTATTTATACAGAAATCAAAAATCAACAGTGTAAGTAGCATAAAAACACAACTCTAAAACTTGTACTTATTTGCAAAGTGATTCATTGATTTATTTTGCAATTACACACAAACACACACATATAATGTTGTTATGCATGCCACAGAAATTTCCTTATGTATTTGATTATTATCTTGAAGAAAACTTGTTGGGAAATGCTACAATTAAAAAAAATTTTTTTTTGCGATAGTGTTTTACTATGTAGACCTGGCTGGACTTGAACTCACAAAGATCTGCCTGTCTCTGCCAACTGAGTTCTGGGACTAAGGGCACATACCATCACACTTGGCTAAACTTACTACAGTAATGAAAACTCATATTTATTTAATTTTGATGATGTCACAGATAGCTGCTTAGAACTTTCTTTGTATTTCCTAATTATTTCTCACAAGCAGGCCCTACTAGCTACTTTCATGAGGAAAGAGACACTTTGAACAATTATCTTATGTGTCTAAGGTAATAACATTTATAAACTTTGGAATAAAACATTGAGAATTTGCCTTCAGTTTCTTCTTACTAATCATTGTGTAATGTTATTTATATATTTTTATTTCCCTCAAAATATTTCTTCAAATGTCCAGAGATTTCCTTTTATTTTTAAGGAGAATTTCCTTTTGAATCTTACATATGTAATAGCATATCCTTATAAGCCTGATTTTCCTTTATCTCTTGTTCTGAATTTTATAATCAACATAGTTACTTTCAACAGCAAGTGACAAAATTAAATCTTTATCAAATTTCACAAATCTAGTTCAAAGAGTAGGGAATTTCAATGGCGTACTCAGAATCTCATGTTGTTTCAGTATCGTTTCTTCCCCATTCCACGTGCCAATTTCAATTTCACATTGATTCAAAAAATGATTACATATATAAATTCCATATGCAATAACCAGAAAGTGGGAGGCTTTCAAAGATCTCCTGGAACATCATTCATGTGTCTGTAACTGTTGTGTGACACTGTATCTGAGGAGACTTGAACAAATACTTATCCCAGATAGGTAACCAATGGAGCCTGAAGTACAGATACTACCAAAGTCCAACTTGGTGAACCCATGTATGCACACACACACACACACATGTATGTGTATATGTATAAAACACACATACACATGTGTGCATGCACACACACATTTTATATATTCCCACAAAATGCTGATGGAATAGAGAATGTATTACAATTTCAGAAAATAGTACCTGTGGGACAAGATTGTAGGTAGGTGTGGGGACCAGCTTATGGACTTTGTTGTGATTAGTGAAACATACATTTTAGGCTTGCCTGTCTTCTCAGAAAACACTTGTTCATATAAGAAGCAGTAGAAATGGGAAAGGCGAGGGGACTCTGACCAACTGAGGCACGGCAGGGGATGGCTTGGTAGGTCTTGCCTTTCTCCCCACTTTTCTCTGTGGCACTGGAAATGGCGAAAGTTGTGAAGTCAGCACAGATGTTTGACACAGTTCTGGCAACGCTGAGCCGAACGCTGCCATCGCTCCCATTCCGTCTCTCACTTTTACGCTTTAATCTCTGCATGTCATATTCTTGGGGACTTTCTGCATTGTGATTCATTAAATCTTTTCCCAAGAAAATTATGTCTCAGTCCTTTTTTGAAACGTCCTAAACTTACTTCCTTTATGATTTTAGGGAAACGACTTTATTAAGCTCTATATTCCTTATGCCCCAGAGACTGTGATAAATGAGCGCTGAGCTAAAAATATCTAAGTGAGTCCATGAGTCCAGGAATCTTCCTGATTTGTCTACCCCTAAGCAAACTCACACAGTGTACTTGGCGCAGGGTAAAGAGAGACAACTGACCATCTCTGACTGACTAGGAGAATTAGTAACAGATTCTAAGGCTCTGTTTAGAGCTCTCTCCAAATGTAGTTTAAATGTAGTTTAAAGATAGGGGGTTATACAGGGAACACCCTTGAAGGAATACAAGTCAGTAAATAAGATAAGATTGACAAAAATAACCTTTTTCTACTTTATAGTGTAGATGATGAAATGATATAGTAAACAGAATTAGGTATTAGTATTTCCTATTCATAAAACGACTAGTTCAAATATTTTCTGTTTGTGTGGAGCATTTTAAAACTACTGTCAGCCTAAAAGCAGGATGCCGTATAATAAATGTGTTTGCTTTGATAGAGACAATTCTTTAGATTTTTAAATTGGAATTATTGGGTTAAGAATAAAAATAAATTCTGTCCTATTTCTATTTCCTAATTGTGACTGAACTTATAACCCTGAACATGTAATGAAAAAAATCAAACACGTGTCTGGAGACAAAATGTTATAATCTGTACTTCTTGGATAAGCATTCGTCTGTCTTTGTTCTGGGAAACTTGTATAAATAAATAAAGAGACAATCTGATTGCTAGTCAGTCAGAGCTGCACATCACACTGGACTCTCTCCTCGCTCATTGACTCCTTTTCTCCTCAAAGGCCACCATATCAACCACTATGGCTGGCTCCTGGCTCCTCTGCCTGGCTATGAACTGTTATGTTACGTTCCTGAAGCTAGCCACCAAGGTCTACTTATGTGGCTACTTCCTCATCCTGAGGCTGACTGCAAAGGTCTAGCTATCAGAGCACTGAAATCCAGCAATCAACAGCCCCTTTTTTGACATCCCTAATTAACAAACCCAATTGAAATTAAACACTTCACCCTAACAGAAAGGTTTCCCCCTTTACCTTTTTAAACCATCATTTTTTTTTTAAACAGGCTATGTCCTTTATCCTGTTCCAGGACAAATACCTCTCTCCCTTGTTTCTGTCCCCTTCTCCCTCATTCTCTATCTTCTGCCTTTGTCCCTTATTTGTTCCTAGTGTTCCTTTGGGACAAATAATTCTCCCTGGGCTGAGATCTTGGTCTTAGGAGTCCTGAATCATTATCAATCTCTTACAAAAAGACATGGAGATGTTATCTGTTGCATAACATTCTGAATTCACAGAAAAAGTGAAAAAATGGATATTGAGGTAGATGTTGTCTAAGTTAAGGTTCGTTTTGCTGTGATAAAACACTATGACCCTAGAGCTTCATTTGCTTCAGAAACAGGGCCCTGACACCCCTGAACTGAAGGTGACTGGAATGTCTTGATGACTGGGCCTTCATGATTCCAGAAAATGCCATGCAAGCTTCCAGAGGAGAGAGGCATGGTATGGTGCCTATCAACAACAATAGTGACCAGCATGACAAAGTGACTATGTGTACAGTAGTGGTACATATACATTTGTACTAAGCAACAATTCCCTGTTTGGACTTAAGACATTCTCAACAGGAAGAATAACTGGTCTTAGAAGCCTAACTAATAAATGGTAGTGAAGTCATGGTTATTGACGGAGAATCTTCAACCACCAACTTACTAAACCAGCTTAATCCTCAACAACAATCTATGAGCGCTGTCACTGTACACAGATATAGTCCTGCCTCATCAAAGAGACTTCTCTTCATAATAGATGGAAACCACTAACAAGACTACAGTGGGTCAACATGAAGAGTCGTGGACCCCATTCTCAATGGATACATCTAAAAATCATACCTACAACTATGACTGGTAGAACATAGTCAGCCCTGAAAACATATTTATAAGGATCATTGTGTGGACTCTTTTTATATTTAGTAATACATATGTATATAAATACATATATGCGTGAAATAATAATTGATGGAAAAAACAGACCGTCAATGTGAAGGAGAGTGAGGAGGGATATATAAGAGAGATTAAAGGGAGAGAAGGAAAGAAAAGAGGTTGTAATTAAAGAACAAACTTGACACCTGTTGAGCAGGCCAGGGTAACAGATCAGTCCTTTATTCTGTCATCATTAACAAAAGCTTCTCCCTGTAGCAGATGAGCGAATATGCAGAGAACTTCAGGCAGGCATTTTCCACACAATGTGTGGAAAGAGAGTCCTTGGACCACACGGTTTTAAATGGGACGCCTCTGTTAAATTCTTCCCCTCAGAGCTCAGGGAAGCTAGAGGGAAGAAATGACAGAAAGACTATAAGAGCCAGAGGGCATGGAGAACACCAGGAGAGCAAAGGACCTCTGAGTTAACTACCAAGACTCATAGGAACTCACAGAGATGGAAGCAGTAAGCACGTGGCCTATATAGGTCTGCACCTCTTCCTATGCATGTATATTACAGCCTTCTACTTAGAACTCTTTTTTTTTCCTCCTTTATTAATTTATTCTTGTTACATCTCAATGGTTATCCCATCCCTTGTATCCTCCCATTCTTCCCTCCCTCCCAATTTCCCCTTATTCACCTCCCCTATGACTGTTCTTGAGGGGGATTACCTCCCCCTCTATATGATCATAGGGTATCAAGTCTCTTCTTGGTAACCTGCTGTCCTTCCTCTGATTGCCACCAGGTCTCCCCGTCCAGGGGACATGGTCAAAGGTGAGGCACCAGAGTATGTGAGAAAGTAATATCCCACTCTCCACTCTATAGAACTCTTAAAGAACTTCTAAGTGTGTCAACAATGGGACTCTGATTCTAGGAACTGCTCTTGGGTCTGTTTTCTTTTTTTTTTTCCCATTTATTTTTTTTATTAATTTATTCTTGTTACATCTCAATGGTTATTCCATCCCTTGTATCCTCCCATTCTTCCCTCCCTCCCATTTCCCCCTTATTCCCCTCCCCTATGACTGTGCCTGAGGGGGACTTCCTCCCCCTTTATATGCTCTTAGGGTATCAAGTCTCTTCTTGGTAGCCTGCTATCCTTCCTCTGAGTGCCACTAGGTCTCCCCCTTCAGGGCACATGGTCAAATATGAGGCACCAGAGTATGTGTGAAAGTCATACCCCACTCTCCTTTTACTGGATTGCTTTGTGCAGGCCTGATATGGTTGGTTTGTTTACCTTCTGGTGTTTTATTTTGCCAATAAATAAATTTTCATACTGAGCATGGGCATAGTGGAAAAATACAATCTCAGACCTAAACAAATAAAATGTAAGAAAAGCAAAAGATGATGGAAAGGAAGAAAAGAAAACAAAACTCCATAACCAAAAGCAACTTGGAGAGACAAAAGTGTATTTCAGCTATATTATGCAGGGAATTCAGAGCAATAACACAAAACTGGGACCTGCAGGCAGGACTGAACACAGATGTCATGGAGGGTGCTTCTTCCTAGCTTGTTCCCTGTGTTTTGCTCAGCCTGCTTATTTACGTATCCCAGAACCACCTCCTAGGAGAGGTATCAATCATTAAATAAGAAATTGCATCGTTGGACTGGACCTAGACCCCTATACATATGTACTCACTGGGCAGCTCCATCTTCTTCTTCTTTTTTTTTTTAAATTTATTCTTGTTACATCTCAATGATTATCCCATCCCTTGTATCCTCCCATTCCTCCCTCCCTCCCATTTCCCCCTTACTGCCCTCCCCTATGACTGTGCCTGAGGGGGACTTCCTCCCCCTTTATATGCTCTTAGGGTATCAAGTCTCTTCTTGGTAGCCTGCTATCCTTCCTCTGAGTGCCACTAGGTCTCCCCCTCCAGGGGACATGGATGCATCCCCTAGTAAAGGGAGTGGGCGCTGACTCTGGCAAGGACTTTCTTGCATTTTTTTTGATCACTTCTTCCTGGTGGGGCTGCCTTGTCAGGCCATAGTTGTAGAGGATGGACTCACTCAATCCTGATGTGCCTTGACTGTGCTGGGATGGGTTGGCTGTGGGAGGGCTCCCCTTTTCTGAGGGGGGAGGTGATGGGGAAAACAGGGAAGAGGGAGGAAGGATGGGACTGGGAGAAGAATAGGGAGGGGCCAACAATTGGGATGTACAGTGAATAAATAAATTAATTAATTTTTTAAAAAGAGAACTCTCCACAGGCTTGCTTACAGGACAATGTAGTGAGAACATTTTCCTAATTGATATTCTTTGTTCTTAAAAGAGTCTAGCTTGTGTCAATGTGACATAAAAACTAGGCAGTTATGTTCATATATTAGCAACTTCGCCAGGCTGGAAAGATATAAGATAGAGGAAGTTAGATCTATGATAAAGAGTCTTTCCTAGGACCACAAAATGTGGTGTAACCCTTGGAAAAAATGAAGCAGTGTGGACAAAGACAACATAGTAAAAGCAATAAAGTATATCATTCACATCAACTTTTAAAAGAGAAGGGAAAATCCCCATTTCAATAGGTAGATTGGATCTTAATACTTGTCCAAAAAATAGAGAGAGAAAAAAACTATAACATTAAGAGAATATTTTGCACTAAAACTGCTTAATTTGAAAAATTATATTAAATACAAAATGATAAAAAACCATAAAAAGTAACTTCCAGAGTTGAGTCAAATGGACTTAACAGATATCTATAGAACCTTGCACCCAAACAAGAAAGAATACACCTTCTTCTCTGCACCCCATGGAACCTTCTCCAAAACTGATCACATCGTAGTTCACAAAGAAAGCCTCAACAGATACAAGAGGATTGAAATCATACCTTGTATCCTATCAGATCATCATGGGCTTAGGCTGGAATTCAACAACAACAGAAATAACAAAAAGCCTACACGTATGTGGAAACTAAACAACTCTCTGCTAAATGACACCTGGGTCAGGGAAGAAATAAAGAAAGAAATCAAGGAGTTTCTGAAATTCAATGAAAATGAAGGAACAACATACCCAAATTTGTGGGATACACTGAAAGCAGTGCTAAGAGGAAAATTCATAGCACTAAATGCCTTTAAAAAGAAATTGGAAGCATCACACATAAACACCTTAACGACACAACTGGAAGCCCTAGAAAAAAAAGAAGCAGAAACACCCAAAAGGAGTAGACGCCTGGAAATAATCAAACTCAGGGGTGAAATTAACAAATTAGAAACTAAAAAAACAGTCCAAAGAATCAACAAAACCAAGAGCTAGTTCTTTGAGAAAGTCAACAAGATAGACAGACCATTAGCCAAACTAACTAAAAGGCAGAGAGACAGTATTGTAATCAACAAAATCAGGAATGAAAAGGGAGACATAACAACAGACACTGAAGAAATACAAAGAATCATAAGATCCTACTTTGAAGGCATATATGCCACAAAATTTGAAAATCTAAGGGAAATGGACGATTTTCTTGATCAATTTCACTTGCCAAAGTTGAGTGAAGAACAGATAAACAAGCTAAATAGTCCCATTTCCCCTACAGAAATTGAAGTAATCATTGATAGTCTCCCAACCAAAAAAAGCCCAGGGCCAGATGGCTTCAGTGCTGAATTCTACCAGACCTTCAAGGGCGAGTTAATACCGATACTCTTCAAGCTACTCCAAAAGATAGAAAGGGATGGAACATTACCAAACTCATTCTATGAGGCCATAGTCTCATTGATACCTAAACCTCACAAAGACTCAACAAAGAAAGAGAATTTCAGACCAATTTCTCTGATGAACATCGATGCAAAAATACTAAATAAAATACTTGCAAAACGAATACAAGAGCACATCAGAGATATCATTCATCATGACCAAGTAGGCTTCATTCCAGGCATGCAGGGATGGTTTAATATACGGAAATCCATCAATGTAATCCACCACATAAACAAACTGAAAACAAAAAACCACATGATCATCTCTTTGGATGCAGAGAAAGCATTTGATAAAATCCAACACCCATTCATGTTTAAAGTTTTAGAGAGATCGGGAATACAAGGCACTTTCCTCAACATAATAAAGGCTATATATAGGAAGCCAATAGCCAAAATCAAAGTAAATGGTGAGATACTCAAGGAAATTCCTCTAAAATCAGGAACAAGGCAAGGCTGCCCACTCTCTCCATATCTCTTCAATATAGTACTCGAAGTTCTAGCCAGAGCAATAAGACAACATAAGGAGATCAAGGGTATTCAAATGGGAAAGGAAGAAGTCAAATTATCCCTATTTGCAGATGATATGATGGTCTACATAAGTGACCCTCAAAATTCCACCAGAGAACTCCTACAGCTGATAAACACCTTCAGCAAATTGGCTGGATACAAAATTAACTCAAAAAAGTCTGTAGCCTTCCTATACACAAATGACAAGCTTGCAGAGGAAGAAATTAGGAAAACTACACCCTTCTCATTAGCCACAAGTAATATAAAGTACTTAGGAGTTACTCTTACTAAACAAGTGAAGGACCTGTTTGAAAAAAATTTCAAAACCCTAAAGAAAGAGATTGAAGATGACATGAGAAGATGGAAGGATCTACCTTGCTCATGGATAGGGAGAATTAACATAATAAAAATGGCCATCCTACCAAAAGCAATCTACAGATTCAATGCAATCCCTATCAAAATACCTACACAATTTTTTAAAGACATTGAAAGTTCAATTCTGAACTTCATATGGAAAAACAAAAAACCCAGAATAGCTAAAACAATCTTGTACAATAAAAGGTGCTCTGGAGGAATCTCCATACCTGATCTCAAACTGTATTATAAAGCAATAGTAATTAAAACAGCATGGTACTGGCACAGCAACAGGCTGGTTGATCAGTGGAATCGAATCGAAGACCCAGATATGAATCCACACACATATGGTCATTTGATTTTTGACAAAGAAGCCAAATCCATTCGATGGAAAAGGGATAGCATCTTCAACAAATGGTGCTGGTCTAACTGGATGTCTATGTGTAAAAAAATGCAACTGGACCCATATTTGTCACCTTGTACAAAACTCAAATCCAAGTGGATTAAAGACCTCAACATAAAACTAGAGACACTAAATCACTTAGAAGAAAAATGGGGAAGAGCCTGGAACATATTGGCACAGGAGACAACTTCCTGAACAGGACACCAACAGCCCAGGCATTAATGTCAACAATTAATAAATAGGACCTCATGAGGCTGAAAAGCTTCTGTAAGGCAGATGACACCGTAAAGAGTACAAAGCGACAGTCTACAGACTGGGAAAAGATCTTCACCAACCCCACATCTGACAAAGGTCTAATATCCAAAATATATAAAGAACTCAAGAAATTAAATACCACCAAACCAAATAACCCAATCGAGAAATGGGGCATGGAACTAAACAGAGAATTCTCAACAGAGGAATATCAAATGGCTGAGAAACGCTTAAAGAAATGCTCAACCTCCTTAATCATCAGGGAAATGCAAGTCAAAACAACGCTGAGTTTCCATCTTACACCTATCAGAATGGCTAAGATAAAAAATTCAAGCGACACCACATGCTGGCGAGGATGTGGGGAGAGAGGAACACTCCTTCATTGCTGGTGGGAATGCAAACTAGTACAACCACTTTGGAAATCTATCTGGTGCTATCTCAGAAAAATGGGAATAGGGCTTCCTCAAGACCCAGCTATTCCACTCCTTGGAATATACCCAGAAGATGCTCCAGCACACAACAAGAAAATTTGCTCAACCATGTTCATAGCAGCCTTATTAATAATAGCCAGAACATGGAAACAGCCTAAGTGTCCCTCAATAGAAGAATGAATAAAGAAACTGTGGTACATATACACTATGGAATACTATTCAGCTATTAAAAACAAGGAATTCCCAAAATTTGTGGATAAATGGATTGAGCTAGAAATGATCATAATGAGTGAGTTAACTCAGAAGCAGAAAGACTCAAATGGTATATACTCACTTATATCTGCATATTAGCCCAACGGGCATGTCCCACGAAAGCCTTCACTTACCAGGAAACAGAGACAGAAGAGAGGACATACTAGTGGGACTCTAGATGTGAGATTCATGGGAGAAAGGCAAAGTAGAAGGACCCAGAGGGTCCTAGAAGCCTACAAATAGAACATTATGATAGGCAGATTTGGGCACAGGGGTCCCACTCAAACTAGGCACCAGACAAGGACAATACAGGCGGTAAACCTTAAACCCCTACCCAGATCTAGACAATGGACAGAACACTCTCCACACTAGAGTGGAGAGTGGGATATTACTTTCTCACACACTCTGGTGCCTCACCTCTGACCATATCCCCTGGACGGGGAGACCTGATGGCACTCAGAGGAAGGACAGCAGGTTACCAAGAAGAGACTTGATACCCTATGATCATATAGAGGGGGAGGTAATCCCCCTCAGGAACTGTCATAGGGGAGGGGAATAAGGGGAAAATGGGAGGGAGGGAAGAATGGGAGGATACAAGGGATGGGAAAACCAATGAGATGTAACAAGAATAAATTAATTTAAAAAAAGAGAAAAAAAACCATAAAAAGATAAATCCTCTCCCCAAGTTGTAAAGCGTGGATGGTGAGTGGAGCCAATTTGAAAGCTTTAGAGACAGAACAACTGAACACTAGAACTACTTCTCAGTTAGGCAGCTCCCCTTGAATTCTTCATGATCCTGTAAGAAACCCACTCCTTTATTCACATAAGGAAGAAATACTGCCTTCCTCCCCTCTTCCTCAAATCACTGTTTCACTGTCTAGAGTGGAGTGAAATCATATCTTCTTTCAGTCATGAATTTCCTATCTGGAATGACTAAGTTAATGTCTTTTCAGAAAAAGTATTACAATAGGGAAAATAGTAACTATTTGAAACCCAACAAAAAATTCCATTGTTTACACAAAATGAAACATGAAACAACCTACCTGACTGAGAAATTATTTTATTAAACCCCACGCATCTTGTTTGCATATTTATTATTTCTTTTCATTTATTTTCATTTTTAAAATATGAAGATCAATAATCCTTAGGTAGGGAAAATGTCTAAATTCAGTTTGCTCTGGAATTCTTAATTTTTATTTAAGTAATTTATTCAGATTACTTCTTAGTTGTACCTACTTGTACCTTCCCATTCCCCCTTCCCTCCCTCTTTTATCCTATTCCCCTCTCCTAGGTCTGTGACAGAAGGGTACCTCATATCCCACTATAAGATCACAGCCTAATGCTTTTTCTGTATCTAAGGAGATGATCATGTGGTTGATTGGCTGAGAAACTCTTAAAGAAATGCTCAACATCTTTAGTCATCAGAGAAATGCAAATTAAAATGACTGTGAGATTCCATCTTATACCCATCAGAATGGCTAAGATAAAAAAATTCAAGTGACACCACATGCTGGCAAGGATGTGGGAAAGAGGAACACTCCTTCATTGCTGGTGGGAATGCAAACTTGTACAACCACCTTGGAAATCTATCTGGCACTTTCTCAGAAAACTGGAAATAGGGCTTCCTTAAGACCCAGCTATTCCACTCCTTGGAATATACCCAGAAAATGCTCCACCACACAACAAGGACATATGCTCAACCATGTCCATAGCAGCCTTATTCATAATAGCCAGAACCTGGAAATGGCCTAAATGTCCCTCAGTTGAAGAATTAACAAAGAAACTGTGGTTCATTTACATTATGGAATACTACACAGCTATTAAAAACAAGGAAATCTCGAAATTTGTGGACAAATGGATGAGACTAGAAATGATCATAATGAGTGAGTTAACCCAAAAGCAGAAAGACTCACATTGTATATACTCACTTATAATTGGGCACTAGCCCAAACGGCATGTCCAATGAAAGTCTTCACTTACCAGGAGATTGTGACAGATGTGAGGACATCCTACTGGGACTCTAGGTAAGAGAATATAGGAGATGGGAAATAGAAGGACCCAGAGGGTTCTAGAAACCTACAAGAAGAACATTGTAACACGTGGATCGGCACCCAAGGGAGTCTCCTCAAACTATTGCTCTAACCAAGGACAATATAAGTAGTAAACAGCAAACCCCTACTCTGATCTACCTGATGGACAGGACATTCTCCACAGTTATGTGGAGAGCAGGGACTGACTCTGACATGAGCACTGGTGCTGCAGATAGCACTCAAAGAAAGACTAAACAGGCTACCAAGATGAGACTTGATAGCCTATGATCATATAGTGGGGAAGGAGGTCCCCCCTCAGTCTTAGACCTATGGGAGGAGACTAAGGTGAAAGCAGGGGGGAGAGAGGAAGGGGAGGATACAAGTGAGGGGATAACAACTGAGTTATAATCTGAATAAATTAATAAAATTAAAATAAAAAAAATCACAGCCTACCACGTCTCTTCCTGGTAGCCTGCTAACTCTTCCTCTGAGTGTCACCAGGTCTCCCCACCAAGAGGAAATGGTCAAATATGGGACACCACAGTTCATGTCCAAGTCAGCCAGCCCCTACTCTCCAAACAATTGTGGAGAATGTGCTGTCCATTGGCTAGATCTGAAAAGGAGTTCTAGATTTACTGCATGCATTGTCCTTGATTGGTAGAGTAGTTTGAGCTGACCCACCTGGGTCCAGAGCCACCAAGCCATAATGGTCTTCTTGTAGGTTTCTAGGACCCTCTGGATCATTCTATTTCCCCATTCTTTCTTACTCCTCTCACCTGCAATCCCAATAGGAAGTCCCAGTATTAATCTGAATCTCAAGCTAAGTGCAGACTTTCAGGGGGCATCTCTGGAATTCTGACTCTTCCAAGTTGTGAAATGGAAGGAACCATGAAATGTGTGTATTTCATTTTCCAGAGCCAGCATTAACTAGAAGACTGAGAGTGAATTGTGGCTTTCTCACCACTTAAGTATATGCTATAGGTACTACATTACTATTTGTCTGTTTATAGTACATTCTATCCAGGACATCACATCTAGGTATATTTAAAAATCACTAGAATGCACATTACAAGTCACAATACAAGATTTTGAAGAGAAAACACAAGCATCAGAAAGTAGCCTCAGGTGTATTGGGAATGTTGCAGCTATCAAGCCAACAGTTTTAAATAACCAAGATTACCAAGTGGAGAGCTCTAAAATCTAACATAAATAGCTTGCAACAACTGGACAATTTACAGCAGAGACATGAGCATTGTAGAGCTGAAAATGCTATATCGATATATTTCCCTGGGTGAGCAAATATGCTATAGATAATGGAAAATTCTTCAGTATTAAAAGAGAATGTGCTGTTGAATGATTAAAAGACATGAGGGAAACTAAAGTGCATGTACCCAAGTGAATGAGACCAATTTGTGTACTGAGGCTAACTACACATAATGGAAAAAGTACAACTACAGAGACAGTAAATAGAGTGGTGGCTGTCAGAGATTAGTCAGAGGGAGAGACAAATAAGTAGGCTGTAGAAGGGTCTGAGAGCAATAGAACTACCATATAGTGCAGAAATGGTGGATACATGTCATCATGTATTTGTAAAAATTCCTAGGCTGCACAATTACACATGTTCATACTATGTACTTAATATACAGTGTATAAAATTCAGATGATAATGCCATGTCAACAAAACTTTAGCATCCCTCATCAGTGTAAACCTATGTTGTAATGTATCCATATGTAGTTGCAGATGAATGGTCTAACAAAAATCTGGGCATTCAAATTAAATTTTCTGTTTCAAAAATAAAGTCGGTATACATACACTCGCAAAATTCATAAAAGAAATTTAAAGAATGCTTTTTGGACTCTACTATGATGCAAATGAGTTTCTTCTTGAGGTCTTTTGTTTGATAGTTTAGAAAAACTTCAGTGACCAAGTCATAATGTGTTATAATTAGCTTTATTCACTTTTATAAATTTCATCATAACTTTAGAAAATATCATTTGAGTTGTCAAATTTGATATGCAATAAGTGTACTGCAAAAAAATTTATTATCCTTGCTTTAATTCAAATATTTTCTCTTTATTTTAACTTGCTTTAAGCAAAGGGATAGCAAATGAGACTGGCCTAATAACTGTGTACAAACTGTATGCCATTATGTAATGGCAGGGTGACAATAAATAAATAGTAACATAATTGCTAAATTTTCATTTAACTGCTAAGAGAAAACACAGAAAGAAAATCCAGTTTATAGTTAAAATGCTTGATCCTGTCTTGTGGAATAAAGTTCCTGATAGAGCACTGACTGTCAAGGCTATTTCCTTGGATGCATGTACACAGGAGAAGGATATAGAAAGCACTTTAGAAGATTAACAGAACGAAGATCCTGAAAAGGTCAATGTCCCAGAATAGAAGTAAGGCCAAGAGACAGGACTAACAAAGCAATAAACAAAATGCAAAGGTTCAATTGCAGTATAGGAAAAAAAAAGTTGTTACTAGGTTAAAGCAACAGCAGGTCATTAAGCATTATTTTAAACATTGCTTTTGTGTTCTTATACTATATGAAAACTAAACTGTAACGATTCTGCTTTGTGTAGGATTAATACCTGGGTTTCTAGGGTTTTGTCTTTACAAAGGAAGTCAATAGGCACAGACCAGGCAGTTTAATTCAGGAGAGCCTTGCAACCACTGCAGCGATAGAGTGGAGCTGCCTGTCCCAAAGATGGAGTAGTAGCAAGGCACACTGTGCACAGAGGAATTTCAGGTCCTTCTTAAATATTTATGAGGTAGGAGTCACGTTTATGGGCTGAACCTTTTCTTCCTCTTACATACAGTGTACTATCTCCAACTTAGGGTATTTCCTTCCATAATCCTCTAGGAAAGCTCACAAGTAGAAGGAGTTCAAATGATGTTATAATGAATCCTTGGTCTCTTGAGGATGTGTCCCCTTCATTAGTGCAAATGAGTGGCAAATGTGGTAGCAACTTAGCTTTGACACAGCAGGAACAACCTATTTGCCATCTCAAGGGCATTTAACCACCAAAGGGCATTCTGACTACAGGAGCTACAAGTACCAAGACAGAGCTATAGTTTTCCTAGTTGCTTCCTATCTGGCTGGATTTTTGGAGGCAGCTGAAGGTCCTTTGATGAGTTTCAAAGCTGTCATTTGAGACATTTTGTTATTTTTAACATTAACATTTTTCAGGGTTTTATCACACCTCAGACACACAAACAGAACCAGGATATAAGTTATATGGAGACTCTTCCTCCTCACTCCACAATCAGTGTCTGCCTTCCACCTAACAGAATACCATGGTCTTTTAGTAGGAGAAGATGAGAAAATAGATACTAATGTAAGGCTTTTGATTATTTGTTGCTTGGTTTTCTTTGGTCTGATTGCTTCAAAATGAAGTTGGGCTTAACTGATTTATTTATTTCTTAAGGAAGTAGAGATTTAAATTAGCTTACAACTTAGAACACATTAACCATGATGAAGAAGGCGTGGAAACGGGAGGGACAAGAAGTGTTGTCACATTGTGTCCACAGTCAGTAATGCATGGTAGGGTACCAGTCAAAATTGTAGTTTACAGAGCAAAGACGTTAATATAGATTTAAGAAGAGTCATAAACAAGTAGAGAGATGCATAGAAAAAAACAGTATACAACCCAGACAACTCTTGAGAGTTGTGAACAAATGTCTTAGCCATATCTATGACTTTGACATTACATTGTTCAAAGGACTTACAAATACCACCTTTCCTTGTATGTAAGGTCAGTGCTTGGTTTCAGAAGTGTTATGGATATGAATACAGGTTGAAAAGTTAGACCATTGATGGAAAGGATAGAGAAGAAATCTTTACTGTAGCAAGTCGCAGAAATTAGAACATTTTTACTATAATCCAAATTGCTATCATATTTGTATATGCTAGCAAATCATTAAAGCTTATGGAAGATTCTGACAGATATTTAATGATCGTTTAGGAATATCAAGAATTCAATCCTCAGCTATCAGGTATCTATATAGTATTTTTGCTTAAATAATAGCCCACTGGTGCTAGATTTTCAAATTCACTCTGGTTTGTAGGATGTCTGTTTTTATCTTAACATTTGGGTTAAACATAAGATGCCTTGCATTGTTTAAAAACAAACAAACAAACAAGCAACAAACCCTGAGGCTTTATATGAAGAACATGACAAAACATAAAACAACAATTTGAAGAAATAATCTAATTATGGGACAGATTAAAATAATGAGCTTGTAAATGTTAATTAAGAACAATTATATTAACAATCTCTAAAAGAAAAAGTTACTAAGAAGTAACTCGTTATTGCAAGTGATAGATTTTTAAAAAGAACTTAACTTTGTATTTGAGGTGTGTTTTTTTCTTATTTGAAGAGAACTTTTGTGACATTTAGCAGATTTAATATATGAGAAAGCTTGGTTTTAAGATGCTCTTGAGCGGCAGTATCAGAATATCCCAGATGAGCCATTCGCCCAAAGCAGCACTCTGAGGCAGTGGGATTTGGAGACATCACTTTATGTTGCAAGCTTCAGCAGCTGGAGATGTATTCACACCAAAATTCTCAAGCAGAAAATAATTTCAGTATGGTATGAATCCAAGCTGGCCTTTATTAAGAAACACTAGCCAAGCCTAATAGTGCACACCTTTAATTCAGGACACAAGAGGCAGAGGCAGGTCGGTCTTGATGAGACTTAGGCCAGCCTGGTGGTGGACATACCAAGTTTCAGGCCAGCTATGGCTACATAATGAGAGCCTATCTAAAAAGAAAAATGGGGGAGAGAGAGAGAGAGAGAGACAGAGAGAGAGAGAGAGAGAGAGAGAGAGAGAGAGAGAGAGAGAGTCCAAAAATGAATATGAATATGTCCTTCTGAAGGTGTGAAAACATGTTCTAAAATAAATCCAGAATGATCTGTTAACTAACTGTAAATACATTGTTGGATTTTTTTTTCCCGATTCACCTTGCTTGATTTGGGGCCAGCCTTATATCCACTCTTTGTAACTAAAATAAGAAACCTATCCATACCATGAGAATCCACTGGTTGGATACTCAGTATTTTTTTCTTCTTTCTATTTTCTTATTTCTTTCTTCCCCCCGCCCCCTTTCTTTTTTGTTTTTTAGATCGGAAGTGATTTTTACTTCTATTTCTTTCCCCTTAAGCCGATCATGAAATTTTCACAGTGATTTCTGGGGTGGGGCCGCAGGAGGGCGCTATTCAGAACAGTGGAGGCTGTGGCCTGGTTAGTCTGAGAAGGTGAAGCCTGGGAGGTGTAGCTGGAGGAATATGGACTGCACCTACTGGGAGGAGGGAGATGTTCTGAACAGGAGAGCTGGTATGCCAAGTCCTCAGCCGCTTCCAGCTTTCGCAGCTCCATCGTTACTGCTGGTTACTGCTGTGCCCAGTGAGCTGGGGATCAGCTCAGCTGCCTTGAAGTAGTCATCAGCAGCAGAGATAAAGGCTGCTGCCTTTCTGCTGCTCAGCCTTTTCCACCACAAATCTTACACTCTCTGCTTCCTGCTGAGACACTGCTTCAGTGAACTCCTCGCTTCCACCGCTTCTGTGAACTCCTTCCCAAAGGTCTGATGTGTCAGGGACACGTCACCCAGGAGGAGGCTAAATGTTACCGTTCTCTCTATGAGGTCATCGCTCACCTGCCTGGAGACCAGCTCTCCTGGATGATCAATTCCCCAGCGTTGAAGCAAGCCACCACCGACTTGAGAATCTCTGTGGCGATAGATGGTAGTGTCTGCCCACCATAGTCCTTGCTGATGCTTGTGTAGATACGATGAAGCAGGCAGGCCACTACCCGGAAGAGTATACGCAGCGTGATGTTGACATTCTGCAGATGTTGCTGCCAGTGATGACTGGTACGTTCCATGGTCAAAAGCTGTAAAGATAATTGGTTTCTGAACACAAGGGATGAAATAGTGAATCCCTCCCCCTACGACAATGTCCTATACTCAACAGATTCAAAGATGACAGCTCTGTGCCCAGCATCCATGTTATATAGAAGGCAGAGTTGAGCACGCTTCGTGCAACTGCTAAAGCCAGGCCGAAATTTCAGATGGACTCAAACAACTTGGCACCATGATTGCCTCTGTTGCATCACTCACACCTGCCTTCACTCAAGGCAAATATTCTCAATTTTTGGCTAAACTAGGAGGCCTCAAATGTTCTAAGACAAATGGATATTTTGATGCAATCCTCATGAAAATACCAACATGATTCTTTGCAGACATGGAAAGAACAATTCTAAACTTCATATGGAAAAACAATCCAAATAGTTAAAACAATTCTATATAACAGCAGAACTTCTGAAGGTATCTCCATCCTTGACTTCAAGTTATACTACAAGCAATAGTAATAAAAACTGCATGGTACTGGCATAGAAATAAACTGGTTACTCAATAATCCCACACACCTATGCACAGTTCCTTTTTGACAAAAGAGCCAAAACAATAAAGTGGAAAAAAAAAAACCCAGCATCTTTAACAAATGGTGCTGGTCTAATTGGATGTCCTCATGTAGAAAATGCAAATAGATCCATATATATCACCCGGCACCACACTCAAATCTAAGTGGATCAAAGACCTCAACATAAAACCAGATACATTAAATCTATTAGAAGAGAAAGTGGGGATCAACCTTTAACTCATTGGTACAGGGGACAACTTCCTGTACAGAACACCAGTAGCCCAGGCTCTATGATTAAAAATTAATGGGGCCTCTTGAAACTGGAAAGCTTCTGTGAGGCAAAGGATGCTGTCATACTCCCAATATACAATGGTACATAATAGGTGTCACCATTTCATAATGGGGCATTGAGAGGCAACATGTACCAAAGCCAGACCAAATCACAGCAGGATGAATAGCAAGTGCTATAGCTCCATATTCTGTGTCAAATGCTTCTGCCCTTGCAGTTTTGCTGACTGCCCTCTACCTCTCCTTCTTAGGGTGATTCTAGGCCCTTGTGCATTTCTTCTTGGGGGATAGCCCTTATTCTCTGAACCTCTAACATCTTGGTGTTTACACTCCAGCTTACATTTTCAACCCACAACTTCAGGCAATGGCATTGTAGACTTCTCAAGGGGCATCCCAATGGCATGCCTCTCTGCCTCTGTGAACCTCTGCAGGAAGATGCCACAGCCCCAATTACCCAGTTTTCTTTGATGACTCTAATCCCAGAACTATGTGGACAACAATTCGAAGTTTGTCTGTTGGGATAGAATAAAACTTGCCTTCCTTGAATCACATTGCACAACCCCAAATCACTTTTGCAGCAGATTCTGTTTTTTTCATTTGTAAGAGTGAACTATTCCTTAAACAATTTCCTTTCACTGGTTGGAAATTTAGCTAGGTGTGGTGTTGCACTTAGGACTCTTCCATTTTATGACACTTCAGATCAGCCTCTCCCTGATTACCACGTATGTTTCAGCGCAAACCTTGCCTGCATCTTAAAGTTCCGTGGTACTCCTTTTCTCTTCCAAGTGTTCATTTTGTATTTCTCTTTGCCCCACTGCGTAAAAGTACCCCTGTTCTCCAGATGTAATTTTTACCTCAGATGCTTCTGTCTGCTAACCTAGTCCTAGTCCTAGCATATTCAGTCCACTATACAGTTTTATCTAGGCCGAGAATGTTTTCATCCTCTGAGACTTACTACTGAATAACTTCATCCTTTCTAGCTCTTCTTGAACTCTGGCTGGCTGGATTAACTCACAGGTTCTGCCTCAAACTCCTCTCCAAGATGACTGATTCAAAACTGGCTTCTCTCAGCTTTTGACTGAATTGCTCTTTTTTGCTTCAAACTAAGTCTATCAATCTGTTCTAATCTTGTTATAATTAAAGAAAATCTTGAACTGTCCAACTTTACCAAAGAAAACTCAGGATTCAGATGCTTCGGTGAAAACCTACTAGCTCAGAGAAGCAGAGAAAACACTCAGCTGCCCTTCCTACTCAGATCACATCCCAAAGGAAAAAGCCAAATACCAAAAGCTAAAAGCCAAAAGCTTGCTTGCTCAACTGACAGCCCAGGAGGAAAAAGCCCAAAATCACCACCATCACCACTTCCTCCTCCTTCTGCTCCTCCTCCTCCTCTTCCTCTTCTTCCTCGTCCTCCTCTTCTTCTTCTTACTTCTATGCTTCCTCCTCCTCCTTCTCCTCCCCTTCCCCCTTTCTCCTCCACACTGTCTTAAATACTCTTCTCTCAAACTCCTTCCTTTCTACTTAATCTGTCATCTGGTTTTTTGCCCTGCCACTTGACCTAGAGTTAACTTAATTAAGTCCTGTGTACAGAAAGTTCTTGGATTAAAGGTGTGTTCTAGGGTGGAGCCACACCATAACACCTGTTTACAATAAACTGTAAATTCTTGGATTAAAGGGGTATGTATTAGTGCTGAACTGCACAGAACAACAAACTGATTTTAACAATTCACAATCTCAGGCTTCACAATGGGAACAATTATCCTACAGCATAATCTTCTAGTGCCTTCTCATACTGTGCCTTGTTCCTCTTTATCTGTTTTCTCTTCAACCTGTCTATGTAAAACTCTCCTAGTAAAACTGCCTCTGAATTCCACAAAATGAACTGCAGTGAATTCAACTCCACTCACTGCCTCTCAGCTCCCTGAGTCAACTGAACTGCCTGAAGAGAACTTACTAGAAGTCAGAAATCTGCATGCCTCTGTCTTGTGAGTGCTTGGATTAAAGGTATATACCACCAAGCATGGACATAAGCATTTCTTTAGCTAAAACTTGCTCTGTACTAGGCTGGCTTTGAACTCAGAGACCTGATTGCCACTGTCTCCTGGGATTAAAGGCATGTCTATATTCCAGCCAGAGTAACCATGTTGTAATTACTTTTCACCAGTAGCTCTTTTGATTTGTAGACCTACATATGAGTGATTACTAAAAGCCATAAAGCAGTCAATAGTGGGGTGGCTTGAAATATCTTCCAACAAAGATTTTTCCATTACTTTTAATTTTAGTCTTAGGCACGTTCTTAGGAGAAAAATTGAGACAAACCACATTCTTTACCAAAATATCACCGGACCAGGTTTGTAGCCCAGTTGCTTTTATTATTCATATCCTTCTGAAAAATTTTGAGCCAGGCCTTTATAGTTAGCATGGATGTTAGTACTATTCCCTTCTACTTTCTATTAGAAAATCTCATGAAGCTGAAAGTATTACATTCAAATTTATTTTTTTCAAGGCTGAAAAGTCTCTTCAATTATAAAAAAATAATACACTCATAGGTTCTGAGTATTTGGATGTGAATAACCATGAGGATACATTATTCAGTTTCCCACAAGAGAATCACAGGATGTTTCCATTGTTGATGATGAAATTAGAGACCCAAGCAGACATCTATATTATTTTTTGTCTTACAGAGCTTATATGCCACTATAAGCAATGTTGAAAGCAAACTAATCCATGAGATTCTTTACCAAAGGAGAATGTATATATTGGGTGCTTTCTATCTGTTGAACAAACCAGATGATTTAATGTCTATGGAAGTCCCAGAACAATTTGTGAATCTACCATAGGTCCTGGTCCTGGGGAACAAAGTTTGGTTGCCTGGCTTGGTAGCAAGGTCTTACCTGTTGAGTCATCTTGTAGATCAATGTGTTAGTTCTAACTTAGAAGTGAAAGTGGAACACAATGCTCTTAGGGACTGGGGTCTACAATGGTTCTCGTCTGAGTTTAAATTATTTTTAAGCATCTACCTTTGACAGTGTTCTTTTTGAGTGCTGCCATTTTTTTTAGAGGTGAAATTAGTAAGAACCATATGATGAAAATTATTGCTCTATCATATTTATTTCTAGTCCAAAGTCCTCAAGTTTTGCACAGTTTTACAAAGCAGAGTATGAGCTGATTCTTTACAACAATGGAGCATACTGTCAGATAGAAAATTTGTATTATGGTTTTTTGTCATTGTTATTTTTTTGTGTTTATCTGTTATTTGTTTGTTTGAGACAAGGTCTCACTAGGTAGCCCTGGATGTCCTGAAATTCTCTATGTGGACTAGGTTAGCCTAGAACTATAGATACATCAGCTTTCTACTTCCCAAGGGCTGGTTAAAGGCTGCTGTGCACAGCTTTGTATTAGTTACTTTTTATTTCACATTATAACATAGCAAGGCAAATTATAAATGAGGGGACTTATTTTAGGCTTACAGTTTCTGGGGGAGAAGAGCCCATCAGCTTCATAGTGTGGGGTTATGGCAATGGTCAGGGATGATGGCGGAGACAGCTAAGGGCTCACCCCTGGAACTGTGACCTGGAAGCAGAAAGAGTGGAATGAGTATGTCACATGGCTCATGAAACCTCAAAACATATTTGAGGCCTTGGTGCCATATATCTCCCAGCAACAGCCAACCCAGACCTCTCCTAAGCCTCACTACATAGCACCCTAAGGTGAGTCTAAATAGTCCAGTGATAAATATAATGGGAGACATCTCATTCAAATCAGTACACGTGTCTTTGGAAGATGACCATGACTTTTCTCCTTAAAACTTGTCTTGCAATAATAATTTATTCTGTTTACTTTCATCTATGAAAAGTATTTTAAATATGGGTTACCTTTCAAAGAGGTACACATATACCCAGGTTCATTTATATGGCAGAGGTGTCAAATTAAGTTCTTTTGTTACTGGAAGTGTTTGGGCCGTTCACCAGAGTCACCAGAGAAATCTGGGATCTCTCTTGGTGTTGTATTTTCAGACTCATCATTCAAACAGCTTTAGAGGAAGTATTAGTTCTCATGAATTAGAGAAGTCAGCCAGCCTAGTGATATATGGGATCAGGTAGAGTCTTAGATTACCAATGGTATGATATGTGATATCTTCCTTATATATTACCTATGACTCTTTTCTATTCAATGCATGATCTGTTAGGCCTTATCATATTTTTCAATCTATAGAGGAGGCAAGCAAATTAGCACCCAGGACAAATTCTTCATTAAAAGCAGGTTTTCTGGATTAGGAAAGGCTCTTTATAATATAACACACCCAACTTGAGTTTATGTTCTGGTAACCTAGGGAATACTAAACAAAAAAAAAATAAATAAAAAAATAAAAACCTCGTATTTCTGGGATGGGAAAGGCATCAGAAAGTTCTTTTCTTTAGCCTGTGTCACAAGAACCGAAATGTAAAAGCACATAGGGTGCAGGCTGGTGAAAGCAGACCAGTGTGGAGTTAATGGGTATAAATTGGGGGGAAAAAAAACATTGTATCTCAGCCAGTTTGTTTTCCTGGAGGAAACTCCGCCTCCTGTCTGGTTTTGAAATTTCATGTAGTTATGGAACTACATATTGCATTAATATCATTAAATTGAAAAAATGGACGTCAGTAATTCTCTTAGTCATTATTAGAATTGAAAAGCATAAAAAATATTTTTTAAACTTAGCATATTTGTAGACTGGATCACTAATGAACCTGAGTATATACAAAGACCACAGATATTAGAAAAGTGAACCTATAAAAAAATCACATGAAAAATAGAAATTATGTTGGAGAAAAAAATATAAACTATTATATAATTAAATTCAACAACAGAAAATGAATTATATGTGATAAACATGGACTTATTTCATACATGCAAAAAAAATTTAAAGCATTCAATATAAGTAAAGGTGATTTATGATATTAAAAATCTAAAAATCAAAAATCACATGATCTTCTCAATGCATGCATGAAAAGTCTAACTGGGGCCAGTGATTAGCTCAGATGGTAAAGGTATTTGCTGAGAGTGAAAAAAATAGTCTTCCACAGGGAAGAGTCCACAGTTGTTTATTCAATACCAAGTGGCCCTGAAGTTATATTATTTAAAGTGACCATTTCTCACGTAATACTAGCACACAGGAGTAAATTATGGAATACATTTGTCTCAGCATCAATTTGTTTCTTGGACTTTTTTGTTGTTGTTGTTGTTCTATTTTTTCTGTATATTGATTTATTTTGTCTTAGTCTGTTTTATTTTAAATCTTGTCCAATTATTGTTGTTGTTGTTGTTGCTGTTGTTATCGTCTTTACAAGCCTGTTTGTATTCTAATGTGGCTTTGGCTGGGTGGAGCAAGTGAGGAGGATATGGGAGGAGCTAGAATAGGGGAAACGATAATCAGAATATATTAAAACATTTATTTTCAATAGAAAAGAATTATGGCTCACATTCAGAAAACAAAACCTAAGGTATCCTTGAAGAAGCCCAGATTCTAGATTTACTAAAGGCTCAAAGCACTAATGACAGTGGTAAGAGTAATGACTCACAAAACAGTGATCAACAGTAAGGAGAGGTGATGGGAAGGCACAAAGAGATTCTGAAGAACTCAAACCTGTAATGCCAGCACCCAGGGGCAAAGGCAGGTAGATTTCTGTGTGTTCTAGGCTACACAGAGAAATCCTGTTTCAAAAACCAAAGGGGAGGGAGGGAGAGAGAAAGACAGAGAGAGAGAGAGAGAGAGAGAGAGAGAGAGAGAGAGAGAGAGAGAGAGAGAAAGAGGAAGAAAGAGAGGAGGAGGAAGAGGAAGAGGAAGAGAAGGAAGAGGAGAGGAGAGGAGAGGAGAGGAGCGAGGTGAGAGAGATCCTGAAGTTGAAAAATATGACAACTGAAATAAAAAATTCAGTAAAGTTGGTAATATATATATATATATATATATATATATATATATATATATATATGTATATACTTGAGTTGTGAGGTAAAGGAATCAAGGAACCTGAAAATAAACCAATTGAGATCATTTAGTCTAAAGAGATGGTATTTTTAAAGGAATAAGGAAAATAACAGAGGTTATGTGGGATAGAGTCACTGCGTAGCACCATATGTAGCGTATCAAAGTCATTATGTCCATGTAAGTAACTTGGAAGCCTGCAAGCAGTAGGGAGGCCAAAACATTAACACCTTTTCCATGTGTCAATAACTGAACAAGTGAGAACAATTTGTGCCTCTGGGAAACTCAACTGAATCATACTCAGAGTAATTTTATATAACCTTCAGAGATGGTTACATATTTTTTGCCAACCTCATCTAGTGTGTCTTATGTTAAAAAACAAAAACAAAACTGATGCTCCATTACAGATATTCCCTGATTCTAGTGATATAAAGTATAAGTAAAAGAATTACTACTACAAAAGACTCAAATATCAGTTGAGTGAAAACAGAACAAGATTGATCACTTAGAAAGCTGAAGAAAAAGCTTTAAGCAAGGTAGGGTCCACAAGGTTAAAATACATTGAAATTTATTTGACCTACTCTCTGCTATAAAGTATGGTGCTATTTTTATGTCTTTAATAGTTTTATGATTATTCTAGTAGAATGAAAATAATTAAATATGTATTCATTAACAAGGATCTTGTCTATGTGTAGTTCCATGATAGTTTGAATATCTTGGAAAAGTATAATTATTTGTCTAACTTTTACTTAAGAATCTACAAAAATAAGAAAGCAGCTTTGTGACATTTTTCTTCTAATCCAGAAACACAGAACTAAACTTAAAAGATCACCAATTTATAAGCTATTTTTAAAATGTTACAATTATTACACTTTATAAAATCTATATTAGGTGCAATAAGACTACTGTCAAGTTATTTAGCTCTATCCTGGGAATGTTGACTTTACCCTCAAAACAGCTTGTTAAATTGGATACAGTTTATTGACCATAGAAAGTGCTAAATTTTTTCAGTCCATGACATTTATGTCTACATTCTCCTCCCTAAATAAGTGTGTTAAACATAATCCAAAAGTAAATTGCCAAATATAAAAATTTCCGTTTCTCTACAGCTCTCCTGGGTGCTATGATACCTCTTCGTTTCACTGACTTCTGTACTGAAGCTCAAGAATGTACATTGTGGAGGCATCAATAAAAAGTCTGATAGTCACAGTTTACACTACTGAAACAGAAAAAGAAATAAAAAACCCTTGCTAGTATAGCATAGTATATTTTCCAATAAAAACATACTAAGTTTGAATTGAAAAAGAATAACATTCAGGTAAAATAACAGAAAAAAAAAATATTGGTAGTACCAGACACGAAAATAATAGTCCAAAGGCCAAAGTTTCAAGATATTCTTTGGGAGTTCATGTACAATGGCCATGGTAATTGGTTCCAAGGGCACTGTGTATACCTACCTACAATTAAAGTGAGCACTTGACAAAGAGAATCTTTAAAACTGTGCAAACCAGGGACCAGAAAGATGGCTTAGCAGTTACTAGTACTGGCTGCTCTTCCAGAGGACCAGGGTTCAATTCCTAATACTACATGGAGGCTCAAAACCATCTGTGGTTCCTGAGGTCCAACACTCTCTCAGGCCTCTGTGGGTATGGTATGTATATAAACAAAATTTTTAAATTAAAATATTCAAAATAGCAAAATAAGCATAGAAGTGAATTCTTTCACTGGTTTTGGTCTCTTTGCTTTACTCTGGTTTAAAAAAAATAGGATTCTTTTGGGGGGGATTTAAAATATGCATGTTAAAAATGAGAATATACAGCTACCATTTTAAAACAAAAATACTTAACATTAATGCAGCTAAAATTAGTAAAAATAGGCCCGGATTTAGAGCAAAATTGGGATTTTATTTTCTTAAACATTTTCATTCTTTAATCTATGTTTGTATCACATAGTGAAAAAAGTCTTCAAATCTCTGCATTAACAACGAATCATTGTTTCTTTATAGTCTCTAATAGGTAAGTGTCCATGAATCTTAGTCACAGACAAATCTGTACCCGATGCCCACCATTACCTTCCAGTCATGGCCCAAAGGTGAGCACTGCAATGTTATACTACCAACGATACTGCCCATGCTGTGCCTATTTTCAGACTGTCCTCTGTTGCTTATCTTTTGTTTGTTTGTTTGTTTTTGTTTTTTGTTTTTCGAGACAGGGTTTCTCTGTGTAGCCTTGGCTGTCCTGAACTCACTTTGTAGACCAGGCTGGCCTTGAACTCACAACGATCCGCCTGCCTCTGCCTCCCGAGTGCTGGGATTAAAGGCGTGCGCCACCACTGCCCGGCTGCTTATCTATATTTTTTTAAAGTAGCTGTTTAAGGTCAGGAAGTTGTTTATTGAATCCTCCCTCAGTTCCTCAAATATTATACTCTTCTGTGTGCCGATGACTTTTGTCTATGGCTTCAGACACAGCCCGTGAAAGGAAAAGTCTAAAATCCCAGGTAACATTTGAGTGTTAGGGGTGGGGTAAAATACGTTATACTTAAAGGCTTTTTCCTCGTTCTTGGAATGGGTCACCGATGGAAAACTCCTCAGAGATGTCGCCCAACTCTATTCCTTTTATCTCTTCCTCTGAGGTAAGAGCCTTCATCCTTCCTGTTCATATTTTGCCCCTCCTGCCAGAGCCTTGTGGCTGGTTTTGGAGTCTTTCGTACTTGCCTTAGGACTAGCATGAAATCAGTATGCACTTATTGTTTTACATTTAATAGAATATCTGCATTGTGGCAAGTAATTGTTACCTCAATGGTACAGTATTAACTCTTCAACTATGTGAATGGAAACTGCATCATTATTTTGTACATATACTATGTGTGGTGGTTTGAATAGTGCAGAAAATTGTATAAGCTGTGTAGGCATTTTCTACTACTATCTTTGAAAGTTTTGTACAAATCTAAAACCAAAGCAATGCATTTAAGAAATCCACGTTTAACAGAAAAATTACGGTTTGTAGCTCTTTGTTAATCCTTTGATACCATACCAATGAAATTTGCTTCCATGTTCAGCTACACAGTTTAGAGTGGTCATTAAAGTTACATGATAAGTGGAAATCAATGACCTGTACAGGTTGTGTTCAATTACGCAAGCTAAACTTCATATATACTATTAAGTCAGAGATATGTTAAATTCACAGGAAGAAAAAAAAGGGGGGTGGAGAGGAAGCATGAGTGAGGGAGTGCAGGAGAGAAGAGGAAATGAGTGGGGGAAGGGGGGAAGAAGGGAAGGATGAAAGAAAGAAAGGAAGGAAGGAAGAAAAGAACAAAACAATGAAATAAGCATCATTTTATGATTAGACTTAACAAAGTGTTTTATTAAAATTATACACAAAAAAAATGAAGCAGTGGATACCTGTCTCTCAAAAAAGATACTGTGAGAAGAGGACTGGAGAGCAACAGAACAACTAACCAATTATCACTCAACTTTCCACAAAAAAGGGAGGAAACAGAACTTCAATACAGTTTTAAGAGTTTTCTAGTAGCATTCAAATTATTTATTTATTTAATAGCCTCATGTTTGTTATAGTATTTTACCCCACGCTCTAAAATAAATTCTTACAAATCTGACAAAATAACCTCAGTAAAAAGCATCTCGAAATTAAATCAACAAGTAACTGACATTCAATTTATGTACTCAAATATTTCGTAATTTTATTAAAAGAGACAATTTAAATAATTTTTATTTGAATTCCTGACAAAGGGTGAATTCAATAGTACATTTAAAGTTATATTTGTGATGCAATACGAGCTTTATGCTATCGATGGTATACACCTAAAGTGTTCTTTATTTAATGAAGAACTTTGACATTGTGGTGGTTTGAATAAGAATGTCTGGTTTCCAATTGTTGGAACTGTTTGGCAAAGGGCTAGATGTGGTTTGTTAAAGGAAGTTTGTCTTGGAGAGAAATTTGACATTTCAAAAATCCTTTACCCTATTCAATGACCACTCCCTTTCTCTCTTTGCATCATGGGTGTGGTCATGTAAACACTCAGCTGCTCTTCCAGCTCCATGTCTGCTGGAGTTGTGACATGTTCCCTGTTATGAGCGCTGTGGACTCTGACCCTCTGAAATACTGAGCTCCAATTAGAAGCTCTGTTCTATGAGTTGCCTTGGGCATGGTGTCTCTGCACACCAGCAGAAAAGTAATGGTGGCAGTCACTACTTATCATCTTTTCAAAAACCAATTTCAAACCTCTTCTGGGAATTATCTTCAGGATCTCTTTTGAACTGAATTAAGTATTTTTGATTTTAGAAAATTTTATCTTGAGAATTTAAATTTGACATTTGTAACTGTCAAAATATCTCGCCTTAAAGTTCATGAGTTTTTAGTGTTTATATAAATAACTTAGGTGAGAAATAAAATTACCAATGTGTTTGGGGTTTTTTGTTTCATTAAGTTTATACTTTAAAATAAATGTAAACCATTTGTAATAAAATTATGACTGGAGAGATGAGACTGCTTCCAACTACTTCTTTAGAATAAATATCAATCTGCTGCTTAAGTTATTATTGGCTTCTTTCTTTTTAAAGAGTTATGCTCCAATTAGATATCTTATACCACCAGGTGAAATCTCCAGTACCATCAATGGGTTACATCTGGTTGAGTAATTGGTCAAAGGGATCTCATTGACCCTATCTCTCAAAACTCAAGAAGCTGTGAGGAAAAGTAGTCCAAAAGACTGCAAGCCTCAGAGTTGATGGATGACTCCAAGCAAACAGTATTATCCAGACTCAACAAGGTCGATGCACATATGAACTCACAGAGACCATGACAGCACCAATAACACCTACACAATTTGAAATCACACAAAATTCCATCGCGGTGAATGTTTCACTCCCAAGCAAGAAGCTATTTGTAATTGATACCAGCTGGGAGAGGGAAAATCAGGTTTCTCCAGTTGAAAGTCACTAGGCAGACCAAGAGCTCTTGTGGAGACATCTCATGCCCAGAAATAGGTGGCCAACAGAAAATAGGCTTCATTTTTTGACATTGTACTATAATTACAGCATTTTCCCATTTCTTTTCCCATTTTGAATCCTCCCAAGTACTTCTCCTTGTTCTCTTTCAAATTCCTGGCCTAGTTCTTCATTCATTATTATTTCATCTCTCTCTCTCTCTCTCTCTCTCTCTCTCTCTCTCTCTCTCTCTCTCTCTCTCTCTCTCTGTGTGTGTGTGTGTGTGTGTGTGTGTATTCCTAAATACAGCCTGCTCAATCTGTATGGTATTACTTCTATGTTTGTGTTTAGGGATGATCAATTGGTATAGGATAACCATGTTTTTGTGTATAGACTTTTTGTTTTGAATTGAGAATCTTTGTCTTCTTGGTTTAATTTTTGTAGGTTTGTTCTTGTTTTATGATTTTTTTGAGGGAGATGAAGACAGGAAGAGGGGGGGGAGAACATGAAGTTTAGTAGGTGGAAAAGTAGGGAGGATCTGGGAGGAGGAGTTGGGGGAGGAGCAAGACTATAAACAAAATATACTATGTAAAAATAACTAAAAGTGAATGTGAACAAAATAGTAAACGTGTGTGTGTGTGTTCATGTATAGAAAATACTACAACCATTTTTTGCAATCATACTTCTTTAAAACACCTATATTAAAAACATCAGGTAAATTCTTTACATAACCAAATATATAGAGATTACACTTTTAGTGAGTGAAAATAACTATCAAGATAAATTCCTCTACCTACTGTAAAATTGATAGATAAAATTGTCATTAAGCAGACAACCTGAAAGTTTGTTACTAAGACACCAGTCCCAAGGCAAATTACATTAATGATTTTCAATGATTAGAAAATACATAGGTGAAAAAAATGAGAAAAAGATAACATCCTTAAGGGTACATACAAATGATCATACGATTTATAAGATAATAGTGAAATATTTTTCCATTTAAGATTTATATATATATATTGCATGATAGCTATATAACACATAGAAATGATTTCATTTAATTGCTATAATGTACTAGAATAGCCTAGAAAATACTGAAAGATTTAAGTCAAATTATTTGTTGTAGTTTTCTGCTAATATACTGTACAATTCCAATAATTTAAAATAATTTTAAATAAAGAGAAAATAAAATAATAGTAGATATATACCCAAATGCATTTGAAAATACATTCCAAGGCTCTAACTACCTAATTTGAAATGCAAATTCCTAATATTAACTTACTAATTTCATCACTAAACTTCAGTCAATAAACTCAATAGTCATACTCCCATATAATCATACTTTATATATATAACTCCTTAACACTTCAACCACCCTCAACTCTGTTATAAATAGAATGATCTTATTCATCTGTTGAGATGTACTTCATTGTGTATTATATCACACATTTTAATATATTAATATGAAATTTAGAATGTAGAAAAATGAACAAACTTATACCATCTAAGGATACACAGATTTTGAAGTGGGTGTTTTTTTTTTCAAAGGACAATCATTTTACTTGAGCTGTGGTTATTATGTCCTCTTGATTGTTCATAGACTAAATTTATTTTCATCACTCTTGTCTCTGTCACAAACAAAACTTTGTCATGTTTAATGAATCCTGCCTATTATCTTAGAAAATAATGATAAAGTATATCTACCATTTAAGAATAAAGTCCCATAATATCCAGAATATCCATTAGTTTCAGCCTCACTTTTTAATTATCATTCATCAATAAACTTACAGAAAATACTGTCTGTGCTCAACTTCCTGCTCAACTGCACTCACATTTTAACCCACTGAATCTCACTCCTTGCTTCATGCTCCATTAAAATGCTCTTAAATTTTTTTCTACAGTGTCTAAACTCTGTTAAGTATTTTGGCATATTCACCTTTTTCTTAATGGCTCTGATATTAATGCCATTTATTAACTTCTTCATATTTCAATTTCTTCCACATAATAAATCAGGTAATCTAGCTAACTAACCTCCATCTTTGCTTCCTTTATGTTTGGCTCATACAAACGCTAGGCCAGTCACTACCAAATCATTGATTCTGACTCCATTGTGCTCAGCTACCCAATCTAATTTGACTTCCTGGGTTTTACATACAAATTTCAATATAATATGTTTAATTAAATTAACAAGTGTCTTAGATTGACCAATCTGAGGGCTCTAGGATTTGTTTTTGTTGTTGTTGTTGTTGTTGTTGTTGTTGTTGTTGTTTTGTTTTTTGTTTTTTTTAGTACACCAGTAGCTAGATGATCACTTCTTAGTTAAAAAGATGATTTTTGGTTCTTCCATTTCACTTGTTCTTCGCACAATCCAGCATCCTCTACAAATCCTAGCTCACTGGTTTGTCTTCACTTTCTCTCGTCTGTTTGATTAGTACCCATTCATTCTAATGCCACTCGTCATTCTCTGTACATTGCTCTACCACCTTCCTTATTAGCCCTCTCAGGCTCCTTTTCATTGATGACTTATTCCCCACAAGTAAAATAAATCTTTCAGTTTCTAGGTTTCATTTTCTTGCAAAAACAAAATTCTAGTATAATGATAAATGATTTTTGTCTTCAAAAAGAGACTCATAATGCTGTATGATTGAACTGACCTCTATGTCTCCATTTTTATAGCAAATGTTCATCACCTTTGAGTCATTGGAACAAATTTGATTTTAATTTACTTAATACATAAGATTTCCATCTTGAGACCCTTGAAAACGCATTTTCTATACTGATGCTTTCAGCTCTCTGAGTGATAACATGGATGATTGTTTCTCCTATTTTCGTTCCATTTTAAATATTCTCAGCAGTTTTCACAAATTATATTATTGAATATTTTTCTTTGAAAGGATTCAAGGCCATATTACTTCCCATGTTAAAATTATTTTACAGTTACTCACTTAGGGTCTGATTTTTGCATTAAGATATTGTGTAAGATCCATATTTGTTTGTTTGTTTTGGTGACTTCTAGCTGTCAGCATTTAATAACAGTTGCAGAAATTTGTTCGTTCTTTACTTTGTCTCTTGATAGGTATTTGGTCACAGAAATAAGAAAGGTAGTGATTTGATTTTTTTTCAATAGAAGAGAATATCTGAGGTAAAATATATGAAGAAAAAAAGATTTGCTTTCATCACAGACCCAGAAACTGAAAGTCTAAGACCAGGTATTGGCATTTGGTGGAGCCTCTGCCAAGTGCCTAATGGTAGGTATTATAGAAAAAGGTGAATTGTTAAACATGAAGACTGGGGAAGAGAAACACATAACTAACCATCTTACGAGAACTCACACAAGGGTACATGAGAACTACCTTAACCATTTTCAGAATATGGTCTCCATGACTTAGGCCCCTCCCCAAATTCCCATCTTCCTTCCAGTGTCACCATTCTAAGGACCAAACCTTCTCTAATGTTCTCTCAAGCACATCAAAGTATATAAAAATCATAGCTTACATCATACAAAATACCCACTTGTGTGTGTGTGTGTCTGTGTGTGTGTGTGTGTGTGTGTGTGTGTCTGTGTGTGTGTGTGTGAAACATCTTGCTAAATGAACATTATGGATAAACCTATGAAATCCCCACTTAAAACAATGTTAAAATTTGGATTTACATTGGTTAGTTTTTTTTTTATTTTAATGGCAAAAATTAATAAGTCTTTCCTGAAAATAATATTTTGTGTAATGTAAGTTAAAAAAAACAATGTGTTTTTATATAGTATAAAAATACACTCATATGTTTAGTTTTTATATAAACAATATTCATAGTTACCTCATGATCTTTCAGCCTCAGGAAAAAAAAATACTGCATATGAGACTGGGTAAATAGTGAAGTAGGGAATAACATTCCAAATAATCACAAGATAGGAAGAAAATCAAAAAATAAAGACAGTTGTTATGTGTGATGTAAGTTTAATGTAGAAGATATGAGGCAAGCAAATATAGCAGCTGTCATTATCTTGGGTATATTTCTTCAATTTTTTTATAGTTGTATATTCATCCTGCTTTTGAAAAATGTGCAAAAGATAAATTCCAAGACTGTGTCTTTGTAATGTTAAGACAACTTATTGGCATCTAAAGACTTCCCATGGCTCCCACAGTTGCTTTTATGAGAGAATTTATAATATGTAGCAATTGTTTTGCACTGGTTTATCGCTTCCATTTCATAGCAATTGTTTCACAAATAAGGCTCAATATTCAGTGGTATATGGGTAAGCCTCCAACACTTGATATTTCTCAATCAATAAACATTACATAATAATAAAGGGATGAGTTTACTTATGATGAATGATTGAGTTTTATTTGCATGGAACCAAGGAAAAATTATAATTGTTTCTCTAGAATCAACTATTTCTCAACTGAAACTAAATAGATATATTAGCTGTGCTAGATATAAATATTTCACATATTGTAATTTAATGACCAATAGGTTATTAATATCTTTAATTATTGTTATGAATGTATGATTTTCTTAATACATCTAACCAAGATTTTTGTATAATTGGTTATAAGGAATTATAAAAATGATCAGGATGAAACTGAAAGCAGATTGGGAAGATTGAACAAGTCATTAAAAATGTTACTCTCCATTCTTGGGGAGGGGTGGAGAATGCAAGTTTATATACAAATCTGATATATTATAGTTTTGTTGGTCAGACACAGTTTCTATTGAACTCATTATATAATAATGTAGATATATAAAATCTTAGGCTTACAACTTTTCAGAAGTTACAGGAAACTGAATGCTCTGAGTCCTTTATTTGAAATAAAGTCCAGCTTACTTGCAAAAGTGGACTGATGTAAAAAAAAAGCTTGGAGAAGAGAGCCATTGCTCATCCAAGCAAAGTTGGATTTCTGAACACATCTGAGCTCATTTATAGTCTATTTTGAGTTGTTCTCTTTGTTTCTAATTTATTGAATCCAGCCCTGAGTTTGAGATATTATAACTTGACCATTAAAAAAAATGGAACAGTCAACTAATAATACATAGAATTACATATTTAGGGAAAAAATGATTTGTCTTCTTATAAAATGGACTTGGTGCGATATGCCCAAAGTAACACAAATTAGGAACTATGATAACACACAGGTTTCTGTGATATTTATGCATGATATAAACTGGGTACTTAATCACAGTAGAATTCAGAATATATTGTTTCTCTATGTGAAGTATAGATTATTATCAATCTAGAATTCAATGTAGTCATCTTATAGAATAATGAGATAACTGCTTTATGCAGAGTACTAACACTGACTTCTTGAACATATTACTACACTATGAATCTATTCCTAACCCTGTCATGAGTATTAAGTCACTAGTCAACTCTGGTAATCATCTGACCTTTTTGTTATTTTTGACTTGCTTAATTGGCAAAGTTGATAAGCTATCTTTACCCGGTGTCTGGTTGTTTTGTTTTTCTTTATTTTGCAATTCACTTACAATTGTTGTGCTTTATACAAGATGGAATAAAAATGGACATGTTAAAAAAAAATCTCCCTATTCTTAGGCACATGACCCAGAAAATATTGGGCCATCCCCAAGCCTGTTTTCCCCTTCATGTTGCATCCTCAGCTGCCATTCCTACACACACTGATATTTTCTATCATTTCAATACCTTCAATTATGGTAATGGCTGTGAAGAATGTAAACACAGAACAACATGTTATTTGCTTTCCATGATAGATATAACAAATTTTCTTCACAGACAGAGGGAGGCATATTACTTTCCAAAAAGCAAGCATGCCTCTATCCTTCATGAATAAAAATGCATTTTTAGTAGTAGGTTGCCCAGAGTTATACTATATTTCCTTAGGTTAGAAGCCACGTTTTATTTTTGATAATGTACTTGGAAAGATAAAATTAATTGAAAAATCCCACTCTTAAATATCTGATTTGCATGATGAGTTTATCGTGGACAGTAATATAACCCAAACAGTTGTTAAATACTGAGTGAATAAGTCACGAAACTAAACATTTTAGGGTTCAACCAGTAATATAAGTAAAGTTACCATTGTATATATTTTTTATTTGGAAAAACTGTACTAAAATATATATGGAGAACATTCAGAATTAAAGACGCAAGAAGGAAACTAGGGAAAATTATAAAGATAAAATTTTAAAATAATTTTTCAACATATCTAGATTTATTCCAAATCCTTCTAACTTTTATAACTTTACATCTTATCTCTATCATATATTTAAATTTTTTAATATTAATTTTGTGTGTGTATGTGTGAATGTGTGTGTGTGTGTGCGCGCGCGTGCGTGTGCATGCATGGATGCACGCATGTGATACCAGAGGAAAATTGGTGAGAATCAGCTAACTACTCCCATGTTGGCTCTGGAGATCAAACTGACATTGACAGACACGGTGGAGGTAAACATTTTTATCTGATGATACAATTCACTGATTTACTTATACTTTAATTGTTAAAGACTATTAACAGGTGGTAAGATTTTAGAGAAGTGTAGAGTTTTTCCATGCTTTTTTCAAAATATCAATGAAAGACTTTATAGAGACTTGTTTGTTTATACTTTACTGAAAATTTTCATGAAACATACCCATTAGAAATAGTTAAGGAAAATAGTCACTTAGATGTTTGTGAGAAAGTCGATATCAGTACTAGCTTTTCCATACACTTTAACGATTACTAGAATATAACTGTTTTCATTTATACCTTTCTCATATGGTTTGCTTAGTTTGTCACTTAAGTCAAGTCTTCTGATCCATAAAACCATCTTGTATTGCTTATTGAAAAATGTCAACTGTCATGCCACTTCTTTTAAATAAATAGTCAGAAATGGCTGCAGGAGACATAGTCAGCTAGTTGTGCCAAGCTTTTAAAGAAAGAAAAAGCCCCAACATATTTTCTTCAACAACACTACCAATTTATTCATTGGCATGTGGCCAGTTTATATTTTTCCAGAGTAAGACATCATGCACATGTTAAACTTGGATGGATAGAGCAGAAGGCAAGCTGAAATAAGCAGCAACCAGTGAATAAACAACTGTATGCCTTGCTTTTTCCATGTTTAAGAGCTGTTTTATTCAAAAGCTGGGTATGGTGGGTGGTTCCTTCTGGTGTGCCAGCTTTTAGAAGCCTGAAGCAAAGGATCACCCTGAGTTCACCTGGGCTACAGAACGAAACTGTGTGTTAAAGAAGAAAGCAAAATAAAAATAACCAAAAATTTGCCTGTCATGGGAACTAACCTGCTTTCCCAGTGTCTTTGCAAATTGGATTTAAGATATATATATAGATATAGATATAGATATAGAAATAGATGATATACATATATATATGCAAAAATAAAAATGTTTAAGTCAGGAAAGGTATCCCACACATACAAATAAAGTTATGCAGAATGATAAGTTTAATTGTGTTTAGAAATATGTACCTATATGTCTCTAATCGAGGAATAAATAAAAAAAAACTGTGGTACATCTACACAATGGAATATGACTCAGCTATTAAAAACAGGGAAATATTGAAATTTGCAGGCAAATCGATGGAACTAGACACAATCATCTTGAGTAAGGTAACCCAGGCCCAGAAAGAAACACACACATGGTATATCCTTACTTACAAGTGGATATTAGCCAAGTAATACAGAATAACGACAGTACAATATGAAGACCTAAAAAACTAAAAGACAAGAAGGACCCTAGGGAGAATGCTTAATTCTCGTTGAGAAGGACAAATAGAAGAGACGAAACAGGACGTAGCCTACCATAGAGGTCTGCTAAAAGACTCCACCCCACGGGGGATCCAAGCAGATGCTGAAACACACTGTCTAGCATAATTCAAGGTAGAGATTAAAGTCTCCTCTTCCTCTTCCTCAGGGGAAAAACAAAACAAAACAGAAAAAAAAATCCCCTAAAACCCTTAATGTAATTAACATTATTCAACAATAGCCACCTGAATTTAATTTGATGTAATATACAAGTATTCAAAGGTATAGTTACTAATGGCTAAATTATGGGTTGCATACTAATGCTGATTTTATGCAACACTGTATTTTTACTATAGTACACATATGTCTTGCTCTATGAATGGTAACATAATGTTCATCTTTGAGCATTGCAGTGTATTTCTTAGAATAGAGTACACGATGTAGAGATATGGAACCAAAGAATGAACTTATCTGGACTCATTTCCAAAAACTGTGAAATAATTTATTTATACTTATAATAATGATAGAAAAGTAATAACTATAAATGCGAAATATTTTTACACCCTAAGCTAAATTAAAAAGCACATCAAGAGGATTTTTAAATATAACTATTTTATAGAAAGCAAGCTTGATAGAAATAAAACATGTTGTGTACTTAACTATGAACAGAGGTGAGTTTACTTCATTGATTCTAGCATTTTTAATTTAAAAGGGGTTCAAAATATCTAACTTTTTATTATTGTGCAGTTCTAAGTCAAGAAAGCTGTATATTCACTTATTCGGTAGCTTGAAGTAATTTTATGTATGATTTAATAGGTAGCTTATCTAACACAAAAACATGAAATGGAGCCCAGCAACAGTGGCACATACCTTTAATCCCAGTGCTTGGAAGGTAGAAGCAGGTTGAATTCTGAGTTCAAAGCCAGCCTGGTCTACATTATGAGTTTCAGGATAGCCAGGGTGATATGGAAACTCCTGTCCTTGATTCGTCGTCTATTCTACAGTATATGTGTATATGTGTGGGTGTATGTGTACACACAGTAGATATACATTGTATCACATGGAAGTATATTAATATATTACAATTTCATGAATTAAGGAACTTTTACCAATACTGTGTACATAATCTTGTGTAGACTTTTTGAGTTATTTTCTAAGATAGCTGTCTATTTTTGCTTTCTGATTTTTTTACAATTATAGTAGAAACTATTATTAACTCAGGTGAAAAAGGTTTGTGTCTGGGGTGTGGCTGTGTGGAAATGTATGATTACAGACAGTTTAAAAGCAAATAGTGGCACATGACCAAGAGCTTAGTGTTGGTGCACTTTTAACCAACTTCCTTAAATCTGGGTTCCTTAAACCTTTCCATTCCATCACCCCAACACCAAGCAGGGGACAAAGAAAGTTAGTAGGGAGAGAAGGTGTAGTTGTCCTTAGCTGCCTCCTGCTATTTAGGGTCCTTGGGTTCTTTGGGGCAAATCCAATCCTTGTTTGAGGATAACTCCAACTTCCTATCCTCACACTGCATCAACAGCAACCAGGAACAGCAGGAGAAAGCATCAGCAGCCTTCTTCTTTCTCAGTCTCCTTTTGGGTCTGGCTTTTCTTTCCATTGACAAAAGACCACGCCCCCACAGCAGTTAGTTCTCCCCTGACAAACCTCACATTTCCTCTCAGGAGGCAGTTATCAGCTGTGGACAAAGTGGAGCAGCCCCTATATCCCACACCTGGGATTAAAACAAAACCATGTATCAAGTCTCTTGTTGGTAACCTGCTACCCTTCCTCTGAGTGCCACCAGGTCTCCCCCTCCAGGGGACATGGTCAAAATATGAGGCACCAGAGTTCGTGTGAAAGTCATACCCCACTCTCCACTCAACTGGGGAGAATGTTCTGTCCATTGGCTAGATCTGGGTAGGGGTTTAAAGTTTACCACCTGTATTGTCCTTGGCTGGTGCCTTAGCATATACAGGGGGAGGAAATCCCCCTCAGGAACAGTCATAGGGGAGGGGAATAAGGGGAAAATGGGAGGGAGGGAAGAATGGGAGGACACAAGGGATGGGATAACCATTGAGATGTAACAGGAATAAATTAATAAAAAATTAAAAACAAAAACATGTTTAAGTATAACCCAAAATTTCTACAACAGCCTAGGGATTCAGAGACCTCATATCATAATTATTTTCTGGAGGATTGATATTTGTAAGAAGAAATAGGACTGGAAAACCTAAAAGGAGGGGAAAGAACAGAGGCAGTGAGCGTATTGGAGAGTATACCTAAGGATCGTACCTAGTTTACCTCCAGAACTGATGGTAATACTTTTATCTTACTGTGGATAATGGTAGCCTTAGTTGCTTTAGAGTATATGTTTGCTAAATATAATGAATATATTTCAGAAATTGAAAACTTGTTTGGGCACATTAAAAAATCTACTTTCACAGGAACTCTGGTGCCCCATATTTGACCACATCCCCTGGATGGGAAGACCTGGTGGCACCTAGAGGAAGGATAGCAGGCTACCAAGAAGAGATTTGATACCCTATGAGAATATACAGGGGGAGGAGGTCCCCCTCAGTCACAGTCATAGGGGAGGGGAGTAAGGGAAAATGGGAGGGCGGGAGAAATGGGAGGATACAAGGGATGGGATAACCATTGAGATATAATATGAATAAATTAATTTTTAAAAAGTTAAACTCAAAAAAACTACTTCATTATTAAAGTGCAGTGTAAAAGCCAAATATTCCAGTATCAATGTATTCAAAAACAGACAGGAAAAAGGAAAGTTTCTATAGGCAGAAAGAAGAGCATGAAAAAATAACAGAAAGAAAGGTTAGATAAAAGAGACTTTCTCTTTTGGAGTATAGTTGATGGCTTCAGTTTGGATTAAATTTGGGAAGTTGAAAGAGAATATAGAAATAGAGAACAGATTTTTGTCAACCATGCAAGAGTATTGTTTATAAACGCACATTAGAATTATGAGAGTGTATATCACATGAAGTTTAAAATGCATAAGGATTAACATGCATGTGGTTTTGCATGCAGTGGTGTAAAATGTATGTGGTTTAGCATGCATGTAGTTTAGCATTCATGCTGTGGGAAAGTTATCCTTGCGAAAACATGGTTTTCATAAATTAGTAAATTTATAAGCTGAAAAATGATCTCATATAGGACAAACAATTGTGACTTTGCACAACCACCTTCACAGCAGAGTTATGCTGATCCTCCTTCTACAGTATGCTGACAGGCAAATGAGTCCCGAAGAATACAGTGAAAAGTATCAAAGAAGAGATAGCTCCAAGTTACAATAAAGATATTGAAAATATCTGTGTTTAGAGATCTGCTCATCAATTCGTGTAGGACAAAGAACTAACATCTGAACTGATATGGATATACTTAATATACTTCATCTATATGTAAAATATCTTTATGAACTAATACAGATAATTTGAAGGCATACTATATGTGTATGTGTCATGATATATATCAGATATGTACTACACATATACCCTATCCATATGGGATTTCTAGTTGAAAAGCCTTTTATACATGTGATCTCATTTACTGCAATGCACTAATACAGACAACAAATATAATTCTTACGGTATAGACACACTGGAAGTTTACTTCATGTAATACATCTATTTAGCTGTTCTCATTTATAGAGTTCACAACAAAGATGTAACTACCTTCCTTTCAGCATTTTGAAGGACACTTTTATAATGTTCTGGGTGCATGTTTTGTAAATCTCAGCCTTCCATTTTTTGGTTTTAATATACTCAAAAAGTGACATCGTCACTCATTCCCAAAGATCATCACATTTCTACTCCCAGTTTTCTTCAGTCATCGTAATGGAGTTCCGAGATGCAGTTCCCCATATTGATTCTTCTACATTTTCCATGATGAAATATTTAATAAGGCAAGTCAAGAATTTATCAGACAGTCTGTTCCTGGCAGAATAAAACTTCTAACAGATGTTGTCTTCTCTCGTTACCGATATGATGTTGCCTGCTTTAAGACACACATTAAGAAAGCATAACATATATTGTTTGTCTGCCCTGGCATGTCTTACTTTTCCTTGCTCATCTTTTCTCCACCTAAAGTATTTCACTGAAGTTTTATTTTCTCTTTGTGAATTTTAATTCAACAATGTACCACTTGATTCAGAGTCTTTGTAGCAGAAAAGCCATTGGCTTTGAGTTCAGGTTGATTCTGATCCACATCTGGTCTCTGATATTTTCCAGATGGATAGCTTTGATAACTTGTATTAATTTTTGAATCAGTATTTATTACTTAAAATCAAAAGTACATGTTTAATATAAAACATTTACATATGTAGTTATGATTACTCACATGTAGCATTAAACTTTTTTCCAGTTGAAGTTTATTATTGTATGTATTTTCTCAAGAAACATTGTAACTCTTCTGAAATGACTAACTTCTAAGAATATTAGTGATGTGAAAAATGTCCTCTATAATGTTCCTTGCCAAGATTCTACTTCAAAAACAAAGACAATAAAAAACTATGATTTTTGTCATCAGTCGCATTGAAAAAGACTTAAGATAAAGCAAGAACTGCTCATACTTCAAATTACCAATTGTTATCTATTTGTTCCTTCTTCTTTGTGGAGAAGAATGGGCAATTGATAAAGTCTGTTTGGAAAAGAAAATTAGAAGTATATTAGCTTTGATTCTAATCCACAATTATCACAGACAGGTTGGCTTACATTTTTTTATTTTAAAACATGTTTTCCTATTTTTACATTTCATCATTTAACAAAAAATGAAAATTATAAAATTAGGTATACAACATTTTGAGATGACTAAAGTACTTTATGGATTTTGTTTCATATTTTACTCCTGGATACATATTCATGAGGCACCAGGAGAAGACTGCTAAACCCAACTGTGATTCAAACTCAAATGAATAGTGGGCCTATAACTTCTAAATTTCTTCCACAGGAAAGTATTATCCTCTATGTGTTGTTGCATAACTCTCAATAATGTTCAAGGTAGTTATTCCTGTATCCTGAGTAAGTAGGCCTTTTAGTGTGGGCTAATGCAGAGTGGAAGAGCCATTAGCCATTCAGCTTTCATGATGGAAGGATTGCATTTACACAACCTGTAGGATTTTTATTCACCCATTTGTCAAGTTTACAGGTTTCTAGTTGTCACTATTTTTCTTGGTTATCATCAGTTGGAAAGTTGTTTATGGTGTAAGTTCATTAAATATAGTGTGGCCAAATGAGCTGCGTGTGATATAAACAGCTGGAAATTCTGTCAAAAATAATTCATGCAATAGTCTGAGTTTGTGAAATGGCGCCATGCTCTGGGACCTTGCCTGAAATGTCCTTGGTTTCTCTCCACAGGAGAGACTTTACAGTGACTTAAAATGTAAATTTCTAAGAGCTGGGTAGGCTGTAACAGGTCTTCATGAAAAAGCAAACTTCATCCCAAAATGGGAGCAATGTTGACTTTATGTAAGCTTTTGTAGAGTTTGACTGGGTGACAGTGAATAGGTGCAATCACGTAGTCTTTGGTGTGTTCTGGGTTGTGCCTTCTATCTCAACTCTCTGTTTTCCTTTAAAATCACCTTGTATTATATACATAAATTTATGACATAAATAGAACACTTGATTATAAAAAGACAGTCATGAAGGGCTTATGTGGGACTTAGCACCATGATGTGAAGATTTCAGACTTTTTTTTAAATAAGCCAGGTATAACAAGGAATGTTGTCATGCCACACTGGGGTGAGCCTGGTTTATGGAGAGAGTTATAGGCTGGAAAAGGCTGTAATAATGAAACCTACCCTTAAAAACCAAACAGTCCAAACCTGAAAGATACGCTGTCTGCAGAGAAAAGGAAATTATAGTGTATTCCATACTTGTTTCTCAGGGACATGCTGACTCTAGGGATGTAACACTCCCTCAAAACTAGGTCCTACATCTCAAAAGCTAGAAAAGAAGCCACAATACTATCTCCTATAATAGTTTTACTTTTTATTATCATCTTAAAGTAAATACCCTTATTTCTAAAGCTAATACTTCTTTTATTATTCTTAGAAAAATTTCGCACATGTATATAATGCATCTCTCTCATATACACCATGTACTCTTCTTACTCAAGTTGGTTAAGTAAAACCATTCAAATTAAAGTATTCTTCCCACTTATTTATAGTTTGGTTGCCTAGATCCCTTCCAAAGTCAGATCAAGAGCATGCAGTATAAAATTTTCAGGTAAGAACATTGTAGAAGCAAATGAGAGAGTATCTGAGACAGTAAATATTTAAGAGCAGATTTCAAAGTGTGGAGAGATGGCTCACTAGTTAAGAGTACTGGCTGCTCTTCCAAGAGAAGCTGGAATCAATTCCCAATTCTCACATGGGAATTCACAACCATCTGTAACTCCTGTGCCAGATGATCAGACACCCTCACACAGACACACATACAAGCAAAACACCAATGTGCATAAATTATTAGGAACAGACATTGAGATTTACAATGAACCAGCTTCAGTTTTGAGGCTACCACACAAATGCCTCAGTACTCCAGGCAACAGGAACAAAATGGCACATCTTTGGTTTCTTCAAAATAGAATAATAGTAGCACTTATCTCAAAAAAGTGGTTGACGGGTAAATAACGTAATGCTTTAGAAGTCCTTCGTGAAGTGTCAAACAACCCTGTGCTACATTAGTCTACGCTATTATTGCTGCAGTGTCTGCAACAATTTGTTGAGCTTGCTGAGAAGGTCCCTGCACTAGACACCAAAAGAGAAACAGTGTTCAAACTGCTGTCTGCCTGCAAAGAGTCCAGCTGACTTCAGTTCTTTCCACTTCTGTCTGAGAAGATCTGCTGAACTCTTTAACTTCATTCTATAGTCTGTCTCAGGGAGAATCTTTGGGATTTAGCTTCTGCAGCTGATCTGAACACCTGTAAAAGACCTCTGGGCAAGGCTGAGCAGCAGCTTTGTAAACAGAAATCTATGGAGGCTCCTTGGAGATGAGCACACTACCTCTGATCTCCATACCACCTTTGGTGTTTCTCACATCCCTTTGCTCCACTAGGGACAAAAAGTGCAAACATTACTTGGGGGTGGTGCTTGTCCAGTATCCCTCCTTTATGTTTATCCCTTGACTTACCATATTTTTCTGACTATAAGACGTACCTGACCATAAGATGCGCACAGTTTTTAGAGCAGTAAACAAAACAAAACAACAACAGCAACAACGACAAAAAACAGCAATCAGATCATAAGAAGCACACTAATATCCTCCCCACTTTTGTAGAGGAAAACATGTGTCTTACCATCCAAAAAATAAGGTACATAAATACTGGCCATCAACATGTGAGTATATATGCATTCAGTTATGGAGACACAATGAATAATGAGATGGTTTTCAATTGATTTGAGGAATATAGATGATCTTTCCACATGAAAGGAATTTCATTACTGATGGATTCACAAATAATCAGTAACAGAAACTTTTCATGTTTCCTTTAAACATTAATATAAATTTGGGAAATTTTATATTTGTCATTGTTGCTTATAAAAGAAAAGAGGGAAAGCAACACACAGGAACATTTTGATTCCCAATGAGAAAAATCCTTGGAGAGCTGTGAATATTCAATACTCAGGTTGGTTTAGATGTTAGTGTGACTGGCATATCAAAACCTGATCTTAATTAAAGCCTTGAAGTGAATAGGTGCTATCGAAGAAGAATAAGTACAACATGGGAATTAGTTCTCTTCCTAAGAGTCACATAATATTTTAAATACATTTATCTATTATTTTTAACATAAATACAAATATGCTAAGATTATGACCTATGAGAGTGAGATTTCATGTTTCATGAATATAGGAAAATTTGGCAAAAATCCAGAAGTAGAGAAATGTTTATTATGTGGTTTTATCTTTCTCTTTTATAATTAATTCACAATTAGACATATAATTATAATTCAGAAACAGGCAAAATGCATTCAGTGGTTTTAGCCATTGATAGATTTGTAAACAAAAGCAGCTGGACTGGAGTTTCTTCGAGAAAATATTTACACGCCAACAGTTTATCAAACAGAAAGTCTGCTGATAAATCTACATAGGGGCGTTATGTTAATGACTGTGCAACAGTGATTCACTGTGTGCCTCCTATAGTGCACAAGACACCAGATGTAAAATCATAAAATTTGGGTGTGAAAGCGAAAAAGGACTTTGTGTTCTCTGTTCTTCACCATCTTTTTGAAGAAACTCTCATTATTTTGGTTATTATCCTTCACTCCTTAAACTACTTCAGGCTATATTTAAGAGGTATTAAGAGAAACAAGGAAGAGAGCATCCAATTAATTTCAAACTATAGGATCTCTGAGTTTCAGAACACCAAAACCCATGTTGTTCTAGATGTCTGAAAATCAATAATTCTAACAACAGAACAAATGACTCCAAAGTGTCTGATCAAGGGTTTTTAAATTACTCAGAAATTATGAAACAGTGGAGCATCATCAAATATTTTCTTAAAAAGTGAGAATTGAAAGGGGGTGTAAATGGCCAGGAGTCTTACAGTAATAGAACTACTTACAGGCAAATGAGAAACTGAGTTTCTCTACTGTTAATAAAATTAGAAATGTGACAGCATGCCAGAGTACAAAGAAACACTCGGCTTGGCTGAAACATTTCTTGAATCATAACTTCTCTGTAATGATGGGTAATTTACTAAACCTCCCTAAATGTCATACAGCTAACTTTAAAAGACTGACTATATGCATGTTATGAGCTTTTTCAGGTATATTATTACATGCCAAGGGGAAGAATGTCTTGTGTTTTCTCTAAATTTGTTTGTATTATCAGAATTTTAGCGACTGAATATACTTATTGTGAAAAGATTGCAGACAAATTGAATGGTATAATGCCTGTCAGACTCTCACTGGCTCACCACACGTTTCTGAATGTCCTGGTCTTGTCACTGCTGAGCATCCATAGGGAATGGATTATCAGCCTTCAACATGAGCATGTGCAGAAGATAGGCACTTGTTACAGCAACTAAACACTGACTAACTCTCACGAGAAGACTTTTTCTTTTACATTCATATTCATTCTCTATTGCTATCTTCTCCATGTGACAGGGAAGGAAACCAAATCTCCAAAAGTTAACACTCAGAACCTACAAAGCAAACAACTGACAGCATAGAAGCTTGAAATTGGCTCATTGTTACCAAACCATTTTGTTCTGGCCCATGGGACAAATCAAACCAGGTTCACCTGAAAGAGGGAGCAGGATTTGAAAGTGGGAGACAGAGATGCCAGAGATATTGAGTCAAGTCTGGAAATTTCTGACCAAGACTCGCTTTAATGCAGAGGAGTAAGGCTTTTTTTTTTAATTAATTTTTTTATTAATTTATTCTTGTTACATCTCAATGGTTATCCCATCCCTTGTATCCTCCCATTCTTCCCTCCCTCCCATTTTCCCCTTACTCCCCTCCCCTATAACTGTTCCTGAGGGGGACTTCCTCCCCCTTTATATGCTCATAGGGTATCAAGTCTCTTCTTCATAGCCTGGAGTAAGGCTTTATATAGCAAGGTCAACAGGATCTGTTCTAATCCCACTCTCCCTAGCCCCCAGGCAAGACTCCAATCACCTGAATAGCTCCCTGTGGGAACCTCCTTAATCCTCTGGGTGGTTCCCTTTAAGAACTTCACTATTTCTTTGGGTAGCTCTCTGTAAGAACTTCCCTATTTCTCTGGGTGGATAATCCAAAAGTTATCCACGTAGAACACAAGACTTTCTTCAGCAAGGGTCAGCAACTCGAAGGTCACAGCCTGCAGCCTAAGCACAAGATATCTAATATGGCAGAATTTAGCATGGCTCCCCACAGCCACTGTGCTGCACGACTGAAACTCAGTCTGGAAGAAAACAACAAACCCCTGGTCAGAGCAGTGACAGTACAATGGTATGGAATCTGCACACATTCAATTAAAGCTAAGTAACTGAGAAGAAATAGATTTAATTTTGCAATTTTTTGTAGAGAAATGGGTCCCAAACTGGGAAGAAATCTAAACCAAAAGGATGATAGTTACACATCCCAATGCCAAAGGGGGGAAAAAAACCCTCATGAGTGGAGTTAAGAAGACTACTTTACAGTAGTATTTTCTGGGATGAATGATGGAATGGAATTTAATAAAGCTGTTGATGAAAACACAAAGCATACAGAAAATACTCAAAAGATGGAAAGTGGCTAAAAACAAGAGGATGATTGCTGTACAAGCTGCAGGTGGGGCAGCTCAGGTTCAGCAGCTCAGTCTGAGAATTGAGCCTTTACTCTCCTTCTGGTATCCCAGGTTCTTATACTTTTTACTCAGTGATTCTTTACAAGAATCAATGACAGCACTAGTACTGTTCCAGTACCCCTAATAGTAAGAAAGATTATGAGTAAATGTGTTTTTCACAAATTTTAATCAAGTGTAGAAGTCACACAAAGTGGGACTAAATGTTGCCCTGTGTCGATTATAGATTTACTGAGGTATATAGGGTTAGAAATCAGACTTAACTTCATATCTATCCACTGAATATAACAATTGAGCTAGGCAAGCATCTTCTGTGGAATTAAGGGAGTTCTGCCTGCTGCACCCTTAAATATAGTCATAAGAGGAAGGGTTGCTTCATAGCCAGTGAACAGATCTGCCACATGTATTAAGGACACACCTTAAGCAATTATCCAAAGAAAATCCTTTCAATAGAATAAAAAAAAATCATGGATGTAAGAAGTGTATTTCAAGCCCTGTGCATATTTAATTGCAAGGCTAAATTATTAACCAAAGTGTGGCAACTGTGTATTACCAGCTTCAAATAAATCAATGACAGTAGTAATTAGAGATGGTGTAGATCGTTCATTTTCTTTGTGAATTGATCATAGTTGTAATTCAATAGAGAAAAAATAAGAAACAACAATAATAATAACTTTTTATTAGTCATGCTAAAGTGGCAAGCCAGTGGCATGGATAATTGAAAATTTGTGGATTATGTGCATAATGATGATCCGCTCAGGTTCTTTGCCTTACTACAGATCGTTTTGCATTTCCAGAGCATATTACCACCTATTCGTTTGAAGAATCACTAAACATCATAGGTGGAAATTTTTACAAGTATGGGTCGGTTAATTGTCCACAGTTAACATACAAGAAGAATGTAAAAAACAACTATAAAGGTAAAAGGAATATTATTAGAAAATGTTTGCTAAGAAAAGTCAGTGAGTGCAATTTAGAAATGATGGTAGAAAATCTTAGGCAACAATTCAGAAAAGCATATTTTATGTAACATAACATAATTTGGACTACGTTTAAAAGCATGTGTTGCTATAAAGTTATGAAAGGAAATGTAATTTTATTTTTGGTAATTTAATAAATATATAAAATGTATAAAACCCATGCCTGTGACCTCTTTATTTTACCTAGTCGCCATCTATTGTTGTGGGGTGTGTGTGTGTGTGTGAGTGTTCGACTCACTGTGTTTAATTGAGACTCTTTTCATTAACCTTAGTACAGACATATTCAGTAAAGTAAGGATAACTGTGAGTTGCTACACTATTAACAAAAATGAGTCCTGAGTCAGCCATAATTCATAAAAATTAATCAGTGAAGAATGGGCCCTTCATATGCACCTCCCTCATCCATGGTGGAAGGTGGAAAGGCCGAGTCTTGTACAGATGGCAAAAGCTTCTTTGTGCTTTGGGTTCCGGTGATGACATAAAATCCAGAAAATAACATTTTACAACACTCCTTTCCTCCAGCACTTACAAGGACAAGCTGCTACCTTGTCCATTACATTCTACAGAATTTGGACATAGATAGATAGATAGATAGATAGATAGATAGATAGATAGACAGAAGATACATACATACATACATACATACATACATACATACATACATACACATATCCCATTTCAGACTGAGTGCTTACCAATCGATTACTTATTCTCAACACTGACCAGATTTCACTTTGAGTCATCAAACATGATACATTTTCTTCACCATGTTCACAATCATACTTTAAGGCAGTACAGACTTGCTTAACATTGAGTTCATGCTTTTTGTCAATGATATTTCATTCCATGTACTTTCTCAAAGACCTTCCACTATGTAAGGGGGACAGTAGTTCTCAATGCCTACTTGAGTTTACTTTGTAGACTGTATGTCCATCTTGTGTAGTTGGTGGTGCTGTTATCTGTTTGTGGTAGGTATAGTGCTAATTTACTAATTTAAGTGGTATTGTCTATTTTGGTTTATATATTTGATAAAACCAGGAGTGTCTTTAGAGTTATCTAATAATTCAATTAAAAGTAAACATGAAAATTGTTAATTGTATTGCTTTCATATCTCTTTCTGTTAACTATTTATTGTTATTGTTCTTTATGCATTATCCTTAAAGATATACAAATTACATGTTCCTCCTTAGGAAAATATAGACAAGTAATTAAAAAGGGGAAAGGTTCACACTGATGCCATAGCACAGTTCTAATATGTGCAAGTGGACTATATGTTTTTCCATCTAACCAGTCCCTTTTGCTATGTTTTTACAAAAGAAAATACTTGCAGGTCATTTTATTTATTCTACAAGGAGATGTAACCTAGTTCACTCAGACACTTTGAACAGTAAACATGAGCATTATAAAACTAGCCTTTCCTGACATCAGGTCATATTAACATCCTAGATATAAATAACAGAAGTATTAACCATTCTATATTTCACATTTGCTTGGAACTAACACGCCTCCTTACCACAGCTTTAGAGTGCTGATGTTACAGATATGTCACCACAGCTGCCTTGGTGTCCTTTTTACAGAGTTCAGAAGGCAACAAAGAAGTTTAAGAACAAAGCCTTATAATTGCAGTGCCTAATAAACCATTAACAAAGATAATACAACACAATCATGGGAAATAAAAAAAAAAATTCAAAGGAGATGGAAGTTTCCTCAATTTGGCAAGAAAAAGCAAGTGGAAAACCTAAACTTTAAATAGGAAACCTTCACACAGAATCCCAAATTCAAAAAGAAAGGCCTTTTAAAATGTCCCTTGGCACCAATGCTCTTATTTGCCAGAGGGCAGCTTGAGGAAGCTAAATGTCTTCTGATTTCTGTAAATCTACCTCTTCAACTATTTACAAAGGGATTTTAAGAAAAGGATTAGGAAGAGAGTTACTTTGAACTGATCAAAAGTGAGTCAGTTCAAACATACAGATTTTTGTTGTATTCGTTTTTTTTTCTTTCCCTAGTTTAGAGGAAAACATAAAAATCTTATTCTGCATGGTAAACTTCATCTAATGAAATGCAATACAGGAAATAAGTGTTTATGGCTGTAAGGAAATGGATAGAAGGCTGTTAACAACAGATTAATTTCAATGGTGTACTATGATGACTCATTTCAAAGGATATGAGATGGCTAAAGTCAGCTATAAAATGGGTCATGCAGAGGAGGTAAGCCTGATTCCAAAATGTGTAACTTACTCAGGCCTGACCAGTCTTCAGTGTTGTGCTATTTCAGGGTATTTTGCAGATGGAAGACACCGGATATGTCTAAACACATTCCTGAATGCCACATGGAGGCTGCATAAACATTTTCAGTATGCAATTACATGATGCTAAGAAATATCTACAGCTATAACCTGTTGTTTTCATTTATACAAACTCTGATTATTTGTGCAGAAAAAGCATCCTGGTTTAGTTTCTGTAATTCTGATAGGTTTGCCATTAAATGTTATTTGGCCCTTTTCCCTTGCAGCTTTTAATATTTTTTCTTTGTTCTGTATGTTTTGTGTTTTGATTATTATGTGATGGGCAGTTTTTCTTTTCTGGTCAATTCTATTTGGTGTTCGGTAGGCCTCTTGTATGTTTATAGGCATCTCTTTCTTTAGATTGTGGAAATTTTCTTCTATGATTTTATTGAGAATAGTTTCTGGGCCTTGGAGACTGATATCTTCTCTTTCTTCCTAAAATTTGTGGATAAATGGATTGAGCTAGAAGTGATTATAATGAGTGAGTTAACCCAGAAGCAGAAAGACTTAAATGGTATATACTCACTTATATCTGCATACTAGCCCAAGGGGCATGTCCCACGAAAGCCTTCACTTACCAGGAAACTGGGACAGAGGGGAGGACATCCTATTGGGACTCTAGATGAGAGAATCATGGGAGAATGGTAAAGTATAAGGATCCAGAGGGTCCTAGAAACCTACAAGTAGAACATTATGGTAGGCAGATTTGGGCCCAGGGGTCCCGCTCAAACTAAGGCACCAGCCAAGGACAATACAGGCGGTAAACTTCAAACCCCTACCCAGATCTAGCCAATGGTCAGAACATTCTCCACAATTGATTGGAGAGTGGGAGATGACTTTCTTACGTACTCTGGTGCCTCACATTTGACCATGTCCCCTGGAGGGGGAGACCTGGTGGCACTCAGAGGAAGGACAGCAGGTTCCCGAGAAGAGACTTGATACCCTATGAGCATATACAGGAGGAGGTAATCCCCCTCAGTCACAATCATAGGGGAGGGGAATAAGGGGAAAATGGGAGGGAGGGAAGAATGGGAGGATACAAGGGATGGGATAACCATTGAGATGTAACAAGAATAAAATAATAATAAAAATTTTTTTTAAAAAAAAGACAAAAAAAAAAGCATCCTGGGATGATGTGAATGAGGATAATTGTCATAAGCTCATTTTTTAAAAGACTTAGTCCCTACTTGGTGAAACGGTTTGAGAAGAATTAGGAAGGGCAACTTTGTTGAACGTGTGTTACGTGACTATGGTTTGAGGCTTCAAAAGCTTTCTGTCTTTCTCAATGTGAGCTTTGCCTCCTGTTTTTAAGATGCAATGTCTCAGCTGCTGATTCAGCCATTGCTACCATGCTTTCACTTTGCCATCATGTACTCTAACCCTCTAAAACCATAAGTCAAATTAAATGCTTTTATTTACAAATTGCCTTGGCCATGGTGTTTTATCACAATAGAAAAGTAACTTATGCATATCCCATATTAGTTGACCAGTTTTCTCACATTAGTTACAATTTTCTCACATTTTCATCAGCCAATACCTATTTAGCTTGATTTGGCAGGCATTTCTATTTAAACGTTATCTTAGTACTTGTATAATTTTGATTCACTGGTATTGAGTTCACAGCTGAGTCAGTGCATCTTGACTAAAGACTATCACCTACCTTGGCTATATTCTCTGTAAGACGTTCCCACACACTCTTTGTAAACTCAGCAACAGTAGACAAATCAGCATTAAAATTAGAAGCCATTTGCTGTTAACAAAAAGCATTCCAGCTTTCGGCTGAGGCAGCTATCTTCCAGTAACTGGCCAAACGGACAAACACAAAGGGGAAGAGGAGGGGCATTGGCTATGTGTCCTCTAGGCCTTCGAGGAAGCGCGGTGTTGTTCCTTTGGTGGCATACTTGCGAATCTACTAACAGGGTGATATTGTAGACATCAAGGAAATGGGAACCATTCAAAATGGAATGCCCCAAAAGTGTTACCACGGCAAATCCAGAAGGGTCTTATAAGACCTGAGCGCCTGGGTCCTACTTCCCGGAGCCCAATGAGACGTGAGAGTCCAGTCCAATGCAAACAGCAAGGGATGCTTTATTGTTCCATCTCGACGGGGTCCACCAAGCTCTATTGAGCTGGAGACCCTGAATAAAGTAAAGCTTGGGTCTTCTATACTCCTACAGAAGCAGAACTTAGTACAAATATGATTGGTTAGTTAATCTTTAAAATGATTAATTACCAGTTATTTTATCCTTGAGGGGGCAAGAGCTTAGCTTGGGACATCACGTGCTATCAGATGCTCTGGGCAAGTATGATGAGGGTGTGGTTTTAGAACAGCCCTGAGGCCATCTCGGAAGGTACTCATTCTCGATATCCTGTACAACTAAAAGTCAATGCATTTGCCTCTGTTTATTGCTAAAAGAGGCTCCTCTGCTTAAACATGGGAGTAGCCTTCGTCTGTTGGTATGTATATTACGACTTTCATACTGTGTCTATTTAGTTAAACAGCACTTCCAAGTTTCTACTTGGAGCCTAAAACATCCTTAGTCACTGTTATGTTTGTTTTACTGGGTTTATATTACCTGGCATGGATTTGCTCCTGTGGAATGGGGCTCAAATCTAATCAGTGAGCAGTTTGTTACTCCCTCGTCTGTTATGCCATTACTGCCGTAGCAGGTACATTTTGTCTGGCAGGTTGGTATTACTCTTCATACAGCTAAGTGTAATCATTAAAACCTTTTACTCCCTTGGTGGCCTGCAAAGAAATATCCATCCATATAGAAACTAGAAAGCCTGAAGGAAACATCAAGCTCTGTTCTAGGTTCAATATCTATCTATCTATCTATCTATCTATCTATCTATCTATCTATCTATACATCTATCTATCTACCTGTCTATCTTGCATCTAAGATGTGTGATGTCTTCATAAGTAGGTTCTTATTAGCTATTTCTGATGAGTTCCCAAGAAGAATGCCAGGCATCTGTACTGTACTGTTTGGAACATTTTTGGGTTCACTCTGATGAATAACTCCTATGGTGATGTCCCATGTCTGGTACTGAAGTTTTGGGATATTTTATTATTTTCTTAAGGGAATTCCAAATAAATGTGTTAATATGCTTCTCACCCTGATTTAGTAAATTTCTCAATGACTAATATTTTAGGTGAATAAAATTGAGAAAATGAAGGATAGGGGTTATTGATAAGGATTATAAATATTTTATTGTTTTTATTTTCATTGTTTTGATTTAGTTCATTTAGTCTTAGAAGATTCCACACATAGACACAGTATGCGTAAACCATATTTACCTCTGATTTTCTGAATTCTGCTACTTACAGGTGTTACCTCCCTACACACCGAGTTTGTGTCCCCTTGCTAATTTACTTATTTATATTACAATACACTAAGTCTAGGGCTGCCTGTGTGTGCACTGGTGTATGTTGCTCAGTTGGGTATGTGCAACCTATCAGACACCCAACCTCTGAAGTAAATTCATTGGCAGCTATGATCTGTAACAGACTCTCAGCTAGGAGGAATGGGCTTAGGGTAGATGACCAGAAATGGATTACTGGATTGAAGGAGGAACTAACCCGGAGGGGCAGTGCTGTTTTTGTGAAGGTTGGGTTTATTGTTTATAATAACTATGACGATGATTAAATAACGACATATATTTTTCAAAATGTATATACTTTGTTCCAAATTTTTCTAGATGTACATTTTAAGTGTGAATTCAAATGCAGGTTGAACATTTCAATATGAAATGAAACATTGTATATAGATGTTTTCATAAATACAGCAAGATGTGAAGTGTATCTGGCGTAGTGGTTTTCTACTTGAAACACCAGGTTTAAAAATTACCAAAACTTTAAATGGAGATTTTAAAATGAAAGCATAAAAGAAATAAAGCAATTCAGAATGGAAAGACAACTCCATGTGACTTTTTAAAAGTAAGAAAAGTAGGAAATTATTTTGTTTGGAGAGTTTTACTTATAGTGCTTTTAAAATTGCTAGGAGGTCCACACTGCAGAGTAGATAATTGGAGAGTAAAATACACTCTAGAAAAAAATAATTCTGAAAAAAAAATTTTAGGTCAGGAAAATTTGTAATGATGCCTTTAACTTACATGCAGAGAAATGAGTCCTAGCTCAAAGATCTCAATTGCTTAAGAATGTCCAGTTGTCTGTGAAAACTGAGTTCAAATCCAGTTTCAAAGTACCCAATGATCTAAATGAGATAGCTTGCCCAGGCATGAGTTACAAATGCAGTGGTTAGACTAATGGACTTTGAAATCAGAATGTTTGGCTTCAAACTCAACTTGAAATACTTGTGAGCTCTGGGAAACTTTGCCTCCCTGTATTCCAGGGAGGAGGACACAAACATGTTTTCTTGTTTGTTTTCTCTTATATGTGGATCCTAAATTTTCTAAACACATATGAGACATATGTGTGTATCCATATGTCCATCCATCCATCTATTCATCCATCCATCAATCCATCCATCCACCATCTATTCATCCAATTTATACTCACATATGCATATGAAAGCAGAAGCAAGAAAGGAGAATAGAACTGTGAAAGATTTTAGAGCAAACTTTGGGGTATAGTAACATTTCAATATATTTTAAATATCTATTACAGTCATTTTGCAAGTCATTTGTTGAGAAGTGCAAGTTCTGATGGTTGTCCTTTGACACTGAGTCAACTATGACTCTATCAAAATACAGCATGGCCTATATACAAGTGAAATTACTCTCGGTATCAGGAAAGCCGAAAGACTGGCACAAGTAAGTTTATTTTACATTCTGCAAGTAGTGGACACACCACTTGTAATACATCCTTTATACGAAGTAAGAAAAGACTGGATGTTTAATCTTATACATTCTTTTCATGAAATTAGTCTTCAACATTTGAGTGATCTTTTAAAAAGCATTGACAGCGTACATTTCTCTTTTGTTTCTTTGAGGGACTTTGTGGAAAGTAAATGAGCCCAACTAAAGTCTCCAATGGCAACATTTGCTCCTTTATCTCAAAACTGGGGTCACGGGACTAACTGTGAAAGTGCCTTAAGCTGAGGAATAAAGGAGAGAAAAGGTTAGAAAGGGATCGCTTTTGCATTCATTTCACACTATGACTCCAGAGGAAGAATGGAACTACCCAAGTCTCCCCTGCCAAACTAGGGGTCAAATCGTTATCCCAGTCATATTCACTGTGCTCAGAAGAGCTCGGTTTTGTCTGTGTTCACAGTGTAGATTTCCCTCATGCTAATCGCCCTATAGGATCTACAGATTTCTTTTTCCAACATTTTCTCCATGATCAGTAGCATCTGTGCTAAGAAGTGATAAAGCTAATTTAATTCATGACATACATCAGAAAATACTTATCTCTAGTATGTATAGAATTTAAGATACTTGTGCAATTGAGGATATTACTGTTGTCCCTGTTGTTTTTTGTGCAGCTCAATGATAAAAGTACTAGAAGATGGGTCATGTAGAAAATAAAAATGGAATAATCAGTGTGTCACCAAGTTACTGTCCCTGTTGGACACAGGAGAGTCTTAGATTGTGTTTTTAAATGATGCATGTCATTCAGAATTTAGTAGAACAAATTAGTTACTACACACAGTCCAGAGAAGTAAACACAACATTTTATGTAGCTCGGGGTGTAAATGAGCTACGGTATTGCTAGAAAAATTGATTCTCAAGCTGAAAGCCATTGTATCGAAAAAGTCTGCAAGGAATACATAAATATAGATGTTTCTCATAACCTAATATTCTTATGAGCAAAATTGGTTGTAATAAATTTTAAACTTTGTTTCCTTGAAGAAATAATTAACTGAGGAATTAAGCAAATACTAAAATTAATGTAGTGAAAGTTTTAGTTTGCAGTGTTTTAATTATTTTTGCTTTTTAGATAACAATTTGAGACCAGAAAAAAAATCTTAGCCTGAAAATTGGAACAATTTTAATGATTTTTCAAATGAATTTATCTAATTGGAACAGAGACTCCAGTTTTACAATATGAGATGTAAATTTAGTATGCCTTCATATAATCTTCTTATGCCTGTGCTTCATCAGAAACAAAGTCCCTAATTACCTAAAATAAAAGGTAAAGAACACCTTCAGTCTCATCTGTCCCCTTCCTCATACATAAAGAAGTTTTCTCAGTATAGAATGCAGAAAGAAAAAGAAGATAGAGTGCACATGGTAGCCCTTGGTTGTGAGTCTAGTTCTCGGCAGACAATCTTAAGCTTGAGGGCAATCTGGGCTAAGTTATTGACTCTAGGGTCAGGTTGTGTTACACAGAAATAGAAAAGACGCATACAATGACATTATACAAATTGAGAATATTATACATATTCAGGAGTCGGTGTGTATGTGTGTGTGTGTGTGTGTGTGTGTGTGTGCATGTGCAAAACCAGAAAAACAATTTTTATAAGGCAAGAAGGAGTATATGGGAGGGTTTGAAAAGCAGAAATGAAATGAAGAAAGGATATGATTATATTATATTGCCAAAAAATAAAATAATAAATTTAAAATTTGCTTCAAACATCTGTTTTGGTTTTTGTTTTTTGTTTTTTTTTTTTTTCTGAGCAGAAGTACAGAGATGAGTAGGCTTGCAATTACTATTTCACATAATGACTGAACAACACAGGACACACTTTCAATAGGTATATGTCCTAATATTGATCTGTGTTTGTTCAAAGGCCAAGAAAATAATATATTTAATGCAGACTCATCTACTAATATGACTACTCATTGAGCAATGTACGATGTAGACCAGCTTAAAAAATCAATCAGCCCTAAATTACAGATTCCAAAAAATATAATGTGAATATAAGTTGCCCACTGTGCCAACAACTCTGGAATATACTTTGCCTAGATTCAATAAACTTCAGAGCTATTGATGTATAACTTGTTAGTGGATGCTGAGGTTCTATTTAGGAATTCATAGTCAATAGGGAATTTATGTGTAATGTCTGCTGATATTTATGGTAGAGGCCATGCACAGGATCATTGAAAGCTTTACTGGTATGTCTATCAAAAGTATTCACAAATTTTCAAAACTATGTATCCTATTGAATGCTAACCCATTGTGTGTAAATGTAAATTGTAGTTTATACCAACTCCTGTATTAATAATAAACATTATTTTAATAGACATAAATAGCTAAAACATTCTGGGACCTTACACTGAACATAAATAGCATATCAGAAATTTATATGAAACCCCTTTAATGGTACTTCTATTTCTCCATTTATAAATGTTTTTATATGTACCTTCTATGCCCCTCTTAGCAGTCGTTTAGGAAAAGGATACATTGATTTACGGTCTTCAGGCAGAAAAAGATGATAGTTTACCCTACACATCCTCTTACAAGGAGCTTTGAGAGTCACAGTGATAGTTTGCTGTTGCCAGCTTGGATGTTAAGATATTTCATAAAATATGAAGTTATATTCCTATACTTCCATGTAGCTATTCTTAGCTTTTCCTCTCCCTCGTCATGATGTGGCTGCACATTATGTGCAACTCTGCCCTGCCCATGCCATCTCGTGGCAGACAAGTGCCAGGGCTAGCTCTCCTGTGCTCATGCCCTTGGGGTAGCTCACCCGCAACACCCCACCTCAGCAAGGCCCAGCCCTACTATGCTTCCTGGGAGAGGCCTGAGGCTCTCACACTGTCATGGCTTACTCCCCCACGATGCAAATGTGAGGGTAGGGCCAGCTCTTTATAGTCCTCAGAGATCATCAATATGGCCCCGTGTGGCATCCCAAACAAGAATGTATGCCTGGAGTTTGGCGGTAACAAGCCCCAGCTGCTACAGGGCCATGGACCTAGACATGGCCCTCAGGGGCAGCATGAGCCAGGACCTCACCATGGCCATAGGTGGGATCACTGGTGACTCATATCAGGCGACTTGTCAACTACCCTTGACTCAACATTTCCATCTCTCTTCACTGTGTACACATCCTTCTGATTCTCTGTCTCATCTATCTCTCTACCACTCACTTGCTCATCTTACTGGTTTCCGGGGACTCTTGGTGTTTTAGGTGGTCTCAGGTGTGCTATGCCCCACCTGTGATGTGTGGCACTAGGCAGGAGTCATCTCTGGCATGATCTACCCTCCCCAACCAGCAGTGCTCTAGGCTGGGTGTCATCTCAAGAGTGTTCTGTCTCCTTGGGATACATGGCACCAGGCTAGGGGTGGTCTTGGCATTGTTCTCACTTTGTGCCACTATTGCCCCAGCTCAACTTGGAGGCAGGCCACTATTGGCGTACTTTTCACCAATCATTTTTATTATGGGTTCTTTATGTCTCTTTCTCCCTTTTCCACACCAATCCCTTCCAACAGACAAACACCAGGTAGGAAGGAAAGATGGTTAATGGGAAGAGGAGGTGTAGTTGTCCTTAACTGCTTCCTGTTGTTTAGGATCATTCGGTTCTTTGGGGCGAGTCCGATCCTCATTTCTGGATAACTCTGACTTCTCATCTCACTACATCAACTGCAAGCAGCAGCAGTAGGGGAGAAGAACCAGCAGCCTTCTTCTTTCTCAGAGTCTCTCTTTGGGGCTAGCTTTTATCCCCAATTACAAAGAGCACCCCCCCCCCCCGCATGAGGTAGGTCACAGCTAACACCACATTTCCATTCAGGAGGTAGCTATCATCTGCCCCCCATATCCCACACCTGGGATTAAAAGAAAAAATGTTTACATAGAAACCAAAACTTCCACAACAGGCCATCATTGTAGATCAACGGGTTTTGTAGCTGTATTTGTGTTTAGTTTTCTCCGTTGGAATTGTGCAGAGTAGCTTCAAGTACCATGAACACTTGTCAGTAAGAATAAAGTCTCTAGATAGGTACCAGCTAGAGTTCTCCTATGTTCATTGAGTTTTTGTAGGTGCTGCTTCAGCAACAGGGCCTTTCCATTGGTTTGTGGAGAGCAGCTAACAGCCTTGGCAATAGCCTGAATTGCCTGAGTGTTCCAATAGGACCACTATCACAACAACTCAATTAAATTTAACTCATCCCCCACTCCTGGAAGCTTCATTTAGTGATAAGAGAGGACTCCTTGTGACTCCATCTCCTCCAATATTTTATAATTTCATTTAGATCATCTTTACACACATGTATTTTTAGGAAGCTTCTAGTGTGTTAGATTTCTCTAAGGCCATTCACTTAGCCTGTCTCTTTCTTCTCTCCATTTGCTCTCCTCTCTTTTTCTACTCCCCATTCAATCGTCCCAGTCAAATTCCACCCCTCTACCCATAAACATCTATGCTATGTCCCCATCCATCCTGCCTACTCCCTTACTCCATACTTGACCTATGTAGACATACGATTGTAGCTTGTTTATTGAAGCCTTAATAGCAAACATTAACATTTAACTGACATCTACATACAAGCAAATATATACTATATTTGTCTTTCTGGGTCTGGGTTAAGTCACTCAGAATTTTTTTTAGTCCATCCATTTATACATAAATCTAATATAATGAAATGGCTGAACAATAGTCCACTTGGTAAATAAAACACGTTTTCTTTGTCCATTCATCCATTGACAGGCAGCTAGGCTATTTTCAATCTCTGGCTATTATGAGGAAAACAACAATGAACATAGTTGGGCAAGTGTCTCGGTCACAGTATGACACATCCTTTGGGCATGCGCCCAAGTGTCCCATAGCAGTATTTTGAGATAGATCTATTTCCCACTTCCTGAAAAACTGCCACACTAATTTCAATAAGAGCTACACAAGTTTTCATTCCCACCAAGCAATGGATGAGTGTTCCCTTTACTCCACACCCTTGCTAGCAAGAGCTGTCACTTACGTTATTGATCTTGGCCATTTTAACTGGTATAAGATGAAATTTCAAAGTAGTTTCACTTACATTTCCCTGATGACTAAGGATATTAACATTTGTTTAAGTGTTTCTCAGCCATTTTTGTTTTCTTTTGAGAATTCCCTATTTTTTAATTGAGATGTTTATTTTCTTGATGTCTTACTTTGTTTAGTTTTATATAAATTAGATACTAGCTCTCGCAGATATGTAGTCATTAAAATCCTTCCAACTTTTTGCTTGCTTACCACTTTTATGACTGATAGAAACTTTTGTCCACAGAGTTTTGTTTTGTTTTGTTTTGTTTTGTTTTAGGTACATTAGGTCCCATTTATTAATTGTTGGTCTTACTATTGGTACTATTAGTATTCTGTTCAGAAATCTTTTCCTCTTCCAGTGAGTTCAAGATTATTTCCCACTTTTTCTTCTAATCTGACAATGTATGGATGTCTTTAATCCATTAGGAATTGAGTTTTGTTTAGGGTGAAAAGTGTGGGTCTGTTTTCACTCTTCTACATTAGCTTTCCAATTTGACAAGTATCATTTGTTGATGATGCTGTCTTTTCTGCAGGGTGTATTTATGGCTTTTTATTCAAAATTCAGGTATTCGTGGGTTGTGTATTTATTTTTGGATCTTGATTTACATGCCATTGATCAAAGTTTTTGTTTTTGTGCTTTTATTACTATATTCTACAGTACAATTTGAGATTAGGAATGGTGATAACTCCATGAGTTCTTTTATTATTCAAGATTGTTTTCTGCTTTCCAGCTTTTTGTTTTGTTTCGATTTGTTTGTTTGCTTGTTTGCTTGCTTGCTTGTTTGCTTAGATATGTGATTCCATACGAAGCTAAAAATTGTCCTTTCAAGTTCTGTGAAGAAATCTGTTAGAGTTTTGCTGGGGATTGCATTGAATCTGTGGATTACTTTTGGTAGGATGTCAATTTTTACTATATTATTCCTCTCAACCCATTAGCATGGGAGAGATTTCCATCTTCTGATATCTTCTTCAAGTTCTTTCATTGATATCTTAAAAGTTTTAATATACAAATCTTTTATTTTCTTTGATAGCGTTATTCCAAAATTTCTTACTTATTTATCTTTGAGATTATAGTAAGAGGTATTGTTTCCCTGGTGTCTTTCTCAGTTCACTTTTGATTCGTGTATGTTAAAGCTACTGATTTTTGTGTATTATCTTTCTGTCCTGCTATTTTGCTAAAAGTGCTTTTTAGCTGTAGTAGTTTCCCAGTAGAATGTTTAGGGTTATTTATATATACAATTTTATCATTTTTGCATGAATATACACTGACTTCTTCCTTTTGTATTTGTATCCCTTGATAATCTTCAGTTGTCTTATTGATCTAGCTATGATTTCAAGTGCTATATTAAACAGATGTGGAGAAAGAGGACAACCCTGTCTTGTTCCTGATTTTAGTTAAAAAACAAAACAAAACTGTGGCTTTCTCTTCATTTAGGTTGATGATGGATGTAGGCTTGATGTAAATCACCTCTATTATGTTGAGATATGCTTCATGTGTCCCTAGTGTCCCCATGAGTTTTAATATGAAGAGGTGCTAGATTTTAAGGCCTTCTGCATCTAATGTCTTTTGACTTGTTTATATGGTGGATTATTCTGGAGGTTTGAATAGGAATGGCCCTTATATGTTATTATATTTGTTTTTGTTTGTTTTTTGAGACAGGTTTTCTCTGTGTAGCCTTGGCTGTCCTGGACTAGCTTTGTGGACCTGGCTGGCCTAGAACTCACAGCGATCCACCTGCCTCTGCCTCTCAAGAGCTGGGATTAAAGGTGTGTGCCACCACTGCCTGGCAGGTTATAATATTTGAATGTGTGCTCAGTAGGGAGTATTTCTATTTGAGAAAGATTAGGAGGTATGGGCTTGTTAGAGTAGGTGTAATCTTGTGGGAGAAAGTGTGTGACTGATGATGGACTTTTGAGGTTTTAAAAGTTCAAGCCAGAGCCAAGGGCTCTCTCTATCTGTAGCTTACCAATTAGTTCTGTATCCAAAACCATGTCTGCCTGTGTGCTACCATGCTACCTGCCATGCTGATTGTGGTGGGTTGAATAGGAAAGGCCCACATAGGCTAGTAGATTTGAATGCTTGGTCACTAAGGAGTGGCACTATTAGGAGGTGTGGCCTCATTAGCATATGCATGACCTTGCTGGAGAAAGTGGATCACAGGGAGTAGGCTCAAACCAGACCTAGTGTCACACTTCCTTTCTTGCTGACTGCTGAGATATATAACTCTCAAATACCTCTCTTGCATCATGTTTTCCTTTGTACCAACCACCATGCTTCGAGTCATGACAGTGGACTAATCCTTGGCACTCTAAGCAAGCCCCCGCCCCCCTCTCCCCCGTCTCTCCCCCCCTCCCCTCCCCCCCCCCCCCCGACAAATGCTATTCTTTATATGAGTTTCCATGGCTATAGCGTCTCTTTATAACAGTTAAAAGGGTAAATTTGGGGTCAAAGGTTTTGTAGGTGGACTGGTGTGCTTCCACCATTATTATAAGTCCTGTCTGGCTAGAAGGTGAACTCCTCAGTCTCCATGTCCCCTGGTGCTAGCAGGCTCAGCTAGAGACATCCGTACATCCTCCCTGTAGCCTACCTGCTATAGGTCTTCAGGTTTCCATAGTAATGTCCCACCCTAGATTCAATTTTCTCTCCAAGTCCTCTCACCCTACCTCCCCACTATCATCACATCTGATCACCCCCTCATTTCCAACTCCACACCCTCTTGTACCCAGTTCCCTCTCTACATTTACTTCCACTGTCTATTCTATTTCACCATCTATGTGAGATTCACAGAGACCTTCCCTTGGGCCCTCCTTGTTACTTATGTTCTTTGGGTCTGTGAATTGTAGTATCGTTATCTAGTAATTTATATCTAATATCCACTAATAAGTGAGTATTTAACATATGTATCTTTCTGGGTCTGGATTACTTTACTTTGGGTAATCCTTTCTAGTTTCATCCATTTGTCTGCAAAATTCATGATTTCCTTGTTTTAATAGGTGACTACCATTCCATTGTGTAAATGCACCATATTTTCTTTATCTATTCTTTAGTTGAGGGACATGTAGGTTATTTCCAGTTTATGGCGATTATGAATAAAGCTGCTTACAACATAGTTGAGCAAATGTCCTTGTGATATATTGAAGCATCTTTGGAGCATATGCCAAGCAGAGGTATAGCTGGGTCTTGAGGTAGTACTATTTCTAGGGCTCTCACAATACAACATATTGATTTCCAAAGTGGTTGTACAAGTTTTCACTTTCACCAGTGATGGAGGAGTCTTCACCTTTCTCCACATCCTTGCCAGCTTGTGCTGCCCCTTGAATTTATATTTTAGTTATTCTCACAGGTGTAAGATAGAATCACCGAGTCATTTTGATGACTAGGGTCATTAAACATTTCATTAAATACTTCTCAGACAATAGAGACTACTTTGTTGAGACTTCTTGGTTTAGCTCTGTACTGGTGGCATAAGGTTATTATGTAATTCAAATGCTGATTTCTGTACCCTCATATCGGGCTGTAAGCCTTGTTCTGAGAATCTCCTGTCTCAATGTTATATAAACTCTGCTCCCCAAATGTCCCCTTGTATGCCAATAAAACAACTTACAGCCAGTCTTTAGTGGGGGACAAATAGAGCAGAAGTGCAGGAGAGATGAAGAATATTCAGTGTGAGCAGAGAATGAAATAAAAAGGAAGTACCTTAGCAATTTTGGCAATGATGACGTCGGGATAGCATAGAGGGTTAAGATCAGACTTAAACTGCTCAGGATTGTGTTTTAAAGCCTTATAAACAAATATAGAAGAGTCTCAGTTGTCTTTGTGGTTGCCAGATTAAGAGAGAAACTAAGAAAAAAAAACACAGTTGTATAAAAATAACTGCAATGAGTGGCTCCCAAAACGCTTTAATCTTTTAAAAACATGCTTCATTTCAAGTTTCTAATACCCATACCGCCCTTCCAACCCACCTCCCCTGCATAGGAGAAAAAAAAAAGGTTAACGGGGACAGGAGAAGTAGACCTTTTTAGACTCAGTTCCTTGGACGGATTCTATTTTTCACTGTTAGTTATCCAACAGACCCATTAATCAGCAAACGAGAAATTCAGCAAAAGTGAAGGAAAACCACAGCAGCTGGACCCCGGAATGCCAAGGCATCCTCTGGAGAGTTTCTCTCTAGGAATTTCTTGAAATGCTGACAAGCAATGTGAAGTGATGGAAAAGTCGAAAGCCTGTGTCAGTAGTCTGTCGTTTTATTCTATCGGCATTGTCCTCTGATTTTCAGTTTCAAGAAGTGCCATGTATTGAGTGTTGACTTTAGAGCCTGAACTGTTGGTGTTCTGTTCACGAAGTTTTCTCCTATGCTAATGAATTCAAGGCCGATCCCACTTTCTCTTCTAATACATTTAGTGTATCTGGATTTATATTATGGTCTTTGAGCCACTTGGGCTTGAGCTTTGTGCAGGGTGACAAATATGGATCTAGTTGCACTTTCTACGTGTAGATATCCAATTATAACCAGCACCATTTGTTGACCATGCTATCATCTTCCCATTTTGATGTTTGTCTTTGTCAAACCTTCTTTGTCAAAAATCAAATGCTCATGGGTTTATTTCTGGGTCTTTAATTTCCACTTAGTCTCCAGATTAGTAATGATTTGGCTTCTCAGTTGCTAGGAAACCATTTCCAGCTCCTTGTCCAGAAATTTTTTCAAGTCCTGTGCCTAAATCTTGTTTTCTAAGCTTAAATTTCTAGTCCCACATTGGGTGTCAATATATGTGTTTCCTGCCAACTATAACCAGACTATCTGGACCAACCAGCTTCCTATGTAGTGACATAGAGACTTTTTCTTATTTTTAAAAGCTTGACCTTAGCTTTGGCTTGTTGCCAACTAGCTCTTTTAGCTGAAATCAACTCATTTATATTAAATATAACATACTGTCATGTGGCTTGTTACCTCTCCTCAGCACCTTACATCCAACCCCCTTCATATCTGGCTCCCAAATCTCCTGCCCCTAAGGTTCTCTCCCAGAGTTCCTATCTCTACCGTAAGTCCCGCCTTTCCTCTTCTGCCTCAGCTACTTGTTGTTCAACTCTTTATTAAGCCAATCCAGAAAGTATGTTGGAGAGAGTGTTTACAAAATATGACGTAGTCATAGAAATAGCAACATCAAAGTCCAAGTCCAGCCTATTCTCAAGTCTTTGCTAGTAGAGTAATCAGTATTTGAATAATACAAAGACAACCTTTACACAGTGCACAAAAAGACCACACAAATATCCCAGAGTTCTTTCCATTCATGGATAGATGCTTTGGTAGGGAGGATGTAGACCTGGATCACCTACTCCATCATCCTGATCATGTCACTCATCATCGTCTTTATTTATTTTTTTCTAGGTTTTTTTTTTAACTTTTATTGAATATCTATGATTTACACATCGTGAACCAAAATCCCTCTCCTCCCTCCAACAACATAAAACAAACAGACAAACAAAAAGTCTTGTCACAGAAGCTGTAGTGTATGACACAGTACAGCCTTTTGTCCACATATGTATACTTTCAAATGTTCATTGCTATGAGTCATGGCTCTGGTTGGAGGCCTACACTATCATCACCGGATCCTCACTGGGACTGCTGTCGGATATCCCATTGTTGCTGTGTGTCAAGGAGATTCTTAATCTTTGAATCTGCAGGTCCAGCCACTTCATGTGTTCCAGCAGGTCATACACGGCATAAATGTTGGGGTGAGGTACACTCAGAGGCCTGGATTAGTTCCCACTCCCTTGTCCTCAGGGCAGGGCCTGCTCTCTCACTCCTGTGTCATTGTGGAAGGGCCAGCTGTTATAATGACAGGCCAGATCTCCTGCTCCTGTGTCCGCAGGGCAGGAATGGCTCACCTGCTCCCATGTCCTCAGGACAGGACCTGTTCTCCCACTCCCATGTAAACAGGGCCGGCTTATCTGTTCCCATGTCATCAGGACAGGGCCAGCTTACCTGCTCCCCTGTCCTCAGGGCACGGCCCCACTCCCCAGCTCCTTTGTCCTCAAGTCAGGGCCGGCTCTCCTGCTACAATGTCCTTGGGGTGGGGCCAGTTCTTCCACTTCCCTGTCCTGAGGGCAGGGCCAGTTCTCAGGCTCCCATGTCCCCAGGGCTTACTCACCTGCGTCCATGTCCTAAGGACCAGCTCTCCTGTTCACGTGTCCTCAGGGTGAGCTCTTCTGCTTCCATGTCCTCAGGGCCAGCTCTCCTGCTCCTGTTCAATTCTCCAGATTGTTGCTGGACATCAAGGCCTGGATGGCCTCCCACTTCTATGGGTACTGGATCCTGTGGGCCATCAAGCTGGTGGCAAGTGGAGACACCGAAAACTCTTCATTGCATAGCTTGCAGAAACAAACTGTTGATGTTGGCCCAGCTCAGCTTCTTGTCCTGGGGAACTTGTGGTTCTGTTGATGCGCGCCTCCCAAGTCTCTGGTTCCATCACGTGCTCTATCTGCCCTGGGTCCCCCCCTCAGTGCTGCCCCTAGCATTCACCTCTGCACGATCCAGCTCTCGGCACTGAGCATGGCCCCTGCCCATGAGAGGAGGTCCATGAGGCCTGTGATGTGGGCGGGACAGTCCTCGTTGAGGCTTGACTCAAGCAGTACCGTCTCCTCAAATGCCATCTCCTTGCCCTGAACTGTGCCAGGCTGCAACCCGAAAAGTGGCGGGGGCAGCAGCGGAGGCGGCCCGGGGTCCCTGGGAGCTTACCTGAGTGTGGTCCCATGGGCCTGCGTTGGGAAGGCATGGACAATCCTCAGGAAAGTATTTCTTTCTTTCTGGGAAACACCAGCAATGGATTTGGAAGCTCTCAGTATGGTCCTTTGGTGGCTGTATAACCACTACTGTTCCATGGATCAGACACAGTGTGCTGTCGATGACATCCTGGATGATCTTGGCTTGAGTATTTCTAATACATTGCACTAAGCATTTCCTCCTAATCAGGCTACTCTCAAGGGTGTACATTTCTGTGTAGCTCGGGAACATAGTCATCCTCCTCAGAATGCATTAAGGACCTCATCTTTCGAACACCACAGACCCATGCCAGCCGTGTGGATCCCCACCCTATTTTTCTAATATTTTTCAATAATTGTTTTTGACTTTTGTTTGATTTTCAACTTTACCAGTTAGCTTTTCCTGACAATGTAGCCAAGGCTTTTCTAATCTTCTTGACTTGACCTGCTGAGTTATAAAAGTAAAAACATGCTCCACTCTTCCCTGGTTGGTTGTTCTTTTTAAACTTGTCACACACAAACTAAAAAAAAATTTTTTTGGAAAATGTGTGCCAGTATAGAAAAACAAAGATGCTTATTAAATAAAATTACTTCTGATAGTTCCACAACTGCATGGCCTTTAGGTGAAATGTGGTTAAGGTGATATTTCTCATAAAATTCAAAATGGCATGCCACAAAATAAGGTGGCAAAGGGTACAAGGGTACCTTATTTTCATGAGTTCTTTTGGATCAATCATATAGGTGTTCCCTGTCTTGTAGGTGTCTAAAATTTAGAATCCCAAAAGATAACGTTTGGCAGCATGGATCATATTGCTTGCAAAGCCAATTGGGAAATAGTAGACCTCTCTTTTCCATTCATGATAAAAAATGTTCCCCAAATCCAAGTTCTTAGCTGCTGGCCAATGTCAGCTTTGTAAGTAGGTCTTTCAAAGAATACCAGAAAGTCTAAATGGTCAGTTTATATCTGAATGGACTGTGGAGCAATAGCTTTTCTCTATGTGGTCACAGTTTCTATAGAATGCTGTAACATTCTGTTGTATGATTGTGAGTATCCTTTCTGATAACGATATTTGAGTATTATTGTTAACACGGTTCTGGTTTGCATGCACCTTTTGTGTGTTTGTGTTTTTTTACATTTTTGTTTCATAATCTGTCTCTAAATGCTGAAGCTGTGTATGTGACTATTTGCTGTGGAATGAGTTTTCCTAGATAATTACTAAACTTTCTCAGGGGTACGAGTGCCTCTAATTCAATGTCAGACTATATCTGTTTCTATGGTTTCATAAATTGCATCTCATAATGATGTCATATTAGTCTCGGATTTTGTAAGTATCCTGTATGGTGTTCACATAAAAGTGAAGTCACCCAATGACTCATTTCTCGGAACAGAGTATCATTGTTAAATGACACATGACCAAAGTAAAAGACCTCTGGGAAATCTCAAAAATATTTGAGAAACTATTACTGCTATTAATTATATTTGTGTCATTTGTAAAAAAAAAACACCAAAGGAAAATTAGAAATAATTTATTAATTGAATTAAAATGGAAGCATAACACATATCACTAATAAATACCTTGAACAAAATTTATATTCATGGGAAATTACTTAATGATAATGTCCTTGCTACAGAATTATAAGCACTCTTGTGTGATCACAGTGCTTCCTTAGAGGAAAAGGAGGTGAAGAGAGGAGATTCTCTAGAGGTTTACAGGCTGAGTAGACTGTGTATACAATAGGGAACAACAACAAAAAAGATAACTTATTCTCAAGTAGAATGGAATGTAAAGATTGATACCTGTGATTGTCTTCTGATCTCAAACCATATGCACTGATAGGAATTCACCCACCCTTCCCCCACAAATACACACACACACACACACACATACACACACACACACACACACACACACACAGTCACTCACAGACATCGTATACACACATCCATACAAATCACACACACAGACACTCATCTTTTCCTGTATTAATTTGTTTTATATTATACAGTTGCATATCCACTGGTGACCCAATGTATATATAATTAGTGGATTGAAATGCATAAAGTTTGTTGTTCTTTTAGACGTCTGTGTGTGAATGCAGCAAGGAAAACAGGAAGTGAGTGAGCTTGGAGACTGGTATGGGGGCACTAGAATGTGAAGAAAACTGGCAATTAAACTAAAAATATCCAACAGAAGTAAATTAGAAAACCAGATATATATTGAATAATAAGAAATAGGCACAGATATTATTGGAAAATAAGATGCCTAAGAATTTTCAAAATTAAAGAAAAACACTTCCTAAAATACTTCAAAAAACTAATAGCTGCTCAATATGATGGTTAAAAGTGAATTGTACCTGGACTAATATTTTTCATATATTAAAACATCAATGGCAAATATGTTACTAAAAACATACAAAGAAGAGCATCTTTTCTAAAACAGCAATATTTAAACTAATTTTCCTTGAAAACTTTGTTCCCAGAATCTGCCAGATAGACTAGTTTTCTTAGAGAAAACCATTGGCAATCTAGGATTGTAAAATAAACAAAACTTTTTTTATTAAATGCCATGGAAATCAAAAATATTTTAAGGCTACCAAAAAGTAAAATATCTTATTTTTTGTAGAATTCCACTAATTTTTGTAAGAAACTTCTTTCAAACAATTATTCAGTCAGAAATGTAATAAAGAATGTGTATTAATAAAAAATAATAAACATAAAATGTCAGGTCATTAACAGTAATGAGTATAGGAAATAAGAAAATTAAAAATATTATCTAAAACAGCAGGAAATTAAGTAGAATCTGATATTCCAAAGGCTCTGCCCTCTCTGGAATGAATAAATACACTGAAACAATGTCTACTTCTCTGAAAATACAGTTAAAATGAGGAATAAACTCTAATAACATGGAAAACATAGAGTATACAAATAGGATGTGTAATTTCCAAACTATTCTAGATGGAGTAGTCTGGCTTTCTAAGCCAGAAAGTGATTGAGCGGGAATTCTAAAGGGTGATGAAATGAATCTTTTATATATTCTTTAGTTTTGGAATAGTCCATAGTCACAGCATGTCTGCACATTAATTACAAAACCACTCTAATTTTATACAATTGTATATTTTATTATTAGTTAGATGTCTTTCTGTTCCTGTGTAGACATCTGTTCATATTAGCTCTCAATGTTTGCATTAGCAGCTAATAAGGCCATTTTGGAGATAAGAGTCATCATGCACACCTTCTGCGTCAGTTTGTTTTCCATTACTGTGATAAACACAGTGTCCAAAAGCAACTCTGAAAGGAAAGGATTTACTTCACCTGACAGCTCTAGTCCGTCATGAAGGGACGTCTAGCAGGAATTCAAAGGAAGAACCCAGAAGCAGGAACTGAAGAAACCATGGAAAAATATTACTTAATGGCTTCCTCACCATGAATCCCCACCTTGCTTGTTTATTACGTTCCCAGAGTAGTATCACACACAGTGGTCTGGGAACTCCCACATCAGTCATTAATCAAGGTTATACCTCTACTAACTTGCCTATAGAGCAAGCTCATGGAGGCATCAATTGAGATTCCCTCCTTCAAGATTACTCTAACTTGAATCAAATAGACGTGACAGTAAACAAAACATATTCTTCCCAAGAAGCCCCTTTTCTACTTATATGTCATTTCATTTTTTTCCCCTTTGGGTGACCCAATGAGTTTAGCTATAATCATCTGTATGAGCATCAGTTGGAAATTATTTACTGGACAACTTATTAGTGAACTTAAAAGAGATACCCATATTGCAATGAAAGTATTTATATTAATATATTTAGCAGCTTTATTTATAGGAGCCGTAAGTGGGAACAACCCAAATGCCCCCAAAAGGTAAACTGATAGACAAAGTAGAGTTACATAGTCATACTACACCATGGACTGATAATCAGCAACAAAAGTGAATGAACCACTGACAAGTTCAATTACTTGTATAGATTTCAAGGGTATTATTTATATAAATAAAAGCCCACATTAAAATTATTTATATTGTATAAACTACATTTATATACTGTTCTTGAATTGATAATTTGTACAAAACAAAAACAGTTTAACAATTTGCCTAGATGAGTGTTCAGAACTCTAATATGTCACATGAAGAAGATCTGTCAATAATCATCTCTGTACCTTCACTGTGCTGGTGGCAATATGGAATCTACAAGTGTGGTACATTTTATAGAAATAAGCACAAATACAAATGAGCACATGTAAAAGTGTTGAAACCTAAATAAGAGAACTTCAAGGTAAGTTCCTCAGTTGTAATTTTATATATATATATATATATATATATATATATATATATATATATATATATGTTACTATGGATAATGTTGAAGGTTTGAGGATGTTTCTGTTCTATTTCATATAAATGCCTGCAATACAGGATTATCTCATATCTTGGAAATTCTGTTCAAGAACAGTCTTCCCTATGTAGCCCTGCCTGGCCCAGACCTTACTATGTAGACAAGGCTAGCCTCAAATTTGTAAAGATCTGTATTCCTCTCTTTCCCAAGTGCTGAGATTAATGCTGGGTATCATGGTACTGGGTTCAAATTTTGGAAAATTTAATCACTAAATGAAAATAATGATGCAAAATCCTAATGAACAACATACAGCTCCCGGAAATTTAATTTTGTACAGTTAGTTTACATACCACTAGAATGCAAAGGATGATTAAGCTCCAGGTTAAAGACCTGGAGATAAGGTAATCTTGTGCTATGGGTTTACTGGACTCTACATTTCTCTAAATCCATATAAGAGAACTTACATGTTAGCAAAATAAATAAAACCATTATGTATAACTTGCAAACCATATTGTGTCATTTGGAATCATTTAATGCTTGCAAGATAGAAGCCAACCATAAGACATTTCTGATATGACCCAAGCCCAAGGCAGCTTCTGATATGCTAATGAATTTACCCAAGATTGGGCTGATATGCAAATTAGCCAGGCCTACTCTATGAACCCTGATAACACAAAACTAATGCTCCATTCAAATAAAAAAAAAATGGAACTTTGAAACTGGCTTCCTGAGTCAAATTGCCATGGAGACATGCATCACAAGCCTTTTCACTGATACCCATCAGGAAAGGGACTTTGAGAATGGCCACTGCAAAACTGGCATCAGGGACTGTTGAGTTTGGGGCACAGTTGCTGAGATCCCACATGCCCATCTGTCAGTGCCAGCCACTAGCTGGTGCTTTTACACTCCTTTTGGGGCTTCTAATAATGACATCCTCCCAGCCTGTCATGATTGAAGGACCTCACATGGGGTACAGCTTGAGCTTGCTCCCAAAGCACTCTCACCTATGACCCTAGTGGTAACCTGCGTCATTTTATTTGCAAACCATTCCCACTTGGTTTTCATGAGATTGTTGTAACCTTTATATAGCATGGAATTTTAAGGAATATGTGTGTGAATAAACTCAGCATATTCAAAAGGCAAACTGTGGAGCAAGTTCGAGCCTACTGGCCATCTTCTCCAAAATATTTGCGTTCTCTTGCTTTTGTCCAGGCTGGAGTTCCAGAAGAGTTTTGGACTTCTGATGCCTGTTTTGGTTCCTAGACAGTTTTAGAGTTCTTTCAGATGCAGAATACTGACAATAGGAGACAGGAACAGGTCAAGTTGGATAGGGAAGGAGAACAACAGATATAAGATTGTATTTGCTGAGGCCATGAATTTTAGAAGGGGTTGTGTTTTTTGGTCTCTCATCTACCATATGAGCATGCCAAGAGGCTATTTGTGAGACTGTGACTGAAACTCTAGTCTAGACACTAATTCCTTCTGGTGACCATCTTTAGAATTAGACCTCTATATCGTCATGGTGAAAATAGTTTATTACCATTTCTTAATGTCAGCCTGTCTAATCGATGAATTTTAGTTATTTCTGTAGATGGGGAAATGGAACCGTAACCTTAGTCAGGGCTCTAGAGGCCAATTAAGGGAAACCTGTTTCTCTTGGGCCTCTTAGAGAACCTGATTTTTTTCGCTCCCTGGAAATTTGTGATCACAGAGAACTAATGCTTATTTCACTGGTGAGTTTTCAACATAAGGAAACATGAGATTTACTGATCTGACCAAGGTACACAGAGAGTTTCCTGCATAGCGAGAATGCTTCAGTACTCTCGGGTTTGTAAAGCAAGAAACACCTCGCTGCTTATTGTGGGCTTATGTGGCATAGATAGATTAGTGAATGGAAGCTAACTATGCCCAACACTGACACTCAGCAGATACCAGAGGCATCAGTCAAAATGGCAATGCATGTGATTGGTTCAGCAACTACAGCTGACTTAGTGTCCCTTAAACTCAGACACCTTCAGATAGTTAATTGTGATTGTCAACTTGACCTCATCTGGAATCAATAAAAATCCAGAATGCTGGATACTTCTATGAGGGATTAACCCACCTTAAATATGGGCCACACCCTTTGGTGGTTGCTCAGATTAAATAAAGAGCATGGACGAAGTAAACTTTCTGACTATCTGCCCATTCTTACATTCAAAACCATGTATTCTGTTGCATTTTATTTTTTTTATTGATATTAGAACCAGCTTTGGGAGTCCAATGTAGAGTGAAGATCACAAGATCCCTGGGAGCCTGGCATGGTGGCATACCTTAATTCCAAGCACTCAGAAGGTAGACACATGCAGAATTCTGTGAGTTCAAGGCTAGCCTGGCCTATGAACTCAGTTCCAGGACAGCCAAGGCTACAAGCAGAGAAATACTATATTGAAAAAGCAAAACACAAAACAAAAAGCTCTCTGGGAATCCTGCAGGCTCTCATTTTTTCATTTCAGTTTCAGATTTGGATTACTGAGATGTCCAGCCTAGTGATAATAATAATGATAATAATAAACAATAATAATATACATAGATATTATTTTTCTGCTTTCAGTTGTATTCCTTTAGAGAAACGTTTTGTAATACCCAAGTTATGAAACACCCAAAGACCACTAGGAATCAGCCAGATGTAAATTACACAGGGTTTCATTTATTAGTCAATCTGAGGCAGTCAGCCCCCTCGTGAGGAGGGAAGATGGTGGCCCCTAGTTCTGGGGGAACAGGGTTTTTAAAGGAAAAATCTGCAGGCATCGGAGGGGTGGTGGTGGTTCAAGCCATTTTTTTTTCAATAAGATTGATGATTTATTAAATGCAACACTCCAAAACTGATTATGGCCAGGGACACCAAGGACTTGAGAGCCAAAATATGACATCAACCTGTTTCTTTTTCATTTTTCTTTTTTTGTTTTTGTTTTGTGTCTTGTTTATTTATTTAACTTATTTTATTCTTGTATATGTTTTCTCACGATTTTCTTGTACATATATATTTACATTATACATATGTACTATAGATTATTTCTGGCAAGAAGAACAATGACACAATCAGAAATTATATAAATGTTACATTCTTAGTGTTTTGGCTCTTTGTATTTGACAACCTTGAAGAAGACATCTTTCCTATCTGGTGCATCTAAATTTCTGAATATAAATTGATCTCCATCACATATTGTCATTGTCAACTTAGAACACCTATCTAGAACTAAAAACATCTTAACCCCTAAACAATAAAGCTTCATTGTGAAACTAAGCTACCTGGTCATCAACTCCCTCAGAGACTTCAGAGGAGCAAACTTGGTTATAGGAGTATGCTGGAATACAGGTTAGTAGCTTTCCAAATGAAAAGATGATAGAGACAGTTTTCTACCTGAATATCCACCCAAAACTCTCTATAATGTTGGAACATCTTTAGACTTGTAGCCCAATATATCTGAGAGACATATTTGTGAGGCAGGAACTATTCACGACTTGCTTACCCTGTCTTGGCAGAGTTTGGTCATTGACTCTGCCTGCATCCAAACTTGCCCCCTTTTTTAGGCAGAATTCTGTCTGTGGTAGAAATGAGGACCTTTTGCCCAGTGGCTTGTTTGCCACATTTGAAACCATCTCCATAAGGAGGTTCTTTGATGCTTATCATCTTCGTTGAGGTAGGCTGGGTGTTACCAAGAGTTAATCTGTCTCATTGTCAGTGAACCTTTAAAGTAATAAAAACATTTTTAAATGCCATGTTCTGCATGTCTCTAGTGTTTTTGAAGATCTTGTCTTTCTATAGAGTCATAGCTATGGGCTGTACCTAAGATATATATTCTTGTGATAAAAGTAGACTAGATTCAAGCTATTTTTAAGCCTTGCTGTTACCTGATATGTTAGAGAAGTACAGGAAAGTTGCCCTTTGAGCTGATTGGCTAAGGGACCAGGCCTAAGTGAGGGGACCAGGGTCAGACTGCAGGGGGGGAATTTTTCATTTGTTCTGGTCATGGTGACCTGTGGCTCTGATTGGTTGGCCCCCAGGTGCAAGCTCCTAGGAACAGTTGCTAACTGTATGTTTGTGTATCTCTCTGGAAACTCTGGTGGGGAGGTTGGGGTGGGAGTGCAGGGCTCAGGTGCTCAGGCCCTGAACATGACATGGCATTGATGTGGTCTCTACGGTTTTACAAATCTAGATGTTTGCTATTTGCTAGTTGAGTTCTCCTTCTTCAAAGTTCTCACCTTAAAATATATTGTGCATCTAGATGATTTACTATTAAAAACATCAAAATGTGTGAATAAAAGAAACCATGAACTGTACTGTAAGAAAAAGGGGTTTCTGAAAGATACAACTCAATAGTGTGGGAAACATTAAATATTATTCTTTCTATCAATTTCTCTAATACTTTCATGACAAAGAATTAAAACCTTTTCATTTCTCCCACCTTGTAAGGTTTTTATGTGAACCATTTTATCTCCTTCAACTCATTTATCTTCCCATCCAGTAAAACACTTGTTTACATAAGAACTTCACTGTCTCCAGGAATTTGATGACTTGAAGCTGTGATGTCCTTCCCCCTTTCATGCATTTTCTTCTTGCCAGTTCTTTAAAAACTGGCCAATCTAGAAAAACTGTGAGTTTAGAGCCCAGATAAATGAGGAAAGAAACAACTGCAGAGGAATTTTAATCCAGCAACATGGCTATTCTGTCGAGGGATCACATCCAAAGAAATTCTAGGTTTGTGAGAGCCAACTGGAATGACACGCCTTTATTCCCTCTGGCTGCAGCAAAGGTACACCCGTAGTACAATCCTTTAATTCTGAACAATGAAAGTAAAGTAAGTTCGTAGAAGGAAAAACACGTTTGAAAATGACATCTAAAGCTGGGCTTGATGACACATGCCTTTAATCCTAGCACTTGGGAGACAGTGGCAGAAGTATCACCATGAGTTCCAGGCCAGCCTGACCTACAAAACAGATTTAGGACAACCAAGATAACACAGAGAAACCCTGTCTCAAACCCCTCCCCCAAAAAAAAGAAAGAAAGAAAATGACATCTAATTAAGGGGCAGATAAAAATGACAATATCAGAGTCAGGTTTCACAGAATGAGTCAGAGAAAGGATATGGCCAACTCTCATGAGGATAGGAAAGAAAAATTACATAAGAGAGCTGTGCACCAGAGAACTGGGAATAAGGCTTCCTCAAGACCCAGATATTCTTCTTATTGGAATATACCCAGAAGATGCTCCAGCACACAACAGGAACATATGCTCAACCATGTTCATAGTGACCTTATTCATAATAGACAGAACATGGAAACAGCCTAAGTGTCCCTCAGTAGAAGAATGGATAAAAAAAAAATTGTGGTACATTTACACTATGGAATACTATTCAGCTATTAAAAACAAGGAATTCCTGGAATTTGTGGACAAATGGATTGAACTAGAAATGACCATAATGAGCGAGTTCACCCAGAAGCAGAAAGACTCAAATAATATACACTCACTTATAACTGGACACTAGCCCAAGGGGCATGTCCCATGAAAGTCGTCATCTACCAGGAAAGCAGGATAGATGTGAGGTCATCCTATTGGGACTCTAGGTGAGAGAAGTATGGGAGAATGATGAAATAGAAGGATCTAGAGGGTCCTAGAAACCTACAAGAGGAACATTATGACGGGCAGAAATGAGCCCAGACCTTCTGCTCAAACCAAGGCACCAACCAAGGACAATACATGCAGTAAACATCGAACCCCTACTCAGATCTAGCCAATGGAAAGGACACTCTCAACAGTTGAGTGGAGAGTGGGGAATGACTTTCACACGAACTCTGGTGCCCCGTATTTGACCATGTTTCCTTGATGGGGAGGCCCGGTGGCACTCAGAGGAAGGATAGCAGGCTACCAAGAAGAGACTTGATACCTTAGGATCATATACGGGGGGGAGGAGTCACAGTCACAGTCGTAGGGGAAGGAAATAAGGTGAAAGCAGGAGGGAGGGAGGAATGAGAGGATACAAGGAATGGAATAATAATTGAGATGTAATGTGAATGAATTAATTTAAAAAAAAAAGAGTTGAGCACAGTAGGTAGTGTACAGTAGAGAAGAGAGTTCAGTAGAGAAGACAGTACAGTGGAGTTGAGTTCAGTACAGTAAAGTACAGGCAGTTTGGTGTAGTTCAGTGGAATGCAGTTGAGTTCAGTTCAATTCATGCAGTTCATTTTGTGGCATTCAGAAGCAGAACAATTCAGGAGAAGCTGAGAGAAGCCAGTTTGAATCAGTTATCTTATATAGGAGATTTGAACCAGACCAACTGAATTGAACAAAGCAGCCAGAGTTCAGAAAGAACTAGGGAGGGTGAGCTCATTCAGCAGTAAGCCTTCAAGATTTTGTGCATAAAACTTACTTTTACAAACATACTGTGATAGAAGATAAACCATGAGCCCTTCCCACCTGGAATGCTTGATCTTCTCCTCCTTTTAACATTTTAATTAGACTTTTATTTAATATTTATTATTTAATCACTTTACCACTGGTTCCAAGCGCCCTAGCTCTACCTTCATACCCTCCTTTATATCCTCTCTCCTTCTCAGAGAAGGGGAGGCTCCCAAAAGTTACCAACCCACCTGGTATTGCCATTCCATCAATCTCAGCTCCATCTTTATCCCTACACTTCTTATAGGCAAGAGAAATTTGGGGTCTAAGGTTTTATGGGTGGGCCCCAGTATGTTTATGAATTCATTTTATTCTATAACATTTCTGACTATATTTTATTAATGTAGCACTTTAATGGTTATTTTTGGCATTGAATTATATTTGCAAGACAGATATTAGTCTAGTTAGCTAGATTAATATTTAGCAATGTATCTTGAATGCACAAACCATGCCACCTTTCACCTGACTTCATGCCATTGACATTTCCTCCACAATGACAACCACATTATATATTATATCATTTTTATTTCCAGAAATTTGGAGGCTCTTAAATAGGAAGAACGGAGGAGGATCTTGTGTATGAAAGCAAAACCCAACACCAAAGCAACCAACCAACCGACCAACCAACCAACCAACAAAAAACTACAAGCCCTTTTGTTAGGTGGTTGGGAGCAAAGAAAACCTTATGAAGCTTCAGAGCTTGGGGGAATCGTGTGGAAGACGGGGAAGGAGGATTGAAGGAGAAGGAGGAGGACACCAGGAGCACATAGGCCACTGAACCAACTGTGCAGGGTTCACATGGGTTCACAGAGGCTAACATGGCAAGCAAACATGGCCTGCTTGCCTCTGCACCAGGTTCTTTGCATCTATGCTGTGGCTCTTAGATTAGTGTTTTTATGGGACTCTTAAATGTGGCAGTAGGTGTTTCTCTGACTATATTGTCTGTCCTTGAGACTTTTTTTTCCTCCTGATGGGTTACCTTATCCAGTTTTGATGTGAGAATTTTTATGTTTTCTAATTTTATCTTGATAGTCCTGTTTGGTTGTGGTCTTTTGGAGGCCTTTTTTTTTTCCCTAGAAGGAAACAGAGGAAGAGTAGAATTGGGAAGAAAATGTTTGGAGAACCTGAGAGGAGTTGACAAAGAGGAAACTGTGGTCAGAATGTATTGTATGGAAAAAGAAAATATTTTTATTATGCTTTTTACTTACCTTATCACAGAATTAGCATTTAGCAACTTATGATTTGCTTGAATGATTTTAGAACATTACTAACCTTAGCAATACACGATGTTAAATAATAAGACTTAAACATTGTACAATCATTGTCAATATTCTGAACATATCAGTAATTTTTTATCACATTATTTTTGTGTGAGACTGAGTGTGCTACTTATCTTAAAAGGTTTTTGATCATTGGTAAGAAAAATGAAGCAATTGAAATGCTTGAACAAATAACATGAAGAGAGTAACAGATGTGGTGGCTTATTTATTGAAAAATGTTTTTGCCTTTTAAAAATTCTCATCCTTTTGTTCAATACTTTTTGCTGTTCTCTAGATGATTGAAGTAAAAATAAAAGGATACTAGGTGATTATTAGCTAACAGGAAATTGTCTAAGCAAATAGCTTAGTAATATCCATTGATGTTTGCTACAGCACAAATAATATGTGCATCTTTTGGTCCCATTTTTGGAAAATTCTCCACTCCAACAATATCAGACCTTCACTGGGACATTAGGGTTTTCAGTTTCTGTCATTACAACATTTAGAGAAGAGAGGTCTTATTTGTGAATCTGTTTAAATTAATAAATGAAGATTGCTTCTGCATTCCTATACTAATTATGCATATTAAAAAAGTAAGGAACTAGAAACCACATAACTAATAATTTCTACTGTTTTTCACAATGTTTTGAATCTATTAAGATCCCTACTCTCTACATCTTAAAAGGCTGCCCAGATTAGTCATATTTGTAAGATCATTCTGGAACAACAGGACATGAGGAAAACCTAATTACCACTAAGTTCTACTAACTCACAGACATTATTATGGCATTTTAATATAAGTCTTACTGGCACAAATACATAAAGACAGAAGGCAGAATCTATTAGCAATGTCAACAGAAACATCTATTTTTATTTAAAAACAATTATTTGTTAATAATCTGTTTAATGAATTCACTGGTCATTCATTTTGATTAAGAAAGAAAATCAAAATTTCTATTATCTTATAAATAGAAATAATAACCCAATATATTTTCAAAAGTTGTATTATAGATTAATTAAAGTGTTTATATATTGTTAAAGTGTGTTGTAATTTGAAGTTACTAATGGTATTTTTCTGACGATATAGTTGAAAGAAAACCATGGGGCTCGAGTTACAAATCCACAATCTTACAGATATGGGAATTATATATTTTGTTCCATCAACATGTCTGCTTTACATTATTCAGCACAAAGCTTTGTGAAATAAGAATCATGGGAATATAAAAAGATAAAGGAAAAAGGTACAAATAACAGCTTCATAAACTGAGAAATGTACATAAATAAATCATGTATATGTGGGCAGATTGCTTAGCTGGCAAGAAACAAAATATGGAAAATCTGCTTGTTAAACAATAACTACAGAGTGTGCTTTTATGATGTTTTTCACCACAGTAATTCATATTAGAGATAGAAGCGGTTGCATGTTAAATAAAATCATTGAGCATTGCTCCCTGAGCATTGCAAAGAGCTGACTTATGTTGTTTTTAGATGCCTCCCATTAGAAAGTAAATATTCCTTCAATGTAATGCATCTCAGAAACTATAATAAAGACCAACGGTAAATAAAGTCACAAGGCGATTTCAGACATTTTTATTAGGAGATTGTTGAAAAGAAAAAGAAAATTAAATACAATAACAGTAAACGTGGTTCTCACATTGAAACCAGGCTCAAATAACTAGGCTACCATAGAAAAATTTCCAATTCTTGCATTATGATGTAAAAACAGATTTTTGTACAGATTTTGTACAACAAAATTCGTAATAACCTTTTATCATTTTTAGAAAACTTTAAATATATAGATAAAAATAGACAATTTTCATAGGTCCTACATGAAGATGAGTATGTTCTGTTCCAAGGGCTTGCATAGAGCACAAATATGGTTTTAATATAGAACAACTAGACGTCAGTATTTGTAAGATACAAAAGCATGGAAACCATAAAATGGGCACAGTTTTACTTGCTTACACCGAAACACAAATTTCTAAACAAACCTGCTTAACTAAAAAGAGGGGAAATTAAGTTACAAACGTACAATAACCTTTTGTGAATTGTAATATTTACAACATGTTAACAGGAGTCTCTTAACATATAGTGGACAGCTTTTGTCTTCAGTCTTCCTACCATTTCCTTTTATGTTGAACCGAACACTGAAGCATTCTCAGAGGTCTTTCACATGTATATTTTAAAACTATTTACCCCACTTAATAGGTGACTCTACGCTAGGAGCAGTACAATGGCCAACTCTCTTACCTACATAAGCTGTAGTCATTAAAAAAAAAAAAGTCTGTTAAAAAAAATGTATGACTCCAAAGTTTGCCACAAGTCCATCAGATTTAAAGTGTTGTAATCCTTTAAAGTTGTGTGTAGAGAAAAACAAACAAAAAACACATGTAAGCAGGAGTAGAATCTCTTTTGCTTAAACAACAAAACATGATCATGAAATAATTATGCTCAGAAAACCAAGTTCCTACAAAGCAGTTATTAACAATATTTTAAATTAAAGTATTACTCCATTTTAATGCAAGCTAAAAGAAGAACTGTACATATAACCCTTTGTTGTATTAAAAACAGACTTATCCTGTTAATAGGAAGTTACAGCCAAGAATTAGTTGTGTTTTAGAACTGCAAGGAAGACCTAAAAAGTACAGGAGCTAAGTGGCACAGTTTCCATAACAGGATTTTTTTTCATAATCAAATAGAGATAACCCAATCAGAACTATCTTTAAACACTGAGGCTAGCTTCTTTAGACTTGCTACTTTGCTGTCTTATGGCAGTAAAGCTGTTATAATCACAGAATTTTAAGATATCAGAAAATCATAAAGTGAATAGCAACTGCACTGTTTCATGTTAGTCTTTAGAAGGGTTACTCCTGATGTGTAAAAGCAAAGGTAACTTATACGTGTAATAAGCACTGTTTGCAGCTTTACTTCCAGTTATATGCACAAATGTGAAAACACATACTGTAACTTTCAAAAAGACAGTGAAAATAACAAGTAGCCACTCTTCCCTCTGAACCGGGTGGGAAGCACAGCACAGTTTAACTTCATCACTCAGGGCTATATGGTATTGGACCAATACACCAAGGACTTGTTAAGTTTTGTTTTTCAGCAACATTAACATAATATGACATTAACATATAAAAATATCTCTGGTGTTTTGATTTACTGGTCAGCCACAATTCATCCTCTGTAGTGCGGTCTGGGGCACTCACTAGGGATCAATATACAAATAAAAGTGGCTGACACAGAGTTCTGACGTCACCAGATGCATAAGATCTCATTCATTAATACTGTGACTCCAGACAAATATTTACATGCCTGCATGCATTAAAACCAGAAAGACATCTTTCTGACCAACAGGGTGACAAAACGTATTTTTCTAAAATTTTCATTGCCTAAACTCTAGTGTACTACTGCATACATAATACCTTCCTGTGAGTTTTATGTTTATATACTGTACATGTGACCAACAATTTGAATAAGAAGCAACATTATTATTTTTAATCCTATATACCACTACCAGTTTGGAATGAAAACATGTTATATTTATATATATATTTATATATACTTTATCTTTAAGAAAAAGAGACCATCAGTGAAACCTTTTGGCTTATATTCAATGCTTCTTTTTCAGATATGCAAAATGTAATTTCATTGAGTTGTTAACATCCATTTATTGGTCTTTCCGAAAGTATATGAAAAAAGTCTTCAGGAGAAAACCTGCAATTACAGAGTTTAAAATTGAATGTAACAGAATACTCGCATTTTCCCCTCCAGAATCCTTTATGCCCCTTAAAAGTTCATCCCCACATCTTCTTGCTGGTTTCTGTGGGACACAATTCTGTAAGTCTGGGTGAACACTGCTACAAAGTCTCTTGGTGTGCTCGGTTACAGAATGTTCAGAAGAGGAACAAAGGTTCCTTCCATTAAGAAGAACAAAAAGAAAACAAACCAAAGCTAGGTGGTCCTCAGACCTGTGTGAACTCTGTACACAAGTGTCCAGCAGCACAGGTGCGATATTAATTGTAAGAAGTTTGATAAGTGTACATTTATAAACCTTCTCAGTCTCTGGTATGAACCACGGGTGAAAAACCAATGGAGGAAACTTTTCTGCTTTTGTGGAATACTTAAATGTTAAAGAACATTAACACACAGAATTGAAGAAGTTCCTTTCTATGGACTTTATTTTTATTTTTTTTTCCTGAACTTTCCGATGGTGAATGTCCAACTCCGGAGTTCTAGGGCAGCTGATGGATTTCTTCAACAGGAAAGACTCAGTACATGACGGTAGTTTTCAAATACAGTCTTCCATCTAAAACAAAAGATAAAAACAATTAATAGTATGGTGTTTGAGGGGCAAATGTGGATATAAGAAACATGAAATTTGGTATGGAAGTCTTGTTTTTATATTACTTTCTCCTGCTTAGGATGTAACAATTTTTTACATATTCTCAAAACTAACTTCATAATTACACGAGTTCATAGCATCAAGGAGGATTCAGAGTTCTTAGTTCTCATAAATATATATTTGCTACAATGATATCAGTTCCAGACCACTCAGAAAATAGATAAGAATAGGTGTGTGTGTGCATTACTGATATGCAAAGCTAGTGACTTTCTGGTGAATGACAATTACTTCCACCGAGCTTGCAGAAACAAATTTCCTGTGAATGCACTCAGGTGTAGCGCCATCACGAAAGCCCTAACCTCTGCTCACTCTCTAGCAGTGTTGCTAAATACGCTGTGATGTAACTATTATGCACATGTGTTACTGTTTACTGGAAAACCACCAGTAAAGTAGAGCTTTTCTTCACTATAGTGAGATGAACTGAACAAATAAATGTTAAGATATGAATATATTACCCATTATTAAAACAAAATTTTGTGGAAAATAAAAAAAAATAGTGAAATCTTGGACATAATATGTAAGCTATTTGAATGACTCATAAATAAGAAACAGAAATTAATTATCCAATGCAAAACACAAAAACCATTTATCAGCTATATTTCACTCTAACCTGTCCCCTCTCTTGTTGTCCTAACCTTCAGATGTATGTATATTATGGCAAAATTTTAAATTTATACAGCTAAAGGAGAGGGTAGAATGGTCAAAAAATATTTTCCAAACTTTGAAAAATAAGTATTACTTAATTTTTTGTGAATCAAAATAATTTTAATTAAATATAAAAGAAGCATACAGTATCTTGAAGGGCACATATGAAAAATAAGAACAGCTAACACAATCAGTTAAGAATTTTTAGGCAATGAGTTGTCTAAAACACAAGCAGAAAAAGGCTTTATATAATTATTAGAATATTATAGTAAAAACAAATTCCAGAAGTAGAAACAAGTGAGGTACAGATATGCTTCAATACAAGAATTTATGTAGAAGAATAGCAAGTATAGAGAGAATGCAATAAAACTAAGCTAACCTCTCAACATTTATCATGCAATTATTATATCTGATGTTACTTAAATGTTTGCAATGTGTCTGGTGGTTTCCACAATAAACCTAAAAGGAAATAGAAACAGCCTAGAATAGATTCAGAAAACAGAAAAGTATTTACACATCTCACTTTATACTACAGCAGGTATCTATAGTAATTACTACAAAACTTATGTCGGTGGTAAAGCATATTTTGCTTCATACGAACAATGATTTGGCCCAATCCCACTTTGCTGCCATGTTCTGCAGTAGCATAATTTGCAGATGTAGAGTATTACTTCCATATTGGCATGAAGCATCATGATCTTGGCCATCCCACTCTACAGCACATCAGGCTCTGTTTAGTCCAGGCACACTCAGCCTATGCTTTCTGGAGGTTTCCCTTCAATTTACTCTTCTTTTCCTTTAAATTTAAAATGTATGATTTTTAAGAAAAGATTGATTTATTTATTATGTATACAGTGAGCATTAGATGACATTATAGATGGCTTTGAGCCGCCATGTGGTTGTTGGGAATCAAAGTCAGGACTTCTGGAAGAGCAGTCAGTGCTCTCAACCACTGAGCCATCTCTCCAGCCCCAAATTTGTGACTTTAAAGGTGTCTGACTTTTGTTTGCCAGTCCATGCACCCTAAAGATGGATTTGAACCTCCAAACTGGTAAGTCCCATGAAAGAAACAGCCATGTCTCTGTTCTTGCCAATGTTAGGAGCAGAAGGACTATCACAGTGCTTGTCTTAACTGTTTTGATGTGGAAAGGTTACGCTTCTTAAAAATACTTATTTATTGTATGAATGTGTGTATATATGCATGCAGGTTTGTGTGTGCATTCCACCATTCATGTGTGTATGTGGTGGGGTCCATCAGTGGACAACTTGCAGGAGTCAGTTTTTATCTTCCATCATCTGTGTTAAGAAAAACGAATTAAGATCATCAGGCAATTACCCTTATGCACCAAGTCATCTTGCTAGCACAAATGTTACACTTTTGAAGAAACAATATGTTTTAAAAAAATAATCAGGATGTTATAAAGTTTAAATTTAAAAATTTAAACAAAATACTATTGAGTTTTAAAACACAACCATACTTTTAACTACTTTTTTTTGCATGTGTTTGTATGTGTGGCATGTGTAAGTGAATCCTGTATGTATATAGACGCATCACAGGCGCCATAAAAGATTATGAGGTATCTTGGATTTGTAGTTATAGAAGGTTATTAGCTGTCCAACTTAAGTGCTAGGAACCAATCTTATGTCCTATAGAAGAACAGGAAGTGCTCTTAATCACTGAGTCATCTGTCCAGTCCTTGGGTTGCCCTTTGTGAACCATAGTTCATTCATACCCTCTGCCTAGATAACCTTCTACAAGTATCACATAGTCAGCACCCTAGGAGGAATGGTATACCTGATAATGTAAAACCGGACAAGCCCTTGTGGCTTATAGGCCCCAACGACAGACTTCTATTATTTTGCTAAGTTGAGAAAGCATCAAACTGTCCTCCAAATTCATATCTCTACATCCATAGACTAGTGATGCTTTCAAATGTCATCAGTTACTTGTTACAATGGATAGTGTTTAATACCAAAGCTTACAACTGGTGAACGTGAAGAGAATATCTGTGATGCTCAGCCAAAAGTGGGACATTTCTGTCACCCTCCACCCACCCCTGTAAGATTAAAGGACCATTCTGGAAGATCAAACAGAACAATTGTAAGAGCCAAAGATTAGTGGGCACTGGAAGATCACAGTGTCCTCTGAACATGATAGCACCTCTCAGAGGATGAACTCATAGCAGCTGTGGTTGGTTGCACAAGAGCAGTATACAATTGAGCCAGTCAACTCCAAGCATGATAGCAGGAAGGAAATTACAAGCCTCTTATTCGACTAGCAGCTACAACAGGTGATGGTTTTGGGGGGAAGGAAGATTCAGGTTTCTGTTAAAGGTATTGCCCTTGTTGGTGGACTATGCTCTAGTGGATAATAGCACATGCGTGAGAATACATACTGGAAGCACAAATAGGCCTAGGAGCTATCAGAAAATGTGGAAGAAGATAGGAATTTAGTTAGGGCCAGGGATGTGGGGGTGAATTTATGATGAGGTAGGGCAGGAGTAAAGGTGACTATGAAAAAAATACATTGTAAAAATACAAAAATGCACTGTACGTATGGACAAATAAAATTCTAAATTGTTGCTTAAATTTCCTGTAACTAAAACTATATAATTATTTTTGTTATTTGCAAAATAAGAATTTGAATACTTGAAAAATCTTAGAGTCTCACAGATTTTCACAGAACAACAAATGGAAGTGCAGTGGTCTGACAATAATGGGAGTACACGTTCTGGGTCCACTACATTATGCATCATTTTCTTGACTAAACACTGGAGGAAAGTCAGAGTCTCTGATTTGTACTCTCTGCTCATGGTTCATCCCTTTTGCTCTGCTCCAAGAGCAAGGCTTTCCCTTTAGTCTAAATAGCTTGTAATCAAAACTAGAGTTCTGATATTCTAGTTTCAAAAAAAAAAAAAAAAACCTCAGTTTTCCTTTGACACAATGATTATTTGCTTTTGTATGGGAGGTTGATATGACAGGAAAATCATCAGGCTAAACTTTGTGCATGGGAGTACTTAATTAAAAAGTCTGTTCTAATTAAAAGCATTTGGGAGTAGGGGTTGAGTGAAACTATTTAAATTACAAATTCCTAATAGTTTCAAAGTTCATTGTGATTTAATACTTGCAGCCATAATTTGGTATACAAGAAAGTATCTTGATCATTGAAAAGTCTATCACAGGTGTTGATTTTTGTATGCTGCTTATTATTATGCAGATGTAAATCTACAGATAACAAAATGAAGAAATATTTTAAGTATTTTCATAAAAGTGAACTTAATTAAGGTCTTGCTCTTTTATTGGTTTGTTTATTTTTGTCCTGAAAATTGAACTTGCAGCTTTGAAATGCTAGGCACATGTCTTAACAAAGTAACACTGAATCCAGTATGCTCTCAAAGTTTAACACTACTGCTGAAGATAATGAAATAAGAGAAAATTAATTTTTTGGATTTTATATAATATTAAGTTTTATGAAAAAGATGTGAAGAAAATGGAATCTGTCACAACATTTCTTTCTTTGTTTTATACTGGCAAAATAAGTTTAGTTTTGGAGCCTAAGTTTTGGCATATATTATTATTTGAGGCCATTTATAATGTCTAATGAAAACTGCCTTTCTTATTCCACATGTAAAAATCACACTATTAAATAAAAATAAGTTTTATAAAGTTAGTGAGGTATCATTCTATAAATCACATCATTTACCATAATTTTATAACAAGGTTATGTGCAATGACAACAATTTCAAATTGCTTTATCAGGTGTTACTAGAATCTTATTCACCATTGGGTACAGGGGAGTATTGTTAAAAAAAATACCACAAAACATAGGAATGGATGTACATTTTAGTTATGAATAGAAATACCTGACAAATATCTAAAAGGATCTCTTACCTATCTTTTGTATAAAAACTGTATACCCTGTCAGAAAGTAGCTCTATTAAAATGATACATATGTATTCAAAACCCATGTCAGACACTTGTAATATAATGAAGACTGCAGCTTTCACAAAACAGTTGTGTGCATGCGTGCTTTACTTTACTACCTTAGAGTGGAGGAAAATATTAACACAGAAGAAAGCCAACGTATAAAATCATGTATCCAGAGAGTTTAATATTTGTCTAAAGAATATGAGGTTAATATAAAATATGTTAGCCTGAACCTTGTTTCAACATAATGTCTTAATCATGTGAAGCAAAGGAAATCAAAACAAGTGATGAAAACAAATGTTAATGATTCATGTGATATTTGATAAGACAACGAAAGGAAGTCAAAATAAAAGGAAACAAACAGGAACAGATGGGAAGGATCTTTGTCAAGTCATAACCCCTCTTCTAAAACCCCCAAAGGAAGAGGCTAATTAAAGAAAATATTGTTTCTTGCTTTTTTATAATTTTATATTTAGAGTAAGAACATTCTGCTACTGCTAAAGCAAAGAAGCAGAGACACAAAGTCTACGTTGAACATGAGAAATATTTTAAGAGAGACCAGTGTTGAGCACAAACCAGTTTATAGGAGAATCCTGAGTAAACATAATTTCTTCTCATGAAATGCAGATAGCAACAGTGCAAGCAATTTCCAGATGTTTGAGCACTAATGTATCTGAGGTTATATTCCAACATAATTAAAAAGTAAAAACTGAACAATGTTGCAACTACTTTCTCAATTTTAATTTAAGCTTATGGCTGAAGAATCAGAAGCCCAAAGAGCTGTATCTCATTTGAGAAGAACTGATCCTCAGTCTTGTTTGTGTTCTTTTCACACGAATGAGCAAGCAGGTATTGACTAAGGCACAACTGTAGCACATTCTGTCCTTGTAATTTCAATAAACCAGTACAAGAAGTAGGCAACATGTTACCTAACAGACTAATATAGTACACTCAGTTGAAATAAAAATACTATTTTATTACTGTAATATTAGTAAGAAAGCATGCATGCATGAGGAAAACTATTTTATTATTTATTTTTAGGGAGTTTGGGGCACTAAAGGCAAGGTCTTGCACACTTTATCTTCTATTTGTCTATCTAACAGGAAACAGATAGTTATATTTCTCACACTAAAAAGTCTTTCAAACACACTCTACTGTGGAACTAACTCCTAGAACCTCAAATGTAGCTCTTGATGGTGAGAGCTACACCAAAATGAGAATAAAATTTACCATCACAAAAAATATTCAAATACTTTTAAAGAAGAAAATGCATGAGAGTAGACCCAGGCTTGGTTACAGAAGGCGATTAAAAGCTGTAGTTTACAGACTGATAAGAAAATGACCTTTAGGCAAAGACAGTGAAGAAGAAACTATAACTTCTATAAAAGGACTCTAGATAAGGATAAACAGCAAGGAGCAATGAAAATATTGACAACTTGATCCCCTGAAGTGGGTAGAACCAGACCTAGCGATCCTCATGGGGCAGATTGATCTGATCTCAACATCTACTCTACATGGGAAACTCAAGAGATACAGGAGCAACAAAAGCTCAACTGAAGAATGTGTAAAGAAAGCATTTTAATGTCTGCACATGAAGACGGTTAGACACAGAGAACCCTAAATTATTTACTCAACTCCAGCCCAGGGCAACATACCTTCCCAACATGGTCACACAAAATCCTCGTATTACAGTTCCTTCTATAAGTGACCCTGTCTTAGGGAGAAAGCTCATTATCAGACATGTTGACACTCCCTGTGGGCCAATAGGAGTTTATTTACAAAGGAAAGATACTCCAACTTTACAAAATCTTAAAAATATTTATGACATAGAGAAGACTCTCTGTAATTCTATGTGACCATAGATGGGCTTAAAGCCATAATACCACGATGAAGCACAAGTGGTGAAGGTGTTGATGATGATCATGATGATTGCTCTATTTGCATGTATATGTTTTACTATTTAAAGGAGGCTCTCTGAAAAAGTGTTTTAGCAAGAATGACTGCCCTGTTCTCACATAGGCATGTTTCAAGTTTACATATAATTTAGGCATTATAAAGAAAATACATGGTTAGTGATTTTCTTAATAGAGTTCTTTATATGAACCCAGCTCGGTTGTTAGAATGTTGACATATGCTAGATTTTGCTCCATTGTTCTATCATCTTGTGACGATATACTTACAACTATAAAACTTATGAAGTCTTTGTGCCTCTATAACTGTTTCCGTAGTTAGGACTGCATCTGTATTTGATGTTTAAAAAAATCTCCTCTGATTCACTATGTTTGAAACAAATATTTGAATACCTTTAAAATGTTTATTACAAACAGACAAAAACAAAAATACAAAAAAAAAAACCAGAGTTATTTAAAGTTTTCTTTCTTCTATAAATAGAGAAAAGGCATAGTGCTGATAGGTCAGCTCCGATAAAGTATTTGTGTGTTTTTGAACATTCTAATTAAGCATTCATTAGTCAGACACTAGAACCCATCAGGATGGTTAATGTACCAGCAAGTCAGAATGGGGTATTATGCACATAGGTTACCTTGTCTTGATTGGAGGTGAGACCTCCCACCTCTAGCAAAGGGAAACACAATGAAATTTCTTATTGCTGTCTGTTCTTTCATTCTTTTCCCAGAAAACTAAGACTACGAAGACATGGGGATGGGTAAGAATAATCATGTCGGGCCCATCCAAAGCAGAGTGATGAATGGGCAATGCTTAATTAAAACAAAGCTTATAAGAAATGTGGTTATTTTCTAAAATAAGATAGCACAGAGAAGGGAAGCAGGGACCTTTTAAATCAAGGCTTTTCATTCTCTCAGAACTATGAAAGACAGGCAAATTCCTGTGAATAAATTGTGTTTTCAGAATACATTCATGTGTTATTTCTGGGTGGGTGGGGGCATCACCAAAGGTGGTAATTAGAAGGGCAACTCCTGTCAGAGTCTTGTGATTTCCTCCTGTTTGTAAGAAAGAAACAAATCATCATTTTAGATGTTTAGCATTTTCTATTTTCTTTGCATGTCTAATTTAGTAATTTTTGTAAAGGTTATATTTGTTTAAAGAGGTAATTGTGAGTGAATACAGTTCCGAGCCTCCAAAGGCTTCTTAACATATTTACACAGAACTCAGCTGAAACACTGGTCTAGGGCAAAGATGCCGGTGACAAGCAACCTTTAGTGAAAGATTTCTCTAGTAAATACAATTTTGAGAAAAAAGCATTTTTGTGGGTAACAGCTTTTTTTTCATGCATTATCTGATATAACCACCAAGCATTTTAGATAGAGCAGGGGCCCACACTTATAGAACTCTATAGGGGTGAGGCAAACCTATAGCATATTCTCAGCTTGGCAGTGGAACCTCATCATAGACAGCAAAGGAGGGAGCAAATTCTGAGACATTCCTATAGCCTCGGAAAAAACGAAAAGTAAAATTCAGATAGGTATTCCCTAATTGCTGCACACAGAGACTGTGAGGGCATCAAGTCTTTAAGCTTGAGGAAAGTTGTTGCAGCCTCTTAGTCCTTCTTTTATTTAAAAACAAACATCGAAAAAACAACAATAACAAAACTCGCGTTCAGTGTTATAGGGGGGAAATCACTTCCTATGAGTTATATTGCTCTCAGTATACCTCAGTTTACTTTGTTCTAGGACACAGAAGAGACTGAAAGCTCAACTCCAAACCAAGTAAAATTACAAACTCAAATTCCATGTTGTAATTCACATTAGATGCTTGCAGGGTCAAATTTCTTGCCTTACAAAAGAATATATCCTTAAGTATGACAAAACAAAATAAAATAAAAAATTCTGAGGGTTGATGAGATGAAATTATTCTAAGTAAAAATGTGTATATTTATACTTAATATATTTTAACCATACATACATAAATGCACACACTCATACACACATGTATGCATACAAATACATGCACACTTAAACATGCATACAAACATTTTGCTTATTTTGCAGAATTAACTTTACTTGCATTATCTTAGAGCTATCTGATCTGCTCAGAATGAAAACAGGTTTTATGTAAAGTGTGATAGTATTTCCTTATGATGATGGTATTTCACTATTTCTTAGAAATAAGGTATCATTTCAAAGTATAATTACCAGATGGAAGCTGCCTCAGGACAATAGTGAGTGTATCAGACAACTTTTCACCATATCAGATTACCTAACTGTCCCAGGATGCTATATAGCACTTTATTGTAACATTTACTTTGTACTGTCTGAGTAAAAATGTGAATGGGTCCTGAGAAAAATAAAGGAAGTCCCCATATAAGGAAAATATTTTTTGTTACCAAGTGGCTTATGGCCATGGGTGAATTTAAATTCATAGTGCTTCTTAAAAATCTAACTTTACCTCAAGAGACAATGCCAACATCAATTAAGTTAGGTATGGTATAAGGGCTAGTGAACAATGAATAAGCAAGAAAGAAAGCAGAAACCCGTCCATTCAAACCATTTAAAGGACACTAGATTGAACAAAAAACATGACAAGTTATTAACTGTCCCTCAAAGGCTGAATTAAGGGCAGATAGCTGAGATTGAGTTTGGTGAAATGTGATGTCTTGCAATTTTTAAAATGTTTATCATACCGTACATTTTCTAATGGAAAAGACTCCATGTTTTGGAAATTAATCATGAAAATATCAACAAACTGGCCATAAATAATAACAAATGTAAGACACTAAATGCTTTCTAGAGTGGAGGACAAGGAAAAGAGTACAAATGTTCTATCACGGAAATATGCATTGCTAATGGACAACTTTGCATTTTATAAATTGTCTCTGTCTCTAGGAATGAAGAAATTCAGAAAACCTCAGAGCACTTTAGACTTTTAATCTGAGTAAGTTCCAGTATGTCTTCAGCACATATTAAATTCCACTGGATTGCCAAATTTCTTTTTAGTCTTAAGAAATCAACAGAGTTTACAATGAAACATTGAAAGCATCTGATAATAAATGTGCATATATTTAGTAGGAAGATAAATGATGATTTATGTTTATTCCATGCCCACTCTGAAATTCTGCCCAGGGTCACAGTAGCATACTCCACGATTTCCATTAAAATTTATAACCTGTGGTTGTGGTTACTGTTGGTATTGCCTCATTTTCTCATCACTAATAATTGTGACATGCATAAAATTAACTTATGTCACTGTGTGATCATTAGATCCCAAATGAAGTTGAGAGTAGAAGAAGCACGTGAACCTAAGGAACTTGCGCACATTCTGTCAAAACTACTTTCCGACCGTAGAGACTCTATCCCAGTCTTTTTGAGATTATTTACCATTGCACATAGACTTTTACCAAGATAATACATAAAAATGATGATTTTACCTTAATCATCAAACCTCTATTTTAATAAGACATATCTATTTCTCCATGTATTTGCACACTTACAAAAATGTGAAGATACAACTTGCCCAATTTCTTATCTTTTCCCAGAATATATTAGGGCTTTTTCACAGTTTTATCAGGCACATTTTACAGGTCGAGTTTTTGCTTGGTTTTTACGATTTCAGGGCTCATTTGAAAACTTACAAAGTGGTATAGCCTTACACTGACATGTGTTGAGTCTTTTACTCATTGCTTTGTATATTAAGAAGCATAAACACTGAGTAAGAGTGCTTCTTTTGGTAAAAGGTACATTTTGTTTTGATAATTCAGAACACTGTTATGGGAGTATTATTTCTTTACCAAGTTTAAAGAAGTATAACTTTTACTTTCCTTTCATCAAAAAAGAATACATAACCCTGTTCAAATATCACAAAGAATATCTATGCATCAGATGGAAAAGCTTACAATGAGAACAAATTATTGCTGCTTTTGTTTATGACTCTATTCAGTGCACTTTGATTACTTGAAAGGACTGATATCCAAGATATTGCCATATAAACAGTATCATGAAAAATACATGTCTCTTAATGCAAGAGTTGAATTGACAGTTTGTCATAGCTCAAATTTGCAGAATCAACACTTGCAAAATACATAAGTCAAATATGAATTATCTAACATATGACTATGTGTTTTTATCACCTAATATCCTACTTTTATATACATAAACTAACGGTGTAAAATTTCTGGTCTCAGCTTTATTAACTTCACTTTCATGAGCAAACTTCATTCCACCCCTTTTAAGTACCGTGGAAAAATAGTTTGCACCATGTTTTCAAAATTGGTAGGTCATTTGTTCCAAATAAAGATGGTGTGAAATATTGCAAAATATATAGACTCATAATCATTTGAATAGTAGTGCTCTAGGGTTGCATTACTACATGGATTTTTTTCCTTAGAGGGAATGGTGGATTAGGGAATGGCTTGAAATGATCCAGATTTTTCAGAAAAAGTCTGTTTTCAAGGTAAAGTGTCCCTAGCTTCAAGGATGCCAAAAGCCCTGATTTTTCTCTGGACCACGCATTTAAACTTTGGCCCCACGCCATTGCAAGTTGCTTCCTGGCAACACCATCTGCGTGTTGTTGTTAGATCACTTCAAACAGAAGTAAGCTCATTGCCTTCTCTAACTTACATCTCTTTCACAAGCTACAAAGGTCTGACTAACAGTCACCATCATTTTCATTGCCTAAGCCCTGCAAGATAATGTGCCAGTTGAATTTCAAATACGTAATCCCAGTTTATTTATTACTTTGTTTTGAATTGATTATATTTTTATTTCTTTATCTTTACTCTCCTATATAATATTATTTAGGATTTAATATACCGTATCAGGTTAAGAAAAACAAAGGGGACTGGTATTTTTAAAAACTATCTAATGCCACCCTTAGAAGGAACCATGTGCTGGAGAGTATCTATGTGTACTTGACATAAGTTAGAGACATCTAAGAGGAGAAAACCTCTTAAATGGAGAAAAAAAAAACCCATAAGATCTGGCCATTGAAAGTGTTGCTGGCCCTGGGCTGTTGGCCCTGGGCCCTATTAGAAAGCAGGCTGAGCAAACTATAAAGAGGAAGTCAGTAATCAGCACTTTTTTTTCCTTTATTAATTTATTCTTGTTACATCTCAATGGTTATCCCATCCCTTGTATCCTCCCATTCTTCCCTCCCTCCCATTTCCCCGTTATTCCCCTCCCCTATGACTGTTCCTGTGGGGGATTACCTCCCCCTGTATATGCTCATAGGGTATCAAGTCTCTTCTTGGTCTTGATGGCCTCTGCAGCAGCTCCTGCCTCCAGATTCCCAACCTGTTTGGGTATCTGTTCTGGCCTTCTTGGATGATGACCAATAATATGGAAGTGTAAACATAATAAATCCATTTGTCCCAACTTTCTTTTGTTAATGCTGTTTCATCATAGCAATAATTACCCTAATAAGACTATGGCATGATATACACCTATGTGGTTTTCCTCAAAAGTCATACATATTATATTGGTAGTACCTCCAGCTTTTCAGACATAGACTTCCAGATCTTAAGTGACTACCAGCCACATATACAGAATGAGCCTATTTATTTGTGCCCTGAAAGCACAAAATCTATTCAGAAGCCTTGGTTCAAAGATTTCATTATTAAAAAAAAAAAGCTACTATCGAACATCCTTTAAAGCATTATAATGTCTCAATTTTAAGTTTTCACTATATATTTTAGATTTTAGATATTTGCTAACAGTAGTATACAAGAGAGTACTCATAATCAAGAAAATGAAAAAAGTTCTATTGGAAAAATTCAAATATGAATATATTCAGGCTTTATGCAGTACACTAGTGTTTAAATATAGATACAAACTTATTTATGATACAGGCTACTTTGAAAATTTTAAGTTATCCATAATTTATATGGTAAAACCTAATAAGACATATTTCATATTTTTATCTTATATTTTACTTATTGTTCATTCCACTCCTAAAAATATATTGAGATTTATAGCTGAATCTATAAAATTTAACTAATATCAATTTTATTGCAATTATAAATGTTTCTATATTTTAGAAAGATACTGTATATTTTATAGGGTTTTTTTTCATCCCTAAAATTAGATATATATGAATTTCATGAAGTAAATTGGCTTTAACAAAGAATTAGTGATAAAAGTTTGCCTAGGTTCTTTCTGTGAATTATTGCTTGATTTTATTGGAGCACTTTACTGTCATTAAATTGCAAAACACAAACCATAAAAGCTCAAGAGGATGTGCACAAGATAAATATGATATTTTTGTGATCAGGAATTTTTAAAATCTATGTTCTCCCAAACTGTTCATGGATGATTGGAAGAGTATAACGGTCCTATGGGACCATGTCATGAAGGAACACGTTTATCTGCTGCTTTCAACGCTACATAACCGCAGTGTTTGCAGGAGCCCCAGGAAAGCAGGCTACATGACAGACATGTTAGTGGGAGACCAGAGATCACCAACTCTGTTTTCATTATGTTTTAAGAGCTATTATTGTATGTAGAACTTTTCCTTATGAGGTACATTTGTAATTTGTGTTTAATTGCCTTAATCATGTAGATATATGCAGACTTCTAGATAGTAGCACTGAGTGAGACAGCTACACTATAAAATAAAATTAAAAATAAATTCTAAAATTCTTACTGAATAATGAAGAACAATGAAGAGCTAAAAGCACTCATAAGAAAATGATTCTGGATAAATGTGTGGTCCCGCTGACACTGTAGAACTCACCGATGGTAAATTAAATTAAATTAAAGTAGCATGATTTTGTCAAAACAAACAAAGAAGCATAGGAATTTAAAATACACATCCACACAGTACTTGGAACCAACTACAGAGTTTAGCTGTAAACTGAGTCATATCAATTAGTGTTTCAACAAAGATACTAGGAGTATGACTGGAGCAGTTTGCCACAGTTCAAGGTGTTGAAAAGCTTCATTTGAAGAAAGAAATTGGGCCCTTTTCTTGCTTCTCATTCAAAATACAACTTAAAAATCTACTAAAGACAAACAGAAAACCAGTGACTAAAAAGCAGCAATAATGAAAAAAAAAATAGGAAAGTAACTAGAGATACAGATAAAAGCAATGTCTTTCTCAATTGAACCCCAAAGGAGCAGGCAAGAAAACACAGACAAATGGGACAGCATCAAAGCAAAAGACTTCTGCAGTACAACAGGTGAGAGACAAAGGGAAGTTTTGGAGAGCTTATCTACAGTCTGTACATCTAATCAGAGGTGCATATCCAAAAATATTGGGTGACCAAAAATCCTCAGCAGTGAGAAATAAACAGCAGCAGCAGCAGCAGCAGCAGCAGTAACAACAACAACAACAGCACACACACACACACCAATTTAAAAATGGGCAAATCTGAGCACACACCTTTAATCCCAACACTCCAGAAGCAGATGAGGTGGTTCTCAATGAATTTGTGAACAGCCCTGTCTGCTTAGAGAGCTCAAGATCAGCTAAGGCACATAATCTGTAGCCTGTCTCAAAGGTCTGTACATTGAAATGTATTAGGAAAACATGCTAAACCACAACGTCACATCAAACTATTCAGAATAAGTTTTGAAAAAAACAAAAAACAAAAATAATGCGTATTTTCCATGTTGAACAGGGAAAGTTTTTTTTCCAGCATTGATGGGACTTTACATTAATGCAGCTACAACAAAAAGCTCTAGGGAGGTTCCTCATGAAACTGAAGAATGTGGTCCCCAGTGCTTTGTTCTGTTTCCTGGGGTTGGAATTACCCCAAGCTCTCCATGATCCTGTTGGGACAGTCACCGTTCTAGAAGCACGAGTGAGTCAGAAGAGTAACTTTAATGGTCCATTGCTTGTCTAGAATTCAAAAGGAGCTTGGTTTGATGTTTAGCCTTACAGAAACAAGCAGGCAAGAAGTATGAGAAAACAGTTTCTATATTTCACCCCATATCCCAGGGAAGTGTCTGTGTACAAAGCCATGACTAACCTGACAGGTGAGTGCAGGAAATGTTGGGTTCACCCCCTACACTCTTAGCCAAAGGTTGTGTTCTGGATTTCTGCAGTCAGTCTTCTCAGAGAAGACTGGCTTATCTCTAAGCCAGTTTCATCAGCAATGTGAACTCAAGTTTAAGAGAAAAAAAAGTCATCCCAATCCCTATACCTGAGACTCAGGGAACATCTTGGAGCAGGAGGGCAGGCAGACTCTGAGAGCCAGAGCATGTCCTCTGTGAAATAGTGTCTCCTATACTTGGTGGGGGAGCTGTACCCAGGAAACGCAACCACGTGGCTGCCTAAATAAGATCTGAAAAAAATGATGTCTTCAATCGGCATGCACAGGTTGATGAGAATATTCTCACAAAGCTCCGCCCCAGATGGCTCAGCTGTTAAAGGCCAGGCTCTCAACCAAAAAAAAAAAAAAAAAAAAAAAAAAAAAAAAAAAGATTTTTAAAAGATAAAGGAAAACTGAAACAAAAGAAAACAAAATTCCTCCCTTTGTTGTTATAAATATTTAACATGAACAAAACAATTGGGAATCTTTTTGCATATCTTTTGTTTTATAAAGATAGCTTGTAAAGGACTCTGTTTACTAATTTGTGAAGTTTCCAGGCTTTCTCTGTGGATCTTGGGTTTTCAGTACATTTGTTTTTACCCACTTTTCTTACAAATGAATACAACTATACTTTGAAATACTAATCTAAGTAAGACAAACAAGAATTGCATTCCAGATCCAAGTAGGCAATTACCAATGTAAATATTTGCACAATACTTTAGGAAATGAATTCCTATGGGATTGTCAGAAACGAAGAACCAAAATTCTAGTTAAACTGATATTTAAATAAAGAAACAGTAGACAACGTTTAACATTTTCTATGTTGATTTATCAGCACACCCATATAACTTTCATAATATTATCCCCGGGTAGTTAAATCTTATGAATATTTTTTCAAGTAGTGTGTTGATAAGTTTCATTAGATATGAAACTGTGGTTTCAAAACGGTAGCCCCTCATGCTATTCCCAGATTTATTTTTTAAAACAAAGTGTTGTTTAACTGTGTGTTGTGACAGCTCATCTTACACAGGGGTTTGCATGACTTCTGAATAGGTGGCCATCAGTTATTATGGCCGGTTAGATGATCTTGATTAGGACCGAAGAAGGGTGCATTTCTGAGGGTCATGATGAGGGATCTTTCTAGTTTAACTTGAAATGAATGCAATTAAATGTGAGTAGGTGCGGTCATTGGTGACATTAATCTAAAAAGAGGCAATAATTTTTGTCTATATTTTAATTTTTTTGTATGTGTAAGACAAGCCATAAGAGTGTATAAATAAAGTACCTGATATGGAGAGAGAATTAAATATTGTCAGATTTTGACTCTGCTATAAGTAGCTCTTGGAAAAGTCAGTGCAAATGTCACCCACATCATTGACATCCGACATGTGAAGACAGGTTTATTTCACAGGGCATGATATCCAGCAATGAGCATATGTGTTATTTTGTCTGTCATGTTTAGTACCTTTACACTCACTGAGACTTTGTCACACGTTTTTGCTTATAGGACACATTTATCATGTAATCTTGGGGGAAATATTATAGTAGAAAAGTAGTAAAGTCTTTAAAATATTCCATATAATTTCTTTTAATTCTAATAATTTTGAATACTTTGAATAATTCTTGGATGTTTCTTGTTTAAAGTTGTATTGTATTCCCTTATTGGTGGGAGTGACTGTGTGTTTGTGTGCTGGGGGTGGGTGGGTAGGTGTGTGTTGGGGGTTTGTGTAAATATGTCAGGGAGTGAAGTATGTGTGTGTACGTGTGTGTGTGTGTGTGTGTGTGTGTGAGAGAGAGAGAGAGAGAGAGAGAGAGAGAGAGAGAGAGAGAGAGAGAGAGAGAGAGAGCATGTGTGTATGCATGCTTATTTGCAGACATGTCAGTAAAGATGGACAAGTAGGCAGAGGTCAATTCTCTTTTCCTGCCCTGTGGATTTTGGGGATAAAACACAGGACATCGTGCTTGCTGGCAAGAGCGAGCACGTGGACATTTGTGGTTTTTAAAAAATATTTACATTTGCTAAGTGTTTCACACGACAGGAGTAATTTGACCCACATACATGTAAAGGATGGTAGGAACGTGGGCTTCCAAATACCATCTCAAGCACACCTGACCTCAGAGCTAGCAAGAGCCAGAAGCATTGGCCGCAATCAAAGAGCATTTGCCAGCTGTTCTCGGCTTATAAGTCAGTGCTGTTTTTAATTTGTTTATGTGCTGTGCTAGAGCTGACTCCTTGGTTGTAATTTTACGATTTTCTGAGAGTACATAAACCCGCATCTTGTGCAGGATTCCACAGTGTAACTTTATAAATGAATTTCTGAGTTCCTTTAGAAAATATATGGCACTGTTAGGCCACCAGCAGCAGCACCTAGGCAGCAAAGATCAATTGTGTCCGGTACTCTGCTGTGCTCTTGGGTCATCTCCGATCTACTTTCTACTCACCTACAAAGTTCATTTTTATTAGCGATGATGTTGGGGCAAAGCGGAGATTGTGGAAGTGTATAAAGCTTGTGTGGAGCTACTTAGTAAAGCCAGCCATGACTATAATAACTCAAATTCAGATAGGCCTAAAACTGTATTAGCCACAGCAGGCCATTAAAAAAAAATAAAGACATTACAATTATTAATACAAGCTAATATTTTATGATGATGATGAGCAAACACCGACTTCTTAATTCTACCACCATGACTTCATAGGCTTCAGAATTAAATGTAAAACCATAGCATAGAATCAAAGTTAAACACATCACACCTGAATACATATGGGAATAATTTATGGTAAGAAATCTCCCCATCTAGCGCTCTTTCTCCTAGGGAGAAATAAATAAAGAATGAGAGTCAGATCCAATAATTTGTAGCCATCATTCATCGTTTTATAGGTATAATTAGTAAGCTTAAGTGGAACTCTGTTTGGAGATTTACTATCTCAGGAGTGTGATTATATATGAATTAGAAGAGTGTGTTGTTACTCCACACTGTATGATAATACAAATCATATTAACAGAGATTTGCTGAAATATAATTTAAAAATTAAGACGCTCTAACATTTCCATCTTAAATTTGAGTAAAAGAGTAGTTTATCTTTTATTTAATTAAAAGTATTCACACATAATTTGTGCGTACAAATTAATCTTCCGAAGCTATATTTTTTAAATTGACATAAATAGCGATAGTCACACTCTGTTGTGAAAGTTTTAAGTGCCCTGGAAAGTCTGGTGTGCAGCATTTCCATCTGCCCGCTTAAATAGTGCCTTAAATAAAAGTCTGAGTGATGTGCAGAGGAAAATGCTTTCATTGGCTAGGAGAACTTTTTTTAAAAGAATTATCCCTTCCAAGAAATGTGTAATATTTCAAAACCTGAAAATTGTGTCTAGTAGTTAAAACACCCAACAGTCCCCACATGGCTTCTTCCAGGCACGCTCCTGAATTCTCGGTGTATGTTAATGTGTACCAGCTGAAGAGCTTGGACTGTATAGTGAATAATCCTATATTCGCCTGAAATTTAGAGACAGAGGATCTGAAAAACTACAACGATTTCCTTACACAGTCAGCATAACACCAAGAATGACCAGAAACGTGGGAACATGGGAATCCAGCCGCTCAGGAGCTAGAGTCTATATGTATGTGTGTACACAGACTATGGACACATCACACACGTGCTGACACTCAAACAACTAGTGAATGTTTTTGACATCCTGAGCTATAAGAACACCAGCAGAGGAAGAGATCTTTGCTGTTAAAGGGAAATCCCAAAGCCACAACATGACTGACATTAGCGTGTACTCCTAGTTCACTACTGCTTTCCTGGCACTAATTTACATTATGTTAATTTTAATCCTTTTGCATTCAGCTTGATAAACTATGTTGGTGTCAAATAAATTCCGTATTAGAAGCATTTTATTACTGATTTTTCTAATCACCCCATAAATAATTAGATTTTTCTTTACTATAAAGAAAAATAAATTGTGTTTTATTTTAGAAAACATTCTTTAAAAATGTAAATTAAGACAGTGCCAGAGTATGAAATGGCTTTAGCCAATGCCTTTTCCTTAAAAAATGAGGTCCACAGGAGTTCCAAAGTCAACTTAATTCAATTTATCGTGTTACTAAACTTTACATGCAAAGAATTATATGTTTGCATTTTGAATACTAATCCTTACACATGTATGCCATGTGTATTACTATCTGGGCTATATCTAGTGACTCAGAGCTACTTCATAAAGAATGGTGATATAAACAGAAGGCTGTCATATACAAATGAAGGCCTAGGAACACAAAGGAGACTCAGATCTTGAACTTCGTGTTGATCTCAGTGTGTGTGGATATGTGTCCATATGCCTCAGTTTCCTCAAATGTCAAAGGAGCTTGCCATAGAGACTAAAAAACCAAAAAGGAGACATGAAAAGCACTTCACATACCTTCGGTTCTGTTGGAACTGAACTCATTTATAAACACCCTGTAACAGGGCTGCAGCATAAAGGATGGATGCCTGGGACACACCGCCATCGTTCCTCCAGCCTTCTGTCTCTAACTTCCGTGGCCCCTCCCCACCTTCTCTCGGTTCCCATGAATAGATATGGTTTGGCACTAGATAGAGATTTTTGGATTCCAACCCTTCCAAGGCACGTCTCTTGGTTTTCACTGTGCCCCCTCAGTTTGTGAGAGCAGAAACCCCTTATGCAATTCTTCAATAGACAGATTTAGAGTAAAGCTGAAGCTGAGTATGTTCTGCCAGGAAATACTGTCCACCCAGCACTCATTATAAATATAAAAGTGAATTTTAATGGACTTATGTCTCTGAACAAGCTAAAATATTTTCAGCCAGTAAATCGTTTCCTGAACAATTGAACATATTGATTTTACTTATCTGTACCTCTGTTGCCTTGTATCTCAGCAATAAAAATAACATAGGTAGTCTAAATCTTACTTTTTCAAACTAAAGAGCAATTTTCATTTACCAAATGCTTTGCCACCTTTTTGAAAGTGTGATTGAACTTTCTTTTTTAAAGTGTAAGTGCTGTTGAAATGATACTGAGTGCTAAATAATGTGTTTGTTTTTCAGCTGTTATAAGTCTAAAGAGATTTTTTGAATACTTCAATTATAAAAACATTTAAAACATACAAACTTGTGCAATTTTTATTTTAATGAAGATGAGAAGTTCATTAAAGAAGATAAATATTTCATTAGATCTTAAATAAAACAAAGAGATTTTTGGCTTCTCTCAGCACAAAATTCCTTTGAAAGATTAATTAATACATGCAAATTATGCAAATTAGACCCATGCAAATATTTTATGAAGACAATTAAGGGAACCATTAATTACTGCTTTTTTTGCTTCACTGAGATTCATTCATTTAATTTTAATTTCACTTTAACTGTTTTGATGTATAATCTTGCAGCTTAGAACTTTATCTTTCCTGGCGGGTCACTTAAACTTATAAATTCCATCAAGTTAGCACACAGAAATTGGTAAAGGTATTCTTGAGACTATGTTTAGTATCAAGAGAAATTTTTGACACAATGCACTCCCACAAACAGGGAAACTGGAATGGAATGTGAGCTCATTCTTGGACAAGGTTCAACTGCTGGAAAAGCAATTAATTTGCTTTGGCTGTGCTAATATAGGGGAATTAGAAAGTGTGACACAAGACAAATAGAAATAATTAGTTCTCCAAAATGATGTTCTCATTAATATGGTTCGAACAGTAGAAATAAAAAAAACATTATTGTGGCATGTCTGCATTCTGTCCCTGACCATGGGAGGTGGAATAACGCACCATAAGCTTTTTATATTTATGGTCTAAATGATGATGTTTTAATTTTTTCCTAAGTGAGTGTCGGGATCAAGGGGTATTATATGTTTCAAATGCCTAAATGACATATGCTATTCAGGTTGATAATGTACTTTCCACAACCATTTGTTTGTGTGTCAATTTTTTCATAGTTATTTCATATTAAATGACTGTGTGTAACTGAAATATTTAAAGACCACACTTATGACACTCAAATAAATAAATTGCTTTCATGGTATATTTTTGTTTCATTTTATTTTTTTTTAAATTAATTTATTCTTGTTACATCTCAATGGTTATCCGATCCCTTGTATCCTCCCATTCTTCCCTCCCTCCCATTTTCTCCTTATTCCCCTCCCCTATGACTGTTTCTGAGGGGGATTGCCTCCCCCTATATATGCTTATAGGGTATCAAGTCTCTTCTTGGTAAACTGCTGTCCTTCCTCATTTTGTTTCATTTTAAAGACATCATTTTGTTTCTTAAACTTCCCTTTGAAGTTCAGGCTAGCATAAAGCAAGAGGAAGGCCGTGAACCTAGTGACTGATAGTGAATGGTACAAATCCACTGACATGAATTATATATATCTTTTACAGTACTGTCTTCAGTAAACAGAAAGTTGGTAACAGTACTCATCAATTTCCCTCTGTGATAATAGAAGCTTATAATAGTAAACATAAATAATTAAGTAAGTTATCATATATATGAAAATAATATTCTACTAAAATTTTAAAAACTCTATTGACCTTAATAAAAATTCTTAAATAATTTCATATTTTTAGTGTCAGTAATTACAATTATGGACTTACTATTATAATTCCAGAGTCTTATTAGATACTTTTCTTGGACACATTGTTCAGCCACACGCTTTGTCATCAACACTAAGATGCTCTGGATGCTATGATGTGTACACATATGTTATGATTCCATATTGACCATAGCTTTTGCTAAAAGTTCACTGTAAACTTTCTTACAAAGGTGATTTTATTTTATTCATCATAAGTTCCTATTTGTCCTCCTTTATTCAATACTGTTGCAACAGATGTATGTTATACTTTATACATTATGATTAGCTGAGAATTTTATTGGTATGCTTTGTTTAATCACTCTATCACTTTTAGTAATGATGATGCTAAATCAAAGTAGACACAGAATTGATCTTTAAGAGTTCATAGGGGAGGAGAGTAAGGGGAAAATGGGAGGGAGGGAAGAATGGGAGGATACAAAGGATAGGATAACAATTTAGATGTAATATGAATAAATTAATAAAATATATTTAAAAAAGAGTTCACTGTTAATATTGTTCCCAATTTCCACTTATCATTTTCTTTTCTTTTAGGTCTTCAGACAGCATTAAAGCCCTATCATAAATGAATTTACAAACAAGCCAATTGACTTCAATTATTTAAAAAATTTTAGTTCTATGTTAAGCATGCTGCTTCAAAACTAATTAATATTTACTTGCACAATGCCCATTTCCTTCTGTAAACTTATGAGTCAAGGTTAACTTGGAATTTTCAGAAATATGTCACATATAATTGCTATTTCTATGAAATTCACATAGTGCCAATGTTTCATTACATTATTTTTGCAAGAAAAATAATATACTATATGTTGCAAATTTTTATATGACCACATATAATATTAAATAACAATAATATATATGATATGACAATAGTTAATGCCTACTAAGAATAATTTTCTGTGATTGGTTTAAGTAAAAGAAGGTATTCCCAAGAAAAATTTAAAAGAGGATTTTGGCACTTGGAGTTTATGGATATTCACAGAAAATTAATTTTAATATTTAATATTCAAATAATAGCAAAGTAAATACTGACATTTAAGTAAACATTAATATAATACTTCAAGAAATACATATTGATCCCTGAAATGTTTTGATGCTTACCCATAAGATCCTAATTAAATGAGTAGTTGTCATTGACTCATACGTATGGAACCATAGACTGTGTATTGTTTACTGCCTACAATAAACATCACCTGTTGTTTAGCTTAATCGATGCCATCTTAAATTAATTAGCTGTGTTGAAATAACATCAAATGCCCCAAGTAAGTACCAGAGGACTAAAAGCAAATTTGTTATTGCTTTGTTTTGTTCAGGTAATACAATTATAATACATACATTCATAGATGAAGAATATGGATGAGGTAATTCTCAGGATGATACTTATTTCCAAGTGACTCAACAGGAGAAATTATACAAAAATGGATGCCAAGAGTTAGGTGTAAATCATAAGCTATTATTATTATTTTTTGTTTTGATTTTACAATGTCTATCCTTTTTAAAATTTTTTTTATTATTAATTTATTCTTGTTACATCTCAATGGTTATCCCATCCCTTGTATCCTCCCATTCTTCCCTCCCTCCCATTTTCCCCTTATTCCCCTCCCCTATGACTGTTCCTGAGGGGTATTACCTCCCCCTGTCTTTTATTTCAAACATATCTTAATATGGAAAATTTGGTTTAGGCAACCAAATTATTTTCTTGTAACTCTCAACAGTTTATGATGGGACCAATTAAATATCGTGTATGTAAAAAATGACCAATTTTCAAAACATGGAAATTTAAATTTATTTTATAAGAGTAACAGCTTTAGGGAATACCAGATGATAACTATATAGTAAATGTGTTACTTCATAATACTCAAATTTAATATTTGGAATTAATAACTGCTAAAATACACCTGTGTTAGGCCTGATGCCATAAAGATGCCAAGTGTTTACAGGGATCACTGTATTTAATATTCACATTAGCCCTTTGAGATTGAGGTTTGTTAAAAGGTGACAAATAGCAAAACAGATACTGAAGTCTTGGAGGACTCCTGGCATTTCTGCACTGTTGATTCTGTGAGCTATGTCAGCAATCTCTACTCCCACATGAAACTCAGAGGTTTGTTTTCAGGTACAGGAAAGAGATTTTCAGAGAGCAAGTATATGACAATCAAATTCGACTTACATCACCATGGAGACATTTAAAGTTGTATATTTAAGAATGCTTCAGTTAAGCGCTGTTGAAGTCCAAGTCTAGGGCTGCTTTTTAACAACCTCTATTCAAATACACATTCCGTAAGAAACCAAAGGTAAGTCAGTTAGTTAGGATTTCTATTGCTGTGATGAAACAGCATAACCAAAGGCAACTTGGGGAAGAATGGATTTATTTGATTTTCACATACTGGGTCATAGCCTATTGAGGGAAGCCAAGAAAGAAAACTAGAGGTAGGAACTGAGGCAGAAACTATCGAAAAGTGTGGTTTATGCCCTTGCTTTTTCAGAGATTATTTAGCTTGCTTTATTATACAACTCAAGACCAACTGCCCACAATGGGCTGGGCCCTCACAACCAATTATTAATCAAGAAAATGCTTGGTAGCCTTGCCTAAGGGCTAGAATTATGAAGGCATTTTCTCAATTGAGAGTACATCTTCAGAGGTGACTGTCATTTGCGTTAATTTGATAAAATATTAGCCAAGACAATAGGATAACCAGAAATTGTATTTATTTGTGGTGTTTTGTTTATCATAAATATATTATATACTAAGTTTTGGGGATGAAGATGAGTCTTTTATTTAAGTAATAATTAATTTTAAAAAATTTTTGCTACTTTGTTTAGAATGAGGTGCTCTTAGTGTGCAAAAATGATTATAAGCACAACATATGCATAAAAGCTCACGAAAGAGCAAAGAGCAAGAAAGAAATTAATGTTTTGCATTTTAAACCATTCTATATTAGTAAATAATTTTGGATTTTATTAGTAACAAATTTAATTTACTCACAGCATTCTGGCTACTTGAAACGAGAGACAGGGCTAGAAATATTTACCCTGAAGTGGAAACATGTAAGTCCAGGCTGTAATTTATGTCAGAAAGAATCGTCTTTGGGCTCCCAAATCTTAATTTCTGTGCAATATAATTCCAAACAATACAACAAACTGGTAGAATCAAAGAATTAATTAGCCCCTCTGATCTTTGCCTTTGCTTTTTCTTTTAATTAGAATGTTATATAGGACAGGAGAAATAGCTCCATAAACATTCATTCTCAATCCTGTTGCCTAGTCTTAATTGTTGACTTGGTTAAATTGAAAAGTGCCTTGAAGATTGATTCAGTGCATCTCGAGGTGTTTTTTGTGAACCTGTTTTCAGCAAGGTGTAACCAAAGACAGGATCCTCCCAGAATGTCTTCAACACTAGTACTACAAGCCGCTGGGAGCCTGCATAGACTGAAAAGGAGGGGAAATGAGAAAACTGTTCCCCTAAGACTTCCTTCTCTGTTCTTCTCAGGCTTCCCATGCAGATAATCTCTGCTCTGTGTTTCCCCGAAACACACACACCATCATAGCCTGAAACCTCTAAGCTTTGAGTCAGCAGGAATATGTCTTACTTTAAATTGTTTCTCTAGAATATGCACACACTAGAAGATCTGACGATCTATTTACTTGCTAACATACACATACATATTAAACGCATAATATCCAAAGTCTAAGTGAAAAATAATGTGTTAGTAGGATATTTTCTGCATGCTAGAACATTTAATGTAATACAAAACTTGTTAGCACATTTAAATTCAAGCTCAACATGGTGTGGGAGGCCAGCGCACAGGAGGTTGAGGCTTAATCAGCCTATGACATAGTAAGATCACACACATATACAAAAATACACACACATATATACACATATATATACATATATACATACATTATACACACATGTATAGTATACACACAATATTTGTACACATACGCACACAAACACACATAAACTATACATACACACAACACACACACACAAAATTCACACAATACACATACACACATAAACACACACACACACACACATCTATGCAGTGTTTGAACAGTGATACTTTGTAGCTGGAAACGATCAGCCAAGTAGCAATCCTCTATTTTAAAGGAAAAAGAGAGGACACCATTAAACAACCATCATCTCCAAGCACTCGGGAAGAAAATACACTGATAATATCACACAACTGGAACACAGAACATTTCTAACTGACAAACTCTTGCCGCAACCTTTTATAAGCCACCTACACTCATGAAGCCTTAGTTTCCTCCTTTGTACAACAAAGAGTTTCATTCTATCATAATGTCCTTTCCCAATACTAAGGCAATAACATCATGAAAGTGTGCTTGGCATAACATCAATGTTAAGATGTATTTTTTGAATAGATGAATAATTTAAAAAGTCAGCATGCATCTTCAAATATCTAGAAAGCCGAAAGAAGATATTTTTAAATTGAAAAAAAAAAAAAAAGATTGTGAATGCAAAGGCAAGCCTTTTATGTGTTTTTATTGGACTAGTATTTGGTTTTCTGTGATCTGAGATCAGTCAAAAAGAGAATAAAAAGCCAAGTAGTTTTGATTATGGCTATTGGATATAAATAAAAGAGAAGTACTTTCAAGTCAAGTCAAGATTTTGTAAGCATAACTTACAGATAGAGTAAGATGTCAGAGGAAATACAGCTCATATTTACATTGAATTAAATAACCATTTTGCCCAAAATGGCAAGATATTACATAAGAAATAAAAAAGAAAAACTGTTATTAGGGAAGTAAAAGCTTTCAGACATTTTGGAAAATTTTTACATATAAATATGAAAACTAAGATACATGATTACAGCTCATTACATTAGAATTTGCAGGTGGTATATTATTCAATATTCAACTATTTTTAGGTAAAAATTAAATTGATGAGTTTAATGTATACACCAAACTGCAATTCTTTATAACTATGGTTATAGGCTAGCAAAATAGGAATTTAAAATAGAGTAGTGTATATAGGTAAATATTTACATAGTCTAAATCTGAGGTCAAAATAGAAAGAATAAATACAAAAACAAAAACAAATCTGTAATTTCACCCAGGCATTACATGAAAACGTTGGCTTGAGAAAAATTTTAATGTCTGACTTTTTTAGTCAGAATCATGTCATCCTTTTTTTCCCTCCTATCAGTTTCTCCAATAGAAGTGTGGAATATAATCCCTGAAGGATGTTCACATATACAATATCTAATATTAGTCTTCTCTGTCAGGGCACTATTATTTGCCTCAGAGGATGAGCAGTGAGCCTTACTCATGTCCAATACTGCACCAGACAACAGGGCCACAGTCACCGCACTAGATGGTAAGGGCCCTGATGCTGCTCCAGCAGGAGGAAGCAGAGACGCAGAGCTGGCAAAGGCACAGCGTGGTCCTGAGGAGAAACAGATGTTCCTGCTCTAAGAGGAGAGAGAGGTTCTGAGCTGCCAGTAGAAACTCCAGGGGTGGGAGACAGGGAGACCAGGGAAGTACTCTTTGACATAGTAACTTTTAAATGGAGACTTTGAGGAAGGTGAGTCTGCCACAAAGGCTGTAAGCGTCCCTTGTAGTTATAAAAAAAATTCAGTATGGTTATTAAGAAAAGAACAATAAAAGTTCCACTATGCTAGGAACATAGAGAGACAGAAGGTGCCATTGAGCATTAGGATGAAGGTACGCTGGAGAGCAACATCAGCCGCAATTCACCCTCAGTGTGTATTAAGGAAGACAGATTTGACTAGGTGAAAGGACACTTGGGAGCCAGGTTTGTGCACTGAACTTTGAGTTCCTTGTGAGGCAACAAAATAAGAAATCATGTACTATAATCTCATGCAGCTAAACATGTCTAAGTGGGTTTGAGAAATTCTATGAGATTTCAAAACGTCAATGATGAAATCATCCAAAACGTTTCTGGCTAGGGAGAGAGACCAACACAGGCACAGGATTTAAACAAAGCTATCAAGTGATTGGTTTGTCCATATACAGTGGGCATGTGTTTGAATGTGAAAGCAGAGAGAAGTTTGAGAGCAAATTTCTTAACTGACTCAAAAACTACGTATTGAATATTTATATGAATTCTGTGTATATGTTCAAAAGACAGTATAAAAACATAAAGTAGAGTAAGTTTTTCAAACTCCAACAGGAATTAAATGATGGCTATCTGTTACTATGCACAGCATGGAAGGACTAATTGCAATGCAAATCAGACCCCGAAACAAGTTGCTTTTAAATATTTGGATACTCCCTCTGCGTTTGCAATCTCAACCAAACTCATGAATTTTGAGTTAGTTCTTTGCCATGTCAGCAACGCAGAATTTTTTCCCTGTGCACCATAAGCAGATTTACCTCATTAGTCAAGAAAAGTTAAAATGATTAAGGAAATTTATTCATTGGAAATATTTCCTAAACCATTCTGTTTCCTTATTTCTCATTTTGCTTTTACAGAAACGGTGATATACAATGGCTGTGAGACAAGGTCTAATCTACCTGAGGTGCTTCTCTGAGAGTAATCACCTGGCATATGAGCAGTAATTAAGCACCCAACATCTAAATGACTAACCACAATGCCAAGTGTGGTGTTATTTATGGCTAAAGTTTTAAAAATACATAACCAGATTAAAAATTGTGGATTTTTTTTTGTTTGCCCACTAAGATAACTCTGTTCTAGGACAGACAGTGATTTCTGTTATGGATGGACAGGGAACACGAGAGCAGCTGAGCCTAGCACCACAGCTGGGCTTGAGGGACTCTGGATGAGCTGTGGCTCAAGCAGGGTTTCCAATTCATGATGGCGGCTGCTGTTGCTGATGCTGTTCCTTATTGACCTCTGAAGATGCAAGCGCCCACATCTCCTTAAATGCATGATCAAGCCTGGTTCATGAATGAGGAATGAGTATGGACTCATTCTCACCTGCCTTTTCTATCTCTCACTTAGACGGATTTTGACTAAATTGACTCATCATTCTTCGGTTCCTCTGGTTCCCTGTTCATTATCTTCTGTTCGTTCCAAATGTGCTCCTTTAGTCTTGATGTTAAGAACAAAACAAAAAAAATACTCAAAAGAAAAACACAAAGGGAAATGCTTACCTAGTGCTACTTTATGGAGTTAGAGGGGGAAAAAAATCTCTTTGTGGTATAATTTTAAAGTCTGACACAGGAAAACTACAGCTAAAATGTTTTAGAAAACAGAGCGGTGGGGCGTGATGGTGCATGCCTTTCATACTGGCATTCAGGAGACAGAAGCAGGGAGATCTCTGTGAATTCCAGGCTAGCCTGGTCTAAAATGTATGAGACTAGAAGGAATGGTAGAAGAAGAAGTAGGAGGAGTCTGAGTAGGAGGAGGTGGTGGTGGAGGAGGAGAAAACTAATTAATAGGTATAAAGCTTTTCATATCATACGTTTTCTTTTTAATCTTATAATTTGAAAAAAAACATTAAGAAAAAAACATGAATACTACTACACATATTAGGAATGGAAACTGTATTTTGAAGACAACAATCAGAGTAAATATAAGTGGGTGACTTTTCTGTTTAAAAATATTTTTTAACCACTTATATTTAGTTTTAAATTATTATGTGAACATTTTGTTTCCTAAATCTTGAAGCAGTTTGATTATGTTTACTATGTTTTTCAGTTGGTTTAATTCTTGGTAGTAAAAGGAAGAAAATAAAATGATTTCTTTTTTTAGAATAAGTAGATCACACCAATACAAATTTGGCATTTTCAATATTCAGCCATATGTAGTAAGATTTTAATTACATCTCAAGGCAGATCTGGATGTATGTGAGCTTCGCAATTTAAAACAAAAATAGCCACAGTTTCACTAGTGTTCCAAACTCTGTTGCCTGTGTACCATGTCAGCACAAATAAGCAGCATATTTGGTGTGATTTCAGTTTTTCAAAAGAGAAATTCACTAAGTAGTCCAGGCTAGTCTCCCACTTGCAATCCTCCTGCCTAGGGATCGCAGGCGTGTGGCACGTCTCCCAATGACAAGAAAGAAAAACTTAAGCTTCATCAGTTCTCAATAGTAACAATAAATAACAATGGATGTGTAGAGATGCGTACTATTTATCATGCACATATCTCCAGCTGAAGACTGTGTATATCATACCAAACCGGCTGTCTGGAACTTTCTTAGAAACTTTAACATTATCTGAAGTAGCATACACACAATAATTGTGTGAATAGGCTTGGGCTGATATTGCCTTCACCTATATTGAGCCTCTCATTCCTGATAATGAAAATCGGGTTTTTTTGGTTAATCTTTTTCTGTTATGTATCTTTTTTTATATGATCCAAAACATTCATATAACTGTACTGAAATTTACATTCTTTTAAAAATCAGACAGATTTTGGCATCTAAAATTACACGAATTCCATTAATCTTCTACTCCATAAAATATTTCCTACTAGCATATCCTGAGCATCAGGAAAAATGAATACTGGTTAAAAATATAACATACCCCAGAAATATTTCTTCAAAGGATAGTCATTTATTGCATGTATGATGCAAAACACTAAGCCAAGGCTAACACTTTTGGAGATGATTGAGTGAGTAACACAATTAGTATCAAATGATGCCCTAAAAGTGATTGAGCTTAGAATGTAAAATAAAAGCAGCTGGCAAGATTATGGCCATTAATCATTTTAGATTTCCCCTTGAAGAATCATCTTTACTTGGAATAGAAAACAAATGTTCTTCTTCCTGCTTCTGTATTCATGTTGCTAGTGAATTTGTTGCATAGAATAGGTGTTTGAAAATAAATGCTGCTTTCTGATTTTGTTCTTTGCTCAGTCTGAAGAGCTCCAAAATATACCATACCTACCTAGCTTTCTGGCTGTTTAACCCAACCTCCTTAGTTTTCTATATACGATCTTGCTTAGTAGATATTCACTATTAAAATGTATATTATAGTATACAGAACATATGAAAATCTACATAGGACCTAAGCAATCGTTCTCACTCTTAGCATTCAATTTGTCCGTTTTCCATGTACCCTGCAGCGACTGTCACAAAAGTGAATTGACATGTTTACGTTTAAAAACGATTCGTGCAGTATATAACCTTATGTAGAACGGAATCCTAAAGGCAGCCAGAATTAGACTGTGCTTCAAACACTCAATAAAACACATTTACTGTGTCTAAGATTAAATCATACATTGTTTAAAATTAATTATTCCTTTTTAATTGCATTATATAAACAGAAATGACCTGTTAATTTAAAGAAAATCTATCAGCACAAAATGAATTCACTCACATAAACAAGCAGGATGAACTTGACCTTGTTTGAACTTGTTTTGATGTGGCCCAGATGGTAGGCTACATGCTTGAATAGCGGCCTAAAGCTGAGGAAAAACTCATAGAGCAAGATCTAGATTTATAGCCCTCTGCAAATTCCTACCTTGTATTGTCCTTTCAGCATCTGTTCTGCCGCCACTGCGGTCAGCTTCTATCTCTGGGGTCAGGGAGTCTAAAAGTACAGAGAAGTAAGAATGACATATATTTCATTTGATTCCCGTTGTCCTTTTAAAACAAGAGCTACCTGTTAGCTTGGTACAGAATTAAGACCATGTACATCTATTTCATCTTTCGAAGGTTTGACCAAACTGTACCATAAGAATTTTCAGAAGGTGAGAGAATAATAGATAGTAACGTAAAAACTGTTTGTACGATGGGCGGGAATAGGAGCTCTGATATTAACCTTTTGCTATTCTTCTGTAGAAATGGAGTTTGTTAAGCAGAAGAACAATGCCAGGTCCCAGGCAATGAGATTAAATAAGAAAATGTCTTAAGAACCTGTGAAATAAAGCACTTGCTGAATACCTCATGAGACCTAGACATATACAAACTCCCAAGCACATGTTCACATCGCCCTTCCATTATTACAAATCAAAGGTGATTATGCAGAAAGCATGCATGATTTTACCGTTTAAGACCCTGAGACTGTCTGCAGAAGCTGCTTGTTTCAGTGTCTGCTCGGCTTGCTCACGGCGTTTTGTCTCGAATTCCAGCGCTTCCTGCAGTTTTCTCTTCGCTTTCTTTTCCTTCTTTAGCCTCTTTTGAACTATGGCTGGAAAAGAGAAATGCAGATTACTTTTCAGAATGCTTGTAATAATGCTGATTTACAAACAGTCAATAATCCTTACTGTAGTCATTTCTCCTGGTAGAACAGAGTCTACCCAACTTCACCTAAAATAATCCCCCAAGAGTAGGTTCATAAAAGCTGGTTCTTTAATTCAGTCTTAAATGATTACAAGAATGATTTAATTATCCTATGAAAAGATAAATTCAATGAGGTTCTGACTTTAGTAAATATTTGTGCTCACTGATACAGGGACCTTGTTCAAATGAAACTGGTGCCCTAGTCTCTGCTTTGAATCAGATTTTGCAGCTGCCATTGGATAGTGCACTGTTTGTATATGTGTCTCCTTGTCCTAGGAAGCAGCATTCCACAAATGTTGCAAACAAAGGAAAGTGAAAACCACACCAAGTAGATTTTTTAATAATATTCCTACTGACTTCAGAAAATAAGGAATATTACATGTATATAAGGAACAGGATTCTTCTGTTATGAATATAGAGAAATAGTAATTTCTTTGGATGATTGCGTTCTTTTTTTCTGAGAATGATCCTTTTCTAGCATATGTGTAACACTATAACATGTTTCAAGAAAACATGGTACAGTTTCATTTTGTTGGAATTACAGTTGAAATAAAGCCTCCCTTGAAGTTCTAATGTTCTACTGATAATGTTTTTGTATAAACAAGTACACTGTGATAGTGAGGCTGCTTATGATATATTTTATCCTATTAGATGATTACAATAGTGGTGCCTAATGTTAATGAACAAATAATAACAATATATACACTCAGAATGTACAGTCATAGAATTAAACTACTTTTACTCTATCTACACATAAAGTAGAAAGCAATTAGCAGTGTGGTGGCAAATATAAGTTCTTTAAAATTTTCTTTCTGGATAAGTAATAAGCACTGTGGATGTTTGAAAACATCACTATGACAAAATTTCAGTTTTAGTTATGAAGACTAATTGTTTTATTTCTTGATACCCATTGAAGAACAATGATTTTAATTTCATATTTAACCAGAATATAAATTTAGGAAAATTGTAGTAAATATTAGTTTCAGTTTCTAATGCCCACATGGCCCATTTGTATCTTCACTAGCCCCACCTAGATGACAGTCCATTTGCCTGTTGAGTTTATTGCCCTTTGTACCATATATTTCAAATAAATTTACTCCCAGTGGACATAGGCTACATTCTTACATGAGAAATAATCGACATTGATTCAAATTAATGCTAATTTCCTGGATGTAAAAGTGTAATAACTTGAATTTGGTTTGCAAATATTTTGTTGAATATTTTTGAATCAATGTTCATAAGATAAGTTGGTCTGAATTTCTGTTTAAGATTCGTTGGTTAGGGGTTAAGATGTTTCTAGGTCTAGATAGATGTTTTAAGTTGATAATGATGAGATATGTTACATACTGATTTACATTTATAATTTTAGGTGCACTAAGATAAGAAAGATGTATTCTTCAAGGCTGTCAAATACAAATAGTTAAAACACTAAGAATGTAACTTTTAATTCCTGATTGTTTCGTGGTTCTTCTTGCTGTAGGTAGTTTATTGTATATATGTGTAATAATATAAATGTACATGTAAAAAAATGCTTAATAAAAACAAAAAATTGTAAGAATTTTCTTATTCTAATTTTATATGTACTTTCCCAAAGTTATTATTTAATATTTATCCATATTAATGTATGGAAGTTTTGAAATATGTTTGTAGATTGCATACAGTCGCACTACTACCTGGGCATACAGCACCCAGCCATTGGCCACCCAATTTCCTCCTATGATTGCACAAAATAAGAATGAGCCAGTTGATTGAAGTTTAATATATTTCTTCAGTGTATGCATGCATAGTATGTAAGCATGAATAATTATCACTTTCAACTTACTATTGGAAGTTAAATAAATGGGCGGTGCAAAGGTGGGATCTGTGGATGTTTTGCCCCCTAGTGGTTAAAGGTATAAAACTGAAGGCAAAATCTAGTCTCTCTGGACTGGCTAGTCTCTGCTAGTCTCCAAGGGTTAGTTTAGAAATCCTACGCCTTTTTTTTTTTCCCTTTTTTTGGTTGGGAGACTATCAATGATTGCTTCTATTTCTGTAGGATTAATAGGACCATTTTTATTTGTTTATCTGATCTTGATTAAATTTGGCAAGTGGAATCGCTCAAGAAAATTGTCTGTTTCCCTTATATTTTCAAGTTGGGCACTAGCCCAAAGGGCATGTCCCACAAAAGTCTTCACTTACCAGGAGATTGGGATAGTTGTGAGGACATCCTACTGAGACTCTAGGTAAGAAAAATATAGGAGATGGAGAAATAGAAGGACCCAGAGGGTCCTAGAAACCTACAAGGAGAACATGATGATGCGTGGATCGGGGAAAGGGGGGTATTCTCAAACTATTGCACTAACCAAGGACAATGCAAGTAGTAAACATCAAACCCCTACTCAGATTTGGCCAATGGACAGGACATTCTCCACAGTTATGTGAAGAGCAGGGACTCACTCTGACATGAACTCTGGTGATCCATAATTGACCACCTCCCCTTGGTGGGGAGGCCTGGTGGCACTCAAAGAAAGACTAAGCAGGCTACCAAGATGAGACTTGATAGCCTATGACCATATAGTGGGGGAGGAGGTCTCCCTCAGTCACAGACCTAGGGGAGGGGAATAGGGTGAAAGCAGGAGGGAGGGAGGAATAAGAGGATACAAGTGATGGGATAACAATTGAGTTGTAATCTGAATAAATTAATTTTTAAAAAGTTAGAACAAAGTGAAAAAAAAAAGAAATCCTACAGCCTATCATTTAGTCCTATAGAAACATAGCTATCTCATGAAAAATAGTTCCACAGATTCAACTCTTTGCTCCAACTTCTTTATTCACTTAAACACATCTATTATCAGTGTGTACCATGCTTGTATTAGTTTAGTCCTTAAATCTATGCAAATTAATATATTTAAAGCCATGCTATGTGCTGTATGGACAGTGTCTCAAATAAACCTGAATAAATCCAGAAATCTACTAGCTATTGATTCATATTATCTAATGAAACAACCAGGGGTATAATGAAACAGCAATGATCTTTAAATAAGCACATCCAACAGGAAAGGAGGGTAGTTTAGGAATTTATTCTGGAAACTTCTAAAATTTAGAAAATGTAATTCTCCCTTTTCTGTAGTTCTTATGGAACATATATCTGAAGCAAAGAAGAGATTGGCTGTACTTTTCAAATAAATGCATAAGATAAATATACAAATATGAATGACCTTCAAGATTATTTATTGATGGTCAGTACAATAGTTTAAAAGAAGCAATTTACAAATCAATAATACCATTATTTTTATCCAATAAGAATTCATTTTGGTCTGTACTTTATGTACTTGACCTTGTAGATTGAAAATGAAGCATTCAGAAGGAAAAATTATACAAACGCTTAACTTCAGTTATTTGCTCAGATATCCATCAAGCTTCCATTTCAGCTGATAAATATCTTACCAAACCTGCTTTGCTTGAATAATCAGTCTTTTCTATCTTAGCTTTATGACTTTAACTCCTGAGGTTTTCAAAGGGCAGTTGTGAGTGCACACAGCAGTCCTCATCATGACTAGCATCTTATCAGATCTCATTCTTATCATAAAGAATGTGAATTCTTTAAACTCTGTAAGCAATGGGAATTACACGATGAATGATACGATAGATATATCCAACCCCCTGAGGTAGAAAACAGAAGACAGTGTGGATTTGAACTCTCAGAAATATCATAAGCTCATGATGTTCAAAGTGCAGTTACAGGCGAGGAATAAGAAACTGAAGCAAATAACCAAACATAGAACAACATTATTCTGTTAAGCATTTCATTTAAAGCAGTAGACGGTGTGCAGCGCTTCACAGATACCTCTGTTCTTTTGTTCCATGGCCAGCTGCTTTTCAAGTGTTTCTCTTAGTTCTCTTTCCCTTAAAAAATCCATCTTCAGCTCGGTTTTTTCCAGTTGGACCTGTTTTTCTTGAGCCCTGGCATTATCTATGGCAACTTTCAGAAGGCCCTGCACAAAGAAGGAATTCAGCTTGAGTATATTGTTGTCCAAAACACAGTTTGTTGACTATTTAGACTTATTTTCAATGAGGAGAGCCCAATTATCAAATTACTTAATTCCAATGAATTTCTTCAGGACTCACAAAGGCATAAATACTATGACTAAAACACAAAACTTCTAAATCAGAATAAACTATTTTAGGAAGACCAATATTTATGGCACATAGCTTCTTTTGATTCTAATTAGACTATTTAGATTTTTTTTTTAATTAAAGAGCATGACACAAAAGCACCCTAGGAAATACACCAAAATGGACCAAATAAAGGAGAAGCAGTTCTACAAAGAGCCGTCTAACACTGTCTATGTGATCCTGCTGAGCTGTCTGTGTCCTCAAGCTCATTCCTATGTAACCTTTTGAGGTTACAAACTCTGTAGCTATCTTCTGTGGGCTCCTCAGTTCAATGGTCTGTGTCCACTGCAAGGAGTTTGCTGCCCTCTTCCTGATCTTTACATGGCTCATGCTCTCTTTTTCCTTTACCTTTGCCAAAAGCCACAATTCAGAAGAGGACTTTCCTGATCATTTAACCAGAAATATTCATCAGATAGATATTACTAGCCTTTCCTACCCATTATCATTGTGATCATGAGTAAGTAATATCATTAGGTACCTATGTGTTCACTGCTTTATATCATCACATTGCCTCTGTAATGGAAGTTTTTGACAGAGGCAAGGATATTTGATACAATTTAGTACTCTGTCTCCAAGAACACAAATTATGCCTGTAATTTTAAAATATTGAAATTAAGTGATCACTTTATTTTATGTTTGTGATATATAACATATTTAAAGAATATAGAACAACAGATTACCAATCAATTATCGTTATGAAGTCCTTCAAAATACAGTAATAATATAATAATGACAGTTAGGAAACTAATTCAGTCTAGTGACTCAAAAATCGTTTCATGAAAACAAAACTGACTCATCCTTACAGCTGATTGTAGGGATATGTAGGGATGTGTAATTTTCGTCAAATTTAGAAGTTCCTTCATATTTAAGAATTAAACATGGGCACATAATACTGATATGAAAAATCCCATGTGCTTTTTCAGGTAAGTTCTTTAGGTCCAAAGTCATGACTGAAAATTGGAGTGAAGAACTCTACTACTATGAACTCAGCAAATGCAGAATGCTGTATCTGAAATATAAAGTGTGTTGTCATGGTCTGTGAATGTACTAGCCTGATATTTGCCATTGGAACTATAGAGGAAGCAGATTTCTTGCCACTGCTCAAAGTTCTCAAGTATTCAGTCCTTTTTAAGACTCAATGTGAAGACTTTGAATCAAGAATTCCAACTTCAACTTGACTTGGAGTGCAACAGTGTCTTTCTCCAGCAGAACACTGTAGCTCTTAACACTGCCATAAGCCATTTTAATTATCTTTTCCCATACACATAAATTATTTTTGTGCACTATATTTGACCTGGAAATTTCTGGCATAATTTTTTTGTGTGTGTGATAGAAAACAAGCAAGAGAATATTTCTAGGCAGATCTCCCATCTCCACTGTTTTGTTGTTTAATAATAAAACACAGTTTCTAAAGAAACTGCCATCTTAAAAACTGAATTCAGCAACATTCCTGTATGTTTATTCTGCATCAGGAACAAACAATTAGTAACAAATGAAAGAGATCATTACATCAAGTGCCCTTTCAGATCACCCCAATTAAAACTTTAGTTTAGCTGTATTTTAATTCTAAGATACCAAATTCTAATTTTCTGCTCTGATTGCTCTTGTTGACTTATCTTTGAAAGATGTACTCCCTGTGCACTGTCTAGAGATTATTTAGCAAGATGCCAATGTTGGCACCACTTAATGTGTTGATTGGTTGTATTATCAGTAGCCATTTAAAATAAATTACTATTAAACTATTATTGTCCTTGGGTGACAAAACACAATATTTTGATGTTCTTAAATATGAAATGATCATTATGAATAAACATGTTGAATAATGTTAAGCTCCGACTCTAAATGTGTGATTGTATTATTAATAGCAGTTTGCAAGGAATTAAGTTACTGTGAGCATTAACATTTACTTTTTCCTTTTGCTAGTTATTGATAATTTATCCAATGGTGTTATATTACCTATTTCTGCTAATTATGTCTAAAAACAGTGGCTTTTAGGACCCTATGCCCTATAGAGACTATGGATAAGCTATTTATAAGTAAACTTAAAGCTTTGACTTTAACTCAATGCACATTAGTTACAATCCAGAGTGAACAAACATCTGTACTAGGACCAAAATGACATATATGCAAAGGTAATGTAGTACCAGCTAGAATTCTATGCAATACTAAATAAAGTAAATGCAGGATGCCTATTCATGTTCAGTAGTCCTGGGAAAAAGCAAAAGCAAGCAGTGTTCACAAAATCTACAAGTCAGATTTATGTAAGTTCTGTTACTTTTCCAAGTAGATAGTGTACAAAAGGTCATGTGGCATCATTTGGAAGGGCCATGTCACGACATGGCATCATGACAACATTTTGTATTACATTTAAGAAGGGAAAGCTTCAAGCATGTTTTTTTTTCCTCCAAAGGGTGTTTAAAGTTGGGTACTGGCTCTAAGGAAATATAGTTGAGGTTTATTCTGAGGCATAGCAATGGTAAAAGACAATGATTAATTGCCCAGATTGGATTTCAAGTGAAGAATGATGTTTTTAATCATAAACAAATTCTCATCAACTAAAATATCTTTATTTTTTTCCCAAAGGCTAATCCTTCTCATAAAATTGCAGAGGTGGGTAGCTCTGCAACACATCCTCTAGTGTTACCACAATATCTACAACGCAAAAAGCACACAAGAGGACATTAAGAAATACCCATAAAAAATCAAGGCCTGGACATGCCAGTTTTATCCAAGAGAAAGTTTCTTTATGCTAATTTTATGTTTAATTCAGAATTGTTTATGAAAGCTACATAACAAAGTGTGGGCTGAATGATGTGCTATTTTTATGGTTTTAGCTTCTTGGTCAAAATCAGTGTCTGTAAGTGTGTGGATATATTTCTCGGCCTTTCATTCGATTCCATTGATTGCCCAGTCTGTGTCAATGCCAGTACCATGCAGGTTTTATTACTATTGCTTTGTAGTACAGCTTCAAGTCAAGTCATGGATGGTAATGTCTTCAGAAGGGTTTTTTTGTTTTTTGTTTGTTTGTTTGTTTTTTTGTTTGTTTGTTTGTTTTTATAGGATTGTTTTAGCGATTCTGGATTTTTTTTCCAAATAAAGTTGAGAATTGTTCTTTCAAGGTCTGTAAAGAATTGTGTTGGTATTTTGATGGGAATTACGTTGAATCTGTAGATTGCTTTTGGTAAGGTGGCATTTTACTATGCTAATCCTACTGATCCATGAACATGGGGGATCTTTGCATCTTCAGATATCTTCTTTAATTTCTCTCCTCAGAGTCGTGAAGTTCTTATTATACAGGCCTTTTACTTGCTTTGTACACTGATACTCTATATTATTTCTGGCTATTATGGAGGATGTTGCTTCCTTAGTTTCTTTCTCAGTTCATTTATTGTTTGCATACAGGAGGGATACTGACTTTTGGAGTTAATTTTGTTTTGAGCCACTTTGCTGAAAGTGACTATCAGCTGCAGGAATATGCTGGTAGAGTTTTATGGGTCACTTATGTTTACTATCATGTTATCTGCAAATAAGGATACTTTGGCTTCTTCCTTCCCAACGTCTATCCCCTTGATCTCCTTTAGTTGACTTATTGCTCTAGCTGGAACTTCAACTACTATATTGAAGAGATATGTCAAGAGTGGGCATCTTTGTGTTTTCCCTGAATTTAATGGACGTGCTTTGAGTTTCCATTTAGTTTAGTGTTGGTTATGGGCTTGCCCTATATTAATTTTATTAGGTTTAAGAATAGGTCTTGTATCCTTGATCTCTCCAAGATTTTTATCATGAATGGCTGTTAAATTTGTCAGAGGCTTTTTCAGCATCTAATGAGATGAGTATGTGATTTTTTAAATTTCAGTTTGTTTATATGGTGAATTACATCGATATAGTTTCATATGTTAAACCATCCCTGCATCCCAGGGGTGAATCCTACTTGATTATGGTGAATGATATATTTAATGTGTTCTTGGGTTTCTTTTGTGAGTATTTTATTGAGTATTTCTGCATCAGTGTTCATGAGAAAGATTGTTCTGTTTACTTGATCTTGATATACCTTTGGTAAGTGAAGTATATCAAGAAAATCGTCTATTTTCTTTAGGTTTTTCCAATTCTGTGGAATACAGACTTTTGAAATAATACCTAATTATCCTTTGTATTTTTCTCATTGTCTCTTGTTATGTCCCGCTTTTCATTTTTAATTTTGTTAGTTTGTTCTTTATCAAATCACCATGGATTAAAACTGGAACTCAAGGACTACAAAGAGCCTACAAAATCATGGAAACCGAACAATTCCTACTCAATGACCACTGAATCAGGGAAGAAATAAAGAAATTAAAGACTTTCTAGAATTCAATGAAAATAAGGCACAACATATTCAGACTTATGGAAATGATGAAAGCAGTGGTGAAGGAAAAGCTCACAGCACTGAGCAGCTTCACAAATAATGGGGAGTTCTCATACTAACAACCTAAAAGCTCTAGAACAAAAAGAGGTCAGCACATTCAAGGGGAGTAGATGGCAGGAAATAATCAAACTCAGGGCTGAAATCAATGACTTAGAAACAAAAAGAATAATACAAATAATCAGTGAAACCAAGAGCTTGTTCTTTGAGAAAATCAACAAGATAGAAAATCCTCCATCCAAATGAAATAAAAGGCAGAAAGACAGTATCCAAACTGACAAACTCAGTAATAAAAAACGGGATATAACAACAGAACCTGTGTAGATTTTAATAATTTTCACTTCAGTCTTTTTCATAGTTGTATGGGAAGAAAGGGAAAAAAATAAAACAAAAAAACAAATTACATAATAGTGATTAAGAATAAAGTATGTAATATGCAATTTAATGATTGAATTGAATCCAGTGTTATTTTCCAGATAGTTTTCAACAAGTTCTATATTAATCATGTAATTAACAAGCTATTCATTTTTTTCACAGTGCATAAATAGGTAAGCAAAATTATTTGCATGCTATTGTATTGCAGTATTAAAGATAATGGGAGTTTTTCAGTTTTGATACTTAAGCAAATTCTGTTTCCTTGTATTTCCTTTCATACTCAAATGGAAACTGCTTCTCAAATGCTATAGTTTTATCATATTCACTTATCAAACCACAGTCAATAAACCTGGGGCTGCCTTTTTCTAATTTTACCATCCCCTTCAGGTTTCCCTACTTTGGTTAATTTCTGATGTAGTTGTGTTACTTTTGGTGGGTCTGGAATACTGAACATAGGGCCCTGAACATTATAGGTCAGCCGAACTCTCTACCTCTGAACCAGTGCCAATTTCTTGACTTATCTTTGCACACAAATCACAATGACTTCACTTTCTACCACATTATCCTTCACTGTGAGCATCTTTAAAGATAGCTTCATCCACAACTGAAGTTACTATCTCCATCCTTTTATATATATATATATTTCAGCTTTTATTTATTAATCTGCTCTTGCTCTCCTGTTTGTAAGTCATGAGTATCCATACCCACTGAGTCATCTCACCAACTGTCAGTTCTATTCATTTTTCCATGCATTTGCCTATTCACTGTATACACTGACTTTGGTGTGAAAACATAAAACCCAGTAATAACACTGTCAGTTCCAAAATGTTTTGTAATTTAAGACGGATGGTAGCATTGTTGCAACTATTAAGTGGAAACCTATTTTGAGTATATTCTATTGCCAGCCAATATTTAAAGGTGTCAGCTCTAAATATTTGATCTTAAAGGATTTTCTTTCATCAAACTGCCCAGTGACGTATCCAAGGACATCATTAAAGCAGGAGGATATGTATATACCGAATACACCAAAATTCATTGTAAAAACACAAGTTCTAAAAGAAATTGGAAGGAGATTTTGTTCCTTCCATAAAATCAATTACAGCTATTTACTCCAGATATATTTATTACGACTTTTACATTGTAAAATACTCAAGTTCCATAAAGCAAGCTGCATAATTCTTTAAGGTATTAAAATCTCAAAGCATTAAAAATATTTTAAAGAACAAGTGTTCCAGTTTTATGTGGAAATATAATACTTTCCACAAAGCATATTCTAAAGTAGACATGGAAATTATTAAAATCAGTTTGGAAAATGATATTGTGAAGGAGACATCTGTAGTATCACCACAAACTTAATGATTAAAAGTAATCAATTAATACTATATTTCAAAATAATTTCCATTTAAAACAATAATGCTTTAAACAATATTTTGAAGGATTTGGGGAAAATAATCTTAATACTAACAAGGTATTTTGGAATTAACCATAGCACTTTAAAGTAACTGCATGAGTATGTTACTGCTTTGACACAGAATGCAGAGTACTCAACTATACATACTTAAAACTGCAAATGAAATTGATGTTAGCAGATACTAATTACTTAAATTAAAATATAGACAGCAAACATATTCCTACTGTATGTCTACTAAGCTAGGATAATGACTATTCAAACATTCTATATGATACCTTGGATATTGCCATAAATCAGTAACTGTGACAGTATAAAATTAACATCAATGGTGGTTGGAACTCAGTGAATTTTTGGTTTTACTTTATGTATGCATATGTGAATTCATATGTACAAGAGGATATATTAAATATTTATAGGTATATAACACCTATGTATGTACATCCATTCATATGTATGATGTGAAGAAATATAATTTTTAATGAAGAACTTTTTATTGATGATCTAGCACTATTAGATACAGATCTCAATTCACAAACTCTAAAAACAAATACTTTAGCTTGTTTTTCTTATCATCCTACTCTTAGATCTTCTAAAATATGTCCTTGGGCAAATGTTTGAAAAAAGAGACCAGATTTAGAGTATGTTAAATAAATAGACAGTTTGCCTAAAATATGGACATGTGTTTCTTTCCTTTATAAAATAAACGCCTTGTTTGAAATGATAAGAACAGTATGCCTGATTTAAGTATTCATTGCAAAAATGTGGAAGGATAAATCCTACCCAAATGTCAGTATTTGACTTAGATCTGTGAATGTCAACACAGTCCTCAGACTGAATATGCAACCATTCCTTTCGTGAGTAAACCACTTTCTACTTAAATACTATATTCTTTTGTGTGCTGAAAACAAATGAAATTATCATTAATCTGAGGAGAAAGTTTTAAAATGGCTTAATATGGCATCACACATAGAACAAAATGAACTGTTCTCCTATCTTACTGATTTTATTAGTTCTTTGAGAATTAATCCTAGTCCTCCCTCCTGTCACTCCTCCCCTGATCTAACATTTTATGTGCATACCTAACTTTGTCTCTTCTCTTTTTAACTGTGTGCTTCTGCCTCTGTCTCCCTCCTTCCCCTTCTCAGTTACAATACGTGCTGCTCACAAACAGTTGAGTATATGCTCTACATAGGGGCATTGTCAGTTTAAAAGGGCTGTACCTGTAACAAAACCCAACTCTTACCCAAGTAACTATCATTTTCATGTAGTTCCTCCATGAGGGGTAGGACTCTACCTACCTCCCTTTATAGGCTGAGGTTTTTGTCTTCCTTGAGCTTACATAGGTCCCTGTGCAAGTTGTCTCATCTGCTCTGAAGTCATAGGTGCAACCTCCCTACTGTGTTCTCAAAACACTGTTTCCTTGTCATCATCAACTGCCCCTGGCTCTTGCAAGCTGTTCACTCCTCTTCCACAATGAAGAAGCAACATATAGATATCCCATTTAGGGCTGGGTATTTGATAGACTCTTAATCTCTGACGTTTGAACAGTTGTGCTATTCCCTTACTTTTCAGAAAGAATTTTTCTGAACAAGAGAGAAATCCAGTATGACTTTTACCTTGTAATATGGGTAAAATTTCAGAGAAAATGTCTTCTGTTTACTTTTGGATATAACCAGTAATTTGGACATAATGGAAACGAGGCTGGACTGGTGACTTCTTTCAATTACTAAAATATAAAACCTCAACGTTGAATACAGTTCTAGCAATTCTAATTAAATTCGTATTAAAAATGCCATATTAACAGATGAGCAGATATGTTACATTAAAGGCCTTCTGTTATGTCCTTGGAGAGGTAAACAAAATTAATTATATTTCTACTGGGGCAAAGTTTAATGTGGTAGGAAATGTGTTTAAAAAAAAATATAACCAAGATTGAGTGCTGGATTCCCAGCCTCCATATCTTCTGTCTCCTTCTATCTCCTCCTAAGATGGAGAAATAGAGGGAAAGTCCCATCTGGGGCCCACATGATGCCTTCATGCGTGGCAGGAAAACTATGCTTTCTTCTATCCCAAACACTTTTATTGTCTTGGCTCTCTGCACTATGTTATTGTTAACTCTAAGTATTTTTGATTCATAATGTACTGTACATAAAATATACATCCTGAGGGCCACATAGGAAATCCGTGGAAACTTTTCTATGGCTTTTTGAAGTCTATTCTTTGAAGAGTCTCCACTAGCTGAAACAAACTTATTTATGAAAGAAGAGATTATTTAGGATTCTTCTATATTAGACATATCTAAAATGACTAAACATATCATTTCCTTACTGGAAGGCCAGAAGTTTAAAAATATCTAAATATTTATTAGAACTTGAATGCTGTCATTTGGTAAGCCAGACAAATTTATACACTTAAATCGGTCCCATTATTTGGCAGTAGAGAGAACATTTAGGGAGAATGCTTTTTCATAAATGCTTACATCAGTTTTGTCTGCTTTGAGTATGGCACAATATCAATTACCTGTTGTGTATTTTTACAAAAATTCAGTAGTGTGAAATGTTAAAATTTAACTTTGTGGGGAAATGTTTAATACCATGGGTCAGCCGGTCTCTTGAGATACTTATTTGAAATAGGTTGTACTTTATGAATATGATTCACATGTATGTGTTTCATGCTTCTTTCTTGTGTAACGAAGAGACCTACCTGTATGTTAGTGAGAAGGGTCTCTATGGAAGACAGGCCATCAGGAAACAGAAAGGGGGATGGGAAGCCTGGAGGTAGTGGCTGTCCGTGCCCAGCTAGAGAAAGTTTGTCCACGCTGTCTCTTGCGGTTGGTGTGGAAAGCGGGGTCTCATCTGTATGTGATTGAAACAAAAATATAGAACAAGTTACGCTTGTCTGTTTTTATTAGACCTCAGTAATGGCTTCCCCAGTGGTTTCCAGAACATTTATTGCAAATTGGTTCCTGCTATCAGGAGAAAATGCTTTCTGCTGAATTTTCTTTAATGAAAAAGCTGTGGAGATACAACAAGATAACATTAATGAGTAACTTTATAAGCCTTTTAAATGCAGTCTCTAATGAGACTGAGTTTACAGTGCCATAGAATCTTTTTAAAACAAATATTATCTCATATATAGTTGTGATAATATATTCAGGCTGACTTTATGGGCACCTTCCCAATTATCTCATTTTAGTTTGTTCTCTTTGGATTGACAATAGAGTATTTCTAAAGCTTTATATAAGAGAAATGTTTTGTATGTCAGGATGTTTCTTTCTCAATTAACCCTTCCTTTATATTGATGGTTTATCCAAATGTAGACTTAATAAACTTAACAAAGAATCTACAAGTGAAAACCTCTTTTCTTTCTTTCCTTCCTTCTTTTTTTTTTAAACATCTAAATGAGAAGACTGGAATCTAAAATTATTGTTTCAAAGTTACAATTAAAGCAATAACTCTCATTAGGTAAAACTTTAGTTTTAGAAACTTAAACCTCTAAAGCTTTCACACATAAAATGGGAACTGAAGGAAAAATAATAATAATGTAATTTCCACTACAGTATTATGAATATCATATTATCATTCTCAGGTAAGTTTTTAATTTATTTCATTGATTCCACTTTCTTCAATATTTAAGCCATGCAGAGTAATGTCCAAACAAAAATAATAGTCCTTTTTATCCAAAAATCTTTCATGGTGTTTCTTTTATTTAAACATTTATATACTTTCCAAGAAAATGGAAACAATTTGTGGCTTCATCACAGAGAAAACTTAACTCAGGCTAATAATAATTTTTTTCCAAAATATTTTCATATTTCACCACAGGGAAATTAATCAGCACGATGTATTTGCTTACTTCTGATAGTATCTCTCAATTCTACGAATGACTAAAATTTTAAGCATACTTGAATTTGCTTATAATTTGATTCCACTGTTCTCAGTCATTCTTTTATTTAACATTAAAACACCTTATCATACAGCATATGTTTCACGTATCTCTCTGTAGGGTAGAAGTATTACAGAAGATGCCAACGCTTATTGTCTTCACTAACGTTAGAATATGTTAAATCATATCCCTCGCCCTTCCAAAATTTTAATGAGTGAACCAAATGGGAAGAAAGTTGGGGAAGGATGTTAGGGACAGAAGATGTCCTACGGACTACACTCCTATCACACTCACTCGTCTGTAATTTCTCTTTCCATTGCCTATGCTTACTGACTGGCAGATCATATCAAACAGCATAGACGAGAAGAAGAAAGAGTAAGCAGCTAAGCCTGGACTCAACAACGCTACACTTTAGCACAGCTTTCACTTAGAGTAAAGAAAGACTCAGGACTTTGGTAGGGCTGCAGCATGGCTAATATCAGCAAGGTAATTTTGGGTACCAGTTACCTAGCTGTCAGAAATCTCTATTCTAGACCAAGACTTCTAGTGTTTTTTCATAAGAGCTCTGAAACGGCACTTGTTAAACATCTATGTACTAGTGTCATTGTTTACAAAAGGAGTGCAATATTTTTCCTCAGTTTCACTTTAGCTGTCACATGGTAAAAACATGTGCCTAAATAGATCCTGGAGATCATAGATCCTTGTCTTTTGAAGAAAGGGATGGAGCCTGAGGACCTCTAGAGGATCCCGTCACCTTAGTTCCTATGACTTCATAATTTTGAAAGACTATGCAAAAAACAAAAGCCAAATGTATTTACACACATATTTGATCATATATTCTATCGCTCATCATGATGTGTTACAATTTCAGTGTATTTATGCTTGACTATGTTTGGCAGTTGAGGGACTAATCATTACATCACCATCATGCCTACACTCATGTGCTGTTGACTACTGAAACAATGCACAAGATAATAAAGGTATAATTAAAAGGCCCAGGGTAAAAGCATTATAAAACTCCTGTAGACAAGAATGGCTGACTCTAGGTCATAAAGAAATCATTCTTGGAGTTAGTAAGCCATTTTATCTCCTATTGTAAGTTCATAAGCCACTGTTCATCCCAGCCAGTGATTAGAACTCTTTTGTGTATATGTACAAGCATGTGTGCGATAACTGCACCTAGTCTCACCTATGAGAAAGACCATCTTTGGCTATAAATTTGAAGCACAGCTTAAAATAGAAAGAACAATTTTTTTTAAAGTTCAATGCACACCTTTAAAAAAAGAAAAAATTAGGCAAACTACTCAGTGATCAAATAAATCAAAAATATTCATTTGGGCTTCAATATGCTATTACCTGAGAAAACAGTGTCACCTCATGGTAATCAACATCATAATAGTTTACTTTACAACTCCTGCATAGATTGTACAGTTAAGGCCATGGCTCTCCCTTTTAAAATAAAAGTGACCCTTGATATCTGAAATATTCTGAGAAGACTAAAGCATAAGTTTGAGGCCAGAAAATGTGGTAGTCTGGACATCACATGACCTCTGTTAACTTTAAAGTGTGAAATGAAAAGTATCGCACATTCCCAGACCTGATTTGCACTTGATCTGCCTGCAAAGGTTTTTAGGATCTCAGAGATTTGAGATTTAAAGAGCTATTGGTCAGCAGGGTGTGTGATCTGGGGGTCATTGTGCCTCTTACCAACTTGTTTTAGTGTATGATTGTAACAAACGGAAATTGTGCGAGGAACTCCTTTGTAAACCTACAGTGATTTGAATGGTGATCATCAGAGAGTGTTCCCCTTATTTGTAATGCTATTTTATTTGGAAAAGTCTTTCCCCCATAGATGTATCTCACAAACTTAAGATGAGATTATTCGTGTGTAGAATGAGGTCCAATGTCATGTATCCACAGGAGAAAAAAGCAGAGGGAGATTTGAAAAAGGAGAACACACACACAGGCACACTTTTAAGAAGGGGTGATCTAGCCAAAGGCAAATATTGCAGCAACAGTTATGTAAGGCTGATACTTAGCACATGCTTGATGAAGCCAGCAAGCTAGTTACCTATTAAGCTGTTATATTTAAATTCTGAAAAGAGGTTATTAACTTTTAAGCATTATTGGAAAATAGAATGGCACATGCTACAGTTTAACAAGTAATTTCATTTTAATGCTCAGAAAAATTACTGATTGAAATCTGAATAATTACACAATAAATATGCTGACAATTTTATCATTATTTAATCAGGATAATAGAAATTGAAAGTACAAATGGAAAAGAAAAACATTTCAATTATATAATAAAGAATGAAAAACATTGTATTTTAGTTTCCCTTATCACCTGAACTCAGGATTCCATTCGCACTTTAAGTAACTTTTTACGGAGAGACTATCAGGAAGATTGATGTCTCTGAAAGACAAGCCTCTTTCCTCTTCAATCTTATCACACCTAACAATTTAGCAGGATATCCTAAGGAACAATGATGTTTAAAAAAAATAATGGCCCTCTGCTTTTAACATGTTTTCTTTCCTGTTAATAAAATCCAACTCAGTTGTTATTTTCATAACCAGTCCTTTGGGTTTGAATTACAAATCCTCTCAAGTGTATGTGTGTATATGTGGGGGGGGGTTGATAGTGCTTGAGTTATAATAGGTTGTATTCTGCCCAACATCAGTGCTGAGAATTGAGGCAAGTCCTCTGCAAAAGCAATACACTCTAAAACACTATGCTGACTCTCCAGTCCCATTCTACAATTTTTTAAACAAAGGATACACAGCTAAATTCAAATAAAGGACAATGTTATACCCAGAAAGTGAGTTCTTGTCCCAATGCTACCAAGTTTTATCAAATTTTGTACTGATAAAAACCATCTATGAAGCACATTTGGCTAATGTATAACAAGGATTAGCTTAAGATCAAAGGATTATACTTTAATCCAATTAGAATAGAGTTGCAGAAAATTCTTTGTAAAATATGAAACACATTAGTGCGAATGTGGAAAAATAAAATTCTCGATGATTTTCCTTTCATCAACTCATTTTTATGCCACATAGAGAAATGCCATTTTTCATCATTTGCTTGTGGTATGTATTTTCTGTCTATTAATAGGCCTGTGATAATGATGTATTATTTTGACAGAGTTCATGGGCATAGACTGAGTGAGGACAGCATAAAAACATCAAGAAGCATTTTGAATATATTCTAAGCAGTGTGAGAAATTAATATGAAGGGCTAGAGGGCTAGGGAGATAGTCCAAGTGGTAATATGCATCCCTTGTAGATAAGACACCTGATTTTGATTCTCAGAATCTACATAAAATGTGGGGATGCTAGCACATGCTCGTGATCCTAGCTCTAGGGGGCCAGAGACAAGAGGACTGATTGTAGGGCCCATGAGCTAGCTAGCTCACGCTACATGGTGAGTTGTAGACCAGGATAACTGGCCCTGTCTCAAAATATAAGCTAGACAGCAGCTGAGGACTCACAGCCAAGTTTAACGCATGGCTTTAACATATATATATATATATATATATATATATATATATATATATATACACATATATACACACACACATATATATGTACAGATGTGTGTCTGTGCACACATACATAAATGCACACACAAATGTCATGTAAGAAAGAGAATATATGAATATACTTGCAGATGTGTTTGAGGTATGCTGAAACTACATCAAGGATACAGTTTTTTCCCATTCTCCCTGATATTTTTTTATATTTATGTCACGCAAGTATGATATCCACAGTTATTTCTTCACGTTTAGATAGATTTGTTTTGTTTTTAAAACGTGCCTAAATGTTGAGGTCACTACTTACACAAGGAGAGAATATATTAATAATTATATTACACAGACCAAGTCTTTTTAATTTTTGTTGACAAAGTATGTGAGTGAAGAAAGAGCAGCAAATCTGGAAGAATAGATGATGCAGGAACAAAAAGTCTCTGTTCTCCTTGAAGTCATATTTCACCTATAATAGTAAAATTGAAATAACTTCTATTGGAAGGTTATGGTATTCTTAAACAGCAATTTCACAGACAGAATTGTTAGATAAAAGGAAACATTAGGAAGAATTTATACATATTCTCAACCAGATTATTTGATAAAGGACTGATCCATGTGGCACTCTGTTTATTTTGGAAAAGAAGAGATTATTTTAGGCTGACGTGAATTGAGGCAGAATAGAAGAAGGAAACAAAATTTCATGGCAAGAGCAGAGTAGTGAGTTGTTTTTTGTTTTGTTTTGTTTTTTTTGTTTTTTTTGTTAAAGGCTCTGGAGTGTTTGTTGAAGGAGGAGGGTGAAAGGTCATAAAAGGAATCCTTGTGGGAGTCACTGCTGTGGGAATTCTGGGTCTCTAATAACCTGACTAAATTATAGTTTAATAGAATCTTAACTGGAATGCATATTTTTTTCTACCACTGTTCTAAAATTTTTGACTTTCTGTGTGTTATACATTTACATTTCTGAGACTTGTGTATAAAGTCAGGCTGTAGAGTTACATTTTAAAACTTGGGTTTGGTAGCAAATTTATAACCAGGAACTAAAACTTGTGTTTGCAGGTAGATACTTGTGCACCCAAGTTTATTGCCTTCACAACTAGGAATTTCAAGTATTATACACACACACACACACACACACTGATTTACCTCCTAACATGTGGGGTTGCTTTCACCCCTGCTTGCTTCATAAAGTAGCGAGTGGCAAATGATTATGAAAGAGCCGGCATAGGGCTTGCTGAAAAGATCCCATTTAATTGACCTTTCTGTCTCTTCCATGACCCCGTAGACTTAACCTGACTGCTGATGCTGCAAGTGAGTACGGGAAAGCATTTATTGAAGGCTACACAACAGACACCGTTCTGTTTCCTGGGTTAATGTTTTGTATATCTGCACAGTAGGGCCATTAAGGGTTCTAAGAGCACAAGGGAAACAATCATAACATTTGTTTTTAGATGACTGACTCAGGACGTGTACAGCAGGCTTTATATAGAAACTGTTTTTGTTTTATTAAGGGACTGTTTGCCTGTTAGTGATAACATCATTAAAAATAAATGAAAGGGGGCTGGTAAAATGCTTCCCCAAAGCAGAAACCTAATTAAAGGTGATGTGCCTGCTATGAGGCTTTTTTTTTCCAGGATGCAGAAATAGAACAAGGTTACTTCTTTCTCATTTTATAAGGCCCAAAGAAGACCTCACAGTAAAACATCACTTCTGATCTAATTTTCTATTTCTGTGTGCTTTAATAATCTACTTTACAGTCTGCGCTTGGCCATGGAAAGTGAACTAGTTTTGTTCCTACAGAGAGCTTTTTCGTCGTGTCATACTGCATAAAGGACAAATCTGGTGGCTCAGCTCTAACTGAAACTGGCTTGCGTTTGAAAACAGGTTGTAAGGGCTGCAGTAGGAGCCATTGGCTACTGCACACTTAACCCATTTGCTGGTTTTGAAAGACCATTTGTGCAAGTCTGAATTAATGATCAAAATGATTTATAAATCACCCTGTATAATTTCATAAGGAGAAAACAGAAGCTTTCATTTTTTTTCTGGGTGGAGCTACTCTAATTTCATGGGTGGTGGAAAGCAGGAAACTGCATTCCCTTGATAAGTTCGCCTTATTGTGCTGTGACCTTGGCCAATTTACTTAAATTTACATCTGCCAAAAGTCAGTTTCTGAACTGTGCTTTAGTAATGTTTGATGCGGAGTGAGGAGGGGCTGTCATGCAAGTCCAAGGCTTTTTCAAAATTAATATTACCTTAAAAGTAAGATTAAAATGAAGAAAAAAAACCCTAGGCCATGTCACAGAGTTCCATGGTTTGCCATCCTGTTAACTTCTCATCACTTCTGTTCACTTCTAATTCATTTATGAGTCTTCAAGTAAAAAGTGAATCCCATTTCTTAGTGAATAACATAACACTTCAGGAAAAAGTTCTTGAAATATAAAGTAGTTCTGAGTAGTGGCTTATTTAAACTCTGATTTTCTCATGGGCTTTTGATTGAAGTTATCAGAGGAATATAAAAAAGCATGAGATACAAATCTCTAGAATCAATTCTTTACTTTTTATATAAAACATGCCCACTAAGGGATTGTTCTAAAATGTTTTCAAGTACAAGTTTTGAAATACTTGTTTAGTTTTTGTTGAATACATGTTTATGCATACTTGTTTAATTTTCATTAAAGGTGTTCTGTCATTGAATAAGATGGTCAAGGGAAGATGTTTCAAATGACACAAAGAATATGTATACTTAGAAAACATTGTGACATGTATATACAATATTGAGTTGGTAAAAATTTTTCAAAAATGTTCATAAAAATCGGATAGCATTTAGGATTAATGTTGATCATGCCTTTGTGATTTTAAGAAAAATGTCCCTATCTTTTAAAAGTATTCACGAAATATAGAGAGTAGTTTAAGTAGTAAAAACACAAAATAAAGATCAAATTCATAGTATTTGTGATTCTTTTCATATTTCTGAGGGAAGAAGAAAACTGGGAAAAATATAGAATGATATTATCTTTGACATGGTTATTGTGAAGGCTGAATTACATAAAGGCATATCATAGACATTATCCTATTCTAATTATATGAATATTTTCATTTTCTGCTATTAAACTGTTAACAGATAAATTTTGCTCCTCAGTAGAAATTTTACTAACGCATTCTTCTTTCAAAGATTGATATGAAGATTATCATCACCATCACCTTCACCTAAATACCTGGTCCACATAAAGTACTTCCTGTGTCCAAAATAACATTGCATCACTGACTCACTTGACTTTTACCACAATTCTGAAAGTGGTGTCCCTTTTGTCATACTCATTTTACACGTAAAAATGTAGAGTAAAAAGTAATTAACTTGTCAAGATATCTTATATGAAGATAGCAACCTGAATTTGAACCTCAAATAACTCTCTTTCAGAGCTCATGTTCTTAACTCTGAAGTAAAAATAGAAATTATATATAGATTATTAAAGTAGATTAGTTATATGCACATGCCTATATAATATATATATACATACATGTATACATATATATGTACTATATATATAGTAGATATGCACAAAATCTTATAGTGGAAAAAATGTGAACTTTTCATTCAGACCTAAGTCTTAATTTATTTCTTAAACTCAGTTATTGGTCATCACTCACCAAAGATTCCCTCAGATAGACAACTTCCACTTTACACATGTTTGTCTCTTTAATCTAGGCCATACTTTCCAGCAGTGAAATGTTAGTGTCTCTTGGTATGGGGCCATTGCAGTCAAGCCATGATAGGCATCATATGGCAACGCTAACAGGAAGTAGTCTATGAAGGTGTTGTCACTAAACAGTTCTCTCTGTACAGTTTGCCAAGTGCCAATAGTGCCCAAAAGTAGCCTGTGATGATGTTGCCACATCACATTTCTCCCTGTATAATTTTGCCAATTACACACTGTACCCAATAGGCCTCTATCTCTCTTGGGAAAATATTTTACCTTAAAGGCATCACTTTTTTTTCTTTTCTGTTTTTTAAATTAATTTATTCATACTACATCTCAATGGTTATCCCATCCCTTGTATCCTCCCATTCTTCCCTCCCTCCCATTTTCCCCTTATTCCTCTCCTCTATGACTGTGACTGAGGGGGATTACCTCCCCCTGTATATGCTCATAGGGTATCAAGTCTCTTCTTGGTAGCCTGCTATCCTTCCTCGGAGTGCCACCAGGTCTCCCCATCCAGGGGACATGGTCAAAAATGGGAGCTAGAAATGATCATAATGAGTGAGTTAACCCAGAAGCAGAAAGACTCAAATGGTATATACTCACTTATATCTGCATATTAGCCCAACGGGCATGTCCCACGAAAGCCTTCACTTACCAGGAAACTGAGACAGAGGAGAGAACATTCTAGTGGGACTCTAGATGAGAGAATCATGGGAGAATGGCAAAGTAGAAGGACCCAGAGGGTCCTAGAAGCCTACAAGTAGAACATTATGATAGGCAGATTTGGGCACAGGGGTCCCGCTCAAACTAAGGCGCCAGCCAAGGACAATACAGGGGGTAAACCTTAAGCCCCTACCCAGATCTAGCCAATGGACAGAACACTCCCCACAGTAGAGTGGAGAGTGGGATATGACTTTCTCACATACTCTGGTGCCTCACCTTTGACCATGTCCCCTGGACGGGGAGACCTGGTGGCAATCAGAGGAAGGACAGCAAGTTACCAAGAAGAGACTTGATACCCTTTGAGCATATAGAGGGGGAGGTAATCCCCCTCAGGAACAGTCATAGGGGAGGGGAATAAGGGGAAATTGGGAGGGAGGGAAGAATGGGAGGATACAAGGGATGGGATAACCATTGAGATGTAACAAGAATAAATTAATAAAGGAGGAAAAAAATTAAAAAAAATGGGGCACCAGAGTTCCTGTGAAAGTCAGAACATGCAGTAAGGGCATCACTTTTAAACTGGTGCATACTTGTCTTCCTCCCTTTATTGACTTAAATTAAACCCTGGAAATTTGTCACAGATCTGTTTCTTCTGTGCTTGTTCTAAGTTAGTGTTTCCTGGATTTACTTCTGTACCTCCTTGCTAAGTGTGTGCTTTGTTTTCCACTACAGGAACTACACTTGTTTTTTTTTTTAATCACTCTTTTAGTTTTCCAGTCCCCTCCTTCCTGGCTGCCCCCTGGGTGTGCAGTCCTAGCAGTAAGGGTTGCCATGGCTCTTGCTCAGAGCCTGGCCATGATCCCAGCAGGCTCCTAGGATGCTGCTCTAAGCTAGACATCATTGACTTGATCTAACTATATTAATTTGTGCATATCAGCTTATTTATTCGCTAAGTATAATGATGAAATACAAGCCACAGGTAGTTAGAAATATTTCTTCATTTTTGTCTCACATAGCAAGGTTTGAGACAAGTCTATGTAATAAGATGAAACCTGGTAAACACACACTAGTCTCCCTTTCATAACAAGTAATTACTAGTCCACCATTCCTACACTATTTCAAAAGATCAAAGATTTGGAAACTGTCATCAAAGAAATGCAGTTACATGTTTACTTCCTTCAGTATGTTTAATATAAAAAAATCTATAAACTCTGCTTATCTTGTTGACTTGCACCATCTCAATGCATGGTTTATAATGTATTTTATTACTGATTACAAATATATTATGTGGTTTTATTTCTCCAATTAGTTCCCGTACTTAGCCCCTGCTTTAACGTGAATGCTTATCATGTTTAAGTGAACTTGCTAATACCTTAACTTTCAGAGTCCAACATGATAAGGTACATGTACTCCCATTTCTCTGGAGCGAAACAGCGTTGTGTTTTCAGTTTCCTTTCAAGAAGTGTATATTCAGCATACAAAAATCATCTGTGATATGTGAGACTTTACAGTTCTTGAAGAAAATTTCAATTTCTTTTTAAAAAGTGCATAGATTTTAACTACAACATTCAGACAAGAGACAATTGTGCATGTGTATATAAGATTGTGTTCATCACGCTGAAAATTCTACTAGTTCCTTTTGGACAATTGTCAAATTGCTGTTAGAGATTATCCACAGAAAACCTGGTAACTATCCTTCGGGAAGATTATAGAAACTATTCCCTGGAAGTGGGTAGGAGGTTAAATTAAGTAACCTTTACATTCCTTTTACCTATTGAACTTTTATGACTTTTTCCTTTAAGACTAACTGCTTTGTAACACAGTCGTATAAAAATGCAAAGGAGAACACTAATTTTTAGGATTTAGGGAAATATAAAAGTTAAGAGTGTATGTTTCTGTCATTGTCAGCAGTCTTCCCTGGGTGAGAAGAGGATTGTCAAACAGCACAGCTGTGATTTTGCCACTCTCAGAGCACAAAAACATAATGCAAATTTTTGGTTCTTCTGTTATATGTAAGTTAAAAACATAACTTCCAATTTATAACCATTTATTCTCCCTGACACAGAAAAATATGATCATTTTCTCAGATGTATAAAACTGTACTTTCTAGCTATTAATTGGATGTGCTTAAGAAAAATAGATCTTTTGCCTTGTATGTCAAAATTAATGCAGAGATTAAAAATGTTCTTCAATCAGTCAAACAATTGCTGTGAGTCCTACATTTAAACAACACAATTAGAGTTTAGTATAAGTGAGTAACAATCCTATGATTTCATGTATTAGATTACTCTTCCTTTTCCATTCTCTATCCTAATATAGTATGATTCAAAAAATACAAAAAAGCTGGTAGGGGCTGAACAACTATTTTTATTTCCTTTACTCTGTAACTTCTATTTTACTCTACACTTTTTATGATAATCAAATTATAAAAATCACAAAAGAAAGCTGGTTCCATAATGACTTTACAATGATGGAAAAATTAAGAACACTTAAATATTATAATTTTATGTATTTAGCCAATTAAATAAAAATGTGGGCTTTATTTCTGTCCTGTAGTGATAAACATGAGGAACTCATATTGCCCATTGATGTTGTTTTCCACTAGAAAAAAAAATAGAGCTTCATATAACAATAGCTTCAAAAATGTCAAGCAACATGTAAGGAAGCTGCTACTTCCTTCACCACTACAATTATTTTCACAGTGTGAATTAAATCATAAATTAAATCAGTGACTTTTTATAAAGCCAAATTAACCCTGAAATATGAGTACATTTTATTTTTCCAATTAGTTTAGTTGGTAAATGTAGACAAAATAAAAGCATATGATTCAAAACACATTTGTGACAAGTTGAAAATACGATATACGTACTAAAATGTTCTGAAGAAGAGCAATACATCAGACCACTTAAGATCATGTTTGTATTTGGAGAGATAAAATAACTTTTGTGAGAAAGTTATGTGACCTGAAATGTTGTTAGTCAATGTGGCTGCCAAAGGCCATGTGTTGAACTGAGTGTGTATATCAGGGGGCTATTGGGAGATAGTAGACTTCTTAAAATATAGAAAGAAGTTAGGTCATTAAATGCCAAATAGAAATATAAGGGAAGTAGGGAGGAGGAAAAGAAGGAGAGAGTTGGGGAGATCATGAGGCATAAGAGAAAGAGGTAGGAATAGGGAGGAAAAAAAGAAAAGAAGATTGCTAGGGTTTTGTAGATAGAAAAATTGAAATGCAGCCATTGAATTATTTCTCCATCATCTTCTTACAGATAAAATCTGGCTGACTAGCAATCACTTAGAACTAGGGTAGGGGAAACTGCAATCAGTGTATATATTTTATTTTAAATTTAAAAGAGGAAAATAAAAAGAGATCTTAAATAGTTAAAACAAACAAACAAACAAACAAAACAAAACTTTGTAGCCCTTCACTGGCACTGATCTACTCTGGCCTTGGGTCCTATATTCTGCTCTTGGACTCCTGCCTACTTGCGTGGAGAATGCTTCCTGCAACTATAACTGAAACTCATTTCATGCTACAAAATAGGCCTGGTTCAGTGCTCAACATCCCCTGTAAGTGTCTGTGAAAAGTTCTTGTTATTTCCAATCTCAGTAGCCCTCTTTTGGGCACCAATACAGGACCCAGATCTCTATGTTCAGGTAACCTCCTTTTCATCCAGATACCAATTTTCTATTTCCTTCTTTGCCTGTCCCTCTTGGCCTTCATCTAATACCTACAACCTGCCAGAACCTACCCTTTCTAAGTTATTCCTTTCTGCATCCTGACCACCAGCTAGTGTGGTCCACATCCTAATCCTTAGAACAAAGGTTCACATAATTTTGAACAGAAAGCATTTCTTTTCTGATTTATAAAACATATTAGCAATCACAACATAATAAAGCAAAAACTCAATTAAAAAAGGGACTTCCTAGTATCCATTTATAGAGACAAGAGAAAAACTAACATATAAATTAAAATTAACGAAGTAAAGATTGTCAATCACCCTCTATGGCATTTGAAAGAAGATGCTGATTTCAGCAGGAATTCTAAGACCTATATCTAGTAAACTAATAAAATACAAAAATTGTATTAATTTTAATTTTACTCTTAGTGGATTCAAGAGAACGACTAAATCCATTGAAAGAAGGCAACTCTTTCACAAAGCAAACTCCTGACTGTGAATGAATTAGTTTTTGTTTGTGCAAATAGGTCAGAACAAATTTAGTTTTGGACAGAAAAATTATTGCAAAGCAAGCAAATAAATTGAGTTCATTTCTAAAATCCCATAAAAAAAAAAGCTGGATGTAGTGTCATATTTCTGTAAATTCAGGTCTGGTAAGATGGAGACAGGCTGGTGTTCACTGGTCAACTAGTTTACATTTTGCATTTCCAGGTAAGAAATAGAAGCTATCTCAAAAAAAGGAGATTTGAGAAACAGCATTTGAACAATGACACCCAAGTTTGTCCTCTAGTTCACACAAACATACACAAACACACAAGTTCACATACAATATGCACAAAGACAAATGCACAAAAAAATTGCAGAAACAATTTGGAATATAATTTTAAGTACATTCCAAATTGTCAAATTGTGATTCTGAGTGGGATCTTATCAGCCTTCTGATGCATACTTAGAACCACACAAAAGCACTGTTATGACCTAAAGGAGAAAAGAGAAGGACAGTGCTTTAAAGGTCACAAATCTTATAAAAAGTTAGGTACCTTCAAAGAAATTATAGCTTATTAGATAGTTCAGAAATCATGGAGAGATAACAGTGCCTGGAAAAGGCTAGGTATAATTTCAACCAATGCCCAAATAACTGATATAACAAAGAAATATGCAGAGAATTTAGAAGTATATGCAGTAATTAGATCCATCTGCTACCCAGTGTAGGTACTACAGGACCCTGACTCAAAGACTAAATTAGATTCATTTGTTATTACCAGTATGTATTTGCATTCAATTAATGTGCTAAAATCCTTGAAAAGTATGTTCTCTTAAGTGGGTTAAACACGTTCATTGTAATCTGTTTATATTAATAATTGGCTTAGCAAATCTTTTCTTTATATCTAGTACAAAGGTAAATTTTATCAAACTCAAGCTAAATTATAATAAATTCCACATTAGCAGAAACCAAATTAATGAGCTTTGATTGTACCAAGAAAATTGCCTTTGTCACTTGCTTCATTTCATCTGCTGTATATAACAACAACAACAACAAAAATTCAAGTGATAAAAGGTGCAGATATAAAATGGTTATAAAAATGTTAGTTGAAGCAAAGTGAAGTTTCAGAATCTCCAATTTAGTGTTATATTTATTTGTTTGGGTTCAATGTGTAATATGATGTTAAGTGTATTACTGTACCATGCTATTATGGAACAGATGTTAAATGCAATGTAAAAATGTCAGGGGTAAATGATTGATGATCCTCTTTGCCATTTCAAAGTAAACCATGATTATTTATATGTTCTGGACATTGCTTGAAACTATCATACTAAATCTAAACAATTGATCCATTTTGAAGAGGCTTTGTATAATATATTATTTATATGTGTTGTATTCTTTTGTGGAAAATGTCCCAGCATGAGAGAGTATTAAGAGTTTCAAGTGCTCCGCCTAGTCCATATGGTAGACTTGTTTCTGTGTAATCCTTACCTTTCCCTCTCAGGCCATATGGCAAGTCCAGAGGCTGCCCAGGCCCCTCTGCCCTCCACAGGGGCCATATGGCAAGTTCACTGAGTACTCATTTACCTTGTATTAATATTTTATCTGACTCAGACAGAAAAAGAGATAAGATTAAGCCAAGGCAGCCCCAGCAAATGGTTCCACCATATAATCAATACTAAGTATCAACGTAGTATGAGATGTATGTTGTTATTCCATTTATACTAGAAACCACAAAGCTAATTGAATAGTTCTTTATATAATTTCATAAGCTCTCTTGATAATTTGATATATGTTAATGGAATATTGTTCAATTATGGTAATCATCTAGGTAATATTAGCACATAATAGTATGTTTATACAATTTAGATATGACTTAAATTGTAGAGTTTGATATATCCAAATAAATAATTAAATCTATAATCTATATTACCAAAAGTAATGTATAATTTATACATAGTTACAGCATTTACAACTATAGGATAAGTCTGTGTACATGAGTATAATTAAAAAGTTTTCTGAACCTTATACCCAAAATACATATCAGAATATGGGATAAATCAAAATACTGCCTTTCAAGTTCAGCATTTACAACCATAAGATAAGTCTATTTATGTGAGTATAACGTAATTATAAAGTTTTCTGAACCTGATAACCAAAAAACATATGAGAATATGGGATTATTCCAAAATACTGCCATAACAGCAGAAGTTATTAGTCATCAAGTTTATTTCTTTGATAAAAGTACGACTTTTATAATCTCACTAATATTTTGTCTACAAAAATATGTTCCCTTTAAAAGCTGTCAGGGTATGATTATGTATTTCAAAATTAACCTTCTATGTCAAGCACTTAACTACTTCTTGACAATATGCATGCCACAAACCACACATATCCTTTACACTACACAGATGTAGACATGAGTCTTTCATTCATCTCATTCATTAAAAAGAAACACCTCTGCTTTTGAAAAAAACCAATGCCCATTAGTGAACTCAGTTTTACAGAATAAGGAAACATAAACTCAGCACATTTACAGTTATTTACTTTTAGTTATTACTGTTCCTACCAGATCATGTATAGAAATATGATATGAATATCCGGAAGAATGAGTTCATAATTTAAATGCTCAGCCATTTTCTTAATATGTCTACTATGTTTTATTTTTAGATGTGACTTTCAATCAGTTAGTTCTCATCCACAAAAAATTACACATAGATATTATTTTTATTCAGTTTCACACAATGTTTATGCCTGTTTGTCATACTTCGCCTGCATTTCTTTTCAATACCCATATCTGTAATTATTCTTGTATAATATTTTTCCATAATACATTTGCCAAGGTCATGTAAATTCTGAGATAACAACTTATAGATAGTATTTAATAGATTCAAAGCTCATTTGAAATTTTAAAATGATAATATTGAAATACAAATGTTAATGTGTTTAGGTTTCTCACCTGTAGGTGCAAGTAAAATCATAATTAAAATATAAAGACAATACCAGGGTCCCTGACAGCTTTTTAAGGGTTGTATATATAGAAACATATTTTAATGAAAATATAAAAGTTTAATTTTATGCACTGAATATTTTCACGGAGTCAGCACTTTGCTATTTTGTGATAACATGTTAAAATTAATGGGATGTCTTAACTAAGTTCTTTCTGCATATATACATATAAAGGAGGCAAAGCTCTGAACCTAACTTCATAAATAACATTTGCTGTGATTTTGTTAAAGTTTAGATGTGTGGATTTGTATTTGAAATCCTCAGAAGGTTACAGGGTGCAACCCTCCAACAATATCTCCGAGTCTTCAGGGAAAAAAAATCCCATTATGTGGAGTTCAGTGAAGGGGGTAAACACAACCATAAAGAAATACAAATTGCACATATTTCCCATTTAGCTAGTGTCACTAGAGTTCACTATTTAGAATTCTAACTGGTTAGGACTTATTCTTGGAGGTCAAGTACCACGTGAACCTTGACATCTCACTGATGACATCATATTCCATCCATCATTTTTTTCCAGAAGCATACTAGCCATCTGCTCCACATACGTTGTAATAACTTATTAGACAAATTCACAGGGTGGCAATCTGTAGGAAGCTGCTGTTATCTTAATGTGTGCAGATTCTGAAATGTCAGCCACTGCCTTTGTCACTGAACCAAGATTCTGCACTCTGATTTTATGTATTTCCTTAGTTTGTTCCTTAATACTTTTTGGTTTGTTCACTTGTTTGTTTGTAGAGCCAAGACTCTCCCAGAATTCAGTGTTCACTGTGAGCTCGTGTTGGTATCACACTCATGGGAATATACTTGCCTCAGCCTGCCAACATGTTAGGATTTTAAGTGGGAGGATTCAGACTTGATTTCCCCTCTTACGTTAGGTGCCTATTTTATCATCTTCAGTCTCATGAAAACCATAAAAATATTGAAAAATACTTTTCTTCATTACAGGACAACAAAAGCCACTATCTTTGCAGAGAGAAACTCGATTCCATTCCATAGGCTCTTCTCACTCAGAGTTTGCTAACTGGACGCTCACTCATTTTTCTTTTCCCATGAGTGAACTGCATAGGAGGAGGGCAGTCACATCTCCCATGCAGCAACCTGCTCAGTTATAAGGCAGCAAACCTCAACAGCAACTTTATCTAACACTTGCTAAAATAAAATAAGTGAAATAAATCCCAAACTCACTTCAGGCAAATCTCTGTTTCTTTGACTTTGTTTCCCTGAAGGCTTTTAATTAGCAAAACCAGAGTCTAGCTGACACTGCATACCTGTAACTCTAATAGGTTCTCTGAGCAAATCAAGGACAGGGTCCATGACCATGAACTCCTATTTTAGAAGCATGTTTAACTTACCAGCTGTCAAATGTATTATGGCTTAATGAAGTCTAACATAAGTCTAACTTTAAAATATTGTACTTTTCTAGTTAAAGTTATTATGCTACATAGAATCCATCCTATATTCTTTCTTTTGGCTTGTCATTTATTCCAGCTTACACTGTGATCAACATTGTACTAAAATAAAGTCAAGTACAACAGCCGCTCCCTGCCCATCAAAACGCACAGACGTCTGCCAAGCACTTGTAACAGCTGGTGTTACATTAATTAGTTTAAACTATTTATTTCATCCATCTCCAGAGCAGATTGAGCAAAAACATTAGAGATTATTCTAGCATCTGTAAGTGCCCTACAAACATTAACCAAGGAAAATTAAAATATTCATCAGAATCAGATATACATACATATATATTTTCATTTATTTTTATCTCTCAATAAAGATGTATATAAAATATTATAGATGACAGACAGACACACAGACAGATAGATGATATGGTAAAGAAGTTGAATTTCTCTTTATAAATAAAAATGAGACTATAAGATACCTTAGAAGAGATGTTTTATTAACTGTCTTTTAAAATGTGAGTTTTCAACTTACACTCATATTTTGCATCCACCAAGTTTCTCTCTTTAAAAAAAAATCACTAGAATCAGTAATAATTCCTGGCAACATGGACCATTAAGCAATATATGACAGGGACTGGGTGACTCAGTGGATCAGTCACAGACTTTATGGCCTCTGTTGGAATCCTGCCCTAACTGTAGTGATCAAAACACTGTTATCAAATGGTTGTAAAAATCTCAATTAAAATTGCTCCTATGGCCTTCACGAGGGTCTTAGCAAACTATATACCATAACACAAATCTACATATTGTTGACAAAATTAACTCAACTGTTACATTTTGGCTTAAGAATTTTATAAATTAACTATTTCACTCTCCAAGTAATAGCTGTAAACAAGGGCTTGATTATGAATGTTTGTCCATTAAACACCTGTCAGCAAAAAATGGGGGTGGTAGCCCCCCCTCTAGGAAGGTCCTCTAGGCCTTCAAGACTACATTATCCTTGACTACACACTTTCTAGAAGCCTAGTACATTATAATTAAATGAACATTAAAACTACTATTTATTTTTATTTATTTATTTTTAAATATATTTTATTAATTTATTCATATTACATCTCAATTGTTATCCCATCCCTTGTATCCTCCCATTCCTCGCTCCTCCTGTTTTTCCCTTACTCCCCTCCCCTATGACTGTGACTTAGGGGGACCTCCTCCCCCTGTATATGCTCATAGAGTATCAAGTTTCTTCTTGGTAGCCTGCTATCCTTCCTCTGAGTGCCACCAGGCCTCCCCTTAATAAATGGGACCTCATGAGGCTGAGAAGCTTCTGTAAAGCAAGAGACACTGTCAACAGAACAAAGCGACAGCCTACAGACTGAGAAAAGATCTTCACCAAGCCTACATCTAACAAAGGTCTAATATCCAAAATATATAAAGAACTCAAGAAAGAAAACTAATATTTATAAAGAACAGAAATATTTAGAAGCTTCTGAAGATTAAATCTCAAGAGTCATGTAGAAAAAGAATATATTTTTATATTTTTATAGAATGTGAACTCAATGTTATTTAAACTCCCACAACGTTGATGATTCTCAAAGCAATCTGTTTAACCGTACCAAAAGCAATACATGGATAGAATTTGACACACATTAAGCAAATGAAAAGGTCAACATGAGAGAAAATAAACAAATATTTAGAAAATCAGTTCTATGCTGTTTACTGAAAAAAAGCAGTAAGAACTGAGTATATTTAGAGACAATAATGTGGTATAACCTGGTCGTATGAGAGATCTGTCTGTGCATGAGGACATCCAGGAATCCTCACACTCTTCACATTAATCCTAGAGTTAATAGCTTACTATTTTAACCTTAGCTCAAAAATAAATCTCTAAAAGTCAAAATAATTTCCCCCTTTGCACATCATTTGCTTATGTTAGGTACAATAATAAATTAAACCAACTTGATGTAATAAAATCCAACTTTGACTTAGATAAAAATATCACAAAGTTTGTTTTTGGAGAGTATAACTGAAGAAGCTATAAAGTCTTCCTTAATGATAATGGTAGCTATCCTTTACAGCAGAGGTTCTCAACCTGCTGGACCAAGGACCCTTTTGCTAGGATCACCTAAATCTATCAGGAAACATACACATTTACAGTATGATTCAGAACAGTAGAAAATCACAGTTATAAAGTATCACTGAAAGTAATGTTTGGCTGGGGGTCACCACAACGTAACAAACTGTATTAAAGGGCCACAGTATTAGTAAAGTTGAGAACCACTGCTCTACATTATACTCCCGTTTGTCATACCTAGGGGATTGAGCTTGATAACTGACCGTGGTTGGTATAAAATGTAACTATTCACATTTTAGGATAGGTTAGATAAAATTGTATCTGTCAGAATTCACATGTGAGGAGTCTGGGCCTCTGACTTAACATCCACTTTATTAGTACTCTTTCATTTCAAATGAGTTCTACTTTTTGTATGAGCAAATACATTTTCAGGTTTAGAACCTTCCAGATCACCAAGAAGTGAGAGATTGGCAATGGTGCTGGAATAAATTATATTAGGGAAAGTGTAGGAGAAACAAAATATTGCTCATAAAGTAGTAGTACCCAAACTATGGTCCACGGGTGTGCCCTAAGCACACTGCTTTGTTCTATTTACTCTGAGAAGGGACAAAGCTGGAATGTTGGTTGTGATTTGTTTGAGAGGTTGTTGTATTATAATTTGGGGGAGTGGTTTGAGACAGGGTCCCCCTATGTGTAATGGGAACATATGGCTTGGAACTCACTATGTAGACCAGACTGCCTCAAATTCACAGAAATCTGCCTGCTTCTGCGTCTTGAATATGTGTATAAAAGACATGTGCTACTACTTGCAGTCGATGCTTGCATTTTAAATGGTTGGAAAATAAAGAAGAGCCAGGCTGCGGATGTCGTGAAGTCGATAGAGTGCTTGAACAGCCTATACAATATTCTGGACTGAATTATCAGCACTACAAACACAAGATTTTGTGGCACCTCCTTGTTGTCATATTTCTTGTAATAAACAAGTAGGACGATCACAAATTCAAAGCCTTTCTAGGTAAGCTAGTAAGAGCAAAATCAGCCTGGGTTATATGAGACTCTGTCTATACAGGTGGTGGTGGGGAATAGAACAATACTTTGAAAATGATATACAATTCAAACTTCAATATCTATATTGAACCATAACCATTCACTCATTTCTCATTTATACCTATTTTCTCACAACCACAGCAGAGTTGCAGGATTATAGCTGACCTCCTATGATCTATAGAGCCTACAATATTCACTGTGTCATGCTGTAAAGAAGTTGGCTGACTCCATTTGATACAATAGAACAAGGATCATCATTTTATCATAATAGTTTTTAACAGTCCAGCTCTGGTTTTCCAGAAATCTTATTTAACTCTTAGCAAGTTGGTAGTATATTGCCAATGGGCTGATAGTATTGTTTTAATGATCTCTAGCCTATATTCATAATGATATCCATGATATAAAGTAGGATTTAAGTGGATTATAAGCAAATCACAAGTGACTTTTTAAAAATGTAACTTGTTACTGAAACGCTGTGCACAATGATTGGGGATAATGAAAGGTGAACTGGGGTTTAGATTTGGAGAACAGGCTTCTGTGTGTGCCGTGCCTTCCCTTTTCATAATGATAAATAACAAAAATGGATATTTTACAATATCCCTGCAGATTGGATGATTTACAAGAAAAACTATTAATTGCTTGTTTCTCTGCCATTCACTTATTCTTAAAAATTATTCCTAAAGCAGTTTTTTTTTTCAAAAATTGACTCATGTTATCCTTAGTTCTCACATTTGGAAAATAGCCCTAGCAAAGAAATTCTGATGACTTGTAACATATCCACTATGCATTTGTTCATTAAGCCAAAACATACCCATGAATCCAATATACATGTTTGCAACGATTATTATTAGTAACTTCACAAACCAGAAAGTATCTATGCTAAGATATTAATGTTTATTTGCAATTTTTGAATTATATTGTATGTGCACCTGTGTACACATGCCATGAAGCAAGAGGGGAAGTCAGAGAAAGAAGTGAACAGATTGGTTCCACCTTATAGTGTTCAGGGATTGAACTTAGGTCCTTGAGGTTGGAGGTAGGTATCTATACAGCTGAGCCACCTTACCATTCTGACTTTAATATTTTATTGAAAGAATTGGAAAGGGGGAGGAATTCTCCCTCAGTCACAATCATAGGGGAGGGGAGTAAGGGGAAAATGGGAAGGAGGGAGGAATGGGAGGATACAAAGGATAGGATAACCTTTGAGATATAATATGAATAAATTAATTAAAAACTTATCTACAAAAAAGAGAAAGAATTGGGGAAAAATTACCAAATATGTACACATTTCAAAGTTTTGATGAAAGGAAAGCACTGAAAATCAATAAGATAAATACTCCTTTTTACTGTTTAATACATAATGTTAAGACTTGAGATAATTTGTCATTCACGTGTTTGTTAGATCATTTAAATATATAAAATACCATCAACATACAGTCTTGTATATTGGTGGAATAACTTCTGAGGATATGGTTTCAGAAAGTTTTCGGGAAACTTTATCAATGTGAAAACCTCATTGAATGTTCTCACAAAAAACTTAGGTTGTACAAGCCAGACAGCATGGCATCTTGATGTTATCAAGAAATACTATAAAATATATGAGGCTCTCTTTTACAAAATCTCTAAAATGATCCTTAGATACAGAGTAGAAAGTATATGAACAAGAACATAATTACTCATTATTATTACTGTTAAACAATGTGTACTATATATAACTGTATGTGCTGTACTTTTACAATGCTGGTTGTGCATACTCTGTTTATACAATATCATCACAAATATATGACTGATGTTGTGCTGTGATTCATTGAAGACTAATACATTACCAGGCAACAGGAATATTTCAGCTGCCTTGTAATACTATGAGGCCACAGTTGGATGCATGGTCTATTCTTAATGTAAATGCCATGTTTTGACAAGTGATTTTAGGGGTTATGTGAGTGTGCTAGTGTTTACCAACACAGGATGTGCTCATATGCAGGCATTAACTTCCAAAGTTGATATCCCACAAAACAAAATTTATATTGTTAACATATTACACCTATCTCTTGTAATGTGTCTACACAGGGAAAGAAAATTAGTTATGAATTGAAATAAGGTGAATCAAATGCTATTGCAATAGAAGATAGCTTATAGAATAAAGATAATTTTTTAAAAAGACATTTGGGTTTCTTTTTATTCTATAACTTTCGAACTTTACATCTAGGAAAAAAAAACATTTTTATCTGTTCTTACCCTAGGCTTCCTTATCATTAGAATGGTGATATATGTTGTGATGTTCACAATATAAGTCTAAGGTTTAAGAATGATTGCATTTGGTTTTTCCTCACCATTTCAAGAAGTTAGTTGGAGATATTTCTTACTAGCAAAGAGAAGACATGGGATACACTGAAGTTTGTCCCCGAAACTCTAAACAATTAAGAAAGGAGAAAATAAAGAGGATTCTAATGAAAACGTAAATGAAATACACATAAGTTTGAAAAGATAAGTAAACACAATTCTAGACCTTCAATCAGATCACACAAGAAGTACTGACTTCAATAAAGCAGTTGGTTTAACTATAGGTTATAACCGCGTACATAACATAAAATTCATTTAAAGTTCATAAAATGAGAAAATGGATACTGAGAAATTGTTCATCCAGGGTAAAGAGTGAAATAGAAACTGAAATTGGAATGGAAGAATTTGAAAGTTGATGTCTAAAAGAAGAAAGTACAGAGCTCCCTGAAGCTGGAGAAAGACAAGGGGAGAGAGAAAGCCAGCAGTAACTTAGTGGTGTGTTCAACAATACCACAGTTAAGTTGAAAAATTGGCATGCAGCCATACATGCAAAAGATATGGGTTTTAGACATATGCACAACTAATATATTTCCCATGCTTAAAGGAAATATACATTGAAGCTATGACACTTGCAATTCCTATGCTTGGTAGCCAGAGGTATTCTTCTCTCTGAATGGCAGCATGACTAGAAGCATTGTCTCCAGAGATAAATTCTTAGGGCTTATTCCCACATGTGAGGGTTAGCTGCATTCCACTTTCCATGGTGTGCTTATCTGTAAATCGGAGGTAGCAATGCAAACGGTGTTCTGTAAGACACGTTGAAGGCTAAATTATGGATCCTCAAGTATTTAGAATAGAATTTGGCATGCAGACTGTATTACATAGTGGTGGGCTATCATTTACATATCTTTTGAAAGCAAATGGCAAGTGTGGGGGGGTTACAATTTTCCTTTCTTTTCCTTCCACAATTGCCTATGGTATTGCCATATTAAAATGTATGGATATAGACATAAATATAGATAAAATGTATAAATGCATGTAGGTGCTCTGTAGCTACGAATCTTATTACAATTCAGTACAACCTGAATAGGATTAAAACTTCTAAGTCTATTTTAAAACACTCTTTAAAGCCACCCACCCACTTGGGAAGAGGAGAAGAAATTACATAATGATCATTAACCTTTCAAACCCAGGGAAACTGTTGTTTTCATATGCTCTCTCCTAAGCAGACATTCCACATTTTTTTGACATTATGAAGCCATAATCCATCATTTTCATGTCTTCATGGTTGATTCCTCATGTCTTCTCTTCATCCAGAAAGCGAAACAATCACCTGATGCCACAGTCTCGGATGAGAAATGCCAAATCACACAGGCAGCAGCTGACAGAACACTTCAACTTTCTCTCTCAGGCAGCTGACAGAGGCTCCCCCCCTCACCACCGTGCCCTTACCAATAACAACGGACTCCGAAGAAGACATTAAAAGTACATGCTAACACTTTGAATTCTGTATGTAAGCCTGTTTGCATTTGCGAAAGCCATTGTTCATAATATTTATAGCTCAATTGAATTTCTCATGTGATCTTTCCATGCTAACACAGTGTAATAACCAAGTCTACGTTGTTCTATTTTGCTCATAATAACCAGCCCACATGAAACAGCTCAGACACGGGAGCACAGGAGTCTAATTCAGTACTCACAAACAAGGACCATCTAGTTTTGCTGTGAATATAATTCCATGATCTTCCCCATGAGTGTTTGCAAGTAAGAGCATCTCAAATGAAAGGGACACCACGAAAAATTTTCAGTACAATTCTGTCCACATTGCAATTCAGATGTCAGAGCATCTGGTAGTGTGTCTGAGGCCTATAGATTTGACTCTCAAACATTCTTTAGACGTGGCTGCAGTCTTCCTAACATTGTCCCCTCTATAAAGATCACCTTCCAGTCACTTAGAACACATAAGTCCCCAAAATAATTCATCACACTGCTTTTTAAAAAGTTATCTACTACTGTTAGTATGTATGGAGGGGTGTGGTGCGTGTACCATTGGTGGAGAACTTGGTGGAACTGATACTCTTTGACCACCTTAAGGTGGTTTTGCGGGCTAGAACTCTGATTGCCAGACTTGCATCATCTGGGGGCAAGTCCTTTTACTCCCTTACCTGGCCCTCTAATGCTTTTATGCAAATGAACTTGCTTCTTCGCTCTTACTTAGTTTACTAATTTAATTGTAATCGCTTTCTTTTTTCAATGCACAGTGCCATTAAACTCTGTAATGACTGTGTTTCCATACAACCATCCCTCACACAGGATGCCAGTTAATCAGGAACAGCGTTTAACCCGCTTGACATTCCTTTGGATGAAAAGTTCCTTCGAAGGATTGACTATGGGAGGGACTTCCTTCTAAAACTGCACTCTACTTCACTTTCTGATGAACCGATTATCTACCACGAAATCCTTGGGTTTTGCCCCCTCTTGGACCATAAAGTTAATTGTTCAACTTTGCCGCAAACCTCTTTGTTCTTCTAGAAAGTCACTTTTCTTGTCTCTCGTACTGTAAGGACACCAAATCCTAAAAGCTGGCAAGAATGCATATGTTTACTTCACCATTGCACTGCAATTACTGAATGCCACTTAATTATAGCAACAGATGCTCGAGTGTAGGAACCAGAAAAATCAAACGCCTCATTTCCAGGTTATTTTTTTCCATTGCTTCTGCCAACAGCAGATGTGTGAGCCCCTTGTGCTCTGGCGTAAATACTTATCAAATCCTAACAGGTCACCTATGTCACAAACAACATTTCAGATGCAACTGTTTCACCTGATAATGGGCTCTGAAAATAAAACTGTGAGCTGTAAATACAATGTATTCAGAATGAAATGCCATAATGTGAAATTGCTTTTTCTCCAGCTACAACTGAAGTCCTTGACAGTTTTTGGCAGTGATAAATCACCCTCCCATTAATTGTCTTCTCTCTCATTGTGAGGTGAGCTGCTAAAAGGGGCAGTCAACAAAAATGACTTAAAGGACAAATTTTGGCAAAAAGACAATGAGGAAATCTGTCACTGCTCAGCCTCCATAAACTGTCCTGAAGCAATCAAAATATATGTAGCTGAAGTGTTTATGTCTTTGTTAGGAAGATTATAGGATGATAAGTTTGCTGTTAAAAGAGAGAAAGGACCCAGGGAAACCTAAATTGTGGTCCTTGACATCCTCTTCCCAATGATTTTTCTCTTAAAGATGCATTCTGACACATGGCTCATCTATTCAGCTTCATCCTGACCTAGAATAAATAATAATTTCCCCATGTGTGACTACAAGTTACAAAATCTTGTTAACACAATTTTGAACAGAATATAAATGTTTCTAGATTATTTCACGTTTTTTCCCCTGTAATTACTTTGGTGAAACATAGCAAAGGGAACTCAAACAAAACTCAAAGTGTGTTTGCCACTAGTGGACAATTTAATATTACCATATGCATTATGAGAAAATTATATGTTACTACAGTGCAATTCAAATGTACTATTAACATTTTAGTTTGTGATCAGCATTAGTAAGCAAAATGCATTAAAACTGGACCCAGTGTTCTTCCTGCATTAAAGCATTCATGTTTACTTCAAGTGATTATTGTATTGCTTAAATATCTGAATCTCAAGCCGATTTGAGCTGGAACCCTAGATTCAAATTGTGCTTTTTTTCTGGAATGGACCCCTTCAGTTCTCTGTAGTCTTCAATGCCACCTTGGGGACTGCATGGGCAAGGGGTTTTCATGAAGCCAGACATGAAGAAAAATTCTAATAAAGTAAAAACCAGAAAAGGAGCAAGTGTGCTCTTAGGAATAGTAGAGGTCGCAATCCACTGTCCTGAAGTGCAGTTAACATCTTATCAGGCTAGCATCATTTTTTTAGGGGTGTTGGAAACAATATTAAAATAATTTATAGCTCTTTCAATTAATACAGAAAACCACTGAATCGGGAATCCTAAGGGGACTGATTCAACATATGCACAGAGTGTTCTTGCTAATACACAGGTGCCTGGTTTGTATTAATGGGGAGGGATATGAAGCTCTATACCGGTTCCTCAACGTTGTAATTCAGTCACCTGGACACATTCAATAAGGAAAACTCAAAATGATCCCAAATACCATTTTATGTCTCGGGTGGAATTTTAGCAAAGTATCACGAACTGCAATTTGTGGACTGTGACATTAAGACGTCTTTTGAATGACAGATTAAAAAAAATAAATAAACAAAAGACTGCTACTTTATTTTATTTTATTTATTTTATTCTTTGGTGATCCGCCAGTTCGAAAGCTTACTGAGAGCATATGGAGATGGCATATTTGCAAGTCCATCTCTGGAGGGTTGCAAAAGGCCCTTAGCTTGTGAAAAACAGCAATGTTATTTTTTTTTTAACGTTCCCTATATTTAGAGATTAAATCGCTCACTGCACAAACCCATTTGGAACAGGCGCGAAGGTGAAAAGGATAATCAGTACAGTCACTGGTCCGTGTTTCCTAAACGCTTTCGAAAACATTACAGTGCGCAGGCATAAAATTAGCGGCAGGACCTTAAAAAGGCTGGCATTTAGCATGACTTTTTGGAAAGTGACACCCTCATTTTTTTCTTGTAGGATATCATTAAATTTCAATCGCCCTATGGCAGTGCCTTTCCATTAATAACCAATTCACTGTGTCACTTTGGCTCTCCTTTGAAATAATGAGCCTTTGCTTCGCTTTAATAAATTTAAACATATTCTCAAGGCCAGGGAAGATAGGAAACCGCAGATGGGCTGAGAAAAACACGATTCATAAATCCTTAACTGCCTGAGATCGTTGAGAGCAAAACAAAGTAACACTCGTAAAATATTAAACAATCCCAGCTGTATGAGGGGAGCTTCATTAACAAAAATGGACTATTTACTGCCTTGCTCAGAGCCTGTGGGTGGAGAGAGTCAAAGAAATCTTTAAAAAGAATTCCCTCTGCTATTCCTTCTCGTGATTTCTTAACCAACTAATGGAACAATGAGAACATTATCTTGATTGCCTAGTATTTGCCAACAAATAAATATTATTTAAAATGTCATAAATTATTTTCTTCACTCTCACTATTTAAAAATTAGAAATAAAAGCATCACTCTATTTTCCTGGGGGAAATTCCACAACCAAGGGAAACTTACTGAAGACCCCAGGGCTACCTGGGTGCCTAAGCTAAAAGGTGATAAGCTCGGGGAGGGCGCCCTTAGCCAAGGGGTTTCTTTAACGTTTCTCAGGCTAGTAAAATTTAAGCACTTTTGTTTTCAGGTATGAATTTTATTATTCAGCTATTTATTTCTCCGTACCTAAACTCTCTTTCTAGCACTAAACTACAGACAGCTTTAACATGCACACTTCACAACTGCAAGTTTTCTGTTGAAGCTCTAATATTTAGGTGGAAATTATGGGATGTTGTCATCAAGGGGAATAGTTTTAAAGGCCCTGATGCAAAATCAAATCCAGCTTGCTGGTGGAATATGTCTGAAAAAACCAAGAGATCAATGTCAGTCTGTTAAATGCTAAGAACTTAGAAGCTCTAGCCTTAAAGACAAGCTGAGAATTTACTGGACAGATTGTCAATACTTCTAAACATTTCAAGGGCAAAAATATTGCTTTATACAATCTGTGTCACATTTATTGCAAGAAAAGGACCTAGATATTTCTTTTGCGTTCTGTCAGCACTTTCCCTTTTATTACACAGAGATAGATAATTAAGGAGTTCAATATGGAATAATGCAGGCAAGGGCTCGCCTACAACACGTATAGTCTTGTGATGTGGTATCAGATGTTAAAGCGAACGAGAAGCAAAGATTTGAATAAGAGTGGTTTATTTTCTGTCCTCACCAGCAGAAAGAGCACAGTTGCTAACTGTGGGAAGCGCTCAGAACCTCTACTCTTTGTCTGTAAAATGGGAAAGACAGAAAAACTCTCCATTTTCACATAGTATTTTAAAGAAGAGTTAGTAAGGGACCTTGTTAGCACAGAAGGTAGAAAGTTAGCGTTATAAACAAGATTTAGTGAATATGATTTCCTCCTTAGACTAATCCTTACATTTAATACAATAGTTTAGAGAAAAATAAAATCATGAAGCCAAAAGGATACTTTAGGAATGTGTTAGGAGAAAAGTAGTAGGGCGACGAGAATAAATAAGGGTAATACAAGGAAAAAATTATCAAGACACACTGTCAGCACATGTGGAATTGTCATCATGAAATCCAAATTAATGGAAGGTAATTTTTTAAAAAATTAAAAAAAAAAAAAAAGGCTGGGGATGCCGTTTAGTACTTGAGCATTTATTCGAAAGTGCAAGTCCCTGGGTTCAATTCCCAGCTCTCCCTGCCAGTGCACCCCATACCACCCCCTCCTCTCCTGTAACCGTACACACACATGCACATGCTCACACATGCAAACAAGCTGTGGTTTTGAAGATAGCGTTTCCCCCACCATTTTATTGGAATATATAAGAAGTTCCACAAAGGACATGAACAAATGGCATTTAGTGTTATATAAGTAGCAGCTGTTTTGTACTACTATTACAAAGTGAATTTTTTGGTGACTGTTAGACACTTAAGACTTGCTGTGAAACAAAGGTTTCTCATGTGATGTAGCTCTCTCTGGCTAGTTCTTTAGACTCTGAAATGTGCTCGTGCCACATTCTTGCATGGAAAGCTTAAATTTTGATTGTTACCTTTCATGGTGATGGTTCTGTTATTAACCTCAACTCTTTGTTGAGTATCAAAAATACATTAATGGCTGAATAGTAAATAACTTTAAGATATATTCATTTATATTCAACAATAGCACAATTTTTTTTTGAAACAGGTACAAACTACATTCAGCTATGCTTATAAAAACCCACTTAGTTTTGATTAGACCATAGACGAGTTGTGGTCACTCACAATGGGAAGCATCACATATAACTCGTGAAAAGAAGTTAAATATTAAAAAGAATAACAATATGTCTATATTTTTATTATAGAATTCTAGTCAAAGTTTTACACAGATACTTATCTTTTATTAAGACTCACTAAAACTGTTATTTTCTTTATTATACATGGTAATGTTAGAATGCATTTTAAGAGATAGATTATATTTTGTCATAGATGGGGTCGAAAAATTGAAATTCTTTTAACATGACAATGGCATGTGGATGCTAGAGAAGAATCAAAGGTGAGATAAAGTCTTTTTTTTTTTTTTTTTTTTTTTTTTTTTGGTTTTTTCAAGACAGGGTTTCTCTGTGTAGTCTTGGCTGTCCTAGACTCGCTTTGTAGTCCAGGCTGGCCTTGAACTCACAGCGATCCGCCTGCCTCTGCCTCCCGAGTGCTGGGATTAAAGGCGTGCGCCACCACGCCCGGCGAGATAAAGTCTTATTTGTACCCAGTATCTGAAAACTTGGTCTTTTCTTCCTCGGTAGTCCATCAGTGGACACGGAAATGATTACAATGAGAGGCATGTGAGCACAGAGTCTTTGCCACTGGGCTCTCATAAATCTTGCCAGTTCCCAGTGAACAACACCAAATATTTGCAGCTGAGGAACATTTGATCTGGCTTAAATTAACATATCTCAGCAGTCAGAAGTCATTAAGCTTTGCCAATGATTTGAAACAATTTTTTCCATCTCAAAAGACACATTGGCTTTTATTTAGTGTTCTGGAGGAAGGTAATAGAAGCTAAAAGAAATGACATGAAACTGGAAGCTGTTAATAAAAAAAAGGTGTTTTAAGTACTTTGGTAGATTCTTTAACACTGTTATAAGAATCATATTATCCTCATGCCTATGGCCAACTGAAACATTTCAGGATGACCCATAGCAAGTGCATAGTAAATAAGAAATCTAAAATAAGAATGCAGCATCATTCAATATTACTTCATTTTTATTTTAGACATTACAAACTAAAGCCAATGAAAAATATTGTGTAAGAAAATTAATTAATATTTTCTACTTATATTTTTAAGCAGGCCTAGTAGACAAAAAAAGGAGACATACCTTGGTATGTCAAAGATCAGTTCACTTATAGAGTGTATGTAAACATGAAGGCCCAAGGCAATCATGTAAAGTAAGTTGATGGCTCGAACAGGGAACTCTTCAAGTATGAAAGAATCAGGGGAATGAATTCAGTTGATGAGGCTGTGATTTGGAAATGAAATCAATACACTCACCTATTTATAGTAATCTTACTATCTGTGTGCTATGGCCTTTCTTTACTGAGTAAGCTTGCTTCAAGGAAAAGCAGGCTCCTGGAGTAGAAAACTATTCTGATTTCTATGTGCTTGCATAGTTGTGTTAACATTAACTAGTCATTTCATCTTCCAATTTTTTATGGGTTAAAAAAAAAAGTTACAATAGTTAATGCTTGGCCCACATGAAATGTTATATAAATAGTAGTTGTTAATTTTAATTATTTAAAAATATATTAGTAGCATTACTTTCAGCAATTATTAGATTCTTACATAGCTTCACATCTAGTGAGATATATTGATTTCCCATGATATAACCAGAGTACTATTATAGATAACTGATGAAAGAAATGAATATATTTGACATAAATATAAATAGAATAACAGAAACCGAGGTAGAAAACAAGGCAGTTGCTATGTGTCAAAACAACTCTGAGATTCCATCTTACACCCATCAGAATGGCTAAGATCAAAAATTCAAGTGACACCACATGCTGGCGAGGATGTGGGGAGAGAGGAACACTCCTTCATTGCTGGTGGGAATGCAGATTAGTACAGCCACTTTGGAAATCTATCTGGTGCTATCTCAGAAAAACAGGAATAGGGCTTCCTCAAGACCCAGCTATTCCACTCCTTGGAATATACCCAGAAGATGCTCCAGCACACAACAAGAAAATTTGCTCAACCATGTTCATAGCAGCCTTATTCATAATAGCCAGAACATGGAAACAGCCTAAGTGTCCATCAGTAGAAGAATGGATAAAGAAACTGTGGTACATATACACTATGGAATACTATTCAGCTATTAAAAACAAGGAATTCCCGAAATTTGTGGATAAATGGATTGAGCTAGAAATGATCATACTGAGTGAGTTAAGCCAGAAGCAGAAAGACTCAAATGGTATATACTCACTTATATCTGCATATTAGCCCAAGGGGCATGACCCACGAAAGCCTTCACTTACCAGGAAACTGAGACAGAGGGGAGGACATTCTAGTGGGACTCTAGATGAGAGAATCATGGGAGAATGGCAAAGTAGAAGGATCCAGAGGGTCCTAGAAGCCTACAAGTAGAACATTATGATAGGCAGATTTGGGCCCAGGGGTCCTGCTCAAACTAAGGCACCAGCCAAGGACAATACAGGCGGTAAACCTTAAACCCCTACCCAGACAGGTACCCCTACCCCTATCTAGACAATGGACAGAACACTCTCCACAGTAGAGTGGAGAGTGGGATATGACTTTCTCACATACTTTGGTGCCTCACCTTTGACCATGTCCCCTGGAGGGAGAGACCTGGTGGCACTCAGAGGAAGGACAGCAGGTTACCAAGAAGAGACTTGATACCCTATGAACATATACAGGAGGAGGTAATCCCCCTCAGGAACAGTCATAGGGGAGGGGAATAAGGGGAAAATGGGAGGGAGGGAAGAATGGGAGGATACAAGGGATGGGATAACCATTGAGATGTAACAAGAATAAATTAATAAAGGAGAAAAAAAAGTAAAAAAAAATAATCCATAAAAAAAACCTGCAAATTTTTATTATATGATTTGACAAAGTATACTAAACAGGATCTTCATATGGAGATAATTATTCATAAGACATTGTCCTTCATATTGTTTAAGCCCTGAGAGTGAGAACTGGGTTCATTTCCTTTGAGCTTCTGTTTTGTCTGTGAGATCTGCTGCTGGAAAGTAGTCTCAAACAATGTTTGCTGAAGATTTAAAATAATTACATAATATATAATTTTTGAGAAAGTATCTAATGTGAGAACTCAACTCAAGTCTTCTGCAAGAGCAATAAGCACTCTTATTTAGGATATAACTCTCTAGGCAATTGTTCTCTCCACTATTTAAGGAATGAATGGGTTGGAGGCCTATTCCATGGTCATTAAACTAGCCTGGTTTCTGTAAACTTAGACAACAGGCTATGTCTGGGGATCATGGGCAAGGCGAGATTATATGACTGTGTCTTGCCTAAATGAACACCTTGTCAAACTGCATTCTAAGTACATATGTTGATACCTATAGATTAGTGCAGTTTTTAGGAAGGAGCAGAAATAATCCTTTTTTACCCCCCAGAGGGTAATGGTTAATAAAGAGCCATGGCTGGTTGAAGTGAAGAGAATAACTCAATATTACTATCATTTACTGTTACTATTCTATTATTATTACTATCACCAATGCTCCCTTTAAGGTCTAGGGATCACCTTGGAAGATAAAGCAGAAAGAATTTAATGCCCAGGCTATAAGCAAAAGTGTCGTGAAATGCTGCCATTCAGATACCATTGCCGCTGCACCATGAGCTTACAGATGACGACTGCTGAGCAGTCACATAGGGGTTCACAAGTATGTTAACTGCTCCAGTTCCAGGGGGAATCCATCCCCATTTTCTGGCCTTTATAGGCACTGCACACACAATGTATACTTACACACACTCAAACAAAATACTCATACACATAAAAAAATTAATCGTAAAATGTAAAAATATTAGGTTTGTAAATGGTTCTTGACTTGTTAATAAATGGAATGTTAAGACATATTAGAAAATGAATGAATAGTTCTAATGATTAATAATTTTTGAATGAGTTATGTACTGACTATATAGTTACTCATATATCATTAAAAATTGTTCTAGACATCAAGAAAACACAGGGCTTAGGAACTGCCTGTGGATTGAAATAAAGCTCTCCTAAAGCTTGCAACTGTATACATATGTAACAGATGAACTCTGGTGCCCCATGTTTGACCACTTCCCCTTGGTGGGGAAGCCTGGTGGCACTCAGAGAAAGGATAAGCAGGCTACCAAGATGAGACTTGATAGCCTATAACCATATAGTGGGGGAGGAGGTCCCCCTCGGTCATAGACCTAGGGGAGGGGAATAGGGTGAAAGCAGGAGGGAGGGAGGAATGGGAGGATACAAGTGATGGGATAACAATTAAGACACAATCGGAATACATTAATTTAAAAAAAGAAATAATAGCATGGAAAGTATGAGAAAATTCTAATATTTCAGAGTCACATTGTTTTCAACATTGTTATTTTGAGTTTGATTTCATTTTTGTACTAGAAAGAGCTTGGTCGTATGGTGAACATAACCAGCATCTGTTTGAAGGTCCAGTATCATCACACTGGGATATTAGAATTCGTTTTTTAAAATATTATATTTTTGTAACTGTTTCAAGAAGGAGGAAGTGTATTAACAATGCGTACAGTGAAGCATAACAAACCCTCATTAATTCTCACTATTGTTGTAATGCTCATTCTCCCATTTAGAACTCCACACATACATTCATGATACTAGTGAGCAGGTTCTTTTTTTAACACTTAAAATAACCAAATGATAACAATGTCTTTCATGCAGTGAATGATGAGTGACAAGAATCCTTATGAGCTGACCAATATAGACAGTTAGTGCAGCTGAAATCTTCCTTTGGGGCCTTTCAGTGGAACACACACACACACACACACACACACACACACACACACACACACACACACACACAAAGGAAAGAAAGGAAAAAGAAAAACTAATCCTTCTGTGGGAGGAGCGTAAAAGGGAGTATCAGGGAACAAATGACCTGAGAGAGGAAATGGGAAAACTGGAAACTTCTTGAGGTGGAGGAAAAGAGAGGGGAGAAAATATAGAAGGATGGAGGAGGGTCAAATAACAATACGGATGTCTGAGAAAATCATAGGGAATCTCACTCTTAGCTCTTTACTTAAAATAAAAATCTATCAACATGTAACTCTGTTTAAACAATGTACAGGTATAGTTTGAATAAACTTTTCTCATCTGGGATGATGTGCTGATGCTCCCCCAAGAGTAAAAACAAAACAAAAACAAAAACAGAAACAAAAAACATCAAATATGAGAAGCCAGTTTTGAGTTTTTGTCATGGATGTCCAAGAGATACCCAAAATATAGTCAATTGCTGTTGCCCTGTCACTCCAGAGGTGGAAGGTAAGTCCATCTCAAGCAGAAGGCAACATGAACTTAAGAAACAGGATGCAGAGACTCCTGATCTTTAACTGACTGGAACACATCATTCTTTTGGGTTATCTTTCAATGTACCACAAGTACTATGAAAACTTTCAGAGTAGAGAGGCAACCAAGAGTCCTACCCAGCTATGAGCCTATGAAGCACATCCTAGGCATGATAAGTCTAAGGGTGCAATAGTGGCACATATATATGGATGGTGACCAACATCTCTCTAAGTGGACTTTGGATTTTTATGTCTAGTACTGGAAGCCTAGCTAACTAAGCAGTCCTAGTGAAGTTGTGGATTTTGGAGGAGGATGTACACCCACTACTTTATTAAACATCACAAATTATAACAGCAATTTATAAATTTGTTATGCCCACAGATCAGGTAAGTGTAGTTGTCACCCTTGTCAAGGAAACTCCTCTTTGAAATAGATGCACACAACAACAGAAAACCACAACTAATCAAAATACAGAGTTGTGGAGTCCAGGACCGATGAAGACATCTACAAAATTATCTCATACCTAAGGCCCGGGGAATATTTGGAAAGGAGAAAAATTGTAAGAGCCAAATGATAAGGCGGTTTCCTGTGAGAATATGTATTCTAGTAATGTTAGAAGCTACACTCATAAGATCCCCACAACATTCCTGCTCACACATGAGCTGAAAATGGAAGACATCCATGAACATGCCACACTGGATGGGGAAAAGCACCAAAGGCTTCATCAGTACCATTCAAAAACCTATAGACAACCAAGGCAATCTGGGAACAGGAGAGATTCTTCTACAGGGAAGACCATACCAACTGGTTGTCCAGTGCCAATGTTTCAGCTATGAAATATACAGGTAATATTATTCAGACTGAACAAGTTATATGTACAAATATATATACAGATATATGTATACATAAGATATACATATATATATACATATACATAGATATGTAAGCACTCAGTAACAGATATTTAGAAGGAAAAAAAGGCCACAAATTGAAGGAGAGCAGGGAGGGATGAATGAAAACGTGTATAGGGAGAAAAAGAAAGTGAGAAACATAAATAAATTATGATAAAAAGCCCCAAACTATAACATGTCTATTTATTTAAAGATCCATGATGTACAGTACCCCTTGATTTCTGTTTCTGTCCAATATGTATTGTGTTTGTTATTTCTCTCTATAAAAGTAACAATATCATTAAGAATATAAATATCTTTAAATAAACAAGAGCACATTTCTACCCTTCCAGGTTGATTTGCTTTTATATCTCAATATAAATGGGACATGAATGACAACAATAACATATATAAGCAGATTTCTCTAATTTTACTTATGAATTAAATGAAATTTTCCAGGAAACAGATACCAAAACTAAGTATACCTTTTAGTAATGCTAACACATGACACTCCCACTTGAAGGACATGTTATATTTAGCACATGGAGAGAGAACTGAGTTTAACAAATAGTGCAAAATATTTCTACAATTAGCAACTGTACTTATTATTTTTAAATTGAAAAGGAAGCTGTTTGGTTGTTTGTTTGTTTTGTAAGGAAAATAAAAACATTTTTAGGGTCTGAAGAGAATTTATTTTCCAATTGAAAGTATACATGGAAACTGTGAGGCACAGAGAAGCTCTTCAAAACATATTTTTAAAGATGTTTCCTCTTATTTTTAGCAGGGGTGACAAAAATTTTACTTCATTGATCTTAACAATTTATTTGAAAGTCAGCTTCCAAGTCTTTTAAGGTTCCACATGCAATTCTTTTACTTTACATGTGAATGTCACACAGAGCAGAGAAAAGAAAATATTATATGTACAGTGAAAGTCAAGTCTGCCAGGAGGAACTGTGAGTCTGTCATTAACAATTTGCCAATTTTGGGGAAGGGGCACGGGACCACGAAGCTGTTTTCAGTTTAAACACATGGCCATATTAATTTCTTATACATCAGTCAAGCTAACATCAAAATTATTTCCAGGACTTTTATGAATTTCAGTATTTTATACAGAGAAAGTTTGAAGCATCACTTCGACTGTGGGACTATGAAACGCTTTGTGGCCATGTACTTATCTATGCTGGCGTTAAGTTCTGAGGAGGAGCGACCCAGGTTTCCAGACTAAGGAGTAGTGTGGAAGAGCGTAGGTGAGGGCTTTTAACAGGGGCTCCCTTTCTCTATATCTATCCCCCATAACCAGCGTGTGAGGCGAGGGTAGAGAGGGCCCAGTCAGGAAATGAGACATCTTATCTTCAGGTTGGCTAAATAAGGACCAATAACCTAGGCCTGCTACACTCTGTGATAACTGCCTTTACAAATGAAATTTTGACTTCTTCACAGCTTAGCTAAAGGAAGACACTATCAGTCGCCCCGCATTTCTGCGTAATATGAGGGATAGTAAAAGATTTCGACATCTGACAGGGGAAAATGAAACAACTGATAAAGGATCTTTGAAAGGTCCTCTCAATGCAAGGCAACATTTTTATGTTGATTTGCCTTTTATTACTGTTTACTCGCATCTTGGGTTCACTAAACACAAAACACATGAAGTGAAGGGAAAAGTCAGACGTCAAGAAGCATCATGAAAGTATCAGTCTCTTTAAAACAGAGTTCACCACCTTAAAGTGAAAGACTCCTTGCTGACCTGACTGCTTGCTTACTTTGTTAAGGATATGACATCATTAGGAGAAATGTTATCATAATAATATCCTCAGAGGGCATTAAAGAAAGGACAATTTTATCTGCATCCTCAAGTTCTGCTTTTAAAACTAACAAAATTATAAGCAGCAGAACATTTTTTTCTAAAAATAAACTGTTTTTCAGCTCCTCCAAGTCTACATTGAAGCTACTTGGAAGGTCAAAAAGGGAAGAAATACATAAATTTGTAAATCAAAAATAGCACTCTAAAACTTTAACTTTAACAAAATGGCAGTTACGGAAATAGCATAGGTAACTATTTAGTTTTTAAAATGCCAAAAATATAGATAACTTGTACCATAATATCATGAAAAATAATATTATAACTCATTTGCAATAATTTATTATTATAAGAAGTAAAAATTCAGATTTGTAAGAGAATTGAACTATTAAAATCAAAGCAGGTTCATAATTTCCTTCCAACTTAGAGGTTACTTTTGCTTTTGATGTAAATAATTTTGTAAAGTTTCTAGATAAAGGTAATTTCATTTTTATGTTAATAAACAGCGAGAAACACAAGCTAAAATCACTTGGGGAAAGAGAGTAACTGTCTAAATCTACTTTAAATACAAATAAAAACAAATCAGCATTTTTGATATTTGTTAAAATTATCATAATAACATTGATGTTTTATATGATCTAAGATACAAAAGGGTTACCAACTCAACTTACCAATGTTTTTCTTATTTTTCTCTAACCTTTGCAATATATAACATCACACTGACTGAAATTTGGTATATTGAAACTTTATTAGTATTTTCAAGGAAATTGTACTTTTAGATCTTCTATACTCAACCAGTAGTCTCATTTACAAGTCACTGGTAGGAGATTTAAAATCCATTACTCCCCCGAAAAAATGTCTTGCTATACTTTTCCATTAAATTCTGTAACAGATTTCTTAGTATTAAGCTATGAATAGCTTATTGAAAAAAGAAAAAATATTAATGATTCTCTGGAATCTTTATGAATTATTACAAAATAATGAGGTAGACTAAGGAAAACTAAAAAAAACAAAACAAAACATAAACATAAACAAAAAAAAAGCAATGCAGCATTTGTGCCTTTGTTAAGGATGGGGTGCTGTGAATTCCCCCAGGGAGTATTTGGGCTACAAACAAATAAAGGCCCTTAACACTATGCTTTGGTGTTGAATATATATTACACAACAGCTATTTGTACTCAGTGCTTAGACTGCATCTCCCATTGGTGCACTACGTGGCTTTATTTGTCTTGCTAAATTCCACAAATAAACAAAATATTATTTATGAATATTGGTCACCGAGTAAGCCTAAGAATATTTTAAAATATTTGAGATAATAGCTTATTGCTGCCTCCCAAGTTATCTGAGCCAAAATAAAATAAAAATAAGATACTTAACTGAAAATACCTTCAATTTGTTGAAGAGTTTCTTTCTTTAGAGTCAAAATTTTGTACCAGTGTAAAACCTGTTAAAACACTTAGTGGAGTTCTAAAGTATTGATTACATTCTCTAAATGATGAATGCCCTTATTTGTTTTGTTTGATAAGTATACTTTCTGACATTTCATGAGTTAGTAAGAGTAGTGAATTATTTTCTTAAGCAAAATTGCAGTATAGATTTTGATACTCAAGGCCCCCGTGTGATGAGGGTTCAGCAGGTTAAAGCCACAGACGCTAAGCCTTACAGTCTGAACTCAGTCCCTGGGACCCACATGGCAGAGAGAGAACTCGCTTCTGCAAGTTTTTTCTGTCCTTCACATGCTTCTGTGTGGCACAACCCCTCCCACACTATATGTAAATAAATAGCTACAACTATCTTGACATCTTTTCATGTTCTATTACTTATATCTTCATCAGTTGTCCTATTGTTCTACTTAAGATTTCAAGTACCTATAAGAATAGGTATGAAGAGAATGGACATCCTTTTCTTGTTCCTGATTTTAGGGCAAATGTTTGACTTTCAGTATAGGATGCTATTAGAAACAGTGCCACTCCTCTTCGGATTTTTATTTTGCTTGTATGATGTGTGATCTTGAACAGTTACTAAAGATGTGGTATTGACTAAAGAAGTGCATAAAAGCAGATAATAGTAATGATAGAGTTGATGCTCATGGTATCCTTTGTCCTTGAAATCAGTTCTCTTTCTTTCATTTGTTCATTCTTTTTTTTCTTTCTTTTTTAGTAGTTTATGAGCATTTATTAAAGTGTGATTTCAGATACTGTTTAAAAATAAAAACTCAGCTTTGCCAGAAAATAATTACAATTTAAAAAGAATATCAAGTAAATGAATATTAATTAATTAAAAGTGTTAGATTTTCATAGAAGGCTTTCCACAGTCCATGCCTCCAGCTAAAAATTATGTCATGGCTGCAAATCTGCTAGTCTTTATTAGTTCTTCATATCAGTACAATAAGCTACAGTTTTTATTTTTTATTTAATTTTATTTTTATCAATTTATTCAGATTACAACTTAATTGTTATCCCATCACTTGTATCTTCCCATTCCTCCCTCCCTCCCGCTTTCACCCTATTCCTCTCCCCTAGGTCTAAGACTGAGGGGGACCTCCTCCCCCACTATATGGTCATAGGCTATCAAGTCTCATCTTGGTAGCCTGCTTATTCTTTCTTTGAGTGCCACCAGGCCTCCCCACCAAGGGGAGGTGGTCAAATATGGAGCAACAGAGTTCATGTCAAAGTGTCACCCCGCTCTCCATATAACTGTGGAGAATGTCCTGTCCGTTGGGTAGATCAGAGTAGGGGTTCGATGTTTACTATTGTATTGTCTTGGTTAGTGCAATAGGTTGAGCAGACCTCCTGGGCCCTGATCCACCTGTCACTATGTTCTTCTTGTAGGTTTCTAGGACCTTCTGGGTCCTTTTATTTCCCCCATCTCCTATATTTCTCTCACCTAGAGTCTCAGTTTTTCTTAATTAAACAAAATTATGAGGAAGGAATGATGAGCAGGGTTCATTCAACACTCTCGAGTTATTTCTACCGACACTTATGTACAAAAACAGACTATGTTCTGTTTTTTACATGAAATAAAGCAAAATTCACACACAAAAATAAAAATGCATTCATTTTGACTACTTTCTGACCATTCAGTGGACTCTTTCTTCCTTCTCTAACATTGCAAGGATATTCACCGTGAACTACGTCCCATGTTACAGTAGTATTTCTTGTCCTTTAAATGCCCCTCCCCAGGCCACTGCCCTTTCAGCTATTCCATGCTGATTGTGTGTGACTGTGAGAGAATAGAGGATTTTGAAATAATTCTAAAGTTAAAAATCCATTTGAATTTTGGAATGAAGTCCTTGATGCTGTTGTTGGTTTCATTATTTCAATACAATGGCGCCATGTGAGCATAGCTATAAAATATGTTTGTTTGTGGTGTTTTGTGCTTATCTGAGAAAAATCAGTTTAATCTTAAGGCAAGCATTTCAGTTGGTGAGGGTTAAAGAATCAAGCAAGGTAAAGAAAGTCTTTGAAAGTCTTGCCTGCCTTATAAGAGTTATAAGCAAGAAGAGGATCGTGGAGATGTTTCAATGCATGTACCTGGAAAGGGAATGCTGACAGTGTATTAGCAGAATATTATACATTCCTAATATAAGCCAGATGTTTTTCCACTGCAAGTATTATTTGAAATTAAAGAATATTTTGCTATAGTCTGATTGCTACTGTTACTGTATTCCTCACTACCATATCCTTTATATCTATGATGTGAGTAAATCAGAAACATCGTTCCAGAGGACCAGTCTCCATGCCTTTGAGTGTCAGAGGAAACAGAACACCCATACAGAGTGAGGGAGACTCCTGACAACCTAACACTGAAGAAGGTGCTTTTAAGATGAGTTTAGAGAAGAGAATCCAGTGTATTTCTTTGATACTAAGTCTGTGGGAGAAATGTTTTTTTTTTACATTTTAATAACTGCAGAGCAGAATCTATTAAAATCTTTACAGGACCTCTCTAGGGAAGCAATGAACAATTACAATCTTCCAAAGTTTCTGGAGATTTTTAAAAGCACAAGCATTACAGTAGCGACAAAACATCAAAATATTTGGGAATTAAACAAAAATATTAAGCCTGACAGAAATTTCCAGTGTTTGATACCATTCCTATCAAAATTCTCCTGTTTTTATTTAAGTAAACAAGATTTCCTGATAAAAATGTACTTGTTCTATTTCAGCATTGCCAAATCTTTCCTGTCCCAAAAAAAAAAAAAAAAAAAATTGGGACTGTCAAGTCAATAGGATAGCTGAAGAGTTTAAATTATTTTAGGCAGCTATTGATATTTTGATAAAATTATCCACTGTCAATGATTTCTCATTTCTAAAGATTGCACAGTTGTACATATTTTAATATTCTGAGTTAGAATCTAAATGTTTATATGTATATTCTAAGTGCAGATATAATTTAAATTGATATGGCTCTATGACACATATACGGCTTTGTTAAGAAGAAAAAGAATGGAGAGGATAGTTTTCTCCTTCTCTATAAGCACTCTTCATGAACACATCTGTTATTGTTATTTTTGTCAACTCCTGGTTTGCTTTGGTCTTTTGAACTTGCATGTTCTATGGCCCGTAGTGATATTCATTGATGGATGCTCTTGGTATTCAGAAAAAAATGCTTTTCTCTGCCTCTTTACTGCAAAGTTCAACAATGACAACCAGAGATTAGTATGTATGCACCCTTTCAGTTACAGCCTTCAAGAAATGCTTCTTTAGAAAGGCTTGGGAGAACAAAGAAAAATCTGTGAATTTGCTTTTGAAATTAACTCTTTGATTCTCAACCAGGACAGTATGTATGTGGCTAACAGATACTACAAAGGTATAACATTAAAAAAATACCTTGGAAATCTTTAATGACACCTCTGATCAATATAGGTTTATGTTAACATGTACAAATTCCCTAAATGTATTTACACTCTTAGATAAAGGTTGCATATCTATCTAATTTTTAAGCACATTATTGTGTGACTATTTTTATGAATTTTAATTAGGTCAACATAATCAAGAAACAGAGGTTTCTTATGTTTTTTACCCAACCAAATGAGTGCTAAAACTTTGCAAATCATTACAGGTAGTCAGGATCCTCAGTAACAGAAAGTTTTGGTTTGCTTAATATAATATGCAATGGGAAAGAAAATGGCAATCTAAATAATGTCATGGAATAATTAATTCTACTTGAAGTGGTTTCATCTACTTTCACTATGTGAAAAGCATGATTTAACCATGATTTAAAGATTATGCTCCTAATTGCATCATGACATTAGAAATTTATTTTTGGTGTCAACAAAATAATCTACTATTGGTTTAAGATACGTTGTATATATTTATGTTACTATATAATTTATTCTACATGTATATAACAAGTGCTTATTTTTGCTATGAATTCACAATGTAATATAATTGGAAAATATTTCTAATTATACTCCATATTAAGGTCCTAACAGAGATGCATTTCAGCTAATATAAAAGTATACCTGGTACATTTTATCATGCATTAGAGATTTTAATCGGGTAATCTACACAGCAGCTGGAAACCTAAGCAGAGGCAAAGTCTGCCATAACAAAGGCACTGTAACAGTTCACCTTCACTGAAGAACAATAATGCATTATTAAATTCACTTTCCTGCCCAGTGGTTACACTTAGCTGACCACAGCAAATTTGCTCTCTGCCTGGTCCTCACAACTTGGCAGAAAAATAGATTCTGTCACATTTAACGGGTTTAGAAAATGACAGGATGCCTCTTCTGTTTTAACTATAAACCATAATCTTTCAGAAGTAAATATAATTACAAATGCTTTTGGTCTTGTCATTTTAAGGATAGATATTAGTTGTGGGCTATTCATGAACCATATATCACTATAACTATCATTAATGAATTGAACTGATACTTTGTATCAAATTCCTAGATTTCTTATGGATCCCTCATCTTATAGAGCAATATAATCCCCATAATTCAATAAAGACCTCTGATAAAAGATGAAGAATGATGGACATACAATACCCTAAAAGTTTATTACATCTGAGTTTACATTACACAAGTTAGTGAATTTGTTCTAGCACAAAAAAAATTAGCAAATTTGACTTCAGATGCTAGAATATTGCCTAAACAAACGTAAGAAGAAAGTGTATAGCCATCGATTAATTATCAAAATGTAAAATATAACATTGGTTATATATTAATCACACCATCTCTTTTTGTACATATGCATAGGTATCCTGACAGACCAGCTATAAGATTGTATCACATCCCCTATCTTGAAATGTTGAACAGACTCTCCTAGTAGCATCTTTGTAATAACAAGTACAGATTATGAAATTATTACTTATAAATAATAAAGTTCACTAGTTTTGTTTTAAGGAAAATGATAGCAAACGGCAAAATGAAACTTCAATTTGGACTCTTGTACACCTAGGTGAAGAGGATGTACTTAGGCATACCAATGGAAGACTGGTCCCTTACCTAACAGTTACACAGGAAAGTATTGTCACAACTTCCTAGAATGTCTGAATACTGGCCCATATGATTTACTTCTTTAGTGGTTTCTTTCTCATGACCATGATGTAGCAGAAAAAAAAAATTAACTCCGTGTGTCTTGGCACTTAGTTATTCAAATAAAATCTAGTGCTTTCAACAAAAAGCAAATGTCAGAAACACAGCGCAATTGCTTTCCATTGTAATGTATAACAATTGACTATTTGAAATTTAAGTACATTTATCTCTTTACAAGATGCATGTGGACTTTGCAATTTGGATGCCCATCTTATTCAATATGGATATAATATTGTTTAGAGGATTTTTATGAATCTTGGTGATAATGTCTTAATCATTGTCATAAAACAGAAGTCGCCTACAATAATTAAATGAAAATAATGAAATGTTCATGGCATTTTGGTGACATTTTTACATGGTGTTAAGAGTTAATGTTTTTTTTATCTCTAAACATTCCCTGTGGTATTTGCAGGGGAATTGTTTTCAATTATTCTGATTCTTGGAGTTCTATATATTAGTCAGTACAGAATTCTATGGAGCTTTTTAAATATTTAATGTCCTTCAGCATGCTATTTTCTTAAAAACTTACTGACATTTATGTCAAAATAACTGATCTTTGCTCAGGTATTATTTTGTGCATTATAAATCTTAAAATTATAAATCAAATATCAAAGTATATTATGATATAGGAATAGAATTTGAGTTGAAGATGATATTCTTAAATCATTCTTATTAATATGCACATGCCACAAGCTTTCCTATTTTGTGTGAAATTGTTAGATTCTTAGCTATATAAAACCAAGTTTTAAAAAGGTATTTTTAGGGTTTCTAATTTTATTGTTAATATGATTGCAATAATTTCTTACATCTTTCTTAAATTGTTCAATTATACATAAATTTCTCTTTTGTGGCTTGTCTAAACCAAATTAAATGGATGGCACCAAACCTAAGAGTATATAGGTAGTTTTACTGGGACTCAATGGATGTAAAAAAGTAAAGATATAAAGTTGGGTGAGTGTTCGGGTAGAACTACAAGAGAATGGAGAACAGTCATGAATATGATAAAAATATAACATATGAAAATTTCAAAGAATCAATATAGCATATTTTAAAAGTTTTTCTATTCTGCCATTGCCATGATGCAAAGACTCTGATATCAATGGATTTTTCCTACATAAAAATGTGAAGAGTAGACATATTTTACACACTGTAAAGAAAAGAAGAATCACAGACTATCTAGCTCATTAAGCAATGATCAGACTATGACCATATGATGTTAACAGTAATGGGGCACTTGAGGAGATTTAAACATGGATATGCGTAGCATCAGCAATATTTAAAGCCTTGTACAGAAAGCTTTTTAAGAACTATTGGAGTGACAAGGATCACGTTAAGTTGAACTAACTACAAAAATGATATGTAAGAAGAGACTCCAATATTATGCATTTGACTTCTCTGCTTTTGCTGATTGTATAAAATGAGAAGTTTTATATATGGATATAATACAGTTACATTTAACTGAATATAAGCAACTCCAAAGAACAAAGTAATATTAACATACTTAATTTTTTACTTTGTCGTGGCTGGATGATTGCTGGACTCAGGACCCATTCATCATGGATTGTATTTTAGATTATAACTGAATCCTGTCTTTCCTTTAGTTTTCCATGTTATACTACATCATATAAGATGAAAAACAAAAATCCGTGGATGAGTAAAAAGGATTTTCAGAGAAAAAAAATCTACTGTCTTCTCTTAAAATAAGCACATGCCTTTGCATGACCCACACATCAAGAAATAGTTGAATTTCACTTTAAATCTCAACAGATAAGTAGAGTTAGATTTTACCTTTCCTGATAGCATGTCTTTTCAGATGACACACACAGTAGCTAACAGAAATCAGGTAGTAAGGAAATATGCCTTGCTTAATTTTTCCATGTCCCTTCATTTCAATTTTCTTTAAGATAAAAAGAGGAGATAATACGGTTTAGAGAAAAACTACATTGCTCTGTGTTTCAAATTTTTCCTCTTATTTACATCAGTTAGAGCTAAATCAAGCCCAGTGTCTTTTGTCACATGTAGAGAACTGTGAAATTCAGAGACACTTTTCATCCTCAGAGACAGTTAACCTGACTTTGCTGCCAACACCTCCTTAAGCACATCTTCCACAGGATTTAACATGATAGTGTTGTCCTGTATATGTTCTGGTATGTCACAATTTTGTCACAAAAATGCTAAGTATCTACATTTCTCAGGTGAACTGTAGCTGTAAAATCTATCTATGAAGTGGGTCTCAGAGAAAAGCAATAATAATATTTCTGAGGAGTTATCAACTTGGAAGAGACCTCATAACCAGTACTTCCTAACTCCTAACTCGCTTGATGCCTAAGTTCTAAACATTTGTCCTTATACTCTTGGCTAACTGTAATCCTCGCCCCATATATGGAGGAAGCTTCTATTTGCAACAAATGGCGATCATTATAGAAAACCACAGCCAATCAAAATGCAGAGTTGTGAAGTCCAGACCCAATAGGTACATCTACAAAACAATTCCAGTGCCTAAAGATTCAGGAAACATGAAAGAAGAGGAGACCTAATTATAAGAGTCCAAGGATCAGGGGGTATGCGATGAAGCTGTGTCCCTTAGTAAATATCAGATCAAAAGGTCTCACTAATAGGACTTCACAAATGTGAGTTGAAAAAGAACAACACCAATGGACGTGTCGAAGCAGACAAGGAAAAGCCCATGAGGCCTCAACGTTAAAGAACTATATTGGTCTGTTCTAGGGAAGAACATACTAATTGTCTAATACCAAACTATCAGCTTTGAAAATATACATACATGTATATATAAAGATGTGTGTATATGTATACATATATATATGCATGTAACACCATTTAGAAATGAAGAGGTTATGAATTTGAAGAAAAGAGTAGTATGAGGCATGGTTTGAGGTGAGGAAAAGGAAAGGGATGGTGTAATTATATAGTAATTTTCAAAACAGGAACAATATGAAAATAACAAATGAAGTCATGAGGTACATGGCTACTTTCAAATAAAGATTATGTTTGAGGTAAATAGAGAACATGATACTCTTAGAAAGATATATCTCTCTATATCTATATTTATATCTATAGAGAGAAAGAGGAAGAGAGAAAGAGAGAGGGGGGAGAGAGAGGGGGGGGGAGAGGGAGAGAGACTTCATACAAAACTCTCACTAATGTATCCTGAACATATAATGTTTTAGATATTTAATTTAAAATTAGTATCTGCTTGCCACATTTGAAGTCGTCTCCATAAGGAGAGTCTTTGGTGTTCATCATCTTCTTTGAAGTAGGCTGGGTGTTGCCAGGAGTTAACCTGTCTCATTGTCAGTGAATCTTTAAAATAATAAGAATGTGATGCAGAGGCCTGGTGGCACTCAGAGGAAGGACAGCAGGTTATCAAGAAGAGACTTGATATCCTATGAGCATATACAGGGGGAGGTAATCCCCCTCAGGAACAGTCATAGGGGAGGGGAATAAGGGGAAAATGGGAGGGAGGGAAGAATGGGAGGATACAAGGGATGGGATAACCATTGAGATATAACAAGAATAAATTAATAAAGGAGAAAAATAATAAAATAAATAATAAAAATAATAAAAGTAATGTTTAAAAAATAAGATAAAATTACTATCTGAAAATTTATTAAGGAGTTTGTCATATAGGAAGAATTAACAAATTGCTGAGTAGATGAACAAATATGGAGAAATCTGTTTGGTCTTACAAATGACAGCATCGTGAAAGTATTGCTAAGAAACCATTCTCAATGATTTTACTTTCAGAAATGAGGTTATATTTGTAAAACTATGCTATATCTTTTCACAAATATGCTGGTATTGTGCTAGCACTCATATCAACACACAATTCAGTGGACATATCATTCAATCTTTCTTCAAAACACTGCATTACATCAGCCTACTGTTGGTACTGATAACTCTACCATATATACACTCTGCTTGTAAATAAGGAATCCTATCTTCTTCAGATTAACTGTTGAGATTCTCTGACCTTCTGACTTCAA